>NC_133161.1:109957120-111308786 GCF_040802235.1 Manis javanica
CCTCTCAATTTTGTTTATTGCTTCTGTGATTGTTATTATGTCCCTCTTTCTGCTGACTTTGGGCCTCATTTGTTCTTCTTTTTTCTGTTTCAATAACTGTGGCTTTATTCATTTGGGATTGTTCTTCCTTCTTTAAATAGAACTGGATTGCTGTATACTGTCCTTTTAGAACTGCATTCATGGCATTCAACAGAAGTTGGGGCATTGTGCTGTTGTTCTAATTTGTCTCCATATGCTGCTTGAGCTCTGTTTTAATTTGGTCATTTATCCATTGATTATTTAGAAGCATCTTGTAAAGCCTACATGTGTTTGTGAGCATTTTTCTTTTCTTTGTACAATTTATTTCTAGTTTTGTAACTTTGTAACCTGAGAAGTTGATTGGTAGAATTTCAATCCTTTTGAAAACTTCCCAGTTTGCAGAAGTTTTCAGCTATTATTTCTTCAAATACACTTTCTATCCCTTTTTCTGTCCCTTATTCTTCTGGTACCCCTATAATATGAATATTGTTCCATTAGGATTGGTCACACAGTTCTCTTAATATTCTTTCATTCCTAGTGATCCTTTAATCTCTCTCTGCCTCAGTTTCTCTGTATTCCTGTTTTCTGATTTCTATTCCATTAACAGTCTCTTACACTTCATCCAGTCTGCTCTTAGTCCTTCTATTGATTGGTTCATTTCTGTTGTCTCCATCCTGACTTTGTCCCTTAGCTCTTGCATATTTCCCTGCAGGTCTATCAGCATGGTTATGACTTTTATTTTGAATTCATTTTCAGGAAGATTGGTTATATCTATCTTGCCAGACCCTCTGTCTGGTGTTGTTTGAGTCATTTTGGGACTGGACCAGGTTCTTCTTTCTTTTCATGGTGATGGAAGTGATCACTGGCAAGTGGCATGTGTGTCAGCTGAAAGAACAAAGTCTCTTCCTGCTTCCTGTTCTCCTTGCCCTTCTCTGCTGCCTGTGTCAGTTACCCACACACAGGGAGCCATCTCTGGGTTAATCTCCTAAGGTGTCATGAATGGGGCAGCCCTCAGGATAGCCTAGGGCTCTGCAAGGGGTCACAGACATGCCAGGTGTGTTCTCTTGCAAGAACGGCACCCCTTCATGCCAGGCAGCTACACATAGGCAGCAGCCTCTGGGATTGGTCTTGTTAGCTTTGCACTGGGAGAAGGCTCTGTGTGGTTGCTGTGGCCAGGGCTTCTCCCTCGCTAGTCCACAGCAGTGGTGGATCAGCTGGATTGCCTGCATTGCCAGCATGTGAGAATGAAAGGCAGGCTTCTTATCACCATGAGGGGCTTTGGAGCTGTGTTCCCATGCATGGGGTTATGGTGCCAGAAGTTCCTTAAGATTCTCATCAGAGAAATGCAAATTAAAACCACAATGAGATATCACCTCACACCAGTTAGGATGGCCAACATCCAAAAGACAAACAACAACAAATGTTGGTGAGGATGTGGAGAAAGGGCAACCCTCCTACACTGCTGGTGGGAATGTAAGTTACTTCAAACATTGTGGAAAGCAATACGGAGGTGCCTCAAGAAACTCAAAATAGAAATACCATTTGACCAGGAATTCCACTTCTAGGAATTTATTCTATGAATGCAGGAGCCCAATTTGAAACAGACATATGCACTCCTTTGTTTATCACAGCACTATTTACAATAGCCAAGAAATGGAAGCAACCTGTATCCATCAGTGGATGAATGGATAAAGAATATATGGTATATATACACAATGGAATATTATTCAGCCATAAGAAGAAAACAAATCCTACCATTTGCAACAACATGTATGGAGCTAGAGGGTATTATGCTCAGTGAAATAAGCTAGGCAGTGAAAGACAAGTATCAAATGATTTCACTCATCTGTGGAGTATAAGAACAAAGAAAAAACTGAAGGAACAAAACAGCTGCAAACTCACAGAACCCAAGAAAGGACTAACATTTACTGAAGGGAAAGGGACTGGGAAGGATGGGTGGGAAGGGAGGGATAATGGGGGAAAAGGGGCATTATGATTAGTACACATGATGTAGCAGGGTGGGGGGGGCATGAGGAAGGCAGAATAACACAGAGAAGAGAAGTAGTGACTCTATAGGATCTTACTATGCTCATGGACAGTGACTGTAATGGGGTATGTGGTGGGGACTTGATAATGGGGAAGTCTAGTAAACATGATGTTGATCATGTAACTGTACATTAAGGATACCAAAAAAAGTACTAGGAGTCAAATTATAACTGGGATAATGAAGTAAAAGGTTAAAAATTTCTGAGATACTACATCTATTCAATGGAGGTGAAGACCAGCCAACAAAAGTGATTTACTTAAAAAGGAGTCATGAATCCTAATTCTTTTTTCATCTTAGGAACAAATATGTCTTATATGTGTTTAATGTTTATTTATTTTTACTATATTTGTGTCTCACAAAAATAGTAAAAAGTTATATAGTCCTACTGAAAATTTATAGATGAAAAGTCTGAAGTTCAAATAAGAACACAAATTCCTTGAGTTTGTCCTGCTAAGAAGTGTCACAAGTCAGGCTTTAAACCAGTTTTTTACAAAGTCTCCCATGTCAATAACAAATACCTCTATCCTACATTATACCTTATTTAAAAGATCTTTTTATGTGGCTAAAAACACAGGAAACATTAAGAAACTGATGCAATCATTATAACCTGTACTTATTTTAGCTTCAAGGTAGGTGGCAGAATATAATGAAGATTATAACTTATTGAGTCATTCACTGAACCTAAATACTCAACTGCCACTTTTTTAACAGCTTTATTGAGATACTTTCAACATGCAAAAATTATATATATTTAAGGTATGCAACTTGATTTTTGATATATTAATAATGTGGTAACATCACCACAATTAAACTAATTAGCATATCCACTGTCTCTACAGAGTTATCATTGTGTGTGTGTGTTCAATTAGAAGACTGAATTTAAGATGTATTTTTTTGCAGTTTGCAGGTATACCATATGGTATTGTTAACTATAGTCACCATTCTGTATACTAGATCTCTAGAACTTGTTCATTCTGTATAACTAAAACCTGTATCTTTTGATCAATATCTCACTGTTCCCCATAATCCCTGGCCCCAGGTAATCACTACTAGAGTCTCTGCTTCTGTCAACTGGACTAAGTGATTTCCACATATTAGTTAGTTCATGCAGTATACCTCCTTCTGTGCCTTGTTTATTTCAATTAACATGATGTCCTACAGCTTAATCCATGCTGTTGTAAATGGAAGATTTTTCTCTTTTTTAAGTCTGGGTAACAGATATATTACATTTTGTGTATTGCTTTATCAGTCAACGTTGATAAGATTGCATCCATGCTTTGGCTATTGTGAATAAAGCTGCAGTGAACATCGGAATGCAGATATTCCTCCATGACCATGATTTCAGTTTCTTTATATAGATAGCCTGCAGTAGGATTTATGAATGGTAGTTCTTTTTTAAACTTTTTGAAGAACTTCCGCGTCTTTTCTGTAATGACTGTAACAATTTACATTCCCGCCAGGAGGGTACATGTATTCCCTTCACATTCTCAACAATATTTGTTACCATGAGTCATTTATTTATTTATTTATTTATTTATTTATTTATTTATTTATTTATTTATTTATTTATTTATAGAGGGCATCTCTCATATTTATTGATCAAATGGTTGTTAACAACAATAAAATTCTCTATAGGGGACTCAATGCACAATCATTTATCAACCCCAAGCCTAATTCTCAACAGTCTCCAGTCTTCTGAAGAACAAACAAGTTCTTACATGGTAGACAAGTTCTTACATAGTGAGTAAGATCTTACATGGTGAACAGTGCAAGGGCAGTCATATCACAGAAACTTTCGGTTTTGATCACGCATCATGAACTATAAACTATCAGGTCAGATATAATTATTCGTTTGATTTTTATACTTGATTTATATGTGAATCCCACATTTCTCCCTTATTATTATTATTATTATTTTTAATAAAATGCTGAAGTGGTAGGTAGATGCGAGATAAAGGTAGAAAACATAATTTAGTGCTGTAAGAGGGCAAATGTAGATGATCAGGTCTGTGCCCATAGACTAAATAGTAACCCAAGCTAGACAAGGGCAACAAAATATCCATGGATGCAGAAGATTTCTCTCAAATCAAGGGGGTGAGCTTCTAAGCCTCACCTCTGTTGATACCCAATTTTCACCTGATGGCCTCCCTGCGACTGTGCCTGTCTTAGGTTGTTCCTCCCTTGAGGAATCTTACCCGTCTCTGGCTAACCAGTCATCTTCCGGGGCCATACAGGGAGATGTAAAGTTGGTAAGTGAGAGAGAAGCCATATTGTTTGAAAAGGTTAGCTTTTTACTTCTTTGCAGATTCATGCCCTGTGGCTTCTATGCCCAGCATTTGTCTTGAGGTATCTTTACCACTTGGAAGAATTATGATACTGGTAATTTTCGATATGAGGCACTAATTTTATTGCAGGGTTGTAATTAGGAAGGAAGAAGAAAAGCTATAGAAGTAGCAGTCGGAAGAAAACATGGGAAGATTGATTATTTCTTTGACATATCTTCTTGGAGAGTAACATAAGCATGTATAGGTTTTAAACTACTAATTAAATTGCATACGCACATTAATATAATAGGAATACAGCTACATAACAAAAGCAGACTTACAATTACCAGCCATATCCAGTGAAACCAAGAAAACCAGTTAGGTACCCTAGGCATTTGTGAAAACTTATCGATGATATGATGGATATTGTCTAACTGAATTTAAATAGTTTGAGAAAAATCAGACAAATTAAAACAACACATTCCTGGAAACTGTTCACATCCCATATGTTCTTTTAACAGTAGATAGTCTATAGTCGCACGATTTTGGAGCACTACAACTTGCACTTCTCCTAATTCTTGGTTGAGTTCCGACAGTATAGATCCAGTCAAATTTGTTTTACTGTATGCACAGGCCAGCTTAGATATCTCCTTCTTCATTCCAATGGCAAATCCAGGAACCAGTGGGATGAATGCAGCACCATGAGTCTTTTTAATAACAGCCATCCTGACATGTGTGAACTGCTATTTTTAATCCAGGTTAGAAGATATATAATTAACATATAACCTTGTATGAGTTCAAAATGTATAACCTTTCCACTATTCCCCAGCCAATGGTAACTACCATTATGCTCTCTATTTCTCTTAGTTTGGCTATTTTATATATTACATTTAAGTGATATGCAGTATGTATTTTTCTCTGCATGACATGTATGTCTTACCATAATGCCCTCAAGTTTCAAGCATGATGTCACAGATGGTAAGATTTCTTAATTCTGTTGGCTTCATAATATTACATTATATGTATATGTCTCTGTCTTGCATATATACACAAAACACACACACTGTATTTACATATATAGTATATGTATGTGTATTGTCTCCCATATGGAAGATCAGTTAACCACATACATCATATGTATGTGGGTGTATTTGTGGATTCCCACTTCTGCTCCATTGGTATATACCTGTTTTTGTTATGCCAATACCTTACTGTTTGGATTACTATACCTTTGTAATAGAATTTGAGATTAACAAGTAGGATGCCTCAGCTGTGTTCTTGCTTAAGAGGCTTTGGCTGTTAGAAGTCTTTTGTGGCTTCAGATGAATTTTCTTTTCTATTTCTTAAAAAACATCAGTGGGATTTTATAGAGATGGAATTGAATCTGTAGATCACTTTAAGTACTAAGATATTTTAATAATATTAACTCTTCTAATATATGAATAGAGGATGTCTTTCCATTTATGTGTGTCTTTTATAATTTTCTTCATCAATGTTTTATAATTTTCAGTGTACAAGATTTTAAAAACTTTGGTTAGGCTAACTTTAAGTAATTATTCTTTTTATTGCTAATGTGAATGAGATGGTGTTATTTTCATTTTGAATACTTCATTGTCAATGTATAGTAACACCACTGAATTTTATTCATTGATTGTTTTGTCTGTCAACTGATTTCATTAGTTCTAACATTTGTGTGTTTGTGTGTTTGTTTAGTCTTTGTTTTTCCACATATATGATCATGTCATGTGGAAACAGATCATTTTACCTGTTCCCTTCTGAGTTGGTTGTCTTTTTATTCATTTATTTATTTTTTGCTTACCTGCTCCAGCTAGAACTTCCAGTATTATGTTGAATAGAGGTGGTAAGAGTGGCATCTTTGTCCTTTACTGGGTCCTAGAAGAAACTCTGTCAGTTTTTTCACCATTGTGTATGATGTTAGCTGTGCAGTTTTCATGCATGACCTTACTTTGTGGAGTTCCATCTCTACTACTTTGTTGCATGTTTATCATGAAATGGTGTTGTATTTTTGCAAAAGTTTTCTCTGAATTTATTGAGTTGTTAATGTGGTTTTCATCTTTTATTCTGTAATTGTGTAGCATGGTGTTTATTGATTTTTTTGAACACTGAACCATCCTTGCAACTCAGGTACAAATCTCAAATGGTTGTGATGAATGATCATTTTAATGTGCTGCTGAATTCAGTGTAAGAGTGTTTTGTTAGGATTTTTGTATTGGTGCTCATCTGGAAAATTGCTGTATAGTTTTCTATTATTGCCTTGGGTTTTAGAATCAAGATGTGTTGGTCTCAAAAAAATGTTTGGATTTGTTCCTTCTTCTACTTTTCAGAAGAGCTTAAGAAGAGTTCGTATTAGTAATTCTTTAAATATCTGGTAGAACTCACCCATATAGCTATCTGGTCTTGGACCTGTCTTTGTTGGAAAATTTTTGTGTAAATTCAGTCTTCTTTTTTGTTATTGGTTTATTCTGACCTACTTTAATTTTGTTATTCTATTCCTTTCTTTCTGTTTTCCTTTGTTGTTGAATTTTTGCAGTGATATTATTTGATTCCTGTAGGGTTTTCTCTTTTGTGTCAACTATAGTTGGTTTTAATGTGTGGTTACTGTGAGATTTGCCTAAAGCAGCTTTTGGTATAATAGTTTGTTTTACTCCTAACACCTTAACATCAGTCACATCTACTTTTCCCTACAAACACTTCATGTTATTTTTATCACACTTTATATCTATTTATAGCATGTCTCCATTAAATAGCTCTTGTAGTTATACTTCTTAAAACATTTGTCTTTTAATGTTTACATTAAAACTAAAATTTATATACTACCATTAAAGTAGTACGATATTCTGTATTTGTCTTTATATATAGTTATATAAAGTAAGTTTTTTTCACATACGTTCATGCTGCTGTTTATTGTCCTATTGTCTTTTCCTTTCAGCTTGAAGAATATGCTTTAGCATTAGTTGTAAAGCAATTCTGGTGGGGATGTTTCACCTCAGCTTTTCTTGCATGAGAATGTATAGCCTCTTCATTTTAAAAAGACACATTTTTCTGAGTATTGAATATTTGGCTAGAATTATTTTCATTCAGCATTTTGGATATACAGTTGTACACATACATTCCCTTTTGCAAGGTTTCTATTGAAAAACACAGGGAGGAGCACCTTAGGGCTCTGGTTGGGAGCAGAGTTGTTTTCAGGTGACTAATGTACATTTTTATGAATGATGCTCTTTTTATTCTTTCTCTTTACCACCCTATCCACCATTCAACAAAAAGTTAAGTTCATCATATGTAAGATGTTTCTGACATAAAGGGAGGAAAACTTTAGGGAATAATCCTTTCTAGGATTTCAAAAACTTACATCATTATTTCTTAAGGTATTCCCCCTGGAATGCAGACAAGAACATATTTTCTCAGTGTTCTGTGAATTGGCCAGTATCAAAAAAGGATGGTCAGACTTTACACTGATTCAGAGAGTCTTCCAACAGGTAAGTAGCAGATCATCTCCATCTTTTTACCCAGAGAAGCATCATTAAAAAAAACAAACATAATTTTCTAATGTATTTTCATATCTATTTTGACCACACTGTTCCCCTACACTCTGAGAAAGGAATAGAAGTGGGAGATAAAAAAACAACCCAAGGTTTTCAAGATTTACTGTTAATATAGGAAAGAAATGGAAGATATGTGCTGGCAAAAATGATGCCTTGAAATCAATGTCTTTTAAGAGTACCGGGTATATGAAAAACCAACATTGGAAGTAGGGATAGAGGAGGTATTAAGGCTTATTGTGGGTTCTAGAAATGGCAATGTGTAGACTAATTCACAAATGATTTTGAAGCAAGGTAGCATGACAAGAAAAGTCCTCATTAAGAGTTATGTGTACCAGAAAGATAGAAAAGTTTGTGCTTGGTTATAAATTATGCAAATTAAATGGAGGAAGTGACCTTCACATGACTTCTGGAGAATTCCGGATTGCCCATCTCCAAGAGAAAGCTTTGAATATAATTTCTGTATCAGGTTATATAATTATTGCCTCCTGTGTCTTCTCAGATGGTATTGTAAGAATATAATCTGCAATTGACACACTTCTGAGATTTAATTTGAAAGCAGAATAACTACTTCTCAGAGAAAGTTCAGAGGAAAGATGACAATGGGGATCTTAAATCCTGAAAGATGACATGACATATATGTGATAGAGAGCTCCTGAAAATATTTTGAGTAAAAATATTCCCTTTTCATTAATATTTGTCCCTGCCCAATGTTTTTCCGTACTTGATCTTATCCACCCTTGTCCCTCCAAAATCTCATGATTTTAATAGGTTTTGGAAATATTGATTTGATATGATTTGGGGAAACCAGATAAAAGTAAAGGGTATTGAGTTTCATGATGACCTTTTTGATCTCAGGTTAAACTGTTTTCTAGGGCATGTCCTGAAGAGATAAGCAGCGATCATATGATTCCATTATCCTGATTAAGGACTTCAAGGAGACTAAGTCAATTACTGTTTAATTTTGGATTTTGAGGGATGACATATCTTGGCATGAACTGTTAATATTCCCACACCTAATGATACATTTTGCATAAAAATATAGTGAAAATATGAATTCCCCCAAAGATAGAAGTCTAGTATAACTCAACCAGGAGGGAAGGGCAGTTTAAGAGGTAGTAACCAAGGAGAGCAGTTTCCCACAGTAGTATCTTCCATAAAACATAGAAACATGGAAGGATCACCGACACTATTATCTCCCTCATCTATTTACCTTTTTCTACCTGCTTTTTCTTCAGTACTTCTTCGTTACCCACCCACCTCAAGCAACACATTTTCTCATATCATTGATTTAACAAATTAGTCTGTCTAAAGTTGTCTTGTCTGAATAGTTGAGCTGAGTACAGCAGTTTTTGGAAGATGTGCTATGTGACTGGTGCTCCTTTGTCTTCAGATAGTTGTAACTCATTTTGGTGTCAGATTCCACTGAGACCTTCGTGCAAGGTGTTAGCACTTTTCTCGAAAAAAATGGAAATGTGGTCCTAGACCACATCCATCAAAACATAAATCAATATTAGAAGAATATGGAAAATGGTGTTTTTTGCACATCTACTGGCCTACATTCATGAAAAAAGTGCTTTAAGATTATCATTATTTGGGGTGTTGATTTTCAATGCCAATGTGGTGTTGCTGTTCTGGTACTTCCTATACAGAATTATTACAACTATTAAAAAGCTAATAAAATTTTTCTCAATTTTATATTACAAGGATGTCTTATTATGAGAATGTCTGCCTCTGTACCATACGCAATAAACATAAGGCTTCAGTAGTTCATGCTGTGAAGGTCATTTATAATAGGTATAGTACAACAATTAGATAAATATGATCACATCTTAAGTGGTAGAGAATATTCCACTTAAAAGCTCTACTGATCACCTCCAAAGTACAAGACATTGAGGTGGAACTGTGGAGAATAAAATTATGGGACTAGAACTTTCCAGTATTCTAATTCCAGGAAAGGATTGAAATGAAAAATATTTTTGTGTTATGAGAATGCTGTCTTGATATTATTTCAAAACAATAAAGGCCTAAGGGAGCAGGAGAATAGATTTTTCCTTCTCACAGGCAATCACTGAGGGTCATACAGGGGAGTTTCTCAGCAGTTGGGTCCTAAAGTTCACAGGAAGGTGAAGCAGCAGGAACAGGAGGCATTTCAGGAAAACAGGAGCAGTTCAGATGAGTTTGGATGCCCTACGCCTACTTATTTATTTTACTACTTGGCAGCTACATTATGTCCACTACAGAGCTCCCATCTGGCATATTTGCTAATCTCTGTAAGCTCCCAGTGTATTCAAATATACCTTGTTTATAACACAGGCTTCAATAAATATTTATTGATTTGATTGTATTCTCCTTTTTCCAGAACATGTCATATTATAGACTCAAACGTAGATTTAAAATCCTTTTGTTTAATAGAAAAAGAATTCCTGAAGTGGAATTGAGGCCAGGGAGAATATTTTTCAGAGAAATTAATAAATATATAACTAAAATAGTCTGGATTATTTTAGACATGAATAGATAGAAATGGGCTTTATAACTACAAATTGTGGTGTAAGCCTTTAATATCATAATGAAACTATTTATTGAATATTTGATGAGAATTCAAAATAATTAATGTTAACTAAATTATATTCATTTATTACCCTTAATTTATTTTAACTACATATGTCCAGAGGTGAAAGAGATAACTTTGTCCAATAAGTGGACAAGCTAATAAAATTGGTTACTTCCAAACCAAAAACTACTCTCAAGGAGGTAGTCAAAATTATAGACTCATAGGGTGATAGAGATTCTCCCATCCTCTTGCTTCCAGTGCCTACCATATTTTCAAGTTCAAATACTTTATGCTACAACATTCATTTAAATGAATAAAGGAGAGAATAAGCTCATTCTAATGATTAAGATACCAAGACTCACTCTTTTTACCATTTAAGATCTTTGTCCAAGATCAAGAAGTCCAAAAAGACTTTTTTATCTTTGGCACTAAAATGTGAATACTTTCATCAGACATTTTCCTAGGAGTTGTTTTTTATGTGAAGGAAGACAAGAGACATTTCAACTCTGTTGAAGAGATTAATATTTACTAAGGGAAAGAAAAATATATATAAGGGTAATTTTGTGTCTTTTGAATCTATCATAAGGTGAATTTTGGTCAACTCACAACTTGTAAGACAATGTATTGGAGGCATGGGTGAGACTGAGAAGGAAGACAACAGGATAAGTGAGTCTTTCTGATTATGTTTAAATGCATCACACTTCAGTTTGTATTTACTTGCACTCAGTGTCTCTTTTAACATCAACTTGGCAAGAAATATCTAGACAAAAGGTTTTGTTCTTGGAAATGAGGGTGATGATAATATCTCTTTTCAAATTTTAAAAAAGAAATTTTCTTTGAAAGAAGTGACATTTCAAAATTCCATAGACTTTTCTAAGACAGAAAAAAATTAATAAAGAAGTCACTTACTGATACCTACTTTGCCTCTTTCTAAAACTGCATCTCACTCCCGTTTCTGTTTCTCTTTTCTGTTCCTTGAATGTGTGGTTTGGAGAGCTCCATCATGACCTGCTCCTACACAATCTGCTTTGTGAAACACTAACTCAACCACTCTGAATCTAAATGCTTAAGCTAAAAATTTGGCTTGTGAAAATTTAAACTATTAGCTTATATCTCCTTTGTAATTTGGAAAGGTAACTACAGAAATTCTGATTGCTCTGGATGTGGTTTTCAGAGATTAAAGAAAGACAAATAGAAGTGGGGATATTTGAGATACTAACAACCATCAAAGAGTTGATCTCTGTCCATTAGTATTTAAGAACTAAGATCTCAGTCATGCTTGAAGGTTTCAGCATATTATTTAAAGGCTCCATATGTTTCCTGTTCCTCCTTTCAAGCTGGAATATTGGTGAAAGAAGTAAGTGATTAAGATACCAAGACTCACTCTTCTTACCATTTTAGATCTTTGTCCAAGATCAGAAAGTCCAAAAAGACTTTTTTATCTTTGGCACTAAAATGTAAATACATTCATCAGACATTTTCCCAGGAGTTGTTTTTTATGTGAAGGAAGACAAGAGACATTTCAACTCTATTGAAGAGATAAAAATTTACTAAAGGCAAGAAAATATATCTATAAGGTAATTTTGTGAAGAAGTAACCACACTACTTACTTCTAAATAATACACACTTGAGTAAATATTTAACAATACATAATATATAAATGAATGTACAAAGAATGCATATTTTTCCTTTTTGGAGTGGTGCATGAGTTTATTGTTCATGAACCTACCAGAACAGTCATGTATTACTAAATGCCAAGTGGTACACCATGCATAAAGGTACCAAGATTTATTAAAATGAGAATACTGAAGGAAATTATAAAATGGGGATATCTCTGAATTTTATATTTGCTAAATCGACAAAATTATCAGAATTTAAAAGCTAATGAGGGGTTGTATTTGAAAAGTGCTGTAGGAAAGTATTACATTAACAAACTTATTTGAGACTCATAGCACCCCAAGAATTGGTCATTAAAAATTGTGGAACAAAGTATTTATTGAAATGACAATAAGAAATCACAGGTAGAATGTACCTGATAAAGAATATTTGATTTTCCTTAAAATATTCCATAATAACAGATTGTATACTACAATTTAATTTCTTTATTTTTGTACATAATTCAATCCATACATATTCCTTCTCTTCATTCATGAAATCATGCAGCTGAACAACAATGTGACTGAGTTCATTCTGCTTGGGTTGACCCAGGATCCTGTTAGGAAGAAAATAGTGTTTGTCACTTTCTTGCTTTTCTACTGGGGAATATTAGTAGGTAACTTGCTGATCATCACAACTATCAAGACAAGCCAGGCACTTGGGAGTCCAATGTACTTCTTCCTTTTCTACTTATCATTATCTGATACCTGCTTCTCTACCTCCGTTGCTCCCAGAATGATTATGGATGCCCTTTTGAAGAAGACCACTATCTCTTTCAATAAGTGCATGATACAAGTCTTTTCTTTGCATTACTTTGGCAGCCTGGAGATCTTCATCCTGATCCTCATGGCCATTGACCGCTATGTGGCAATCTGTAAGCTCCTGCACTATGTGACCATCATGAGACACAGAGCCTGTGGTGCATTGGTGTCTCTTGTCTGGGTTGGGTCTTTTGTGCATTCTTCAGCACAGATTTTTCTGGCCTTGAGTTTAACTTTCTGTGGTCTCAATGTGATTGATCACTATTTCTGTGACTTGCAGCCCTTGTTGAAACTTGCCTGTACAGACACCTACACGGTCAATCTCCTTTTGGTATCCAATAGTGGGGCCATCTGTACAGTGAGTTTTGTCATGTTGATGTCTTCCTATGTTATCGTCTTGCATTCTCTGAACGTATTTACATTTTAGTGCCAAAGATAAAAAAGTCTTTTTGGACTTTCTGATCTTGGACAAAGATCTAAAATGGTAAGAAGAGTGAGTCTTAGTATCTTAATCACTTACTTCTTTCACCAATATTCCAGCTTGAAAGGAGAAACAGGAAACACCCACATCACTGTGGTCATCTTGTTCTTTGGTCCTTGCATATTTATATACACACGTCCTCCAACCACCTTCCCCATAGACAAGACAATAGCTGTATTTTATAAAATTGGAACACCCTTGCTCAACCCTCTGATTTATATACTGAGGAATGCAGAAGTGAAAAATGCCATGAGGAAATTATGGAGGAAGAAGTTGATCTCAGATGATGAAAGGTGAATAGAAGTTCACATTTTTTCTTCATGATTTGTGTTGACCTATATGTCCATAGAGAATATGACCTTATTATTGTGGAGTTATTGAAATCCTAACTTGGAATATGAGAGTTAGTTCCTTCAGGAAAACAGGGAATGTGAATGCTTCTACTGGTTAGTGTTGAGTCAAATTTATGTAGAAGAGATACTGTGTTGTATAAACAGATATATATTGTCCATTGCCTAGATATTCACCTGTGTTTCTGTCTCTCTTGCCTGCCTAGTATCACTGTGGCTTGACTGAATGTTTTCCCTGCTTTTCATCATCAGCATGTCTGGTGCTCTCTGCATCTGTATTACAGCTTTCATTTTTATAGTCTGGCTAGTTTCACCTCTTTCAAAGTGTTCATTTATTAAACACTTCGGTCTCCTCATTTCTGATCATGGCCTTTCAACTTAATTTTTTCTTCCTGAGGCAACAGAAAGTGTCCGGTTCAAATAATTGTAGAAGGTCATGTAATAAAGCATGATATTAAATCTAGTAGTTTCCTTCCTAATTCTTGAGGGCTCATTCCAAATTCTTACTGTTAGTTTTTTAAGGCTCTTCTAGAACAGTGATGTAACAGAAATTTCACTCTTCTCAGGTAGGTCTCTGATCTAAGAAAATTTTATTATTGTGTTTGTACTCATTAGAATATTCTTTTGGTAAAATCTACTTTTGGTAAAATCTATGTTGATTCTTTTTAACCAGGGGTGGGGGCTGGGGGGTGGTAAGGTTTCTTTTGAATTATATAAATTAATCATATCATTTATAGTCCAAAGTAAGTGTAATATATTGCGTGCTCTAGGAATAGAGTAAGCAGTTGATATTAGTGAATATTGAGATATTAATGGAACAAAACAATGAATGAAATAACCTCAAGGAGGATGATTTTTTTGTTGTCATTGTTATCATTAATCTACAATTACATGAAGAATATTATATTTACTAGGCTCCCCCTTCACCAAGTCCCCTCACACACCCCATTACAGTCACTGTCCATCAGTGTAGTAAGATGCTGTAGAATCACTACTTGTCTTCACTGTGTTGCACAGCCCTTCCCATGCACCAATATTTAATTTTAAAAAAGTAATATATATCAGACAGATACAAATTATGAAAGTGGAGTGTATGTCATCTCTTAAGGAAGAGAAATTATTATTTATGAAAGTGTAATGATGGATATGTAACATAATTCATAAATAAAAATCCATAAAACTGTACAACACAAAGTGTAAGCACTAATATAAACTATGGACTTTAGTACAAATGTAACATTTGTTCATCAATATAACAAGTGTACTAAGCTATACAATATGTCAGTAAATAGGAAAACTGTGAGGAAGACAGTAGATATATGAAAACTCAGGGTATTTTTTGGATAATTTTTCTGTAACTGAAACTGCTCTGAAAAATAATCTATTTAAAAAAGGGCCATCAGGTGAGAAATTGGGGATCAACAGAGGTGAGGCTTAGAACCTCACCCCCCCCCTGTTTTGAGAGAAATCTTCTGCATCCGTGGATGTTTTGTTGCCCTTGTCTAGCTTGGATTAATTCTCAGTCTATAAGCACAGACCTGATCATCTACATTTTCCCTCTTACAGCAATAAATTATGTTTTCTACCTTTATCTTGCATCTACCTACCACTTCAGAATTTTATTAAAAATAATAATAATAATAAGGGAGAAATGTGGGATTCACATATAAATCATGTATAAAAATCAAACAAATAATCATATCTGACTTGATTGTTTATAGTTCATGATGCATGATCAAAACCGAAAGTTTCTGTGATATGACTGCCATTGCACTGTTCACCATGTAATAACTTATTCACTATGTAAGAACTTGTTCACCATGTAAGAACTTGTTCGTTATGCTTCAGAAGATTGGAGACTGTTGAGAATTAGGCTTGGGGTTGATAAATGATTGTGCATTGAGTCCCCTATACAGAATTTTATTGTTGTTAACAAACATTTGATCAATAAATATGAGAGATGTCCTCTCAAAAAAAAAGTTATATTCACAAGAAAAAGCTTATTTTCTCATTTCCATTCTTAAAAATATATTAGTTGAATATGCATGCAAATGTATTATATGAGCACATCCTCTGTGCTATACAAATATCATTAATGAAAGAAGAAAATGTGTGAGAAGTTTTATTGGGACATTATATTTGCAAACACTTAAATGATGTTACTGATCATGAAGAATTTGCATAAAATTCTTTATATTCTGTAGGATAGTCTTTAAGACTTTATACTTACATATCTAAAAAGTATTTTTCATTATTCTTTTCTTTCTCTTTTAAAAATACCTCCTTCATGGACAACTTCATGTTAATAAATGCAGAGAATATAATTATGTCTCCAATAATAACAAAATGTGTTTGGGTTTTGCTACAAATGTATGTTACCTATATATATCAGAGATTCTGATAGGAAGTAAATGTAAATCTACATTTTCAAAGCCTCAGGCAGGATTTTGTGTGCTGAATATAGATGAATAGGTGTAGCACCTAAAAGTTTATTTCAAATGTACTACAGAAATAAAACACCAAATATATAATGGGAAGTTTCATTTAAAATGTTTATTGGATTTTATCTAGAATGATATGAGAAGGCATTTAAGTGATCTGGTTTCATAGGATTAGTCTGATTACCTTATTGAATGAAGAGTGGAAACTGGGATATTAGTGAGGATAATATTGTAGCCATGTAGAGAACAGATTAAAGGAGCTTGGATCAGTGTAGTAACCATGCATATGGTGAGAAAGTTTGCATATGAACAGCTTTCACTTTTGATAGGAATATAAAATTTTACATACACTTTGAATGCAGTTCTAGCTGTTTATCATAAAATTAAATGTACATTTAGCCTATGTCCCCCAACAATTCCATTCTTAGTTTCCAAAAAGCATGTTCACAAAATATTTGTACTACAATGTTTACAGCAACTTTGTGTATATGGACAAAATCTTGAAACAACTGCAGTGTGCATGCAGTAAGAAAGGTTAATCTCTGAGAGAGCATCACACAAAAAGTGGTTTTGATTTGTAGGACCCCAACCTCCCTGAGAAATAAGTTAGCCTAAGAGTGGCCATCTTGAAGCCCAAAAAGCCATTCTGACATATGACTCAGAGGGAACAACTGAAACCAGGTAACTCCTCTGGAAAAACAAGTTAATCAATCATGACTGCTGGCAGCGCTAACCTCTCGGTTAGTTAATCATAAATGCCGACCCTACCTTGCTACACCCCCAGGACGTGGCACTAACCAGAAATCGTAGGTTTGAAAAATTACTGCCTTTGTAGTATTGTTATCTTGCTATGTAGTATTGTTATCTTGTTATTACAAAACAATCTGTAACCATGGTAATCCTCTAGGGCTGAATGCCTCAGAAAATCTTATATAACCACTTAGTTGTAAGTGCTCAGGGTCCTCGTTGAGACCCGCTGCGACGGGCTGACTTGGACCCCAACTAGTTGGCTTCTGAATAAATTCCTCTTGCTTGTTGCATCAAGAAACGTCTTTGGTGAGTGATTTGGGGCGGCGCCTTCCTCAGGGGAATCCAACATTTGGGGGCTCGTCCGGGATCATGCGCTCACCCCACTTCACTCCCGAAGTCGCTCTTGGAGGAAGGGGTAAGATTAGTGGCGCCTTGAGTTGTCTGTGTTCTGTCTTCTGTTTTTCGGTGAGACCGGTCAGAATTCTGAAAAGGGGTACCCACTGTCTGGCAGCTGTCCCGATCCCATAAAGGGGTCGAGACTGCGGTCGGTAGACGTACTAGGAGCACCGCAGGCTGCAACCCTGGGGGACACCTCGGGGAGGTTGGGAGGCCAGGGACGCCTGGTAGCCTCCCGTCTGTTTTTCTGGCAAGGTGAATCTGATGAGATAGGGTTGATTTTCAGGTGCCAGGAATATCAACCCTCTGATTCCTTTCGGTTTCTGTTTGAAAATCTGAGAAAAAACAAAAAGCGGCCGCTGTGTGTCTAATCTGTGTGTGTCTCTGTTTTTTGTCTTTCATGTGCCTAATAATTGTTATACTGACAATGGGACAGACTCAGACAACCCCCTAAGTGTGTAAATGAATATATCTTTCTACCTCCAGATGGTATTAATGAAATTGATTTAAAGACAAGCGCTTGTGAAAATTGAGTGTTCTAAAACTTCCAGAAAACCTGATAAAAAAGTGTTAAGCATTAATGCTAATTTGAGTTTGCCTGAGGCGGGCATGTCCTGGTAGTTGTTGGCTGCCTGAGTTTACCTAGAGTCATTTGAGTCATGTTATCTGCTAAATCTTTTAAGAATAGAATGCTTAGAAGCTTGGCTTTGTCTAGTGTTCAGTGGGGATCTTGTGAGTAGGCTAGCATAGTTGTTGCAGGTAGGTGAACTGGATAAGTGTGGCAAGTGAACACCTTTTTAATTGTGTGTTGCAGTGTGTATGCCTACCTGCAGCCTGAGAATCTTTGTAGTAACTTAAAGCCTTAGAGTTTTGTTAAGTTAAGAAGATGTGCTCTGTGTTTTCTGGGAGATTGTGCTGTGAAGCTCATGGTTGCAGAAATTGTAGAATGTGTTCGTAAGTTTGTCAGTCTAGGAAATGTTGGTTTGACAGTTTGCAGTGTCCTGCTTCTCAGTGTTCACTGGAGCTTGAAGTTTCTAATAGTTTTGAGTTCTGGTTAGAACTGCTTAAAGCGATAGAGAGGGCATTTCTCTATGTTGAAAGATCACAGCAGTTTCTCATGCTTAAAGTCTCAGTGAGTTGCCATGAAATCGTAACGTTAAAGGGACTAAAAGCTAAAGTTTGTTAACAACTGTATAACCTTTATTTGCCTTTGAAATATTTTGTTATTAAAAATAATTGCATGAATGGCAATAAGTACATATCTTTCAATAGTCACCCTAAATGTAAATGGACTTAATGCACCAATCAAAAGACATAGAGTAATAGAATGGATAAAAAAGCAAGACCCATCTATATGCTGCTTACAAGAAACTCACCTTAAACCCAAAGATAAGCATAGACTAAAAGTCAAGGGATGGAAAAACATATTTCAGGCAAACAACAGTGAGAAGAAAGCAGGGGTTGCAGTACTAATATCAGACAAAATAGACTTCAAAACAAAGAAAGTAACAAGAGATAAAGAAGGCCACTACATAATGATAAAGGGCTTAGTCCAACAAGAGGATATAACCATTCTAAATATATATGCACCCAATACAGGAGCACCAGCATATGTGAAGCAAATACTAACAGAACTAAAGAGGGAAATAGACTGCAATGCATTCATTGTAGGAGACTTCAACACACCACTCACCCCAAAGGATAGATCCACCGGGCAGAAAATAAGTAAAGACACACAGGCACTGAACAACACACTAGAACAGATGGACCTAATAGACATCTATAGAACTTTACATCCAAAAGCAACAGGATATACATTCTTCTCAAGTGCACATGGAACATTCTCCAGAATAGACCACATACTAGCTCACAAAAAGAGCCTCAGTAAATTCCACAATATTGAAATTCTACCAACCAATTTTTCAGACCACAAAGGTATGAAAGTAGAAATAAATTCTACAAAGAAAACAAAAAGGCTCACAAACACATGGAGGCTTAACAACATGCTACTAAATAATCAATGGATCAATGAACAAATCAAAATAGAGATCAAGGAATATATAGAAACAAATGACAACAACAACACTAAGCCCCAACTTCTGTGGGATGCAGCGAAAGCAGTCTTAAGAGGAAAGTATATAGCAATCCAGGCACACTTGAAGAAGGAAGAACAATCCCAAATGAATAGTCTAACATCACAATTATTAAAACTGGAAAAAGAAGAACAAATGAGGCCTAAAGTCAGCAGAAGGAGGGACATAATAAAGATCAGAGAAGAAATAAACAAAATTGAGAAGAATAAAACAATAGCAAAAATCAACGAAACCAAGAGCTGGTTCTTTGAGAAAATAAACAAAATAGATAAGCCTCTAGCCCAACTTATTAAGAGAAAAAGAGAGTCAACACAAATCAACATAATCAGAAATGAGAATGGAAAAATCACGACAGACTCCACAGAAATACAAAGAATTATTAAAGACTACTATGAAAACCTATATGCCAACAAGCTGGAAAACCTAGAAGAAATGGACAACTTCCTAGAAAAATACAACCTCCCAAGACTGACCAAGGAAGAAACACAAAAGTTAAACAAACCAATTACAAGCAAAGAAATTGAAACAGTAATCAAAAAACTACCCAAGAACAAAACCCCGGGGCCGGACGGATTTACCTCGGAATTTTATCAGACACACAGAGAAGACATAATACCCATTCTCCTTAAAGTGTTCCACAAAATAGAAGAAGAGGGAATACTCCCAAACTCATTCTATGAAGCCAACATCACCCTAATACCAAAACCAGGAAAAGACCCCACCAAAAAAGAAAATTACAGACCAATATCCCTGATGAATGTAGATGCAAAAATACTCAATAAAATATTAGCAAACAGAATTCAACAGTATATCAAAAGGATCATACACCATGACCAAGTGGGGTTCATCCCAGGGATGCAAGGATGGTACAACATTCGAAAATCCATCAACATCATCCACCACATCAACAAAAACAAAGACAAAAACCACATGATCATCTCCATAGATGCTGAAAAAGCATTTGACAAAATTCAACATCCATTCATGATAAAAACTCTCAGCAAAATGGGAATAGAGGGCAAGTACCTCAACATAATAAAGGCCATCTATGATAAACCCACAGCCAGCATTATACTGAACAGCGAGAAGCTGAAAGCATTTCCACTGAGATCAGGAACCAGACAGGGATGCCCACTCTCCCCACTGTTATTTAACATAGTACTGGAGGTCCTAGCCACGGCAATCAGACAAAACAAAGAAATACAAGGAATCCAGATTGGTAAAGAAGAAGTTAAACTGTCACTATTTGCAGATGATATGATACTGTACATAAAAAACCCTAAAGACTCCACTCCAAAACTACTAGAACTGATATCGGAATACAGCAAAGTTGCAGGATACAAAATCAACACACAGAAATCTGTAGCTTTCCTATACACTAACAACGAATCAATAGAAAGAGAAATCAGGAAAACAATTCCATTCACCATTGCATCAAAAAGAATAAAATACCTAGGAATAAACCTAACCAAGGAAGTGAAAGACTTATACTCTGAAAACTACAAGTCACTCTTAAGAGAAATTAAAGGGGACACTAATAAATGGAAACTCATCCCATGCTCATGGCTAGGAAGAATTAATATCGTCAAAATGGCCATCCTGCCGAAAGCAATATACAAATTTGATGCAATCCCTCTCAAATTACCAGCAACATTCTTCAATGAATTGGAACAAATAATTCAAAAATTCATATGGAAACACCAAAGACCCCGAATAGCCAAAGCAATCCTGAAAAAGAAGAATAAAGTAGGGGGGATCTCACTCCCCAACTTCAAGCTCTACTACAAAGCCATAGTAATCAAGACAATTTGGTACTGGCACAAGAACAGAGCCACAGACCAGTGGAACAGATTAGAGACCCCAGAAATTAACCCAAACATATATGGTCAATTAATATTTGATAAAGGAGCCATGGACATACAATGGCAAAATGACAGTCTCTTCAACAGATGGTGCTGGCAAAACTGGACAGCTACATGTAGGAGAATGAAACTGGACCATTGTCTAACCCCATATACAAAGGTAAACTCAAAATGGATCAAAGACCTGAATGTAAGTCACGAAACCATTAAACTCTTGGAAAAAAACATAGGCAAAAACCTCTTAGACATAAACATGAGTGATCTCTTCTTGAACATATCTCCCCGGGCAAGGAAAACAACAGCAAAAATGAGCAAGTGGGACTACATTAAGCTGAAAAGCTTCTGTACAGCGAAAGACACCATCAATAGAACAAAAAGGAACCCTACAGTATGGGAGAATATATTTGAAAATGACAGATCTGATAAAGGCTTGACGTCCAGAATATATAAAGAGCTCACACGCCTCAACAAACAAAAAACAAATAACCCAATTAAAAAATGGGCAGAGGAACTGAACAGAAAGTTCTCCAAAAAAGAAATACAGATGGCCAAGAGACACATGAAAAGATGCTCCACATCGCTAATTATCAGAGAAATGCAAATTAAAACTACAATGAGGTATCACCTCACACCAGTAAGGATAGCTGCCATCCAAAAGACAAACAACAACAAATGTTGGCGAGGCTGTGGAGAAAGGGGAACCCTCCTACACTGCTGGTGGGAATGTAAATTAGTTCAACCATTGTGGAAAGCAGTATGGAGGTGCATCAAAATGCTCAAAACAGACCTACCATTTGACCCAGGAATTCCACTCCTAGGAATTTACCCTAAGAACGCAGCAATCAAGTTTGAGAAAGACAGATGCACTCCTATGTTTATCGCAGCACTATTTACAATAGCCAAGAATTGGAAGCAACCTAAATGTCCATCTGTAGATGAATGGATAAAGAAGATGTGGTACATATACACAATGGAATACTACTCAGCCATAAGAAGTGGAAAAATCCAACCATTTGCAGCAACATGGATGGAGCTGGAGAGTATTATGCTCAGTGAAATAAGCCAAGCGGAGAAAGAGAAATACCAAATGATTTCACTCATCTGAGGAGTATAGGAACAAAGGAAAAACTGAAGGAACAAAGCAGCAGCAGAATTACAGAACCCAAAAATGGACTAACAGGTACCAAAGGGAAAGGAACTGGGGAGGATGGGTGGGCAGGGAGGGATAAGGGGGGGGAGAAGAAGGGGGGTATTAAGATTAGCATGCATGGGGGGGAGGGAGAAAGGGGAGGGTGGGCTGCACAACACAGAGAGGACAAGTAGTGACTCTACAACATTTTGCTAAGCTGATGGACAGTAACCGTAATGGGGTTGTTAGGGGGGACCTGATATAGGGGAGAGCATAGTAAACATAGTATTCTTCATGTAAGGGTAGATTAAAAATTTAAAAAAAAAAAAAAAAAAAAAAGAAAGAAAGAAAGAAAAGGGGGATTACTCGTTAACAGGATAAAACTATTGGTAAATCAAAGATCAACGCATGCTTTAAATATCCTTAATGTTGATCACTTAAAGGGTGTCAGATGATCAGCTATGGAGGTACTCTTTTCTGATAATATTCCTTTCTCTTAATTAAAAAAAAAAAAAAAAGCAGTTACTGTGTGCTGACCTCCAATGAGTTCTGCACAGTGGTATAGAGGGCATGTCAAAGTGTGGGCAAAGGGTCTGTTTGTTTCTACGCAGAAGATCAAGGCCTAGCTTGGATACCCAGAAAATGAAATAAGATACGATATGAGGAGGAGCTTCCGGCATCAGCACTCTCTGGAGGACTCGTGCCGGGGGATGATCATCAAAAAGCCTCCCCAGGGATCCGGACGATGCTGCGGTTGTGGCTGCATCCAGCCCACCGTCTCCTGGACTTGCCATAAGAAGGAGGAGGGAGATGTCTAGGCTGGCATGTGCATACAGTGAGACAACGAATTTGACTGGATCTGTACTGTTGGAACTCAACCAGGAGTTGGGAGGGGTGCAAGTTGTAGCACCCCAAAATCTCATGACTATAGACTATCTATGGTTAAAAGAACATATGGGATGTGAACAGATCCCAGAAATGGGCTGCTTTAATTTGTCTGATGGTTCAAGTACAGTTGGAAAATATCCATCATATCATAGATAAATTTTCACAAATGCCTAGGGTGCCTAAATGGTTTTCTTGGCTTCACTGGAGATGGCTGGTAATTATAGATTTGCTTTGTTTATGTCACCGTATTCCTATTATGTCAATATGTGTGTGCAAATTAGTTAGTAGTTTAAAACCTATACATACTTAAGGTACTATACAAGAAGATATGTCAAAGAAATAATCAATCCTCCCAAGTTTCCTTCATATGCTACATCTATAGCTTTTCTTCTTCCTTCCTAATTACAAACTTTAAATAGAATTCGTGCCTCATATCGAATTTACCGAGTATCATAATTCCTCCAGGTGGTAAAGATACCTCGAGACAAGTGCTGGGCATAGAAGCCACAGGGCATAAATCTGCAAAGAAGTAAAAAGCTAACCTTTGCAAACAATATGGCTTCTCTCTCACTTACCAACTTTACATTTCCCTGTATGGCCCCGGAAGATGACTGGTTAGCCAGAGACGGGTAAGATTCCTCAAGGGAGGAACAACCTAAGACAGGCACAGTCGCAGGGGGGCCATCAGGTGAGAATTTGGGGATCAACAGAGGTGAGGCTCAGAACCTCACCCCCCCTGCTTTGAGAGAAATCTTCTGCATCCGTGGATGTCTTGCTGCCCTTGTCTAGCCTGGATTAATACTTAGTCCATAGGCACACACCTGATCATCTGATCATCTACATTTGCCTTCTTACAGCACTAAACTATGTTTTCTACCTTTATCTTGCATCTACCTACCACTTCAGCATTTTATTAAAAATAAAAATAATAATAATAATAGGAGAAATGTGGGATCAACATATAAATCAAGTACAAAAATCAAATGAATATTCATATTTGACCTGATGGTTTATAGGTCATATTGCATGATCAAAACCGAAAGTTTCTGTGATGACTGCCCTTGTACTGTTCACCATGTAAGAATTTATTCACTCTGTAAGAATTCGTTCACCATGTAAGAACTTGTTCGTTATGCTTCAGAAGATTGGAGACTGACGAGAATTAGGCTTGAGATGGATTAATGATTGTACATTGAGCATTGACCCCCCTATACTGAATTTTATTGTTGTTAACAACCATTTGATCAATAAATATGAGAGATGCCCTCTCAAAAAAAAAAAAAAAAAAAAAAAATAATTGCATGGCCTGAAAAATTGAATTCCTAAGCAGAATAGTAACAAAGCTTTTTTCAGCTGATTAAATGCACTTAGTTAACAAACCAAAATTTATTAAACTGTAAAATCTGGACAAGATTATGTTTCTCCCAGAAAAACAGGTTTCACTGTAAAGGTTTAGATAGACGAACGTGTGACCACTTTTGAGAAAAGTTGTAATAGATTTTTTGAGAACCACCAAGTCTTCTTGTTTAATTTATATGCTGTATGTTTTAAAAAAAAACATGGGGGACTCTCCATATTTTTTAATGCAAATAATCTTAGAGCTTTTAATAGAATTTGCATAGCAGCTTATATCTACTATTAAAGAGTAAAACATTCTTGAAGCTTTCAGGGAAGACCTGTAAACTTAAGCACTTTCTCTGCTTTTTGGTATCTGGTCTTAGACACTTATGCTGAGTTATGTTCTTATTATTTTCACTGTTTGTAAGCTATTGATTGTAAGCCAAAGGTCATCATTTCTCAGTCCCTAAATGAAGAAGTAAAATGCCTGATCTCTTTCATCTCAAATCATATTTCTGGTCATATCTGAATATCTGTGTGAAAGAAAGAGACATTTAAATTTGAGATTCTGCTTAAACTTTTAAGTTGAATTTGACTATAGCCATATTCATTCTTTGTATGTATCTCTAACAGGTCTTTTGTATGCCTGGTGATATTATACTCTGCCTTGAGTTTAGACAGTTCTTTCAGCTAAATATGAATTCTTATTGTAGCTTTTTTCCCCTCCTGAAGATGAAAGCAGAAGAATCTACCATCTGCTACCATTCTCTCAAGAATGCTTGGTAACCTAGAATTAGTTTGACTTTCTGTATGTTGTCTTTAAAAATTGACAGCAGCAGTCTCCCCTGCTGCCCCACTTTTTAAGATATCTCATTTACTGTGCTGAGTATATAGACAATAAATGTGTAATGATAGTTCTAAAAAAAATTAAATGCAAAAAGGTGCTTTTACCTCTAGTTAACTCTGATATTTTCCAGAGGGCCCCTGGAACATGTCAGAAGAATTTTTTCTCACTAGAGAAAGTATTTGACTAATTTGGCTTATTTATCTGATATATATATATATATTTATTTACCAGGAAAGCACTGTCAAAGAGAATGATGCTAAACTTTGTTACTGAATGTTTTGTATTACAGAAATATCAGAATTTCCTTATGTCAACTGTTTTACAGTAAGCTCTCATCAGATCTTTAACCATTGTCATTTGTAAGTCTTTTGTCATTTATAGTATTATCCCTAAACTGGTAAAGAACTAGATTTCAGCAGAACAGGTATTAGTTACATAAGATTACATAAACTAAAGAAAATGATTTTGTGTCTTTTTGTTTCAAATGTTGCTGGTAAAGTGTTTTAACCTTGTTCTCTTAAACTGACAACAGTTTAGTAAATGACTATCTTTATGAGCAGAATTGAAACATCCTTCTCTCTACTTGATCCCTCCAGAGTTTAAAAACTTTCAGTGACTGTTTTTGTATTCCATGGCAGTATGTTTATTTGCACGAGTTCAATAAGAATCTGCTTTCCTTGTGAGAAGACTACTTAAGAACACTGGTTATACTACCAGGGCTTTGACTGGAATGTCGTACCTGAGAGACATGTGTATAGACTCAGATGTGAACAACTTTAAGGAACTAAGATTGACTTTATAAAGCCAACAAAGCCCCTTGGAAGAACTGGCCTGGTACCTTGCTTACAGAGTTCCCAGTAGCCTTACCAGGTGAGTAAAGAAGGTCACTTCCTGGCAGGTGCAGAGACCTCGAGAAGAGAAGAATTCATCCAAATCTACAGGTACTGCAGGCAAAGCCTGATGGCAAGTCTGGCTTGGCTGTCTGGCCTCAAGAGGCCTTTAAAAGTTCAATCTGAAATTCCTTACAAAAAGTTCCAGCAAAGCATATTTAAAAGAGCCTGTGTAATCAATTGCTCTTCTTGCTGCACCTGTGCAAATAATCAAGCCAGCTGTTAATTATTTTCTTAACCCAGTTACTTCTAGTAAAAATGAGAGTGATTTTAGAGAGAAGTATCGTTTCAATAATGCAGCCTCCTTCCAGAATAAAAAATCCAACTCCAGATGTTGCTACATAACCTAATAACACAATTTGTTTTATCTTGCCTAGAAGCCACAAAACTGCAAATAGTAATAAAAATGAAACCCAGAATAGAAGCGCCAGCCTTCTGAAGCCCTCTCAACTGACCAGTGATGGAGACCTAGCTGCACCCTTTACTGCGCCCCCTTCTCAGCACGAAGCAGCCAGAGCGGTCATCGCCCCTTTTCCCTAGCAGCAGCTAGAGTCTCTATCTGTAGAAGAAAGAATGAGACCATACCCATAGCCTTCCCTGGTAAAAACAGGTATTTAATCCCTCCTCCCAAGGGATGGTGGGCTTGTAACACTAGAGTGACCCCATGTGTCTCTACTTCTGCCTTCAACTCCTCCCGTGATTTCTGTATCATGGTCCAGTTAGTACCCAGACTAATGTATCATGATGACTTATCATTCGTGGCAGAATTAGAACCTAAACTAAGGTATAAAAGAGAGCCAGTCTCACTCACTCTAGCTGTATTACTAAGAGTAAGAGTCGCAGCCGGAGTAGGACTAGGGGCAGCTGCAATTATACAAGGAAACCAACATTACGAAGGACTAAGAATAGCTATCGATGAAGATTTGAGAACTATAGAACAGTCTATTTCTAAACTTGAAAAGTCCCTAACCTCTCTCTCTGAAGTAGTGCTGCAAAATAGACGAGGGTTAGATTTACTATTTCTAAAAGAAAGTAGATTGTGTGCAGCTCTAAAGGAAGAGTGCTGCTTCTATGCAGACCATACTGGAGTAGTAAGAGACTCAATGTCTAAATTAAGAGAAAGATTAGATCAGCGAAAGCGAGAACGAAAAGCTAACCAGAGCCTGTTTAAATCCTAGTTTTCTAGATCCCCATGGTTACAACTCTAATATCCACTTTGGCAGGACCCCTGCTTATTTTAATATTGCTCCTCACCTTAGGTCCCTGCATTTTAAATTGAGTAATAACCTTTATTAGAGAAAGAGTAAGTGCTGTGCAGGTGCTAATGCTGAGACAACAGTATCATACCCACACACAACTAGAAGAAACCAACATTCCATGATTAGAATGTTCAGAAAAAGAAGTGGGGAATGTAGGACCCCAACCTCCCTGAGAAATAAGTTAGCCTAAGAGTGGCCATCTTGAAGCCCAAAAAGCCATTCTGACATATGACTCAGAGGGAACAACTGAAACCAGGTAACTCCTCTGGAAAAACAAGTTAATCAATCATGACTGCTGGCAGCGCTAACCTCTTGGTTAGTTAATCATAAATGCCGACCCTACCTTGCTACACCCCCAGGACGTGGCACTAACCCAGAAATCGTAGGTTTGAAAAATTACTGCCTTTGTAGTATTGTTATCTTGCTATGTAGTATTGTTATCTTGTTATTACAAAACAATCTGTAACCATGGTAATCCTCTAGGGCTGAATGCCTCAGAAAATCCTATATAACCACTTAGTTGTAAGTGCTCAGGGTCCTCGTTGAGACCCGCTGCGACGGGCTGACTTGGACCCCAACTAGTTGGCTTCTGAATAAATTCCTCTTGCTTGTTGCATCAAGAAACGTCTTTGGTGAGTGATTTGGGGCGGCGCCTTCCTCAGGGGAATCCAACAGATTCAGTGTAAAGTGTAACATAAGTCATACTTATGATATATTGAATTATGTGTAATATAGTTACATTACTTTTGTAGTTTTACTTATTAATAGCAATATTTTATTGCAAACCTGAAGACTACAATAAAAGAGCAATAAGGAGGAAAATTTAAGGCCAAGAGTCTCCCCTTCAGTTGAATCATGTTAGTAGTGTCAAAATTGACACTGTATCTTAACAAGTAAAAAACTAAATAAACTTAAAAATCATCAACTCTTCTGAGATTCAAAAAAGAAGTGAGGTCACAGGGCAAACTGTTGCCACCAAAATTGGAGAGACAATAAGAACAATACAGAGGATCACAATTTACAGAAATAGGTACCCATGAGCAAAAAGAGCCACACTAATTGTAGGAATAGAAATAGGTTAGTATAAGCATAGCCATCTTAAAAACCTAGAAGCCATTTTCTGAGTATGTGACTTAGAAAGAAAAACTGGTACTGGGTAAGGCCTTGAAAAACAAGCTAATCATGAACAGCAGATGGTGGGCAGCTGTGGCCTTTAGTCAGCTAACCTTGGTCAGCTAATCCTACAACATACCAAGCTTATCATGCAGAACCTCCCTGACAATTGAGGAGTGGTCTTATCTTGCTCCTGCCTAACCCCAGGATGTATGTCTTGCAAGAATAATGTGCAGCTGTGGAAAATTACTATGAGTTAAGTGTTTTGAAAATGCTATATAAACCCTTGGCTTTGAGTGCTCGGGGTCCTTGCTGAGACCCGCTGCGTCGGGCTGACATTGGACCCCAGCTAGCTGGCTGAATAAAGACTTTGCTTGAATTTACATCTCTATGCCTATGTAGTTTGTTCTCTGGAGAAGCCTCGGAAGCCCGGACCCTAACATAACTAGTGCTGGGTAGGAAGGCCTAAAATTAAATTGACTAATTGCTGGAGGCTCTATATGGACAAGCGTTCGAATGACTCAAGATGGACTCTGGCATGGGAGGCCTCCACATCTTTGTCAGTTTACCTCCTGGAGATGTACTAGGTTCTCACAGTGAATATTGGAGAAAAAAATTCTTGCACTTCCATCAGGGGAGGGGAAAGAAAGCTGTTTTGAGATACATCAGAGCATTTTGTACTTAGGAAGACCTGCTCTCAGGAGGAACTAGTTAATCAAAGCCAACCTACTGGATTATTATCAGAGGCTAACTGCCTTGGGTGAAGAAAAACATCCAAACTCAGTGGCCACCGGCCATCCTGTCCCGTCCCAGAGGTTGGGTCATGAAGCACACTTGAAGTTCACAGCACAGAGGCACCAACTCACCGAGAGACTGGGATCTGACCCTAGGGCCACACAACACTTTCTCTCTCCCTACACCTCACCACCATGTTACTAAAGGCCCATTCACAGCAGTTCCTCTTACCCAGTTCATCATGTCTGAGTGACAGTAAAAAATTACAAGGCATCCTAAAACGCAAAAACACAGTTTGAAGAGACAATGCAAGCACTGGAACCCTATTCAGATGTGGCAATGGTTTTAGAATGATCAGATCAGGAATTTTAAGCAACTCTTTTTAATAGGCTAAGGGGTTGTCTTAGTCATTTTGGCTATGTAACAAAATGACAGACTGGTTGTCTTAAACAGTAGACACTCATTTCTCAAGTTCTGGATTCTGGGAAGTCCAAGACCAAGGTGACAGCCATTTCAGTGTCTGGTTGCAGCCATTGGTTGACAAATGGCCCTTATCTTCACATTGCTTCATGGTAGCTGTAAGTCTGGGGAAAGGAAATCCCAGTGCAAAATACCTCTAAAAACCAAAATCAGTCAAAGGGAGAAATAAAGTTTAAAAATCTCTTTATTGCTTAGAAATAAACAGTCTGGGACCATTTCTCTTTTGTGCTCCAGCAGAAGCAAAACCAGTCCTCCCCCTCACCTCTCAGGTACAGATAAGCCCTCCATTGCCCAGGTAATTACCCACTGATATGGAAATGAACCTCTCTCCACCCCTGAAGAATGATGCAAATGCACTAAAGCCATACTTCTTTCCACCTCTGAATGCCTGTTGATATGCAGATGTACTAAATCCAGGAGAGAGTTTCTGGAACTACTACAATTTTACAGACAGTAGAGAACAAAGAGAAAAGGGAAGCAAGCTTCTGTGACTCTTTCTGTAAAGTCAGTGATCCCATTCATGAGGGATGCACCCTTATCACTGAGTTACCTCTCAAAAGCCTCCCCTCTTAATACTGTCACATTAGGTGTTAGAAAATGAACACAGGAATTTGGAGTTAACACAAACATTTAGTCATATTCAAGGATTCTAAAGTAGAAAGTATGCAAGAAAAGTTGATACAGGACAGGCCCCTTAAGTTTAAGAATACTTAAGAATGAACCTTAAAGAAATGCAACAGATCAAAAGCACCAACAAAGACAAAAACACACATAAAAGAGAATGCCTTTAATGAATGTAAGATAAATTCTAGCCGGAGTAAGCAGGCAAAGAGAGGCAACAAAGGCCCAGGTAATTTATTTAAATACCCCCGGGCGTGGTTCTATGGCCTTCTTGCCAGAGGCCAGAGAAGTCACACCCGGTTAGGGAGGTGGGGCGTTATAAGGGATTAGGAGGGGGAGGAGTGGACAAACTATCTTAGGGGGGTGTTGAGAGGTACGATTGGCTAAAGGTGACATAATAGACAACTAGAAACTTTTTTCCTTCCAAGAGGGAGGAGGCTGACATCCGGGTTCCAGTTGGCACATCAGGATGGAATTCAGGGAGAGCTGTCCCCTTTCCATATACGGCACGGACTTTGGGGTCTGGTCTGTTCTCCCCGTATGGCATCTCTCTGTTCTGTTTGCATGTCCTTGTTTTTCCTTTCTCCAGCCTAACAATGAACTTACTAGTAAACTGGACACAGTTAAGGAAAGAATCTCATACCTTGAGTATGTCTGAGCAGAAACCTCCAAAATGGGAAATAAAAAGAAAAAAGTACCACAAAAAATAAATTAGAGCAACTAAGACTAGTAGGACACTTGCAAAAATGATCACATATATGTAATATAAATTCTCAAAGAGAAGAAAAGAAGGAAAGAAGAAATATTTGAAGGAATAATGATTGAGAGTTTCCACAAATTACTATCAGACACCAAACCAAGATAAAAGCATATGAAAGTATAAATCTCACTAGAAAAGTTGCATATATATAGAAATACACATTAATGTAATGAAGTAATAGTGGTACATAAATCACTTTTAGCCCTGCTATAAAAGTTTAGGGGCAAAAGAATTAAGAATAACTGTAACAACAGAAAACAGTTAATGCTATTTTTTAAAATATTAAAAATGTTCATTGTGACTGTGAGTGAAATTGCAATATTTTCACAATCTCTCACCTGGCTTTGGTTCATCTGCATACCAATAGGTGTTTCCAAGGGGAGGAGAGATTCAGTCCATCTGTTAGGCAGGAAAATAGGTATGAGCGGTGTGGAAAGAGAAAAATGCCAGGAAGGTCCACTGAAAAGACCCAGAATTACTTAATTAGAACCCAAAAAGCCCAGAGCAATATGGCCTGGAATGTTTGAGTACTCCCCAGATAAGGGAGGGTCCCTCAGCACAGCCGGTGTCTTGGTTGTGTTAATCACACAGGCCCAGATTACTTTTTACCTTTACCTGAATGCTGGTTTTTTTCTCCTTCCAGCTCTAATCAAGTGGTTTTTAACCTAGGCAACTAATGTAGCATGCAGGCCCAGCCATTAACAACATAGAAAAAGGCAGGAAGTATTCAATTTTAAAGATTTTATTTTAATACCCAGAAAGTTAAGAAGTAAAATTCTTAATATACTCTTTAGAAAACAGATAGCTCAGCCCACCTTGGTGCCTGCAGGCAGCCTTGTTTGATCTGCTCCTGGACCTAGAATGCTGGGTATCCCAGGAGAAGGGAGAAATCAGAGCAGGAAGTTCCTTGTTTTAATTCTAAGTATTCAAAGACCACTTAACAGGTATGTACCCCCAGGCCTTAGTCACATTCCTAAAGAATCTTTAAAAAGGGGGACCCCCAACATTTTGGGGCGCTCCTCTCTATGAGGTCACCTGCACTTTCAAAGTGCATAACTTTTAACTTTTAACTTTCTCCAACCTTTCAGGCAACCTCTCCTTGCTGAGGTGGCCTGTACTTTTTCTCTTTTAAGTAACTTTAAATAAAACTTCTACTCTGCTTCACCCCTGTCTCTGTCCTTCAGTTGTTTGTCGTGGTGGGGACAAGGACTGAGGAGAATACACAACGTTCCCCAACACACCTACATTACAAAAGGTAATCACAAGCGTGTGCAAGGGTTTATCTGGACAGAAGACTTTGGGTGGAGCTTTCTTCTGCTGCAGCCTGGTCAATAGACAGGACTACTGCTTGTAAGAAATAAACAGGTTTTTTGACTTTATTACTGTTAGGGTCCAGGATTCCGAGGCTTCTCCAGAGAACAAACTACACAGGCATAGAGATGTAAATTCAAGCAAAGTCTTTATTCAGCCAGCTAGCTGGGGTCCAAGTCAGCCCGATGCAGCAGGTCTCAACAAGGACCCTGAGCACTCAGAGCCAAGGGTTTATATAGCATTTTCAAAGCACTTAACTCATAGTAATTTTCTATAACTATACATTATTCTTGCAAGACATATATCCTGGGGTTAAGCAAGGGCAGGGTAAGACTACTCCTCAATGGTTAGGGAGGTTCTGCATGATAAGCTTGGTATGTAAGATTAACTGACCAAGGTTAGCTGACCAAGGGTCACAGCTGCCCACCACCTGGTGCTCATGATTAACTTGTTTTTCAAGGCCTTACCCAGGCCCAGGGTTTTTTGTTTTGTTTTGTTTTGTTTTATTTTCTCTGAGTCACACTCTCAGAAAATGGTTTCTAGGTTTCTAAGATGGCTATGCTTATGCTAATTTACTAATCTTACTAATGCTTAGATTCTACATTTCCCCACTTTCCTTTGACCATTCCAATCATGGAATGTTTGTTTCTTCCTGCTGTGTGAGTGAATGATACTGTGGTCTCAGCATTAGCATCTGAACAGCACTCACTCTTTCCCTAACAAAGGCTATTAGCCGGTTTAAGATACAGGGACCTAAAGTGAGAAGCAGTATAAAAATAAGCAAGGGCCCTGCCAGGATGGATATCAGGGTTGTAAACCATGGGGATTTAGTAAACTAGGATTCAAATAGCCCTTGGCTGGCCTCTCGCTCTCTCTTCCTTTGATCTGGCCTCTCTCTAAGTTTAGACATTGAATCTCTTACTATTCCAGAATGGACTGCTGTTAAGGTTTGGCTAAGTTTTATTAGTTCTTTTTCCTGACTCTTAATGCTCTCTGCACTTCTTTACATTTCCCCCCTTTTCTTGATTAGACTGTGGAATCTTCCACAGCGGCATCTGGGTCCTGATACCTTTGACGAAGGACTAAGAGTTGGACAGTGTCAATTCTTTCCTGCACAAACTTAACAAGCCTGTTAATTATGCATGGGCCAATTGTAAATAGCAACAGCAGGATGACGAGCAGCCCCGCAACGGCCGAGAGAAGGGTAGCAAACCAAGGCTTGTATTTGAACCAAGACTCAAACCAGCCTTCGCTACTTTCATATTCTTTATGCCTCTTCTCTAAATCTTTTTTTAGTTTGGCCAAGGAATCTCTGACTGCACCTGTTTTGTCTACATAGAAACAGCACTCTTCTCTTAAGGCTGCGCATAACCCACCTTCCTTTAAGAACAAGAGGTCCAGGCCTCTTCGGTTCTGTAGGACCACCTCGGACAAGGAGGTGAGGGATTGCTCTAGGTCTGATATTGTCTGTTGGAGTTGTTCTAGGTCTCTGTCGATTGCCAGCCTCAGGGCTGTGAGCCCCTTTTCTCGAGTTAGAAGGGCTGCAACCCCCGTGCTTGCCCCTGCCATCCCTAGGGTGAAGAGGGTCCCAATGGTCAGGGCGGTAACAACCTCCCTCTTCCTCCGGTGGGGGCTCAGCCTTTCTTCCCAATAAGAAAGGAGAGATTCATGAGAATGATACTGTTGGATTCCCCTGAGGAGGACGCCGCCCCAAATCACTCACAGAAGGCGTCTCTTGATGCAATAAGCAAGAGGAATTTATTCAGGAACCACCTAGCTGGGGTCTAAGTTAGCCCGAAGCAGCGGGTCTCAACAAGGACCCTGAGCACACAAAGCCAGAAGGTTTTATAGCATTTTCAAAGGGGGCAACATTTTCCACAATCACAATACAGTGTTTTTTCATGGACACATAAATCTTTGCCTGGGGCCACATCCTGGGGTCTGGTTAGATAAGATTACCTTCGGAATGTTTAGGGTGGTTCTAGTAAGATAAGCTTGGTGTGTATGATTAACTGATTTGAGGTCAGCTAATTAAAGGTCACTACATTTAACACTGGCTGACTAACTTGTTTTTCAAGATTCTAATAATTTTCCTCCTTCCAGGTTAGGGGGTGGTATTTAAGCCTTTAAGATGGCTGTACTTATGCTAACTTTTGATTCTTCAGATCCTACAATACATTAGGTGAGGTAGAAGGGCCACCAGCACACAAAACTCACTGTTAGCATTGAACACAGAGGTGGATAGGGCCGGAGTGAGGCCTGTCTTTGAGCAGAGCCACCAGCCCGAGGAGGGTATAATCCACTTTCCCTGCTCTCACGTAGTGTTATTATAGGAGGAGCATAACTGGCTCTGGGTCATCGGGACTGTGCCTACACACGTACCAATGACTGAGACTTGAGCGATTGTAAGTCCCCACGGTCTCCCGTCCCAGTAAGTGGGATGGGAGTTGTTGATAGTGTAGGAGCCATTTATCCCGATTGCCTCATAGAAGAGGGGTGAACCTGGGTAGCATAGCCAACAGGGATCGGTGAGGGAGGAAGTGGTGTCGTTAAGAGTCTCTACAACTGCCTGCACCATTTCCCACATGGGATTATCTAACCCGGAGGGGGTGTGCTGGGCCCATAACTCAGAGGTCGATGGACTCGGACCTCTCGTGGGCTCTGGAGCAAGCGTTCTGGTCGGAATTTTCTCATCCTTTTTGCTCAGGCCCTTGTCCTGGATTGAAGGTTTCTGGGGATTTATAACCGAGTTGGGACCTACGGCAGCGGTGGGAGTTGACACGGTTAATTTAATGATGAGGGTCGAGCCAGCATGCCCCCCATATTTATAATACACTATTCCCCAAGTTAGTCCATTTATCCAGCGCGATACCTCAGTGTTTTTGCCTGTCTGGTGAATTGAACTCTTACCCAATCCTGGTCCGTTTTGTCACAAGCCTTGGTTTTGTAAAGGGTCATAGGCTGGTGACGAGGGATGCCCTTGTTGACATAAGTAAATTTGACAGAATCGATTTTTGTAACTGTCCATCTCCAATCCCCATCGTTCGAGGTTACACAGTCCCAGCTGACACAAAAGAAGTCATGCCCCCCCCCCCACAGTGCCTTCCTTTACCTGTTCCTGGGCAAGCATAAAACCCATGGGAGCGAGCCAAATTTGGAGGGATGGATCGGTAAACAGGGTTGATCTGTCAAAAGCAGAAATACAGGTCAGGCCACCAGGTTCCAATTGGCGCACTGTGTTGTGTGGAGTTGATGACTTCCCCATTGTCACTATCAATCAGCATCCAGGTCAGGTTCCTTGGTTGATGGGGGTTGGTGCCTCTGATCCCCACAGATGTGGCTCCGGTGAAGATCCATACTAAGGAGCTTATTAGCAGGATCTCTTTCATCTTCGGCTTAAGTGTAGTTTTAGGGGATTGGCAGGATGGTGCTGCACCTTCCACTTTTCCTTAAGGGCCCCTGGGTCTTTATGAGGCAGGACTTTCCGAACGTGGGTGTGGTGTACCCAGGGAGCGATACCATCAACCTTGAGAGCAGTGGGGGTGGTAAACAATACAACATAAGGTCCTTTCCACCTGGGCTCGAGAGTCTTCACTTGATGTCTTTTGACCCATACTATATCCCCTGGGACTATGCCATGTTCCGGGCTCGGAATTTTCCCGCCCTCATAATACGCTCTGATCAGGGGCCAGATTTCTTGCTGCACTTTAGCAAGAACTTGCAACATATTCAGATAGTCAGGGGCCAGGTCCTCTGCATCAGGAAGCTGCACTCATCGAGTTATAGGTGGAGGGGCCCCATACATTATCTCGAATGGAGTTAAACCATGTACATAGGGGGAGTTACGAGCGCAGAAGATGGCTAAGGGAAGTGTAGGACTCCAACCTCCCTGGGGAATAAGTTAGCCTAAGAGTAGCCATCTTGAAGCCCAAAAAGCCATTCTGATATATGACTCAGAGGGAACAACTGAAACCAGGTAACTCCTCTGGAAAAACAAGTTAATCAATCATGACTGCTGGCAGCGCTAACCTTTCGGTTAGTTAAACATAAAAGCTGACCCTACCTTGCTACACCCCCAGGACGTGGCACCAACTCAGAAATCGTAGGTTTGAAAAATTACTGCCTTTGTAGTATTGTTATCTTGCTATGTAGTATTGTTATCTTGTTACTACAACATAATCTGTAACCATGGTAAATCTCTAGGGCTAAATGCCTCAGAAAATCCTATATAACCACTTAGTTGTAAGTACTCAGGGTCCTCGTTGAGACCTGCTGCGACAGGCTGACTTGGACCCCAACTAGTTGGCTTCCGAATAAATTCCTCTTGCTTGTTGCATCAAGAAACGTCTTTGGTGAGTGATTTGGGGCGGCGCCTTCCTCAGGGGAATCCAACATTTGGGGGCTCGTCTGGGATCGGGTGTCCACCCCGCTTCACTCCCGAAATCGCTCTTGGAGGAAGAGGTAAGATTAGTGGCGCCTTGAGTTGTATGTGTTCTGTTTTCTGTTTCAGTGAGACCGGTCGGAGTTCTGAAGGGTACCCGCTGTCTGGCAGCCGTCTCAATCCCGTAAAGGGGCTGTGACTGCGGTCGGTAGACGTACTAGAGCACCGCAGGCTGCAACCCTGGGGGATGCCCCAGGGAGGTTGGGAGGCCAGGGACGCCTGGTAGCCTCCCGTCTGTTTTTCCGGCAAACTGAACCTGATGAGATAGGGTTGATTTTTGGGCGCCGAGAATATCAACCCTCTGATTCCTTTCGGTTTCTGTTCGAGGCTCTGAAAAGAACCAAAAGCGGCCGCTGTGTGTCTAATCTGTGTGTGTCTTTGTTCTTTGTGTCATTTACGTGTCTAATTATTGTTATACTGACAATGGGACAGACAGTGACGACTCCCCTTAGCCTGACGCTAGATCATTGGACGGAAGTTAGAGCGAGGGCACATAACTTGTCAGTAGAAGTGAAAAAGGCACCCCCAGACACCAGGATCAGCAACCCTACATTGTAGTCTGGCAAGAGTTGGTGGAGAACCCACCACCCTGGGTAAAGCCCTGGGTGCAAAAGAAAATGGGCCCTCGAGTTTTAGCTGCCCAGACTCAACCTCAGAAAAAAGAAAAGGAAACTACCAAAGTTTACCCTGATACTCAGGATTCGCTTATAATTGATGATCCCCCTCCCCCTCCTTACCCTCCTGCCCCTACGGCACCTCCGGTGCCCCCACCCCCAGCACCCTCAGCACCCTCAGCACCCTCAGCACCCCCAGCTCCGGCACCCTCAGTCCCTGATGCTGAGGCAGTAGGGCAGGCTCCGGGACCTGCCCAGAGCACCCGGCGCCGCCGAGGGGTCATCTTGGACCCACCGGGTATCTTTCCTCTCCGGTCTTATGGAGTTCCCATCCTTGGAGAAGAAGGGGAACCACCTTTCCAACCCCTGCAATATTGGCCCTTCTCCTCTGCTGATTTGTATAATTAGAAAGCTAACCACCCGCCCTTTTCAGAGGAGCCACAGAAACTAACTGGTTTAGTAGAGTCTCTGATGTTTTCCCACCAGCCCACCTGGGATGACTGTCAGCAGCTTTTGCAGGTGCTCTTTACCACGGAAGAGAGAGAGAGGATTCTCCTGGAGGCACGGAGGAATGTGCCTGGAACCGACGGACGGCCTTCGCAACTCCCTCATGACATAGAGAGGGGGTTCCCATTGACTAGACCCAACTGGGACTTTAATTCTCCAGAAGGTAGGGAGCGACTAACCATCTATCATCAGGCTCTGGTGGCAGGTCTCCGTGGGGCCGCAAGACGCCCCACCAATTTGGCCAAGGTAAGAGAGGTCAGCCAGGGAGCCACTGAAGCACCTGCAGTATTCTTAGAGCGCCTGATAGAAGCCTTCAGGCGGTATACCCCCTTTGATCCCACTTCTGAGGGGCATAGTGCTTCAGTGGCCCTTGCGTTTATCGGGCAATCGGCACCCGACATTAAGAAAAAGCTTCAGAGATTGGAGGGCTTACAGAATTTGTCACTGAGAGATTTAGTGAAAGAAGCAGAGAAAGTTTATCATAAGAGAGAGACTGAAGAAGAGAAGGAGTTAAGGAAAGAGAAGGAGAGAGAAAGTAAAGAAGAAAAGAGAGATAGGAAGCATGAGAGAAATTTAACAAAAATCTTGGCCGCAGTAGTAGAAAGTAAGGGACGGCCGCCCTCTAGTAGTAGAACTAGTAAGGCAGGGTCCCTGGGCAACCGACCTCCTTTGGATAAAGATCAGTGTGCGTACTGCAAGGAAAAGGAGCATTGGGTGAAAAATTGCCCTAAGAAACCACCACGGGGACCTCCGAAGAAAGTGTTGTCCCTGCTAGAAGATGAGGACTAGGAAAGACGGGGCTCGGAACCCCTCCCCGAGCCTAGGGTAACTCTGAAGGTGGAGGGGCAACCCGTTGAGTTTCTGGTAGATACCGGTGCTCAACATTCAGTACTGACCCAAGCTAGAGGCCCCCTTTCTAGTAAAAAGTCTTGGGTGTTTGGGGCCACGGGTCAGAAACAATATGCATGGACTACCCAAAGAACAGTGGACTTAGGAGTGGGACAAGTAAACCACTCATTCCTTGTTATACCGGAATGCCCTACACCCTTGTTGGGAAGAGACATCTTGACCAAAGTCGGGGCCCAAATATCCTTTCAGACTGAAGATACCCAAGTGACTGATAGCAAAAAGAGACCCTTGGGCCTAAGCATTCTGTCTATAAAGTTAGAAGACGAGTACCGCCTTTTTAAGGAACCAGAACCCTCCCGAGTTAATCAGAGGTGGCTCAACCAGTTTCCAGGGGCCTGGGCAGAGACGGCAGGTATGGGACTCGCTGTAAACCAACCCCCGGTGGTCATAGAATTAAAAGCCTCAGCCTCACCAGTAACTGTGAGACAATATCCAATGAGTAAAGAAGCCAGAGATAGGATTAAGCCCCATATCCAGAGGCTCATAGAACAGGGAATATTAGTAAAATGTAAATCCCCATGGAACACTCCCTTGCTGCCTGTAAAGAAAGCGGGAACAGGAGATTATCGACCAGTGCAAGATTTGAGAGAAGTTAATAAGAGAACACAAGACATTCATCCCACTGTGCCGAATCCTTACAACCTGCTAAGCTCTCTGGCGCCAGAAAATACTTGGTATACAGTCTTAGATTTAAAAGATGCCTTCTTTTGTTTGCGCCTGCACCAGAGTAGCCAACCGCTGTTTGCTTTTGAGTGGAAAGACCCCTCCACAGGAACTACTGGACAATTGACCTGGACTCGCTTGCCACAAGGATTCAAGAACTCACCTACCCTCTTCGACGAGGCTTTACACCAGGACTTGGCCTTTTACCGAGCCTCCAACCCGCAGGTAACCTTGTTACAATATGTTGATGACTTACTGATAGCCGCTCCTACACAGGAAGTCTGCCAAGCGGCTACTGAAGCCCTTTTGACTGAACTTACTAGGCTGGGGTATAGAGCATCTGCCAAAAAGGCACAGATCTGCCAACCACAAGTGACTTATTTAGGGTATTCCCTGAGAGAAGGGAAGAGGTGGCTTACTGAAGCCCGGAAGCAGACTGTGACGCAGATCCCGGTCCCTACTACTCCGCGCCAAGTCCGCGAATTTCTGGGAACAGCAGGGTTCTGCAGATTGTGGATACCCGGATATGCCACCTTAGCCGCCCCACTGTACCCCCTAACCAAAAAGGCAGCCCCGTTTGTTTGGGGACCTGAACAGCAACAGGCCTTTGATGAAATCAAGAAAGCCCTCCTGTCGGCACCCGCTCTGGCCCTGCCAGACGTAACTAAGCCATTCGTCCTTTTTGTGGATGAGCGGAGTGGAGTGGCTCGGGGAGTGTTGACCCAGCAATGGGGGCCTTGGAAGAGACCTGTCGCCTATTTGTCAAAAAAATTAGACCCAGTAAGTAGTGGATGGCCTGCCTGTTTGAGAGTAGTAGCGGCTGTGGCCCTCCTAGTTAAAGATTCTGACAAACTGACACTGGGACAGAAACTTACTGTAGTTGCTCCACATGCATTGGAGAGTGTAATTCGGCAACCACCCGAGAGATAGATGTCGAATGCCAGAATGACTCACTACCAAACCTTACTCCTGAATCGTGATCGAGTAGAGTTTGCCCCCCCTGCCATCCTAAACCCGGCCACTCTGCTCCCCGATTTGGAGAAAGAAGTGCTTCACACCTGCCAGGAAATTCTGGCTGAAGAGACAGGAACCCGCCAGGACTTGCAAGATCAGCCCTTAGGGGGAACGAGACTCCTGACTTGGTATACAGACGGGAGCAGTTACATCATAGATAGTAAGAGAATGGCCGGAGCTGCAGTAGTAGATGATGACCGAGTTGTATGGGCCAGTGGACTCCCAACGGGCACCTCTGCACAGCGAGCAGAACTCATCGCCCTGACTCAGGCCCTAAAGATGGCAGAAGGTAAGAGACTTAACGTCTACACTGACAGCAGATACGCCTTTGCCACTGCTCATATACACGGGGCTATTTATAGACAGAGAGGGCTGTTAACTTCTGCCGGGAAAGATGTTAAAAACAAACAAGAAATTTTAGATTTGCTGGAAGCCATCCATAGGCCTAAAGAAGTAGCAATAATGCATTGCCCTGGACACCAGAAAGATGACTCTCCAATAGCTCGAGGAAATCGGAGAGCAGACCAAGCCGCAAAGCAAGCGGCTCAGGGAATGAACATTTTGCCCCTTCAGGTGTGTCCAGAAGCCACTCACATCGAGAGCTTCCAGTACACACCTGAAGATCTCGTTTGTATAAACAAATTAGGGTTCAAAAATTCCTCACCCCAAGAGATATACAAGTCTGAAAAAGGGAAAGTTGTCCTGCCCCGGAAAGAGGCAAAAGAATACTTAAGGCAATTACATCAACTGACACATTTGAGAGCAAAAAACCTAAAGACTTTAGTTCGAGACTCCCCTTATCATATTATTAGATTAGGAAAATTAGCTGACGAGATTGTAAAAAATTGTGTTCCCTGTCAATTAGTAAACGTGAGCAAAAATCAAGCAATATCCGGGAAAAGACTTCGAGGAGATCGCCCAGGAACTTATTGAGAAGTTGACTTCACTGAAATTAAGCTTGCTAAGTATAGATACAAGTACCTTCTAGTTTTTCTAGACACATTTTCAGGATGGACAGAGGCATTCCCCACCAAAACTGAAACAGCTCAGACGGTGTCTAAAAAAATCCTTGAAGAAATATTTCCCAGGTTTGGGATTCCAAAAGTAATCGGCTCCGACAACGGCCCTGCTTTTGTTGCCCAGGTAAGTCAGGGATTGGCCAAGATCCTGGGGACGGATTGGAAATTGCATTGTGCATACAGGCCCCAGAGCTCAGGACAGGTAGAAAGGATGAACAGAACTCTAAAAGAGACCTTGACTAAATTGTCCATAGAGACTGGCTTATGTGATTAGTTAGTCCTCCTTCCCTTTGCCCTGTTTAGAGTTAAGAACACTCCCAGCCGCTTTGGACTAACGCCTTTTGAAATAATGTTTGGGGCCCCGGCCCCGCTTCAGTCAGCACATCTTCATACATTCCCTGAGTGTGCAACTAATAAGTTTTTGCTTGAAAGGTTACGAGCCTTGGAGGCTGTGCAGAAAGAGGTGTGGGCCTCCATCAAGGAAGCCTATCAGCCAGAAGACCTCTCGGTGCCTCACCAGTTCCAGGTGGGAGACCCAGTCTACGTGAGAAGGCACCGGACAGGAAACCTCGAGCCACGGTGGAAGGGACCTTTCATCGTCCTCCTGACTACTCCCACAGCTGTAAAAGTAGACGGCGTCTCTTCCTGGATACACGCTTCACATCTAAAGAAGGCACCCCCGGACCCGGACTGGCGAGTAACTCGGACTGATAACCCCCTTAAGCTTCGCTTGTGTAAAAAGAATTATGCTGTTAGTAATTCTGATGCTCCTGCTACTTCCAACCCACCAGAACCCTAACCCCCACGATCCCAGGTTACTGACATGGCAAATCATTACCCCAGCTTCCCACCAAGTAGTAGTCCAGTTAACAGAACAGCATCCTAGGGGGACTTGGTGGCCTACCCTCACTGTAGACATATGTACTCTTTTCAAACAAGACCCTCGGCACAGAGGTAGAATAGGAAGGCCAGGATGTGGATCTCGGGCTTCTATGAAAAAACTCCAAGATACCTGCTTCTATGTATGCCCAGCCCCCTCAACCGATCGTGCTAAAGCCTCACAGTGTGGTGGGCAGGCAGACTTTTTCTGCAAAAATTGGGGCTGTGAACAAACAGGGACATGTCATTAGATAGGCAGAAATGCCGGGAGCTCCCCTCCAAGTCTTATAAGAGTTAAAAGAAACAGTACTCAGGCCCAATGTATGACCAGCTCTACCTGTAATCTTATTGATATTTCCTTTACTGAAACCGGAAAGGAGGCAAATTGGGAAAAAGGGCTCATGTGGGGATTAAGACTCTATCAGGAAAGATATGATAATGGAGTTGTATTCACTCTTAGACTCAAAGTAGAAACCCTCCCAGCTATTCCAGTAGGACCAAACGCTGTCTTACCAGATCAGCCTCGCCTCTCAACCCCAGCCCCGAAAAGGACCCTAACTATTTCAGCTGTCTCCGTCTTTGCTCCTAGCCCACTGACCTCTTTTTCTAGCAATGGACAGCGCCTCCTCAACCTTGTTGAGGGAGCTTTCAGAGTCCTAAATGCCACCGACCCTAAAACTACAGAGTCCTGTTAGTTATGTTTTTCTTCTAGACCACCTTATTATGAAGGGCTGGGATTGTCAGCTGATTTTAAGAATACAACCAGCCACGAAATTTGTAGTTGAGGCAGTCATAAAAAGCTAACACTAACCGAAGTGTCTGGAATAGGAAAGTGTCTAGGTACGGTTCCCGCCACGCATAAAAATTTATGTAATGAGACCATCCCCATGATCCCCACAAGAGAAAACAGGTATTTAGTCCCACCACCTGAAGGATGGTGGGCCTGTAATACTGGACTAACTCCATGTGTTTCCACCTCTGTCTTCAATTTCTCCCACGAATTCTGTATAATGGTCCAGTTAGTACCCAGACTAATGTATCATGATGACTTCTCATTCGTGGCAGAATTGGAACCTAGACTAAGGTATAAAAGAGAGCCAGTCTCACTCACTCTAGCTGTATTACTAGGAGTAAGAGTTGCAGCCGGAGTAGGAACAGGGGCGGCTGCAATTATACAAGAGAACCAACATTATGAAGGACTAAGAATAGCTATCGATGAAGATTTGAGAACTATAGAACAGTCTATTTCTAAACTTGAAGAGTCCCTAACCTCTCTCTCAGAAGTAGTGCTGCAAAACAGACGAGGGTTAGATTTACTATTTCTAAAAGAAGGTGGATTATGTGCAGCTCTAAAAGAAGAGTGCTGCTTCTATGCAGACCATACTGGAGTAGTAAGAGACTCAATGTCTAAATTAAGAGAAAGATTAGATCAGCGAAAGCGAGAACGAGAAGCTAACCAGAGCCTGTTTGAATCCTGGTTCTCTAGATCCCCATGGCTTACAACTCTAATATCCACCTTGACAGGACCCCTGCTTATTTTTATATTGCTCCTCACCTTAGGTCCCTGCATTTTAAATCGAGTAATAACCTTTATTAGAGAAAGAGTAAGTGCTGTGCAGGTGCTAATGCTGAGACAACAGTATCATACCCTCACACATCAAGAAGAAATCAACATTCCATGATTAGAATGTTCAGAAAAAGAAGTGGGGAATGTAGGACCCCAACCTCCCTGGGGAATAAGTTAGCCTAAGAGTAGCCATCTTGAAGCCCAAAAAGCCATTCTGATATATGACTCAGAGGGAACAACTGAAACCAGGTAACTCCTCTGGAAAAACAAGTTAATCAATCATGACTGCTGGCAGCGCTAACCTTTCGGTTAGTTAAACATAAAAGCTGACCCTACCTTGCTACACCCCCAGGACGTGGCACCAACTCAGAAATCGTAGGTTTGAAAAATTACTGCCTTTGTAGTATTGTTATCTTGCTATGTAGTATTGTTATCTTGTTACTACAACATAATCTGTAACCATGGTAAATCTCTAGGGCTAAATGCCTCAGAAAATCCTATATAACCACTTAGTTGTAAGTACTCAGGGTCCTCGTTGAGACCTGCTGCGACAGGCTGACTTGGACCCCAACTAGTTGGCTTCCGAATAAATTCCTCTTGCTTGTTGCATCAAGAAACGTCTTTGGTGAGTGATTTGGGGCGGCGCCTTCCTCAGGGGAATCCAACAGAAGGAGAGTCACCCAGTCCTCACCAGTCTCCAATACCAATTTAGAAAGGGTCTCTTTCAAGGTCCGATTTATTCTCTCTACCTGCCCAGAGCTTTGTGAGTTGTAAGCACAATGTAACTTCCAATCTACTCCCAAAGCTAGGGCTAGTCCTTGTAGGACTTTGCTAACGAAAGCCGGGCCGTTATGGGAACCTATTGCTTCAGGGACCCCATATCTGGGGATGATTTCCTCAATTAATCTTTTTGCTACTACCTGGCTAGTCTCATGCTTGGTTGGAAAGGCCTCCACCCACCCAGAGAAAGTATCTACCATAACTACCAAATACCTGTAGCCATACTTCCCTGGTTTTATTTCAGTGAAGTCTATTTCCCAATTCCTCCCTGGAGCCCTCCCCCTTTCCCGGGTACCTGTTGGGTGCAGCCCTCTTGGGGCTGGTCTTAGCATTGCACAGCTACTGCATTCTTTCATGATCTGGCGAGTTACCTCATTCTGGTGGGGAAACACCAACTGCGCAGACTGGAAAAGGCTGAGCAGTTTTTTTCTGCCTAGATGGGTGGACTTATGCATATTAGCAAGCAGGTACTGTCCTAATGCTTCTGGCAAGATCAATCTACCCTCCTGGTCCCTACCCCAATGTCCCTCTCCAAACACTTCCCCCGGGACTTGTTTCCTAATCCACTCAAGATCTTGAGGGGAATACTCAGGTTTGGGCAGCAGTGCGGGCAGTTCAGGTATGGGTATTTCGAGGGCCGCAAGCACAAGAGAGTCCGAGAGGGCTGCCCTCTTAGCTTCTGCATCTGCATGGCTGTTGCCGATGGCCTTGGGTGTCTTCTTTGATTGGTGGCCCGGTACATGTATAACTGCTACCGCTTTAGGTTTTTCAACAGCAGCTAATAGTCTTTGGACTTCTTGCAGATTCCTCAGTCCCTTCCCTTCCGCGGAACGAAATCCTCTTTCTCGGTAGATGGCACCATGGACATGGACAGTGCCAAAGGCGTATCTGCTATCTGTGTAAATGTTGGCCCGCTTTCCTTCTGCTCTTTCCAGGGCCTCAGCGAGAGCAATAAGTTCTGCCTTCTGTGCTGAGGTGCCAGGGGGCAGAGCTGTGCTCCAGACAACTTCCCTGTCGTGGGTTACTACTGCTGCCCCTGCTCTCCTGACCCCCTCCTGCACAAAGCTGCTCCCATCCCTATACCAATTTAGCTCACAGTTCAATGATGGTGTGTCTTTCAGGTCTGCTCGCACCTGGATAATTTCAGAAAGGATATCTCTACAGTCATGGATGGGGGTCGTCAGATCTGGGTCCGGCAGAAGGGTGGCAGGATTTAGGGTTACCGGGTCAGAGAAGGTGATTCGGTTAGGATCTAGTAGGAGCCCTTGATAGTGGGTGAGTCTTGCGTTCGTCATCCATTTTCCCGGAGGATGCTTGAGGATCCCCTCTACGGTATGTGGGGCTGTTATTCTCAGAGTTTGGCCAAAAGTCTGCTTGTCTGCCTCTTTTACCAATAGAGTGATGGCTGCTAAGATACGCAGACAAGGTGGCCACCCGGAGGCCACTGGGTCTAGCCGCTTGCACAAATAAGCCACAGGTCTCTTCCACGGGCCCAGCTGCTGAGCCAGAACTCCTTTAGCCACTCCCTTCTTTTCATCTACAAACAGGATAAAGGGTTTTTCTGGGTCTGGCAGAGATAGGGCGAGGGCCCAGAGGAGAGCTTCTTTTAGTCTGTCAAACGCCTCTTGTTATTCCTGCGTCCATTGCCAGCCCGGCCCTTCTTTGGTTGCTTCATATAATGGTCGGGCTATTTCTGCGTACCCTGGAATCCAGAGCCTGCAAAACCCGGCTTACCCAAGAAATTCTCTCACTCCCCAGGGTGAGGAAGGGATGGGGATAGCCAGGACCGTTTGCTTCATGGCCTGTGTTAGCCACCTGGCCCCATTAGATATTTTGTACCCCAAGTAGACTACTGACCTCTGACAGATGTGGGCTTTCTTGGCGCTGGCTCGATATCCCAGTTCACCTAGTTCAGCCAGCAAGTTCCCCGTGGCTTCTTCGCACTCTTCACGGGTTTCTGTGGCCAGCAACAGGTCATCTACATACTGCAACAACGTCACGTGGGGGTGGCTCCTGCGAAAGGGCTCCAAGTCCTGGCTTAGGGCTTCATTGAATAAGGTGGGAGAGTTCTTGAAGCCCTGAGGCAGTCTAGTCCAGGTAAGCTGCACTTTTCTTCCTCCCCCTGACTCTTGCCACTCAAAGGCCAACAAAGGCTGACTAACTTCAGAGAGTGGAATACTAAAGAAGGCATCTTTCAGGTCCAGAGTAGTATACCACACATGCGTGGGTGGCAGGTGGCTGAGTAAGGTGTAAGGGTTAGTCACTGTAGGATGGATGTCTTCTACCCTCTCATTGACTTTCCGCAAGTCTTGCACTGGCCTATAATCTTTACTGCCAGGCTTCCTCACTGGAAGCAGATGCATTTTCCATGCAGATTGGCAGGTCTTAAGGATTCCTGTCTCTAACAGTCTATGGATATAGGGTGCTATCCCTTTCCTAGCCTATTCTGGCATTGGATATTGCCGTACCAGGATGGGTAGAGCTGCGGCTTTGAGTTGAACAACGACCGGGGATAGGTGTTTAGCGAGACCAATTCCTCCGGTCTCGGCCCATGCAGAAGGGAACTTCTGTACCCAAGAGTCTATCTCTCCCCGGCCCCCCTTTTCTTGATCCGCCTGAAACAGACGATGTCTATCGGCCAGGGAAAGAGTTAACACATGCGCCGGTTGTAGGGGCTGCCCTTCTTTGTCCATGATTTTTATCCCTTCGGGTTCAAAATGAATGCAAGCCCCGACCTTGGTTAATAAGTCTCTGCCCAGCAACGGTGAAGGGCTTTTGGGTATGACCAGGAATGAGTGAGAGACCTGATGCCTTCCTAGGTCCACTTTTCTGTTAGTAGTCCAGGCACATTTCCTGGACCCTGTCGCTCCCTGGACTATACTTGTGCGTCCTGGGTTTAGGGGGCCGTGGGCCTGGTTGAGAACTGAATACTGTGCCCCAGTATCTACCATAAACCTAATGGGAGTCCCTTCCATGCACAGGGTTACCCAGGACTCGGGGAGGGTTGCCGAGCCCCGTCCCCATCAATCCTCCTCTCCTAGGTGCAGGGTCTTAACAGGGTTCCCTCTCCCTTGTTCCCTCCTTTGGGGGCACTCCCTCTTCCAATGTCCATATTTCTTACACAGGGCGCACTGATCTTGTCCTAGTCGGGATTGACGGGGTCCTGTTCCTCGAGGTGGCCTAGGGCTCTCCTTCACCCTGGCCAGGAATATCCTGGCCATCTCCTCCCTCTGCTTCTTGTTCTCCCTTTTCTGAAATTCTCTGTTTTCCTTCCTATTTTTCTCCTGCATTACCCATTTCTCTTTCCTCAGCCTTTCTTCTCTATCTTCCGGGGTTTCTCTAGCATTGAAGACTTTCTCCGCCTGCTGCAGCAGTTCCCTAATAGAGATCTCCCCTAGGTCCTCCCGCTTCTGGAGTTTTCTCCGGATATCGGGGGCTGCCTGGTTGATGAATGAGAGGACTACCGCTTACCTATGTTCCTCTGCTTCCGGGTTTATGGGAGTATACTGCCAGTAAGCATCAAACAGCCTTTCCAGATACGTGGCTGGGCTTTCCATTTCCCCCTGAACAATAGTTTTTACCTTAGCCAAGTTAGTGGGCCGTCTGGCGGCTGCCCGGAGACCGGTCATCAGAGTCTGGCGGTAGACCCGGAGACGCTCCCTACCTTCTGCAGTCCCGAAGTCCCAATCCGGGCGCGTAAGTGGGAATGCCTCATCGATGATGGGCTGGAGTGTAGTGGGTCTTCCATTTTCTCTGAGGACATTTTTCCTGGCTTCATTGAGGATACGCTCTTGTTCTTCCGTTGTGAAGAGAGTGCGGAGTAATTGCTGGCAGTCGTCCCATGTGGGACAATGGGTAAACATAATGGACTCCACTAAACCTATAAGACACTTGGGGTCCTCTGAGAAGGGAGGATTCTGAGTCCTCCAATTATAAAGGTCACTAGATGAAAAGGGCCAATATTGATACTGCTGAGCAATGCCAGTACCGATGGCATGCACAGGCAGAACCGGCACTGCTCCTTCTGAGGTGGAGGAGGGAGCCTCCCCTTCTTGTTCCCTGGCCCCTCGAGACCTTAGCTGCATTCCTCCAGTTCTACCTGGCGCCCAGCGTGGGGCCAGGGCGGGGGAGTGTGAGGAAGCTCTTTCCGGCCTCCCGCCTCCCTCTGCTGAAGAATCTGGGGAAGCTGCAGCCGCCTGGTTCCTGCTGTGTTCCCTAGCCGCATTTTCTATCCCCCCGGCAGCTTCACCCCTCTCCTCTGCATACGGGGGTGGCTGCTCAATCGGCGGGAGGGGGTAAAGAGGAGAACTGTCGGGGAGGACAGGCGGCGTACTTGGGCGCACAGGATTTCTGGCCCTGCGATCAGAGGGCTTTGATTTTTCCTGGGCAACTAGGACGGAAGTCTTTTGTGTGTCAGTATGAGGTTTCTCCACCAAAAAGGGCTCCAACCAGGAAGGGGGATTCTCGGCAAAATTTTCCCAGACAAGAATATAGGGAAGTTGGTCAGGGTGGCCCTCAGGACCTGGCCGGGAGATAATGGCTTTGATCTTGCCAGTAAGGTCCAAAGAAAGAGACTCCTGGACCAGCCAGCCTACTCCAAAGGAAGGCCACTCGACTGAGCAAAAGGTGTCGAGCTTACCCTTCTTGATGCCAAGGCTCATACTTAAGGCCTTTTCCTTGACCTTGGGGAAATGGGAGAGGATCAGACTCTTAGGAGTAGCCTGAGTCTGACCCATGGTGAGAAAGAAGAAGGAAAAAGAATATGAGGGAGACAAAGGCGAAGATGAAGATGCCACTTCGAACAAAATGACTGTTGTATGTGCTTGTGAACGAGTGCCTGTCGTTGCACCGTTTTTCTTCCGCGGCGGATGAGAATTTATCTTGGATTCGCGGCTGTGACCCCCTTATCCTGTCACGGGAGTCTTCTAGCAGCGAGCACCCTAATGGCTCTTAATTGCCTGACCCGTGCCTGCGGGGAATGATGTAGAGGCAGAAAGGAGGAACGGAGAGAGCAGGAGAACCTTAGAACAAGGAAACTTAAAATGAGAAGTGCAAAAAGAAATATAAACCAAAACCAAAACACAGTAAAACAATCAATGATAACACCAAACACACACACCACATCTGATCACACTCGTTCGGACCGGTCCTTCTCTCACTCTGGTGCGCACCACACTCACCACTTTCAGGGTCCTCAAAAACTCTCATAATTCTCCCTTAGGGCGTCCACTTGGACTGCCGCAGGGTGACGAGCTCGATCTTTTCCTCCTCGGGCGCCAGTTTTCTGCCGATCGGATTTGCCTTCCTAAGGCCGAGTCACTCGGACCCTAGTGCCAGGATTGGTTACCTGGACTTTTACCCAGGGTCGCTAACCTGGGGGCCGGGACTACCAGCCCCAACTTCCTCACTCGGGACCACTAACCCGAGGCCATACCCTGGATGGCGGCTCCCGCTTTATAATGGATTTATGCAGACATGAGGGGGTGACCCTCGAATTACACTGCCCCGTCCGGACAGTTAGACCTTGCCTCCAGCCGTCCTTTGTTCTCAGGGAAGCCGCTCGTATCCCGGACGAGCCCCCAAATGTTAGGGTCCAGGCTTCCGAGGCTTCTCCAGAGAACAAACTACACAGGCATAGAGATGTAAATTCAAGCAAAGTCTTTATTCAGCCAGCTAGCTGGGGTCCAAGTCCGCCCGACGCAGCGGGTCTCAACAAGGACCCCGAGCACTCAGAGCCAAGGGTTTATATAGCATTTTCAAAGCACTTAACTCATAGTAATTTTCTATGACTATACATTATTCTTGCAAGACATATATCCTGGGGTTAAGCAAGGGCAGGGTAAGACTACTCCTCAATGGTTAGGGAGGTTCTGCACGATAAGCTTGGTATGTAAGATTAACTGACCAAGGTTAGCTGACCAAGGTCACAGCTGCCCACCACCCGGTGCTCATGATTAACTTGTTTTTCAAGGCCTTACCCAGGCCCAGGGTTTTTTTGTTTGTTTGTTTGTTTTATTTTCTCTGAGTCACACTCTCAGAAAATGGTTTCTAGGTTTCTAAGATGGCTATGCTTATGCTAATTTACTAATCTTACTAATGCTTAGATTCTACATTTCCCCACTTTCCTTTGACCATTCCAATCATGGAATGTTTGTTTCTTCCTGCTGTGTGAGTGAATGATTCTGCGGTCTCAGCATTAGCATCTGAACAGCACTCACTCTTTCCCTAACAAAGGCTATTAGCCGGTTTAAGATACAGGGACCTAAAGTGAGAAGCAGTATAAAAATAAGCAAGGGCCCTGCCAGGGTGGATATCAGGGTTGTAAACCATGGGGATTTAGTAAACTAGGATTCAAATAGCCCTTGGCTGGCCTCTCGCTCTCTCTTCCTTTGATCTGGCCTCTCTCTAAGTTTAGACATTGAATCTCTTACTATTCCGGAATGGTCTGCTGTTAAGGTTTGGCTAAGTTTTATTAGTTCTTTTTCCTGACTCTTAATGCTCTCTGCACTCCTTTACAATTACTCCCTTTGCCTGATTTCAGTTTTAGTGGTATTTTGCTTCAGAATTTATCCCCTGGAATTACAGTGACATTGGACAAAGTATGAAAGTTTATTGAAATGTAGTTGTTGTAATTTGAATGAAGTTAAGCCATTATTACCACAAATAAAATGTTATAATAATAATAAGTTTATACAAGTCTCATGTTTACCACAAAGAAAAAAAGATAATAGATATAAAAAAGATGAAAAGATTCAAGACAATTCATTGCAAAGATCATATCCCAAAGACAGCAAGAAGAACAAAAGAAGTAATAAAGAGGCAGTAACAATTACATTTAATGTAATTGAATGAAACTCATAAATCTATAGGCATACAGTAGATGAATGGATAACATACATATATCTACCTATATGCTCTATAAGAGACACAGTTTAAATTTAAGGACACAGAGGCTGAAAGTGAAGGGATGGAAAAAAGATATTCCATGCAAATGGTAAATAGCAGGATGGTTAAACTAATATCAGATTAAAAATAAGAGAAAAAGACAAAGATGATTAAAAATGACAAAGGGTCATTTCCACAGGGAATTATAACAAATATAAATAACAATATACCCCAAAACAGAGCACCAAAATACATAAAACAAATATTGATGCATCTGAAGTGACAGAGACCAGAATATCATAATAGTAGGAGATACTGATACCCCACTCACAAAAATGGGCAGATCATCTAGACAGTAATTCTACAAGGAGTCAGCAGATTAGAATAACACAATTGATAAAATGTACCTAATAGACATATCCAGAACATTCCACTAACAGCAGCATTAAACATATTCTTTCCAAGTGCACACAGAATTTTTTCCAGGGTTGTCCACATAGTAGGGCACAAAACAAGTCAACTTCTTAATTTAAGGAGTTTGAAATCATTTCAAGTACCTTTTATGAGTACAGTAGAATGAAACTAGAAATCAGTAAGAAAAAGAAGCAGAAAAATTCACAAATTCATAGAAATGAAAAAATACACTTGAACAATCACTGAGCAAAGAATAATCAAAGAAAAATTGGAACTATCTCAAGACAAATGAAAATGAAAACACGACATGCAAACTATATGGGATAAACCAAAAGTATTGCTAAAAGGAAAGTTTATGGTGACTAACACCTAAACTTACAAAGAATAAATATCTCAAGCAAACAAAATAACATTTCAACTCAAGGAACTAGAAGCAGAACAAATTTAACCTGAAGTTAATGGAAAGAAGGAAAAAATAAAGATTAGAGCAGAAATATATAAATAGATAATAGTAAAACAACATAAAAGTTAATGAGAATAAGAGTTGATTCCTTGAAAGATAAAATCAACAAACCTTTGGAGAGACTAGAAATGGAAAAAAGAGAGGACTCAAGTGAGTAAACAAAATTGAAAAGGAGACTTTGCAGCTAATGCCAAAGAAATGAGAAACATTATAAGGAACATTACAAAGAGCTATACACCAAAAAATATCAGATAACAGGAGAAATGGATAAATTCCTAGAAGTATGTAGCCTACCAAGACTAAATCAAGAATAAATATAAATACTTAGTAGAACAATAACTAACAGGGGATAGAATCACTAACCAAAGCGTTCCTGCAAAAAAAAGGATCACATGGATTTACAAGTGAACTGTACCAAACATATGAAGAAAAATAGTATCAATCCTTCTTAAACTCCTCCAATAAATAGAAGAGGGAATATTTTCAAAATCTTCTTATTAGGCCAGCATCACTCTGATATCAAAGTTGACAAAGACAACAAAGAAAGAAAACTACAGGCCAATGTATCTGATGAAACCAGATGCAAAATGTTAAACACATTTTAGCAAATTGAATTCAACAGCTCATTAAAAAGACCATACAGCATGACCAAGTGGGACAAATAAATGGGATGCAAGATTGATTCCACATATGCAAATCAATCAGTGTTCACTATGTAAGCAGAATGAAAGATAAAAATCACATCATCATCTCAATAGATGCAGAAGAGTTTTCACATCCTCTTATAATTTAAAAAACTCTTAAATTAGGTACAGAAACAATTTATCTCACCATAATAAAGTTCAAATATGAAAAACCCACAGCTCACATTATATTTAAAAAAATCGAAAGCCTAACTCTAAAATTTGGAACATGGTGAACAAGCCCGCTCTCTCCACTTCTCTTAAAAATGGTATTGGAAGTAGGAGCCACAGCAGTTATGCAAATAATAATTAATAATAATAATGAAATAAAATAAATTAAAACCATAAAGGAAGAAGTAAAATTATGTTTGCAATATACATCATCTTATATCTAGAAAATCCTAAAGACTCCACAAAAATATGTTATAGAACTAAGTAAGTGATTCAGAAAACTTGCAGGATGAAAAAAATCAACACATGAAAACCAGTTGCATTTATATGCACTAACAATTATCTCAAAGAAAATTATGAAAACAACTCCACTTATAATTGCATAAAATTTTTCTAAGAATAAACCTAACCAGGATATAGGCTTAAAGATGGCAGTGTGAGAGGTGAGACAGAAATCTCTTCCCAAAACCACATATAATTTGAAAATACAGCAAAAACATCTAATCATGAAAGGGCAACAGCAAAGTAGGGTAAGGCAGACTGCCTAGACCTGGGGAAAACAACAGACCTCAAGGAAAAGGTAAAGTACCAAAGCCATGATCTGGTGGGACCCAAGACATCCCCCCACTCCAGTTCACTAGTGGGAGGAAGAGAAACAGAGTGGGGAGGGAGTGGACACCTAGGACTGATGAACACACAGTCCTGGAGATATGTTCTGTGAGCATGAATGTACATTGCATGATACTCTGGAGATTAGTGGGGTTGGAAAGTTAAGAGAGGCAGAATAACTGGAGAGACTGAGATTCCAGCCACTTGTGGAAAACAGGAATCCACATTGAGCTGCTCTGGGACAAAAGTCTGAGAGACTTCCTAACAGTGAGAGGGCTGCTAAAGGGGCAAGGACTGCACAGAGCTTACTGCTCAGGAGAAAGGACAGGTGGACAAAATTGTCTGAACACACTGCACAGCAGGTTGGGAACTTTCAGGAGCTTCAGGTACTCCATCCCCCTGGCTGGCTACATGGACCCAAGGTTCCCCACCATGATATGCAGCCTGCTGCACCTTCCTCCTGGCCAGCCCACACTAGTTCACAAACCAGCAGCTGCTGCCCTGGCATCAGGCCAGCCAACATGGGGCCCCACCTATGGCAGCTACAAACACAAATCATAGGAGCTTGTACCTATGCACTTGGCCCACTGGTTCTGGTAGTGCAGACAGGCATAGCACCTGAGAAGCAGGAAACAGCTCTTTCTACCCAAAGGAAGTAGCATCAAATATTGCTACATGGGCTAAGCAGCTCCTGAGAGTAGAGCTTCTGGGCACTAGATGGAGCCACATACAAATGTGAAATGTCAAAGGAACCTAGTACAAACCAAATCCCACAAAACCAGAAAAAGAGACAAGTGAAACTGAACTCAATAATCTTCCTGAAAGAAACTTCAAAACAAAAATCATAAACATGCTCATGGAAGTAAGGAAAAATATTCAAGAACTCAGGGTAGAATTCAGAACTGAGATTTAATCATTAAGGAATGTAATATCTGAAATGAAACATACAATGGATGGACTTATAAACAAATTAGATATAGTAGAGGAGATGATAAATGTATTAGAAATTAGAGAACAGGAAAACAAAGAATCTGAGGCAGAGAGAAAAAAGGATCTATAGAAATAAAAAATTTTTTTGAGAGAACAGTGTTATCAATCCAAACGGAGCAATATTTGGATTACAGGGGTAGCAGAAGAAGAAAGAGAGAAAGGGATAGTAAGTGTCTTTGAGGAGGTAATTGCTGAAAACTTCCCCAATTTGGGGAAGGAGATAATCTCTCAGACCATGGAGGTGCACAGATCTCCCAACACAAGTGACAAGGAAGACAACAACAAGACACATAATAATTAAAATGGCAAAGATTAAGGACAAGGATAGAATATTAAAAGCAGCCAGAGAGAGAAAAAAGAAGTCACACAATGGAAAACCCATCAGGCTATCATGAAAATTCTAAACAAAAACCTTACAGGCCAGAAGGGGGTGTCATGATATATTTAATGCAATGAAACAGAAGGACCTCGAGCCAATAATACTTTATGAAGCAAGATTATCATTTAAATTTAAAGGAGGGATAAAACAATTTTCAGATAAGTAAAGCTGAGAGAATTTACCTCCCACAAACCATCTCTACAGTGTATTTTAGAGGAACTATCATAGATGGAAGTGTTCCTATGGCTAAATAGCTGTCACCAGAGGAAATAAAACCACAATAAAGAAAGTAGATGAATTAATAACTAAGCAGATGCAAAATTAAATCAACTACCCACAACATCAGTCAAGGTACAGACAAAGAGTACAGAATATGATACCTAATATATAGAGAATGGAGAAGGAATAAAAAGGAGGGGAAAAAAAAGAACCTTTAGATTGTGTTTGTAATAGCATACTGAGTTAAATTAGACTGTTAAATCATAAGGAAGTTACCCTTGAACCTTTGGTAACCACAAATCTAAAGCCTGCAATGGCAATAAGTATATACCTATTGATAATCACCCTAGATGTAAATGGTCTGAATGCACCAATGAAGAGACATAGAGTCACTGAATGGATAGAAAAAACAAGACCCATCTATATGCTGCCTACAAGAAACTCACTTCAAACCTAAAGCACACACAGACTAAAAGTGAAGGGATGGAAAAAGATATTTCATGCAACTAATAGGCAGAAAAAAGCAGGTACTGCAGTATGTGTATCAGACAAAATAGACTTCAAAACAAAGAAAGTAACAAGAGACAAAAAAGGACATTACACAATGATAAAGGGATCAGTCCAACAAGAGGATATAACCATTCTGAATATCTATGCATCCAACATAGGAGCACCTAAATATGTAAAACAGATACAGAATTAAAGAGGGAAATAAAATGCAATGCATTCATTTTAGGAGACTGAAACACTCCATTCGCTCCAAAGGACAGATTGAATTGGCAGAAAATAAGTAAGGAGACAGAGGCACTAAACAACATTAGAACAGATGGACATAACAGACATCTATGAACACTCCACCCAAAATCAGCAGATTACACATTCTTCTCAAGTGCGCATGGAACATTTTCAAAAATAGATCACATTCTAGGCCACAAAAAGAGGCTCAGTAAGTTAAAAAAAGGCTGAAATTGTAGCAACCAGCTTCTCAGACCACAAAAGTATAAAAATAGAAATAAATTATGCAAAGAAAACAAAAAACCCCACAGACACATAGAGGCTTAACAGTTAACAAGCTCCTAAATAATCAATGGATCAATGACCAAATAAAAACAGAGAACAAGCAATATATGGCGATAAATGACAACAATAACTCAGCATCACAAAATCTGTGGGATACAGTGAAAGCCATGCTAAGAGGAAAGTATATTGCAATACAGGCCTACCTCAGGAAAGAAGAACAATCCCATATGAACAGTCTAAACTCACAATTAATGAAAATAGAAATAATGAGGCTCAAAGTCAGTAGAAGATGGGACATAATAAAGATTAGAGCAGAAATAAATAAAATCAAAAAGAATAAATCAATAGAAATAGTCAGTTAAAGCAGGAGCTGGTTCTTTGAGAAAAAAATAGATAAACCCTTAGCTAGACTTATCAAGGGAAAAAGAGAGTCTATACACATAAACAGAATCAGAAATGAGAAAGAAAAAATCACTACAGTCACTACAGAAATACAAAGAATTATGATAAAATACTTTGAAAAAGCATATGCTAACAAACTGGATAACTTAGAAGAAATGGACAACTTTCTAGAAAAATACAAACTCCCGAGACTAACCCAGGAAGAAACAGAAAATCTGAACAGACCAATTACCAGCATTGAAATTGAACTGGTAATGAAAAAAATAACTAAGAACAAAACCCCTGGACCAGATGGGGTCAATGCTGAAACTAATAAAAATAATCAGTGAAGACCTAATACCCATCCTCCTTAAAGTTTTCCAAAAAGTAGAAGAGGAGAGAATACTTCCAAACTCATTCTATGAGGCCAGCATCACTCTAATACCAAATCCAGGCAAAGACCCCACAAAAAACATAGATGCAAAAATACTCAACAAAATATTAGCAAATAGAACTCAAAAATACATCAAAAGATCATCTACTATGATCAAATAGGATTTATTCCAGGGATGTAAGGATGGCACAATATTTGAAAATCCATCAACATTGTATACCACATCAACAGAAAGGACAAAAACCACATGATCATCTTCATAGATACTGAAAAAGTATTCAACAGAATTCAACATCCATTCATGATAATAACTCTAAATGAAATAGAGGGCAAGTACTTCAACATAATAAAGGCCATATGTGAGAAACTCACATCTAACACAACCAACATCATACTTAACAGTGAGAAACTGAAAGTTTTTCCTTTAAGTTCAGGAAAAAGGAAAAATTGACCACTTTCCTCCTTTTATTCACCATACTTCTAGAGGTCCTAGCCATAGCGATCAGACAACACAAAGAAATAAAAGGCCTCCAGATTGGTAAGGGAGAAGTTAAATCATCATTGTTTGCAGATGACATGCTATTGTACATAAAAATTGCTAAAGAGTACACCCCCAAACTACTAGAACTAATAACTAGATTCAGCAAAGTTGCAGGATACAAAATCAGTGCACAGAAATATGTTGCATTTCTATATACTAATGATGCACTAACAGAAAGAGAAATCAGGAAAACAATTCCATTTACAGTTGCATCAAAATAATAAAATACCTAGGAATTAACTTAACCAATGATGTGAAAGACCTATACCCTGAAAACTACATAACACTCATGAGAGAAATTAAAGAAGATACTAATGTAAATATATCCCATGCTCATGGGTAGGAAAAATAAATATTGTCAAAATGGTCATCCTGCCTAAAGCAATCTAAAGGTTCAATACAATCCCCATCAAAATACCAATGGTATTCTTCAACAAACTAAAGCAAATAGTTCTAAAATTCATTTGGAACCACAAAAGACACCAAATATCCAAAGCAATCATGAGAAGGAAGAATAAGGCTGGGGGGATTACACTTCCTGACTTCAAGCTCTACTACAAAGTCACAGTAATCAAGAAAATTTGGTATTAGCACAGGGACAGACCAATAGATCAGTGGAATAGAATAGAGAGTCACGATATATACCCACACATATATGGCCAGTTAATATATGGTAAATGAGCCATGGATATACAATGGGGAAATGACAGCCTCTTCAAAAACTAGTGTTGGCTAAACTGGACAGACACATGCAAGATAATGATACTGGATTACTGTCTGTAAGTCCAGGGAGAGGAAATCCTGGGGCAAAATACCTCTAAAACCAAAATCAGTCAAAGGGAGAAATAAAGTTTAAAATCCATTTATTGCTTACACACTTCTCCCTTTCCCACTCCAGTGAAAACAAAACTGGTCCTCCTCTCCCCTCTCAGGTACAGATGAGCCCTCTTTGCCCAGGTAACTACCTACCTATTGATGTGGAGATGAACTTCTCTCCACCCTTGAGAAATGATGCAAATGTACTAAAGCCATACTTCTTTCCACCTCTGAATGTATATTGATATGCAGATGTACTAAAGCCAGGCAAGATATTCTGGAAATACTACAATTTTACCCACACTGTCTAAATCCACAGACAAAAGTAAACTCAAAATGCATCAAAGACATGAATGTAAGTCATGAAGCCATAAAACTCTTAGAAAAAAACAGGTAAAAATCTCTGAATATAAACATAAGCAACATTTTCCTGAACATGTTGGGCAAGGGAAACAAAAGCAAAAATTAACAAATGTGACTACTTCAAACTAAAAAGCTTCTGTACAGCAAACATCACCACTAGCAGAACAAAAAGGCATCCCACAGTATGGGAGAATATATTCATAAATGACATACCTAATAAGGGGTTAAAATCCAAATATATAAAGAACTCACACATCTCAACACCCAAAATTCCAATAACCCAATTAAAAAATGGACAGAGGAGCTGAATAGACAATTCTCCAAGAAATTCAGATGGCCAACAGACACATGGAAAGATGCTCCACATCACTAATCATCAAGGAAATGCACATTAGAACCACAATGAAGTAACACCTCACACCAGTTAGGAGGAACAACACCCAAAAGATAAGAAATAACAAATGCTGGTGAGGATGTAGAGAAAGGGGAACCTCTTACATTGTTGCTGTGAATGTAAATTAGTTCAACCATTGTGGAAAGCACTATGGAGGTTCCTCAAAAAACTAAAAATAGAAATACCATTTGACCCAGGAATTCCTCTCCAAGAATTTACCTGAAGAAAACAAGATCCCAGAATCAAAAAGCCATATGCACCCCTGTGTTTATTGCAGCACTATTTATAATAGCAAAGATATGGAAGCAACCTAAGTGTCCATCAGTAGATGAATGGATAAAGAAAATGTGGTACGTATACACAATGGAATATTATTCAGTCATAAGAAGAAAGCAAATCCTACCATTTGTAACAACATGGATGGAGCAGAAGGTATTATGCTTGGTGAAATAAATAAGCCAGGTGGAGAAAGAGAAGTACATAATGATTTCACTCATTTATGGAGTATAACAAAGGAAAAACTGAAGGAATGAAACAGCTACAGACTCACAGACTCCAAGGAGGGACTCTCAGTTACCAAAGGGAAAGTGGGTGGGGATGGTGTGTGGGAAGGGAGGGAGAAGGGGATTGTCAACATAGAAAAATGTTACAGAATTATTTGCTATATTCTCCATGCTGTACTGCTATTCCCATGACTGTTGGGAGCAAATCTGTGGGTGTTTAAGCAGATTCGGTCACAAAAGCCTTAAGACAACAGCAACGTTTTGAGTAAAAATCTTTCCTGTAAAATTAGCTAGAAATCTTTCCTGTAAAGTCAGCAACAATGAACCCATCCACGCTTTAGAAACAAGTTTTCCCCTATAACTAAGAAGCACATTTAGTGAACTCCTAGGTTAGAGCTCAGGGTTAATTTACCTAGCAACATTTGCATTTCTAAGTCAGAGTTAGCGGTTAGGCTACCTCACAGCATGTGCCTTTTCTGTCCTTTGTTAAGCAAGAAACACGTCCCCCGCCCCCAAAATGGCGAACTCCCCGCTTCTCTTCCGGGTCCTCTGTTCCCGTCAGCGCCAACCAAGACCCAATCACCCTTCTACACCTCCCCGCCGGTGCCACCTAAGGTCCAATTATCTCCTGACCCACCCCTTACTTGCTACTTGTATAAATTGAGCCTGTAAACAATAAACTGTGCCAGCTTGATCAGACATCCTGTCTTGCTGGTCGTTCTTTGTGTCCCTTGCTTGTTTCATTTCTGCAGGCGTCTCCGGCTACGCCCCACATTTGTCCCACGGGTCAGGACACATGACCAACCTACATTGTGATTGAGGATTTTTGTGCCCCTTTGTCCACCTCGCCTCCTCCCATCCTCCCCAAACCCTCCCACATGGTAACCACCAGTCCCGTCTCAGTGTTTATGAGTCTACTGCTGTTTTGCTTTGTTTTTTTATATCCACATATAAATGAAAGCATATGGTATTTATCTTCCTTCACCTCACTTATTTCACTTTGCATAATACCCTCTAGATCCATCCATGTTGTTGCAAATCACAGGATTTTTCTTTTAATGGCTGAATAATATCCCATTGTGTAAATATATATATATACAGTGTATGCATATATATATTTACTTCTTTATCCATTCATCTATTAATGTAAACTAAGGTTGCTTCCATATCTTTATTGTAAATAAGCAGCAATAAACATTGGAGAGCATAAATCTTTTTGGATCAGGGATTTGTTTGGGTAAATTCCTAGAAATAGAATTGTTGGGTCAAATGGTATTTCTATTTTTAGTTTTTTTTTATGCACTTCCATACTGATTTCCACAGTGCCTGTACCAATTGAAATTCCCACCAACAGTGTAGGAGGGTTTCCTTTTCTCCACATTCTTGCCAACACTTGTTTTGCCTCATGTTTTGGATAGTGGCTGTTCTGATTAGTGTGAGTTAATATCTCATTTTGATTTGTATTTCACTGATGACGAGCAACATGGAGCACTTATCATGTGCTTGTTGGCAATCTGTATTTCTTCTTTGGGGAAATGTCTGTTCAGGTCCTCTGCCCATTTTTTAACAAGAGTTACAGTGTTTTGTGTTTTTTTTGGTGTTCAGGCACTTGAACTTTTTATATATTTTGAATGTTAACCCCAATCAGATAAATCATTTGTGACTATATTTTCCTATACTATAGGTTGCCTTTTTGTTCTGCTAATGGTGTCCTTTGGTGTACAGAAGCCTTTTAATTCAATGTAGTCCCACTTGTTCATTTTGTATTTTGTTGCCTTTGCCCAAGGAGATGTGTCTAGGAAAAAATTGATCATATTTATGTTCAAGAGATTTTTGCTTAAGTTTTCTTCTAAGAGTTTTATGATTTCATGACTTACATTTAGGTCTTTGATCCAGTTTGAATTCAGTTTTGTGTATGGAGTTTGGTAGTAATCCTGTTTCATTCTCTTGCATGTAGCTGTCCAGTTTTGACAGCACCGGCTTTTGAAGAGGCTGTTTATTCCCTGCTGTATATTCATGGTTCCTTTATCATATCATATATTAATTGAACTGCTATCCCCATGACCAACCTACATTGTGATTGAGGATTTTTGTGCCCCTTTGTCCACCTCGCCTACTCCCATCCTCCCCAAACCCTCCCACATGGTAACCACCAGTCCCTTCTCAGTGTTTATGAGTCTACTGCTGTTTTGCTTTGTTTTTTTATATCCACATATAAATGAAAGCATATGGTACTTATCTTCCTTCACCTCACTTATTTCACTTTGCATAATACCCTCTAGATCCATCCATGTTGTTGCAAATATTAAACATATATGTGTGGGTTTATGTTGCAGCTCTCTGTTCTGTTCCATTGATCTGTGGGTCTGTTTTTGTGACAGTAACACATTGTTTTGATTACTGTAGCTGTGTAGTAGAGCTTAAAGTTAGGGAGTGTAATCCCCCATCTTTGTTCTTTCTCAAGTTTGTTTTGGCTATTTGGAGCCTTGTTGGGAGCAAATCTGTGGGACTTTAGGCAGATTTGGTCACAAAAGCCTTAAGACAATGGCAACGTTTGAGTAAAGTCTTTCCTGTAAAGTCAGCAACAATGAATCCATCCACGCGTTAGAAACAAGTTTTCCCCTATTACCAAAAAGCGCATTTAGTGAACTCCTAGGTTAGAGCTAGTGGTTAGGTTACCTAGCAACATGTGCATTTCTAAGTTAGAGCTAGTGGTTAGGCTACCTCGCAGCATGTGCCTTTTCTGTCCTTTGTTAATCAAGAAACACCCTCTGCCCCAGGGGAAAGCCCCTCCCTTAAAACCTCCCTCCCAAGGGCCCCCACCCCCAAAATGGTGAACTCCCCACTTCTCTTCCGGGTCCTCCGTTCCCGCCAGTGCCAACCAAGACCCAATCACCCCTCTACACCTCCCCGCCGGCGCCACCTAAGGTCCAATTATCTCCTGACCCACCCCTTACTTGCTAACCTGTATAAATTGAGCTTGCAAACAATAAACTGTGCCAGCTTGATCAGACATCCTGTCTTGCTGGTCGTTCTTTGTGTCCCTTGCCCCTCTGTTTTTTTTTCAATTCTCTCCTCCAGGTCGTCGACCCCCATTGATAGTCCTGCAGGTCAGGACAATTGGCGCCCAGTGTGGGGCCTCAGGCGGTCCGTGAGAAGGCCCGATCGACAGAAGAGGAAGGAACGTCGCCCCCAGGAGGGTGTGCCCACCCATGAAAGGAGGTGTCTGCAGCGAGACCCTCGCCTGAGTTGCCATGTTCTGAACCCGGCGTGAGACAGACTCGTGTGTATTTCCCCGGCGATGAAGTAGGATGGTAAGTAAAGTGATTATGGGGCAAGAATCCTCCCAAGAAGAATTATTTATAGCCGGACTCAAGGAGTCCCTCAGGACATGAGGAACAAGGGTTAAGAAAAAAGATTTGAAACGTTTTTTTGTCTTTCTAGAAGATGTCTGTCCTTGGCTCCCTCAAGAAGGGACTATTAGTGATAAGAAATGGCAATGCGTGGGCGATTGCCTTCAAGACTATTACAGAGTTTTTGGTCCAGGAAAAGTACCTGTGTCAGCATTTAGCTATTGGAATCTCATTAATGATATCCTGCGCGTTCATTGCGAATGGCCCGATTCACAGAAAGTTGTTGTTGAGGGAGAAAAAACCTTGAAATCCCATTCTCGTCCCCCTTCCAAAGCCTCCCGGCCAGCTTCTCCTTCTTTTAAAACACATCCTTCAGATCCCACTACAAACCCTTCCCAGGACCCAAACGAACTCCCGCCCTTGCCAACAATTGAGTCTCTTTCTCCGTCCCCTCCCCTTGATAGTTCTGCCTATCCTATTATTCCTCCCCCAAGTATTTACCCTACTCTCATCGACCTAAACCCTGATGAGCCCCTTAGTCCCGCTGATGAGGCCACTCTAGAGGAAGGGGCAGCGTGCCATAATAATCCTGACTGGCCATCTAAAGGCCCTGCTATTGTTCCTGCCACCGTGCCCCGCCCTCCAACTGTAAACCTGCCTCCCTTCCTCCCACTGCCACCTTATCATTTCCCTATTCTTGACCAAGTGTTTCCTGTCTCATCAACTCTCTTCCACTTCCGCGAGCGTCTACATATGACAAATGACCTCTCAGTCCTCAGACACATGGTCAAAAACAGAAAAGAGCAGATTCAACTCCTGCAGGCCATCCGTGATTTAGATCAAGAGCTCTCCAAATTGACTCACATAACTTACATCCCAAAACCTCCTCAGCAGCCCCAGGGAAGCCAAACAAGCTTGTGACTCAGATCAGGGCTCTGGTAGCAAAAACTCACACAGTCCCTGCATTTATCAGACAGGCAGGGGCCTCTTGAGGAATGACAATAGCTCAGGCAGAAAAAACTAGGAAAACTGAGAGCAATTCGATCCCTAAACTCTAAAAAGAAGTATCTTATCTTCTGCACACAAACCTGGCCCCAGTACAAACTCTCTGATTAGAGAGGCTTGGCCCCTGAAAGAAGTATGCAATATAATGTTATGCAGCTAAATATATTTTGCCACAAGGGAAGAGTTCCATGAAGGGAAGTCAAGAGTTCCATGAACTGCTACAATGTGGAGCTAGTTTTCTAAATTCTTTTAGTGAACATCTATTCTACTTATTAAGTTCATCATTATCTTTGAGAATTGAGAAGTCTTAAACTAAACTCCCTGAGATAGAAGAAATTTATCTTCTGCAATACAGCCTGGCTTTAAATGACTGGAGCTAGAATTGTACTTGGATTTCATTTCCAGCCCCCTGGACACACATGGGCCCTATCAGTTCAGAGCCTTCATCAGCCCTCCCTGTTAGTCTGGGGCTGTCTAAACCTTAACCCAGTTATGTAAACTGCTTGCCTTTAGAGTGTATTCTTGAAAACTGAAATACTTTTCATCAAATAAACTAAGAAGAAAGAAGACCATTGAGTATTAGAAACTCAAATGTTTATGTCAGTTTGTCTGTGTATATGTATTTGTATGAAGAGTGTTACTAACTGTAGTCATTATGTCTCGGTCTGTATGTTTGTGTGTCTGAGTGTGTAAAAAATATACATATATTTTCTACCTCCGGAGGGTATTAATAAAATTGATTTAAAAACATGCGCTTGTGAAAATTGGGCATTCTAAAACTTCCAGAAAATCTAATTAAAAAATATTATGCATTAATGCTAATTTAAGCTTAACTGAAATGGACATGTCTTTATAGTTATTAGCTGCCAAAGTTTACTTAAAGTCATTTAAGTTGACGTTACCTGTTAAATATTCCAAGAAAATACTTAAAGAAAGGCTTGACTTTGATGTGTGGTGAAAGTTTTATAAGTAATTTAGCATGGTTGCTAAAAATAAGTAAACAAGTGTAGCAAATAAACTTTTTAATAATAATACTGTATTAATCTATAACAATGTATATATCTGCAAACAGCCTGAGAATTTTTGTAGTAACCAAAATTCTTAAAGTTTGCTAAGTTATATAGACATATTTTGTACTTAATGAGAAATTGTGCTGTAAGGCACATTTCCAAAAATGATAAAATATGTTCATAGATGTATCAATCTGAAGAATGCTGGTGTAACAGTTTACAGTGGCCTGTTTTTCAGTGTTCACTTGAAGGTTAAGGTACCAAATGGTTTTAGTTCTAATGACAACTACTTAATATAATAAGGAAAATATTTTGGTATGTTAAAGATGTGTGTTTTAATAAGAGAAAGTATAAAGAATGGAAATTCATTTTGTTGAGAGTAAAAGAAGGTTAATTGTTCTAAAATACAGCTATTTATTTAAAGAGAGACAGAGACCGAGAGAGCAGTGTGGTGCCTTTTGTTGTGGCAGATCAGCTCAGCCTGTTGCTTTGGGGGAGGGTCGGGATGTTTAGAGATAAGGCGGGATAAACCCAGTCAAGCCCCAGGCAAGCCCAGGCATAGTTCTCACCGGCTTGTGTGCTTGGGACCATAGGGCAAATGAAGAATAAATTACTATATTCTTACAGATATAATCATGCTATGTGAAATTAAAGCAAGTGAGTATTAATATCAAGAACACAGCAAAATTGGACTTTTGTTTTCAGTTGGAAAGGCAAAGTATTCTTTAACTGTTAGTCTGCTCTTAATATTGAAAGATTGCAAAGGGTTCTCTAATTGTTTTATTAAAAGTTTCTTAAGCTTAAAGTCTTAATGAATTGTCTGAGTATTTAAGAAAATAAGATCTTAATATTAAAAAGACTAAGCTAAGTGTTGTTAACAACTATGTAACCTTCCGCATTTGCTTTTAAACTTTCTTATTATCATTCTGGTTAAATAATAAGTGTTATTTAATAACTATAATTCTATTTGGGCAAGTGCCTTAAAAACTTTTGACAACTTCCCAAGACCAAATTTAAAAAGTATTTTACCTCTCAATTAACTCTGATGTTTTCCAGAGGGCCCCTGGAACATATCAGTAGAATTTCTTCTCTTCATCAAGAAAATATTTGACTAATTTGGCTTATTTACCTGATATATACTTACCTAAAAAGTGCTGTCAAAAGGAATAATGCTCGATTTTATTACTGAATGTTTTAATGTCTGCATGTCAAACACGGAAAACTGAAGCCCACTAAATAATAGTATTTTTTTTTATTTCCAATAATGGCACTTATGTATGTACATACTACAGAAGAAATGTATAGACACATGATAGAGGAAAACTTAGATAGAATGATATTGCTGATTGGTCTGTTAGAAATGGTGATCATTATGATATTTATAAAGCAGTTTTGTCCCGAGAAGATATTGGCAGTTATACTTGTGAAAAGCTTCAAAAAAGAACTCCTGTCATATTGTATAAGAGTAATTAGGTGTATTTAAATATATCACTCATTCCAGAAAATAATTTTTCCTCACCTAACTTGTAGTTACAACTACTCATGAGCCAAAAGTTGCACGTCATCTTTTTGTGTAGCAAGAAATTCCTCTATCAGTGAACTGTTGAAGAATTTAATAGGCATAAGACTTTCTCCTATGGTGTTTACTAATATCTCAGGCAAAAAGCATCACACTTCCCCCTAAAGTGCTTGCTCATGATGCCCAATTAAATTTACCTGTTAATACTACTATAATTACTGATTGTGTATGCATTAATTGTACTCATGTGCCCTCTTATTGTAATTCTTCAATCATTGTAAAATGGTCTTCTGGATATAGACTTCCAAATAGTTGGGTATTTTTGCATAATGACAAAAGATATCAAGCCCTTTCTCCACACTATCGAGGTGTTTGTGGTGTGGGACGCATTCTTCCTGCTCTAATAGACCACCTGAATATAAGCACAAGAGACTTCTCCAAGTTCTGCCATCTGACTGTGATGAAAACTTGAAACTTTGAGGTCCTGTCGCTGTTGCAGTTGCAGCTGCATTCCTCCTGCCAGTTCCTAGACTTGTCACTGGAATGCAGAAAGAGATATCTAAGCTGGCCTGTGCATATAGCAAAACAACAACTTGACTGCTTCTGTATTATCTGAATTCAACCAAAAACTGAGAGAATTGCGAGGTGCAGTGCTTCAGAATCGCGCTGCTGTGGACTGTCTGATGTTAAAAGAGCATGTAAGATGTGATCAGTTTCCAAGAATCTGCTGTTTCAATTTCTCAAACTACTCAAAATCAATTAGATGATATCCCTCATATTGTCGATAAGTTTTTACAAATGCCTAAGCTATTTAACTAGTTTTTTAGTTTCATTAGAGATAACTAGTAATTGTAAGTCTGCCTTTGTTATGTATCTGTATTCCTATTCTGTTAGTGTATGTGAGCAATTTAACTAGTAGTTTGTTAAAACCTATATATATATATATATATATATATATATATATATATTCAAGTTATGCAAGTCCACTATCACAGACTTGCTCATGATAGCAATGATGAGGAAGCTCCCTCCTCCAGCAGATATGAACGTAAGTATGACTTTTCTAAGAGTCCTTGAGTAAGCTGGCTGAGTACCCAGGGTAACGGCAGCGAAAAACCTGCCTTGAGGGACATGTCTGATTGCAAGAGGTTTGTGTCCAGCATCTTCCTCTCCTCAAAAAATAAGGACATTTCGTGCGTAATCAAGCAACTCCCTTCTCTTCAGTACAGTCTGTAAGACTAAAGGAGTTCTCGCGCGCCAGGTACCCATATGGCAGGTACCCACTGAGGATGAGACCCCTGTACCCCCCACTGAAAAATATTAATTCTTACAACAAATCAAGTCAAGACTGGTAGCCAATGATGGGTAAGATATAGTTGTATAGGGAATACCAACCTAAGACAGGGTATAGTCGCTAGAAGACTATAGCCCCATGACGGGTAAGGATTTCCTTCAGCCGTACAACCTAAGACAGGCACAGGCCTTGACCCAGCCAGAGCTAGGCTGGCTGTTCCAATATAAGAAAAATGGGGGAGATGTTGGGAGCAAATCTGTGGGCCTTTACGTAGATTCAGTCACAAAAGCCTTAAGACAACAGCAACATTTGAGTAAAGTCTTTCCTGTAAAGTCAGCAGCAATGAATCCATCCACGCGTTAGAAACAAGTTTTCCTCTATTACCAAAAAGCATTTAGTGAACTCCTAGGTTAGAGCTAGTGGCTAGGTTACCTAGCAACATGTGCATTTCTAAGTTAGAGCTAGTGGTTAGGCTACCTCGCAGCATGTGCCTTTTCTATCCTTTGTTAATCAAGAAACACCCTCTGCCCCAGAGGAAAGCCCCTCCCTTAAAACCTCCCTCCCAAGGGCCCCCACCCCCAAAATGGTGAACTCCCTGCTTCTCTTCCGGGTCCTCCGTTCCCGCCAGCGCCAACCAAGACCCAATCACCCCTCTACACCTCCCCGCTGGTGCCACCTAAGGTCCAATTATCTCCTGACCCACCCCTTACTTGCTAACCTGTATAAATTGAGCCTGCAAACAATAAACTGTGCCAGCTTGATCAGACATCCTGTCTTGCTGGTCGTTCTTTGTGTCACTTGCCCCTCTCTTTTTTTTTTTTTTCAATTCTCTCTTCCAGGTCGTCGACCCCCATTGATAGTCCTGCAGGTCAGGACAGAGTCTTTTGTGGTTTCATATGAATTTTAGATCTATTTGTTCCAGTTCATTGAAAAATTCTGTTGGAATTTGATAGGGATTGGGTTAAATCTGTAAATTGCTTTGGGCAGGATGGCCATTTTGACAATGTTAATTTTTCCTATCCATGAGCATGAAATAGATTTCCACTTATTTGTGTCTTCTTTTAATTTCTTTCGTGAGTGTCTTATAGTTTTAAGAATATAAGTTTTTCACTTCCTTGGTTAGGTTTATTGCTAGGTATGTTATTCTTTTTGATGCAGTTGTCTTCCTGATTTCTCTTTATGCTATTTTTTTTTGTTAGTATATAGGAATACAACAGATTTCTGTGTATTAGTTTTGTACCCTGCAAGTTTGCTGAATCCAGTTATTCTAATAGTTTTATTGGTGGAGTATTTAGGTTTTCTCTATGTATAATATGTCATCTGCAAATAGTGGTAATTTCTCTTCCTACCAATTTGGATGTCTTTTATCTCTTTGTGTTGTCTGATTTCCATGGCTGGGAACTCCAGTATTATGTTGAATAAAAGTGGTGAGAGTGGACATCCTTTTCTTATTCCTGATCTTAGAGGAAAAGCTTTCAGCTTTTCAAGATTAAGTATGATGTTAGCTGTTGGCTTGTCATATATGGCATTTATTGTGTTGAGATTCATACTCTTTTTGCCCATTTTATTGTAAGTTTTATCACAAATGGATTTTGAACTTTATCAAATGCATTTTCAACATCTACTGAGCTGATCATATGTTTTCTATCCTTTTTGTTAATGTGGTGTATCACATTGATTGATTTATGAATATTTTACAATTCTTGCATTCCTGGGATAAATCCAACTTGGTCATGATTGGTGATCCTTTTGATGTTTTTTTAAAATTCAGTTTGCTAATATTTTGTTAAGGGATATTTACTTCTATATTAATCAGAGAAATTGATCTACAATTTTCTTTCATTGTAGTGTTGTCTGGTTTTGGTATTGGAGTGATGCTGACCTCACAGAAGTTTAGAAGTATTCCCTCCTTTTCTACTCTTCAGCATACTTTAAGAAGGATGGGTTAGTTCTTTAAATGTCTGATAAAATTCAGCTGTGAAGCCATCTGATCCTGGAATATATTTTGGGGAATTTTTTTATTACCAATTCAATTTCTTTATTGGTGATTTGTGTGTTCATATTTTCTGTTTCTCCTGGATCAGTCTTAGAAATTGTATGTTTCTAGGAATCTGTCTCTTTCCTCTACATTTTCCAATTTATTGGCATAAAAATTTTCATAGAATTCTATAATAATTTGTATTTCTGTGGTCTATTTCTTTTTCATTTCTGACTGTGTTTATGTCCTCTCTCTTTTTTATTGATAAATCTGGCAAGGAGTTTGTCTATTTTGTTTATCTTCTCAAAGAACCAGCTCTGTGCTTCATTGACTTTTTCTATTATTTCATTCTTCTCTTTTTTTATTTATTCTGGCACTAATCTTTATTATATCCCTTCTTGTACTAATTTTGGGTTTCAGTTGTTCTTCTTTTTCTAGTTTCTTTGTGAGCATAGACTCTTTCTTTGGGTTATTCTTCTTTTTGAGGGAGGCTGATTTGCTATGTACTTTGCTCTTAGAACTGCTTCTGTGGCATCCCATAAATTTTGGACTGTTATGTTCTTGTTTTCATTTGTCTCCATGTATTGCTCGATTTCTGTTTTGACTTGTTCATTGATCCATTGATTATTTAGAAGCATGTTGTTTAGCCTCCATGTGTTTATGAATTTATTTTATTATTGTTTTCTTCATGTAATTTATTTCTAGTTTATACCTTTGTGATCTGAGAATTTGCTTGATACAATTTCAATCTTTTTTAATTTACTGAGGCTCTTTGTGGGCTAGTATATGATCTACTCTGGAAAATGTTCCATGTACACTAGGAAAATGTGTAACCTGCCACTTTTAGTTGGAATGTTCTTTATATATCTATTAAATTCATCTGATCTATTGGGTTGTTCAGGGCCTCTTTTCCTTATTTATTTTCTGTCTGGTTGATCTATCCATTGATGTAAGTAGTGTGCTAAAGTCCCCTAATATGAGTAAATTGCAAATTTATTCTCCCTTTAGTACTGTTAGTATTATTTTATATATTTAGGTGCTGCTATTTTAGGTGCATACATGTTTATAATCATTACATCCTCTGTTAGGCTGATTACTTTATCATTATGTAATTCCCTTCTTTGCCATTTGTTATTTTCCTTGTTTTGAGGTCTATTTTGTCTGATGTAAGTACTGCTCCTCCTGTTATTTTCTACCTATTATTTTCATGTAATATCTTTATTCATCCCTTTACTTTCAGTCTATGTATGTTGTCAGGTTTGAAATGAGTCTCTTGTAGAAGCATATGGATGGGTCTTGTTTCTTTGTCAATTATGCTGCCCTGTGTCTTTTGATTGGTACATTCAGTCCATTTATATTTAAGATAGTTATTTTTAGGTGTGTATTTATTGCCATTTTAGTAATTGTTTTATTGTTGGGTTCTTTAGTTCCTCTTTGCTCCTTTTTACCTCTCTTGTACTCTTCTCTTGATGGTTTCTTTTAATATACTGATTTGATTTCTTTTTTTAATATTTTTTGTGCATCTATTATAGGCTTAAGTTTGTGGTTATGATAGGATTCATACACAGTTCATAAATATATAACAGTCTATATTCAGTTGATGGTTGTTCTATTTCAAGTGCAATCTAAAAGTACTTCTTTTTTCTTCTTCTTTCACACTGTATTTATTAGATGTCATAATCTGTATTTTTATGTATCCTTTAACTGTTTTGTGTATTATTTTAGTACTTTTTTTTAGCTACATACTTGGTTAGTAAGTAATTGGTTTATGACCTTGACTGTGGGTTCATTTTCAGTTATGAAAAATACTTAGGCTTAAGAACATTTCTATCTACAGAAGTCCCTTTAACATATCCTGTAAGGCCAGTTTAGTGTTAGTGCATTCTTTTATCTTTTGTTTATGTGGGAAAATTTTAATCTTTCCTTTAATTCTTAATGATTAGCTTCCTGGGTACAAAACATCTTGGTTGAAGGTTCTTCTGTTTCAATACACTAAATATTTTATGTCACTCCCTTCTGGCTTGTAAATTTTCTGCTGGGAAATCTGCTGATAACTTTATAGATACTGTCTGCCTCTCTCTTGCTGCTTTTAATGTTTGATCTTTATCTTTAATCTTTGCCATTTTTATTATTTTGTGTCATGGTGTTTTCCTGGGGTTCCTTTTGTTAGGGGCTCTCTGTACTTCCAGGACTTTTGTATTTATTTCTTTCCCCAGAGTGGGGAAGTTTTCAGCTTTTATTTCTTCTAAGAGACTTTCTACATTTCTGTCCCTCTCTTCTGCCTTTGGTATCCTTATCATGTGAATATTGTTTCATTTGCAGTTGTCACACAGCTCTTAGCATTCTTTCATTCCTAGAGATTCTTATTACTCTCTGTTACTCAGCTTAGTTGTTTTTCTGATCTCTAATTTCCATCTCATTGTTTTTTCATCTATTTGCAGCAATCTATTATTCATTCCAATTGTATTTTTCATACAGTTATGGTATTCTTCTGCTCTGAGTGGCTCTTTTCAAATCTTCTATCTCTTTGTTAAAGTTATCCCTGAGATTATCAATTATTTTCTGCAGATCAGTGAGCATATTTATGACTGTCACTTTGAAGACTTAATCAAGAAGATTGGTGATCTCTGTTTCACTTATCCTCTCTCTGGTGTCTTCTGTTTTGTTTAAAACATATTCCTTTGTTTCCTCATTTTGTCTGGGTTTCCATGATTCCTTCTATGTGTTAGACAAATCTCCCTTTTGTCTAGAGAATAATGTATTTATGATGAAGTTGTACTGTGGTACCCAGAAGCTCAATACTCTGCTCTCCAGCTCCTGGTTCTCCTTTGAAGGGGAGCCACAGTTACTGTTGGTGGGCTGTGGGCAGTCTACCTTTCTGCCTGTGTGCTGGCAGTAGCTGAACTTTGTAAGCAGAAGCTGACAGCTTGCCTCACTTGGCCATTCATGAACCATACATCAGTGGCCATTCATGAACCACTGCTGGGATCATTGTGGTTGGTGCTTCCCTCTGCCTCTTCCAACTACTTGTCTTGTGGTGTGTGTGGGGAAGGTGCACAAGGGAGCACAGCATGTGGCTATGCCAACAGTGAGGATAAAGGAGTGTTTGGAGCTGGCTCCCACGTGTGCTTCTCCAGTTTTCCTGAGAGAGGGCTGGGAAAGCTGGAAAAGCCTCCCTCTGCCAGCCAAGCAGGAAAGTCTGATGGCTGCTAGGTCAAGTATACCAGAAGAGTGGGTGGGTGCACTGTGAAGTCCTTCAGAGCTGAGCCACCAGTGAGGGTGATGGAGCATTTGGGGCTGGCTTCCATGATTGCCTGATAGTTGCCCAGAGGGAGGCCTGGGAAAGCATCACCTACCTGCCCTTTTTACTTTGGAGAAAGCTCCCTGTAACCCCCATGTCTCTGTTACCCTGCTGCTGGTAAATCTCTCAAGTTGCCACCACTGAGTTGGGTCTCAGTGGGACTGATGGAGCTTGAATGTCCTCCATAAGTGACAGGAGTCTCAGCATCCCAAAGTACTCCATCTCTCCCAGGTGTCCAGCCCCATTAATCACCAAAGCTCAATGCATTGTGTATTCATGTTCCCAGGGCCATATGTGCAGGATTCCTCCTCTCTTCTTCATCAGGTATAGATGGTCTGTTCTGAAGTCTTCAGGTCATTTTCAAGGGTAGTTTTATTTCTGTACTTATTCTTTGCTGTGTATGTGGGAGGTGGTTGCCTTCCTACTTTACCATCTTTTCCCCAAGGTCATGATAGGCTTTAAATTTAGCCTAAACAAAGAAAATTTTAAGAACTCATTTTTAATTAAAAAGACATCTGGAAATTACAGCTTATTTTTTTAGTTCTCTGATGTTATTCTGATTATACAAAGTCTTTTGAAAAAAAGTCTTTCCACAAGGTCATTAACATTTTGCATCATTCTCTTTAAATAGACCCTATAAGAAGTACAGAAAAGATCATTTGTTGCCAAAGACACTGTGAAATGGCAAATTTCAGTAGGTGAGAGACAAAACAAGGAACAAGACTTGACTTGTACCAGCCTTTGAGTTTTGGGTGCCAGGGCTTCACTGATACTAATTATTCAAAAAGCAATCCCTATGGCAGCAGTCTACTCTATGTTGGATAGCTGTACCCACTTGATCAATAGAGATAGAAAAATAAAGCAAAACTCAAGCCCTAGACAGAACTGGTGAGATTTTTTTATTCTAAAATTTATGTAAAAGGTTTGTAGAGGAAGGGAATTCAATCAAATTGCAATATTTCGAATGCTTGTGATACAATTGCAAGACATCATTCTCAGAAAGAAGGGGAGAACAAAATTACTGAGATAAGAAATAAAATGCATCCAAATAAATTGTGGCATTATCACTTTCAAATGCTCAGTATGTGGATGAAGGAATTGATTCAAGGAGAAAGAAGATCTCTGGGAATTTATGCTGTGGACAGTAAAGGCACAGTTCCCAGGCTAATATTTCAATGCTCAGTTTATTCTAGATGAGAACCAAGCAACATAATTCACAATTGTCAAAAACTGCTGTGATTGGGCTCTCTTAAATTGAAGAGCTCACTCAGTGGAGAACAGTAATCTTTTAAACATTCCAAAATAAAAAACAAAAATAATAACAAGTAAGAAGAGAATGAAGATGTACTTGAGGATGAAGTTAAGTTGTTGTTGTTATTATTATGACCATTATTATTATTATCTGATTTTGTATTGTGTAAGGGAAGAACACCTGTATTGCTACTTTCTCAACTCTAATAGACAGACCTGGGGAAACCCACCCTTGTAGCCTCACATAAAGCTTGAGAGCCAGGCACAGTGCAGAGCAAAGGAACAGATGAGAGCACATATCGGATCAGTAGGAGTTGTAAGCACTAAACTTGACAGATCTGCAGGGGATGTGTTCTCAGATGAATGAATTTCCCAATGATTACTTATGGTACTGTGTAATTCTATCCTAACCTATATGACTCAAGGAATCATTTACATCTGTGGCATGGTTCTAGGAATAGTCTTAAACCATTGGGAACAAAATTATTCCATATAAGTGAAATGCCTTACTAAATTTCACCACTGAAGTTTCCTATATTTAAATTAAATATTATCTTCCTACTTAGCCAATTTAAAGTACTTTTCAGTGATTACTTTCTCCAGGAATATTTAGTAAGCCCTAAGTGGAAGAACTAATATAAACCATCATGGCTTGAAAGATTAAAAAGATGAGTGAAGGAATGGTGAGTTGAAAAACAGAGTGTTTCCTTTTAATCTTTTTTGTCTTCTTTTTCTGTTTTCTCAGTTAAAAAGTATTTTTATTATCAAGTAAAAGTATTTCTTGGGGTATCCTCAACATTGGGTTTGAAGATGGAGCAAATACCAGAGATTTCACTTCCCCTCCATTTGAATCAAACAGGTCTTGCTATGTCCCCAGATGTTTCTTTTATTGTTTTATATATATTTTTAAATCTCTGCCTCCTTGTCGGGTTTTTTTTTTCTATTCCAGGATGACACAGTTGTTTTAATTTCATACTCCAAATAACTACAAATATAACAGTGAAAATGAAAGTTTCTATTTTCACACATGGGATAAAAAATCCCACAATGCTAAAGGATTTATCCAGCACAATTATCTCAGAATCAGATTTGTGTAATTTTGAGTTCTCTACTATGTGACCTACCTCCTGACTGACTGTAAGAGCTTGAACACTCAGGGAGTATTTAGAAGGGAAAATGTGGGCTAATTTTCACTTCTATGCCAAAAATAAGAAAAACTTTTCCTAAAAGATAATTGTTACCACATTCCCCAAAAGAGAAGTTGTTTTAAAATTGAGCTGAGTGCTTTATACAGAACAAGAACTAGTAAAGTTTTAGAACAAAGAGATGAGAAAATATTAGTAAAAGGTGGGGGAAGTGAGACTCCTGCTTTGTTGTGTGACTTAGAGGGTTTGCTTTCTCTCTGGTCTTTGTTTCATCATTTGAAGTGAACAAATGGACTATTATATTGAGGTAAGATGATCAGGATATGCACACTTCAGTATCTTTAAGTATGCATGCCAAGAAGCTGTAAGCACCCATTTTCTATTTTCAGCTATCATGACCATCCATTTGTTTGGAGTTAGAAATAAATGTTGGTCCTTGTTATGTTTTTCTTTCAGATAATCTAATTGCCTCATGAAACCTTGGCCTGATAATTCTATGGAAAAAATGAACAATGTGACTGAATTCATTTTCTTGGGTCTTTCTCAGAACCCGGAGGCTGAAGAAGTTTGTTTTGTGGTGTTTTCTTTCTGGGAAACCTCATCATCATTCTGAGTTTATGTGGGTAACTTTATAAGTCTCCTATGTATTTCTTTCTCAACTACTTGCCTTTTGTGGGTATTTGTTACTCTTCTGTCACAGCTACTAAGATGATTGTTGAACAATTAGCAAAGAGTAAAACTATCTCCTATGTGTGGTACATGTTGCAACTCTTTGGGGCCTGTTTCTTTGGTTGCACTGAGATCTTCATCCTTACTGTAATGGCTATGATAATTATGTGGCTATTTATAAACCCCTACACTACGTGACCATCATGGATCATGAAAGATGCAATAAAATGTTTCCGGGGATGTGGATAGGTGGGTTCTTACACACCATTATCCATGTGACTCTGGTAGTCCGGCTACCCTTCTGTGGACTCAGAGAGATCGATCACTACTTTTGTGATGTGCACCCTGTGCTGAAACTTGCCTGCACAGACACATACCTTGTTGGTGCTGCTGTGGCAGTCAACAGTGGTACCATCACTCTATGGGGCTCTGTTATCTTGCTAATATCCTGCACCATCATCCTGGTGTCCCTGAGAAGGCAGTCAACAGAAGGTAGATGCAAAGCTCTCTCCACCTGTGGCTCCCACATTCCTGTGGTCATCATCTTCTATGGTTCCTGTACTTTCATGTATATGCACCCTGATACTACCTTTAAAGAAGATAAGATGGTGGCTGTATTTTACACGATTATCACCCCCATGTCAAATCCCCTCATTTATACACTGAGAGATACATAAGTAAAGAATACAGTGAAGAGACTGTGGAGCAGGAAGATTTTCTGGGAGGCTAATGGTAAATAGTTGTAAAAGTCACAATCTAAACTGGATGTTCGTAAATGTTCCCATCTGTACAATGAAGAGAGTGATAGCAAACAGACAGGTTTTCTTGGAGGAACAACAAAAGAATAACACATTCTATAGAAGTAAGGTATTATGTATCTAATTATAATTACTTATTATAAAACACATAGGTAACTAATATTTGATTATATCAGTTATAATATTTCACATTCAGAAATTTTTCTGAAATATCTAGGAGAGAAAAAAATTATATTAAACTCAGAAACACAGCACGATCTTAGTTGCATTCAGTATGTATATGTTGTATGAAAAGAAATTGCATACGTAAAACATAACGTTATCTGAGCTAAAGCATTCTGATATCAGTCTTTCAAACCAGTGAAAACAGAGCCCAGTAATTTGGAATGGGAAGGAGGTGCATGCACAATGTGAAAGATAAAAATTACAGGCTTAAAAAAACAAAAGACCTGCTCTCATCCTCTTGGGAAAGCTTTTCTTTTCTCTATGACTCATTTCTTTCTATTTAAATAAAAGCAATAAGGGAAGAGGAAAGGAATTAACTCTAAGATGCCTATTTTAATTATAATATCCCACTAATATGCTTCTGCTAACTGACTCTAATCACTCCTTGTAGTCTGTAGGCAGCCGTCCCTATTAATGTAAATGATTACTGGAAAAGAAGTAAAGAAAATTAAAGCAAGACATCTATGATGGATAGATCATTGTGAGTCAATCTACAAGGTAAGCACAATTAGCTGAAATGCATGGTTGGGGAACTGTATTTCCTCCAGGCAGCTTTACTCAGTACAGTGAGCCATTTGCTTCTTTGACTGATGCAACCTGATATCCAGCTGTGGATTCAAGATACTCATTCCAAACAAGCAAATATGTCTTTCCTATGTGAAATGACACTTAAACCAATGATACATTCCTCCTTCACATCCCACAAGCTGGGTTTATTTTCCTTTAACAAATAAACACATCACTGATTATCTTTCTGCCATTGATTCATTGTTTATTCCACAATCTGATTATTCAAGTTACTGCCTATTCAAGTGTTTATGGCTGTTGGGTCTGTTTATATACATAAATTATGTTAAGGACCTTGCACAGTTAGTGCTTTAAAAAAAGACTTCTGATGTTGATGTTGATGTAGTCACATTAAAGATAAACATCAAAGACAGCAAGACATCTGAACTAGAAGTCATAATTGAGAAACCCTTGCCCTGGACTCACACAAATATTTGTTTATTGATCTAGCTTGTACACTAATTGGAACTCTATGAGGCTCCACTTGTTCAATTGTAAAATGATGACTATGTCAGTGCTACTCAAATTTGTCTCATCATGAAGGATTTTTGAAACATAACAGTATCTATTATAAGAGTTTCTGATCCAGTAAGCCAGGGTTAAGGGATGTAGAAAACTCTGTTTTTAACAAGCTCCTCTGATAATTTTTATACAACCAGTGGCACTTCTGGGAACAGTGGACTAGATACTTTATGTTATTAGAGCACAAGGGGTCTATGAGTCCATGAAACCTAAGGAGTCCTACCTTTGAATATATACCCCAATCTATTCTGCTAATCAACACAAAGGAAAGGAAACCTGACCTGGACTTAGAAAATAACAGAATAAATGAATGTTACCTATTTAATAATCATTCTCCACAATACACTTTCTTTTATGTCTTTGCATTAAAGTCTTGACTATCAAGGGATATTAGTTATATTGAACGTCTGCAGTCCCTAAGAAGGTAAAAATTGACAGATTCATTAATCTCAAAGAGCAAGAACTAGAATATATGAAATAGTATCCAAGGTTTCTCCAGTGAATTTACAAACAGAATTCTGTTCACAGAAGCTCCTTAGAACAATCCCAGTCAGAGGAGCAGAGAACCTCCTCTTGGTTCCTTGGCAGGAGATGACCAAGAATAAGGAGAAATCAAAATTCTCTCCAGTTCAGGATGTGAGTCTGGGGTGACTCTGGTCAACAACAACATTTCATGTCATAGGTGTGAGATTACCACATTGGCTGCCAATCATGTAGTTTTACCATTTTTTTACTTTTATTACCTTACTGATGCAAGATGGCAGATGTACCTTGGATTAGAGCCTTCTGGATGAAAATAAATGGCAACCCTCTTCATTTTCCAGATGAATATTTTAATTCAATGTGGAAAACAATGTTTCTACCTTCAAACCAGTGGTTAAACTTTTGTCCCTTGAGTAACAAAAACATATTTTAAATATACATCCTGCACTGCTCAATTAAATATACAAAGATAGCTTTTGCAATCCTCCATATGTTCCCTTTTCTCATTTAAGCATATCCAGGAGATTAAAACATTAATCACATGTCAGTCTCCAGAATTTCATCATTTAATGTTACCCAAGTGGGAACCCCTCACTTTGACAGTGTTCTACTGTGTCCATGTCTTTCATGATGACCAGTTGGTCCTGTTTAATTATAAGGTATAATGTAACTTCAGCACCTAATTCAGATCATCGAAAATACTCTTTACATTTTAGTGCAAAAACTCCATCAACAATGTAGAGACAGACAATGCTGAGCTTACGTAACAGACAATGGTTCTTCAAACATCACAGTTTCAGAAAACACTAAGATAACACTGCCACTTTATACGTGAGAACAATAAGAGCTAGATGGTGTACTTCTGAGCCCACCCTGAGGTCTAGAATTAAGCCAAATTAAGCCCAGTGTATATAGGCTGATACAAGTTACCCACAGACACGTAAGTGAGAATTAAATGCTATTGTATAAGCCACAAGAGGTAAGATGGCTTGTTACATGGCATTATTGATCTGGCTGACCCAAGAAAAGCAAGATCAAATTGTAGAAGTGAGGATTCTGAGGGTTATTCTTAATACAACTTCCCATACATTTAGTGTAAGTTACTTGGAATGGAACAGTATAAAAGGCCAAGCTGGAGAGAATGGACATGAGAGACAGGACATAACCTTAATTATACACACAAACATCAAATTATAAATACCTAAGTATGCAGCCAGCCTGTCTCCCACTATTTTGCCCATGGAGAACACATAGGAAGGGATGGTCTTATATTAACCATGCCTGGGAGGATTCCTTTTTACCCATCCTTTGTTGATAAATTATAAGAAGAGAGTTAACAAAAGATAAATGTGAGTCATGTTCAAAAAGACTTCTGAAAGACCTGTCTCCTTTTGGGAGAAACCATGTAGTAAACATGCCACAATAAGCAAATTTAATTAATTACCAAAAAAATGTGGCTTACATACACATCAGTAACATGAGAATTAGACATCAACCTAAGCAACTTAGACATTTTGTTCAATTTCATCTACCAGAAGTGGACAATCCTACCAACAGGTATTTGCCACCAGATTAACATCAAACACAACCATGACTTGATTTGCTATTGTCTTTCTTTTTTCTTTAAGGTATCATTGATATACACACTTATGAAGGTTTCACAAGAAAAACAATGTGGTTATTACATTCATCCTTATTATGAAGTCCCCCATACCCCACTGCAGTCACTGTCTATCAGTGTAGTAAGATGCCACAGAGTACCTATTTGTCTTCTCTGAGCTACACTGTCTTCCCCATGACCCAACACACACCATGTGCACCAATAGTGATACCCCAGAATCCCCTTCTTCCTCCCTCTCCAACTGCCTTTCCCCACCCCCTCCACTTTGGTAACCACCAGTCCCTTCTTGGAGTCTGTGAGTCTGCTGATGTTTTGTTCCTTCAGTTTTGCTTTGTTGTTATACTCCACAAATGAGAGAAATTATTTGGTATTGGTCTTTCTGTGCCTGACTTATTTCATTGAGCATAATACCCTCTAGCTCCATCCATGTTGTTGCAAATGGTAGTATTTGTTTCTTTCTTATGGCTGACTAGTACTCCGTTGTATATATGTACCACATCTTTATACATTCATCTACTGATGGACACTTAGGTTGCATTCATATCTTGGCTATTATAAACAGTGCTGCGATAAACATAGGGGTGCATATGTCTTTTTGAGTCTAAGAAGTTGTTTTCTTTGGGTAAATTCTTAGAAGTGGAATTTCTCAGACGAATGGCATTTCTATTTTTAGTTTTTTGAGGAGCCTCCATATTGCTTTCCACAGTGGTTGAACTAACATTTTCACCAACAGTGTAAGAGGGTTCCCCTTTCTCTGCATCCTCACCAGCATTTGTTGTTCCTAGTCTTTTCTATGTTGGCCATCCTAACTGGTATGAGGTGATATCTCATTGTGATTTTAATTTTCTTTTTCCTGATAATTAGCATTGTGGAGCATCTTTTCATGTGCTTGTTGGCCATCTGAATTTATTCTTTGGAGAAGTGTCTGTTCAGATCCTCTGCCCATTTTTTTGTATCATTAATCTACAATTACATGAGGAACATTATGTTTACTAGACTCCCCCCCAATCACCAAGTCCCATTCCCCAAATACCCATTTCAGTCCCTGTCCATGACAGGGCCATTACAGTCACTGTCCATGAGCATAGTAAGATGCTATAGAGTCACTCGTTGTCTTCTCTGTGTTATACTGCCTTCCCCCATGCCCCCCCCATGTTATGTGCTAATCATAATGCCCCTTTATCCCCTTATCCCTCCTTTCCCACCCATCCTCCCCAGTCCCTTTCCCTTTGGTAACTGTTAGTTCATTCTTGGGTTCTGTGACTCTGCTTCTGTTTTGTTCCTTTAGTTTTTTCTTTGTTGTTATGCTCCACAGACGAGCGGAATCATTTGGTAGTTGTCTTTCTCCGCCTGGCTTGTTTCACTGAGCATAATAACCTCTAGCTCCATCCATGTTGTTGCAAATGGTAGGATTTGTTTTCTTCTTATGGCTGAATAATATTCTATTGTGTAAATGTACCACATCTTTATTCATTCATCTACTGATGAACACTTAGGTTGCTTCCATATCTTGGCTATTGTAAATAGTGCTGTGATAAACATAGGGGTGCATATGTCTTTTTGAGCCTGGGATCCTACATTATTAGGTTATATTTCTAGGAATAGAATTCCTGGGCCAAATGGTATTTCTATTTTTAGTTTTTTGAGGAACGTCCATATTGCTTTCCACAATAGTTGGACTAGTTTACAGCAGTGTAGGAGAGTTCTTCTTTCTCCGCATCCTCCCCAGCATTTGTTGTTCCTAGCCTTTTCTATGTTGGCCATCCTAACTGGTGTGAGATGATAACTCATTTGTGGTTTTAATTTGCATTTCCCTGATAATTAACTATGTGGAGCATCTTTTCATGTGCTTATTGGCCATCTGAATTTCTTCTTTGGAGAAGTGTCTATTCATATCCTCTGCCCATTTTTTAATAGGGTTTTTTGCTTTTTGGGTGTTGAGGTGTGTGAGTTCTTTATATATTTTGGATGTTAACCCCTTGTCAGATATGTCATTTACAAATATACCCTCCTATACTGTAGGATGCCTTTTTGTTCTGCTGATGGTGTCCTTTGTTGTACAGAAGCTTTTTAGCCTGATGTAGTCCCATTTTTTCATTTTTTATTTTGTTTCCCTTGCCCAAGGAGATGCATTCAGGAAAAAGTTGCTCATGTTTATATTTAAGTGATTTTTGCCTGTTTTCTTTTAAGAGTTTTATGTTTTCATGACTTACATTCAGGTCTTTGATCCATTTTGAGTTTAATTTTGTATATGGAGTTAGATATTAATCCAGTTTCATTCTCTTCCATGTAGCTGTCCAGTTTTGCCAACACCAGTTGTTGAAGGGACTGTCACTTCCCCATTGTATATCCATGGCCCCTTTATCATATATTAATTGACCATATATACTTGGGTTTATATCTGGCCTCTCTGTTCTGTTCCATTGGTCTATAGGTCTGTTCTTGTGTCAGTACCAAATTGTCTTGATTACCATGGTTTCGTAGTATACCTTGAAGTTGGGGAGCATAATACCCCCTGGTATTGTCTTTCTTATCTCTTTTCCAGCATACTTCATTATTTTCCTGCCTCCCCTTATGTTCTAAGTTCCTTAATTTTCTAGGCTGTACACTCTCAGGGTCTCTTTGGAAGAGAAAAAATATATCTGAAACCTTCATCAACCTTGGCTAATTTCTATAAATGCAGTGCCCTCCTTAAAACTTGGATTCCTGTCATCAGTAATACTTAAAGTGCATGTATTTCAATTTCTTAGTGGTGTGTATGGTCAAGAGGATGGAGCACTAGAAAAATATAAGGTCTGTGTATACCACATATGAAAAGTTGGTGAAAACCCCTGCCAGGCCTCAGTTCTCAGATGTCTTTTCACTTAAGAATTCTTGTACAAATAAGTGAACTCCTCAATATACCAAAGATGATCCCATCTTATGCACCAGGTTTTCTTATGTTATCCCTGATTCTCAGTCTCATCTTCCTTATTTCTCCCTACTTGAGGGCTTACCTGGACAGAGATGAGACAGTTTCCATAGTTTGAATGGTGGAAGAAAACTTCAAAATATGTTATTTGCATAAGGTGCAGTAAGGATTAACAAAATGTGGTCAGTAACACCCATCTCTTCAGCTGCATGCTTTTGGGAGCTCAGGTCCTTTCACAAGATGGGATATTTTCTAGGTTACATATTTACAAAAAGCATCAATTTGTAAACTCATGAAGAATTTTAAATGAAGTTATATCATGGAATTATATTTATAGAATTTAAAAAGGGTGTTAATCATCCAATCTGAAACTTCTAATTCCTGGACTACACCACAAATAAGGTACTAAAAATTCATGACACTGGTTTCTGTAAGTATGGTGTGGATAGTCTAATGGCATGCATTGAATTATTTTAGAAGCATGATTTGCTAATGCAAGTGTTAAAATTGACAACACTTGTAAATTTTTGCATTGCCTTTTCTTTATTGCAATGGAAATCTCAGAAAAATAGAGGGCTTAGCATCTCTTTTTAGCTCTGAGAGTTGTCTCAGTCAAGGTATCTGTGTCTTAAAGCAGGGCACAATTGCACAACTATGCAGTCTTTAAAGTGTTCTCAGATAAATGTGCTTTAATACCCACTCTGCCTGTGATCGTGAAGCACAAAATGTTCCAGGATCCCAGACCTTAGTGGCAGAATGTCAGAACTGGAATAGACTTTCAGGTCATCTGATCCACTCCCCTTGAATACAGCCTCAGGAGAGTAGCATAACAGAAAAAGAGTGGCTGAGAGGCCTTCTTCTTCAAGGCTTGCAACCTTGGATGGCAGCACAGCCCCCTCTCTGTGCTGGCTTTATGTGTATTATTGATTCTGAAGATAGAACAGATCCAGCAAAGGGCTTGGACCACCCAGTGGTTCATTTCTTTTTGAATCTGCACCTACAGATTCTTTTTCACTTGCTTTGTTTCAATACCTTTTATCTCTTTGAATTGCACCACTTTCTTTCCTACCAGCCTCACTACATGCTCCTGGGCTCATGTCATGGAATATTTTAGAAAACATGTGTTTCTTTGGTGCAAATTATTACATCTCTTACTTCTTTTTGGCAACCTGATCTAAAATGTATCACAAAGCTACTAAATTCAAGGCTCAATTTCATAAAAAAAATACACCCTACATCCTAATAAAATTTGATGGACTGTTTGTGAAGGGTTATAATAGCAATTGAACAATGACCTTTATTTCACATGGGTACTTATGAAATAATCTTAGAAAAACACCTATTTGGCATATATTTATAGAGTTTTAGGGAATTCATGTGATAGGTAAATATTTACAAGGACAGGAATCTAGTCCAGGTGGCTCCCTTCTCATCTCTAGTTAGCAAAGGGCAGAAATTCCCGATTTCTCCCTCCCCATCACTCTCCACTATTCCAGGAACTTACTCCCTCAACTCACTCCCTAAACTTACTCCCTCTTGCTTGCTCGTTTTCTGTACATGTAGAAATGTTGCAGATACAGAAGCAGAAAGATATGTACTGGTCCCCTTGCCTTTGTTCAGGGCTCAAACTTTGGGAGATTACTCCCCTCTGAGCCCACTGGTATAAAATTAAAACCTCAACATTCCAAGGCCTCCAAGTGCTGCTTGGTTCTTCCATCAGTGATCCAGTCCAGGTTTCTCAGGTTTTTCCTTACCATTTGGTACCCTGACTGGGAAACCCAACCATGCTGGCCCTTTGTTGCCACCAGTTTGGGGCAACATTGGGGCAGTGATGAAACCGATGATTGCAAAGGAGAAAGCATGCCCTGCCTGATCTTATGGCAGTCTCCCGCCTGGTCGCCCTGGGCCAGACCCTCTCTGCTGTTCCCGCCGGACTCAAGGAGGCTTGGTAGGTGAGGACCGGTTCCAACATCTAACCAGGTAAGGCTCCGGGGCCCCTGACCCAGCCAGTTCCCACCCATTGGGGTAGAAGGGGAGCCTGATCACCTCCTGGAGACTTCTTAGAAACATTCCCAGGGGGTGAACATTCTGGTTTGAGTGTGTGTGAGTGTGCAGGGTGGCTGAAGCCATTCAGTCTGCACTGTATCTGTGATTCCATGGCCTGTGCTATGGAATCTGAGTGGGCCCTTTGCTGTATTCACGGTTGGCTGCCACAATGTAACAGTGACTCAGCTTTGGCTGACCTGGTCCGGGACTTATACATCTTAGTCAAGGCTAATCAAAGTCTCTAAGAGGAGCACAAATGGACAGGCATCTGACTGGTCTCCTTTCTATAGGAGGCACCCCTCCCTTGTCTGTTGTCATGGCAACATTACATTGACAAGTCATGGTGTCAGGGCACAGCAAACCCACAGATCTTGCCACTGTGATCAAAAATTTCAGGAACGGATTTTCAGAAAACTATGGAGTAAAATAACTCCTGGCAGGTTGAAAACCCTGTGTGAATCTGCATGGCCACCTTCAGTGTGGGGTGGCCTCCAGAAGGAAGCCTAGATATCCCAACAGTCCACTGAGTCTGGCGGGTCATCACTGGAGATCCAGGTCATCCTAACCCGTTCCCATATATGGACTCCTGGTTAGGAGTTTCTCAGAGGATGGGCTCACCCAGCCAGGCCAGTCCATGCTTACTATCCTTCCCCCATGGGTGCGATTTACTTGTAACAGGCAGGGTTAGTCACCTCAACAAAGAAGCCTACAACGAATCAGCAGAAGTTTGAGCCTCCACAAATTCTTACTGGTGACCCAGAGGATGAGCTAATATTGCTCCCACCTATGTGACTCTAAGGCCATCAGCACCCAGACCATGGGTCCTGGACACCCCACCACTGTCAGCCTCCCACTACCTCAAGAACCAGTGGACCCACTTTTCCCTGGGACAGAAGCCAGACTGTGCCCTCAGCCAGAAGCAGGTGCCCTTCAGATGCTGGTGCAAGAGATGTGGGAGCCGGAGAGGTGTGATGAGGATGGGACTACAAGCCCTTCTCCATGACTGACCTCATCGATCCTCATCGATTGGAAACACAACACCCCATCATACTCAGAGAAGCCACAAGCCTTGCTTGATCTAATGGAATCCCTCTGCCAAACCCATTGGTCGACCTGTGAAGACTGCCAACAGATTCTCCACACCTTGTTTAACACGGAGGAGAGGAGGCGGATTATAAAAGGGGCCCGCCAATACCTGGAAGAGTATGCACCAGCTGGGGTCCTTGATCGAGGTGCATGGGCTGAAATTGCTGTCCCTAAGGAGCATGCTGACTTCACCACCCCTAGGGGACAGCACCAGATCTGCGAATATCAAGATGCCCTCCTCTAAGGGACTAAAGCCAGGTTCAAAAAGTCTATGAACATGAACAAAGTTTCTTCAAACACTCAGCAGCCAGGAGAGTCTCCTGGGGACTCTTACGAAGGACTGTGTGAAGCTCATCACATCTATACCCCTCCTGACCCTGAGGCACAAGAGAGCCACCAGATGGTCAACACCTCATTCATTGCCCAAGCTGCCCCAGACATCAGATGAAAGCTCTAAAAACTTGAGGGCTTCGCTGGGATGAACATCACTCAGGTGACTTAAATTGCCAACAAAGTGTAGATGAACAGGGAAGTTCAGGCTGACAGGGAGGCTGAAAAAAGAATGAAGAGAAAGGCCAGCCTCCTGGCAGCTACCATAAAAGAAAGAGATGACCAAAAATCAGAGAAAAGCCAGCTGCCACGTGGGGGAGAAGCCTAGGAACCCCCAGCCAGGGACTAGGGTGCTGACAGTGAAGAGAAGGGGCATTGGAAGAATAAATGCCCCAACTGAGGCAAAGCCCCAAAGCCCAGTCACTGCTGGGAGGAGCCCCACAGGGAAAGGCTGGCTGGCCTGGCAGGAATAGGCTCAGACTGACAAGAACCAGGCTCTCAGGCTCGGCCCCCATGAGCCCATGGTCAGAATGAAAGTGGGGGTCCAAAACATTACTTTTATGGCTGACACAGGGGCAGAACACTCTGTGGTCACCCTCCCTTAGCCCCTTTTAGTAAAGGACTGCAGCTATCCTCGGAGCCACTGGGACAAAAGCAGTACAGCAACACTTTTGCCAAGCCTGCTAATGTGAACTAGGAGGCCACAAGGCCCGACATGAGTTTCTCTACATGCCCAAGCACTCCGTTCCCCTCCTCAGCTGAGATACACCCTCAAAGCTCAGAGCCCAGATAACTTTTGAACCAACTGGACACACCAGCCAAACCAAACCCAGGCCAAGAAGAGCCAGGGTCCCTTGTACTGGCAATAAACACACCCAGGGAAGAGGAGTGGAGGCTGTTCTGTGCCCAGACCCCCTCAGGAATCCCCCTGAATCCAGAGGTTCTTCCCCTCAGTATGGGCTGAAGATAACCCACCTGGACTTGCTCATAACAGAGCCCCTGTCATTGTAGAATTGGCTCCAGGGATTCAGCCACAGAGACAGCGGCATTACCCCTCTCACAAGAGGTGAGAGCAGGCATCCAGGAGCACCTGATTAGACTCAGAGAGGCAGGTATTTTAATTGAATATCAGTCACCCTGGAACACTCCGCTTCTACCAATCAAAAGGCCAGGAGGAGAGTACCAGCCTGTTTAAGAGCTGTGAGCCATTAACAAAGTGGCTGTTTCTTTATACCTGGTGGTCCCAAATCCATACACTCTCCTCAGCCAGATCCTGGGGTCAGCCAAATGGTTCATTTGTCTAGACTTAAAAGATGCCTTTTTCTGCCTCCAGCTGGCCCCCCAAAGCCAGCTCTTGTTTGCCTTTGAATGGACTGAACCGGATATGGAGTGGCAGATGCAGTTAAGATGGGCATGACTTCCATAAGAGTTCAAGAACTCACCCACTCTCTTTGGAGAGGCATTGGCCACAGACCTTGCTAGCTTTCTGAGAGATGCCACATGCTGTGCACTCCTGCGGTATGTAGATGACCTCCTCCCTGCCAGTGACACCCAGGAATATTGTACAAAAGGTTCAAAGGCTCTCTTGCAACTCCTGTCCGACTCAGGATACAGAGCCTCATGGAAAATGGCACAAATCTGCCAGCAGCAAGTCCAGTACTTGGGCTTCCTCCTCACCCACGGAGAAAGGGCACTATGGCAGGATAGGAAAAAGGTCATTATCTCCTTAGCCCGGGTCCAGATGAGGAAAGGCATATGAGAGTTCCTGGGGGCCACTGGGTTCTGAAGAATCTGGATTCCTGGATTCTTTGCAATGGCAAAACCCCTCTACAGCTTCCTGGGGGTGTTCCAGACTGAGAGCCCCCTGTCTGGACAGAAGAGGCAAGAATGGCCTTCCTGGAAATGAAGGCTGCTTTGGGACAGGCACCAGCCCTAGGCCTGCCAGATATAGGAAAGCCCTTCAGTACATGAAAAGGAAAGGTGGCTCTCGGGGTTCCCACACAGACTGTTGGGCCCTGGCAGTGGCCAGTTGCATACCTGTCAAAAAAACTGGACCCTGTTGCAGCAGGATGGCCATCCTGCCTCAGGGCAGTGGCAGCCACAGTTCTACTCATTAAGGAAGCAAATAAACTCACCTCGGGACAAGAACTAAATGTCAAGGTTCCCCCATGCTGTTGTGTCCCTCATGAACACACATGAGGGCTTCCTCTCCAACTCCCGGCTGGCACAATATCAAGGGCTTCTCTGTGAAAACCCACAAGTCACTCTTGAAACAGTACGGATACGGAACCCAGCAACCTCCTCCCCACTGAAGAGGGAAAAACAGATCATGACTGCTCTGAAGTAACTGACAAGGTATATGCAAGTCACCCAGATTTGCCAGATCAAGCAATACAAAAATTCAGAACTCACTGTTCAGTGATGGCAGCAGTTACCTACAAGAGGGTATCCAGAGAGCAGGTTATGCAGTAACTACTGCCACTGAGGTCTTAGAAGCAAAAGCCCTGCTGGCTGTATGGTCAGCATAATGGACTGAACTGCATGACTTAATTCAAGCTCTCACCATCAGTGAGAGCAAGCGAGCCAACATCTACAGACTCCTGACATGCCTTTGCCACTGTGCACATGCACGGGGCAAACTACAAGGAAAGAGGGCTCCTCACAGTTGCAGGAACATCAATCAAGGAAAAGGAAGAAATACTAAAACTCCTTGAGGCTGTCTGGCTCCCAAAAGAAGTAGCAATTCTGCATTGCAAAGGACACCAAAAGTAAGACAACCCTATAACAAATGGGAATCGGCTGGCAGATGAAGCAGCTAAAGCAGCAGCCAATAAGGAGAAAGGTAGAGCTCCTTCCCTCACTATGGCCCTAATGTCCCCAGTGGAGGCCCCTCCACCCAGGTACACTGAAAAGGAGAAGGACTGGGCCATGGCTGAAGGACCCTATCTGAAAAAGGGTGGTGGATGGTGCCTGACAGACACATCTTTATCCCAACTGCAACCAGAAGGCATTTAGTCAGTGAATGCCATCACTCACCCACCTGGGAAAAACTGCACTGGAGGCCCTCCTAAAAAATCAATACTACATCACCCAGTTGCCATCATTATGCCAAGCAGTAAGCGAGCAGTGTGTAACTTGTGCCAGAAATAACGCTCGATCTGCACCATGACCCCCACCTGGTGTCCAAAAAGCAGAAGTTGCCCCCTTTGAAGACCTTTAGATAGACTCCATGGATGTCCAGCCAAGCAAGGGACCCAGATACTTACTAGTAATACTCTGTACATAACCTGAGTGGGTCAAAGCCTTCCCAACTAGGACAGAAGGAACCCAGGAGGTAGCCAAAGTTCTCCTGAGCGAAACTGTGCCCCAGTTTGGCCTACCATCTACAATTCACAATGACAATGGACCTGCCTTTGTAGCAGATGCAATACAGATTTTAATTAAATATCTCAACATTACCTGGAAACTCCACACTGCATACAGGCTACAAAGTTCAGGGAAATTAGAGTGAATTGTTATCACCCTTAAGGGAACCCCAGATAAATTTTGCCAAGAAACTGGCCTCCAATGGCTGTACCTACTGTCCCTGGCTCTCCTATGTGCTCACTGCACACCTGGAGCTCAAGGCTTTTCCCCTTTTGAGTTAGTGTATGGACACTCTCCCCCATGTCTAGGAAGTTCCCAGGGAACCTACACCAGATAGAAGATAAGGGAGCAAGACAACAGCTCCAAGCCTTGGGAGCTACTGTAAATAAGCTGCAACAACACACCATAGAAAGAGCCCCAATCTCTTTAGGGACCCCAGTACAGTCCTTCCAGGCTGGGGAGTAAGTCTGGGTCAAAGATTAGAAAAGAGATCCCTTCAAACCTCAGTGGACTGGCCCCCACATTGTTGTTCTAACCACTCCCACTGCCCTCAAAGTTGCAGGCATCACTCTGAGGATCCATCATTCCAAAGTTAAAAAGGCCCACCATCTTGATGAAGAAACACATCAGTGGAAGGCCCATCCAGACCCCCAGAATCCTCTCCACCTTCGTATCCACCAATTACCCTCTGTCTAATGAACACCTGTGTGCTGTGGATCCTGGACCTTGCCAGAGTGATATCTTTCATCCTAGGCATTGGACTCTCTGCTGTTGCCCCCCTCCCCCCACAGACTGGACTATGCCTCAAAAAGTTGCCCTTTCTATTGTTTATTGGATACTCGTAGGTTGTTTCGCTGTGCTTACCTGTTTCTCCGAACTATACTCCAGCCTCAGCCTGCATCTCCCCACTACCACTCTGTGGTTTTATTTATTTTTTTACATTTGAAAAGGTTACATTTAATTTTTTTACATTTATCAATCTGAAAGGAATTGTTTTTATTTCACTATTTTTATTGGTTATTAGTGACACAGAACATTTTTCAAATGTTTATTAGCCATTTTTACTTATGATTCAGTAAATTGTATGAATCCTTTCTTTTTCTATGGAAATCTTAGTGCTTTTTTTTTGAGAGGGTATCTCTCATATCTATTGATCAAATGGCTGTTAACAACAATGAAAGTCTGTATAGGGAAGTCAATGCTCAATGCACAATCATTAATCCACCCCAAGCCTAATTCTCATCAGTCTCCAATCTTCCGAAGCATAAAGAACAATTTCTTACATGGTGAACAAATTCTTACATAGTGAGTAAGTTCTTACATGGTGAACAGTACAAGGGCAGTCATCACAGAAACTTTCAGTTTTGATCATGCATTATGAACTATAAACAATCAGGTCAAATATGAATATTTGTTTGATTTTTATACTTGATTTATATGTGGATCCCACATTTCTCCCTTTATTATTATTATTATTATTTTTATTTTTAATAAAATGCTGAAGTGGTAGGTAGATGCAAGATAAAGGTAGAAAATATAGTTTAGCATTGTAAGAGAGCAAATGTAGATGATCAGGTGTGTGCCTGTAGACTATGTGTTAATCCAAGCTAGACAAGGGCATTAAAACATCCACGGATGCAGATTTCTATCAAAACAGGGGTGGTGAGGTTCTAAGCCTCACCACTGTTGATCCCCAATGTCTTACCTGATGGCCCCCCTGTGACTGTGCCTGTCTTAGGTTGTTCCTCCCTTGAGGAATCTTACCCGTCTCTGGCTAACCAGTCATCTTCTGGGGCCATACAGGGAGATGTAAAGTTGGTAAGTGAGAGAGAAGCCATATTGTTTGAAAAGGTTAGCTTTTTACTTCTTTGCAGATTTATGCCCTGTGGCTTCTATGCCCAACATTTGTCTTGAGATATCTTTACCACTTGGAGGATTTATGATACTTGGTAAATTCGATATGAGACATGAATTCTATTTAAGGGTTGTAATTAGGAAGGAAGAAGAAAAGCTATAGAGGTAGCAGACGGAAGAAAACATGGGAGGATTGATTATTTCTTTGACATATCTTCTTGTAGGGTAACTTAAGCATGTATAAGTTTTAAACTACTAATTAAATTGTGCACACACATTAACATAATAGGAATACAGTTACATAAACAAACCAGATCTATAATTACCAGCCATCTCCAGTGAAGCCAAGAAAACCAGTTAGGCACCCTAGGCATTTGTGAAAATTTGTCTATGATATGATGGATATTGTCCAACTGTACTTGAACAGTCTGAGAGAAATCAGACAAATTAAAACAACCCATTCCTGGGAACTGTTCACATCCCATACGTTCTTCTAACAGTAGATAGTCTGTAGTTGTAAGATTTTGGAGTGCTACAACTTGCACTTCTCCTAATTCTTGGTTGAGTTCCAACAGTCAAATTTGTTGTTTTACTGAAAGCACAGGCCAGCTTAGATATCTCCTTCTTCATTCCAATGGCAAGTCCAGGAACCAGTGGGATGGATGCAGCTACAACTGCAGCATTGCCTGGATCTTTGTGGAGGATTTTGATGATAATCTTCTGGTATGACTCTTTCAGAGAGTGCTGATATTGGAAGTTCTTCTTTATATCGTATCTTAGTTCATTTTCTGGGTAGCCAAATTAGGCTTTGATCCTCTGTATAAACACAAACAGATCCTTTGCCCACACTATGATATGCCCTTTATACCATTGTGTAGAACTCATTGGAGGTCACCACACAGGAACTGCTTTTTATTTTTTTTAAGAGAAAGGAATATTATCAGAAAAGTCTACCTCCATAGCCGATCATCTGACACCCTTTAAGTGATCAAAATTAAGGATATTTAAAGCATGCATTAATTGTTGATTTACAGTTAGTTTTATCCTATCAAGGAGTAATCCCCCATTTATCTCTTTCTTTTTTTGTATCTTTAATCTACAATTACATGAAGAATATTATGCTTACTAGGCTCTCCCCTATACCAGGTCCCCCCTAAACACCACTTTACAGTCACTGTCCATCAGCATAGCAAAATGTTGTAGAATCACTACTTGTCTTCTCTGGGTACAGTCCTCCCCTTTCTCCCTCCCCCCCCTATGCATGCTAATCTTAATACCCCCTTTCTTCTTCCTCCCCATTATCCCTCCCTACCCACCCATCCTCCCCAGTCACTTTCCCTTTGGTACCTGTTAGTCCATTTTTGGGTTCTGTAATTCCGCTGTTGTTTTGTTCCTTCAGTTTTTCCTTTGTTCTTATATGTCACAGATGAGTGCAAACATTTGGTATTTCTCTTTCTCCACTTGGCTTATTTCACTGAGCATAATACCCTAAAGCTCCATCCATGTTGCTGCAAATGGTAGGATTTGCCCTCTTCTTATGGCTGAATAGTATTTCATTGTGTATATGTACCACATCTTCTTTATATATTCATCTACTGATGGACACTTAGGTTGCTTCCATTTCTTGGATATTGTACATTGTGCTGTGGTAAACATAGGGGAGCATCTGTCTTTCTCAAACTTAAGTGCTGCATCCTTACAGTAAATTCCTAGAAGAGGAATTTCTGGGTCAAATGGTAAGTCTATTTTAAGGATTTTGATGAACGTCCATACTGCTTTCCATAATGGTTGAACTAATTTACATTCCCACCAGCAGTGTAGGAGGGTTCCCCTTTCTCCACAGCCTTGCCAGCATTTGTTGTTTGTGTTTTGGATGGCAGCCATCCTTACTGGTGTGAGGTGATACCTCATTGTAGTTTTAATTTGCATTTCTCTGATAATTAGCGATGTGGAGCATCTTTTCATGTGTCTCTTGGCCATCTGTATTTCTGTTTTAGAGAATTGTCTGTTCAGTTTCTCTGCCCATTTATTAATTGGGTTATTTGTTTTTTGTTTGTTGAGGAGTGTGAGCTCTTTATGTATTCTGGACGTCAAGCCTTTATCGGATCTGTCATTTTCAAATATATTCTCCCATACTGTAAGGTTCCTTTTTGTTCTATTGATGGTGTCTTTCGCTGTACAGAAGCTTTTCAGCTTAATGTAGTCCCACTTGCTCATTTTTGCTGTTGTTTTCCTTGCCCAGGGAGATATGTTCAAGAAGAGGTCACTCATGTTTATGTCTAAGAGGTTTTTGCCTATGTTTTTTTCCAAGAGCTTAATGGTTTCATGACTTACATTCAGGTCTTTGATCCATTTTGAGTTTACCTTTGTATATGGGGTTAGACAATGGTCCAGTTTCATTCTCCTACACGTAGCTGTCCAGTTTTGCCAACACCATCTGTTGAAGAGACTGTCATTTCGCCATTGTATGTCCATGGCTCCTTTATCAAATATTAATTGACCATATTTGTTTGGGTTAATTTCTGGAGTCTCTAATATGTTCCACTGGTCTGTGGCTCTGTTCTTGTGCCAGTACCAAATTGTCTTGATTACTATGGCTTTGTAGTAGAGTTTGAAGTTGGGGAGTGAGATCCACTCTACTTTATTCTTCTTCTTCAGGATTGCTTTGGCTATTCAGGGTCTTTGGTGTTTCCATATGAATTTTTGAATTATTTGTTCCAATTCATTGAAGAATGTTGCTGGTAATTTGAGAGGGATTGCATCATATCTGTATATTCCTTTGGGTAGGATGGCCATTTTGACGATATTAATTTCTTCCTAGCCATGAGCATGGGATGAGTTTCCATTTATTAGTGTCCCCATTAATTTCTCTTAAGAGTGACTTGTAGTTTTCAGAGTATAAGTCTTTCACTTCCTTGGTTAGGTTTATTCCTAGGTATTTTATTCTTTTTGATGCAACTGTAAATGGAATTGTTTTCCTGATTTCTCTCTCTGCTAGTTCATTTTTAGTATATTGGAATGCCACTGATTTCAATGTATTAATTTTGGATCCTGCAACTTTGCTGAAGTCAGATATTAGATCTAGTAGTTTTGTAGTGGATTCTTTGGGGTTTTTATGTACGATATCATGTCATCTATGGTAATACCTTACAAAATGTCTGGAAATATCACTGTCACACAAGCACAATGTCAGTTTCAGTGGTTCTGAGCTATGTTGTGATTTCTTTAAAAGAAAGAGTTAAAGATACTTTTGATAGTTATTTTCTTATTCTGTCCTAAAAATAGAGTTCCCTCATTGACTATAGAATTGTATTAAAATACATAAAAGAATTGAAACAAGTAAAAGGATATACCATGTCTATAGTTAAAGAGGATCAATATAAAGAAGATGTCAGTTCTTCCCAAATTAATTGATACATTCAAAAATTTTAATGAAAATTCTGACCAAAGTTTTCATGAAATCTAAAAAAACTGATTTCAAAATTCACAGACAGGTAGTATCTGGAGTAATTAAGCCAACTATTTAAAAGAAATAACAAGGAGGAGAGACATCCCTTTTCAGAATCTCAGTGTCTTATGCTAAGTGAAATAAAACAGTTGGATAAAGACAAATACCTTATGATTGTACTTACATGTGGACTCTAAAAGAAAAAACAGAATGAACCCTACAGTAGTAGACTCATAGACACTGAGAAGGAAGGGTCATGACAAAGGAAGGGTTGAGGTTGGTGGGTGAAATAGGTGGAGGTGATAAAGCACAAAATCTCAATCATAATATAAATTAGTCAGTGGGAAGAAAGTACAGAATAGAGAATATAGTCAATGGTTCTGTAACATCTTTTTATGATGACAGACAGTAACTGCATTATATAATATGTAATATTATATATCAAGTATACTTCAATAATAAAATTCAGAAAATGAAATAAAATTAAGCCCATCAGCCAGACTGAAAAAAACATAGTAAAGTTTGGGTAATTAAGGAGTTGATGGAAAGAGAGATTGCTGGCTTTGAAGATAGTAGGTAAACACATGAATATATTGGAATTTATTCTGTGTTTAAGCTGGAATTTCAGTGATGTGAAATAATAGACTTTCTAGTAACTGACTTTGAATCTTCATCTGGAGGAAAATAAATGCACCTACAAGGCACAAAAAATTATATTCCAGTTGGTTGAAAGATACAAGTATCAAGAAAAACTAGAAAAAAATATTTGAGAGATGATTAGAATAGGTTTATATCTTAAATAGGAGCATTTCACAAAAAGCAAATTCATAAAAAATATAATACATTTAAATTTTCTGTTTGACAAAATTCCATATGAACCAAATATTTTTAAAAGTGGCAATATTGGAGAAAATATTTATGAATCCTACAGATCAATAATATACAGATAAGTAACAATTTTTTGACAGCAAAACATTTGAGTAGGCAATACACAGAAAGGAAATTACAACTGGTCAAAAGCATATATAAAAATATTCAACCTCATAATATGGCATGGTGAATATAGGCAATGATTCTGTAGCATCTTCCTATGTTGACAGATAGTAACTGCACTTGTTGGGGTGAGTAAATAAGAATATGGTTAGTCTTTGAACCAGTGTGTTGTATATTTGAGACTAATAATCAGATTGTATTTTAACTATACTTCAATTTAAAAAATGAAAAAAATACTGAACATTAGATTCATGGAAGTGTAAATCAAACAATGAAGTACTATTCCCACTCATCAATGTCATAAACATAAATTTAACATAAAAATTTAAAAGGTCATCCATATAAAATTGAATGAGTGTCCCAGCAAAAATACCCAAGAAAGTATTCGAAAGGATGTCCACCACAGACACATTCAAATGTGTAAAATAGAAGTGATCTAAATGTCTACAATAAAATGAAAATAAGGTGTGGTATGTTTTTATTATGGAAAAGAAAACTTAGATGTTGGATCCATAAGACACATCTACAATGATACAAATCACCGGCATATATTTGAGCAAAAAGTAATGAAGTGTGACTTGAATGTTTAAAAGAATAACACCCACAGTACACTATGTGGTTTCTATGAGAAGTTATTTGTTTGTAAATTAATTGGAAAAGGCAAGGAAAGGAAGATTTATTTCTTAGAAATAAAGGGAGTGATGGTCAAGGGGGATTTAAGAGCTATACAATATTTTGATTTCTTTATTAAAGAGATTACATTTCAAAATTCCATACTTAAATAATTAAATTAAAAATTCATTATTTTATAATATGGTTTAAGAAGAACACAATACATAATGAATGAAATTAAACAAAAGAAAAAGTAAACCATGATCCTTTAGTGAAATTCAGTAGGGTCAGATAACTTGGTCTTCACTAGTTACCACCCTGTTTCTTCAATTACTACATTTAGAAAAATGCAGACACAGATGCTATTCCCTAAGCACTGTGTGCCATCAACTGTCGTAATAAGTGTAGCATTTGTATACAAATAACATTTCTACCCTCCCCCAACTCCTCCACAGGGAGCTAGTTGATATAAGGACACAGGAAACACATTTATAATTGTATCTGCATTTATCCCAATATCTGCATCTCTTTTAACACGTATATCTGGATTTGCTTTGATATCAGTGTACAACATCTACTTATGCTTTTACAATCCTGACAGGATTTAAATAAATTCCAACATGATCTGTTAAATCTATCAGCTGCTATTACTAAGAAGTCAAGTTCATAATTTGCTCATTTTCAAGGCTCCTTGTTTTGAAGAACTAACACTACTAACTCATTTAGTTTTAATGAAAGGAAACAATAAGTTCATAACAGAGGATTCCAAATAGTCTGCAAGGTTAACAGGCTCTGACATGCATGGACTCAATAAAATGCTACCAGATTTAAAACTTCTGATTCCTTGAAATCATCATCTCTGCTGCAAAAAAGTTCATTAAGAAAATCTACATGGGACAGCATCCTAAAGGGACATCAGGACACTAAATTTCACACTGCCTTTCCATAACCTCCAAAAAGGGGTAAAAAAGGAAAAAGCAAAATACTCAGAACCTGATTGTAAGGATCATCTTAGTTTTCTTTGTCTCACAGAAAATGTTTCTTAGGAAACAAGACTGACTAATGTTTCATTCCTAAAATAAAATTGGCTTTTTTATCCACAAGAGAAACAGGTTCTCATGGGGGGTGAGAATGCTGGAATGAGATTAAATGGCAGTTGAATGATCTTAGATGAGTTACATGCTCTCTGAGTTTTGGGTTTCTAATCTTTACAATAGTGATGATGTTAGGACCTACCACAGCTGGTACCTGTGAGAATCAAGTCAAAAGATCCATATAAAACATTTAGGTACAGATATGTGCATCTCAGACATTGCAAGAATTAAGTAAATATTAACTCTTTCATTATTAATTTAAAATGATTTTTATTGCATAAATGTTTCCCCATCCATAAGACAAGAGGGACTCAAGGAATAAATTTTCTTCAGAGTTTAATGTGCCACCAAATACAGATTTCTATAGTTGTATTTTTACAACCAACCACTACTGAAATCCCAAACTAATACCAGGACATGGGGCAGAAAATAGGATTTCCCATTTTATAGTTTGGAGAACTGAAATCCAGGTAAAAATTTATTTGTAAAGACCTCCAGTACCCAACAAAGGAAAATCTCTATTTTTATAATTAGGAGTAATTGAATCCAATACTTAAAGAAAAGAATTATTTTATCCCTATATTTTACTTAGGTCATTTTGTAGTTTTCTTTGAATTTTAATATGTGTATGATCTAGCTTTGTAAAAGAAATTGCCTTTAATTATATAATTTGAACTTTTTCAACTGTAATCACTAAAGTTTCCTTCTATACTAGCCTTATTCATTTCAAATATTAGGAATCATTGCAATGTATTACAGACCTATGATGAAATAGGCAAGGAATGGGGGTTCGGATCTTTATCTGCATTCTCTGACATGTGATTTAGGAAAAAGTCCCTCAAATTCTATAGACATTCATATCCTTAAGAATATGAGCAATTGTATTTTTCATGGATTCTTATAGCTGAAAATAATTAATTTTTAAGAAATCAACTGATTTAATAAATCATTTATCAAAATTATTAATTTCCACCATTTTCCTACTCTTTTCTTTTGCTTATTGCTTGCCTTATCCAATTATTTGATTTTTTTCAAACTTTTATAGTTTCTTTAATCATTGTTTTTCTAACCAAAGTAGAGTACAAAACATTCCACAATTTCTCTTAACTTCTTGAACAACCATTGAGCAATCCCAAGTTTGAAACCAGGATTTCAGCGTAGCATTCTCCTTTTCCATTTTGCACTGGAATAGACTATTAAAATGCCAAATTGTGATATGAATTCATGCTGTAAAATTCCTAAGATTAATAGTCATCAAGCAGATACATTTTTAGAATACATGTTCATGGGAAAAATAATTACCTTAGGAAGCACAGAGGTAAGGATAAATGATTATATAGCTATTCAAAGAGATGGCCTTTCATAGACTCAGCATACAAAAATAAAAAAGGAAGAAGAAAGATGGAAAAAGGAAAATAAAATAATAACTACATATTATCAGCCAAATCCAATCAGTATCTGAAGGGATATCATTGTCTTCTTGAACTCATGACAACAAATGAAAAAAAAATCTCTCCTAAATCAAAGTAATAAATGGATCTCTTAGGGGAAAAAATAAATGACAGAAATCTCATGCTTTGTTTCTAGCTTTCAAATTATATTTAAAATAAATAGGTCATACAAACTTTATGTATACTCCAAATGGGAATAGGAATTATATCACGGAACTGCAAAGAAAGTGTCAAATGCACCTGAATCTTTCTCACTTGTCTTTTTCCCCTTCGATGCATGATAAGCAGCAAGGTACAGTTCCCACCGTGCATGGCATTTGGGTCCCTTGGAGAAGCAGCATTGAAAGAGTCAGGAAGAATACATAAAGGCACTGGAGGGACTGGTGCAATGTCGATGGCAGTCCCTCTGCTTATTCTTGGACAAGGCTACTAAAAATAAATTCTCATGATTTTAATTTACCATTGTTTGGCTTTTCAAGTGTGCTTTTAAAAATATATCCTTTTAGATTGCTTCAAATAAATTATGTTAAATATCAAAATGTAGGTTTTATCATCAGTGAACCAAAAGTTTTACAAGTAGTCGTATTACATTCTACACAGGGAATAAACCATAACACATTCATTATATTATTAAGAATCTTCCTCTGCTTCCATTACCAAAGCCAATTGTTTGTTAATGTTGAAGGTATTCAGATTTTTCTTACATAGTTAGACCAAATTTAAATATCTCAATTATGTCATCTTTCCTGAAACCTAATTCTATACCCCAGGCCATCCCATTACACTCCCAATACCTAATTTTGCCATATCATTTGATTCCCCTTTCATAGACAGACTGAGATTCTTTTGTTTTGTGTTTTGGTAATTTTGTGTAAGTTTTTAAAATATTGGAGTTCTCTTATCTTCTCAACAGACAGTTAACTCAATGAAACCAGGATAAACTCTACTCTTGAATCCAATAATTTATATTTTAATGGTAGAAAGAATAATATAAATAATTGAAAACAGTCATTACATTGTGCTAGTAATTGTGGTAAGGACTTTAAAAGGATGTTTAAATTTAAGGCACATAAAAAAACCTATAAGATGATTCTATTAATATTTCCACAGAGGCACAAAGGCTAGCCAGCTGGTAATATATTACAATTTGAGCCTGGCTAAGATGCTTTACTAATACTTTATGCATAGTAAGCACCTAATAAATATATCTGGATTTTAACTTTATAATGAGATAATAAGATAATGTGTTGAATATTTCAAAATCATGTTTACATTCTGCATCATGCAGTTGTTTCAAGCTATACATTTTTCTTCAAATTATACAGCCCATTCACAGTAGTACTTCAATAACAACAAAATAAATTACTAAGATTATCTTCACAGTTTATTATTTAATGATGTAAAAGTAACAAACTATTTAAAGGAGTTACTTTAAAATTTTTCATGAACTACTCTTAAAGTTTTGTTTCACTGCCTAAACATCTTATTTTCTGTTCTTTTGATGTCAGAAACACCTACAAGGAGGAATGGTTATTCTCAAGTTGAGTGTGTGTGCATGCACACATGTGTGTGAATGGTAAGAGCAAGATGACTAAAAGTTGAAACACAGCAACAGAGTCAAAACTAATTAGATATACAACCTAAGTATTCAAAAGAAGAGGCTATTTTATGTGTGATGCATTTGCCAGAGGTCCAGGATGATTTAGTGTTCACCACCTCAGATGTTGAAGCCAGGATATCTGAGTTCGAATTCCAGATGTGCTTTATGTTGTTTCACTGGAATTCAGATTCTTCACCCAAAAATACAATAAGAATGAGTGTTTTACCATACACAAGTAGTATGTATTCTCTATTATTGTTACAATTAGTATTGTTGCTATTATATTTGTTATAAGAAACATTGAAGCAATTTCCAAGAAAGTTAGTGAAGAGAACTTGGACATAGTAAAAATACAAAGCATTTACATTACAATCTTCAGGCTGAAATAAATGATATATAAGGATAAAATAAAATAATAGCTCACTATGCAAAACTATGTTAAATTGAAATTTCAGTTCCCCACTTAAGCCCCATCCATGGAATTTACATGTTTATGCATGTAGATAATTTGTTAAAATGATTTGTAAGATACTTGATGATCATCATATATTTAATTGGATCCAGTAATTGTTTAAATTTACACAAAATGTCACCTATATTTCCCCCAAGACCCTTTTCCATGTCTAAGGAAAAGTTATGTTTTCTCATAGATAACATTTTGAAGGAGGGTGCAAAGGTGCATAGTTAGTAGAAGGAGTAGAACTATTCTCATTTTAGAAATATTGTTATAAATTCTGATTTCTGTGTTAAAACTATTATTTTTTCCAAACTCTATTATCACTGTGGCAGACATAATTCCAAAATTCCCCTCAAGATTTCTTTCCATAAGCTATAAATATGATAATGTATCACACCTAGGTTGAATTACATGTGAAAAGGGATTGTAAAATGTAATCAAGATTACTAATCAGGCGACCTTTAGGTATAGACCCTACCTAATCACATAAACTATTTAAAAACATAATTTTTTTCTGGTTATTAACAGATGTAGAGAGATTCGAAGTACAAGAAGAATTAAATGCACCATTCTTGTCTCTGAAGGCAGAAGGGCCACATGCAAGGACATTCAGTTTGAGAGAGACCATGAGCTGACAGGCAGCAAGGAAATTAGGCTTCAGTCCTATAATCAAAAGGAAATGAATTCTGCCAAAAACCTGAATGAACCTGGAATAACTTCTTCCCCAGAACTACCTGATAGAAGTCCAGCCCAGAAGATCCTCGATAAGAATTCAAAGTATAATCCCATAAAATATAAAGAAGATTACCTAGATGGTATACAGTCCCTTAAAATATGGAGAATTTTCAGTTATTTGTATCTGGCACCTTCTGCTGAGTCAGGGCCTTCAAAAACAAAGTTGAAGGTCCATGATCAGACAAGATGAGACCACAGTGTCTAATAAATGAGCTGTTTGGAAGGAAAACTGGCCAGGCTGTGAATATAAGCATACAGAAGTATAACTATAAACAGAGAACACTTGAAGACAACATAATGAAGAGCATAGATCAAAACGACAGGATACTAGGCAGGCAAGAGAGGCAGAGACACAACAGTGAAAATTAAGTCAAAAGACCTCAAATACCTGTTTATACCTGATACTGTCTCTTCCTCTACATAGAACTGATTCAAAACTAACTAGTTACTGTCTGGTAGCATTGTTTACTTTCATTAAAGAAACTAAACCTCATGTCCAATTATAGGATTATATTAGCAACATAGTAAGATGATAGTATGTTCTAGGGACTTCCTCTAGGTCAGGCCAAACTGTGAAGAAATTTTGAAACTTCCAATCACCTTTTGTCTTCTGAGACTAAGTTCTTGCTCCATAATTTCCTCATGGCATTTTTCACTTCTGCATCCCTTAGTGTATAAATCAGAGGGTTGAGCAAAGGTGTTGCAAGTGTATAAAACACCACTATAATCTTGTCCATGGAAAAGGTAGTTGCAGGGCGTGTATATATAAATATGCAATGACCACAGTGATATGGGAGATGCAGGTGGAGAGGGCTTTTCCCCTCCCTTCAACACTGTGGTTCCTCAGAGTATGCAAGATGATACACCAGCATGACAAAGCTCACTGTACAGATGGCCCCACTCTTGGACACCAAGAGGAGATTGACCGTGTAGGTGTCTGTACAGGCAATTTTCAACAAGGGCTGCAAGTCACAGAAATAGTGATCAATCACATTGGAACCACAGAAAGGTAAACTCAAGGTCAGAAAAATATGAGCTAAAGAATGCACGTAGGACCCCACCCAGGCCACAGCCACCAACACACTGCAGACCCGCCAACTCATGATGGTCACATAGTGCAGGGGCTTACAGATGGCCACATAGTGGTCAGCGGCCATGAGGATCAGGATGAATATCTCCAGGCTACCAAAAAAAAAATGGAATGAAAAGACTTGGACTATGCATTCATTGAAAGAGATAGTGGTCTTCAAAAGGGCGTCCACAATCATTCTGGGAGCAACGGAGGTAGAGAAGCAGGTGTCAGACAAAGACAAGTGGAAAAGAAAGAAGAACATTGGACTCCCAAGTGCCTGGCTGGTCTTGATGGTCGTGATGATCAGCAAGTTCCCCAGCAACGTCCCCAAATAGAAAAGCAAGAAAGTGACAAACACTATTTTCTTCCAAGCAGGATCCTGGGTCAACCCAAGCAGAATGAACTCAGTCACACTGTTGTTCAGCTGCACGATTTCATGAGTGAGGTGAAAGGGGTGAGTGTGAAATGGTTTATCTGTAAAAACAAAGGAATTAATTCATGGTGATATGTGATTTTTAGAGAATACTGTAAGAAAAATAAATATTCCTCATCTTGGACATTTTAGCTGTGGTTTCTTGATAATTCAACACTTCTTTCCTCAATCTGTAGTGACAACTTCATAGGGTCAATGTGAGTCTCGGGTAAGCTTGTGAAAGTTACACTTTCTTAGTACCTTTGAAATGCAACCCTCTGCATCTTTTGAAAGATTCTGATTAATTTTGCAAATTCAATGAATATAAAGTAAAGAGATACAGCTCCTCTTTATTATTAACTTGATTTGTTTTCGCATTACATAAATTTGGGGACCCATGTTTTGATAGGTATCATTAGGCATTTTGTAAGTATTTCACTGCCCTTAGAGGTTCATGATATAAATATATTTATCCATATATTTGTTATACATATTTATATAATGTATATTTTTATAAACATGCAACATGCCTCACTTTACTGTACACCTGCTTCCAGATAGTACAGAGAAGAGGAACTCTTATAGACTCTTGATAATATGGTGTTACTTTGAAACACTCATGATATTTAATATCAGATATACATTAATGTAGATAAATGAATTTTCTTTGATAATTATTAATATATCCCCATTCCTATTTTTTCCTCCAATTTTTGAAAAATACCCCTTGGAGAACCCAAAGTTCCTGAGGATACATAAAAGTGAAAAAGGGGCATTATTACTCAGTAGTTCATGTCTCCACAATTTCTATTTAAGCTTAAGCATTTTAGATCTGAAGGGAATCACTTGTGGAGGTGTAATCCATATAGAACCAGGTCATGGTTGTAATCCCTCATAAACTTTATATTATTCAGGAATATGAAAACTCCACATCCTCATAACAGAGCAGAGGGAGGGAGATACAATTTTAGACAAGATGAATGGTGGATGCTCACTTACTGACTCCATTCAATTTGTTCTGTTCTGACAATTAATTATTCAACTTTGAAATTTCACCTCTTCTAATGAAGTTTTCTTTCTTCAAATTTGGAAAGGAATATTATAAGTAGCTTCACTTCAAGAACAAAACCTTTTCTCTAGATATTTCTTGTCAAGATGATGTTGAAAGGGATACTGTAGGCAAGTAAAAATATAAACTGAAAATATGGTGTATTTAAATAGAACTTGGAAGACTTACTTATCCCATTGTGTTAAACCATCTATACCTTCATCTATACCTCCAATATTCTGTTTTGAAAGTGTATACAGCCAAAGCATGGCCTATGATAAACTAAATATACACAAAATTTCCCTTATATATTTTTTCCTCTCCCTCTCTTGATACATTTTCTTCTCCTCAACAAATTTGAAATAATCTTATCTTCCTCCAAATTAAAAACTACTCTTGGGAGAGTGTCTGATGAAGTTACTTACTTTAGTATTGTAGGTTTTTTAAAACTTGCTTTGTATTGTATAACCTTTGGCAAAGATCTTAAATTATAAGGGAACTGAGTTTTGGAGTCTTAATCAATAAAATAAGTTCAATCTTTCCTTACTCATTTGAAAGAGTGATCCATCACCAAATATTTGTACTTGAAAATATGGCCCATGATTGTGGCCACTCCTTTGAGTGTATGGCTTTTGTAATGTATATTATTAACCCCTTCAGACTCTGCATTTCTAGAACAAGCATATTTATGCATTTGGACATACATTTTAAAGATAAATTAAGAAGTATAAATACATATGGTTTCATTAACTCATTCATAATTGTGAATTCTCTTCTAATGGTTAATCAATAGTCTCCTTCCTTCCTGGAACATCACTTTATTTACAGCTACTCCTACTGTCTCAAAACTTCAGGACACAACTGCTAAGAAATGCCCTCTAATGAACTTAAGTGATTACTTTGTGATAAAGGAAATTCTCTCTCCTGTTCTCTAAAGGCTTTTATTAATAACTTTTCTTAAATATTACATACTATGCTTAAATTAAATTATGTGTGTGCTTCCTATAGCTTCCCTCCTGGTATAAGAATCTTTGAGAACTACACATTCTCAGAATTTTATTTTCCATAGTTCTAAACTCCATGACTTGTATACTGTTAGTACTTAGTAAATGCTGTTAAGTTACACTTTTTCTTTACCTCTTAAAATAAATTACTTATTTGATTGTCTTATTATTCTGATTAAAAAATACACTCACATCATTAATCTGTTGTGGTCTTCTGTATATACGGTCTATGTATGGTAGACATACCAAATGATCCCTATTTATAAATGCAGAAAAAAGAGATCAGTTATATATAACTCAGTATATCAACTCCACAACTTCCAGTAGAAGATGTACTCTGAATGGCACCACATGGCCATGTAAGATTTTGAGACTCTGACATGCATAAAAACAATCATCTTAAGCATTTTGCATTTTTTGCAAAGAAATACAAGCCCCTAAAGAATACAAGGAAAACTTTGAGATTTTTCCTATCCTCCTGCTACAGATGTACATTTTTGTGCGTGTTTCTGAGGATGACAATATGGCTATTTTTTCCAGAGGCATATAAACACTTTTTATCAGGTTCTTAACAGAATTTGACATGAATATACACTACAACAATCTGGAAACAAAATTGCACTAATAAAATAGCACATCTTGTAATAACTACTGTACTTACTTCAACTTTTCAAACAAGTATAGCACACTTTAGAATGCTTAATTTGTCAGAAAAATAATAAACAATGTTTTGGGTTGGTAACAGAAGAGCTGAAAGGAAAGCATACAGAAAAAGGTGGAGAATTAATGAGGGTAGAATACAAAGTGTTAGGTGAATCCTTCTATCCTAAAAATTCTGTTTTATTGCAGAGGCCACAGTGAGAATCATTCCTTCCCTTAAGGACTCTCAAACTATTCAACCTTCTCTAATTTAGTTACACTAACCTTCTTTCTTTGAGAGAATCCCTGCACCCTTGTGATTTCTACACAAAATCTGCCATTTTACTACGATGCCAACTACTATGAACAGTAACTCTGAAGATTTTTAAGCATGTCTCCTAGGACATTGTAATTAGTAGGTTACAATATGTGGTAATATTCAGCTTTATGAGATCATAGCATAAATTTCCACAAAGATTCCAGGAAATGCAATCTAACTATGTGCCAAAAAAGAAGAGGACTATACTATTTGTGGAAAGACCTAATAACCACTACACAATGAGTGAAGGATTAGGCAAAAGAATGTCCTGTTTTGTTCTTATGGATTTAATTAAGAACATGGATAAATCTGCAATCCACGAACAATCTGGGTTTAGATTTTTTAATGTCAATTTTAAAGCTATTTTTTAGCCACCTTACCTGTGACATATGTAAAATAAAAATTTCCAAACACTAAAATAGACATGCCCTGTGAAGGAAAGAGAGTTTCTTTGAGGCAAAAAGAGTTCCCTTGCTATTTAAATATTATTAAAATACTGATCTCGAAAGCTTGATTTGAGGGAATATGCTTCTATTAATGAGAATAGTTATAAAAATATAAAAATTTATAAATATATATAAAAATAAACTAAAATTTATAATGTACTTATAAAAATGCTTCCATCTACTCCTGAATACCTACATATTAATTCAAAATGGTTTGCAGGAGTTAGGAAAGCCATGGTAATGAAGGATCTCAGATTATTACATAGTATCATAAGGTTCTTTGTTCTCTAGAATATAGTCTGTGCTCAAATGTCTAGCCAAATAGAAAAAGATCTTCTATATTAAAAATCATAATGAGATGTATAATCTTTACTTTCTTACTGATTTGTTACAGAATTCTGTAAGTAGATGAACTTCCAGAACCTTGAGTCCTAAGTGGGCATGATACCTTCCAGCACAGACTGTCTGCAGGTTATTTAGCCTATAAGAAATTCCTTAAAAATGAGGAACTCAAAGATATGGCTTAATTAAAGATAGATTTACCTTTATCCTATTTCATAATTTAAAAAACCAATATGAAGAGTTGGGGAGGAGATGAATAGGTGAAGCACAGATGATTTTTAGGGTGGTTAAAACTGTATGACATACAATGATAGACACATGTCATTGGGCATTTGTCAAGCCCAAAGAATGTTCAACACCTAGAGATAACCCCAAAGTAAACTATGGACTTGGGTGATTATGGTGTGTCCATATAAGTTCACCAATTGTAACAAATGTACATTTCTAGTAGGGGATCTTGATACTGGGAGAGGTTATGCATGTGTCAGGGGCAGGGGGTAAATGGGAAATCTCTGAACTTTCTTCCCAATTTTTCTATGACCTAAAACTGCTCTAAAAAATTTAAGTCTCTAATAAAAAATCTAAAATGATTTATTATCTGAGGTATATACTGTTATACACATATATCAAGTGTTTCTCTAAAGTGTAAACTCTTGGGGTGATGAGCTACACTGAGTCAGTGGCAATGATGTATTCTTTAGATCACGCTTATTTACAGATGCTTTGAAACTCCAGGCCCTGCCTTTGGCTCATGAAGCAGTGAAGGAAAAAGTGGATTCCCTCAAGTTCATAACAAACTGTGGTCAATATCTCCTTTCAGCATGGTCTCTGGGTCTCCAAGGCTGATGTAACGCTTCAATTATTCAGAATACTTGGTGTCAAAACCACTTGTACACTAACAGGCCCTCTGGTTTATCAATGCTCCCATGATAATTTCTTCTAATAACCACTGGTTAATTGGCAATAAACTTCAGAACTGAATCCTACTACTGAGCTACAGAAAATGACTACTACTAGCAGGCTCCAATTCCCCCAAAATAATAAAAGATTCTCTGAAGACATTAAATCAGTCCCTTGAATAGTGTCTCTGTCTCCAGAGCCTTGTCCAGTCTTGAGTGGCAACTGAGACCTCTTTCCTTTCTCCCCATTTGTGGATTCATGCCAGCTCTCACTTTACATAGAACATCTTCCTGGATCCCTCTTCTTCCCCTTCCTGCCATTCAGAGCATGGACACAGTGCCATCTTCATATTCAAGATTGTGTGTTTCTTTGAAGTTTCCATTGTTTATGTACATGGCACCCAAGAGTACCTTTTAAATGTGTAGACAACTATTTCTCAAATTTGAGTATCTTGCAGAAGAGTTTTACACAGGTATGCTCAGAAGTGCAGCTTCAGCCTTGGGACTCAGCCAAAATCAATTAACAGCACACACTTCAGTATTTGAAAGGCTGAAGAAACAAATGCCTACATCAGTGTCATTTTCGAAATCTCTGCCTTTCAGGGATATGAATGCATAGGTCACTCCCATGTCCACTCCACATAATGGTACTATTACAGAGTACTCATAGCATTTAGATTTATTGTTAACCTATTAATATTTATTCTCAAGTATAGGTGAGCATTCTAGGTGTGACTTGGAAAGTGTCTCCTTATTTTGTTTTTCCACTTTGGTTTTCTTTTGCATATGAAATATTAAGCAGATCAATATTCTTATAATATCAAAAATTATAATACTAACCTGTTTTCCAAAACGTGATCACAGATGTGACAGCCACTGCTACAATTGGCAGTAAATCACTTCAAGAACAAACATAAATAGGATCACAAGCAAAATGAAATTGCACATTTTCATTTTTTAACCTAACATCTCATGATAAAGGTGGAATCCTTTTCTAGCATCAAGCTAATTGATAACATTATCTGATAAGGCTGCCACAGTTCAATAATATTTAAATTGTAGGATTTAATTCTATAATATTTAAATCTGTTGAAGTATATGAAATTTATCTTTTAAAAATATCTTTACTTTTTGTTCAGTTTGGGATTTGTAGAGCATGATGACCATTGGAAGGGCTTTTGATAAATTCCTCTGATGAGATGATGAGGAAAGTTTTCAGGGCAGTACAGAAAGGAAGAAGAAGAGAAAGTAATGGGTCAGGTTAAAAATGCACAATCTTTGGAGGGAAGAAAAATCAGCTGCTTGTGGAACTGCCTAGGATGGATGGTGGATACTCTAGGTATTACTTCCAGTACCCAAAAGTACCCAAAAGGATCTCTCTGGATTGCTTCTCAGCAGGGCATGTTACATTAGAGACTGACCTATGGTTCTCAGATAGTAGAATAAGACTAAAGAACTAATAATTGCCAAAATTTCTACTCTTTCTGTGTGGCATCAGAAAAGGGTGCTAGGGAGTGTGTAGGGAGGTGACTGTGATATCAGTGGTGCATGGGAAAGTTAACTCATGAGTGATATTTTTAATCAATCTGTGGGGCACATTGTATGGGACCTAGGCCTCTGGGAACACAGAATCAGAGCCCCTCCAAACTACCTCTCCACCCAGCTGTTAGTTAGGTCATAGGAATCCACCATGAAATGTGCTCTAAGATTGGAGTAGACTTTGATTAGACTTGCAGTCATCAGTAGTTTGCCCTTTGTCATTTTAGTACAGGCTTTGACAAGTTCTAACCTTAGGGCCTATAGGTTCTTGGAATGGAAGCGAATGCCATTCAATACATATTTGACTATTTCTGTTCCCATCCCAGTTATCAAAGGCGACAAAACCAACCAGCTGTCTAGGTGAAAACTTTAGCTAGTTTCTTTTTCTTTTTTTTCTTCATATTCTATGTATCATTTATTGTGTCTGAATTTTTAAAAATATGATTTACCATGTATGCTACTTTTCCTCCTACTGATATTTTGAGATGGCATAGCAACTATTCTGTTTATTTAATGTACCATTCATTATACAGGATGAGAAATTATTGGTGTTTTTTCTTGCAGGAACCCTGAACTAAATGAATTAGATATTTTTAAATGAAAGAAAAATCTTAAAAGTTACTTTGTCAATGTTATAAAAGTTAATTGTCAAACTTATATATGAAGACTAGAGTTTTGACATACTCTTATCACTAGTATTCTCCTTGGCTCAAAGTTACTTAAATTTTTGAAAATATTTGTTGGCTCAAAAAGGCTATAGAATTCTTCCCAATAGCGTAGGTAGCCGACATACTCATTTTTTTGCAGTTTTCTAAAACTGAAGTATCACTGACATACAATCTTATGTTGATTTCAAATATACAACACAGCGTTTCAATGATTACCCATATTATTAAATACTCACCCCCTCTAGTGTGGTTACTATTTATCAACAGAGAAAGATATTATAGAATCACTACTATATTCTCCATGCTGTACTACCTTTCCCATGACCAATTTATATTGTGATTGTGAATGATTCCCCTTCATTCCCCCTTCCCTCCCCACCTAACCCAGCCCAACCCCTCCCCTCTGGTAACCAGTAGTCACTTCTCAGTATCTATGAGTCTACAATTTGTTTCTTTCTGTTTTGCTTTGCTTTCATATTATACAGATAAGTGAAATCATATGATATTTGTATTTCTCTGCCTGGCTTATTTCATTTAATATAATATCCTCTAAATCCCTCCATGTTGTTGCAAATGGCAGGAGTTCTTTTCTTTCTTTTATTTTTTTTGAGAGGGCATCTCTCATATTTATTGATCAAATGGTTGTTAACAACAATAAAATTCAGTATAGGGGGGGTCAGTGCTGAATGTACAATCATTAATCCATCTCAAGCCTAATTCTCGTCAGTCTCCAATCTTCTGAAGCATAACGAACAAGTTCTTACATGGTGAACGAATTCTTACATAGTGAATAAATTCTTACATGGTGAAGAGTACAAGGGCATTCATCACAGAAACTTTCGGTTTTGATCACGCATTATGACCTATAAACAATCAGGTCAAATATGAATATTCGTTTGATTTTTGTACTTGATTTATATGTTGATCCCACATTTCTCCCTTTATTATTATTATTATTTTTATTTTTAATAAAATGCTGAAGTGGTAGGTAGATGCAAGATAAAGGTAGAAAACATAGTTTAGTGCTGTAAGAGGGCAAATGTAGATGATCAGATGATCAGGTGTGTGCCTATGGACTAAGTATTAATCCAGGCTAGACAAGGGCAGCAAAACATCCACGGATGCAGAAGATTTCTCTCAAAGCAAGGGGGGTGAGGTTCTGAGCCTCACCTCTGTTGATCCCCAAATTCTCACCTGATGGCCCCCCTGCGACTGTGCCTGTCTTAGGTTTTTCCTCCCTTGAGGAATCTTACCTGTCTATGGCTAACCAGTCATCTTCCAGGGCAATACAGGGAAATGTAAAGTTGGTAAGTGAGAGAGAAGCCATATTGTTTGAAAAGGTTAGCTTTTTACTTCTTTGCAGATTCATGCCCTGTGGCTTCTATGCCCAGCACTTGTCTTGAGGTATCTTTACCACCTGGAGGAATTATGATATTCGGTAAATTCGATATGAGGCACAAATTCTATTTAAGGGTTGTAATTAGGAAGAAAGAAGAAAAGCTACAGATGTAGCATATGGAAGGAAACATGGGAGGATTGATTATTTCTTTGACATATCTTCTTGTAGAGTACCTTAAGTATGTATAGGTTTTAAACTACTAACTAATTTGCACACACATATTAACATAATAGGAATACGGTGACATAAACAAAGCAAATCTATAATTACCATCCATCTGCAGTGAGGCCAAGAAAACCATTTAGGCACCCTAGGCATTTGGGAAAATTTGTCTATGATATGATGGATATTGTTCAACTGTACCTCAACAGTCTTAGAGAAATCAGACAAATTAAAGCAGCCCATTTCTGGGATCTGTTCACATCCCACATGTTCTTTTAACCGTAGATAGTCTATAGTCATAAGATTTTGGAGTGCTACACCTTGCACCCCTCCCAACTCCTGGTTGAGTTCCAACAGTACAGATCCGGTCAAATTCGTTGTCTCACTGTATGCACATGCCAGCCTAGACATCTCCCTCCTCATTCCTATGGCAAGTCCAGGAGACGGTGGGCTGTATGCAGCCCCAACCGCAGCATCGTCCAGATCCCTGTGGAGGCTTTTTGATGTTCATCCCCCGGCACAAGTCCTCCAGAGAGTGCTGATGCCGGAAGCTCCTCCTCATATCGTATCTTAGCTCATTTTCTGGGTATCCAAGCTAGGCCTTGATCTTCTGCATAGAAACAAACAGACCCTTTGCCCACACTTTGACATGCCCTCTATACTATTGTGCAGAACTCATTGGAGGTCAGCACACAGGAACTGCTTTTTTTTTTTTTTTTATTAAGAGAAAGGAATATTATCAGAAAAGAGTACCTCCATAGCTGATCATCTGACACCCTTTAAGTGATCAACATTAAGGATATTTAAAGCATGTGTTGAACTTTGATTCACCAATAGTTTTATCCTATCAAGGAGTAATCCCCCTTTTCTTTCTTTCTTTTTTTTAATTTTTAATCTATACTTACATGAAGAATACTATGTTTACTATGCTCTCCCCTATATCAGGTCCCCCCTAACAACCACATTACAGTTACTGTCCATCAGCTTAGCAAAATGATGTAGAGTCACTACTTGCACTCTCTGTGTTGTGCAGCCCACCCTCCCCTTTCTCCCTCCCCCCATGCATGCTTATCTTAATACCCCCTTTCTTCTCCCCCCCCCTTATCCCTCCCTGTCCACCCATCCTCCCAAGTTCCTTTCCCTTTGGTACCTGTTAGTCCATTTTTGGGTTCTGTAATTCCACTGCTGTTTTGTTCCTTCAGTTTTTCCTTTGTTCCTATACTCCTCAGATGAGTGAAATCATTTGGTATTTCTCTTTCTCCTCTTGGCTTATTTCACTGAGCATAATACTCTCCAGCTCCATCAATGTTGCTGCAAATGGTTGGATTTTTCCACTTCTTATGGCTGAGTAGTATTCCATTGTGTATATGTACCACATCTTCTTTATCCATTCATCTACAGATGGACGTTTAGGTTGCTTCCAATTCTTGGCTATTGTAAATAGTGCTGCGATAAACATAGGGGTGCATCTGTCTTTCTCAAACTTGATTGCTGCGTTCTTAGGGTAAATTCCTAGGAGTGGAATTCCTGGGTCAAATGGTAGGTCTGTTTTGAGCATTTTGATGAACCTCCATACTGCTTTCCACAATGGTTGAACTAATTTACATTCCCACCAGCAGTGTAGGAGGGGTCCCCTTTCTCCACAGCCTCGCCAACATTTGTTGTTGTTTGTCTTTTGGATGGCAGCTATCCTTGCTGGTGTGAGGTGATACCTCATTGTAGTTTTAATTTGCATTTCTCTGATAATTAGCGATGTGGAGCATCTTTTCATGTGTCTCTTGGCCATCTGTATTTCTTTTTTAGAGAATTGTCTGTTCAGTTTCTCTGCCCATTTTTTAATTGGGTTATTTGTTTTTTGTTTGTTGAGGTGTGTGAGCTCTTTATATATTCTGGACATCGAGCCTTTATCGGATGTGTCATTTTCAAATATATTCTCCCATACTGTAAGGTTCCTTTTTGTTCTATTGATGGTGTCTTTCGCTGTACAGAAGCTTTTCAGCTTAATGTAGTCCCACTTGCTCATTTTTGCTGTTGTTTTCCTTGCCCAGGGAGATATGTTCAAGAAGAGGTCACTCATGTTTATGTCTAAGAGGTTTTTGCCTATGTTTTTTTCCAAGAGTTTAATGGTTTCATGACTTACATTCAGGTCTTTGATCCATTTTGAGTTTACCTTTGTATATGGGGTTAGACAATGGTCCAGTTTCATTCTCCTACATGTAGCTGTCCAGTTTTGCCAGCACCATCTGTTGAAGAGACTGTCATTTTGCGATTGTATGTCCATGGCTCCTTTATCAAATATTAATTGACCATATATGTTTGGGTTAATGTCTGGAGTCTCTAATCTGTTCACTGGTCTGTGGCTCTGTTCTTGTGCCAGTAAAAAATTGTCTTGATTACTATGGCTTTGTAGTAGAGCTTGAAGTTGGGGAGTGAGATCCCCCTACTTTATTCTTCATTTTCAGGATTACTTTGGCTATTCGGGGTCTTTGGTGTTTCCATATGAATTTTTGAATTATTTGTTCCAATTCATTGAAGAATGTTGCTGGTAATTTGAGAGGGATTGCATCAAATCTGTATATTGCTTTGGGCAGGATGGCCATTTTGACGATATTAATTCTTCCTAGCCATGAGCATGGGATGAGTTTCCATTTACTAGTGTCCCCTTTAATTTCTCTTAAGAGTGACTTGTAGTTTTCAGAGTATAAGTCTTTCACTTCTTTGGTTAGGTTTTATCCTAGGTATTTTATTCTTTTTGATGCAATGGTGAATGGAATTGTTTTCCTGATTTCTCTTTCTATTGATTCATTGTTAGTGTATAGGAAAGCTACAGATTTCTGTGTGTTAATTTTGTATCCTGCAACTTTGCTGTATTCCGATATCAGTTCTAGTAGTTTTGGAGTGGAGTCTTTAGGGTTTTTTATGTACAGTATCATATCATCTGCAAATAGTGACAGTTTAACTTCTTCTTTACCAATCTGGATTCCTTGTATTTCTTTGTTTTGTCTGATTGCCGTGGCTAGAACCTCCAGTAGTATGTTAAATAACAATGGGGAGAGTGTGCATCCCTGTCTTGTTCCCGATCTCAGAGGAAATGCTTTCAGCTTCTCGCTGTTCAGTATAATGCTGGCTGTGGGTTTATCATATATGGCCTTTATTATGTTGAGTTACGTGCCCTCTATTCCCATTTTGATGAGAGTTTTTATCATGAATGGATGTTGAATTTTGTCAAATGCTTTTTCAGCATCAATGGAGATGATCATGTGGTTTTTGTCTTTCTTTTTGTTGATGTGATCGATGATGTTGATGGATTTTCGAATGTTGTACCATCCTTGCATCCCTGGGATGAATTCCACTTGGTCATGGTGTATGATCCTTTTGATATACTGTTGAATTCTGTTTGCTAATATTTTATTGAGTATTTTTGCATCTACATTCATCAGGGTTATTGGTCTGTAATTTTCTTTTTTGGTGGTATCTTTGCCTGGTTTTCGTGTTAGGGTGATGTTGGCTTCATAGAATGAGTTTGAGAGTATTCCCTCTTCTTCAATTTTTTGGAACACTTTAAGGAGAATGGGTATTATGTCTTCTCTGTGTGTCTGATAAAATTACGAGGTAAATGCGTCCTGCCCCGGGGTTTTGTTCTTGGGTAGTTTTTTGATTACCGTTCAATTTCTTTGCTCGTAATTGGTTTGTTTAACTTTTGTGTTTCTTCCTTGGTCAGTCTTGGGAGGTTGTATTTTTCTAGGAAGTTGTCCATTTCTTCTAGGTTTTCCAGCTTGTTGGCATATAGGTTTTCATAGTAGTCTTTAATAATTCTTTGTATTTCTGTGAAGTCTGTCGTGATTTTTCCATTCTCATTTCTGATTATGTTGATTTGTGTTGATTCTCTTTTTCTCTTAATAAGTTGGGCTAGAGGCTTATCTATTTTGTTTATTTTCTCAAAGAACCAGCTCTTGGTTTCGTTGATTTTTGCTATTGTTTTATTCTTCTCAATTTTGTTTATTTCTTCTCTGATCTTTATTATGTCCCTCCTTCTGCTGACTTTAGGCCTCATTTGTTCTTCTTTTTCCAGTTTTGATATTTGTGATGTTAGACTATTCATTTGGGATTGTTCTTCCTTCTTCAAGTGTGCCTGGATTGCTATATACTTTCTTCTTAAGACTGCTTTCACTGTGTCCCACGGAAGTTGGGGCTTAGTGTTGTTGTTGTCATTTGTTTCTATATATTCCTTGATCTCTATTTTGACTTGTTCATTGATCCATTGATTATTTAGTAGCATGTTGTTAAGCCTCTGTGTGTTTGTGAGCCTTTTTGTTTACTTTGTAGAATTTATTTCTACTTTTATACCTTTGTGGTCTGAAAAATTGGTTGGTAGAATTTCAATATTTTGGAGTATACTGAGGCTCTTTTTGTGAGCTAGTATGTGGTCTATTCTGGAGAATGTTCCATGTGCACTTGAGAAGAAAGTATATCCTGTTGCTTTTGGATGTGGAGTTCTATAGATGTCTATTAGGTCCATCCGTTCTAGGGTGTTGTTCAGTGCCTCTGTGTCCTTACTTATTTTCTGCCTGGTGGATCTATCCTTCGCGGTGAGTGGTGTGTTGAAGTCTCCTAAAATGAATGCATTGCAGTCTATTTCCCTCTTTAGTTCTGTTAGTATTTACTTCATATATGCTGGTGCTCCTGTATTGGTTGCATATATATTTAGAATGGTTATATCGTCTTGTTAGACTGAGCCCTTTATCATTATGTAGTGTCCTTCTTTATCTCTTGTTACTTTCTTTGTTTTGAAGTCTATTTTGTCTGATATTAGTACTGCAACCCCTGCTTTCTTCTCACTGTTGTTTGCCTGAAATATGTTTTTCCATCCCTTGACTTTTAGTCTGTGCCTGTCTTTGGGCTTGAGGTGAGTTTCTTGTAAGCAGCATATTGATGGGTCTTGCTTTTTATCCATTCTATTACTCTGTGTCTTTTGATTGGTGCATTAAGTCCATTTACATTTAGGGTGACTATTGAGAGATATGTACTTATTGCCATTGCAGGCTTTAGATTCGTGGTTACCAAAGGTTCAAGGTTAGCTTCTTTAGTATCTTACTGCCTAACTTAGCTCGCTTATTGAGCTGTTACATATACTGTCTGGAGATTCTTTTCTTCTCTCCCTTCTTATTCCTCCTCCTCCATTCTTCATATGTTGTGTACTTTGTTCTGTGCTCTTTTTATGGGTGCTCCCATTTAGAGCAGTCCCTGTAGGATGCCCTGTAGAGGTGGTTTGTGGGATGCAAATTCCCTCAGCTTTTGCTTGTCTGGGAATTGTTTAATCCTGCCATCATATTTAAATGATAGTCGTGCTGGATACAGTATCCTTGGTTCAAGGCCCTTCTGTTTCATTGCATTAAGTATATCATGCCATTCTCTTCTGGCCTGTAGTGTTTCTGTCGAGAAGTCTGATGTTAGCCTGATGGGTTTTCCTTTATAGGTGACCTTTTTCTCTCTAGCTGCCTTTAAAACTCTTTCCTTGTCCTTGATCCTTGCCATTTTAATTACTATGTGTCTTGGTGTTGTTCTCCTTGGATCCTTTCTGTTGGAGGTTCTGTGTAATTCCATGGTCTGTTCGATTATTTCCTCCCCCAGTTTGGGGAAGTTTTCAGCAATTATTTCTTCAAAGAGACTTTCTATCCCTTTTCCTCTTTCTTCTTCTTCTGGTATCCCTATAATACAAATATTATTTCTTTTGGCTTGGTCACATAGTTCTCTTAGTGTTGTTTCATTCTTGGAGATCCTTTTATCTCTCTCTATGTCAGCTTCTATACGTTCCTGTTCTCTGGCTTCTATTCCTTCAATGGCCTCTTGCATCTTATCCATTCTGCTTATAAACCCTTCCAGGAATTGTTTCACTTCTGTGATCTCCTTCCTGACATCTGTGATCTCCCTCCGGACTTCATCCCACTGCTCTTGCATTTTTCTCTGCATCTCATCCCATTGCTCTTGCATTTATCTCTGCATCTCTGTCAGCATGTTCATGATTTTTATTTTGAATTCTTTTTCAGAAGGACTGGTTAGGTCTGTCTCCTTCTCAGGTGTTGTCTCTGTGATCTTTGTCTGCCTGTAGTTTTGTCTTTTCATGGTGATAGAGATAGTGTGCAGAGCTGGTACAAGTGACCGCTGGAAGAGCTTCCCTTCTTGTTGGTTTGTGGCCTTCCTCACCTGGGAAAATAGCGACCTCTTGTGGCTTGTGCTGGGCAGCTGTGTGCAGACAGGGCTTCTGCTTCCTGCCCGGTTGCTATGGGGTTTATCTCTGCTGTTGCTGTGGGCGTGGCCTGACTGGGGCTGCTCCTCCAAAATGGTGGAACCCTTTTGGAGGGGGAGCGGCTGGGAGGCTATTTATCTCTGTAAGGGGACTCTGTGCTCCCTGCTGCCCAGGGGGTTAGAGTGCCCAGAGATCCCCAGATTCCCTGCCTCTGGTCTAAGTGACCTGTCCTGCCTCTTTAAGACTTCCAAAAAGCACTCTCCAAACCAAAACAACAACAGCAACAATGAGAGAGGGAACAGAAAAAAAAAAAGGAAAAAACACGTGATTTTTTTTTGTCCTCAGGCGCCGGTCCCAGGCATCCGCTCACTGGTCCTCCTGTCCTGCCTCCCTAGCAGCAGGGTCCCTGTCCCTTCAATGCTTCCAAAAAGCACTCGCCCTCTGGTCCCGTAGGGAAAAACGTGCGATATTTTTTGTCCTCAGGCGCCGGTCCCAGGCACCCGCGCACCAGTCCCGCTTCCCTGCCTCCCTAGCACCACGGTCCCTGTCCCTTTAAGGCTTCCAAAAAGCACTCGCCAATAAGAGATAAAAAGGGGAAAAACACACAATTTCCTCCGTCCTCAGGTGCCGGTCTCAGGCACCCTCCCACCGGTCCTGCAGGGAAAAACACGGGATATTCTTTGTCCTCAGGCGCCAGTCCCAGGCACCCTCTCACCAGTCCCACCGCCCTGCCTCCTTAGCACCGGGGTCCCTGTCCCTTTAAGGCTTCCAAAAAGCACTCGCCAAAAAGAGTTAAAAAAAGGGGAAAAACGCGTGATTTCCTCTGTCCTCAAGTGCCGGTCTCAGGCACCGGCCCACTGGTCCCACAGGGAAAAATGCGGGATATTCTTTGTCCTCAGGCGCCGGTCCCAGGCATCCGCTCACCAGTCCCGCCGCCCTGCCTCCCTAGCACCGGGGTCCCTGTCCCTTTAAGGCTTCCAAAAAGCACTCGCCAAAAAGAGAAAAAAAAAAAAAACCATTCCGGTTTCTTTCCACCCATCGGGAGCCGGGGGGAGGGGCGCTCGGGTCCCGCTGGGCCGGGGCTTGTATCTCACCCCCTTTGCACAGCGCTGGGTTCTTGCAGGTGTGGATGTGGTGTGGATGTTGTCCTGTGTCCTGTGGTCTCTATTTTAGGAAGATTTTTCTTTGTTATATTTTCATAGCTCTATGTGTTTTTGGGAGGAGATTTCCACTGCTCTACTCACGCCGCCATCTTGGCTCCGCCCTGTTGAGTTCTTTTCTTTTTATGTTTGAGAAATATATATATGTTTAATAGTCATATTAACTCTGTCTATTTTCCTCTTTAATTATTTGAAATTTCTTAATTGCCTTTAAGGTGTTTAATACAGCAGTCATGACAATCACTAATATTGGAGCATCTTAACCTTGCAAAAATAAATCTGCATCGACTGAAAGGAAAAAAGACCACCAGTAGTGGTAACACGGTTGGCCCTTGAACAATGTGAACATTTAGGGGAGCCAATCCCCAAGGTAGTCAAAATCCTCATATAATTTTTTTGTCTCTACCAAAATGTTAACTATTAATAGCCTACCATTGACTGGAATTCTTATCAATAACATAAACAGTCAATTAAGACATATTTTGCATGTTATATGTATTATACATGGGATTCTTACAATGAAGTAATATTAAGAAAAAAGTGTTTATTCAAATTGTCACAAATCTCCAAAAAAATATCCAATATATTTACTGAAAACGATTCATATATAAGTGAACCTAAGTAGTTCAAACCAGTGTGTTCAAGGGTCAAGTATAATATGATTTCTATGTCAGCAAAAGTCAACATTAGCTCATATTTTCCTTATTGTAAAATGTGAATTTTGTCACAGAAGAATTTCTATCTTAATACTTTCCCATCCATGTATCAAATATTGAAAACCTAAATTTAAATGTTCACTTAATATAGCCACAATCTCTTCCTAAATTCCTAAAAGTAAAGTGTGTGAGTCCCTATAAGACAGCGCACAACTAGGCTAAAAGCAGAATGTATTGTAATTTTTCTCTAATTTTGGTATCATTAATATACAATTACATTATGTACAATTACATTAATGTACAATGAGCAACATTATGGTTACTAGACTCTCCCTATTATCAAGTCCCCACCACATACCCAATCACAGTCACTGTCCATCAGCGTAGTAAGATACTATAGAGCCACCACTTGTCTTCTCTGTGTTATACTGCCTTCCCCATGCCCTGCCCCTACATTATGCATGCTAATTGTAATGCCCCCTTTTCCCTGCTGTCCTTCCCTTCCCACCCATCCTCCCCAGTCCTTTGGTAACTGTTAGTCCATTCTTGGGTTCTGTAAGTCTGCTGCTATTTTGTTCCTTCAGTTTTTTTTATTTCTTGTTATACTCCACAGATGAGTGAAATCATTTGATCCTTGTCTTTTTCAGCCTGGCTTATTGCACAGAGCATAACACCCTCTAGCTCCACCCATGTTGTTGCAATTGGTAAGATTTGTTTGCTTCTTATGGCTCAATAATAGTCCATTGTGTATATGTACCACATCTTCTTGATCCATTCATCTACTGATGGACACGTAGGTTGCTTCCATTTCTTGGCTATTGTAAATAGAGCTATGATAAACATAGGAGTGCATATGTCTTTTTTAAACTGGGTTGCTGCATTCTTAGGGTAAATTCCTAGGAGTGGAATTCATGGGCCAAATGGTATTTCTATTTTGAAGTTTTTGAGGAATCTCCATACTGCTTTCCACAATGGTTGAACTAATTTACATTCCCACCAGCAGTGTAGGAGGGTTCCCCTTTCTCCACATCCTCGCCAACATGTGTTGTTGTTTGTCTTTAGGATGGTGGCCATCCTTACTGGTGTGTGATGATATCTCATTGTGGTTTTAATTTGCATTTCTCTGATGATTAGTGGTGTGGAACATCTTTTCGTGTGTCTGTTGGCCATCTGAATTTCTTCTTTGGAGAACTGTCTGTTCAGATCCTGTACCCATTTTTTAATTGGCTTATTTGCTTTTTGTTTGTTGAGGTGTGTGAGCTCTTCATATAATTTGGATGTCAACCCTTTATAGGATTTATCATTTATTAATACATTCTCCTATACTGTGGGATGCCTTTCTGTTCCATTAAGGGTGTCCTTGGCTGTACAGAAGCTTTTCAGCTTAATATAGTCCCACTTGTTCATTTTTGCTTTTGTTTCCCTTGCCTGGGGTGATATGTTCATGAAGAAGTTGCTCATGTTTATATCCAAAAGATTTTGGCCTAGGTTTTTTTCTAAGAGTTTTACATTCAGGTCTTTGATCCACTTCAAATTTACTTTTGTGTATGTGGTTAGACAATGATGCAGTTTCATTCTCTTACATGTAGCTGTCCAGTTTTGCCAACATCACCTGTTGAAGAGTCTGTCAGTTCCCCATTGTATGCCAATGGCACCATTATCATATATTCATGGACCATATATGATTGCATTAATGTCTGGACTCTCTATTCTATTACACTGTGCCAGTACCAAATTGTCTTGATTACTGTGGCTTTGTAGTAGAGGTTGAAGTTGGGAAGCAAGACCCCCCTGCTTTATTCTTCCTTCTCAGGATTGCTTTGGCTATTCAGTGTCTTTTGTGGTTCCATATGAATTTAGAACTATTTGTTCCAGTTCATTGAAGAATGCTGTTGGTAATTTGATAGGGATTGCATCAAATCTGTACATGGCTTTGGGTAGGATGGCCATTTTTACAATATTAATTCTTGCTAGCCAAGAGCATTGGATGAGTTTCCATTTGTTAGTGTCCTCTTTAATTTCTCTTAAGAGTGTCTTGTAGTATTCAGGGTATAGGTCTTTTGCTTCCTTGGTTAGGTTTATTTCTAGGTATGTTATTCTTTTTAATGCAATTGCGAATGGAATTGTTTTCCTGATTTCTCTTTCTACTAGTTCATCATTACTGTACAGGAAAGCAAGAGATTTCTGTGTATTAATTTTGTATCCTGCAGCATTACTAAATTTAGATATTAGTTCTAGTAATTTTGGAGTGGAGTCTTCAGGGTTTTTTATGTACAATATCATATCATCTGCAAATAGTGACAGTTTGAATTTTTTACCAATCTGGATGCCTTGTATTTTTTGTTTTGCCTGATTGCATGGCTAGGACCTCCAGAACTATGTTGAATAACAGTAGATAGAGTGGGCATCCCTGTCTTATTCTTGATCTTAGGTGAAAAGCGTCCAGCTTCTCACTGTTAAGTATGATGTTGGTTGTGGGTTTGTCATATGTGGCCTTTATTATGTTGAGGTGCTTGCCCTCTGTACCCATTTTGTTGAGAGTTTTTAGCATGAGTGGATGTTGAATTTTGTCAAATGCTTTTTCAGTGTCTAGGAAATGGTTATGTGATTTTTGTCCTTTTTTTGATGTGGTGGATGATGTTGATGGATTTTCGAATGTTGTACCATCCTTGCATCCCTGAGATGAATCCCACTTCATTGTGGTGTATGGTCCTCTTGATGTATTTTTGAAATCGGTTTGCTAATATTTTGTTGGATATTTTTGCATGTATGTTCTTCAGGGATATTGGTCTGTAGTTTTTTTGTGTGTGTGTGGTGTCTTTGCCTGGTTTGGGTATTAGAGTGGTACTGGCTTCATAGAATGAATTTGGAAGTATTCCCTCCTCTTCTATTTTTTGGAAAACTTTAAGGACAATGGGTATTATGTCTTCTCTACATGTCTGACAAAATTCAGCCGTGTATCCATCTGGCCCGGCTCTTTTGTACTTGGGTAGTTTTTTGATTACCAATTTAAATTCATTGCTGGTAATTTGTCTGTTTAGATTTTCTGTTTCTTTCTTGGTCAATTTTGGAAGGATGTATTTTCCTAGGAAGTTGTCCACTTCTAGGTTTTCCAGCGTGTTAGAACATAGATTCTCATAGTATTCTCTAATAATTCCTTGTGTTTCTGTGGGGTCCATCCTGATTTTTCCCTTCTTATTTCTGATTCTGTTGATGTGTGTAGATTTGCTTTTTCTCTTAATAAGTATGGCTAGGAACTTATCTATTTTGTTTATTTTCTCAAAGAACTAGCTCTTGGTTTCACTGATTTTTTATATTGTATTATTCTTCTCAATTTATTTATTTCTTCTCTGATCTTTATTATGTCCCTCCTTCTGATGACTTTGGGCCTCGTTTGTTATTCTTTTCCAGTTTCAGTAATTGTGACTTTAGACTATTCATTTGGGATTGTTCTTCCTTCTTTAAATAGGTCTGGATTGCTACATACTTTCCTCTTAGAACTGCCTTCGCTGCAGCCCACAGAAGTTGGGGCATTGTGCTGTTGTGGTCATATGTCTCCATCTCTGTTTTAATTTGGTCATTGATCCATTGATTATTTAGGAGCATGTTGTTAAGCCTCCATGAGTTTGTGAGGCTTTTTGTTTTCTTTGTACAATTTGTTTCTAGTTTTGTACCTTTGTGATCTGAGAAGTTGGTTGATAGAATTCCAACCTTTTTGAATTTACTGAGGTTCTTTTCGTGGCCTAGTATGAGGTCTGTTCTGTAAAATGTTCCATGTGCATTTAAAAAGAATGTGTATCCTGCTGTTTTTCAGTGTAGAGTTCTGTAGATGTCTGTTAGGCCCATCTGTTCTAATGTGTTGTTCAGTGCTCTGTGTCCTTACTTATTTCTGTCTAGTGGATCTGTCCTTTGGAGTGAGTTGTGTGTTTAAGTCTTCTAAAATGAATACATTGCATTCTATTTCCTCCTTTAATTCTGTTAGTATTTGTTTCACACATGTCGTTGCTCCTGTCTTGGATACATAGATATTTATAATGGTTATATCCTCTTGTGGGACTGACCTCTTTATCATTATGTTATGTCCTTCTCTATCTCTTGTTACTTTCTTTGTTTGAAGTCTATTTTGTCTGATACAAATAATGCAACACCTTTTTTGTCCCTATTGTTTGCCTGCAATATCTTTTTCCATACCTTCACTTTTAGTCTGTGTATGTCTTTGGGTTTGAGGTGGGTCTCTTGTAAGCAGCATATAGATGGGTCTTGCTTTTTTATCCATTCTGTAACTCTATGTCCTTTGATTGGTGCATTCATGCCATTTACATTTAGGGTGATTATCAATAGATATTGTCATTTCTGGCTTTGGATTCGTGTTTACCAAAGGTTCAAGGGTAGCTTCTTTACTATATAACTGTCTAACTTAACTTTGTTATTAAGCTATTATGAACACAATCTGATTATTCTTTATTTCTCTCCCTTCTTATTCCTCCTCCTCCATTCCTTATATGTTAAGTGCTTTATTTTGTACTCTTGTGTTTCTTTTGACTTTTTTGTGGATAGTTGATTTTATTTTTTGCCTTTAGTTAGTATTTAGTTGGTTTGCTCTCTTTAGTGTAATTTTATTTTCTCTGGTAACATCTGTTTAGCTTTAGGAGTCCTTCCATCTAGAGCAGTTCCTTTAAAATACCCTGTAGAGGTGGTTTGGGGGAGGCAAATTCCCTCAACTTTTGCTTATCTGGAAATTGCTTAATCCCTCCTTCAAATTTAAGTGATAATTATGCTTGATACTGTATTCTTGGTTCAGGGCCCTTCTGTTTCATTGCATTAAATATATCATGCCATTCTCTTCTGGCCTGTAAAATTTCTGTTGAGAAGTCTGATGATAGCTTGATGGGTTTTCTTTTGTAGGTGATCTTTTTCTCACTCTGGCTGCCTTTAATACTCTGTCTTTGTCTTTGATCTTTGCCATTTTAATTATTATATGTCTTGGTGTTGTCCTCCTTGGGTCCCTTGTTTTAGGAGATCTGTGGGCTTGCATGGTCTGAGAGACTATTTCCTTCCCCAGCTTGGGAAAGTTTTCAGCAATTATTTCTTCAAAGACACTTTCTATCCCTTTTTCTCTCTATTCTTCTTCTGGTACCCCTATAATATGAATATTGTTCCGTTTGGATTGGTCACACAGTTCTCTTAATATTCTTTCATTCCTGGAGATCCTTTTATCTTTCTCTGCCTCAGCTTCCCTGTATTCTGTTTTCTGATTTCTATTCCATTAAACATCTCTTGTATCTCATTCCATTTGCTCTTGAGCCCTTCCATTGATTGTTTCATTTCTGTTATCTCTTTCCAGGCTTCATCCTTTAGCTCTTGCATATTTCTCTGCAGGTCCATGAGCATATTTATGACTTTTATTTTGAATTCTTTTTCAGGAAGATTGGTATATCTATGTCACCATATCCTCTCTCTGGAGTTGCCTGGGTGATTTTTGACTGGACCAGATTCTTCTGCCTTTTTGTGGTGATACAGGAGGTTGCAGGCAGGTGGCATATGTGTCAGCTAGGAGAACAAAGTCCCTTCCTGCTTATTTGTTGTCTTGCCCTTCCCCACTGCCTCTGCCATATATCTGCATGCTGGGAGCAGCCTCTGGGATTATCTCCTGAGCTGCCATGGGTGGGGTCATCCTTGGGATAGCATAGAACCTTGCAGGGGGTTGCAGCCATGCCGGGTGTGTTCTCCTGTGAGAATGGCTCCTTCATGCCTTCCAGACCTTGCCTTGGCTTCTGGTGCCTGTGCCAGTTACCCCACACTGGAAGGCATTCTCTGGGATAATCTCCTCAGGATAGCCTAGAGCCCTCAGTCTAGCCTAGAGCCCTGTGGGGTATCACAGCCACCCTTGGTGTTTTCTCCTGTGAGAACAGTGCCCCTTCATGCCTTCTAGGCCTTGCTCTGGCTTACTGCCTGTGCTAGTTACCCACACACTGGGAGATAGTCTCTGAGATAATCTCTTGAGTTGCCATGGGTGGGGCCACCCTCATGCCAGCATGGGGCACTGCGGGGGCTTGCAGCCATGCTGGGTGTGTTCTTCTGTGAGAACGGTGCCACTTCATGCCTTTCAGACCTTGCTCTGGCTTCCGCTGCCTTTCCTGGTTAGCTGCACACTGGGAGGAGACTCTGTGTGGTTGCCGTGGGTGGGGCTGCTCTCCAACTGCTCTGTAGCTCTGGCGGGTCAGCTGGTCTGCTTGCAGTGCCAGTCAGCAGGAATGAATGGCAGGTTGCTTATTGCCATTATGGGCTTCAGGGCTGCTTTATCCCCAGGGGTTAGGAGGCCCAAAATTCCCCAAGATCTTCAGCCTGCTGGGCTGAGTGTGCAGGAATGATTTTGTTCAGCTGTTGAGCCCTTGTCCCATTAAGACTTTTAAAAAGCTTCTGCTTCCCTTTTGTTCCAGGGGAGGCAGCTGTGGGAACCCACTCACAGTCTCCATCTCAGACCCTACCCTTCCACCACTCTAATATCCAGTACACCATGCAATGTGTGTCTGTGCTCCCAGTGAAGGTTACTAGGGCTGGTTATTTAGTAGTCCTGTGCTTTCATTCCCACCCCACTCTGACTCTTTTTCTCCCGCTGGTGAGCTGGGGTGGGAGGAGTGCTCAGGTCATGCAGGGTCACAGCTTTATAACTTACCCCACCTCCCATGAGATTCTGAGTTCTCACAGATGTAGACGTAGCCTTGCTGTTGTACTGTATCTTCTGGTCTCTCTTCTAGGAAGTTATGTTTGTTGTATTTTCAAAAATATATATGGTTTTGGGAGTTAATTTCCACCACCTTACTCACTCCGCAATTTTGAGCCTCCTTGTCTTGTAAGTCACTCTTACTTTCATTTTCTGCTGGGTAGCCATTCTGGCCAAAAGCGTGCACAGGTCAGCCACACTAAAATGCCACTAGGGTAGGCAACCACTGGAAAATTCCCATGACAGGATAAGGTAGTCACAGATTAGGGACAGAGCATTAGTCTCCCTGCCACCTGCAAGACAACATCTGTGCAATCAGGCACACAGTAAATCACACCCACGTCCAACCCCTGGTCATCTCCCAAATAGGTTTTTTCTTGGCTGCCTGACACTATCTCCTTTCCAGTTTCCATTTGGTTAAGCCACCTTCTGGCTCCCACAAATACCTTCTGCCAGCCTTGATTTCCACTGTCTCCAGCTCTTGGGATCATATCAGATCATAGTAAGCCCCCTTTGACCCTTCAGTAGGATGCCACAACATTAGTCTTACATATCCCTCTTGGAGATATCTAAGGTGGGATGCGTTAAAGTCCTGGGAAGCCGACTGTGCCAGGACCTCTGGGATAGACTCTGGTATGCTGTGCTCTCTAACCCATTCCACAGGATTAGTCTTTCATTCCTCCATCCTGTTGCCAGAGATGTCTAAAACTGGAATAGATTTACAACTTTTGGGATGCTGAGACCTCCAGTATAGACCCTGGGATACTAGGCTCTATAACCCATTCATTTCTTCCTAGATGGGCAACCAGGAATCCATTCCAGCTACCATGCCACTGTGCTGTATCCTTTCTCATTGGTCCCATATAGATCCAGAGACACTTAAAAAGAAAAGACTAGATATTTTGAGCCAAGATGATGGCATGAGTAGGGCAGCAGAAATCTCCCAAAACCATATATATTCTTGAAAATACACCAAATACAACTATTCCTAAAAGAGAGACCAGTGGATACAGTACAACAGCGAGGATACATCTACATCTGCGAGAACTCAGTACCTCAAGAAGGGGGAAGATGCAAGCCACAGCCCAGTGGGATCTGAGCACTACCCCCACCACAGCTCCCCTGCAAGAGGAAAGGAGTCAGAATGGGGAGGGAGTGGAAGCACAGGAATGCTAAATAAGCAGCTCTAGTAATTGGACTGGGAACACAGACACACATTGAATGGTAGGCTGGATAGTAGAGAAATAGAAAAGCAAAATCTGTGAGCAGATCTCCTCAGCCGTGTCCCCTGGGACAAAAGAAAAGCGAGTGCTTTTTGAAAATCTCAAAGGCACAGGGGCCTCACAGTTGGATAGAAGTGTCCTGGCACACTCAAACCAGCAGGCTGGGAATTCTGAGGAAGTTCGGGCACCCCAGCCATCTGAGTGACAATGCACACTTGAAGCCCCTCATGGCAATAGGCAGCCTGCCAGTCATTTCTCCAGCTGGCATGGCCAAAACACAGTGGCCAAGAAGCCAGAGAGCGGCTGCACACGCCTGTGGCAGCTGAGCAGCCAGAGAGTGGCACATGCACCTGCAGCAGCTGAGCAGCCTTAGAGCAGCTGTGCCCACCTGCCGAGGTGGAGCAGCTGGAGAGTGGCTGCACACACAGCAACTTCCCAGAGTCTTCTCCAGGCATGCAGCTACCCAGGCCAGACCCAGAGGCCATGGCCAGTGTGAAACTGCCTGGTGCTGGCAACAGAAAGTGGGGCAAGGTGCGAAGGGGCACCGTTCTTGCAGGAGAGCACACCCGGCATGCCTGCTCCTCCCTGCAGGGCTCTGGGCTACCCTGACAGCAACCCTGCCCACAGCAGCTTAGGGATTTACCTGGAGGCTGCTCCAGGAGTGCAGGTAACAGACACAGGCAGTGGAGAAGAGAAAGGCATCCAGCAAGCTGGAAAGGACTTTGTTCTCCCAGCTGACACACATGCTACCTGCCTACAGCTACCTCTATTGCAATGAAAAGGCAGGAGAACTTTGTCCAGTCCAGAATTACCCAGACAAACCATGACAGAGGACCTGGGGAGTTATATTTAACCAATCTTCCTGAAAAAGAATTCAAAATAAAGGTCATAACCATGCTGATGGACCTGCAGAGAAATATGCAAAAGCTGAAGGATCAAGTTGGGGCTGAGAATACAGAAATAAAACAATCTCTGGAAGGACTTAAGAGCACACTGGATGAGGTGCAAAAGGCCATTAATGGAATAAAAATGAGAGAACAGGAAAACAGGGAAGGTGAAGCAGGGAGAGATAAAAGGATCTTCAGGAATGAAAGAATATAAAGAGGACTTTATGGCAAATCCAAACAGAACAATACTCACAATATAGGAGTACCAGAAGAAGAAGAGATTGAAAAAGGGATAGAAACTGTCTTTGAAAAAATAATTGTGGAAAATTTCCCCAAACTGGGGGAGGAAAAAGTCTTTCAGACTATGGAAGCCCACAGAACTCCCAACACAAGGGACCTAAGGAGGACAACACCAAGACATATAATAATTAAAATGGCAAAGATAAAAGACAAAGACAGAATATTAAAAGCAGCCAGAGAGAAAAAAGGTCACCTACAAAGGAAATCCCATCAGGCTATTATCAAACTTCTCAACAAAAACCTTACAGGCCAGAAGGGAGTAGCATGATATATTTAATGCAATAAAACAGAAGGGCCTTGAACCAAGAATACTGTATCCAGCATGATTATCATTCAAAAATGAAGGAGGGATTAAAAATTCCCATAGAAGCAAAAGTTGAGGGGATTTCCCTCACACAAACCACCTGTACAGGATGTTTCAAAGACACTGCTCTGTATGGAAGCACTCCTAAGGCTAAATAGATGTCAGCAGAGAAAATAAAATCACAACAAAGAAAGTAGACCAACCAAATACAAACTAAAGGCAGAAAATAAAATCAACTACTCACAAAAGCAGTCAAAGGAAACACAAAAAGCACAGAATAAAAGACGTAACATATAAAGAATAAAGAAGGATGAATAAGAAGGGAGAAAAATAAAGAATCATCAGACTATGTTTAAATAGTTTAATAAGAGATTTAAGACAGATGTTTAGATAGCAAAGGAACTGGAACATTTGGTAACTACCAATCTAAAGCCCACAATGGCAATAACTACATATGTTTCAATAATCACCCTAAATGTAAATGGACTGAAAGCAAAAATGAAAAGATACAGAGTAATAGAATGAATAGAAAAGCAAGACCCATATATATGCTGCTTCCAAGAGACCCACCTCAAACCCAAGAAATACACAGACTAATAGTCAAGGGATGGAAAAAGATGTTTCATGAAAACAATAGGTAGACAAAAGCAGGTGTTGCTGTACTTGTATAAGACAAAATAGACTTCAAAACAAAGAAAGTAACAAGAAGGAAATTATATAATGATAAAGAGGTCAGTCCACCAAGAGTATATAACCATTAAAAATATATATGCAACCAATACAGGAGCACCAACATATGTGAAACAAATACTAACAGAATTAAAGGAGGAAATAGAATGAAATTCATTTGTTCTAGGACACTTCAACACACCACTCACTCCAAAGGACAGATCCATCAGACAGAAAATAAAGGCACAGAGGCAATTAACAACACACTAGAACATATGGACTTAACAGACATTTACATAACTTTACACTCAAAAGCAGCAGGAGACACATTCTTCCAAGTACACATGGAACATTATCTTGAATGGACCACATGCTAGGCCATGAAAAGAACCTCAGTAAATTCAGAAATATTGAAATTCTACCAACCAACTTCTCAGACTACAAAGGCATAAAACTAAAAATAAATTGTACAAAGAAAACAAAAAGACTCACAAACACATGGAGGGTTAACAACATGCTCCTAAATAGTCTATGGATCAATGACCAAATTAAAACAGAGATCAAGCCATATATGGAGACAAATGACAACCACAGCACAAAGCTCCAACTTCTGTGGGATGCAGCGAAGGCAGTTCTAAGAGGAAAGTGTATAGCAATCCAGGCCTATTTAAAGAAGAAAGAACAATCCCAAATGAATAGTCTAAAGTCACAATTATTGAAACTGGAAAAGAAGAACAATTGAGGCCCAAAGTCAGCAGAAGAAGGGGCATGCTAAAGATCAGAGAAGAAATAAATAAAATTGAGAAGAATAAAAGAATAGAAAAAATCAAAGAAAACTAGAGCTAGTTCTTTGAGGAAATAACAAAATAGATAAGCCCTTAGCCAGATTTATTAAGAAAAAAAGAGAATCTACACACATCAACAGAATCAGAAATGAGAAAGGAAAAATCATGATGGACCCACAGTAATACAAAAAATTATTAGAGAATACTATGAAAATCTGTATGCTAACAAGTTGGGTAACCTAGAAGAAATGTACAACTTCCTAGAAAAATACAACCTTCCAAGACGGACACAGGGAAAAACAGAAAATCTAAACAGACCAATTACCAGCAATGAAATTGAAGTGGTAGTCAAAATACTACCCAAGAACAAAACCCCTGGGCCAGATGAATTCACCACTTAATTTTATCAGACATGTAGAGAAGACATAACACCCATTCTCCTGAAAGTTTTACAAAAAATAGAAAAGGAGGAAATACTTCCAAACTCATTCTATGAGGCCAGCATCATTCTAATACCAAAACCATGCAAAGACCCAACAAAAAAAGAACACTACAGACCAATATCCCTGAAGAACATAGATGCAAAAATACTCAACAAAATATTAGCAAACCAAATTCAAAAATACATCAAGAGGATCATACACCATTATCAAGTGGGATTCATCTCACAGATGCAAGGATGGTACAACATTCGAAAATCCACAACATAATCCACCACATCAACAAAAAGAAGGACAAAAACCACATGATCATCTCCATAGATGCTGAAAAAGCATTTGACAAAATTCAACATCCATTCATGATAAAAACTCTCAACAAAATGGGCATAGATGGCAAGTACCTCAACATAATAAAGGCCATATATGAAAAACCCACAGCCAACATCATACTTAACAGTGAGAAGCTGAAAGCTTTTCCTCTAAGATTGGGAGCAAGACGGGGATGCCCACTCTCTGCACTGTTATTCAACGTAGTAGTGGAGGTCCTAGCCATGGCCATCAGATAAAATAAAGAAATACAAGGCATCCAGATTGATAAAGAAGAAATAAAACTGTCACTATTTGCATATGACATGATATCATACATTAAAAACCCTAAAGGATCCAAACAAAAACTACTAGAACTAATATCTGAATTCAGCAAAGTTGCAGGGCACAAAATTAATAACCAGAAACCTGTTTCTTTCCTATGCACTTTGAACGAGCAGAAGGAAAAATCAGAAAAACAATTCCATTTACAATTGCATCAAAAAGAGTAAAATACCTAGGAATAAAATTAACCAAAGAAGTGAAAGATCTTTTTCCTGAAAACTACAAGACACTCTTAAGAGAAATTAAAGAGGACACTAACAAATGGAAACCCATCCCATACTCTTGGCTAGGAAGAAATAATTTTGTCAAAATTGCCATCCTGCCTAAAGCAATCTACAGATTCAATGCAATCCCTGACAAAATACTGACAGCATTGTTCAATTAACTGAAACAAATAGTTTTTAAATTCATATGGAACCACAAAATACCCTGAATAGCCAAAGCAATCATAGGAAGGAAGAATAAAGCAGGGGAGATCTTGCTTCCCAAATTCAAGGTCTACTGCAGGGCCACAGTAATCAAGACAATTTGGTAGTGGCACAAGAAGAGACCCACAGAACAGTGGAACAGAATCGAGAGTTCAGGTATTAACCCAAACATATATGGTCAATTAATATATGATAAAGCAACCATGGGCATACAATGGGGAAATGACAGCCTTTTCAACAGCTGGTGCTGGCAAAACTAGACGGCTACATATAAGAGAATGAAACTAGATCATTGTCTAACATCATACACAAAAGTAAATTTGAAATAGATCAAAGGCCTGAATGTAAGTCATGAAACCATAAAACTCTTAGAAACAAACATAGGCAAAAATGTGTTGGACATAAACATGGGTGACTTCCTCATGAACATATCTCCCGGGCAACAGCAACAAAAGTAAAAATGAACAAGTGGGACTATATCAAGCTGAAATCTTCTGTACAACAAAGTACACCACCAATAGAACAAAAAGGCATCCTACAGTATGGGAGAATATATTCATAAATGACAGATACAATAAATGGTTGATATCCAAAATATATAAAGAGCTCATACAGCTCAACAAACGAAAAGGCAAGTAACCCAATGAAAAAAAGGTCAGAGGAACTGAACAGACAGTTCTCCAAAGAAGAAATTCAGATGGCCAACAGACACATGGAAAGATGCTTCACATCACTTGTCATCAGAGAAATGCAAATTAAAACCATAATGAGATATCACCTCGCACCAGTAAGGATTGCCACCATCCATCCAAAAGACAACAACAAATGTTGGCTAAGATGTGGAGAAAATGGAACCATCCTACACTGCTGGTGGGAATGTAAATTAGTTCAACCATTGTGGAAAGCAGTAAGGTTCCTCAAAAAGCTCAAAATAGAAATACCATTTGACCCAGGAATTCTACTTCTAGGAATTTACCCTAAGAATGCAGCCCAGTTTGAAAAAGTCATATGCACCTCTATGTTTATCACAGCACTATTTGCAATAGCCAAGAAATGGAAGCAACCTAAGTGTCCATCAGTAGATGAATTGATAAAGAAGATGTGGTACATATACACGATGGAATATTATTCAGCCATAAGAAGCAAACAAATCTTACCATTTGCAACAACATGGATGGACCTACAGGGTATTATGCTCAGTGAAATAAGCCAGGCAGACAAAGACAAGTATCAAATGATTTCACTCATCTGTGGAGTATGAGAACAAAGAAAAAACTGAAGGAGCAAAACAGCAGAAGTCTCACAGAACCCAAGAATGGACTAATAGTTACCAAAGGGAAAGGGACTGGGTTAGAGGATGGGTGGGAAGGGAGGGATGGGGGGAGAAAGAGGGCATTATGATTAGCATGTATAATGTAGGGGGGGGCACAGGGAGAGCTGTACAACACAGAGAAGACATGTAGTGATTCTACATCTTACTGCATTGATGGACAGTGACTGGGGTATGTGGGGGGACCTTGGTGATGAGGGGAGCCTAGTAAACATAATGTTCCTCATGTAATTATAGATTAATGATACCAAAATTAAAAAAAGAAAAAAAAAGACTAATAAGAGATTCAAGATTGCATGAGAGGTGAGATGGAGAACTCCTCCCAAAAGCACAAATAGTATGAAAATAAGGTTAATTAATATGACTAACCCTAAAACAGCAACAGGAAAGAAGGCTGAACCGGACTGCATACAGACCTCATGAACAGAGCAGACCTCACAAAACAGGGTAATGTATGAAAGCCTTAATCCTGTGGGACCGAAACCCTTCCACCACCCCAGCTCACTAGCAGGAGGAAGAGAAATGGAGTACGGAGGGAGTGGAAGCTTGGGATTCCTTAACACCTAGCCCTGGAGATCTTCTTTGTGAGAAGAAACCCATATTGTGTCATGCTCTGGATGTTGGGGAGCTTGGACAAGCAGAGTGCTTGAGAGACTGAGATTCTGGCCATTTGCAGAGGAGGAGATCAACATCCAGCCTCTCTGTGTCAGAGGAAAGGCAGGCAGTCTGAGAGGCTTGCTAGCAGTGAGAGGGCTACTGAAGGGGCGGGGTTTGCACAGAGCTTGCTGCACTGGAGAAGGAAGAGTTGGACAAGGTTTCTGGGTACGAACTGTGAGGAGCTTTAGGTGCTCCATCCCCCTGGCTGGGTATGCAGCTCTGAGGCCCCCCCCAACTGTGACCTTCCTCCTGGCCTGCTGGCACCAGTTCACAAACCAGCAGTCACTGTGCTGGTGTCAGGCTGCAAGAGGGTGGCCCCACCTACAATAGCTAGAGATGCACACCACAGAGGCTTACACCTGTGTGCTCAGCTCACTGTTTCTGACACTGGGGACAGGCAGTGCAGACACAAATCATGAAACAGATCTTTCCTCCTCCCTGGCAACAACTCTGCTCTCTTATGGTCCCCAACATCACTGTTGGGGCTGAGTATCTCCAGAGACTGGAGCTTCTGGGCACTAGTGGGCCCCATACAGAAATACGAAACTTCAAAAGAACATGGTTCAGAAAAAAATCTCACAAACCCCAGAAAAAGGGTCAAATGAAACTGAAGTCACCAGTCTTCCAAAAAGAGTTCAAAATAAAAATTATAAACATGCTTATGGAGGTACAGAAAAATATTTAAGTACTCAGGGACAAATTTAAGATGGTGATTCAATCATTAAGAAATTCCATATCTGAAATGAAACATACAATGGAGGGATTTAAAAGCAGGTTAGATGATGTAGTAAAAGAGATGGTAAATGGAAAAGAAAATAGAGAAGAGGAATACAAAGAAGCCAAGGCACATAGAGAAAAAAGAATCTCTAAGAATGAAAGAATATTGAGAGAACTGTGTGACCAATCCAAACGGAATGGTATTCACATTATAGGGGTACCAGAAGAAGAAGAAGAGAGAAAAGGGGATAGAAAGCATCCCAGGCACATGAAAAGATGCTCCTCCAATCTGGGGAAGGAGATAGTCTCTCAAGTCATAGAGGTACACAGATCTCCCAACACAAGGGACCCAAGGAAGACAATATCAAGACATACAATAATTCAATGGCAATGATCAAGGATAAGGACAGACTTTTAAAGAAACTAGAGAGAGAGAAAAGATCACATACAAAGGAAAACCCATCAGGCTATCATAAGACTTCTCAACAGAAACCTTACAGGCCAGAAGGGAGTGGCATGATATATTTAGTGCAATGAAGCAGAAGGGCCTCAAACCAAGAATACTCTACCTGGCAATGTTATTATTTAAATTTGAAGGAGGAATTAAACAATTTTCAGATAAGCAAAAGCTGAGAGAATTTACCTCCCACAAACCACCTCTACAGTGCATTTTGGAGGGACTTCTATGGATGGAAGTATTCCTAAGGCTAAATAGATGTTCACCCAAGGGATTGACAAAAAATGCAGAATAGGATTCATAACAGACAAAGAATGGAGGAGGAAGAAAAAGGAGGTAAAAAAAGAACCTTTAGGTTGTGTTTGTAATAGCGTACAAAGTGAGTCAAACTAGACTGGTAGATAGGAAGAGAATTAACCTTGAACTTTTGGTAACCATGAAGCTCAAGCCTGCAATGGCAATAAGTACATACCTATCAATAATCACCCTAAATGTAATTGGTCTGAATGCACGAATCAAAAGACATAGAGTTAGTGAATGGATAAAAAAATGAGACCCATCTATATGATGCCTAAAAGAGACTCACTTCAAACCAAAGACATACACAGACTGAAAGCAAGGTGATGGAAAAAGATACTCCATGCAACTAGTAGTGAGAAAAAAGCAGGAGTTGCAGTACTTGTATCAGAAAAAATAGACTTCAAAACAAAGAAAGTAACAAGAGAAAAAGGAGAACATTACATAATGATAAAGGGGTAAGTCAAACAAGAGGATATAACTGTTAAAAATATATATGTACCCAACACAGGATCACTTACATATGTGAAACAAGTAATAACAGAATTAAAGGGGGAAATAGAATGCAATGCATCCATTTTAGGAGACTTCAACACACTACTCACTCCAAAGGACAGAACAAGCAGACAGAAAATAAGTAAAGATACAGAGTCACTGAACAACATATTAGAACATATGGACCTAATGGACATCTACATAACTCTACACCTAAAAGCAGCAGGATATACATTCTTCTCAAGTGCACATGGAACGTTTTTAAGAATAGACCATATACTAGGCGACAAAAAGAACCTCAGGAAAGACTGAAATTATACCAACCAGCTTTTCAGATCACAGAGGTATGAAACTAGAAATAAATTACACAAAGAAAAGGAAAAATCACACACAAACACATGGAGGCTTAATAACCTGCTCCTAAATAATCAATGGCCCAATGACCAAATAGAAAAAGAGATCAAGCAATATATGGAGACAAGTGGGAACAATAATTCAACAACACAAAATCTGTGGGATGCAGCAAAGGCCATGCTCAGAGGGAAATATATTTCAATACAGGCCTACCTCAGAAAAGAAGAACAATCCCAAATGAACAGTCTAAACTGACAATTCACAAAACTAGAACAGGAAGAGCAAATGAGGCCCAAAGTCAGTAGAAGGAGTGACATAATAAAGATTAAAGCAGGAATAAATAAAATTGAGAAGAAGGAAATAATAGAAAGAATCAAAGAAAGCCGGAGCTGGTTCTTTGAGAAAATAAACAAAATAGATAAACTCCTGACCAAACTTATCAAGAAAAAAAGAGAGTCTACACACATAAAAAGAATCAGAAATGAGAAAGGAAAAATCACTATGGATGCCACAGAAATGCAAAGAGTTATGAGAGAATACTATGAAAAATTATATGGTAACAAACTGGGTAATCTAGAAGAAATGCACAACTTTCTAGAAAATTACAACCTTCCACGCTGACCCAGGAAGAAAGAGAAAATCTGAATTAACCAATATCCAGCAAATAAATTGAATTGGTAATAAAAAAAACTACCTAAGGACAAAACACCTGTACCAGATGGTTTCACTGTTGAATTTCATCAAACATTTGGTCAAGACATAACACCCATCCTCTTTAAAGTTTTCCAGAAACAAGAAGAGGAGGGAATACTCCCAAAATTATTCTGTGAGGCCAACATCACTCTATTACCAAAACCAGGCAAAGACACCCCCCACACACAAAAAAATTACAGACTAATATCCCTGAAAACATAGATGCAAAAATACTCAAAAAAATATTAGCAAACCAAATTCGAAAATACATCAAAAAGATCATTCATCATGATCAAGTAGGATTCATTACAGGGATGCAAGGATGGTACAACATTCGAAAATCCATCAACATTATCCACCACATTAACAAAAAGAAGGACAAAAACCACACAATCATCTCCATAGATTCTGAAAAAGCATTCAACAAAATTCAACATCCATTCATGAGAAAAACCCTCAGCAAAATGGGTACAGAGGGCAGGTACCTCAACATAATAAAGGCCACATATGAAAACGTACACCCAACATTGTACTGAACAGTGAAAAACTGAATGCTCTTCCTTTAAGATTGGGAACAAGACAAGTATGCCCACTCTCCCCACTTTGATTCAACATAGTTCTGGAGGTCCTAGTGACAGCAATCAGACAACACAAAGAAATGAAAGGCATCCAGATTGGTAAGGAAGATGTAAAACTGTCCCTGTTGATAGATGACATGATATTGTACATAAAAAACCCTAAAGAATCCACTCCAAAACTACTAGATCTAATATCTGAATTCAGCAAAGTTGCATGACACAAAATTAATACACAGAAATCCTTTGGATTCCTATACACTAAAAATGAACTAGCAGAAAGAGAAATCAGGAAAACAATTCCATTCAAAATCGCATCAAAAAGAATAAAATACATAGGAATAAACCTAACCAAGGAGTGAAAACTACAAGACACTCTTAAGAGAAACTAAGAGGACACTAATAAATGGAAATTAATCCCATGCTCTTGGCTAGGAAGAATTAATACTGTCAAAATGGCCATCCTGCCTAAGGCAATCTACAGATTCAATGCAATCCCTATCAAAATTCCTACAGCATTCTTCAACGAACTAGAGCAAATCATTCTAAATATCATAAGGAACTGCAAAAGACCTCAAATAGCCACAGCAGTCATGAGAAGGAAGAATAAAGCAGTGGGAATTACTCTCCCTGACTTCAAGCTCTACTACAAAGCCACAGTAATCAAGACAATTTGGTACTGGCACAAGAATAGACTCATAGACCAGTGGAACAGAATAGAGAGCCCAGATATAAACCCAAACATATATGGACAGTTAAAATATGATAAAGAAGCCATGGATATATAAGGTGGAAATGACAGCCTCTTCAACAGCTGGTGTTGGCAAAACTGGACAGCTACATGTAAGAGAATGAAACTGGATTATCGTCTAACCCCATACACAAAGTAAACTCAAAATGGATCAAAGACCTGAATGTAATACATGAAACCATAAAACCCAGAAAAATGTAGGCATAAATATCTTGGACATAAACGTGAGCCACTTCTTCATGAACCCTGGCAAGGGAAACAAAAGCAAAAATGAACAAGTGGGACTATATCAAACTTAAAAGCTTCTATACAGCAAAGGACACCATCCATAGAACAAATAGATATCCCACAGTATGGAGAATATATTCATAAATGACATATCAGATAAAGGGTTGATATCCAAATTATATAAAGAGCTCATGCATCTCAACAAGAAAAAAAGCAAATAAGCCAACTAAAAACTGGGCAGAAGATCTGAACAGACACTTCTCCAAAGTAGAAATTCATGTGCCAACAAGCACATGAAAAGATGTTCCACATCGCTAATCATCAGAGAAATGCAAATTAAAACCACAATGAGATAGTACCTCACACCAGTTAGGATGGCCACCATCCAAAAGACAAACAACAACAAATGTTGGTGAAGATGTGGAGAAAATGGAACCCTCCTACACTGTGGATGGGAATGTAAACCAGTTCAACCATTGTGGAAAGCAGTATGGAGGTTCCTCAAAAATTTAAAATAGAAATACCATTTGACCCAGGAATTGCACTCTTAGGAATTTACTCTAAGAACGCAGCAGCCCAGTTTGAAAAAGACATATACACTCCTATGTTTTTTGCAGCACTATTTAGAATAGCCAAGAAATGGAAGCAACCTAAGTGTCCATCAGTAGATGAATGGATAGGGAAGATGTGGCACACATACACAATGGAATATCATTCAACCATAAGAGGAAATCAAATCCTACCATTTGCAGCAACATGGATGGAGCTAGAGGGTATTACGCTCAGTGAAATAAGCCAGGCAGAGAAAGACAAGTATCAAATGATTTCACTCCTCTGTGGAGTATAAGAACAAAGCAAAAACTGATGGAACAAAACAGCAGCAGACTCACAGAACTCAAGAATGGACTAACAGTTACCAAAGGGAAAGGAACTGGGGAGGATGTGTGGGACGGGATGGATAAGGGGAAAAAGGGGGCATTACGATTCACACACATAATGTACTGGCAGTGGGGGGACACAGGAAGGGCAGTATATACATGGAAGACTAGTAATGATTCTGTAACATCTTACTATGCTGATGGACAGTGACTGTAATGGTGTATGCAGGGAGGGTACTTGATAATAGGGGAGTCTAGTAACCTTAATGTTGTTCAAGTAATTGTACATTAACAATATCAAAAGAAAAAAAAGAAAAGACTAATATTCTTTTGTAACACAGCCTGGCCACAATATCAACTATATCAACTAGGGGGCCAGGAGTAGTGGCCAATTCACTGAACTGTTAACCTTAACACCCTCATGCAGCTTGACCTTTTCTGCAAAAAGCTGGGTAAATGGGCCGAGATCCTATATGTTTAGTCTTTCTTCTATCTTACAAACCAAGAGGATCTCTGCCAGACTTGTAAGTTAAAATGTCTTCCCAACCAAAAAAAAAAAAAAGTCCTCCCAACCATCTCTCTGCTCCACTGCCTGCTTTACCTCCACCCCTGTACCCAGGACCACCCAGTGAAAAGTGTCACAGCTAACCCCACAGGGCCATCAACAACAGAGTCCTGGGTACTCAAATCTGCTCCCAAAGGCACCTGCTAAATTTCTCCTATTAGTAGAAATGGCAGGTGGAGAATTTGGCACAGTGTGAGTCCACAAACTTTTTCACTAACTGAATTAAAACATCTTAAAGCTGATCTTGGCAGCTATACTACCAAACCAGACAACTATATTGATCAATTCCAGCACATCAGTCTGGCTTATGGCTTCACCTGGAAAAATATCATGATAATCCTTGGACAGACACTCTCTGACCCTGAACAAGAGACAGTTATTAAAGTAGCCTATAGATTTGCCAGTAGCCTCCACTTATCAGAGAGTAGATTTCCCACTGGGGAAACAGCTTTCCCCTCTACAGACCCTAATTGGGTTTGTTATGATAAAGACGATATGTGGAGAAGAAACCACTTCCTATTTTGCATAAAAACATGGCTAAAGTCATTGGAATTAAGAAGGAGATATCTAAGCTGGCCTGTGCATACAGTAAAACAACAAATTTGACTGGATCTATACTGTTGGAACTCACCCAAGACCTTAGGAGAAATGCAAGTTGTAGCGCTCCAAAATTTTACGACTGCAGACTATGTACGGTTAAAAGAACATATGGGATGTGAACAGTTCCCAGAAATGGGTTGCTTTAACTTGCCTGATTTCTCTCAGACTGTTCAAGTACAGTTGGACAATATCCATCATATCATAGACAAATTTTCACAAATACCTAGGGTGCCTAACTGGTTTTCTTGGCTTCACTGGAGATGGCTGGTAATTATAGATCTGCTTTGTTTATGTAACTGTATTCCTATTATGTTAATATGTGTGCATAATTTAGTTAGTAGTTTAAAACCTATACATGCTTAAGTTACTCTACAAGAAGATATGTCAAAGAAATAATCAATCCTCCCATATTTTCTTCCATCTGCTACCTCTATAACATTTCTTCTTCCTTCCTAAGTACAACCCTTAAATAGAATTCGTGCCTCATGTCGAATTTACCGAGTATCATAATTCTTCCAAGTGGTAAAGATACCTCAAGACAAATGCTGGGCATAGAAGCCACAGGGCATAAATCTGCAAAGAAGTAAAAAGCTAACCTTTTCAAACAGTATGGCTTCTCTCTCACTTACCAACTTTACATCTCCCTGTATGGCCCCAGAAGATGATTGGTTAGCCAGAGACGGGTAAGATTCCTCAAGGGAGGAACAACCTAAGACAGGCACAGTTGCAGGGGGGCCATCAGGTGAGAAATTGGGGATCAACAGTGGTGAAGCTTAGAACCTCACCCCCCCCCCCGTTTTGAGAGAAATCTTCTGCATCCGTGGATGTTTTAATGCCCTTGTCTAGCTCTGATTAACACTTAGTCTATAGGCACACACCTGATCATCTACATTTGCTCTCTTACAACACTAAACTATGTTTTCTACCTTTATCTTGCATCTACCTACCACTTCAGCATTTTATTAAAAATGAAATAATAATAATAATAAAGGGAGAAATGTGGGATCCACATATAAATCAAGTATAAAAATCAAACGAATATTCATATTTGACCTGATTCTTTATAGTTCATAATGCGTGATCAAAACCGAAAGTTTCTGTGATGACTGCCCTTGTACTGTTCACCATGTAAGAACTTATTCACTATGTAAGAATTCGTTCACCATGTAAGAACTTGTTCGTTATGCATCAGAAGATTGGAGACTGATGAGAATTAGGCTTGAGATGGATTAATGATTGTGCATTGAGCATTGACTCCCCTATACAGAATTTTATTGTTGTTAACAACCATTTGATCAATAAATATGAGAGATGCCCTCTCAAAAAAAAAAAACATGGCTAAAGAATGACAGGCAAAATGTTATTAACTATTCAAAAGTTGCTGCCATTAGTCAGGGACCAGAGGAAAATCCTGTTACTTTCTTAGAAAGACTGAGAAACACCCTCATTTAATATACTAATATAGATTTAGACACATATGAGGGACAAGTAATTCTGAGAGATAAAATCCTCTCACAGTTATCATCTGACATCAGGAGAAAATTACAAAAACAGATCCAGACAAACCCTAATAGCAGCGTAGATGAGCTCCTGCCCATAGCCAATACTGTGCTCTGTTACTGTGATCGGGGCTCGGAAAAAGGAAAGGAGGAAGGACACCTGACATACTCAGCTACTAGCCGCCCATGTGGCTTGGTCCATGTCCAGATCAGAATTCTAAGAAAGATAATAAGTGTAAAATCTGTTGTAAGACTGGGCATTGGGCCAAGAGCTGTCCTAATAGAGATAGGCCTCCACAATCTCCCTGTTACAAATGCAAGGAAATGGGTCACTGGGCTGCCCTGTGTCCCATGAGCCACAGGGTCCCTGGGCCATTGGAGTCGCCCATGGTCCTTGAGCTCCTTACAAAGGAATGAAAAGACCCTGACTGGTCAGCCTCAATCCGTGACATCGACATCACTGGACTAGAGTCTAGGGTAACCACGGACATGGCAGGTAGGACAATTTACTTTTTAATTGACACCAGAGCCCCCTACTCTGTCCTCAGTTCCTATTCCGGACACCTATCCTCTCAAACTTGTACAGTACTCAGAGTGACAGGGACGCCTACTACTCGGACCTTCACTCCACCCTTAGGATCTCTCCTCCATAGCCATTATTTTTCACATCCATTTTTAGTTGTAAAAGAATGCCCTATTTCTCTCTTGGGACGAGACATACTAGAAAAATTACACACCAGGATGATTTTTAGCTTTCCCCCAGCTAATCAAACTCCTCTCCAACTTCTAGTTGTTCCCAAAATCCCCTCCTCAGCTTTTCAGGACTGGGAGCAGTCTATCAATCCTGCTGTTTGGGATAAGGGAATCCCAGGAAAGTCTAAGTATGCCCCCCAGTAGTCATCCAGCTCAAAGATCCAGCTAAGTTTTCTAGCCAAAAACAATATCCTACAAAGCCTGAGGCTCATAAAGGCCTTCAGCCTCTACTTTCTGAATACCTTAAACATGACCTGCTAGTTCCAACTAATTCACCTTATAATACTCCAATCCTGGCCATCAAAAAGAAAGACCAGACTTATTGTCTAGTCCAGGATCTAAGAATTATCGGCAAGGCAGTTGTGCCGCTCCACCCAGTGGTCCCTGACCTATGTACTCTATTAGGAGCTATTCCACCTGACACCTCATGGTTTACAACTTTAGATCTCAAAGATGCTTTCTTCTGCATCCCCCAGAAAAACAGTCACAGTCACTATTTGCTTTTGAATGGACCACTCCAGGAAACACCTCTGGTGGGCTAACCTGGACTGTCCTCCCCCAGAAGTTTAGAGACCGTCCTCACCTGTGTGGACAAGTCTTGTCCCAGGACTTAGCCCACCTGCACCTGAACAATGGGGGCACGCTCATACAATATGCAAATGATCCTTTAATCTCTTCCCCCACAAAACAAGACTCCATTAATCATACCATTCAAACCCTTAATTTCTTAGTTGCGTCGGGATAAAAAGTTTCAAGGGCCAAGGCTCAATTAGTACAACAAAAGGTCACTTACCTGAGAATAATGCTTACTCCAGGAAAGAGAGGCCTTTCTCCAGACTGAGTCAGGCCATTATTTCCCTTCCCCAACCTACTACCCACAAACAACTCAGGGCTTTCCTAGGACTAAGAGAATATTGCAGGTTATGGAAATTATTCATTCATTGCACAGCCTCTCTATCAAGTCCTAAAAGGAAAGGGTGACTGAACATTTAAACTGCTTAAGGACCTGTTAACACGGGCCCCTGCCCTAGGACTCTCAAACGTAGCCAGGCCATTCCAACTGTACTCCCATGAAAGACAAGGAGTGGCCCTTGGAGTTCTAAGTAAAAAGTTTGGGCAAACTTACCCACTTATTTTCCATCAAAACTGATTTCTGCCTCAAAAACCAAGCAGTTTTTTTTTCTTATGTGGATTTAATAACTATTTGTGCCTACCAGCTAATTGGACTAGGATTTCCACCTTAGACCACCTGGCCCCAGATACTGACATAGTCCCCAACAACCAATCACTGAGCATTCCTCTGTCTTCTCACATAAGAGCTCAATGAGCTATATAGTTCATTCCTCTCTTAATAGGCTTAGGAACCACCACAGGACTAGGCTCTGGCAGAGCTGGACTATCTTGCTGTCCTATTACCAAAGCCTGTCCAAAGATTTTTCTGACAGCCTAGAAGAAATTGCCCAAAGTATTATAACTGTTCAAAATCATATAGACTCTGAGAATGAAACTCAATCATTGTCTAACCCCATACACAAAAGTAAATTTGAAATGGATCAAAGACCTGAATGTAAGGCATGAAACCATAAAACTTAGAAAAAAACATAGGCAAAAATCTCTTAGACATAAACATGAGTGACTTCTTCATGAACATATCTCCCTGGGCAAGGGAAACAAAAGCAAAAATCAACAAGTGGGACTATATCAAGCTGAAAAGCTTCTGTACAGCAAAGGACACCACCAATAGAACAAAAAGGCATCCTACAGTATGGGAAAATATATTCATAAATGACAGATCTGATACAGGGTTGACATCCAAAATATATAAAGAGCTCACCCACCTCAACAAACAAAAAGCAAATAATATAATTAAAAAATGGGCAGAGGACAGGGAATAAATCTGCAAAGGAGTAAAAAGCTAAGCTTTTCAAAGAATATTGCTTCTCTCTCACTTACCAACTTTACATTTCCCTGTATGGCCCCAGAAGATGGCTGGTTAGCCAGAGACAGGTAAGATTCCTCACGGGAGGAACAACCTAAGACAGGCACAGTCGCAGGGGGGCCATCAGGTGAGAAATTGAGGATCAACAGAGGTCAGGCTTAGAACCTCAACCCCCTGTTTTGAGAGAAATCTTCTGCATCTGTGGATGTGCATTTGTTGCCCTTGGATTAATACTTAGTCCATAGGCACACACCTGATCATCTACATTTGCCCTCTTACAGCACTAAATTATGTTTTATACCTTTATCTTGCATCTACCTACCACTTCAGCATTTTATTTAAAAAAAATAAGGGAGAAATGTGGGATTCACATATAAATCAAGTATAAAAATCAAATGAATAATCATATCTGACTTGATTGTTTATAGTTCATGATGCCTGATCAAAACCGAAAGTTTCTGTGATATGACTGCCCTTGCACTGTTCACCATGTAAGAACTTATTCACTATGTAAGAACTTGTTGACCATGTAAGAACATGTTTGTTATGCTTCAGAAGATTGGAGACTGTTGAGAGTTAGGCTTGGGGTTGATTAATGATTGTGCATTGATTCCTCTATACAGAATTTTATTGTTGTTAATAACCATTTGATCAATAAATATGAGAGATGTCCTCTCAAAATAAATAAATAAATGAATAAATTGCAAGAAAATGGGCAGAGGAGCTGAATAGACAGTTCTCTAAAGAAGAAATTCAGATGGCCAATAGACTCATGAAAAGATGCTCCACATCTCTTGTCATCAGGGAAATGCAAATTAAAACCACAATGAGATATCACCTCACACCAGTAAGGATCGACACCATCCAAAAGACAAACAACAACAAATGTTGGATAAGATGTTGAGAAAGGGAAACCCTCCTACACTGCTGGTGGGAATGTAAATTAGTTCAGCCATTGTAGAAAGCAAGATGGAGGTTCCTCAAAATGCTTAAAATAGAAATACCATTTGACCCAGGAATTCTACTTCTAGGAATTTACCCTAAGAATGCAGCAGCCCCATTTGAAAAAGACAGATGCACCCCTATGTTTATTTTCAGCACTATTTACAATAGCCAAGAAATGGAAGCAACCTAAGCATCCATCAGTAGATGAATGGATAAAGAAGATGTGGTACATATACACATGGAATATTATTTAGCCATAAGAAGAAAACAATTCCTACCATTTGCAACAACATGGATGGAGCTAGAGGGTATTATGCTCAGTGAAATGAGCCAGGTGGTGAAAGACAAGTACCAAATGATTTCACTCGTATGTGGAGTATAAGAACAAAGAAATAACTAAAGGAACAAAACAGCAGCAGAATCACAGAACCTAAGAATGGTCTAACAGTTACCAAAGGGAAAGGAACTGGGGAGGATGGGTGGGAAGGGAGGGATAAGGGTGGGGGTGGGGAAAAAGAAAGAGGGCATTACAATTAACATGTATAATGTGGTGGCGATATGGGGCAGGCTCTACAACACAGAGAAGACAAGTAATGATTTTACAGCATCTTACTACGTTGATGCACAGTGACTGTGAAGGGGTATGTGGGGGGTACATGGTGAAGGGGGAAGCCTAGTAAACATAATGTTCTTCATGTAACTGTAGATTAATGATGCCAAAAAAAAGACAACTATGAAAAAAAAATCATATAAACTCCTTAGCAGCAGTCACTCTTCAAAATGGAAGAAGACTGGACCTCTTGACTGCTGTAGAGGGAGGCCTATGCCTCTTTTTAAATGAGCAATATTGTTTTAATGCTAACCAGTCTGGCCTAGTTAGAGACACTGTTCAAAAGCTTTCTGAATGTGCCTCCAGAATCCAACAACTATCGGAATACTGGGGCAACTGGTCCCAGAATTGGAGCTGGTCATCCTGGTTGCTCCCCTTAACAGGACACATACTGATGCTTCTCCTAGCTCTACTATTTGGACCATGCTTACTAAATCTCTTAACTAAATTTGTTTCTTTCAGACTAAAGTCCATCGAGGCCAAAGTCCTATTGTCACAAGGATTCAAGCCCTTGCCAACGAATTAATCAGCTATCTTCCTGGGACCCATAGATGGACACCCTTACTGTCCTAATCTTCACCATCCTGACAGTCAACAAGCAGAGGGACCCAAATGACCACAGCATCCTCACTAGCAGGAAGCAGCCAGAGAAGTCATCACCCCTCATCCCAATGATTTGGGTCCGAACTGCTTGAGGGGGGAATGTTAGGCAGAAAGAAAGAAGTGAGTGGGATGAAAAGGAGAAAGGGCCCCCAAAGATGACCCAGAGAGTTGATCAAATAGAGCCAGAAAGCCAGAAATGACTCAGAGAGTTAATCAGATGAAGTCACAGGGTCCAAGAGTGACTCAGGAAATGTCCTGGGTTCCCCCAGATAAGAAACAGCAGAAGCACAGGCACAGCACAGCCTGTCCCCATTTCACCAATCAGAACAAGCCTAGAGAGCTGACAGCTGTCAATCGAGTACCCCTCTGCCCTGCCAAAAACCACATAACAGAAGCTTCAGAACGAGCATCCACGCCTGCCTGTCTCACCTTAGGCAGGCCTGCTCTGCTGCTCTGTGCAGTCTATTAAAACTTACTTTGCTTTCCTGACTTTGGTCCCTCACCTCACTTCCCTGCAGCACTGAGCCGAGTCCCTTCCTTTAACACATTCTTTTAGAATTTTTCAAGTGATTTTTATTTTAGGTTTTTTTAAAAAGTCTTTTGAATGAAATATGTTTTTCTGATTTCCCAGAGAAAGATCATGACCCCAATATCTCATCTTTGTCATTCCATCAAGTATAATATTCACTCTTTAAAGTTGTAATTCACAGGCCTGAAAATTAGCCTGAGAAAGGCTGGATATTTCTCAGATACTACATCTACAATTCCAATAGCTACTACAAGGCCAGTTTTATTTCATTCTATTTTGACACACTTTATTTTATTTTACTTACTTTCTTAGGTTATGAATGTGTACTCAGTGTAGCCAGCTTCTCACCAGAGAAGGAGAGCAGAAAGGGACCAAGGAAGTGGCATGCAGACAAGTTAATTATGATTCTTAATGTAAAATTAATCTCTTTTAAGATTGCAGCACTGATAATCATAATTAAAAATGTGTTTGCATTTAAAAAGAAGGCATAAATTATATGATTTTTCATTCATAAGACATTACATAAAAAGCACAAAATGTGGTTTCTGCCTCAAAATTTCTGTAACTTAAGAGAGAAAATAAAAATAGATACAATTTTCAAAAATAATTATAAAATATGAGGAAAAATATGAGCTTCTCCAGTACACTTTAACTTACTTTCTTACAAATCACTAATTCTCCTTACCAAAACTAAATGTATATTCCTCCTGAATATTTCTCCAGTCAGACATACTATAGTATATAAGCTCTATACTTTTTCTCATTCTACTCAAGGGTACTGGCTCACCTTTTTAAAAATATTACCCCTTAGTTACCTGTTTTTTTCCTTCTGCAGCAGGAAACAAGAACAACCTAAAATTCCTTTTTTTTTTTTTTGCTTTAAACTCCTGTATTTCTAACTGCAGATTTTATGTACCAAGAAGTAATTATAAACAGATATAATAAGAAAATCCCATATTTTGTTTTTATGAGCTCTAAATTCACAATAGTAGCTAGGAAGGTAATTTTAAAAAATTCTGAGGTAGTAATTGTAGTTTTGTCCATAAACTTCCCCATGATGGTATTTAATTAATCAAGTCCTTTTACTGTTCCTTGTCTTCCTCTGCACTGAAACTATACACTCATTATTACACGGTATAAATAAAATTAAGACCCTGTTCAATTCATTCATTCTGTTACTCCACAGATTTTTAGGTGCCTATAAACACCAGACACTGTATTAACAAACAATGGGATAGAGTCTCTACTCTTGAGAACTCTAAGTCCAGGAATTTTTTAATTGACTTTTTAAGAGGCTCAATCATTCTGTCTTCTACCAAATTTTGCCAATTGAGTGAAGAGAACTTTCATTAGGGAGTAGCATATAGTGGGCTCCAGCTTTAGTTTAAAATGAATACTGCAGAGATGAGGCAATACCTACAGAAGCCAGCTAATTTATGAGTCACTTAATTAGAAACAGCTTCATTATTTCATTCAACTATTTAGGAAATTCTAAAAATGTCCCAAATTCTTATGCTCACATGCAAGCATATTACAGAGAAAATATGAAATTAAATTAGTTAACTTTTGAACACCTTCAATTTTCTAGGAATGATACAAATACAAATAATAGCATGAATTAATAAGCCTATCATCATGTGGCAGGTGCTATTTTAAACACCTTACAAAGATTAACCCATGGAATGACCACAATAATTCTAAAATCAGTACAATTATTACCCCACTTTTTCAATAAAAAGATGAGACAGTGTAACTTTCTGATGGTCATGTAATTAGGATGTGGAAGGGCCAGGCTTCAAACCTAGGGTAAGTCCATACTCCAAACTACTGCTCAATACTAACTTTTGGTTTAATGTTAGTATCACCTTTAAAAATTGAAGAACAGGATGCTGGAAGAGGTTTAAGAATTTGTATTCATCACAGAGCTAACACTGTGTTACTTTGATGCATTTATATTTTGTAATATGATTGCCTTTGTGTCTAAGTTTATCACATTACATAATTATAGGACAATATTGTCTATATTCATTATACCGTGCATTAGATCTCTGGTTTATTTTACTTCTCACTACAAATTTGTACCCTCAAGCATCATCAGTCTTATCTCCCCACCCACCCCACCCATGGAAACCACCATTGTCTCTGTTTTTGTAAGTTTGACTGTTTTGTCAGAATCCACATATAAGTGAGATCATGTAGCACATGTCTTTCTCTGTATGACTTATCTCACTTAACATAATGTGTTTCCAGTCTGTCAGTGTTGTCACAAATAGAAGGACATCCTCCTTTCCCATGGCTGAATAATCAATATATATACTGCATCTTTTTTATCCATTCATCCATGGATAATCATATAGATTGTTTCCATATCATGGCTACTGTGAATAATGCTGTAATAACACAGGAGTGCTAATCTCTCTTTGAAATACTGTTCTCATCTCCTTTGGGTATGTACCCAGTAGTGGAATAGCTGGACCATATGGTAGATCTACTTTTAATTTTTTTAGGAACCTCCATATCATTTCCAGTAGTAGTTGGACTAAGTTACATTCCCACCAACAGTGCATAAGGGTTGCCTTTCAACTACATCCTCACCGTACAGTCTCCTGTCTTCTTGATGATGGCCATTTTAGTGAGAGGTGCATATTGAAACCATGTTTTCCTTAACTGAAAGTCACATTCTTTCTATTGCATTTCACAGCAATTTTTAATTTCTGTATCACATTTTCAGTCTTTAAGTCAGGGTAATGGCATTAAAGCTGTGTTTCCTATTGACTGGAGTTTGAATGAGAGAGGAGGTTCTGGTTCTTGAAGAACACCAGCAAATGCTGAAGGGCTGAATACAACTATTATACTATTGTGAAAGTGACACTATTTGAAAGGACTACTGACTCATAACCAGCACAGTTCCTCACACTTAGAAGTCGTTACTTATTGCATAAATGAATAGTCAGGCTTATACAGATGGTTGACATACCAAAGAACCACTAATGAGGTAGGAAACTCCTTGCAAATGAAATATTGTCTCAGTTTTCTGTGGGACAACTTTGCTTTTGAATTTTTTTTAGTTGAAAAATGATGAACACAAAATGGTAATCATTCCATTAAACTGTAACTATTCCAGTAATAGTGCTTACAGGAAATATGAACTATGGCCCTTGGAATCTGAGGATTTTCCTATTCTTCCTTAGGGAATTCTGATATTTTAATAAAGAGCTTAATTATATATTTGGGAAGGTAATTTTATCTTGACTACTCCTCATCTTTCTCCAACTCCAGAAAGGTACTAGCTCCTACACTGGTCAACCTCCTTCATAGTGAGGCACATCAGATCCCAAAAGATCTGCTGCTGGTCTGCCCTGGTTCTGAGTCTGTAGCTCTCAGGCTGACCATTCCTGTGTGTGTAGGTATGGTAACCTGTGTGCAGAATACATACCTAAAGAGGTAATTGTCTAATTGCCATGCCACTATGTTTTCTAGTCTTACTACCTTCTACCTTCTCTAAATACCTTTATATACTTCTGAATATGTACTATTTATAGATAATGAGAGTAACTACACGTGTTCTTAATCCTTTCTGAAAATACAGGTATTATCTGAATGTGGTATATATTTCTTTATAACTACTTAGTTACTGAAGCATGAGAGTCATGTCATTGTACAGAGTTGCTATCCTGTGCACAACATCAGAGTGTGTTTGGAGTTTGTTGTGTGGGTGTGTGTTCATATACTTGGTCTTCAAATAGGAATGGGTAAATACCATTCTTTTTCTGTTGAATGAACTGGATTATAGCATTATCTCCCCAAGAAGATTTTATTATTTGTCAGGCCATTCTCCAGAAAAAGAAGAGGACACACACACACACACACACACACACACACACATACTTTTCCCTCACCTTCCTCATCCCCAGAGTGTGGTGGGAGAAGGGCAGTGTGTTTCAAATCACCTTAAGCTCTCTCTTGTGCTTCACTTAGTATGGGAGAGATCCCCATAGTAGTCCCCTAGGGCACCCTCGAGCCTACAAAGGCCAACTGCTTTCTTGAGGGCTGTGTCTGTTCGGAGGACCCTGTGGGTGGAGGAAGTTAGTTCAAGCTCTCCCATAGCTTGGAAGCAAGCAGAGGCACAAACAGCTCCATCTGCATTTTATTTAAGCTGAGTCAACCAGACTTGCCCAGCGACCCCCAGTAAGGGGCTCTGCCTCACTCCTCCTGATCTACATGGTTTCTTCTCCTTTCTCAGTGTCTCAGTGCCCTGGCCATGCCTGGCAAGGCCAAGAAGAGAGTCTAAGTTACACCACTGAGATATGGTGAGTGGAAAAGAGACTCTCAAGTATTTCCAAAGGCAGAATTTGGCCAGCTTTTAATTACTTATTCTTATGAAGGGAAGTAGGGGATATCTGAAAATTATTTTTATTTAAATCATCAATTCTTTGGAGCTTTCATTTTATTGATTTTTTAAAACAGTTTATCTTTCTTGAGCCTGTGATGGGAAGTATAGCAACAGTGCATATCTGGGGAGGGAACTTAGCCCACATACAGATTAATTTCAATTCACAAAGATTTTTTCATCATCTATTTACATTGAACCATATGAAAATAATGTGAGGGATTCAGAGATATTGTATAATATAGGGGAGCACGTGATTTGAAGACTCTATGATAGGATCCCACTCTAGATGAGAAAGGCTTGACTCTCCAAAACTGCTCTCCTGGCCTGCTCTCCTGAAGACACCTCCATTTAATGCAGCACCAAGACTCCATGCCTTGCAAAGTGCAGAATCCAGGACTAATCTGAAGGGACAGAAAGAGAGAAAGTGGCAGAGAAAAAATAATTAGTGCATGATAGTCCACAAATGAAACTGTGTATGTGAGGAATGGTGGGTACATCATAGGTATGAGTGTGCATATGTGTTTTTATGTTACATGAGGGCAGGGGCTGGCAAAGCGAGGCTGGTTACAGTGTTTATGACTTACAAGTCCTTAGAGGACAAAGACAGATTTCACTTCTCTTCATAGTACCATAAGAACAAGAAGGTAATACTCTCTATACCCTATGCTGATTAGTCAAAGAGTACATCATATGATCGCTTTTACCTTCAATTTGAGATTCTGAGATAAACTGCAAAGATTAATCATATACAAAATTGGACCAGTAGAAATAAACCACTTTCCTAAAACTACCTAGATGGAAAGAAATTTATTTCAAAACATAAGCCATGGTTTTGAAAATTTATCAAGGGGTTAGGGGACCAGGGATATGAAATATAGATTTTTCCCTAAAGTCTTCAAAACCAACTTACAATAGCAGCTGAGAGGTATAGAGGGAGTCACTACATGGCCGCTAATTATTCTCCCCTACTACACACTCGGGAGCTGCAATGCATAGAGCCCTGAAGCACATTTGTTTCTAAGAGGTGCTAGGAAAAGGGAGATGGACTAGAATTACACCCCCTTAAAACTGACTGGCACATGTAAAAATGTGTTTATCCCCTTTAGAAAATGTCTTGTCATTGAGGGTCCAAGACTGATATGTCCACCTTTGATCAGCCTGTCATTTTTCCTCATCTCCCTGCAAGAGATGGTGGGTGGAGCACAAATAATTGTTTCTCACTACCTGCATCCGGTTTTGGAGATTCTAGAACGCTCAGAGCTGGCATGACAATTTTTAAAATGTTGGCATGGTCAGGAGTGCTTTGACCACTTTTTCTCTCTTGCTCCTCACTTTTAGCTTAAGGCATCTATTTCTCTAAAACAATAGAGAAGAAAGCTTACCAGTCCCAGTGTGACCACCATGCTTATGGCCCACTACCTACTGGGAAGGCACCCCCTCCATCCCTGGGAAATCAGAGCTAGAGCCTCCTGGCTCTTTCCATTGGAAGACTCAGCAGGATGGAACTATTCCTGTACACTGTGTTTCAGAATGAAATTAAACTTTATCTTCCATGAGAATTTTACACAGCTTTTTTGACATTGGTACCCATTAAATGCCTCAGTTAAACTAGGATCATTCAAGGAGGATAACCACAAACTTCAGGGGGCCTAAACAGATTGATTATAGATAGATATAGATACATAGATGATAAATAGATAGATAAATATAGATAACTGGCACACATATAGATTATATAGACATAGATACAGAGGAGAGAGAGAGAGAAATTCAATGTTTTAGTCTAAGGAAGGAAAGACATAGGTAGAGGTAATAGATTGGTAGGGAGGAGGAGGGAGATTGGAGATTAAATGGACCTGGCAGATGTTTTCATAGATTTAAAGGTTATCTTTTGAAAAATTAATAAGACTTATTCTTTGTAGCTCCAGAAACCAGAACTAGAACCCACAAATGTGGCAGCATTATATTCTATAGGAGAAACCCTTGTTATCTCCAAATCAGATATTACTTTTTTTAAAAATACATCTTTGTTTGTAGATACTGTTTCCTGTTCCTGGAGAGGATCAGGCAAAGGTTAGGTGAATACTAGATTTATGCATTTGAGAGTCACAAAATTGGCAAGGAGTTAAATAATATGATTTCTCAGGTCCCTTGCAGCTCTAAGATCCTGTGTTTCTAGAGCTGAATGTACCCTTCCATTTCTTTAGAGGTGTGTGCGCATATATGTGTGTGTGTATAATTAATACAATGGACTATTAATTGTGACAGTTTATGCAAAGGCAATTTGAAAACCATCTTGACTGTAAGACTCATACTAACTCTTAGAATTATGTTCAAATCAAGCTAAAATTTAAGATTGTTTCTCCTTTTTGCACCTATATCATTGGTCCAGAGAAGGAATTGAGTTGCATGGAGTGTGTAAGATAATAAGCTAGTTGTTATGCTTGCTAGAGACTGAAACATCATCATCAATTAATTGCTCCTCTGCCACTATATAGTTGTTTGATGTCACTGGGAAAATCACTTCCCTTTCTGGGATTCACCTCCCTTATTTGAAAAAAAAAACCTGAACTAAAATTCCACTGATTTAAAACACTGTAATCCTATAGGCTAAGTCCACAATGGATAGCGGAGAGTTGGTTACAAAGAACAGAGAGTTGGTTTAAAGCTGCTGTTAGGTAATATGTTTGAGATCCAGGGTACTGGAGTTTTTACCTGGATCTCACCTGTCTCCCAGCTCTTACCCTGGCACTTGGATTCTTTACTCCCTAAACATCTATTCCTTAGACAGGGCAGTTTTTAGCAGTTTTAAAAGGTACACTTTAAAGCTCAAAAGGAAAAAACACTCAACTCATAGATCATCTTCTGCTTACTCATACAGAAAAAGTAGTGGGGAATAAAAAGTAATTTGGGTTTTTTATTTCAATTCTGTCTTTAAGCAATTAGCCATGTGATCATGAGCTAAATATTTAATATTTCTGGGTCAAGTGACACTATAACATTTGTCCTTGCTAACTCTACGATTATGAGGGTCAAATGTAATAATGTGATAAAAAGATATGCAAATATGGAGCATCATCTGACTGTGAAAATACAGCCATATATTCAGCTCAGCCTCCTCAGAGATCCATTAGCTATAGAACTTCTGTTGGAGAGAAGGTTGTTAGCCACTTTAGCCTTGCTCTCTTCCTCATATATCTGCCATATAGACTATATAAAATCTTGGAAGCTATTAGATATGACTAGGGTGATCTAACCCTGAAGATTTGGAACCTAGACCCCGTATTGTATTTACTTTGCATGTGACTTTTGGCAAAGCATACTACCTCCTCGTACATTAATTTTTCTTATTATCAAATACAACAATTATTTCTTTAATATATATGTTAATGTATACATGCCATATGGTATGTACATGCATACATATTATATATATGGAGAGTTTTAAGGATCAGATGTGATCATGCTATCCTTCTAATTCTTTTCTTCTTTTATTTGAGTAGTAGAAAGCTTGAAGTTAAGTTCCATGCCTAAATGATAAAACTGCTCAGTCAGATGTTTGATACTGTATACATACTTCTTTGTTTTCTTTTTATTTTTTTGTATCTTTACCTTGTGCTTATTTATCTGATGGTACTGCATCTCAACTTTTATATTTCTGCTGGAATTAACTGAAAGAAGGCATAGTTCCTGTGACAACAACCTCCCTCCACCTTGTTTATTAATTATTTGTCTGAAAATTCAATGAGCAGTTTTCATTTCCTTCTTCAAGTCTAAGACATCTTCTTTGAACGTGACAATATATATTGCTAAAGATCTGAGAACACATTACAGTCTCTTATTTCCTAGAGCATTCTTAAAATGTTGTAGGTAGGCTAGGATTCTTCTGAAGGGCATTGAGGGTCCTAGAAAGAAAGGATTTTCAGGCATAATATCTTGTCTAAACATTTCTGGAATATAAAAATACATCCAGGGAATGAGTCCAGGCACACAGCTCTGGAGGCTGGGATCTTATTACTATGAACCAAGAAGGGCTTCCCAAACAGTACTATTATGTGCAGGTAACAATAAACATGTTAATTTCATGTGTCCATTTGAAAACATGGAGATGTGGTGAGAAAAAGGCAGAGAGGACAGTAGGTCTAAACTCTTGGGAAGTAGGTTTCATGTGGGTGGGACTCAAACACAGAGATTAAAAAGAAGCAGACCCAAAGAAATCCTGAGAGTAAAGAATAAAGCAGGGGATATTACAGTCCCTGACTTCAAGATCTACTACAAAGAAACAGTAATTAAGACAATTTGGTACTGTCACAAGAACAGACCCATAGACCAATGGAACAGACTAGAGAGCTCTGATATAAACCCAAGCATATATGGACAATTAATAAATGATAAAGGAGCCATGGATATACAAGGGGGAAATGACAGCCTCTTCAACAACTGATGTTGGCAAAACTGGAAAGCTACATGCAAAAGGAATGAAACTGGATTATTGTCTAACCCCAATCACAAAAGTAAACTCAAAATGGATCAAAGACCTGAATGTAAGTCGTCATGAAACCATAAAACTCTTAGAAGACAACATAGGCAAAAATCTCCTGAATGTAAACTTGAGTGACTTTTTCCTGAACACATCTCCTTGGGCAAACAAAAGCAAAAATAAACAAATGGGATTACATCATGCTGAAAAGCTTCTCTACAGCAAAGGACACCATCAGCTCAACAAAAAGGTATCCTACAGTATGGGAGAATATGTTTGTAAATGACATATCCGACAAGGGGTTAACATCCAAAATATATAAAGAACTCACATGCCTCAATACCCAAAAAGCAAATAACCCTATTAAAAAATTGGCAGAGGATATGAACAGACACTTCTCCAAAGAAGAAATTCAGATGGCCAACAAGCACATGAAAAGATGCTCTACATTGCTGATTATCAGAGAAATGCAAATTAAAACCACAGTGAGATATCACCTCACACCAATTAGGATGGCCAGCATTAAAAAGACTAAGAACATAAATGCTGGCAAGGATGCACAGAAAGGGGAACCCTCCTACACTGCTGGTGGGAATGTAAATTAGTTCAACCATTGTGGAAAGCAATGTGGAGGTTCCTCAAAAAACTTAAAATAAAAATACCATTTGACCCAGGATTTCCACTCCTAGGAAATTACCCTAAGAATGCAGGAGCCCTGTCTGAAAAAGACATGTGAACCCCTATGTTTATCACAGCACTATTTACAATAGCCAAGAAATGGAAGCAACCTAAGTATCCATCAGTAGATGAATGGATAAAGAAGATGTGGTACATATACACAATGGAATATTATGTAGCCATAAGAAGAAAACAAATCCTACCATTTGCAACAATATGGATGGAGCTAGAGGGTATTATACTCAGTGAAATAAGCCAGGTGGTGAAAGACAAGAATCAAATGATTTCACTCCTCTGTGGAGTATAAGAACAAAGCAAAAACTGAAGGAACAAAACAGCAGCAGACTCACATAACCCAAGAATGGACTAACAGTTATCAAAGGGAAAGGGACTGGGGAGGATGGGTGGGAAGGGAGGGATAAGGGGGAAAAGGGGGCATTAAGATTTGCACACATAATGTAGTGGTGGTGGGGACACAAGAAAGGAAGTATATACAAAGAAGACAAGTAATGATTCTGTAGCATCTTACTATGCTGATGGACAGTGACTGTAATGGGGTATGTGGTGGGGACTTGATAATGCGGGAAATCTAGTAACCACAGTGTTTCTCATGTAATTATATATTAATGATACCAAAATTAATTAATTTTGTTCTCTTAGAAGCTGCTGAATATTCATATCAAATTTGCTATGAGTCCTGTGTGTTCGCTTACATATTGCTTCACTGAAGCTTTATAACCTGGTTAAATCGGTTTTAAAAAAGATTCTCTGTTTCACAGACTAGAGGAGTCACGTGACTGCTCCAGAGTCAGGCAAGTTACACCTGGAGAATGAGCGATTGAATCTCCTGCCCCCTTTACACATGCAGTAGGTGGGGATCTTGCCTATTGTGAAAGGACGGCATGAAGATCATCCTCTCTTGCCCAGGAGTGTTGTATCAGCAAAGAACTGGGAGTCAGGAGGTTCCAATTGCACTTCCGCATGACTTTGGATGAGTTCTCTCTCTTGGCATAATATGAAAAAAAATAAAACATAAACTCCCTAAAGCATATTTTTGCTCAAAACTTTCGTTTCAATCATAATATAGAAGGAAGTAAAGAAAGAAAGGCAGGAAAGCCTCTCATGGTGAGTTTGCTGGTGGTGGGCTCATCAATGTCAGTAACCATAGGGTCCTTCTTGGGGTGCTGAAGGAACTGATTTTGTCTGGGCCCACAGCCAGTTAAGGTCACCAAGGTTCTGGAGGTCTACAACCACATGGTGATGACACATTTCATTCTTCTAGGATTTCCAACAAGGCCAGGCTTCCAGCTGCTCCTCTTCTTTGTTTTCCTGGTGATCTACCTACTGACACTAATAGAGAACTTATTATCTTCGGCATTCACAGTGATGGAAAGTTGCACAAGCCCTTGTCCTTATTCCTGAGCAACCTCTCTTTCCCAGAGATGTGGTACATCACAGTCATCAGCCCCAAGGTGCAGGTAGACTTCCTCAGCCATTCTAAGACCATTTTATTCAATGGCTGCATGACTCAGCTTTACTTTTTTGTGACCTCTGTCTGCACTGACTACATTCTCCTTTGACCACTATGTAGGCATTTGTAATCCACTGTGCTACCCAGTTATCATGACCAACCCGCTTTGTGGTGCTCTGGCCAGGGGATGCTGGTTCTGCAGACTTGTGACTGCCGCAGTGAAGATGGTTTCCATAGCCCGACTCCACTGCTGTGGCACGCCTCAGATCAATCACTGCCTCTAAGATATCACACCACCCCTTAGTGTCTCAAGTGAGGACTCCTCACAGGCTGAGCTAGTGCACTTCCTCTTGGCCCTCACAGTCACTGCCCTCCCCCTCTGTGTAGTGGTGGCATCTTACACTACCATTCTCACCGCCATTCTCGGGATCCTTTCTGCTCAGGGCCACCAAAAAGTGTGTTCCACCTGTGCCTCTCACCTGACAGCTGTAATTCTCTTCTACTCCACGACCCTTGTCACCTATACCTGCCCCGAGCTTATGTATGCCTACAATTCCAATAAAGCAGTGTCTGTGCTCTACCCCATCCTCGTCCCACTCCTTAACCCCATCATCTACTCTCCGAGGAGCTGGGAAGTAAAGGCAACCCGCGAGAAGAACGTGCTTTTCAAAGGAAGTGGACCCAGGGAAAATGTGGCCTCAAGTAATTAATAAGCTTCTAGAATCCCTTCAGGTCTGACTTGGGTGATCGCTGCACAGCTCCTACCACACTCTTGCCTTTGGCTACCTGTCAACCTCTAGTACTTTAACACTGATGCTGTGTGCATGAGTGTGTGTGTGTGTGTGTGTGCATAAATGTGGCTAAATTTGGGGGATGATGTAGCTACTATACCCAAAAAGTAGCGACTGCTTCTAGGTCAGCAGATAAGTTTTGAACATTTTCCAAAAATTACTTGAATTGAAGGCAGATTTTCCATCTCACTAAAATACAAACCCTATATGAAGTTTTGCTAATTTGCTAATGTATTGTCTGTACATTCAACTGTGTCTGACACATAGTAGGTGTTTAATAAATATTTGTTGAAAGTGTAATTGAATAAATGCATATTTGAACACAGAAGATGAAGTTGGGAATTGTGAATAGATTCTGACTTTGTGGCCCTTCCAGTCCTGCCCTCCCACCCTTCTGATTTTCTGTTCTACCTTGTCATTTTCACCTGCTTTTTTTAATTCCCATCAAACTCTCATTCTTTCTGTTCTATTCTTTTTTTTTTTACAGATTTCTAGATTTCCCCTTCTCTTTTCTTTCCCTCTGTACTCAATTTCTCTCACCACACTATTTTCCCCCAGAAACACTGCCTTATGTTTGTTCAAATAAAGTCCCCACCTTATCTTTTTTTAAATTTATTGAAGTATCATTGATAAACAATCTTATATTGGTTTCAAATACACAACACAGTAGTTTAACAGTTATCCATATTATTAAATCCTCACTCCCTCCATGAGGTTACTCTCTGTCACCATAGACAGATGTTACAGAATCACTGGCTGTTTTCTCCATGCTGTTCTGCTATCCCTGTGACCAACTGATATTATGATTGAGAATATTCAGCCATACAAAAGTCATCATCTTTTCTTAATTGTCTCACTTGTAGATGAAAATGCTTAAAGCCAACAAGCGGCCCAAGATTTGTGAAAATCATACACTATGGATTTTATCTAACCTGATAACCTCTGGCCTTAATTTTTATCTGATTTTTACAGGCTTTTTAAATTAATTATTTTGTATTGATTCCATTTTATCTTATTTTTGGCTTAGTAGTGTTTGTTTTAAGGAAACCTTCTGTGACAATAGAAATGATCTATATCTGTGCTGTTCAATGCAGTGGACACAAAAGCATGTAGCAATTAAGTATTAAAATGTGGCTACTGTGAAATGTAAAATGTAGAAAGCGTATCATTGTGTTTTCAAAATTTAAAGCATTAAATGAAAAGCTTTTCTTAACTTCCTTACCATAGATTTTATTACCCATTACTTTTCACTTCTTATATTACAGTTATCTCTTTAAAAATCAGCTTTGTAAAGTAAAATTCCATTCAATAAGTTTCATCTATTTAAATGTACTGTTTGATGAATTTTGGAAAAGCATATAGTTGTAAAACAACAATCACCAAATAGAACATTTCCACAATCTCAACAAGTTTCCTTGTGACCTTTTTCACTAAATTTCTTACCCAGGCCCTTAGACCTAGCCACAGGTAAACTGATACACTTTTTGCCAAATTACTTTCCCTTTTCTAGAAACTCACGTAAGTGGAATCATACACTATGTACTCTTTTGTGTCTGGCTACTTTCACTTATCATAATGTCTTTTAGATTTTTCCATGTTGTTACATGTACCAGTTACATGGAATCGGTGAGTACTATACCATTGTATTGACAGAACACAATTTGTTTTTCTATTCACCAGTTTATGAACCTTTTGGTTATTATTAATAATGCTCTTATGATAGTTGTTGTTCTGAATGTAGACGAGTTTCTCTTCAAGTGATGCGGGTGGCAGTAGCAGTGTTGTTACTGGGTATTTTAAAATTTTGCTTAAGTTTTTGAAAAACTTACCAAAGTAGCTGAATCACTTTACATGTTTATAAGCAATGTATGAGAATCCCAATTGATTTACAATATCACCAATGCTAAGAAATGTCAGACTTTTGATGTGGTCATTTTGCAGTGTATGTAATGGGCTCTCATTGGTTTTCACTCGCATTGCCCTAATTTGAGCAATCTTTTCATTTACTTACAATTTGTAAATTTCTCTGTAGATTTAAGAATTCTTATACCTTGATACACTTATTTGTCAAATACAAGTTTTAGTAGTATGTTCTACCACTGGGTAGCTTGTCTTTCATTTTCTTAAAAAGGTTTTAAAAGCGATTCATTTTCTCACAGTTTTGGAGACTAGCAGTCCCAGATCAAGGTCTCAGCCTATTCAGCTCCTGGTGAGAACTCTCTCCTTTTGGTTTGTATCCAGGGACACTTTACCTGGGGCTCACATAGTGGAGAGAGAGAGCACACCCCATTTGCCCTTAATTGCCTGCATAAAGACCCTAAGTGCAAATACAGCCACATTGAGGTTGAAGCTCCAACATGGGAATTTTGAGGGGACACAAACATTCAGTCCATAGGAAAAAGTGTGCAGAATTGATATCATTTTCCCCTCAAATGTTTGTTAAAATTCATCTATGAAGTAATCTGTACTGGGAAATTTATTTGTAAAATGTTTTTAACTATAAAATCTATGTTTTTAATAGATATAGGGATATTCATGTTGGTTTATTCTTGAGTGAGCTTTGAAAGTATGCCATTCAAATAATATGCCCATCTAATTTGTTGGCTTGATTAACATAAACTTGTTCATGATATGTCCTTGATAGTATATGTAAAGATAGCTCTTCTTTATTGCCTACTATTGACAATCAGTGTCTCTCTCTTTTGTCTTGATCAGTCTCACTAGAGATTTATCAACTTTATTGATTTTTCAATAGAATTCTTTTTAATTTTTTTCATTTTCTATTGATTTTCTCTTCACTATTTCATTTATATATAAAAATCTATGAAATAATATATAACAAATACACACTTAAAAATTTATGTATATGTGTGTGTATGTATATCCTTTTTTTCCTATCTTTTGCCTATAAAGTTAGGTTTCTTCTTTTGTACTACAACCATTTAATCCTATAAATTCCCTTCTAAACACCGCCTTAGCTATATCCCCAGAATAATTTGATATGCCATGTTTTCATTTTTTTAAGTTTAAGATCATTGCAATTTCCTTTGCGATTTTCCCTTTGGCCTATGAGTTATTTAGAAGTATGTGATTTAAGTGTCGATTATCTGGTATGTTCTAGATATCTTTCTGTTACTGTTTTCTAGATTAACTTAATTTTCTAGTTTAACTTTAATTTTAACTAAATTTTCAAAAATATTTTGAGACTTGTTTAGGGCCATGCATGTGGCCTTTCTTGGTAAATGTTCCTTGCACACTTGAAAAGAATGTGTGTTCTGTTGTTTCTGGGTGGAGCATTCATCAATACCAGTGAGGTCACATTGGCTAGGAGTCTTGCCAAATTCTTCTATAGTCCTATATATTAGAGGCATACTTGTTCTAACAGTTACTGAGACTGAAATTCTAACACTTCTTCTGTAATTGTGGATTCATCTATTTCTCATTCATTTTCATCAGTGTTTTACTAAATGAAGTTTCAATCTTATAATGTGCATATACATGTGAGATTTTTATGTCTTTTTTGGTAAATTGAATATTTTATTTCAAAACATCACCTTTTTTTCTTAAGGAATGTTCCATGCTCTAAAACTATCTCTCACATTAATACAGTCACTCTAGCTTTTATTTCATTTATGTGTACATGGTATATTATTTTTCTGTCCTTCTACCTTCAGCTTACCTGTGGTTCATAATTAAAGTAGGTACCTTATAGACTTTAGATGAGTATATCTTGGTATTTTATCTAACCTGATAACCTCTGGTCTTAATTTTTGTCTGATTTTTACAGGCTTTTTAAATTAATTATTTTGTATTGATTCCGTTTTATCTTATTTTTGGCTTACTAGTGTTTGTTTTAAGGAAACCTTCTGTGACAATAGAAATGATCTATATCTGTGCTGTTCAATGCAGTGGGCACAAAAGCATGTAGTAATTAAGTATTAAAATGTGGCTACTGTATCTGCAAAACTGAATTTTTTATTGTATTGAATGTTAATTAATTTAAAATTAAATATCCACATGTGGCTAGAAGCTATTTTATTAGCTAGCAAAGCTCTGGCTATATAATATATATCTATAACTTATCATTGTCACTATTCAAGTAATGTCATATAATTTCATGTGAAAAACCTTATAATCCATTCTTTGTACTATCATCACCATATATTTTACTTCTATTATTCTAAAACTTACAATCCATTGCTTTTGCTTTAAGCAACTATCTTTCAAGGAGAAGAAAAAGCAAAAGAAAGTGATTTTATACATACTAATATATTTAGCATCTTGTATTTTCTCATCTAACCTTGTGTGATTCCAAACTTTTATATGGTGACATTTCCTTTATGCCTGAAGCTATATTGTTAATGTTTATTATAGTACAAATTACTAATGATAAAAGTTCACAGCTTGTGACAGTCTGAACAAGACTTTATTTTACCTTCATCTATGAAGATCTTTCTCCTGGGTAAAAAATTCTCTGTTGACAGATTTTTCCCCATACCTTTCATATGCTCCATTATACTCTAGCTTGCATCATTTCAGATAACAAGTCATCTGATATTCTTGTTGATCTATATGTAATGTTCCTCTTTCCCTAATTATTTTTAAGATTTTCCTTTTATCACTCATTTTCAGTAACTAGATTCTTACGTACTTTGGTGTCATTTTCCTTTTTAATCTGCTTGAGATGTGTTGAGCTTCTTGATTTGTGGGTGCATAACGCTACCTTGATTTGGAAAATTCTCAGCCTTTATTTAATCTAATATTGTTCTGACTCCCTTCTTGCTTCTCCTTCTGGGACCTCAGTCATGTGCATATTTGACAGCTTGATAATTTCCCACAAGTCATCAAGTCTCTAGGCTTGTTTTTATTTTTTTCAATTTTATTTCTGTGTATGCTATATTATAGAAAGCTCCTGTTGTTCTGTTAGAGTTGACTGACTTTTTCTTCTGCAGTGCCCACTGTTTACCTTATCCAGTGTATTTTTCATCTAAATAGTATTTATTTTCATCTTTATAAGTTAGACTGGGATGTTTTTACATCTTTCATTTGTTTCATCATCCTCATATTTTCTTCTACCTTTTTGATCATATAGGATATATTTAAAATGATCATTTCAATGTCCTTTTCAAATAATCATCTCATCTCTGTCATTTCTGGATTGGTTTCTATTGAATAATTTTTCTCCTGTTATGGATTATATTTCTCTTGTATGTTTGAATGTCTATTATCTTTTAGTTAAATGTCAGAAATTGTAGATTTTGTTTTTGTGGCTAGATTTTGTTGTATTATTTTAAGTATGATTGTTCCTTTTCTGGAGTGAGGTTTTTTTTCATTTAAAATCAATTCAATCCTTTTAATTTAAAAATATGTATGAAAGGATGCTAAGAAAAAGTAAAAGGGAGCACCATTTACCATGCATATAAATATTACTTTCAGCGTCTTTTATTTAATGAAAGAGACTCACTACTCTAATCTGTATAAACAGTTTGGGGAGTTCAGTCACAGATTCAATATTTCAAAACAGGGATGTTTCTTTCACCTTTCTATCTTTCATTGCATAATAGGTACTCAGTAAATCATTGAAGAAAGAGTAAGTAATTAATAGAATCTGAGAGCTGGCCTTATTAATTTATTAAATTGATACCAGTCAGTTGATTCTTCCCCACTTAATTTTTCAGTATCTGTACTAAGCCTGCTTTTTCCTAAAATATTTCACAAATCACAGGGAAATAAAAATTTCTTCCTCTCAGGCCAGTAGTCTTAGTTCCTTTGAGCTTTTCCAGCCTTCCTTTAGGTCTGCATATTGGATGGTATGAGTGGTTTGGTATAACAAGCCTGAGACTTTATGTGTTTAAATCTGAAAAAATTTAAGACACCTTCATATTTTGTGTATATTCACATCATGTCATCTTAGAATTCTTGTTGTCCCAGATGAAAATAAAATAAAGTCCTGATTACATGGAGAAGTACTCAGGGAGCACCAAGAAATAAGGAATAGACAAATGCAGAGAATATGAAATGGAAATGATATTGAGAAAGCTAACAGGGACTACTTCCACTGCAGGAAGAAAGAAGAAGAAAATGTTAGAACAATTGGGGTGCAAGTACATTTGTAAATGCAGTGACAAGAAGACCAGGTTTCTGTCTGATACCTCATGATTTTATCTAAAGTACAATGCAATGTCATCAGGTAGCATTGTATTTGGAAAGAGTGAGACAGAAGGCTCTGGAAAGGGAGAATCATTAATTGTTTTAATAGACATGAGCATATGTGCAAAAGTTTCTGCAGAGATCAGAAGGTTTGATTTTTTTTCCAGAAAAATCATGTAAAAATTTACTGAATTGTTTTGGGTGTCCATTTGAGAGTGGTGATTATGAACTTATTGCAATAATCTGATTTATTATATAATTTTCTCCAGCAGCATTCAATTGCTAAAGGGGAATGATAGATAAGGTAAATTGCTGGGTTTTTTAAGGTTGGGGGTTTCAATAACATCTGTCTCCTCTTTTATTACATAAATTAACATTTTAAAAAGATCAGTTTCTACAATGAAACTCTGAAGCTGGTAATCAGGTAGGATGGTTTGAAGTTCTGACTGTAGAACTAGGAAAGCTAATTTGATGAGGGATGGATGAGGAAAAGAGTGTTGTAGGGAAAAGACCATTTCACAATGCTCTCAAGATCTGGGAAGTATTACCCTCTGTATCTTTTCTTGCACAATTGATTTCATTATAGTGGGGTTGTGTTAACATGATGAAAAAGAAGAAGTCTTTAACAATGGAACATTGAACATAAACTTTAACAATGTCTATAGGTAGTATAATTGTTATGGGGGTATCATTGTCACAAAATCAGCTTAGAAGAGGTATGTGGCAGGGGACATGAGAGATGGCACAGAGCACAAAACTATAGCATCTGTCTCTGAGACAACATAGGGACCTTAAATATCTCAAATGATTTCCTAATTTCAATTCTTTTTTTTAACCTAATTTCAATTCTTAAAGATATGTCCAATTTTCCCACAGACTCCTGCTTCTACCATTCAGATCATTATAAAATTGCTGAAGTCTTAGTGAAGTACAGGAAATTCTTGTGGTATCACAGATTAATCTGTTCTACTTTACCCACCAATATAACTTTATTTCCAAGAAGGTACCTTGTTAAAGGGATGAGTTATTACTTTTTAGAACTCACAGGTGTTGGAGAAGAGCATATATTCTATGCTACCCCTGATGCAATGGAGCAAAAGTCAAGTGTGAGGGCTTCTAAATTGGAACTTCTGGAGACTGGATGAGTGACTTTACTTTGTGGAGCATAAAATACAAAGATGGAAAACATCTTACCATATTACCATCACTCTCACAATAGGCCCTTGGCTAGTATTGTTATTTAACCATAGTACTTCTTGCCATTCACTTGTAAATATGTATTGAAATCCACGCAGCCACTATAATTGTATTTTCACATCATACAAATACTGTTTGCCATTCAAGCCTGTGGAAAAAGAGACAAAATGGGGTTATAAGACAAAATGTGGTCATCAGTAGGCTAGATATTATAAGTGAGGTATTAAAGAGCTGGATGGCCTAAATCAAAGATACAGATTTAGGGGAACAAATATCAAATATGAGATTGCCTTTAACAATAATACAACTAAGCTAATCCAAATAGGCCTTGTAAGGATAGGATTGTGGATATATAATACAAAATCCTTCAATCTAAAAAACATGAGTCAGAAAAGAGCACAAGTGTGATAGTGCTGATGGGGAAAAGATAAGGAAGTAAGAGGATCTTAAAGAGGTACAAGCTCTAAGTTATGAAATAAATGAACCATGGGGATGAAAGTACAGCATAGGGAATATAGTCAATAGTATAGTAGTGTGTTTGAAGGGTGACAGACAGTAACTGCACTTACCTTGGTGAGCATTTAGTGATGTATATAATTGTCAAAGAACTATGTTGTATACCCCAAACCAATATAATATTATATATTAGCTATACTTCTGTAAAAAGTTGACTTCCAAAAAAGGAAGATGATGATCCTAAATCACTTGGAGTATTGAAATATTTCCTAGGGAATCATTTGGTGGATACTATTAATAAAAGGAAAAATATCTTGAGAACAATCCATAGAAAGATAACCAGGATTTTGAGGGGCCTGTGAACTCTGACATATCATGAGAATCAAAGAAGTTATGTCATTTAAAGGTGTTGTTATCCATCTTCAAATATCTGAGTTGCTGCTATGTAAGTGAAATATTTGATACAAGATATACATCTCTAGGTACAATGTCTATGACCAAAAGAAACAAGATATTCAATGGCTGAACTTTATAACACTTTGGTAGTGGCATAACTTCCTACTCAGCAGTCAAATAAAGGCTATATTACTGCAGGTTAGACTCCTGAAATGACAGAACAATTGGAAGTGACAGACTTGGGTTATTTCCAACACTGATAGCTCATGGTTATATTAATGATGTTCAATTAGGTTTATTCTATTTTCTCCATGATTTTCTCTTTTTTTGTAAAGGACCTTACTAAGATTCTCCTATACCATTGAGAAGTTGTGATGGCTGAACCTTCTACACTTATGGCCAAAATATGTTCCTTATCCTTCCTGGAAGAGACCAATTAAGTATTCTTAACTAAGTTACTAAGTAACATTCTTAACTAAGTATTCTGAAAAATCAAAGTACTTGTACAAGTTTAAGACTATTTGAGACTTGTATCTAAATTAATAATTAACCCAAGTTTAAAGCTATACTCCACTAAGCTATCAAAACAATGCCATGGAGAAGTTTGCTTATAGTATGAAGTTATAAAGTGCTATGTAAATGCTACAGTATCATCAACCTTATAATTATTTCATGGATGTAAAGTGTTCTCATTATAGAACTTTAGATTAAAATCCTCCTCTGCCAATCACTTTCCAGATAGCCATCTGGTCATCCTTGTTGCTAAGGCTTTACACCATGGGGTTCAACAATGGAGTCACAATTGTGTAGGTCACTGTCACAAGCCTATCTTTGCTGGTCAAGTACTTGGCTGATGGTCTCAAGTAGACAAAGGAGGCACAGTCATAGTAGACAACGACTACAGTAAGATAGGAGATGCAGATGGAGAAGGCTTTTTGCTTGCCTTCAGCTGATGGGATCCTTAGGATGGTATGGACAACGAAGCCATAAGAGATGCAAATGAAAGTCAGGGGGACCATGAGTGCAAGAACTCCATCTATGATGATGAACAGTTAATTGATGGAGGGATCAGTACAGGCAAACTGGATAACTGGTGAGATGTCACAGAAGTAGTTGTTGATCTTGTTGGGGCCATAGAAAATTAGTTCAAAGACTAAGAGGGAGCCTATCAGTGAGAACAAAAAGCCAATCACAGCACAGTGGCTGCCAGTTGTGCACATACCTGCCAGCTCATAAGGATAGAGTACTGAAGTGGGTGACAGATGGCCACATAGTGGTCATAACCCATAACCCCCAGTAACATGCAATTAGCAACAGCAAAACCAAGGAAGAAAAACATCTGAGTGGTACAACTAATGAATGAACTTGTTCTGAGCACAGACAACAGATTTAGGAGCATCTTGGGCAGGATAACAAAGGTGTAGCATGTCTCAGAGATGGATAGGATCCCTAGGAAGAAATACATTGGTGTGTGGAGGCTGCAATCCAGGCATATGAGAGAGACAATGGTAATGTTCCCACTCAGGATAATCAGATACAGGCACAGAAAAACAGCAAATAGGACGAGCTGGATTTCTCTGAGGTTAGAAAATCCCAGCAACAGGAACTCTGTGGCAGAGGAGAAATTCATTTGGTTGACTTGGCCCCCAAGATTGACCTGCAGAGAACAGGAACGAAGGAACAAATTGTTACCCTGACAGATACAGGTACTTAGGTCCATTACACATTGAAGAACAATAAATAGGAGAAGATCTTATTAGCAACAAATAGGAGAGGACTAATCCAAGTAGAAAATGCCCTATTACTCATGTCAATTCACGGAATTGTTTCAAAGAACTTATATTAATTATTTCTAGCAACATTTCTGCATTTCTTACAGTGTTGAAGTAATTTTTTTCACAGTGCTTTGAATAGCAATGAAGGAATGGAAATGTCTGAAAATTTACTTTGTAACAATCCTGTCATTTATTTTATTTATAATTCTCTGTGCCTTGGTTTTCTCATCTGTAGTATAAAGATACAGCTAGTACCTCTCTTTAGGGTTTCTTATGAAAAGTAGAGCACGTAGCAGAGCACATGCACATTGTAAGCTTTTGGCAAATATTAGATTTTGCCATATATATGAATTTTTAGGAAATTGTTGCTAGATTTTCTTAAGTCTCTTTTTGGATGTACTTTAAGCATATGTCTATGTAAAGCTTTACTTTTTAAACCCTATTATTTTATTTTCACAAAACTACTAGACTGACATTCTAACCCAACTTCTATTTGTGTACAATTTTAATGACAATACTATTGTGTTGACTTTATCCTTTCACCTTGTCCCACAATCTCTTTCACCCTCTTGACACAGGGAGTTAGAAGCAATCTTAAATTTTTTAAAATGAAAATTTGTTTCTTTTTTTGGTATCATTAATCTACAATTACATGAGGAACATTATGGTTACTAGACTTCCCCCATCACCAAGTTCCCCCTACATACCCCATTACAGTCACTGTCCATCAGTGTAGTAAGATGCTCTAGAGTGACTACTTGTTTTTTCTGTGTTGTACAGCCCTCCTCGTGCCTCCCCATACATTGTCTGCTAATAGTAATGCTCCCCTTTATCCCCCCCCTTATTCTTCCCTTCAAACCCATCCTCTCCAGTTCCTTTCCCTTTGGTAACTGTTAGTCCATTCTTGAGTTCTCTGAGTGTGCTGCTATTTTGTTCCCTCAGTTTTTTCCTTTGTTCTTATACTCCACAGATGTGTGAAATCATTGGATACTTGTCTTTCTCTGCCTGACTTATTTCACTGAGCCTAATACCCTCTAGCTCCATCCATGTTGTTGCAAATGGCAGGATTTGTTTTCTTCTTATGGCTAAATAATATTCCATTGTGTATATGTGCCACATCTTCTTTATCCATTCATCTACTGATGGACACTTAGGTTGCTTCCACATCTTGGCTATAGTAAATAGTGATGCGATAAACATAGGGGTGCATATTTCTTTTTAAAAATGGGCTGCTCCATTCTTAGGGTAAATTCCTAGGAGTGGAATTCCTGGATCAAATGGTATTTCAATTTCTAGTTTTTTGAGGAACATCCATACTGCTTTTCACAATGGTTGAACTAATCTACATTCCCACCAGCAGTGTAGGAGGGTTCCCATTTCTCCACAACCTCGCCAACATTTGTTGCTGTTTGTCTTTTGGATGGTGGCCATCCTTACTGGTGTGAGGTGATATCTCATTGTGGTTTTAATTTGCATTCTCTGATGACCAGTGATGTGCAGCATATTTTCATGTGTTTGTTGGCCATGTGAATTTCTTCTTTGGAGAAGTGTCTGTTCAGATCCTATGCCCATTTTTAATTGGTTTACTTACTTTTTGTTTGTTGAGGTGTGTGAACTCTTGATATATTTTGGATGTCAACCCTTTAACGGATCTGTCATTTATGAACATATTCTCCCCTATTGTAGGATGCCTTTTTGTTTTATTGGTGGTGTCCTTTGCTGTACAGAAGATTTCAGCTTGATATAGTCCCACTTGTTCACTTTTGCTTTTGTTTTCCTTGCCCAGGGAGATATGTTCATAAAGAGGTCGCTCATGTTTATGTCCAAGAGATTTTTGCCTATGTGTTTTTCCTAGAGTTTTATGGTTTCATGCCTTACATTCAGGTCTTTGATCCATTTTGCATTTACTTTTGTGTATGGGGTTAGACAATAATCCAGTTTCATTCTCTAACATGTAGCTGTCCAGTTTTGCCAGCACCATTTGTTGAAGAGGCTGTCATTTCCCCAGTGTATGTCCATGGATTATTTATTGTATATTAATTGACCATGTATGTTTGGGTTAATATCTGGACTCTATTCTGTTCCACTGGACTGTGGCTCTGTTCTTGTGCCAGTACCAAATTGTCTTGATTACTGTGGCTTTGTAGTAGAGCTTGAAGTTGGAGAGCATAATTCCCCCTGCTTTATTCTTCCTTCTCAGGATTTCTTTGGCTACTCAGGTCTTTTGTTGTTCCACATTAATTTTAAAATTATTTGTTCCAGTTCACTGAAGAATGCAGTCAGTATTTTGATAGGGATTGCACTGAATCTGTAGATTGCCTTCAGCAGGATGGCCATTTTGACAATATTAATTCTTCCTAGTCAAGAGAATGGGATGAGTTTCCATTTGTTAGTGTCCTCTTTAATGTCTCTTAAGAGTGTCTTGTAGTTTTCAGGGTATAGGTCTTTCACTTCCTTGGTTAGGTTAATTCCTGGTATTTTATTCTTTTTGATTCAATTGTGAATGGAATTGTTTTCTTGATTTCTCTTTCTGCTAGTTCATCGTTAGTGTATAGGAAAGCAACAGATTTCTGTGCATTAATTTTGCATCCTGCAATGTTCCTGAATTCAGTTATTAGTTCTAGTAGTTTTATAGTGGAGTCATTAGGGTTTTTATGTACAATATCATGTCATCTGCAAATAGTGACTGCAAATTGTCACTTTAACAATCTGAATGTCTTGTATTTCTTTATTTTGTCTGATTGCCATGGCTCTTGGACCTCCAGTACTATGTTGAATAACAGTGTGGAGAGTGGGCATCCCTGTCTTGCTCCCCATCTTAGAGAAAAGGCTTTCAGCTTCTCACTGTTAAGTATGATGTTGGCTGTGGGCTTGTCATATATGGCCTTTATTATGTTGAGGTACTTGCCCTGTATACCCATTTTGTTGAGAGTTTTTATCATGAATGGATGCTCAATTTTGTTGAATGCTTTGTCAGCATCTATGGAGATGATAATGTGGTTTTTGTCATTTTTTTTTGTTGATGGGTGGATGATGTTGATGGATTTTCGAATGTTGTGCCATCTTTGCATCCGTTATCGCGTCCCGCCACCTAGGGTGATGGCAGGAGAATGATCACGGGAGGCCTGGTTCGTTAGGAATCTTTATTTTGGGCATCCAAGCATCCATCTAGCAAAAGGCAAAAGCAAAAAACAACAACCACACACACTTCCTCCAGGGCAGCAGCTTATATAGCATATCCCAACCAATCAGCTGACTGATCACGCGCCAGGTTCAGTCTTATTGGAAACATGTGAAAAGCATGCTATGAGCACGAGCATGGAAATGGGGACAAGCCAATCGTGGAGACTTCCTTATGCGCTGAGCTGTAGGGCCAGGAAGGGTGGTGTCTAGGAAGCAGGCGCCATCTTTAGGGCATTGTCCAGCTAGAGTGGGGCTCAGCCTCAGCCATAGGCCAGGCCCCCACATCTCCCCCTTTATTGTTTTATAACCAAAGGGCTGTCGGGATCATGCCTGTCTTAGGTCGTCCAGAGTCTGCGGCATTCTTACCCGTCCTCAGGCAACAGACAACTTAGGTCTGCGCCCTGTCTTAGGTTGATATGTGCAGCTCCCGATCTTACCCGTCCTTGACTACTGATCCAGCATATTAAGCCATACTCAAGGGGAGATGCCTTCCTCTAGCACTGCCATGGCCTGCAACAGGACCTTCCATTCTCCCCATTGCTGTTTTTGTATGGAACAGACTTTCCTCCCAAGCAGGAGGAGGCCCACAATTAGCAATATTCCTATGACACCTACACCTGACCAGGCTTTGGTGGCGTTTAACACAGCTTCAGCTATTTGAGCTATGGAGAGCATATCTACCTTCTTGGAGCTAACATTCAAAATTTCTAACCGTAGCTGAGTGGTGAGCTTGTCAAGCTCACTGGACCAATTTGTGATTAACATCTTGCCTAACTGTCTGGACAAGTTGGCAGCTTTAGAATAATTATGAAAAGGAATACCAGCAATACACCCCCGTATAAGAATGGACACAGCCCACGGACAAAACCTCCCCCAAGAGGTCCAATTGTTCTTGAAGAAGGTTCATGCGTTGGTTGACCAAGGCCATCCCATTCTTAAAATGGCCGTTGATGACGTTCTGCGTTGTCATTGCCGAGGCAGTAGCCTGGGACAGACCATTCAGCATCTCTGCTGTAGGAATGGTGATAGTCAGCGCGGTGGTGGCTGCAGCTGCAGCTCGGCTCCGCCGTCACCTGCTGTAGGATCCACGGCAGGAGCAGAAGCAGTGCGATCATCTTGTACCTCCGCTCCGGGGTTTTCCACTCTGTGTATCAGATGTTCAGGCACCCAAATGGGGGTCTGCTGGTCCTGTGGAAAAACACAAACCAAGCCTTGGGTCCAGATTATCACTGGGTCCGGGCCTTTCCATGTTCCTTCCAACACATCCTTCCACAAAACTTTAGGCATGTGTTTTGGATTGGATTGTTGGCCGTGCCGCTCTGCTGCACTGCGGCCATTTTTGTCCAGTGTTAAAAAGTTTAAAATGAATAATATGATGTTTAATTTGTCTCTGGGGAATAGGAAAGTCTTCTCCTATTCCCCCTTTTTGTTTATATAAGGCATTCTTGAGGGTAAGGTGGGTGCGTTCCACCATACCCTGACCCTGAGGGTTGTAGGGAATGCCGGTAGTATGTTTGATGTCTAGAGTTTTGACAAAGGTAAGGAATGGTTTGGATGAATACGCTGGCCCATTGTCCATTTTCAGATGCTTGGGCTTTCCTCAGGCCGAAAATGCTTATAAACAATGGGAAATGACATCCCGAGATTTCTCCCCCATGTGGCAGGATGCAAAGATAACACCTGAGCAGGTGTCCACAGACACATGAACATATTTCATCCTGCCAAATTCGGGGATGTGAGTGACATCCATTTGCCAAATCTGGTTGGGAAGCAATCCTTTTGGGTTAACCCCTATGGGGGTAGGGGGAAGAAACGATACACACCACTTGCAGCTGACCACTATGGCTCTCGCCTGTTCTCTAGTGATCTGGAACTTCAGGCGGAGGGTGGTGGCATTAGCATGAAATTTATTGTGAAATAGATTGGCCTGTTCCACAGGGTCTGTTACCACAAACATAGTAGATTCCCTAGTCAGGGAATCCGCGCAATGGTTTCCCTCGGCGAGGGGCCCCAGAAGGGAGGTATGAGCTCTTATATGTCCAATGAAAAAGGGGTCTGAATGGTCCCGAATTATCTGCTGTAGGCATCTAAGAATATTTAAGATGGATGAGGAGGGGTTAATGTAACCTGCGCACTCTATTGCAGAGACTGCATTCACTACATACTGGCTGTCTGGTAGAAGGTTAAAGGGTTCCTTTGGAAAGAGCTCAAATGCTCGCATCACTGCCAATAGTTCTGTCTGTTGGGCCAAGGTAGTAGCGAACTTGAAGGTCCACGACTATGGCCCAAATGCCAGTTTTAGAACCATCAGTGAACAGTACTCTAGGTAAAAAGATGAGACAGTGTAACTTTCTGATGGTCATGTAATTAGGATGTGGAAGGGCCAGGCTTCAAACCTAGGGTAAGTCCATACTCCAAACTACTGCTCAATACTAACTTTTGGTTTAATGTTAGTATCACCTTTAAAAATTGAAGAACAGGATGCTGGAAGAGGTTTAAGAATTTGTATTCATCACAGAGCTAACACTGTGTTACTTTGATGCATTTATATTTTGTAATATGATTGCCTTTGTGTCTAAGTTTATCACATTACATAATTATAGGACAATATTGTCTATATTCATTATACCGTGCATTAGATCTCTGGTTTATTTTACTTCTCACTACAAATTTGTACCCTCAAGCATCATCAGTCTTATCTCCCCACCCACCCCACCCATGGAAACCACCATTGTCTCTGTTTTTGTAAGTTTGACTGTTTTGTCAGAATCCACATATAAGTGAGATCATGTAGCACATGTCTTTCTCTGTATGACTTATCTCACTTAACATAATGTGTTTCCAGTCTGTCAGTGTTGTCACAAATAGAAGGACATCCTCCTTTCCCATGGCTGAATAATCAATATATATACTGCATCTTTTTTATCCATTCATCCATGGATAATCATATAGATTGTTTCCATATCATGGCTACTGTGAATAATGCTGTAATAACACAGGAGTGCTAATCTCTCTTTGAAATACTGTTCTCATCTCCTTTGGGTATGTACCCAGTAGTGGAATAGCTGGACCATATGGTAGATCTACTTTTAATTTTTTTAGGAACCTCCATATCATTTCCAGTAGTAGTTGGACTAAGTTACATTCCCACCAACAGTGCATAAGGGTTGCCTTTCAACTACATCCTCACCGTACAGTCTCCTGTCTTCTTGATGATGGCCATTTTAGTGAGAGGTGCATATTGAAACCATGTTTTCCTTAACTGAAAGTCACATTCTTTCTATTGCATTTCACAGCAATTTTTAATTTCTGTATCACATTTTCAGTCTTTAAGTCAGGGTAATGGCATTAAAGCTGTGTTTCCTATTGACTGGAGTTTGAATGAGAGAGGAGGTTCTGGTTCTTGAAGAACACCAGCAAATGCTGAAGGGCTGAATACAACTATTATACTATTGTGAAAGTGACACTATTTGAAAGGACTACTGACTCATAACCAGCACAGTTCCTCACACTTAGAAGTCGTTACTTATTGCATAAATGAATAGTCAGGCTTATACAGATGGTTGACATACCAAAGAACCACTAATGAGGTAGGAAACTCCTTGCAAATGAAATATTGTCTCAGTTTTCTGTGGGACAACTTTGCTTTTGAATTTTTTTTAGTTGAAAAATGATGAACACAAAATGGTAATCATTCCATTAAACTGTAACTATTCCAGTAATAGTGCTTACAGGAAATATGAACTATGGCCCTTGGAATCTGAGGATTTTCCTATTCTTCCTTAGGGAATTCTGATATTTTAATAAAGAGCTTAATTATATATTTGGGAAGGTAATTTTATCTTGACTACTCCTCATCTTTCTCCAACTCCAGAAAGGTACTAGCTCCTACACTGGTCAACCTCCTTCATAGTGAGGCACATCAGATCCCAAAAGATCTGCTGCTGGTCTGCCCTGGTTCTGAGTCTGTAGCTCTCAGGCTGACCATTCCTGTGTGTGTAGGTATGGTAACCTGTGTGCAGAATACATACCTAAAGAGGTAATTGTCTAATTGCCATGCCACTATGTTTTCTAGTCTTACTACCTTCTACCTTCTCTAAATACCTTTATATACTTCTGAATATGTACTATTTATAGATAATGAGAGTAACTACACGTGTTCTTAATCCTTTCTGAAAATACAGGTATTATCTGAATGTGGTATATATTTCTTTATAACTACTTAGTTACTGAAGCATGAGAGTCATGTCATTGTACAGAGTTGCTATCCTGTGCACAACATCAGAGTGTGTTTGGAGTTTGTTGTGTGGGTGTGTGTTCATATACTTGGTCTTCAAATAGGAATGGGTAAATACCATTCTTTTTCTGTTGAATGAACTGGATTATAGCATTATCTCCCCAAGAAGATTTTATTATTTGTCAGGCCATTCTCCAGAAAAAGAAGAGGACACACACACACACACACACACACACACACACATACTTTTCCCTCACCTTCCTCATCCCCAGAGTGTGGTGGGAGAAGGGCAGTGTGTTTCAAATCACCTTAAGCTCTCTCTTGTGCTTCACTTAGTATGGGAGAGATCCCCATAGTAGTCCCCTAGGGCACCCTCGAGCCTACAAAGGCCAACTGCTTTCTTGAGGGCTGTGTCTGTTCGGAGGACCCTGTGGGTGGAGGAAGTTAGTTCAAGCTCTCCCATAGCTTGGAAGCAAGCAGAGGCACAAACAGCTCCATCTGCATTTTATTTAAGCTGAGTCAACCAGACTTGCCCAGCGACCCCCAGTAAGGGGCTCTGCCTCACTCCTCCTGATCTACATGGTTTCTTCTCCTTTCTCAGTGTCTCAGTGCCCTGGCCATGCCTGGCAAGGCCAAGAAGAGAGTCTAAGTTACACCACTGAGATATGGTGAGTGGAAAAGAGACTCTCAAGTATTTCCAAAGGCAGAATTTGGCCAGCTTTTAATTACTTATTCTTATGAAGGGAAGTAGGGGATATCTGAAAATTATTTTTATTTAAATCATCAATTCTTTGGAGCTTTCATTTTATTGATTTTTTAAAACAGTTTATCTTTCTTGAGCCTGTGATGGGAAGTATAGCAACAGTGCATATCTGGGGAGGGAACTTAGCCCACATACAGATTAATTTCAATTCACAAAGATTTTTTCATCATCTATTTACATTGAACCATATGAAAATAATGTGAGGGATTCAGAGATATTGTATAATATAGGGGAGCACGTGATTTGAAGACTCTATGATAGGATCCCACTCTAGATGAGAAAGGCTTGACTCTCCAAAACTGCTCTCCTGGCCTGCTCTCCTGAAGACACCTCCATTTAATGCAGCACCAAGACTCCATGCCTTGCAAAGTGCAGAATCCAGGACTAATCTGAAGGGACAGAAAGAGAGAAAGTGGCAGAGAAAAAATAATTAGTGCATGATAGTCCACAAATGAAACTGTGTATGTGAGGAATGGTGGGTACATCATAGGTATGAGTGTGCATATGTGTTTTTATGTTACATGAGGGCAGGGGCTGGCAAAGCGAGGCTGGTTACAGTGTTTATGACTTACAAGTCCTTAGAGGACAAAGACAGATTTCACTTCTCTTCATAGTACCATAAGAACAAGAAGGTAATACTCTCTATACCCTATGCTGATTAGTCAAAGAGTACATCATATGATCGCTTTTACCTTCAATTTGAGATTCTGAGATAAACTGCAAAGATTAATCATATACAAAATTGGACCAGTAGAAATAAACCACTTTCCTAAAACTACCTAGATGGAAAGAAATTTATTTCAAAACATAAGCCATGGTTTTGAAAATTTATCAAGGGGTTAGGGGACCAGGGATATGAAATATAGATTTTTCCCTAAAGTCTTCAAAACCAACTTACAATAGCAGCTGAGAGGTATAGAGGGAGTCACTACATGGCCGCTAATTATTCTCCCCTACTACACACTCGGGAGCTGCAATGCATAGAGCCCTGAAGCACATTTGTTTCTAAGAGGTGCTAGGAAAAGGGAGATGGACTAGAATTACACCCCCTTAAAACTGACTGGCACATGTAAAAATGTGTTTATCCCCTTTAGAAAATGTCTTGTCATTGAGGGTCCAAGACTGATATGTCCACCTTTGATCAGCCTGTCATTTTTCCTCATCTCCCTGCAAGAGATGGTGGGTGGAGCACAAATAATTGTTTCTCACTACCTGCATCCGGTTTTGGAGATTCTAGAACGCTCAGAGCTGGCATGACAATTTTTAAAATGTTGGCATGGTCAGGAGTGCTTTGACCACTTTTTCTCTCTTGCTCCTCACTTTTAGCTTAAGGCATCTATTTCTCTAAAACAATAGAGAAGAAAGCTTACCAGTCCCAGTGTGACCACCATGCTTATGGCCCACTACCTACTGGGAAGGCACCCCCTCCATCCCTGGGAAATCAGAGCTAGAGCCTCCTGGCTCTTTCCATTGGAAGACTCAGCAGGATGGAACTATTCCTGTACACTGTGTTTCAGAATGAAATTAAACTTTATCTTCCATGAGAATTTTACACAGCTTTTTTGACATTGGTACCCATTAAATGCCTCAGTTAAACTAGGATCATTCAAGGAGGATAACCACAAACTTCAGGGGGCCTAAACAGATTGATTATAGATAGATATAGATACATAGATGATAAATAGATAGATAAATATAGATAACTGGCACACATATAGATTATATAGACATAGATACAGAGGAGAGAGAGAGAGAAATTCAATGTTTTAGTCTAAGGAAGGAAAGACATAGGTAGAGGTAATAGATTGGTAGGGAGGAGGAGGGAGATTGGAGATTAAATGGACCTGGCAGATGTTTTCATAGATTTAAAGGTTATCTTTTGAAAAATTAATAAGACTTATTCTTTGTAGCTCCAGAAACCAGAACTAGAACCCACAAATGTGGCAGCATTATATTCTATAGGAGAAACCCTTGTTATCTCCAAATCAGATATTACTTTTTTTAAAAATACATCTTTGTTTGTAGATACTGTTTCCTGTTCCTGGAGAGGATCAGGCAAAGGTTAGGTGAATACTAGATTTATGCATTTGAGAGTCACAAAATTGGCAAGGAGTTAAATAATATGATTTCTCAGGTCCCTTGCAGCTCTAAGATCCTGTGTTTCTAGAGCTGAATGTACCCTTCCATTTCTTTAGAGGTGTGTGCGCATATATGTGTGTGTGTATAATTAATACAATGGACTATTAATTGTGACAGTTTATGCAAAGGCAATTTGAAAACCATCTTGACTGTAAGACTCATACTAACTCTTAGAATTATGTTCAAATCAAGCTAAAATTTAAGATTGTTTCTCCTTTTTGCACCTATATCATTGGTCCAGAGAAGGAATTGAGTTGCATGGAGTGTGTAAGATAATAAGCTAGTTGTTATGCTTGCTAGAGACTGAAACATCATCATCAATTAATTGCTCCTCTGCCACTATATAGTTGTTTGATGTCACTGGGAAAATCACTTCCCTTTCTGGGATTCACCTCCCTTATTTGAAAAAAAAAACCTGAACTAAAATTCCACTGATTTAAAACACTGTAATCCTATAGGCTAAGTCCACAATGGATAGCGGAGAGTTGGTTACAAAGAACAGAGAGTTGGTTTAAAGCTGCTGTTAGGTAATATGTTTGAGATCCAGGGTACTGGAGTTTTTACCTGGATCTCACCTGTCTCCCAGCTCTTACCCTGGCACTTGGATTCTTTACTCCCTAAACATCTATTCCTTAGACAGGGCAGTTTTTAGCAGTTTTAAAAGGTACACTTTAAAGCTCAAAAGGAAAAAACACTCAACTCATAGATCATCTTCTGCTTACTCATACAGAAAAAGTAGTGGGGAATAAAAAGTAATTTGGGTTTTTTATTTCAATTCTGTCTTTAAGCAATTAGCCATGTGATCATGAGCTAAATATTTAATATTTCTGGGTCAAGTGACACTATAACATTTGTCCTTGCTAACTCTACGATTATGAGGGTCAAATGTAATAATGTGATAAAAAGATATGCAAATATGGAGCATCATCTGACTGTGAAAATACAGCCATATATTCAGCTCAGCCTCCTCAGAGATCCATTAGCTATAGAACTTCTGTTGGAGAGAAGGTTGTTAGCCACTTTAGCCTTGCTCTCTTCCTCATATATCTGCCATATAGACTATATAAAATCTTGGAAGCTATTAGATATGACTAGGGTGATCTAACCCTGAAGATTTGGAACCTAGACCCCGTATTGTATTTACTTTGCATGTGACTTTTGGCAAAGCATACTACCTCCTCGTACATTAATTTTTCTTATTATCAAATACAACAATTATTTCTTTAATATATATGTTAATGTATACATGCCATATGGTATGTACATGCATACATATTATATATATGGAGAGTTTTAAGGATCAGATGTGATCATGCTATCCTTCTAATTCTTTTCTTCTTTTATTTGAGTAGTAGAAAGCTTGAAGTTAAGTTCCATGCCTAAATGATAAAACTGCTCAGTCAGATGTTTGATACTGTATACATACTTCTTTGTTTTCTTTTTATTTTTTTGTATCTTTACCTTGTGCTTATTTATCTGATGGTACTGCATCTCAACTTTTATATTTCTGCTGGAATTAACTGAAAGAAGGCATAGTTCCTGTGACAACAACCTCCCTCCACCTTGTTTATTAATTATTTGTCTGAAAATTCAATGAGCAGTTTTCATTTCCTTCTTCAAGTCTAAGACATCTTCTTTGAACGTGACAATATATATTGCTAAAGATCTGAGAACACATTACAGTCTCTTATTTCCTAGAGCATTCTTAAAATGTTGTAGGTAGGCTAGGATTCTTCTGAAGGGCATTGAGGGTCCTAGAAAGAAAGGATTTTCAGGCATAATATCTTGTCTAAACATTTCTGGAATATAAAAATACATCCAGGGAATGAGTCCAGGCACACAGCTCTGGAGGCTGGGATCTTATTACTATGAACCAAGAAGGGCTTCCCAAACAGTACTATTATGTGCAGGTAACAATAAACATGTTAATTTCATGTGTCCATTTGAAAACATGGAGATGTGGTGAGAAAAAGGCAGAGAGGACAGTAGGTCTAAACTCTTGGGAAGTAGGTTTCATGTGGGTGGGACTCAAACACAGAGATTAAAAAGAAGCAGACCCAAAGAAATCCTGAGAGTAAAGAATAAAGCAGGGGATATTACAGTCCCTGACTTCAAGATCTACTACAAAGAAACAGTAATTAAGACAATTTGGTACTGTCACAAGAACAGACCCATAGACCAATGGAACAGACTAGAGAGCTCTGATATAAACCCAAGCATATATGGACAATTAATAAATGATAAAGGAGCCATGGATATACAAGGGGGAAATGACAGCCTCTTCAACAACTGATGTTGGCAAAACTGGAAAGCTACATGCAAAAGGAATGAAACTGGATTATTGTCTAACCCCAATCACAAAAGTAAACTCAAAATGGATCAAAGACCTGAATGTAAGTCGTCATGAAACCATAAAACTCTTAGAAGACAACATAGGCAAAAATCTCCTGAATGTAAACTTGAGTGACTTTTTCCTGAACACATCTCCTTGGGCAAACAAAAGCAAAAATAAACAAATGGGATTACATCATGCTGAAAAGCTTCTCTACAGCAAAGGACACCATCAGCTCAACAAAAAGGTATCCTACAGTATGGGAGAATATGTTTGTAAATGACATATCCGACAAGGGGTTAACATCCAAAATATATAAAGAACTCACATGCCTCAATACCCAAAAAGCAAATAACCCTATTAAAAAATTGGCAGAGGATATGAACAGACACTTCTCCAAAGAAGAAATTCAGATGGCCAACAAGCACATGAAAAGATGCTCTACATTGCTGATTATCAGAGAAATGCAAATTAAAACCACAGTGAGATATCACCTCACACCAATTAGGATGGCCAGCATTAAAAAGACTAAGAACATAAATGCTGGCAAGGATGCACAGAAAGGGGAACCCTCCTACACTGCTGGTGGGAATGTAAATTAGTTCAACCATTGTGGAAAGCAATGTGGAGGTTCCTCAAAAAACTTAAAATAAAAATACCATTTGACCCAGGATTTCCACTCCTAGGAAATTACCCTAAGAATGCAGGAGCCCTGTCTGAAAAAGACATGTGAACCCCTATGTTTATCACAGCACTATTTACAATAGCCAAGAAATGGAAGCAACCTAAGTATCCATCAGTAGATGAATGGATAAAGAAGATGTGGTACATATACACAATGGAATATTATGTAGCCATAAGAAGAAAACAAATCCTACCATTTGCAACAATATGGATGGAGCTAGAGGGTATTATACTCAGTGAAATAAGCCAGGTGGTGAAAGACAAGAATCAAATGATTTCACTCCTCTGTGGAGTATAAGAACAAAGCAAAAACTGAAGGAACAAAACAGCAGCAGACTCACATAACCCAAGAATGGACTAACAGTTATCAAAGGGAAAGGGACTGGGGAGGATGGGTGGGAAGGGAGGGATAAGGGGGAAAAGGGGGCATTAAGATTTGCACACATAATGTAGTGGTGGTGGGGACACAAGAAAGGAAGTATATACAAAGAAGACAAGTAATGATTCTGTAGCATCTTACTATGCTGATGGACAGTGACTGTAATGGGGTATGTGGTGGGGACTTGATAATGCGGGAAATCTAGTAACCACAGTGTTTCTCATGTAATTATATATTAATGATACCAAAATTAATTAATTTTGTTCTCTTAGAAGCTGCTGAATATTCATATCAAATTTGCTATGAGTCCTGTGTGTTCGCTTACATATTGCTTCACTGAAGCTTTATAACCTGGTTAAATCGGTTTTAAAAAAGATTCTCTGTTTCACAGACTAGAGGAGTCACGTGACTGCTCCAGAGTCAGGCAAGTTACACCTGGAGAATGAGCGATTGAATCTCCTGCCCCCTTTACACATGCAGTAGGTGGGGATCTTGCCTATTGTGAAAGGACGGCATGAAGATCATCCTCTCTTGCCCAGGAGTGTTGTATCAGCAAAGAACTGGGAGTCAGGAGGTTCCAATTGCACTTCCGCATGACTTTGGATGAGTTCTCTCTCTTGGCATAATATGAAAAAAAATAAAACATAAACTCCCTAAAGCATATTTTTGCTCAAAACTTTCGTTTCAATCATAATATAGAAGGAAGTAAAGAAAGAAAGGCAGGAAAGCCTCTCATGGTGAGTTTGCTGGTGGTGGGCTCATCAATGTCAGTAACCATAGGGTCCTTCTTGGGGTGCTGAAGGAACTGATTTTGTCTGGGCCCACAGCCAGTTAAGGTCACCAAGGTTCTGGAGGTCTACAACCACATGGTGATGACACATTTCATTCTTCTAGGATTTCCAACAAGGCCAGGCTTCCAGCTGCTCCTCTTCTTTGTTTTCCTGGTGATCTACCTACTGACACTAATAGAGAACTTATTATCTTCGGCATTCACAGTGATGGAAAGTTGCACAAGCCCTTGTCCTTATTCCTGAGCAACCTCTCTTTCCCAGAGATGTGGTACATCACAGTCATCAGCCCCAAGGTGCAGGTAGACTTCCTCAGCCATTCTAAGACCATTTTATTCAATGGCTGCATGACTCAGCTTTACTTTTTTGTGACCTCTGTCTGCACTGACTACATTCTCCTTTGACCACTATGTAGGCATTTGTAATCCACTGTGCTACCCAGTTATCATGACCAACCCGCTTTGTGGTGCTCTGGCCAGGGGATGCTGGTTCTGCAGACTTGTGACTGCCGCAGTGAAGATGGTTTCCATAGCCCGACTCCACTGCTGTGGCACGCCTCAGATCAATCACTGCCTCTAAGATATCACACCACCCCTTAGTGTCTCAAGTGAGGACTCCTCACAGGCTGAGCTAGTGCACTTCCTCTTGGCCCTCACAGTCACTGCCCTCCCCCTCTGTGTAGTGGTGGCATCTTACACTACCATTCTCACCGCCATTCTCGGGATCCTTTCTGCTCAGGGCCACCAAAAAGTGTGTTCCACCTGTGCCTCTCACCTGACAGCTGTAATTCTCTTCTACTCCACGACCCTTGTCACCTATACCTGCCCCGAGCTTATGTATGCCTACAATTCCAATAAAGCAGTGTCTGTGCTCTACCCCATCCTCGTCCCACTCCTTAACCCCATCATCTACTCTCCGAGGAGCTGGGAAGTAAAGGCAACCCGCGAGAAGAACGTGCTTTTCAAAGGAAGTGGACCCAGGGAAAATGTGGCCTCAAGTAATTAATAAGCTTCTAGAATCCCTTCAGGTCTGACTTGGGTGATCGCTGCACAGCTCCTACCACACTCTTGCCTTTGGCTACCTGTCAACCTCTAGTACTTTAACACTGATGCTGTGTGCATGAGTGTGTGTGTGTGTGTGTGTGCATAAATGTGGCTAAATTTGGGGGATGATGTAGCTACTATACCCAAAAAGTAGCGACTGCTTCTAGGTCAGCAGATAAGTTTTGAACATTTTCCAAAAATTACTTGAATTGAAGGCAGATTTTCCATCTCACTAAAATACAAACCCTATATGAAGTTTTGCTAATTTGCTAATGTATTGTCTGTACATTCAACTGTGTCTGACACATAGTAGGTGTTTAATAAATATTTGTTGAAAGTGTAATTGAATAAATGCATATTTGAACACAGAAGATGAAGTTGGGAATTGTGAATAGATTCTGACTTTGTGGCCCTTCCAGTCCTGCCCTCCCACCCTTCTGATTTTCTGTTCTACCTTGTCATTTTCACCTGCTTTTTTTAATTCCCATCAAACTCTCATTCTTTCTGTTCTATTCTTTTTTTTTTTACAGATTTCTAGATTTCCCCTTCTCTTTTCTTTCCCTCTGTACTCAATTTCTCTCACCACACTATTTTCCCCCAGAAACACTGCCTTATGTTTGTTCAAATAAAGTCCCCACCTTATCTTTTTTTAAATTTATTGAAGTATCATTGATAAACAATCTTATATTGGTTTCAAATACACAACACAGTAGTTTAACAGTTATCCATATTATTAAATCCTCACTCCCTCCATGAGGTTACTCTCTGTCACCATAGACAGATGTTACAGAATCACTGGCTGTTTTCTCCATGCTGTTCTGCTATCCCTGTGACCAACTGATATTATGATTGAGAATATTCAGCCATACAAAAGTCATCATCTTTTCTTAATTGTCTCACTTGTAGATGAAAATGCTTAAAGCCAACAAGCGGCCCAAGATTTGTGAAAATCATACACTATGGATTTTATCTAACCTGATAACCTCTGGCCTTAATTTTTATCTGATTTTTACAGGCTTTTTAAATTAATTATTTTGTATTGATTCCATTTTATCTTATTTTTGGCTTAGTAGTGTTTGTTTTAAGGAAACCTTCTGTGACAATAGAAATGATCTATATCTGTGCTGTTCAATGCAGTGGACACAAAAGCATGTAGCAATTAAGTATTAAAATGTGGCTACTGTGAAATGTAAAATGTAGAAAGCGTATCATTGTGTTTTCAAAATTTAAAGCATTAAATGAAAAGCTTTTCTTAACTTCCTTACCATAGATTTTATTACCCATTACTTTTCACTTCTTATATTACAGTTATCTCTTTAAAAATCAGCTTTGTAAAGTAAAATTCCATTCAATAAGTTTCATCTATTTAAATGTACTGTTTGATGAATTTTGGAAAAGCATATAGTTGTAAAACAACAATCACCAAATAGAACATTTCCACAATCTCAACAAGTTTCCTTGTGACCTTTTTCACTAAATTTCTTACCCAGGCCCTTAGACCTAGCCACAGGTAAACTGATACACTTTTTGCCAAATTACTTTCCCTTTTCTAGAAACTCACGTAAGTGGAATCATACACTATGTACTCTTTTGTGTCTGGCTACTTTCACTTATCATAATGTCTTTTAGATTTTTCCATGTTGTTACATGTACCAGTTACATGGAATCGGTGAGTACTATACCATTGTATTGACAGAACACAATTTGTTTTTCTATTCACCAGTTTATGAACCTTTTGGTTATTATTAATAATGCTCTTATGATAGTTGTTGTTCTGAATGTAGACGAGTTTCTCTTCAAGTGATGCGGGTGGCAGTAGCAGTGTTGTTACTGGGTATTTTAAAATTTTGCTTAAGTTTTTGAAAAACTTACCAAAGTAGCTGAATCACTTTACATGTTTATAAGCAATGTATGAGAATCCCAATTGATTTACAATATCACCAATGCTAAGAAATGTCAGACTTTTGATGTGGTCATTTTGCAGTGTATGTAATGGGCTCTCATTGGTTTTCACTCGCATTGCCCTAATTTGAGCAATCTTTTCATTTACTTACAATTTGTAAATTTCTCTGTAGATTTAAGAATTCTTATACCTTGATACACTTATTTGTCAAATACAAGTTTTAGTAGTATGTTCTACCACTGGGTAGCTTGTCTTTCATTTTCTTAAAAAGGTTTTAAAAGCGATTCATTTTCTCACAGTTTTGGAGACTAGCAGTCCCAGATCAAGGTCTCAGCCTATTCAGCTCCTGGTGAGAACTCTCTCCTTTTGGTTTGTATCCAGGGACACTTTACCTGGGGCTCACATAGTGGAGAGAGAGAGCACACCCCATTTGCCCTTAATTGCCTGCATAAAGACCCTAAGTGCAAATACAGCCACATTGAGGTTGAAGCTCCAACATGGGAATTTTGAGGGGACACAAACATTCAGTCCATAGGAAAAAGTGTGCAGAATTGATATCATTTTCCCCTCAAATGTTTGTTAAAATTCATCTATGAAGTAATCTGTACTGGGAAATTTATTTGTAAAATGTTTTTAACTATAAAATCTATGTTTTTAATAGATATAGGGATATTCATGTTGGTTTATTCTTGAGTGAGCTTTGAAAGTATGCCATTCAAATAATATGCCCATCTAATTTGTTGGCTTGATTAACATAAACTTGTTCATGATATGTCCTTGATAGTATATGTAAAGATAGCTCTTCTTTATTGCCTACTATTGACAATCAGTGTCTCTCTCTTTTGTCTTGATCAGTCTCACTAGAGATTTATCAACTTTATTGATTTTTCAATAGAATTCTTTTTAATTTTTTTCATTTTCTATTGATTTTCTCTTCACTATTTCATTTATATATAAAAATCTATGAAATAATATATAACAAATACACACTTAAAAATTTATGTATATGTGTGTGTATGTATATCCTTTTTTTCCTATCTTTTGCCTATAAAGTTAGGTTTCTTCTTTTGTACTACAACCATTTAATCCTATAAATTCCCTTCTAAACACCGCCTTAGCTATATCCCCAGAATAATTTGATATGCCATGTTTTCATTTTTTTAAGTTTAAGATCATTGCAATTTCCTTTGCGATTTTCCCTTTGGCCTATGAGTTATTTAGAAGTATGTGATTTAAGTGTCGATTATCTGGTATGTTCTAGATATCTTTCTGTTACTGTTTTCTAGATTAACTTAATTTTCTAGTTTAACTTTAATTTTAACTAAATTTTCAAAAATATTTTGAGACTTGTTTAGGGCCATGCATGTGGCCTTTCTTGGTAAATGTTCCTTGCACACTTGAAAAGAATGTGTGTTCTGTTGTTTCTGGGTGGAGCATTCATCAATACCAGTGAGGTCACATTGGCTAGGAGTCTTGCCAAATTCTTCTATAGTCCTATATATTAGAGGCATACTTGTTCTAACAGTTACTGAGACTGAAATTCTAACACTTCTTCTGTAATTGTGGATTCATCTATTTCTCATTCATTTTCATCAGTGTTTTACTAAATGAAGTTTCAATCTTATAATGTGCATATACATGTGAGATTTTTATGTCTTTTTTGGTAAATTGAATATTTTATTTCAAAACATCACCTTTTTTTCTTAAGGAATGTTCCATGCTCTAAAACTATCTCTCACATTAATACAGTCACTCTAGCTTTTATTTCATTTATGTGTACATGGTATATTATTTTTCTGTCCTTCTACCTTCAGCTTACCTGTGGTTCATAATTAAAGTAGGTACCTTATAGACTTTAGATGAGTATATCTTGGTATTTTATCTAACCTGATAACCTCTGGTCTTAATTTTTGTCTGATTTTTACAGGCTTTTTAAATTAATTATTTTGTATTGATTCCGTTTTATCTTATTTTTGGCTTACTAGTGTTTGTTTTAAGGAAACCTTCTGTGACAATAGAAATGATCTATATCTGTGCTGTTCAATGCAGTGGGCACAAAAGCATGTAGTAATTAAGTATTAAAATGTGGCTACTGTATCTGCAAAACTGAATTTTTTATTGTATTGAATGTTAATTAATTTAAAATTAAATATCCACATGTGGCTAGAAGCTATTTTATTAGCTAGCAAAGCTCTGGCTATATAATATATATCTATAACTTATCATTGTCACTATTCAAGTAATGTCATATAATTTCATGTGAAAAACCTTATAATCCATTCTTTGTACTATCATCACCATATATTTTACTTCTATTATTCTAAAACTTACAATCCATTGCTTTTGCTTTAAGCAACTATCTTTCAAGGAGAAGAAAAAGCAAAAGAAAGTGATTTTATACATACTAATATATTTAGCATCTTGTATTTTCTCATCTAACCTTGTGTGATTCCAAACTTTTATATGGTGACATTTCCTTTATGCCTGAAGCTATATTGTTAATGTTTATTATAGTACAAATTACTAATGATAAAAGTTCACAGCTTGTGACAGTCTGAACAAGACTTTATTTTACCTTCATCTATGAAGATCTTTCTCCTGGGTAAAAAATTCTCTGTTGACAGATTTTTCCCCATACCTTTCATATGCTCCATTATACTCTAGCTTGCATCATTTCAGATAACAAGTCATCTGATATTCTTGTTGATCTATATGTAATGTTCCTCTTTCCCTAATTATTTTTAAGATTTTCCTTTTATCACTCATTTTCAGTAACTAGATTCTTACGTACTTTGGTGTCATTTTCCTTTTTAATCTGCTTGAGATGTGTTGAGCTTCTTGATTTGTGGGTGCATAACGCTACCTTGATTTGGAAAATTCTCAGCCTTTATTTAATCTAATATTGTTCTGACTCCCTTCTTGCTTCTCCTTCTGGGACCTCAGTCATGTGCATATTTGACAGCTTGATAATTTCCCACAAGTCATCAAGTCTCTAGGCTTGTTTTTATTTTTTTCAATTTTATTTCTGTGTATGCTATATTATAGAAAGCTCCTGTTGTTCTGTTAGAGTTGACTGACTTTTTCTTCTGCAGTGCCCACTGTTTACCTTATCCAGTGTATTTTTCATCTAAATAGTATTTATTTTCATCTTTATAAGTTAGACTGGGATGTTTTTACATCTTTCATTTGTTTCATCATCCTCATATTTTCTTCTACCTTTTTGATCATATAGGATATATTTAAAATGATCATTTCAATGTCCTTTTCAAATAATCATCTCATCTCTGTCATTTCTGGATTGGTTTCTATTGAATAATTTTTCTCCTGTTATGGATTATATTTCTCTTGTATGTTTGAATGTCTATTATCTTTTAGTTAAATGTCAGAAATTGTAGATTTTGTTTTTGTGGCTAGATTTTGTTGTATTATTTTAAGTATGATTGTTCCTTTTCTGGAGTGAGGTTTTTTTTCATTTAAAATCAATTCAATCCTTTTAATTTAAAAATATGTATGAAAGGATGCTAAGAAAAAGTAAAAGGGAGCACCATTTACCATGCATATAAATATAACTTTCAGCGTCTTTTATTTAATGAAAGAGACTCACTACTCTAATCTGTATAAACAGTTTGGGGAGTTCAGTCACAGATTCAATATTTCAAAACAGGGATGTTTCTTTCACCTTTCTATCTTTCATTGCATAATAGGTACTCAGTAAATCATTGAAGAAAGAGTAAGTAATTAATAGAATCTGAGAGCTGGCCTTATTAATTTATTAAATTGATACCAGTCAGTTGATTCTTCCCCACTTAATTTTTCAGTATCTGTACTAAGCCTGCTTTTTCCTAAAATATTTCACAAATCACAGGGAAATAAAAATTTCTTCCTCTCAGGCCAGTAGTCTTAGTTCCTTTGAGCTTTTCCAGCCTTCCTTTAGGTCTGCATATTGGATGGTATGAGTGGTTTGGTATAACAAGCCTGAGACTTTATGTGTTTAAATCTGAAAAAATTTAAGACACCTTCATATTTTGTGTATATTCACATCATGTCATCTTAGAATTCTTGTTGTCCCAGATGAAAATAAAATAAAGTCCTGATTACATGGAGAAGTACTCAGGGAGCACCAAGAAATAAGGAATAGACAAATGCAGAGAATATGAAATGGAAATGATATTGAGAAAGCTAACAGGGACTACTTCCACTGCAGGAAGAAAGAAGAAGAAAATGTTAGAACAATTGGGGTGCAAGTACATTTGTAAATGCAGTGACAAGAAGACCAGGTTTCTGTCTGATACCTCATGATTTTATCTAAAGTACAATGCAATGTCATCAGGTAGCATTGTATTTGGAAAGAGTGAGACAGAAGGCTCTGGAAAGGGAGAATCATTAATTGTTTTAATAGACATGAGCATATGTGCAAAAGTTTCTGCAGAGATCAGAAGGTTTGATTTTTTTTCCAGAAAAATCATGTAAAAATTTACTGAATTGTTTTGGGTGTCCATTTGAGAGTGGTGATTATGAACTTATTGCAATAATCTGATTTATTATATAATTTTCTCCAGCAGCATTCAATTGCTAAAGGGGAATGATAGATAAGGTAAATTGCTGGGTTTTTTAAGGTTGGGGGTTTCAATAACATCTGTCTCCTCTTTTATTACATAAATTAACATTTTAAAAAGATCAGTTTCTACAATGAAACTCTGAAGCTGGTAATCAGGTAGGATGGTTTGAAGTTCTGACTGTAGAACTAGGAAAGCTAATTTGATGAGGGATGGATGAGGAAAAGAGTGTTGTAGGGAAAAGACCATTTCACAATGCTCTCAAGATCTGGGAAGTATTACCCTCTGTATCTTTTCTTGCACAATTGATTTCATTATAGTGGGGTTGTGTTAACATGATGAAAAAGAAGAAGTCTTTAACAATGGAACATTGAACATAAACTTTAACAATGTCTATAGGTAGTATAATTGTTATGGGGGTATCATTGTCACAAAATCAGCTTAGAAGAGGTATGTGGCAGGGGACATGAGAGATGGCACAGAGCACAAAACTATAGCATCTGTCTCTGAGACAACATAGGGACCTTAAATATCTCAAATGATTTCCTAATTTCAATTCTTTTTTTTAACCTAATTTCAATTCTTAAAGATATGTCCAATTTTCCCACAGACTCCTGCTTCTACCATTCAGATCATTATAAAATTGCTGAAGTCTTAGTGAAGTACAGGAAATTCTTGTGGTATCACAGATTAATCTGTTCTACTTTACCCACCAATATAACTTTATTTCCAAGAAGGTACCTTGTTAAAGGGATGAGTTATTACTTTTTAGAACTCACAGGTGTTGGAGAAGAGCATATATTCTATGCTACCCCTGATGCAATGGAGCAAAAGTCAAGTGTGAGGGCTTCTAAATTGGAACTTCTGGAGACTGGATGAGTGACTTTACTTTGTGGAGCATAAAATACAAAGATGGAAAACATCTTACCATATTACCATCACTCTCACAATAGGCCCTTGGCTAGTATTGTTATTTAACCATAGTACTTCTTGCCATTCACTTGTAAATATGTATTGAAATCCACGCAGCCACTATAATTGTATTTTCACATCATACAAATACTGTTTGCCATTCAAGCCTGTGGAAAAAGAGACAAAATGGGGTTATAAGACAAAATGTGGTCATCAGTAGGCTAGATATTATAAGTGAGGTATTAAAGAGCTGGATGGCCTAAATCAAAGATACAGATTTAGGGGAACAAATATCAAATATGAGATTGCCTTTAACAATAATACAACTAAGCTAATCCAAATAGGCCTTGTAAGGATAGGATTGTGGATATATAATACAAAATCCTTCAATCTAAAAAACATGAGTCAGAAAAGAGCACAAGTGTGATAGTGCTGATGGGGAAAAGATAAGGAAGTAAGAGGATCTTAAAGAGGTACAAGCTCTAAGTTATGAAATAAATGAACCATGGGGATGAAAGTACAGCATAGGGAATATAGTCAATAGTATAGTAGTGTGTTTGAAGGGTGACAGACAGTAACTGCACTTACCTTGGTGAGCATTTAGTGATGTATATAATTGTCAAAGAACTATGTTGTATACCCCAAACCAATATAATATTATATATTAGCTATACTTCTGTAAAAAGTTGACTTCCAAAAAAGGAAGATGATGATCCTAAATCACTTGGAGTATTGAAATATTTCCTAGGGAATCATTTGGTGGATACTATTAATAAAAGGAAAAATATCTTGAGAACAATCCATAGAAAGATAACCAGGATTTTGAGGGGCCTGTGAACTCTGACATATCATGAGAATCAAAGAAGTTATGTCATTTAAAGGTGTTGTTATCCATCTTCAAATATCTGAGTTGCTGCTATGTAAGTGAAATATTTGATACAAGATATACATCTCTAGGTACAATGTCTATGACCAAAAGAAACAAGATATTCAATGGCTGAACTTTATAACACTTTGGTAGTGGCATAACTTCCTACTCAGCAGTCAAATAAAGGCTATATTACTGCAGGTTAGACTCCTGAAATGACAGAACAATTGGAAGTGACAGACTTGGGTTATTTCCAACACTGATAGCTCATGGTTATATTAATGATGTTCAATTAGGTTTATTCTATTTTCTCCATGATTTTCTCTTTTTTTGTAAAGGACCTTACTAAGATTCTCCTATACCATTGAGAAGTTGTGATGGCTGAACCTTCTACACTTATGGCCAAAATATGTTCCTTATCCTTCCTGGAAGAGACCAATTAAGTATTCTTAACTAAGTTACTAAGTAACATTCTTAACTAAGTATTCTGAAAAATCAAAGTACTTGTACAAGTTTAAGACTATTTGAGACTTGTATCTAAATTAATAATTAACCCAAGTTTAAAGCTATACTCCACTAAGCTATCAAAACAATGCCATGGAGAAGTTTGCTTATAGTATGAAGTTATAAAGTGCTATGTAAATGCTACAGTATCATCAACCTTATAATTATTTCATGGATGTAAAGTGTTCTCATTATAGAACTTTAGATTAAAATCCTCCTCTGCCAATCACTTTCCAGATAGCCATCTGGTCATCCTTGTTGCTAAGGCTTTACACCATGGGGTTCAACAATGGAGTCACAATTGTGTAGGTCACTGTCACAAGCCTATCTTTGCTGGTCAAGTACTTGGCTGATGGTCTCAAGTAGACAAAGGAGGCACAGTCATAGTAGACAACGACTACAGTAAGATAGGAGATGCAGATGGAGAAGGCTTTTTGCTTGCCTTCAGCTGATGGGATCCTTAGGATGGTATGGACAACGAAGCCATAAGAGATGCAAATGAAAGTCAGGGGGACCATGAGTGCAAGAACTCCATCTATGATGATGAACAGTTAATTGATGGAGGGATCAGTACAGGCAAACTGGATAACTGGTGAGATGTCACAGAAGTAGTTGTTGATCTTGTTGGGGCCATAGAAAATTAGTTCAAAGACTAAGAGGGAGCCTATCAGTGAGAACAAAAAGCCAATCACAGCACAGTGGCTGCCAGTTGTGCACATACCTGCCAGCTCATAAGGATAGAGTACTGAAGTGGGTGACAGATGGCCACATAGTGGTCATAACCCATAACCCCCAGTAACATGCAATTAGCAACAGCAAAACCAAGGAAGAAAAACATCTGAGTGGTACAACTAATGAATGAACTTGTTCTGAGCACAGACAACAGATTTAGGAGCATCTTGGGCAGGATAACAAAGGTGTAGCATGTCTCAGAGATGGATAGGATCCCTAGGAAGAAATACATTGGTGTGTGGAGGCTGCAATCCAGGCATATGAGAGAGACAATGGTAATGTTCCCACTCAGGATAATCAGATACAGGCACAGAAAAACAGCAAATAGGACGAGCTGGATTTCTCTGAGGTTAGAAAATCCCAGCAACAGGAACTCTGTGGCAGAGGAGAAATTCATTTGGTTGACTTGGCCCCCAAGATTGACCTGCAGAGAACAGGAACGAAGGAACAAATTGTTACCCTGACAGATACAGGTACTTAGGTCCATTACACATTGAAGAACAATAAATAGGAGAAGATCTTATTAGCAACAAATAGGAGAGGACTAATCCAAGTAGAAAATGCCCTATTACTCATGTCAATTCACGGAATTGTTTCAAAGAACTTATATTAATTATTTCTAGCAACATTTCTGCATTTCTTACAGTGTTGAAGTAATTTTTTTCACAGTGCTTTGAATAGCAATGAAGGAATGGAAATGTCTGAAAATTTACTTTGTAACAATCCTGTCATTTATTTTATTTATAATTCTCTGTGCCTTGGTTTTCTCATCTGTAGTATAAAGATACAGCTAGTACCTCTCTTTAGGGTTTCTTATGAAAAGTAGAGCACGTAGCAGAGCACATGCACATTGTAAGCTTTTGGCAAATATTAGATTTTGCCATATATATGAATTTTTAGGAAATTGTTGCTAGATTTTCTTAAGTCTCTTTTTGGATGTACTTTAAGCATATGTCTATGTAAAGCTTTACTTTTTAAACCCTATTATTTTATTTTCACAAAACTACTAGACTGACATTCTAACCCAACTTCTATTTGTGTACAATTTTAATGACAATACTATTGTGTTGACTTTATCCTTTCACCTTGTCCCACAATCTCTTTCACCCTCTTGACACAGGGAGTTAGAAGCAATCTTAAATTTTTTAAAATGAAAATTTGTTTCTTTTTTTGGTATCATTAATCTACAATTACATGAGGAACATTATGGTTACTAGACTTCCCCCATCACCAAGTTCCCCCTACATACCCCATTACAGTCACTGTCCATCAGTGTAGTAAGATGCTCTAGAGTGACTACTTGTTTTTTCTGTGTTGTACAGCCCTCCTCGTGCCTCCCCATACATTGTCTGCTAATAGTAATGCTCCCCTTTATCCCCCCCCTTATTCTTCCCTTCAAACCCATCCTCTCCAGTTCCTTTCCCTTTGGTAACTGTTAGTCCATTCTTGAGTTCTCTGAGTGTGCTGCTATTTTGTTCCCTCAGTTTTTTCCTTTGTTCTTATACTCCACAGATGTGTGAAATCATTGGATACTTGTCTTTCTCTGCCTGACTTATTTCACTGAGCCTAATACCCTCTAGCTCCATCCATGTTGTTGCAAATGGCAGGATTTGTTTTCTTCTTATGGCTAAATAATATTCCATTGTGTATATGTGCCACATCTTCTTTATCCATTCATCTACTGATGGACACTTAGGTTGCTTCCACATCTTGGCTATAGTAAATAGTGATGCGATAAACATAGGGGTGCATATTTCTTTTTAAAAATGGGCTGCTCCATTCTTAGGGTAAATTCCTAGGAGTGGAATTCCTGGATCAAATGGTATTTCAATTTCTAGTTTTTTGAGGAACATCCATACTGCTTTTCACAATGGTTGAACTAATCTACATTCCCACCAGCAGTGTAGGAGGGTTCCCATTTCTCCACAACCTCGCCAACATTTGTTGCTGTTTGTCTTTTGGATGGTGGCCATCCTTACTGGTGTGAGGTGATATCTCATTGTGGTTTTAATTTGCATTCTCTGATGACCAGTGATGTGCAGCATATTTTCATGTGTTTGTTGGCCATGTGAATTTCTTCTTTGGAGAAGTGTCTGTTCAGATCCTATGCCCATTTTTAATTGGTTTACTTACTTTTTGTTTGTTGAGGTGTGTGAACTCTTGATATATTTTGGATGTCAACCCTTTAACGGATCTGTCATTTATGAACATATTCTCCCCTATTGTAGGATGCCTTTTTGTTTTATTGGTGGTGTCCTTTGCTGTACAGAAGATTTCAGCTTGATATAGTCCCACTTGTTCACTTTTGCTTTTGTTTTCCTTGCCCAGGGAGATATGTTCATAAAGAGGTCGCTCATGTTTATGTCCAAGAGATTTTTGCCTATGTGTTTTTCCTAGAGTTTTATGGTTTCATGCCTTACATTCAGGTCTTTGATCCATTTTGCATTTACTTTTGTGTATGGGGTTAGACAATAATCCAGTTTCATTCTCTAACATGTAGCTGTCCAGTTTTGCCAGCACCATTTGTTGAAGAGGCTGTCATTTCCCCAGTGTATGTCCATGGATTATTTATTGTATATTAATTGACCATGTATGTTTGGGTTAATATCTGGACTCTATTCTGTTCCACTGGACTGTGGCTCTGTTCTTGTGCCAGTACCAAATTGTCTTGATTACTGTGGCTTTGTAGTAGAGCTTGAAGTTGGAGAGCATAATTCCCCCTGCTTTATTCTTCCTTCTCAGGATTTCTTTGGCTACTCAGGTCTTTTGTTGTTCCACATTAATTTTAAAATTATTTGTTCCAGTTCACTGAAGAATGCAGTCAGTATTTTGATAGGGATTGCACTGAATCTGTAGATTGCCTTCAGCAGGATGGCCATTTTGACAATATTAATTCTTCCTAGTCAAGAGAATGGGATGAGTTTCCATTTGTTAGTGTCCTCTTTAATGTCTCTTAAGAGTGTCTTGTAGTTTTCAGGGTATAGGTCTTTCACTTCCTTGGTTAGGTTAATTCCTGGTATTTTATTCTTTTTGATTCAATTGTGAATGGAATTGTTTTCTTGATTTCTCTTTCTGCTAGTTCATCGTTAGTGTATAGGAAAGCAACAGATTTCTGTGCATTAATTTTGCATCCTGCAATGTTCCTGAATTCAGTTATTAGTTCTAGTAGTTTTATAGTGGAGTCATTAGGGTTTTTATGTACAATATCATGTCATCTGCAAATAGTGACTGCAAATTGTCACTTTAACAATCTGAATGTCTTGTATTTCTTTATTTTGTCTGATTGCCATGGCTCTTGGACCTCCAGTACTATGTTGAATAACAGTGTGGAGAGTGGGCATCCCTGTCTTGCTCCCCATCTTAGAGAAAAGGCTTTCAGCTTCTCACTGTTAAGTATGATGTTGGCTGTGGGCTTGTCATATATGGCCTTTATTATGTTGAGGTACTTGCCCTGTATACCCATTTTGTTGAGAGTTTTTATCATGAATGGATGCTCAATTTTGTTGAATGCTTTGTCAGCATCTATGGAGATGATAATGTGGTTTTTGTCATTTTTTTTTGTTGATGGGTGGATGATGTTGATGGATTTTCGAATGTTGTGCCATCTTTGCATCCGTTATCGCGTCCCGCCACCTAGGGTGATGGCAGGAGAATGATCACGGGAGGCCTGGTTCGTTAGGAATCTTTATTTTGGGCGTCCAAGCATCCATCTAGCAAAAGGCAAAAGCAAAAAACAACAACCACACACACTTCCTCCAGGGCAGCAGCTTATATAGCATATCCCAACCAATCAGCTGACTGATCACGCGCCAGGTTCAGTCTTATTGGAAACATGTGAAAAGCATGCTATGAGCACGAGCATGGAAATGGGGACAAGCCAATCGTGGAGACTTCCTTATGCGCTGAGCTGTAGGGCCAGGAAGGGTGGTGTCTAGGAAGCAGGCGCCATCTTTAGGGCATTGTCCAGCTAGAGTGGGGCTCAGCCTCAGCCATAGGCCAGGCCCCCACATCTCCCCCTTTATTGTTTTATAACCAAAGGGCTGTCGGGATCATGCCTGTCTTAGGTCGTCCAGAGTCTGCGGCATTCTTACCCGTCCTCAGGCAACAGACAACTTAGGTCTGCGCCCTGTCTTAGGTTGATATGTGCAGCTCCCGATCTTACCCGTCCTTGACTACTGATCCAGCATATTAAGCCATACTCAAGGGGAGATGCCTTCCTCTAGCACTGCCATGGCCTGCAACAGGACCTTCCATTCTCCCCATTGCTGTTTTTGTATGGAACAGACTTTCCTCCCAAGCAGGAGGAGGCCCACAATTAGCAATATTCCTATGACACCTACACCTGACCAGGCTTTGGTGGCGTTTAACACAGCTTCAGCTATTTGAGCTATGGAGAGCATATCTACCTTCTTGGAGCTAACATTCAAAATTTCTAACCGTAGCTGAGTGGTGAGCTTGTCAAGCTCACTGGACCAATTTGTGATTAACATCTTGCCTAACTGTCTGGACAAGTTGGCAGCTTTAGAATAATTATGAAAAGGAATACCAGCAATACACCCCCGTATAAGAATGGACACAGCCCACGGACAAAACCTCCCCCAAGAGGTCCAATTGTTCTTGAAGAAGGTTCATGCGTTGGTTGACCAAGGCCATCCCATTCTTAAAATGGCCGTTGATGACGTTCTGCGTTGTCATTGCCGAGGCAGTAGCCTGGGACAGACCATTCAGCATCTCTGCTGTAGGAATGGTGATAGTCAGCGCGGTGGTGGCTGCAGCTGCAGCTCGGCTCCGCCGTCACCTGCTGTAGGATCCACGGCAGGAGCAGAAGCAGTGCGATCATCTTGTACCTCCGCTCCGGGGTTTTCCACTCTGTGTATCAGATGTTCAGGCACCCAAATGGGGGTCTGCTGGTCCTGTGGAAAAACACAAACCAAGCCTTGGGTCCAGATTATCACTGGGTCCGGGCCTTTCCATGTTCCTTCCAACACATCCTTCCACAAAACTTTAGGCATGTGTTTTGGATTGGATTGTTGGCCGTGCCGCTCTGCTGCACTGCGGCCATTTTTGTCCAGTGTTAAAAAGTTTAAAATGAATAATATGATGTTTAATTTGTCTCTGGGGAATAGGAAAGTCTTCTCCTATTCCCCCTTTTTGTTTATATAAGGCATTCTTGAGGGTAAGGTGGGTGCGTTCCACCATACCCTGACCCTGAGGGTTGTAGGGAATGCCGGTAGTATGTTTGATGTCTAGAGTTTTGACAAAGGTAAGGAATGGTTTGGATGAATACGCTGGCCCATTGTCCATTTTCAGATGCTTGGGCTTTCCTCAGGCCGAAAATGCTTATAAACAATGGGAAATGACATCCCGAGATTTCTCCCCCATGTGGCAGGATGCAAAGATAACACCTGAGCAGGTGTCCACAGACACATGAACATATTTCATCCTGCCAAATTCGGGGATGTGAGTGACATCCATTTGCCAAATCTGGTTGGGAAGCAATCCTTTTGGGTTAACCCCTATGGGGGTAGGGGGAAGAAACGATACACACCACTTGCAGCTGACCACTATGGCTCTCGCCTGTTCTCTAGTGATCTGGAACTTCAGGCGGAGGGTGGTGGCATTAGCATGAAATTTATTGTGAAATAGATTGGCCTGTTCCACAGGGTCTGTTACCACAAACATAGTAGATTCCCTAGTCAGGGAATCCGCGCAATGGTTTCCCTCGGCGAGGGGCCCCAGAAGGGAGGTATGAGCTCTTATATGTCCAATGAAAAAGGGGTCTGAATGGTCCCGAATTATCTGCTGTAGGCATCTAAGAATATTTAAGATGGATGAGGAGGGGTTAATGTAACCTGCGCACTCTATTGCAGAGACTGCATTCACTACATACTGGCTGTCTGGTAGAAGGTTAAAGGGTTCCTTTGGAAAGAGCTCAAATGCTCGCATCACTGCCAATAGTTCTGTCTGTTGGGCCAAGGTAGTAGCGAACTTGAAGGTCCACGACTATGGCCCAAATGCCAGTTTTAGAACCATCAGTGAACAGTACTCTAGGTATGGGTTTATGTCTGGTGTTTCTCGGAAAAACAACTGGGTTAGACAAGCAAAATTGTAGCCACGGATGCTTTGGGTAATGATTGTCAAAGGAGGCTTGAGAGACGGTGTGTACAATGGCCCATGTGTCACAACAAGAGGCAAGGCACTCTAACTGTGTTGCAGAGTATGGAGTTATGATAATAGAGGGCGCTATTTCAAAGGTTTTGACTGCCACCTTGATTACCTTGAGGATTAAGTCCGCTATAGACTGTGGGTACCAAATCAATGTCTTTCCTGGTGAATGAGCTAAATACACCCACAGAAGGGGGTCCCTCTTGCCAGAGCACGCCTGTGGGGCTATGATTGCTGGGAAGCGTAATAAAGGAAAGAGGTTTCTGATAATTTATTCTATCCACTTGAGCAAGTTCTAAAAGGGATTGGACGAGTTCCAATGCCCTTCTTGCCTGATCAGTGAGTGAGCAGGGTGATGTTAGATCTGGGTCACCTCTCAGTATAGCATAGAGAGGTCGGAACTCTTCATCAGTAAGCTTTAGGTAGGGTCGCACCCAATTTATATCACCAAGCAGTTTCTGGAAATTGTTAAGATTTTTTAGGTGATCTGTCCTTATAACTATTTTCAAGGGTCTGGCCAAGGTGCTTTCTAATCTCATTCCTAAATAACTCTTGGCACTAGTCTTCTGGATTTTTTCTGGAGCTATAGCCAGGCCCCATTTTTGGAAGTGTGACTGCAAGAAACAGAGACCTTGCTCTAGCTCCCTGCTGCTCTCATGACACAAAAGGATGTCATCTATATAATGATAGATGATCATGTTGGGAAACTTTCCTCTGACAACTGACAAAGCCTTACTCACATATAGTTGACACATAGTGGGGCTATTGGCCATTCCCTGCGGTAATACTCTTCATTCATAGCGCTCATCTGGGCGGTCATGGTTAATGGCAGGTATGGTAAAGGCAAATTTGGCACAATCTTCAGGGTGAAGGGGGATAGAAAAGAAACAGTCTTTGATATCCACAACTATCATTTCCCAATCCTTAGGCAGGGCCATGGGCAGTGGCAAACCCAGTTGTATTGAGCCCTTATGGGCTCACCATCTGCTTATTTACAGCTCTAAGGTCATGTAAAAGCCTCCACTTCCCTGTTTTCTTTCTTATCACAAAAATAGGTGTGTTCCAGGGGGAGGTAGAGGCCTGAATATGCTTGGCAGCAAGCTGCTCCTGTACTAAAGTGTGGGCTGCTTCCTTCTTCTCTTTAGTAAGGGGCCACTGAGGAACCCACACAGGATTCTCAGATTGCCACTGAATCTTTATTTGCTGTTCTCCTTCAGTGGCCCCGAGAAAAAACCCAGCCCGGGCCCTCCAAATCAACTGGGCATAATGTTAGACAAAAGAATGGGCTTTTCTCGACCCGAGAGTCAGTGACTATGGCCCCAATGCCAGTTTTAGAACCATCAGTGAACAGTATTCTTACTTTAGGTATGGGTTTATGTCTGGTGTTTCTCGGGAAAACAACTGGGTTAGACAAGCAAAATTGTAGCCACAGATGCTTTGGGTAATGTTCTTCCCAAGTCCACCTGTCCCGGGGTAGCCCTGTCTTTTCAGAATGCAGTTAGACTGTTTGCTGTAGAAAGTTTCCATGGTCAATTTGAGATTCATTTGGGTTAGTACATCTCTTCCCCAGAGGGACACGGGTATGTTTAACATGAAGGGTTGAATTATCCCCTCATGCCCTTCTTGGTCCATCCAAGACAGTGATGCAGCACTACATAGGGGCGCTTGGGCTATCCCGAGTCCTCTTAAGGTTTGTGCAGCTCGATTTAAAGGCCATTCCTTCGGCCATTCATCTTCCTTTATGATACTACAGTCTGCTCCTGTGTCCAGAAATCCTGAGAAATGCCTACCTCTGATCTCTAAGGTGTGCATGGGCCTGGTTCCCAAATCCAATGTAAGACAAGCCAGCGGAGCCCCAGAAGACCCAAACCCTTGCTGTCCTCAAACAGCATTTTTATGAGCATACAAATCATGTTTGCTAGGAAGCATAAGAATTTGAGCAATGCGATCTCCTGGGCTAATAGCCATGATTCCTCGTGAGGAGGAGACCATAATTTTAACTATTCCTTCATAGTCTGGATCTATAACTCCTGGGTGTACTATTAACCCTGCTTTAGTAGTGGAGCTCCGGCCCAATAAGAGACCCACTACTCCTTTTGCCAAAGGTCCCTTAAAATCTGACTCTACAACTTGAACTCCCATCTTGGGGGTCAATACGATTCTGGTGGCGGCACAGATGTCCACTCCTGCGCTTCCTGCTGTTGCTCTCCGTGATCCCTCGGTGCTGGGTGAACTCCCTGATCTGTTAAAGGGTGGTGAGTTCCGGGTATCTGTTGAACCACCCCATACATTTGCAGGCCCTGAGGTGGAGGGCCCCTCCTCCCATTTTTTGGCTCTTGAGGGGGCAGCAGTCGGCCTTCCACATCTACCATTGACCTACACTCACTGGCCCAGTGATTTCCTTTTCTACATCTCGGGCATAATCTTGGTTTGGGCCTGCTAGCAGGTTCGTTGGCTTCCTTCAACTTGGGACAATCTCTTTTCAAATGACCCATTTGTTTGCAGTAGAAACAGGCCCCAGGAGGGGTTGACCTGCCACGAGCATCTCTCAATCCCTGAGTTATGGCTGCGGCCATAACCTGTCCTTGCACCACGCTGTCATTAATGTCCCTACAAACCTTAATATAAGTACTCATATCTTTATTCTTCCAGGGTCTTATGGCCTCCCTACACCACTTTTTGGCCTGCTCATAGGCCAGCTGCTTCACAAGGGGCATAGCAGTATCAACATCACCAAATATGCGACCGGCTGTTTGCATCAGTCTGGCTAGAAAGTCCGCATATGGCTCATTAGATCCTTGCAATACCTTTGACAGCTGACCCTGTAGGTCACCTGTGCTTTGCAGTGTCTTCCAGGCCCTCACTGCTGCCACGGCTATTTGCATATATACCGCTGGGGGGAATCCTACCTGATTCTGTTGACCCAAATATGGACCCGTGCCCATCAACATGTCTAAGTTCCATTGATGATTACCTGCTGCGGCATTACGCCGAGCCGTGTCCTGTGAAAATTCTTGCCAGGCTGTCTTAAATGTCAGGTACTGACCTCCAGAGAGGGCTGCTCTTGCTACATTGGCCCAATCATCCGGCGTCAGATTAAGAGAAGTTACTGACTCCACTAAAGAAACAGTGAAAGCTGCCTGGGGGCCATACGTTGTGGATGCTTCCTTCACACTTTTAATGACCTTGAAATCTAGGGCTTGATGATACCTCTGTTGTGTATTAGGGTCTTCAAATACAGGGAAAGTGGCACTTCCTTGTTCTCTCAGCCACTCCCTCCACCCCCCTCTTTCTAGTCCTTGATTGCAATCACACGTACGACGACGACAGGGCTGTACTTGATACAGGGGCGGTTCTGCAAATGAAGCCGGAGGAAGAGGTGGGACTGACGGCACCATTTTCAAGGATGGTTTCAGGGTTGTTGAGACGGGGGTGTCCTCCGACTCCTCTTCCTCTTTCTGTTGCCTCAGCTGCGTTAGGGAGGGATAACTGCAGGGGATAGGGCGTTCCTTCCTCTGGGTGATTCTAAGTCTCCTTATATGCTTTTCTAATTCCTCCCCCGATAGCTCCCCTTCCTCATCTGTAGATCCTCCTCACTCAGGTCCTAGTGGAGGTCCTAGTGGAGGATCTTTCCTCCCAGACATCTTCCAGGACTTCCTCCCCCTCTCTTGTAGCCTCTCTGCAGCTTGGCTTATCCTCCTTAAGGCACCCCCTGACTAGACTCCATATAGGAATCGTCCCTACCGGGAGCAGTTCCACTTGATCTGCTTTGCGCAGATGGTTCCCTAGTCTTTCCCATAGGGGGCAGTGATCCTTCCCTCATCCAAAAACCACTGTGCATGCTTCTCAACAGTATGTAAGAAAGCCCTCATGGTTTTAGCCTTTAATGGAGTTCCATTAGCCCTTAGGAGTGCCCAGAGTGGTTCCTCCGCCCGCATCCTAGACACCTCTGAATCCATAGTGCGGAGGAAAGGAGGTTGACTCTATTCTTAGTTGAGGTTACGTGCGCCCACGCTCATACCCCTGAATTGAGTCTCCTTACAGCCTGAGAGTCCTCGCTAACTGGTTTTCTTTGCTTCCCGTGAACTTTAGTCTATGTCGCTTTACCTGCAAACTTTCCACAGCGCTCTTATTCTTTCGTGAGGAAACGCAGAAACATATGCAGACTAAGACAGAACAAGACAAGGAACACAAAAGCTAAACACACACACTACAATTGCTTGCATTCGCACGACCTGATGTTGCTTTCACTTTGTCCCTGACCATACTCACCACTCTCCAAAATGTCAGTCACTCGTGTAACTCTTCTAAAGGGTGTCCACTTGGATCGCCACAGGGTGAGAAGTTCCACTTCGTCCTCGGATGCCAGGTTTTCGTCCCGGGTTTCGGCACCAGCTATCGCGTCCCGCCACCTAGGACGATGGCAGGAGAATGATCACCGAAGGCCTGGTTTGTTAGGAATCTTTATTATGGGCGTCTGAGCATCCATCTAGCAAAAGGCAAAAGGAAAAAACAACAACCACACACACTTCCTCCAGGGCAGCAGCTTATATAGCATATCCCAACCAATCAGCTGACTGATCACACGCCAGGTTCAGTCTTATTGGAAACATGTGAAAAGCATGCTATGAGCACCACACGGAAATGGGGACAAGCCAATCATGGAGACTTCCTTATGCGCTCAGCTGTAGGGCCAGGAAGGGTGGTGTCTAGGAAGCAGGCGCCATCTTTAGGGCATTGTCCAGCTAGAGTGGGGCTCAGCCTCGGCCGTAGGCCAGGCCCCCAGAATCCGTGAGATGAATTCCACTTGATCATGGTGTATGGTGCTTTTGATGGATTTTTTAATTCTGTTTGCTAATATTTTGTAGAGTATTTTTGCGTCTATGTTCATAAGAGATATTGGTCTGTAATTTTTGTGTCTGGAGGGGTGGTTCTTTGCCTGGTTTTGGTATTAGACTGATGCTGGCTTCATAGAATGAGTTGGAAGTGTTCCCTCCTCTTCTATTTTTTGGAAAACTTTAAGGAGAATGGATATTATGTCTTCTCGATATGTCTGATAAAATTCGGCAGTGAATCCATCTGGCTGTGGGGTTTTATTCTTAGGTGGTTTTTTGATTACTGATTAAATTTTGTTGCTGGTAATTGGTCTGTTTAGATTTCTGTTTCTTCCTTGGTCAGTCTTGGAAGGTTGTATTTTTCCAGAAAGTTGTCCATTTCTTGTAGGTTTTGCAGCTTGTTGACATATAGATTCTCATAGTATTCTCTAATAATTCTTCATATTTCTGTGGGGTCCATCGTAATTTTTCCTTTTTCATTTCTGATTCTGTTTATATCTGTATAGTCCCTTTTTCTCTTAATAAGTCTGGCTAGGGGGTTATCTATTTTGTGTACTTTCTCAAAGAACCAGCTGTTGGTTTTATTGATTCTTTTCCATTGTTTTATTCTTCTCAATTTTATTTATTTCTTCTCTGATCTTTATTATTTCCCTCTTTCTCTTGAGTTTGGGCCTCATTTTTTCTTTTTTTTCTAGTTTCAATAATTGTGACTTTAGACTATTCATTTGGTATTGTTCTTTCTTCTTTAAATAGGTCTGTATTGCTATATACTTTCCTCTTATAACTGCCTTCGCTGCATCCCACAGCAGCTGGGGCATTGTGCTGTTGTTGTCATTTGTCTCCATGTATTGCTTGATCTCTGTTTTAATTTGGTCATTGATCCATTGATTATTTAGGAGCATGTTGTTAAGCTTCCATGTGTTTGTGAGCCTTTTTGTTTTCTTTGTTCAATTTATTTCTAGTTTTATGCCTTTGTGGTCTGAGAAGTTGGTTGGTAGAGTTTCAATCTTTTTGAATTTACTGAGGATCTTTTTGTGGCCTAGTATGAGATCTATTCTGGAAAATGTTCCATGTACATTTGAAAAGAATGTGTATCCTGTTGCTTTGGGGTAGAATGTTCTGTATATGTCTGGTAGGTCTATCTGTTCTAGTGTGTTGTTCAGTGCCTCTGTGTCTTTACTTATTTTCTGTCTGGTGGATCTGTCCTTTAGAGTGAGTGGTGTGTTGAATTCTCATAAAATGAATACATTGCATTGTATTTCCTCCTTTAATTCTGTTAGTATTTATTTCACAGATGTCGGTGCTCCTGTGTAAGATGCATAGATATTTATAATGGTTATATCTTCTTGTTGGACTGCCCCCTTCATCCTTATGTGATGTCCTTCTTTATCTCTGTTACTTTCTAATTTTGAAGTCTATTTTGTCTGATACAAGTACTGTAACACCTGCTTTTTTCTCCCTATTATTTGCATGAAAGATCTTTTTCCATCCCTTCACTTTTAGTTTATGTATGTCTTTGGTGTTTGAGGTGAGTCTCTGCAAGCAGCATATAGATGGGTCATACTTTTTTATCCATTCTATTACACTGTGTCTATTGATTGCTGCATTCAGTCCATGTACATTTAGGGTGATTATTGAAAGATGTGTACTTATTGCCATTGCAGGCTTTGGATTCATGGCTACCAAAGGTTCAAGGGTAGCTTCTTTACTATCTAACTGTCTAACTTAACTCTTTTATTAAGAGTGTGATGATTCTTTATTTCTCTCCCTTCTTATGCATCCTCCTCCATTCTTTATATATTAGGTGTTTTATTCTGTACTCTTTTATCTGTTTTTGTGAGTAGTTGAGTTTAGTTTTTGCCTTTAGGTAATATTTGGTTGGTCTGCCTTCTTTGGTATGTTTTTATTTTCTCTGGTGATATTTATTTAGCCTTAGGAGAGCTTCCATCTAGAGCAATCCCTTTAAAATATCCTATACAGGTGGTTTGTGGGAGGCAAATTCCCTCAACTTTTGCTTGTCTAGGAATTGTTTAATCCCTCCTTCATATTTAAATGAAAATCATGCTGGATACAGTATTCTTGGTTCAAGGCCCTTCTATTTCATTGCATTAAATATATCATGCCATTCTCTTCTGGTTTCTGTTGAGAAGTCTGATGATAGCCTGATGGGTTTTCCTTTGCAATTGATCTTTTCTCTCTCTCTGGCTGCCTTTAATACTATGTCCTTGTTTTGATCTCTGCCATTTTAATTATTATATGTCTTGGTGTTGTCCTCCTTGGGTCCTTTGTGTTGGAATATCTGTCAGCTTCCATGGTCTGAGAGACTATTTCCTCCCCTAGTTTGGGGAAGTTTTCAGCAATTATTTCTTCAGTGAAACTTTCTATCCCTTTTTCTCTCTCTGCTTCTTCTGGTGCCCCTATAATGTGAATATTGTTCCATTTGGATTGGTCACACAGTTCTCTTAGTACTCTTTCATTCCTGGAGATCCTTTTATCTCTCTCTGCCTCAGCTTCTCTGTATTCCTGTTCTCTAATTTCTATTCCATTAACAGTCTCCTGCACTTCATCCAGTCTGCTCTTAAGTACTTCCAGAGATTGTTTCATTTCTGTAATCTCCCTCCTGACTTCATTCCTTAGCTCTTGCATATTTCTCTGCATGTCCATCAACATGGTTATGACCTTTATTTTGAATTCTTTTTCAGGAAGATTGGTTATATCTATGTCCCCAGGTGCTCTCTCTGGGGTTGTCTGGGTGATTCTGGACTGGACCAGATACTTCTGCCTTTTCATGGCAATAGTGGTAGTCATAGGCAGGTGGCACATGTGTCACCTGGGAGAACAATGTCCCTTCCTGCTTGTTGGTTGCCTTGTCCTTCTCCACTGCCTGTGTCAGTTACCCTCACACTGGGAGCAGCATCCAAGTTATTCCCCTGAGTTGTCATGGGTGGTGCAGGCCTTGGGATAGCCCAGAACCCTGTGAGGAGTGGCAGGCACACCAGGTGTGTTCTCCTGTGAGAATGGTGCCCCTCCATGCCTTGCCCCAGCTTCCTCTCTCTGTGCTGGTCAGCTGAGTGCCAGCGGCAATCTCTGTGTCTGTCCTGGGCAGCTGCAGACTGGGAAGAGACTGTGGGAAGTTGTTGTGGGCATGGCCACTCTCTGACTGCTACACTGTGGTGGTGGGGCAGCATTGGCTCGGAGAATGAATGGCAGGCTGCTTATCACCTTGAGAGGCTTCTAAGCTGTGTTGCCACCCAGGGGGTTAGGGAGCCTGAAGTTCTTCAGGATTCCCAGCCTGCTGGGCTGAGTATGCCAGGATCCATCCAGCTGTTAAGCTCCTGTCCATTTAAGACTTTCAAAGAGCACTCACTTTTCTTTTGTCCCAAGGGAGCTGGATGCAGGGCCCCGCTTGCAGATATTACTTTTCCATTTCTCTAATATCCAGTACATCATGCAATGTGTATCTGTGCTCCGGGTGCAGATTACTAGAGCTGGTTGTTTAGCAGTCCTGGGCTCCCTCTCCCTCCCTGCTCTGACTCCTCTCCTCCCACTGGGGAACTGGGGTGGAGAGCACTCAGGTCGCGCTGGGTTGTGGATTGTATCTTACCCCCTTTGCAAGGCACTGAGTTCTCGCAGATGTAGATGTAGCCTGGCTGCTGTACTGTATTTTCTGGTCTCTCTGTTAGGCATAGTTGTATTTGTTGTATTTTCAAAAATATGTATGGTTTTGGAAGATTTCCGCTGCCCTACTCACACTGCCATCTTGGTTCTTCCTGGAAGCAAGCTTAATGCATTTAAGTAGCTCTGGAAAAATACAAAGTTCTCACAGACATTGAATTTATTGTCTACCATTCTGCCTGATTTAAAGTTCTGCTGGTATTTTAAACTTCAAAAAGAGATAAATCCAACCCATCAGTCCTTCTTCAATACAGCCATTATATCTCTTCACATTTTCCCTGGATTCCTAACAGATCTCACTGTTGCATTAGACACACCTGACCTCAAAGTTCCTTCCCTCCAATTTCTTCTTGCTAAAGCACTGGAAAATTATTTTCCCCTTCATTCAACTTCAGTTTAATAATACAAAATAATACAAAAAATCAAAAGCAACCAAATAATTGAAGAAAATAAAAGCACAGAAGTAGGTTACAAAATGAAAATTCTTTAGCTAATGTAGCCCCATTTAAGAGACTGACTGTTGATCTTACATATGTGAGGTATCATTAGTTTTCTCATCCATACCCTCTCTGAGTATTTCTGCTTTGGGTTCCATTACTTTCAAGAGAGACCATGAAGCAGAAGTACCAGTTTCATTTTTCTATCTATGTGGAGCATAGTGACTAGTAAACAAATGGGTAGATTTGACATGTTTGAGTAGACAACTCACCACTTTCATTAATTTATTCATTCTTTAAAGTGTTAATTTATGGATAAATTAAGTTAATAAATATATACATTTAATAAATATATATTGTCTATATTATGTAATTTTCTTATATTAAGTAAGCAAAGTACCATACTTAAGAGGAATGACACTGAGTCATCTTGCCTTCTTCACCAACTCTTCCTTCCTCTTCCCAAATGCAGTCTTCTCAATAAAAAAACGTGGTTTTTCTACAGTAACACTGCCTTTTCTCATCTTGCAGCATCTTATTTCTGTGCTTTTGCTCATCTTTTTCTTTTCGTCTGGAAATCCTTCATTCACTTTCCATCCATTCTTGGTCACCCAAGTAGCTCCACTCTTGTCTCCAATTATGAGAGTGATATGAACTATCCCCTCTCTTAAATTATTTAGCAACATCCTAATGTGTACTGGAATGTATCACGAAAGACAGCAGCTTCTACTTTCTCATGTACCTGAGTGTAAGTGCCTTGGGGGCCGTTTTATAGTCTCCATAACACAAAAACAAATTGCCACTTAAAAGCTATTTTTCAATGAATTGATTACTATATATTTGATTTTTTAGATTGCTTCTGTAAAAGGGATGTTAGAATATTAAGCCTTGGAAGGAGATATCTGGGAACAGAGATAACATCCCACAAACTACTAGATCACACTGTATAGTTACAATGCTATGACCCACATGTTAATCTGTCACCCAACGAGAAGTTGTAGAAGTTGTAGGACCCCAGTTCTCATGAATGCCCTACCATTGCTTTTTATTATTATTATTATCATTACCACTCTGGCTCTTCACAATACTTTATGCATCAACTGATGGCTAAAAAAACAACACAATCAAGCTCTTTCCTGGGAAATGTAATTAATTTACCTCCTTGGTTCCCATCTTTGAGGTTTAAGCAGTATGCTATCTGTCCATAGTACATCAAGATAGTGAGGTCTAAAGACAGCAGAAGTCTGCCAAGAAAGAAATCTCTGTTAGATACTCACTTCTTTTAACCCTTCAGTGCTTATTAGACTTTTTAATCTGCCATTGTCACCAGAGAATGGTTGTATGTGACAAGTGAGGATGAGAGTGAGTGAACCAAATGCTGAAAGCTCATTCTTGTCAGGGAGTTGTAGGTATCTGTGTTTTCTTTTCTTTTATCAAGGAAGACTTCCTACAGGAATCAGTCTTTCATAGATGATTGACAGAGAGAGAGGGAGCCCATTCCATGGGCTCTAGGGAGCATATTTTAGGGCATGTGTTTGAAACCATCCTTGTAACTATTACAGTTGGTGATGACCTATTTTATCTCCCCAGAGCATAATATAGTTCTCCATGTTTTCAGGCTACCACATATATTTGTGCCTTGCTCTCTTCATTAACTACCAATAGGGATTGACAGATAAGCTCACGGGATAATTATATCATTTCTAAAATTATCTTGGCGACTGGTGCTTCTCAATCAGCATACCCAAAGTTTATCTTCACTCAAGTTCCCACATAAAATAACCCAGCAGGGGCTATGTCCCTAGAGTCCAGTGAAACCCAGAAATCTAATAAAATAAGACCAAAAAATTTAATATCATATAATCATTTCTTTTCAGAAATGAATTTATTCTAATCCATTCTATTACTGAAATCTCAATGCCCAAGACTGTATATTCCTACCTCCTCCATTGAGAATTCTGAGAATTAGCCCCCAAATCATCAATGAGGAATTTTTCTTCTGTCTCTTATCAGCTGTGGCTGGTGGTCCCAACATTCTGTTTTATACTTATACTTTCTCAAATCCCAGGGTGCCATTAGTGTAACATTATTTTTGGCATAGGTCCAATCGTTTCAATGAGCAAAGAGGATACAGGAAACACCACAGAGCCCCATTCTCACAGGTCCAATAGGATAAAAAGTGAAGAAGTAAAAAATTGGCTTTGGCAATTAGTTGGAAATTAGCCCCAGTTGCTTGTAGCTCATTAGGAGCTGAAGCGTATTGCAAATCAAGCAAGGAGACATGAATGTGGAAAACTCAGACTTCAGGAGGTAATACCGGGCTGTCTCTACTGAGATCTTTATTGAAGGGTGCGTCTTTTTCTTCCTTGGGCTTAAGCAGGACAAATGAAGCCTTGCTTCATCATTGCAAAAGAAGAAACATATCTCTCCCTTTTAGTCTAGATTCATGGGAACCCCTCAAATTCCATTTGTGTCTGCCTCACAGGTAAGGAGCAGGATTAAGCCCTTGTGGGTCACATGCTAGAGGGCTTGGCTAGTCCCCCAGTTATCCTCATTCTTCCCTGCAATTCTCTGACAGTCTGACCCAAGAAAGATGAGAGGGGTGTTTGGGGCTGGGAAAAAAATGATTAAGTGCCTGTTTTACATGCATGTGCTGCTGTTGTTCAATCATGTATTTGAAATAAAGTTGAAAGTAAGGCTCCCTATTGCTGGACTCAGACAACACAGTTTCTACAACTTCAAATTTCTTGGAACTGCTGTCCTTCCTCTTCAGTGAGATCATATGGAAGAATCTCCTTTCTCTACCCTCCCTCCTGAGTCATGAATGACTCACAGGGGCTGTCAGAGAGGATGGAAGGCACCTAACAACAAGATCCTCCCCATCAGGCTTCATTTGCTGTAACATCTGTCAGTGGCTCCCGGATGTTGCAGTTGGCAGACCCCAGAAGTTGCCCTCAGGGCAACAGAAACTCCCGCATGAAATGACTCTTGACTCAGAGTCTTTTTCTTTCCAGGTACATCGTTGTTCAGAGGCTCCCAAAAGAGATCTTCAGCAATATTCAGATGTGTGCAACAGTCCCTCCTACTAGCTGCTGAATTCTTGGATTTCCTGGACATCTGGCCTCCTTACTACATCTTCCTCAATAAACATTTCTCTGCAGGGTACTAACCAAGTTCTCAGCCTTGGTACTGCATAGATCTTTAAAGAAACCTGTTCAAAGACCTTTGAGGTTTTAGGTCAGAAATACATACAGTGCAGTTAAGTTGCTAGAATGACTCCTCAACACAATTTTTATGGATTTAGGAACTGCCTCTTAACTCATTCTCATGCACTTTAAGACACTTTTCCAGGAAGTGAAATGCAGTCATTCCTTTTTATTAGAATTTAAACTCAGGTTCCTGGTAACTTAGCATGAAACATATTCTTTTCAAATATTCTAATATGTTTCATTCACACAAGGCAAGAATTAGCTGTGGGTATCCTGTTAATCCTGTATTCAGAGTAAAGTACACAAACTGAACTCCAATTGAGACACTGTTTCAGGCAAGTTGTATCTGTCAGTGCTGTGCATCATCCCCAGGGACTTCATCTCCAAACGCCAGGTCCACACTACCCTAAAAGTGGCTTTCTTGGCTTTTGCAGTGTAATCAGGCACCACCCCAAGGATGTCATAAGAACAATATGAAGCATAGGTTTAAGTTATATTTTCTAGCAATTACTAGAGGAAATCAATTCTAATTTCTATATGTACATTGTTTAGGATTCTGTGAGATGCAAGTTCTCAAGAAATCTCATTTCCATTGCTCCTATCTCTACCCCAAGAGTAAGGAAGAAAAAAAACTTAAATATTGCATTATATTAAAGGAAAAAAACATATTAGATGAAGAAAAAGAATATGGTATAAGTCAAAGGTACACTTAAATTCTTTTAAAAATATGGGATCACAAAGAATAAAAATTTAAACATATCCTGTATATAATATTAGGAAACATTTCTGCACTGAAAAATAAATTTGCATAGTGATATAATGAAAGCAGCTATTAGAGGATACCTAAACTTCAAAATTGCTATGTAATGTAAAAGCTAACAAATTATGATGGTTAATTTTATGTGTAGACCTGACTGGGTCTGGTGCCCAGGTATCTGGCTACATATTATTCTGCATTTACCTATGAGGGTGTTTCTGGATGAGATTAACATCTGAATCAATAGCCTGAGAAAGAAAAGCAGATTGCCCTTCCCAGTGTGAGTGGGCCTCAGCCACTTTGTTGAAGATCTGAATAGAACAAAAAGCTGAGTGAGAGATATTTCTCTTTCTCTGCTTGACTGTCTTTGAGTTGGAACATTAGTTTTCACCTGCCTTAGGATTTAGACTGGAACACTGGCTGTCCTGTTTGCCAGGTCTTTGAACTTGTACTGGAATTATATCATTTGCTTTCCTGATTCTCCAGCTCGACAACTAACTTCTTCAGATCAAGAACTATCTTATAAAGAACCTAAACCACTGCACACAACATACTCTACAAAAATGATTGAGAGAAATGTAAAGATATCTTTAAAATTATATTATAAAAAGAAGACCAGTGGATTAGTATCTTTGATTTTCGAGTGAAAGAAACATAATATAATCTAGCAAAGGGAAAGGGATTTTTCCTTTGTTAGTTTAAATAACTTAAATAACTGAGAAGTTCAAAAACATCTGGTCAGGGATCACGGGAAGATTGTGGCATGAGTAGTTCAGAGTAAATCTCCTCCCTAAAACATATATATTTATGAAAATACAATAAGTACAACTATTCCTAAAAGAGACACCAATGGATGCAGTACAACAGCCAGGATCCATCTACATCTGTGAGAACTCAACATCACATGAAGGGGGTAAGATACAAGCTGTGGCCAGGTGGGACCTGAACACCTGGCGGGAAGAAAGGAGTAGGAACAGGGAGGGAATGAAAGCCCAGGACTGCTAAACAACAAGCTCTAGAAATCCTCACCCGGAATGCAGACAGAAGGTGCATGGGGTGCTGGATATTAGAGAAACGGAAAAGCAAAACCCATGGGCAGGTCCCCGCAACCATCATCCCTGAGACAAAAGAAAAGCGAGTGCTTTCTAAAAGTCTTAAAGAGACAGGGACCCCATAGCTGGACGAAGTTGTCACGGCACACATAGACAGCAGCTGGGAATCCCGGGGAAACTTAAGCGCCCTAAACCCCGGGAAGGCAGTGCAGCTCTGAAGCCCCTCACAGCACTAAGCAGCCTGCCAGTCATTCCTCCAATTCGCACAGACCCCGGCACACTGGCCCAGTAGCAGGAGAGTGGCAGTGCATGCCGGGGGCTGCAGCAATGGAAGGGACCAGGAGCAGATCCGTGCACCAGCTGCACCAGATGGGACCAAGAGAGGCTTGTGCAAGCCTGCAGGGGTGTGACCGAACAGCCCGGGTGTGGCTCATGAGCCCCAGCGGCAGTGAAGCCAGAGGAGCCCAGTAGAGGCCCGCACAGGAGAGTGCCATGTGCACCTACAGTGGAGCCAGAGGGAGCAGGCATGCTCCCAGCAGCCGACCAGAATCCCAGCCCAATGCACAGCTGCCCAGGCCAGCCCCAAAGGCTGCTGCTGCCTCACAGCTGCCTGGCAGGGATGTTGCTAACATGGAGGAGCACACCTGGCATGCCTGCCACTCCCTGCAGGACTCCATGCTGCTCTGATGGACACCCTGCCCACAGCAGCTTAGGGGACTAACCCAGTGGCTGCTCCATGAGTGCAGGTAACCGTCACAGGCAGTGGAGAAGGGCAAGGAATCCAACAAACAGGAAAGGACTTTCTTCTCCCAGCTGACACACCCACAACCTGCCTACTGCCACTGCTATCACCATGAAAAGGCAAAAAAATTTAGTCCAGTCCAAGATAGTTCAAACAACACCTGAGAAAGGATCTGCAGAGGCAGACCTATCCAGTCTCCCTGAAAAAGAATTTAAAATAAAAACATAAACATGCTGACAGAGCTTCAGAGAAATAAGCAAGAGCTAAGGGATGAAGACCAGAGGGAGAGTACAGATGTCCAGAGGAAGATTACAGATGTCTGGAGGGAGATTACAGAAGTGAAACAAACTCTGGAAGGATTTATAAGCAGAATGGATAAGATGCAGGAGGCCATTGATGGAATAGAAACCAGAGAACAGGAAAGCATAGAAGCTGATGCAGAGAGAGATTAAAGGATCTCCAGGAATGAAACAATATTAAGAGAACTGTGTTACCAATCCAAACGGAACAATATTGCATTATAGGGGTACCAGAGGAAGAAGAGAGAGAAAAAGGGATAGAAAGTGTCTTTGAAGAAATAATTGCTGAGAACTGGGGGAGGAAATAGTTGCTCAGACTACAGAGGCATACATAACTCCCGAGAGACGGGATCCAAAGAGGACAACACCAAGACACATAATAATTAAAATGGCAAAGATCAAGGACAGAGTATTAAAGGCAGCCAGAGAGAGAAAAAAGGTTACCTACAAAGGAAAACCCATCAGGCTATCATCTGACTTCTCAACAGCAACCTTACAGGCCAGAGAGAATGGCATGATATATTTAATGCAATGAAGCAGAAGGGCCTTGAACCAAGGATACTGTATCCAGCATGATTATCATTTAAATATGAAGGAGGGGTTAAACAATTCCCAGACAAGCAAAAGTTGAAGGAATTTGCATCCCACAAACCACCTCTACAGGGTGTCTTAGAGGGACTGCTCTAGATGGGAGCACTCATAAAAAGAGCACAGAACAAAACACCAAACATAAGAAGAATGGAGGAGAAGTAAAAAGAAGGGAAAGAAATAATCATAAGACTGTGTTTATAACACCTCAATAAGCGAGTTAAGTCAGACAGTAAGGTAGTAAACAAGCTAACCTTGAACCTTTGGTAACTACGAATCTAAAGCTTGCAATGGCAATAAGTACAGGGTGAAGTAAACAAATAAACTGGAAAGAATATATTCTGAAAGTGTAAACACAAGTAGTATGTGATGAATTATTAATTATTATTAAAAAATAGAACTGGAAGGACTTAAACATGTCTCAAATTGAGACAACATTCTCTTTTTCCTGTCCTTTATGCACAGACACTTAAGTGCAGTAGCTGCACATGTATTTAAGCACCCTTTCCATCAGTGCGAATGGCAGAATCTACTGAGATGAAGTTGTTAGCACCAATCAAATGGTCTGGTTCTAGTTTTCTATACTTTAACGTTCATGTTGGGTTAAAATTAAACTTATCTTCTATTGTGTTCTAAACTCCATCTATTGCCTCCAGCCTGCCAAGATCTCCCTGTGCTGTGTGTCTCTTCAGAGAACAGGGATGCATAGAAGTCAGTGAAAAACCATCCTCTCCCATCTCTGCCCTTACTAGTTATGGCCCTTTACACTGGGGCTGGAGGTGGGGGAACAGTCACCCTCTCCAAGTCTTACTATCCTCAGTGGTGAAATGACAGTAGTATTGGCACCTTACACTATTGTTCACTGTGTGGACTAAAATGTTTAAGAAATAACAACTTCAACATTTTCAGCAGTTCATATTGATGATGACCATCACCATTGCTAAAATCACTTTATTAGTAAAGTGCTTAAGAGACTGCTAGATATGTACTAATTTAGTACCTAAAACAGTCCTGTATCAAATTGATGACTTAGGCACAGAGGGTTTAAGTAACTTGTCAAATGTCTATAACTAGTAAGGAACAACAATGAAGGATACATGAAAAATTCTGATAGCCTTGCTTTTAACCCATTACATTTAACTTTGCCTGATGTGAAATACCAATTAAATGTATATAATCAAATCTAATAATAAATAATAATAATAATAAATGTCTAATAAAAAATTCTAATTTTAACTGTCTTATTTACCAGCTGCTTACAGACATTAATGTTTACTTAATTCCAGATGCAATATAAAAACATGCCTATCTCTCTTAACAATCTCTCATGGGGCTCCACATATGATCTCTTGCTAACTGTCATAAATTTAAGCATATAACATTAAGCAAATACCACAAGGAAACTCATCCACTACATGACAGATTAAGACTGAAACAGGAATTTTTCTAATCCCTGATCTGTCCTTTCTCCTTTATTAAAAGAATCTCAGAGTCCTTCTATAAACTTGTTGAGAATTCCCCCTTTTTTCCCAAAATTAGTTAACTAAAATTCAGAAATGGAATGAACTATTTTATACCTTCTGCACAAATAAGAAATGTTCCAAAAAAATCTGACAAATGTTGAAAATTGGGTATGAGGGTAAGATACAAGCTCTGGCCCAGCGGGACCCGAGCGCCCCTCCCCCTGGCTGCTGGCGGGTGGAAAGAAACCAGAGCAGTTTTTTTTGGCGAACACTTTTTGGAAGCCTTAAAGGGACAGGGACCCCAATACCAGTGAAACAGGGCAGCAAGACTGGTGAGCGGGTGCCTGAGACTGATGCCTGGGGACAAAGAAAATCGTGCGTTTTTCCCAATACTAGGGAGGCAGGGCGGCGAGACCGGTGGACGGGGACCTGGGGCCGGTGCCTGAGGACAAAGAAAATTGTATGTTTTTCCCTTTTTTTTATTTGGCGAGTGCTTTTTGGAAGTCTTGGAGGAACAGGGACCCCAATACCAGGGAGGCAGGGCAGCAAGACTGGTGGGCGGGTGCCTGGGACCGGCACCTGAGGACAAAGAAAATCGCGCATTTCTCCCATTTTTTTCTTTTTGGCAAGTGCTTTTTGGCGGCCTTAGGGGGACAGGGACCCCAGTGCCAGGGAGGCAGGGTGGCAGGGCAGCAGGGCCGGTGAGCGGGTGCCTGGGACCGGAGCCTGGGGACGGAGAGGGTCGCGCGTTTTTCCCTTTTTTTTTGGTGAGTGTTTTTTGGAGGCCTTGGAGGGACGGGGACCCCAGTGCTAGGGAGGCAGGGCGGCAGGACTGGTGGGCAGATGCCTGGGAACGGCACCTGAGGACAAAGAAAATTGCGTGTTTATTCCTTTCTTTTTTTTTCTGTTTCCTCTTTCATTGTTGCTGTTGTTGTTTTGGTTTGGAGAGTGCTTTCTGGAAGTCTTAAAGGGGCAGGATAGGACACTTAGACCAGAGGCAGGAAATCTCGGGATCTCTGGGCACTCTAACCCCCTGGACAACAGGGAGCACAGAGGCCCCTTACGGAGACAAATAGCCTCCTGGCCGCTCCCAGTCCAACAGGGCTCCACCATTTTGGAGGAGCAGCCCCAGCCAGGCCATGCCCACAGCAACAGCGGAGATAAACCCCATAGCAACCGGGCAGGAAGCAGAAGCCCTGTCTGCGCACAGCTGACAAGCATAAGTCACGAGAGGTCGCTATAATCCCAGGAGAGGAAGGGCACCAACAAGAAGGGAAGCTCTTCCAGTGGTCACTTGTCCCAGCTCTGCAAACTATCTCTATCACCATGAAAAGACAAAACTATAGGCAGACAAAAATCACAGAGACAACACCTGAGAAGGAGACAGACCTAACCAGTCCTCCTGAAAAAGAATTCAAAATAAAAATCATGAACATGCTAACAGAGATGCAGAGAAAAATGCAAGAGCAATGGGATGAGATGCAGAGAAAAATGCAAGAGCAATGGGATGAAGTCTGGAGGGAGATCACAGATGTCAGGAAGGAGATCACAGAAGTGAAACAATCCCTGGAAGGATTTATAAGCAGAATGGATAAGATGCAAGAGGCCATTGAAGGAATAGAAGCCAGAGAACAGGAACGTATAGAAGCTGACATAGAGATAAATAAAAGGTTCTCCAGGAATGAAACAACACTAAGAGAACTATGTGACCAAACCAAAAGGAATAATATTTGTATTATAGGGGTACCAGAAGAAGAAGAAAGAGGAAAAGGGATAGAAAGTCTCTTTGAAGGAATAATTGCTGAAAACTTCCCCAAACTGGGGGAGGAAATAATCGAACAGACCATGGAATTACACAGATCCCCCAACAGAAAGGAACCAAGGAGGACAACACCAAGACACATAATAATTAAAATGGCAAGGATCAAGGACAAGGAAAGAGTTTTAAAAGCAGCTAGAGAGAAAAAGCTCACCTATAAAGGACAACCCATCAGGCTAACATCAGACTTCTCGACAGAAACCCTACAGGCCAGAAGAGAATGGCATGATATATTTAATGCAATGAAACAGAAGGGTCTTGAACCAAAGATACTGTATCCAGCATGACTATCATTTAAATATGATGGCGGGATTAAACAATTCCCAGAAAAGCAAAAGCTGAGGGAATTTGCTTCCCACAAACCACCTCTACAGGGCATCCTACAGGTGCTCTAGATGGGAGCACTCCTAAAAAGAGCACAGAACAAAACACACAACACATGAAGAATGGAGGAGGAGGAATAAGAAGGGAGAGAAGAAAAGAATCTCCAGACAGTGTATATAACATCGCAATAAGCGAGCTAAGTTAGGCAATAAGATACTAAAGAAGCTAACCTTGAACCTTTGGTAACCACGAATCTAAAGCCTGCAATGGCAATAAGTACATATCTCTCAATAGTCACCCTAAATGTAAATGGACTTAATGCACCACTCAAAAGACACAGAGTAATAGAATGGATAAAAAAGCAAAACCCATCTATATGCTGCTTACAAGAAACTCACCTTAAACCCAAAAACAAGCATAGACTAAAAGTCAATGGATGGAAAAACATATTTCAGGCAAACAACAGTGAGAAGAAAGCAGGGGTTGCAGTACTAACATCAGACAAAATAGACTTCAAAACAAAAAAAAATAAGAAGAGATAAAGAAGGACACTACATAATGGTAAAAGCTGAGTCCAACAAGAGGATATAACCATTCTAAATATATATGCACCCAATAGAGGAGCACGAGCATACGTGAAAAAAATACTAACAGAACTAAAGAGGAAAATAGACTGCAATGCATTCATTTTAGGAGACTTCAACACAACACTCACCCCAAAGGATAGATCCACAGGGCAGAAAATAAGTAAGGACACACAGGCACTGAACAACACACTAGAACAGATGGAACTAATAGACATCTATAGAACTCTACATCCAAAAGCAACAGGATATACATTCTTCTCAAGTGCACAAGGAACATTCTACAGAACAGACCACATACTAGGTCACAAAAAGAGCCTCAGTAAATTCCAAAATATTGAAATTCTACTAACCAATTTTTCAGACTACGAAGGTATAAAAGTAGAAATAAATTCTACAAAGAAAACAAAAAGGCTCACAAACACATGGAGGCTTAACAACATGCTACTAAATAATCAATGGATCAATGAACATATCAAAATAGAGATCAAGGAATATATAGAAACAAATGACAACAACAACACAAAGCCCCAATTTCTGTGGGACGAAGCAAAAGCAGTCTTAAGAGGAAAGTATATAGCTATCCAGGCATACTTAAAGAAGGAAGAACAATCCCAAATGAATAATCTAACATCACAATTATCAAAACTGGAAAAAGAACAACAAATGAGGCCTAAAGTCAGCAGAAGGAGGGACATAATAAAGATCAGAGAAGAAATAAACAAAATTGAGAAGAATAAAATAATAGAAAAAAACCCAATGAAACCAAGATCTGGTTCTTTGAGAAAATCAACAAAATAGATAAGATTCTAGCCAAACTTATTAAGAGGAAAAGAGAATCAACACACGTCAAAAGAATCAGAAATGAGAATGGAAAAATCACGACAGACTCCACAGAAATACAAAGAATTATTAAAGACTACTATGAAAACCTATATGCCAACAAGCTGGAAAACCTAGAAGAAATGAAAAACTTCCTAGAAAAATACAACCTCCCAAGACTGACCAAGGAAGAGACACAAAAGTTAAACAAACCAATTACGAGCAAAGAAATTGAAACGGTATTCAAAAAACTACCCAAGAACAAAACCCCGGGGCAGGACAAATTTACCTTGGAATTTTATCAGACACACAGAGAAGACATAATACCCATTCTCCTTCAAGTGTTCCACAAAATAGAAGAAGAGGGAATACTCCAAAACTCATTCTATGAAGCCAACATCACCCTAATACCAAAACCAGGTAAAGACCCCACCAAAAAAGAAAATTACAGACCAATATCCCTGATGAATATAGATGCAAAAATACTCAGTAAAATATTAGCAAACAGAATTCAACAGTATATCAAAAGGATCATACACCATGACCAAGTGGAATTCATCCCAGGGATGCAAGAATGGTACAACATTCGAAAATCCATCAACATCATCCACCACATCAAAAAAAAAGAAAAACAAAAACCACATGATCATCTCCATAGATGCTGAAAAAGCATTTGACAAAATTCAACATCCATTCATGATAAAAACTCTCAGCAAAATGGGAATAGAGGGCAAGTACCTCAACATAATAAAGGCCATATATGATAAACCCACAGCCAGCATTATACTGAACAGCGAGAAGCTGAAAGCATTTCCTCTGAGATAGGGAACAAGACAGGGATGCCCACTCTCTCCACTGTTATTTAAAATAGTACTGTAGGTCCTAGCCATGGCAATCAGACAAAACAAAGAAATACAAGGAATCCAGATTGGTAAAGAAGTTAAACTGTCACTATTTGCAGACAATATGATACTGCACATAAAAAACTCTAAAGACTCCACTCCAAAACTACTAGAACTGATATCGGAATACAGCAAAGTTGCAGGATACAAAATTAACACACAGAAATCTGTAACTTTCCTATACACTAACAATGAATCAATAGAAAGAGAAATCAGAAAAACAATTCCATTCACCATTGCATCAAAAAGAATAAAATACCTAGGATTAAACCTAACCAAAGAAGTGAAAGACTTATACTCTGAAAACTACAAGTCACTCTTAAGAGAAATTAAAGGGGACACTAATAAATGGAAACTCATCCTGTGCTCATGGCTAGGAAGAATTAATATCGTCAAAATGGCCATCATGCCCAAAGCAATATACAGATTTGATGCAATCCCTCTCAAATTACCAGCAACATTCTTCAATGAATTGGAACAAATAATTCAAAAATTCATATGGAAACACCAAAGACCCCGAATAGCCAAAGCAATCCTGAAAAAGAAGAATAAAGTAGGGGGGATCTCACTCCCCAACTTCAAGCTTTACTACAAAGCCATAGTAATCAAGACAATTTGGTACTGGCACAAGAACAGAGCCACAGACCAGTGGAACAGATTAGAGACTCCAGAAATTAACCGAAACGTATGTAGTCAATTAATATTTGATAAAGGAGCCATGGACATACAATGGCAAAATGACAGTCTCTTCAACAGATGGTGCTGGCAAAACTGGACAGCTACATGTAGGAGAATGAAACTGGACCATTGTCTAACCCCGTATACAAAGGTAAACTCAAAATGGATCAAAGACCTGAATGTAAGTCATGAAACCATTAAACTCTTGGAAAAAAACATAGGCAAAAACCTCTTAGACATAAATATGAGTGACCTCTTCTTGAACATATCTCCCTAGACAAGGAAAACAACAGCAAAAATGAGCAAGTGGGACTACATTAAGCTGAAAAGCTTCTGTACAGAAAGAGACACCATCAAGAGAACAAAAATGAACCATACAGTATGGGAGAATATATTTGAAAATGACAGATCCGATAAAGGCTTGACGTCCAGAATATATAAAGAGCTCACACGCCTCAACAAACAAAAAGCAAATAACCCAATTAAAAAGTGGGCATAGGAACTGAACAGACAGTTCTCTAAAAAAGAAATACAGATGGCCAAGAGACACATGAAAAGATGCTCCACATCGCTAATTATCAGAGAAATGCAAATTAAAACTACAATGAGGTATCACCTCACACCGTTAAGGATAGCTGCCATCCAAAAGACAAACAACAACAACTGTTGGCGAGGCTGTGGAGAAAGGGGAACCCTCCTACACTGCTGGTGGAAATGTAAGTTAGTTCAACCATTGTGGAAAGCAGTATGGAGGTTCATCAAAATATTCCAAACAGACCTATCATTTGACCCAGGAATTCCACTCCTCGGAATTTACCCTAAGAACGCAGCAATCAAGTTTGAGAAAGACAGATGCACCCCTATGTTTATCGCAGCAGTATTTACAATAGCCACGAATTGGAAGCAACCTAAATGTCCTTTGGTAGATGAATGGATAAAGAAGATGTGGTACATATACACAATGGAATACTACTCAGCCATAAGAAGTGGAAAAATCCAACCATTTGCAGCAACATGGATGGTGCTGGGGAGTATTGAGCTCAGTGAAATAAGCCAAGCAGAGAAAGAGAAATACCAAATTATTTCACTCATCTGAAGAGAATAAGAACAAAGGAAAAACTGAAGGAACAAAACAGCAGCGAAATTACAGAACCCAAAAATGGACTAACAGGTAACAAAGGGAATGAACTGGGGAGGATGGGTGGGCAGGGAGAGATAAGGGGGGTGGGGAAGAAGGGGGGTATTAAGATTAGCATGCATGGTTGGGGAGGGAGAAAGGGGAGGTTGGGCTGTACAACACAGAGAAGACAAGTAGTGATTCTACAACATTTTGCTAAGCTGATGGACAGTAACCGTAATGTGGTTTTTACGGGGGACCTGATATAGGGGAGAGCATAGTAAACATAGTATTCTTCATGTAAGTGTAGATTAAAAATTTGAAAAAAAGAAAGAAAGAAAGAAAGAAAAAGGGGATTACTCCTTGATAGGATAAATCTATTGGTAAATCAAAGATCAACGCATGCTTTAAATATCCTTAATGTTGATCACTTAAAGGGTGTCAGATGATCAGCTATGGAGGTACTCTTTTCTGATAATATTCCTTTCTCTTAATTAAAAAAAAAAAAAAAGCAGTTACTGTGTGCTGACCTCCAATGAGTTCTGCACAGTGGTATAGAGGGCATGTCAAAGTGTGGGCAAAGGGTCTGTTTGTTTCTATGCAGAAGATCAAGGCCTAGCTTGGCTACCCAGAAAATGAACTAAGATACAATATGAGGAGGAGCTTCTGGCATCAGCACTCTCTGGAGGACTTGTGCCAGGGGATGAACATCAAAAAACCTCCACAGGGATCCGGACAATGCTGCGGTTGGGGCTGCATCCACCCCACCATTTCCTGGACTTGCCACTGGAATGAGGAGGGAGATGTCTAGGCTGGCATGTGCATACAGTGAGACAGCGAATTTGACCGGATCTGTACTGTTGGAACTCAACCAGGAGTCGGGAGGGGTGCAAGTTGTAGCACTCCAAAATCTTATGACTATAGACTATCTACGGTTAAAAGAACATATGGGATGTGAACAGATCCCAGAAATGGGTTGCTTTAATTTGTCTGATTTCTCTCAGATTGTTCAACTACAGTTGGACAATATCCATCATATCACGAATGCCTAGGGTGCCTAAATGGTTTTCTTGGCTTCACTGGAGATGGATGGTAATTATAGATTTGCTTAGTTTATGTCACCGTATTCCTATTATGTTAATATGTGAGCGCAAGTTAGTTGGTAGTTTAAAACCTATACATGCTTAAGGTACTCTACAAGAAGATATGTCAAAGAAATAATCAATCCTCCCATGTTTTCTTCCGTATGATACCTCTATAGCTTTTCTTCTTCCTTCCTAATTACAACCCTTAAATAGAATTCGTGCCTCATATCGAATTTACCGAGTATCATAATTCCTCCAAGTGGTAAAGATACCTAGAGACTAGTGCTGGGCATAGAAGCCACAGGGCATAAATCTGCAAAGAAGTAAAAAGCTAACCTTTTCAAACAATATGGCTTCTCTCTCACTTACCAACTTTACATTTCCTTGTATGGCCCTGGAAGATGACTGGTTAGCCAGAGATGGGTAAGATTCCTCAGGGGAGGAACAACCTAAGACAGGCACAGTCGCAGGGGGGCCATCAGGTGAGAAATTGGGGATCAACAGAGGTAAGGCTCAGAACCTCACCCCCCACTGTTTTGAGAGAAATCTTCTGCATCTGTGGATGTTTTGCTGCCCTTGTCTAGCTCTGATTAACACTTAGTCCATAGGCACACACCTGATCGTCTACATTTGCCCTCTTACGGCACTAAACTATGTTTTCTACCTTTATCTTGCATCTACCTACCACTTCAGCATTTTATTAAAAATAAAAATAATAAGAATAATAAAGGGAGAAATGTGGGATCCACATACAAATCAAGTATAAAAATCAAACGAATGTTCATATTTGACCTGAATGTTTATAGTTCATAATGTGTGATCAAAACCGAAAGTTTCTGTGATGAATGCCCTTGTACTGTTCACCATGTAAGAATTTATTCACAATGTAATAATTCGTTCACCATGTAAGAACTTGTTCGTTATGCTTCAGAAGATTGGAGACTGACGAGAATTAGGCTTGAGATGGATTAAGGATTGTACATTGAGCATTGACCCCCCTATACAGAATTTTATTGTTGTTAACAACCATTTGATCAATAAATATGAGAGACGCCCTCTCAAAAAAAAAGATAATAAATAATGACCTAATTGGATTTAAAAAAAAATCTTGAACAAATATTGTGAAATAATAAGCAAAGAGAAGATAATTACTGTATACATTAGCACAGTTAAGAACCATTTCCCTTTATTTCTATGATTTTGATTACAGAAAACAGTTAACTCTTGGAAACATGCCATTGCATGAAATGAGCAACCACACAGGCATCACTGAGTTCCTTCTCCTGGGATTATCTGAGGACCCAAGATGCAAATCCTCCATGGCTGCCTGTTCCTCGTGGCTTACCTGGCAGCCCTGTTAGGAAACAGACTCATCATCATGTTCATTACTGTGAATCCTCAGCTTCACACACACATGTACTTCTTCCTGAAGAACGTGTCCCTCATAGACCTCTGCTACATTTCTGATACTGTTCCTAAATTTGTTCTCAACTCCCTGATGAAACGGAATGAAATGTCTTTTTTTGGTTGTATTGGCATATCTTCCAGGTGTTTTTCCTTGTGACTTTTGCTGCTACTGAATTTGCCATACTCACAGTGATGTCCTATGACCACTACATGGCTGTCTGCCGTCCACTGAACTATGAGACCATCATGAGCAAGGGGGCCTGTGGTCGGATCATGGTGGCATCATACATCAGAGTGGGGGTCTATGGAGCCATGCACACTGCCCTGACTTTTTCCACAACTTTTAGGTCCAATAAGATCCATCATTTCTTCTATGATATCCCTCAGATGATTTTGATTTCAGAAACCAAAATGAATATAAATAAAGCGGCAGTGAGCACATTTAATGCAAGTATTGCACTGGTTTGTTTCACCCAGATTTTGTATTCCTATGTGCACATCTTCTCTGCTGTCTCAAGGACCTCTTCCCTGGAGGGCAGGTCCAAAGCCCTCTCCACCTGCCTCCCTCATGTGGTCTTTGTGACTGTGTTCCTTGCAACAGCTGCCTTGACCTACCTGAAGCCAATCTCTGAATTGAGGTTAGACCTAGATATCACTCTATCAATCTTTTACACAGTGGTGCCTCCATCACTGAATCCCATCATTTACAGCCTTAGAAACAAGGACATAAAATTGAGTCTGGGGAAAGTCCTTGGAATTGTATCACTTAAGTCAAATTAAATATGTTTGATTATTTTAGGGAGAGGTCCCTCCTTAGTTCCAAGATACATCATTTTCAAATTTTACTATTTAAATAATGGGGATGTATCTTAAAATTATTGTAGTATTTTATCCACTCAGGAATATTCTTCAGACACATGGAAATAACACCTGGAGATATCAGCGGAACACAACTATTGTGCTATGTTTTGGGTAGTGGCTAACAGAATTTATTTAGCAATATTAATAAAGATATTTCAAAGTAATCTAGAATTCCTATTTGAAAAGTCATCAAAGAGGATATTAATAATATTTTTATTTAGTAAAATAGTTACCACGGGGGTAGAGTGAAAACAGTGACCAGAGGCAGCAGCCAGGGCCAGCAGACTGTGAGCAAGAAAAATGGTTCCTCCCAGCCTGTGCTTTCCCTGGAATTGTTTCAGTTTGACCAGTCTCATGGGGGATTCACCCCAGGCTGGAACACCCTTCCTCCAAGATCTACACATAGGAAAACAACATTATGACCTTGGGGTTAGGAAAGATTACTTACACAAAACAAAGGAGCAATAATTATAACCTAAGTAATGATGGTACTTAAAATTGTATTAATTTTGAAAGATAGGACAAAAATATCAGAAAACAGGTGGCCATGTACTGTCACTCTAAGAAAAGCTGCATAAATGACCAGGAGAGGGGAGGGAGGGAGGCTTATTTATTTTTTGATGGCTCCGTAGGCACAAGGTGATATACCTTTGGACATTTTCTCCAAATCTCTCTTTCTTCTTGGTTAGAAATGTGTGTTAGAATAACACAAACACACAGGAACAGATGCACACAACCCAACTAAATCTACACAAAATAAACATATATACAATATTTTCATATCTATCTGTTCTTATGAAATCAAGGAACTATTTGCCATGTTTAGAATGTCCAAGAAAAGGAGACAAATTTTAACTATTAAAATACCCATCTTGTGTTTATGCAAATTCTCAAACTGAAATCCCTAGCCTAATATTAAAAAGTAAAGTGGCTATGGCTTTAGTGCGTGGCTTTTTTTGATGTGATGGCTCTAGAGACCCTGTACCTTCATACACTTCACAACTCCATGTCTGTGAATCGAAATCATCCTTATATGGAGGACAAAGATCAGTGGCCCACATCCATTAGTTAAAAGCTCATTTTGCTTAAGACAAAGAATTCTACATTCTCCTGATACTTGCAAATTCCAGTGCAAAACCTTAAGCTTGTACACATTTTCTCAACTCTTTCCTGGTAAATGGGAGGCCTTGGAATAACAGTATTTGAATCTCTTGCGTTTGTACTCAGTAAAATGCACAGAGGTACAGTGTTGTAATAGAAAATTATATGTTGATTATTTTAATAAAAATTAACCTCATTTATCCATTCCTTAGTCCTACTTTTATAATCAGGCTTTAAAAGAATATTCATGAAATACTATTCATAGTAGCCTCAAAATTTAAGTCCAGGTATCAGAAAATTGAAAAACCAAAATTTCTGGTAGAATTGCTCACTGTCTTAGTATTTTATTATATTAAAAAAGAAAACTCTACTGATATATGCAATAAGTACATAGCATCAGTGTGATCTCCATGTGTTCACTCCATTTATAAATGATAAGAACAAACTAACCTATTCTGACAAAAACCCCATAGTTTTTGCTTATGTAGGGATAAATTTGCAGGTGGCTGAGTGGGGCACCAGGAATCTTTTCTGAATTCACTTCCTGTCTTCTGATACGGACTTGGAATGACCATCTGCACATATTTTTGAAAACTTATTAAATGATAAATTTCTTACATAAAAAGGAAACAGCAATAAAATTGACTCAACATGGATCATATGTCAAATTGTAAAGCACAAAGTACAGCCTCCTGGATTAGAGTTCAAGGTGGCAGAGCAGGAGGACCCTGAACTCACCACCCATAGACACAGCAAATGTATGCCTAAATATGGAATAATTACCCTCAAAAAGACCTGAGAACTAAATGAATTCACCTCTACAAGAAAAGACGAGACACATTGAGAAGTTTAAAAGATGCAGAGATGCAACCTCTCTTAGAAACCCGCAATCAAGAGGGATCCCAAAATGTTGAACTCTCACTCATGGAGTGAAGGGACTGTCCACATCAGACACCCAGACTCTGGAGTGTCCAGACCATCACTACATGGCAGCTGCAGCTTTATCTCAGCCAGCGGGCATTGCCAATCATACAAGAGACACCAGTAGGGTATCTGGCTCTTGTGGCTGGGGCAGACTGCACTTCCAGGCCATACAGATAAGACACCAAAATGTCAGGTTTAAAGATCAACAGGATTTAACAGAGAACCATAGACCTACGGGGAGTTTACCAAATGGCTGTAATTTTACAGTTACTGTCATAGAGGCAGGAATTGCAGGGACTACCCTCAAGGAGAGAAGCGCTGGTGGGCATTTTTGCAGTTTTATCCTAACTTGTGGGAATGGAGCTGATATACTCCATTTCTGGTGCCCACCTTCTGGCCTGCAAGACCCAGAGAGTGTTCTGGCCACCTTGTGCTGTAACTGGGTTGGGCTACTGCCCCACTCACTATATGCATAACTCAAGCTTCAACAGGGCTGGCCAGCACAAGCCCCACCCCACACCATGCAGAGACACAGCCAGAACATTTGTCCTGAGCACCATTCTCCTGGATCAGCAGTGAAGGTGTAAACAGGCCATGTCTTCCCCATGCAGTGGTTGGACTCCACTCTCCATTTTAAGTGGCCAAGCTGAAATCAGGTGGCCAAATGCACCAAGCCCTGTCATGAACACACAGCAGCTGCAGCCATATCAGAACTAGCTGAAACTCCCAGGCACACAAGAGACTCCCACAGAGTTCCTGGCTCTGCTGTCCTGGCTCTGTGTCCCACAGAGGCTGAGCTCTGGGCCACAAAACAAAGCTTCTACAAAGACCACTTTTTCAAAACAGAAAGAGGTTGCCACTTCCCCTACTATATAAAGACAAACAGAAAGATAGGGAGCATGAGGAGACAGAGGAATATGTGCCATACCAAAGAATAAGTCAAATCCACAGAAAAAATATTAATGAAACAGATAAGCAATCTGACAGAGTTCAAACCAATGGTCATGCAGATGCTTACCCAACTCAGGAGAAGAATGGGAGAACACAATGATAATTTCAATAAAGTGATAGAAAAAATTAAGAAAGTACCAAAGAAAAGTTATAACTGAAATGAAAAATGTTCTAGAGACCAGCAGAATGGATGAACTCAAAACACAAATCAGTGACCTGGAAGCCAAAGCTGTGGGAAATACCCAGGCAGAGGAGCACAAGGATAAAGGAATTCTAAAAAGTGAGGCCACCATTAGGAACCTTTGAGACAACATTGAGAATAGCATTTTCTTTAGAGAGGCCCCAGAAGGAGAAGAGAGAAAGAAAGGTCCAGGAAAACTTCATGAATAAATAATGGTGGAAAACTTCTCTTATATGGAGAAAGGACTAGACATCCAGGTACAGGAATAACAAAAGAGTCCCAAATTCCAGGAACTGAAAGAGAAACACATGGAGAAAAATTATAATTGAAATAGTGAAAGTTAGGGATAAAAAAAAATAATGTTAAAAGCAGAAGAGAAAACCAGCATATTACCTATAAGGGAAACCACATAAGACAGTCAGTAGACTTAATAGCCAAAACTTAACAGGCCAAAAGGAAGAAACATGGCATAATTAAAATAATGAAAGAGAAAGATTAACAATTAAGAATTCTCTTATTGACAAGGTTATCATTCAGATTGATGAAGAGAATAAGAGTTTTCCAGATAAAAAAACCTGAAGGGGTTTATCACCACTAAGTTGGCCTTGCAGGAAGTATTAAAAGGAATTTTCTAAGCTAATAAGTGGTACTAGTTAAAAATAACAAGATATACAAAAGTAAATATCTAACTGGTTAATGTAAATAATAAAGATAGTTGATTAATCACTTATAAATCAAAGATAAGATAACAAAATTATAAATTAAAATACAATAGTTAAGGGATACATAAAATAAAATATCAGATGTGTCATCCAAAATATAACACATGGAGCAGTGAGTAAAAATACAATGCTTGGGAATGTATTTAAAATTATGTTCCTATCAACTTAACAGAGACTGGGACATACACAAGATCTTGTATGTGATCCTCAGAAAACTGTGATCCTCACAGAAAACACAAAGATAAAGCCTATAGTAAATACACATATGAAAAAGAGAAAGGAATCTAAACATAACACTTTGAAAATGATGAAGTAACAAGAGAAACAAGTAACAAGGGAAACAAGGGAAACAGAGAAACTACAAAAAAAAGTTAGAAAAACAATTGACAAAATGGCACTAAGTACATGCCTGCCAATAATTAATTTGACAATAAATGGCTAAATTCTCCAATCAAAGACATAAGGTGGCTAAATGGAGAAAAAAATAGACTCTTCTATATACTACCTGCAACAGACTTACTTAAATCGTAAAGATGCTCACAGACCTAAAGTGAAGGGATGGAAGATCTACCGTGCGGACGGAAACCAAAGGAAGCTGGAGTAGCAGGACTCGTATCAGACAAAATAGACTTCAAAACAACTACCGTAACAAAAAAGTTATAACAGTTATGGATATCTATGCAGTCAAGCTAAGAGCACCCAATTCTATAAAGCAACTACTGAGACATAAAGGGATGAGAAGCAACGTGCTAATAGTAGTGGACTGTAACACCCTACTTATATCAATAGATAGATAACCCAGACAGAAAAAATCAATAAGGAAAAAGTGACCTTTAATGACATGAGAACAGATCGACTTCATTATATATATATATATATATATATATATATATATATATATATATACACACACACACAGAACATTCTATTCAAGCAGCAAAATGCACATCCTTTCTAAGTGCACAAGGAACATTGTCCAGGGTAGGTCAGTGTTAGGTCACAAAAAAAGTCTCAATAAATTTAAGAGGACTGACATAATATCAAGCAACTTTCTGGGTGAAATGGCCTAAAAGGAGCAACACCATGTTGGGCCTGTGTTTTCCATTTTAACAGATAATAACTAAACCTATCAGGGTGAAAATTTCATAATGTGTAAAAATATTGAAATATTGAATCACTATCTTCAACACATGAAATTAATATAATATCATACATCACTTATTATTCAACAGTAAAACTAGAAATGTAGAAAATAATATAGGAGGAAATACAAATGACTTTGGTTCATTGCAAAACTTTAAGATACAAAACTGAAAGCATGATTCATGAAACAAATAATCGATAAGCTGGACTTTACTAAAATTAAAATTTTATTCTCTGTGAGGGACATGGTCAAGAGAATGAAAAGATAAGCCATAGCCTGGGAGACCATATTGGCAAATCCACATCTGATTAAAGGCTGTTCCTGAATATACAAAGAACACTTAATAATAATGAAGAAAACAATCTGATGCAAAAATCTTCCAAAGATTTACTATACACTAACAATGAAACAACAGAAAGAGAAATCAGGAAAACAACTCCATTCACAATTGTATCAAAAAAATAAAATACCTAGGAGTAAACCTAACCAAAGAAGTGAAAGACTTATACTCTGAAAACTACAAGTCACTCTTAAGAGAAATTAAAGGCAACACTAACAGATGGAAACTCATCCCATGCTCATGGCTAGGAAGAATTAATATCATCAAAATGGCCATCCTGCCCAAAGCAATATACAGATTTGATGCAACCCCTATGAAACTACCAGCAACATTCCTCAATGAACTGGAACAAATAATTCAAAAATTCATATGGAAACACCAAAGACCCTGACTAGCCAAAGCAATCCTGAGAAAGAAGAATAAAGTAAGGGGGATCTCACGTCCCAACTTCAAGCTCTACTATAAAGCCATAGTAATCAAGACAATTTGATACTGGCACAAGAACAGAGCCACAGACCAATGGAACAGACTAGAGAATCCAGACATTAACCCAGACATATATAGTCAATGAATATTTGATAAAGGATCCATGGACATACAATGGTGAAATGACAGTCTCTTCAACAGATGGTGCTGGCAAAACTGGACAGCTACATGTAGGAGAATGAAACTGGACCATTGTCTAACCCCATACACAAAAGTAAATGCAAAATGGATCAAAGACATGAATGTAAGTCATGAAACCATTAAACTCTTGGAAAAAAACATAGGCAAAAACCTCTTAGACATAAACATGAGTGACCTCTTCTTGAACGTATCTCCCCAGACAAGGAAAACAATAGCAAAAATGAGCAAGTGGGACTACATTAAGCTGAAAAGCTTCTGTACAGAAAGAGACACCATCAAGAGAACAAAAAGGAACCCTACAGTATGGGAGAATATATTTGAAAATGACAGATCCGATAAAGGCTTGACGTCCAGAATATATAAAGAGCTCACACGCCTCAACAAACAAAAAACAAATAACCCAATTAAAAAGTGGGCATAGGAACTGAACAGACAGTTCTCTAAAAAAGAAATACAGATGGCCAACAGACACATGAAGAGATGCTCCACATCACTAATTATCAGAGAAATGCAAATTAAAACTACAATGAGGTATCACCTCACACCAGTAAGGATGGCTGCCATCCAAAAGACAAACAACAACAAATGTTGGCAAGGCTGTGGAGAAAGGGGAACCCTCCTACACTGCTGGTGGGAATGTAAATTAGTTCAACCATTGTGGAAAGCAGTATGGAGGTTCATCAAAATGCTCCAAACAGACCTACCATTTGACCCAGGAATTCCACTCCTAGGAATTTACCCTAAGAACACAGCAATCAAGTTTGAGAAAGACAGATGCATTCCTATGTCTATCGCAGCACTATTTACAATAGCCAAGAATTGGAAGTAACCTAAATGTCCATCGGTAGATGAATAGATAAAGAAGATGTGGTACATATACACAATGGAATACTACTCAGCCATAATAAGAGGGAAAATCCAACCATTTTCAGCAACATGGATGGAGCTGGAGGGTATTATGCTCAGTGAAATAAGCCAAGCAGAGAAAGAGAAATACCAAATGATTTCACTTATCTGAGGAGTATAAGAACAAAGGAAAAACTGAAGGAACAAAACAGCAGCGGAATTACAGAACCCAAAAATGAACTAACAGGTACCAAAGAGAAAGGGACTGGGGAGGATGGGTGGGAAGGGAGGGATAAGGGGGGAAGAAGAAAGGGGGTATTAAGATTAGCATGCATGGGGGAGAGGGAGAAAGGGGAGGGCTGTACAACACAGAGAGGACAAGTAGTGATTCTACAACATTTTGCTATGCTGATGGACAGTGACTGTAATGTGGTTTATAGGGGGGACCTGGTATAGGGTAGAGCCTGGTAAACATAGTATTCTTCATGTAAGTGTAGATTAAAGATTAAAAAAAAAGGAAAGAAAGAAAAGGGGGATTACTCCTTGATAGGGTAAAACTAATGGTAAATCAAAGATTAATGCATGCTTTAAATATCCTTAATTTTGATCACTTAAAGGGTGTCAGATGTTCAGCTATGGAGGTACACTTCTCTGATAATATTCCTTTCTCTTAATAAAAAAAAAGCATTGAGTTCTACACAATGGTATAAAGGGCATATCAAAGTGTGAGCAAAAGGTCTGTTTGTTTTTATACAGAAGATCAAAGCCTAATTTGGCTACCCAGAAAATGAACTAAGATACAATATGTAGAAGAACTTCCAACATCAGCACTATCTGGAAGACTCATACCAGAAGATGATCATCAAAAAACCTCCACAAAGATCCAGGCGATGCTGCAGTTGTAGCTGCATCCATCCCACCATTTCCTGGACTCGCCATTGGAATGAAGAAGGAGATATCTAAGCTGGCCTGTGCATACAGAAAACAACAAAATTGACTGGATCTATACTGTTGGAACTCACCCAAGAATTAGGAGAAGTGCAAGTTGTAGCGCTCCAAAATCTTACGACTACAGACTATGTACAGTTAAAAGAACATATGGTATGTGAACAGTTCCCAGAAATGGGTTGCTTTAACTTGCCTGATTTCTCTCAGACTGTTCAAGTACAGTTGGACAATATCCATCATATCATAGACAAATTTTCACAAATGCCTAGAGTGCCTAAATGGTTTTCTTGGCTTCACTGGAGATGGATGGTAATTATAGATTTGCTTAGTTTATGTCACCATATTCCTCTTATGTTAATATGTGTGCACAAGTTAGTTAGTAGTTTAAAACCTATACATGCTTAAGGTACTCTACAAGAAGATATGTCAAAGAAATAATCAATCCTCCCATGTTTTCTTCCATCTGCTACCTCTATAGCTTTTCTACTTCCTTCCTAATTACAACCCTCAAATAGAATTCATACCTCATATCGAATTTACCGAGTATCATAATTCCTCCAAGTGGTAAAGATACCTCGAGACAAGTGCTGGGCATAGAAGCCACAGGGCATAAATCTGCAAAGAAGTAAAAAGCTAACCTTTTCAAACAATATGGCTTCTCTCTCACTTACCAACTTTACATCTCCCTGTATTGCCCCAGAAGATGACTGGTTAGCCAGAGATGGGTAAGATTCCTCAAGGGAGGAACAACCTACGACAGGCACAGTCGCAGGGGGGCCATCAGGTGAGAAATTGGGGATCAACAGTGGTGAAGCTTAGAACCTCACCCCCCCTGTTTTGAGAGAAATCTTCTGCATCCGTGGATGTTTTATTGCCCTTGTCTAGCTCGGATTAACACATAGTCTACAGGCACACACCTGATCATCTACAATTGCTCTCTTACAACACTAAACTATGTTTTCTACCTTTATCTTGCATCTACCTACCACTTCAGCATTTTATTAAAAATAATAATAATAAAGGGAGAAATGTGGTGTCCACATATAAATCAAGTATAAAAATCAAATGAATATTCATATTTGACCTGATTGTTTATAGTTCATAATGCATGATCAAAACCGAAAGTTTCGGTGATGACTGCCCTTGTACTGTTCACCATGTAAGAACTTATTCACTATGTAAGAATTTGTTCTCCATGTAAGAACCTGTTCGTTATGTTTCAGAAGATTGGAGACTGATGAAAATTAGGCTTGGGGTGGATTAATGATTGTGCATTGAGCATTGACTCCCCTATACAGAATTTTATTGTCATTAACAACCATTTGATCAATAATTATGAGAGATGCCGTCTCAAAAAACAAACAAACAAAAAAAAGTACAGACTTCCAATTGTAAAATAAATAAGTAACCAGGATGTAATGTGTAGCATAAAGAATATAGTCAAAATATTATAACAACTTTGTATGGTGATAGCTGGTAGCTAGAATTATCATGTATATAAATGTTGAATCACTGTTGTACACCTGCAACTAATGTAATACTGTGTGTCAACTACCCTTACATTTAAAAAAAATCTGCCAAAGATAAAGAGATAACTCATCAAATAAACCATACGGATTTAAATAAGCATATGTCTGCATAATCTGTCACCACAGAAATGTAAATGAAAGCAACAATGAGATACCACTAAGAACGTATTAGTAAAACTAAAGTCCAGAATACTGACATCAAATGCTGTCAGGCATGCTGAGGAACAGGAATGTTCAGACATTGCTAGTGGGAACACAATATGGTATAGGACATTGGAAGATGGTTTGCACAAGGATGTCAAAACCAGCTTCATTCATCATTTCCAAACATGGAAGTAACCACAATGTTTCCCAGTAGGTGAATGGATAAATAAACTAGTACATTAAAAAAGAGAATATCAATTGATCCTAAAATTGAAGGATCTGCCAAGCTGTGAAAAGACATGGATGAATCCTAAATGCATTCAAATTCATCAGTCTTAAATGTTATTCAAATTCATCTGCCCCAGTCCCCTATGCAGCTGCATCTGATTAAACAGCAATCAGATACTGTTTTAAGAAGTGTATTTGCTTAAATAGGGACTAATGGGATGTGGGGAGGGACTCGATAGTGGGGGTGAATATAAAAACCATGTTGTTTTTCTTGTGAAACCTTTATAAGAGTGTATATCAATGATATGTTAATAAGAAATTAATAAAAAATAAAAAGAAGATGTGTATTTGCTTATCTCAAAGCAGCCTGACAGGCAGACATCTAATTTAACGTTTATCTCATGGCATGTTAGCACACTCTTGGAAGTGAGGCTGACATGTAACATCCTTACATCCTCACTCTGCTTTTCTCCTGAAGGAGAGTACTTTCTACAAACTCTCACACTGCCTCACTCCAGCTCACCAGTGTTTTCCAAGAGGATCAGGTACCCTCTGCTGGTACACGGGGTCTTATGGCTGCTGCCAATGGGACACCGCTTGATAGACTTGTGCCGATGGCCAGAATGGCTTTCATTTCTGGGCCCCATGGGACTAGACACAGACGGTTCTTGGCTGACTACCACCCTCAGGGCACTGCATACACAGCAGAGGGAAACATGCTCCCAGGGTTCCTGTGAAAAAGGCCCATGCTTGCCCTGCAGCTCCATTAGGAAGGGCAGGCTTCTGCTCTGGAACACATGGAGGGGCCCCATAAGTAGTTCCCTGGGGACAGAGGACAGTGATGCCATCTTTGCACTGAGCCTGTGTCTTGCTCCAGCTCACCAGTATCTCCCAGAATGGAGCTTGTACCTTTGTCTGGCTCTCTGATTTTTGACCTTGCTGTCCCGGGATCAACCTACATTTCCAGGTTCTAGATGCCTCAGGGCTTGTGCTCAGAGGTTCCACAGGACCCAAAGGGAGAAAGAGTTCTTAACTGGTGATTACCCCCAGGGCATAGCAGAGAGGCTGGGGAAGTAGGATCCCAGGCTTTCTGTGACTGAGGCTTATAGGACTATCATTATAGCTGCAGCCTGAGGGACAGTCTTGTAATCAAATGCACATTTAGGTACCATTGTGTTCCAAAACAGGCCCCAGAAGTCAGGAGCTCTTATAACCCTCTCCCTCAGATGTGCTCCAGGAGAGCACTGACATCACTCAGAGGGGGTTTTACATTCACCTGAAACTAAACTTCAAACTTGGTGACCTATTTTTTGTAGCTGCCACCCAAGGGCTGCACCTTGATTGTCTGAGTCTGGCTGGTGACCAGTGGTGCTTACATTCATGAGTTCAGTGGGACAGTAGCTAGAGTTCTTAACTGTCTACCACCCTACAGGTCAATGCAGAGAAAGGAGACAAAAACTCGCAGCTCCAAATGAGCCCTTGAAAGGGATATAGCCACATATTTTAAATCTGCTGCCTGAGAACATGGCTTCTAATTATCCTGAATCTAGGTACAAACTGAGATCATCCTAAGCCAAGGATTCTTTGATGTGCCATGCTTGTGCTGACCTTTGCACTGTCCTTTCTCCTGCTTATCTACATTGTCTTGAACCCCACTAGAGTGTTTTTCAGTTCAACATTCTACTCTTCAGCTCTGTAATTGCTAGTTGGTACTTCCTTACATTTTTCTACCATTTTATTAAAGATCTGAGTCAGTTTGTGTTAGGGTGCAGGCTTCCGAGGCTTCCCCAGAGAACAAAATACACAGGCATAGAGATGTAAATTCAAGCAAAGTCTTTATTCAGCCAACTAGTTGGGGTCCAAGTCAGCCCGATGCAGTGGGTCTCAACAAGGACCCCGAGCACTCAGAGCCAAGGGTTTATATAGCAATTTCAAAGCACTTAACTCATAGCAATTTTCTATAACTATACATTATTCTTGCAAGACATATATCCTGGGGTTAAGCAAGGGCAGGGTAAGACTACTCCTCAATGGTTAGGGAGGTTCTGCACGATAAGCTTGGTATGTAAGATTTACTGACCAAGGTTAGCTGACCAAGGGTCACAGCTGCCCACCACCCGGTGCTCATGATTAACTTGTTTTTCAAGGCCTTACCCAGTTCCAGTTTTTCTTTCTAAGTCACATACTCAGAAAATGGCTTCTAGGCCTTTAAGATGGCTATGCTTATGCTAACCTATTTCTATTCTTACATTCCCCTCTTCTTCTTGTATCTATTTCAATCATGAAATTAGGGGTCATCTGTTTGGTTAACACTCTGATAGTTCTGTCTCAACACTATGATTTGCACGGTGCTAATGCGTTCTTTGATAAAGTTAACACATGGAGTGACTCCGGTTTGGCGGGCCTACTACTTGTTAGAATAAGCTGGGGTGGTGCTGATTACTTCTGTCGTGTTGTAGAGGGAGGTGTAAGTTTTAGGAACTCTCTCAATGCAGGTTCTTTGCCTACTTGCAGAGGATAAAGTGAGTCTCGGTCTTTGTCTTCTACAGATAGGGACTCTAGCTGCTGCTAGGGAAAAGGGGCGATGACCGCTCTGGCTGCTTCGTGCTGAGAAGGGGGTGCAGTAAAGGGTGCAGCTAGGTCTCTATTACTGGTCAGTTGAGAGGGCTTCAGAAGGCTGGCGCTTCTATTACTATTTGCAGTTTTGTGGCTTCTAGGCAAGATAAAACAAATTGTGTTATTAGGTTATGTAGCAACATCTGGAGTTGGATTTTCTATTCTGGAGGCTGCAGTTATTGAAACAATACTTTTCTCTAAAATCACCCTCATTTTTATTAGAAATAACCAGGTTAAGAAAATAATTAACAGCTGGCTTGATCATTTGCACAAGTGCAGCAAGAAGAGCAATTGATTACACAGGCTCTTTTAAATATGCTTTGCTGGAACTTTTTATAAGGAATTTCAGATTGAACTTTTAAAGGCCTCTTGAGGCCAGACAGCCAAGCTAGACTTGCCATCAGGCTTTGCCTGCAGTACCTGTAGATTTGGATGAATTCTTCTCTTCTCGAGGTCTCTGAACCTGCCAGGAAGTGACCTTCTTTACTCACCTGGTAAGGCTGCTGGGAACTCTGTAAGCAAGGTACCAGGCCAGTTCTTCCAAGGGGCTTTGTTGGCTTTATAAAGTCAACCTTAGTTCCTTAAAGTTGTTCACATCTGAGTCTATGCACATGTCTCTCAGGTATGACATTCCAGTCAAAGCCCTGGCAGTATAACCAGTGTTCTTAAGTAGTCTTCTCACAAGGAAAGCAGATTCTTATTGAACTCATGCAAATAAACATACTGCCATGGAATACAAAAACAGTCACTGAAAGTTTTTAAACTCTGGAGGGATCAGGTAGAGAGAAGGAAGTTTCAATTCTGCTCATAAAGATAGTCATTTACTAAACTGTTGTCAGTTTAAGAGAACAAGGTTAAAACACTTTATCAGCAACATTTGAAACAAAAAGACACAAAATCATTTTCTTTAGTTTATGTAATCTTATGTAACTAATACTTGTTCTGCTGAAATCTAGTTCTTTACCAGTTTAGGGATAATACTATAAATGACAAAAGACTTACAAATGACAATGGTTAAAGATCTGATGAGAGCTTACTGTAAGACAGTTGACATAAGGAAATTCTGTTATTTCTGTAATACAAAACATTTAGTAACAAAGTTTAGCATCATTCTCTTTGACAGTGCTTTCCTGGTAAATAAATAAATATATATCAGATAAATAAGCCAAATTAGTCAAATACTTTCTCTAATGAGAAAAAAATTCTTCTGACATGTTCCAGGGGCCCTCTGGAAAATATCAGAGTTAACTAGAGGTAAAAGCACTTTTTTTGAACTTAGCGTAAGTGTCCAAGACCAGATACAAAAAAAGCAGAGAAAGTGCTTAAGTCTACAGGTCTTCTCTGAAAGCTTCAAGAATGTTTTACTCTTTAATAGTAGATATAAGCTGCTATGCAAATTCTATTAAAAGCTCTAAGATCATTTGCATTAAAAAAATATGAAGAGTCCTCTGAAGGACTACTACTAGTAAGATGGCAAACTTCCGGCTTCTCTTCGGGGTCCTTGGTTTCCGCCGGCGCCACCTGAAGCCCAATCACCTCTCGCTCCCCTCCCAATCCCAGCACCTAGCCAACAGCCACCAGCTCCGTAGAAGTGACACCTCAATCAATTCATGCCCCTTCCTATATAACCTAGCACTTTTCCCTAATAAAGCGGAACTCTCCGGTTAATTGCTGCTATGTGTCGCTCCTTTCCTTTCATCCCCCATGTTTTTTTTTTTTTTTTTTTAAACATACAGCATATAAATTAAACAAGAAGACCTGGTGGTTGTCAAAAAAATCTATTACAACTTTTCTCAAAAGTGGTCACACGTTTGTCCATTTAAACTTTTACAGTGAAACTTGTTTTTCTGGGAGAAACATAATCTTGTCTAGATTCTAGTTTAATTTTTAAGAATAAATTTTGGTTTGTTAACTAAGTGCATTTAATCAGCTGAAAAAAGCTTTGTTACCATTCTGCTTAGGTGGATAAATTAAGAAAACAAATAATCAGTAACAACTTTAATCATTTGTTGGTTAGAGATTTTTCCACTTATAAAAATATATGGAATAAATAATTCAATTTCTCAGGCCATGCAATCGTTTTCAATAACAAAATATTTCAAAGGCAAATAAAGCTTATACAGTTGTTAACAAACTTTAGCTTTTCGTCTTTTTAATATTACGATTTCATTTTTTTTTTTTTTAATATTCTGGCAACTCACTGAGACTTTAAGCATGAGAAACTGCTTTGATCTTTCAACATTAAGAGCAGACTAACAGTTAAAGAAAACTGTTTAACTAGAAACAAGATTCTAATTTTGCTGTGCACTTGATATCAAGACTCACTTGCTTTAATTTCACTAGGCACGACTATATCTGTAAGAATATAGTAATTTATTCTTCATTTGCCCTATGGTCCCAAGCACATAAGCCGGTGAGAATTAGCCTGGGCTTGCCTGCGGCTTGACTGGGTTTATCTCACTTAATCTCTAAACATCCTGACCCTCCCCCCCAAAGCAACAGGCTGAGCGGGTCTTCTACAACAAAAGGCACCACGCTGTTTTCTCTCTTTAAACAAATAGCTGTACTTTAGAACAAAGTTACTTTCTTTATCACAAAACACATTCTTTAGCATGCAGAAGACTTTTCATTCTTTATACTTTTTCTTATTAAAACATACATTTTTTAGCATAGAGAAATGTTTTATTACTTTAAATAGTTTTAATTAAAACTTAAAACCATTAGAAACTTTAATTTCCAGTGAACACCGAGAAGCAGGCCATTGTAAACTGTTAAACTAACATTCTTTAGATTGACAAATTTATGAACACATTTTATAATTTCTGTAACCATGAGCTTTACAGCACAATCTCTCATAGAGTATATCTTCTTAACTTAGCAAAACTTTAAGGTTTTAGGTTTCTACAAAGATTCTCAGGCAGTAGGTAGGTATACACACTGTAACACACAATTAAAAAGAGGTTCACTTGCTTCAGTCATTTAGTTCACTCATTCGTAACAACTATTCTAGATTACTTACAAGACCTTTACTGAATATTAGACAAAGCCAAGCCTTTAAGCATTTTATTTTTAAAAGATTTAGCAGATAACATGACTTAAATGACCTCAGGTAAATTTAGGCAGCTGATAACTACAAGGACATGCCCGCCTCAGGCAAACTCAAATTAGCATTAATGCTTAACACTTTTTATCAGGTTTTCTGGAAGTTTTAGAATACCCAATTTTCACAAGCGCTTGTCTTTAAATCAATTTCATTAATACCATCCGGAGGTAGAAAGATATATTCATTTACACACTTAGGGGGTCGTCTGAGTCTGTCTCATGGTGAGAAAGAAGGAAAAAGAATATGAGGGAGACAAAGGCGAAGGATGAAGATGCCACTTCAAACAAAATGACTGTTGTATGTGCTTGTGAACGAGTGCCTGTCGTTGCACAGTTTTTCTTCCACGGGGGACGCGAATTTATCTGGGATTCGCGGCTGTGACCCCCTTATCCTGTCACGGGAGTCTTCTAGCGGCGGGCGCCCTAATGGCTCTTAATTGCCCGACCCGTGCCCGCGGGGAATGATGTAGTGGCAGAAAGGAGGAACGGAGAGAGCAGGAGAACCTTAGAACAAGGAAACTTAAAATGAGAAGCGCAAAAAAATATAAACTGAAACCAAAACACAGTAAAACAGTCAATGATAACACCAAGCACACACACACCACATCTGATCGCACTCGTTCGGACCGGTCCTTCTCTCACTCTGGTGCGCACCACACTCACCACTTTCAGGGTCTTCAAAAACTCTCGTAATTCTCCTGAAGGGCGTCCACTCGGACTGCCGCAGGGTGACGAGCTCGATCTTTTCCTCCTCGGGCGCCAGTTTTCTGCCGATCGGATTTGCCTTCCTAAGGCCGAGTCACTCGGACCCTAGGGCCAGGATTGGTTACCTGGGCTTCACCCAGGGTCGCTAACCTGGGGGCCGGGACTACCAGCCCGGACTTCCTCACTCGGGACCACTAACCCGAGACCATACACGGGATGGCGACTCCCGCTTTATAATGGATTTATGCAGACACGAGGGGGCGACCCTCGAATTACACTGCCCCGTCCGGACAATTAGACCTTGCCTCCAGCTGTCCTTTGTTCTCAGGGAAGCTGCTCGTATCCCGGACGAGCCCCCAAATGTTAGGGTGCAGGCTTCCGAGGCTTCCCCAGAGAACAAAATACACAGGCATAGAGATGTAAATTCAAGCAAAGTCTTTATTCAGCCAACTAGTTGGGGTCCAAGTCAGCCCGATGCAGTGGGTCTCAACAAGGACCCCGAGCACTCAGAGCCAAGGGTTTATATAGCAATTTCAAAGCACTTAACTCATAGCAATTTTCTATAACTATACATTATTCTTGCAAGACATATATCCTGGGGTTAAGCAAGGGCAGGGTAAGACTACTCCTCAATGGTTAGGGAGGTTCTGCACGATAAGCTTGGTATGTAAGATTTACTGACCAAGGTTAGCTGACCAAGGGTCACAGCTGCCCACCACCCGGTGCTCATGATTAACTTGTTTTTCAAGGCCTTACCCAGTTCCAGTTTTTCTTTCTAAGTCACATACTCAGAAAATGGCTTCTAGGCCTTTAAGATGGCTATGCTTATGCTAACCTATTTCTATTCTTACATTTGTACATTCTTTCACTGAGTCAGGTGAGCATCCTTAGCAACATTTTTATGAACCCTTTGTCAGGTAAATCACTTATGTCTGTTTCATTACTGATGTCACAACAAAGCCAAAACACAAAATTATGGGAATTTAACTGGTATTTATATAGCAGGGAAAAGGTTAATCTGATAAAGCCATTTAAACCTCCTTGGAATCAAGTATAAAAAATAAAAGTCCAGGTTCCTTATACAAAGATGGTAAAAGACATGAAACGAAGTTCACAGTTAGAAAAATGCCAGTAGCCTTTAAACATGAAAACAATGCTCAGATTAACCCTTGTTAAAAGAAAATCAAAACAATACTGAACATGTTTTCCATTCTCTCAGGTTGATGAAAATCAATTTGACAACGAACTTTGGAGAAACGAGACCCTCCCCTTTGGAACACTGACTGAGATTGTTCCCATAATTTTGTGTTTTGGTTTTTGCTTATGACATTTTTTTCTGTAGACAAATCTTTCAATTTTAATATCCAAATAATTACCTTCTTATACTGTTTCTGGAATTTGAACAATTAAAAATATTTCTCCATTCCAAGATTATAAAAAAGTTCAACCAGTGTTGTTTTAATTACTTTAATCACATGGTTTACATTTAAACATCTGATCCATATGGAAATGACTCTAAGCTACAATGTGAGGTAATATTATATACAGAGCTACCTACCTGACTCAACACCTTTTATTAAAAGTGTTAAGGTCCAGGCTTCTGAGGCTTCTCCAGAGAACAAACTACACAGGCATAGAGATGTAAATTCAAGCAAAGTCTTTATTCAGCCAGCTAGCTGGGGTCCAAGTGTCAGCCCGACGCAGCGGGTCTCAACAAGGACCCCGAGCACTCATAGCCAAAGGTTTATATAGCATTTTCAAAGCGCCTAACTCATAGTAATTTTCCACAATTATACATTATTCTTGCAAGACATACACCCTGGGGTTAAGCAAGGGCAGGATAAGACTACTCCTCAATGGTTAGAGAGGTTCTGCACGATAAGCTTGGTATATAAGATTAACTGAACCAAGGTTAGCTGACCAAGGGTCACAGCTGCCCACCACCCGGTGCTCATGATTAACTTGTTTTTCAAGGCCTTACCTAGGCCCAGGTTTTTTTTTTTTTTTTCCTGAGTCACACCCTCAGAAATAGTTTCTAGGTTTCTAAGATGGCTATGCTTATGCTAATTTACTAATCTTACTAATGCTTAGATTCTACATTTTCCCACTTTCTTTTGACCATTCCAATCATGGAATGTTTGTTTCTTCCTGCTGTGTGAGTGAATGATACTGCGGTCTCAGCATTAGCACCTGAACAGCACTCATTCTTTCCCTAACAAAGGCTATTAGCCGGTTTAAGATACAGGGACCTAAAGTGAGAAGCAGTATAAAAATAAGCAAGGGCCCTGCCAGGGTGGATATCAGGGTTGTAAACCATGGGGATTTAGTAAACCAGGATTCAAATAGCCCTTGGCTGGCCTCTTGCTCTCTCTTCCTTTGATCTGGCCTCTCTCTAAGTTTAGACATTGAATCTCTTACTATTCTGGAATGGTCTGCTGTTAAGGTTTAGCTAAGTTTTATTAGTTCTTTTTCCTGACTCTTGATGCTCTCTGCACTCCTTTACATTTCTCCCCTTTTCTTGATTAGACTGTGGAATCTTCCACAGCGGCATCTAGGGCCTGATACCTTTGACGAAGGACCAAGAGTTGGACAGTGTCAATTCTTTCCTGCACAAACTTAACAAGCTTGTTAATTATGCACGGGCTAATCGTAAACAGCAACAGCAGGATGATGACGAGTGGCCCCGCAATGGCTGAGAGAAGGGTAGTAAAAGAAGGCTTGTATTTGAACCAATACTCAAACCAGCTTTTGCTACTTTCATATTCTTTACACCTCTTCTCTAAATCTTTTTTTAGTTTGGCTAAGGAATCTCTGACTGCACCTGTTTTGTCTACATAGAAACAGCACTCTTCTCTTAAGGCTGCGCATAACTTACTTTCCTCTAAGAACAAGAGGTCCAGGCCTCTTCGCTTCTGTAGGACCACCTCGGACAAGGAGGTGAGGGATTGCTCTAGGTCTGATATTGTCTGTCAGAGTTGTTCTAGGTCTCTGTCGATTGCCAGCCTCAGGGCTGTGAGCCCCTTTTCTCGAGTTACAAGGGCTGCAACCCCCATGCTTGCCCCTGCCATCCCTAGGGTGAAGAGGGCCCCAGTGGTCAGGGCAGTGACAACCTCTCTCTTTTCCTGGTAAGAGGTCGGCCGGGCTTCCCAATCAGAAAGGAAGGACTCATGAGAATGATACATTAGGCGAGGTAAAATGGCCACAAGAACACAAAACTCATTGTTAGCATTGAGCACAGAGGTGGATAGGGCCGGAGTGAGGCCTGTCTTTGAGAAGAGCCACCAGCCCGAGGAGGGTATAATCTACTTTCCCTGCTCCCACATAGTATTATTATAGGAGGAGCATAACTGGTGCTGGGTTGTCGGTACTGTGCCTACACACATACCGACGAATGAGACTTGAGCAATAGTAAGTCCCCACGGCCTCCCATCCCAGTAAGTGGGATGGGAGTTGTTGATAGTGTAGGAGCCATTTATCCCAATTGCTTCATAGAAGGGGGGTGAACCTGGGTAGCATAGCTAACAGGGATCGGTAAGGGAGGAAGTGGTGTGGTTAAGAGTCTCTGCTATGGCCTGCACCATTCCTACATGGGATTATTTAACCTGGAGGGAGTGTGCTGGGCCTATAACTCAGAGGTCAATGGACCCAGTCCTCTCATAGGCTCTGGAGCAAGAGTTCTGGTCGGCATTTTTTCATCCTTTTTACTCAGGCCCTTGTCTTGGATTGAAGGTTTCTGAGGACTTATGACTGGGTTGGGACCTAAGGCTTTCTTGACTATTGGCTCAACTTTTAATTTGACTCAAATAAGGGTTCCAAAGGGAGGGGTCTGATAAAGATATAGGCCCCAGGTTAACCCTGTCTGCCATTGGGTGTTTTTTTTTCCTTGTTCTGTGAACTGGAGCTTGAGCAGATTACAGTCTGGGCTGTACCTATTTCGGGTGCACGGTTTAACAAATGAGAGAGTGATGAGCTGGGGAGTTACTTGCCACTTCTACTTCCCGTGATTGGTGGTAACACAACTCCAGTGTGCACAGTATCGGGACTCAGCCCCTCCACACTGCTGCTTCGCTGGCCCTGTTCACAACCCTGGGCATGCATAAAACTCATTTAGACTCACAGAGACTCTGCGCTGCTTTTCTCGCCAGTCTCCTCCTCCCATTCTAACAGGACAGAACTGAGGGGTGCAGGGAAGAGGGAGGCCTGAATGCTGACTCTTGCCCTTTCCGCCTCTCTTTTCTAAGTCCACTACTCTATCTAGGTTAAAGTACAGGTTAGGGAACCACGTGCCTAAGGGAGTCGTGTGGGAAGTGCGGTTGTATATTTCATGAGTTTCCCAGTTCTCTATTTCCCAGGTGAGCTGATAGGGGACATGGTGGTTAGGGTTCTGGTGGGTTAGAAGTAGCAGGAGCATCAGAATCACTAATAGCATGGTTCTTTTTATACAAGCGAAGTTTGAGGGGGTTATTAGTCCGAGTTACCCACCAATCTGGGCCCGGCGGGAGTCCCCGTTCTGTGTCGTCTCACGTAAACAGGGTCTCTCACCCGGAACTGATGAGGTACCGAAAAGTCTTCTAGCCGATAGGCTTCTTGGATGGACTCCTCTCTGCACAACTTCTAGGAGCCGGCCCCATTGCCTCGACGAGATGTGGCTCCTTTCATCTTCGGCTTAGGTGTAGTTTTAAGGGATTGGCAGGATGCTGCTGCACCTTCCACTTTTCCTTACGGGCCCCTGGGTCTTTATGAGGCAGGACCTTCTGAACGTGGGTGTGGTGCACCCAGGGAGCAATACTATCAACCTTGAGAGCAGTGGGGGTGGCAAACAATACAACATAAGGTCCTTTCCACCTGGGCTCGAGAGTCTTCACTTGATGTCTTTTGACCCATACTATATCCCCTGGGACTATGCCATGTTCCGGGCTCAGAATTTTCCCGCTCTCATAATATGCTCTGATCATGGGCCAGATTACTTGCTGCACTTTAGCAACAGCTTGCAACACATTCAGATAGTTAGGGGACAGGTCCTCTGCATCGGGAAGCTGCACTCATCGAGTTATAGGTGGAGGGGCCCCATACATTATCTCGAATGGAGTTAAACCATATACATACGGGGAGTTCCGAGCACGGAAGATGGCTAAGGAAAGGAGAGTCACCCAGTCCCCACCAGTCTCCAATACCAATTTAGAAAGGGTCTCTTTCAAGGTCCAATTCATTCTCTCTACCTGCCTAGAGCTTTGTGGGTTATAAGCACAATGTAACTTCCAATCTACTCCCAAAGCAAGGGCTAGTCCTTACAGGACTTTACTAATGAAAGCCGGGCCGTTATCGGAACCTATTGCTTCAGGGACCCCATATCTGGGGATGATTTCTTCAATTAATCTTTTTGCTACTACCTGGCTAGTCTCATGCTTGGTTGGAAAGGCCTTCACCCACCCAGAGAAAGTATCTACCATAACTAGCAAATACCTGTATCCATACTTCCCTGGTTTTATTTCGGTGAAGTCTATTTCCCAATTCCTCCCTGGAGCCCTCCCCCTTTCCCGGGTACCTGCTGGGTGCAGCCCTCTTGGGGCTCGTCTTAGCATTGCACAACTACTGCATTCTTTTGTGATCTGGTGAGTTACCTCATTCTGGTGGGGAAACACCAAGTGCACAGACTGGAAAAGGCTGAGCAGTTTTTTTCTGCCTAGATGGGAGGACTTATGCAGATTAGCAAGCAGGTACTGTCCTAATGCTTCTGGCAAGATCAATCTACCCTCCTGGTCCCTACCCCAATGTCCCTCTCCAAACACTTCCCCCGGGACTTGTTTCCTAATCCACTCACGATCTTGAGGGGAATACTCAGGTTTGGGCGGCAGTGCGGGCAGTTCAGATATTGGTATTTTGAGGGCTGCAAGCACAAGAGAGTCCGAGAGGGCTGCCCTCTTAGCTTCTGCATCTGCATGGCTGTTGCCGATGGCCTCGGGTGTCTTCTTTGATTGGTGGCCCGGTACATGTATAACTGCTATCGCTTTAGGTTTTTCAACAGCAGCTAATAGTCTTTGGACTTCTTGCAGATTCCTCAGTCCCTTCCCTTCCACTGAATGGAATCCTCTTTCTCGGTAGATGGCACCGTGGACATGGACAGTGCCAAAGGCGTATCTGCTATCTGTGTAAATGTTGGCCCACTTTCCTTCTGCTCTTTCCTGGGCCTCAGCAAGAGCAATAAGTTCCACCTTCTGTGCTGAGGTGCCAGGGGGCAGAGCTGCGCTCTAGACAACTTCCCCGTCGTGGGTTACTACTGCTGCCCCTGCTCTCCTGACCCCCTCCTGCACAAAGCTGCTCTCATCCATATACCAATTTAGCTCACAGTTCAGTAACGGTGTGTCTTTCAGGTCTGCTCGCACCTGGATAATTTCAGAAAGGATATCTCTACAGTCATGGATGGGGGTCGTCAGATCTGGGTCCGGCAGAAGGGTGGCAGGATTTAGGGTTACTGGGTCAGAGAAGGCGATTCGGGGAGAATCTAGTAGGAGCCCTTGATAGTGGGTGAGTCTTGCGTTCGTCATCCATTTTCCCGGAGAATGCTTGAGGATCCCTTCTACTGTATGTGGGGCTGTTATTCTCAGATTTTGGCCAAAAGTCAGCTTGTCTGCCTCTTTTACCAATAGAGCAATGGCTGCTAAGATACGCAGACAAGGTGGCCACCCGGAGGCCACTGGGTCTAGCCGCTTGCACAAATAAGCCACAGGTGTCTTCCACTGGCCCAGCTGCTGAGTCAGAACTCCTTTAGCCACTCCCTTCTTTTCATCTACAAATAGGATAAAGGGTTTTTCTGGGTCTGGCAGAGATAGGGCGGGGGCCTGGAGGAGAGCTTCTTTTAGTCTGTCAAACGCCTCTTGTTGTTCCTGCGTCCATTGCCAGCCCAGCCCTTCTTTGGTTGCTTCATATAGCAGTCGGGCTATTTCTGCGTACCCTGGAATCCAGAGCCTGCAAAACCCGGCTGAGCCAAGAAATTCTCTCACTCCCTGGGGTGAGAAAGGGACGGGGATAGCCAGGACAGTTTGCTTCATGGCCTGTGTTAGCCACCTGGCCCCATTAGATATTTTGTACCCCAAGTAGATTACTGACCTCTGACAGATGTGGGCTTTCTTGGCGCTGGCTCGATATCCCAGTTCACCTAGTTCAGCCAGCAAGTTCCCCGTGGCTTCTTCGCACTCTTCACGGGTTTCTGTGGACAGCAACAGGTCATCTACATACTGCAACAATGTCACGCGGGGATGGCTCCTGCAAAAGGGCTCCAAGTCCTGGCTTAGGGCTTCATTAAATAAGGTGGGAGAGTTCTTGAAGCCCTGAGGCAGTCTAGTCCAGGTAAGCTGCCCTTTTCTTCCTCCTCCTGGCTCTTGCCACTCAAAGGCAAACAAAGGCTGACTAACTTCAGAGAGTGAAATACTAAAGAAGGCATCTTTCAGGTCCAGAGTAGTATACCACACATGTATGGGTGGCAGGTGGCTGAGTAAGGTGTAAGGGTTGGGCACGGTAGGATGGATGTCTTCTACCCTCTCATTGACTTTCTGCAAGTCTTGCACTGGCGTATAATCTTTACTGCCAGGCTTCCTCACTGGAAGCAGAGGCGTATTCCATGGAGATTGGCAGGTCTTTAGGATTCCTGTCTCTAACAGTCTATGGATATGGGGTGCTATCCCTTTCCTAGCCTCTTCTGGCATTGGATATTGCCGGACCCGGATGGGTAGAGCTGCGGCTTTGAGTTGAACAACGACCGGGGATAGGTGTTTAGCGAGACCAATTCTTCTGGTCTCGGCCCATGCAGAGGGGAACTTCTGTACCCAAGAGTCATCTCTCTCCGGCCCCCCTTTTCTTGATCTGCCTGTAACAGACAATGTTCATCAGCCAGGGACAGAGTTAACACATGCGCCGGTTGTAGGGGCTGCCCTTCTTTGTCCATGATTTTTATCCCTTCGGGTTCAAAATGAATGCTTGCCCTGACCTTGGTTAATAAGTCTCTGCCCAGCAATGGTGCGGGGCTTTCAGGTACGACCAGGAATGAGTGAGAGACCTGATGCCTTCCTAGGTCCACTTTTCTGTTAGTAGTCCAGGCACATTTCCTGGACCCTGTCACTCCCTGGACTATACTTGTGCGTCCTGGGTTTAGGGGGCCATGGGCCTGGTTGAGAACTGAATACTGTGCCCCAGTATCTACCATAAACCTAATGGGAGTCCCGTCCACACACAGGGTTATCCAGGACTCGGGGAGGGGTGCCAAGCCCCGTCCCTATCAATCCTCCTCTCCTAGGTGCAGGGTCTTAACAGGGTTCCCTCTCCCTTGTTCCCTTCTTTAGGGGCACTCCCTCTTCCAATGTCCATATTTCTTACACAGGGCGCATTGATCTTGTCCTAGTCGGGATTGACGGGGTCCTGTTCCTCGAGGTGGCCCAAAGCCCTCCTTCACCTTGGCCAGGAATATCCTGGCCAGCTCCTCCCTCTGCTTCTTGTTCTCCCTTTTCTGAAATTCTCTGTCTTCCTTCCTATTTTTCTCCTGCATTGCCCATTTCTCTTTCTTCAGCCTTTCTTCTCTATCTTCCAGAGTTTCTCTAGCATTGAAGACTTTCTCCGCCTGCTGCAGCAGTTCCCTAATAGATATCTCCCCTAGGTCCTCCCGCTTGTGGAGTTTTCTCTGGATATCAGGGGCTGCCTGGTTGATGAATGAGAGGACTACAGATGACCTATGTTCCTCTGCTTCCAGGTTTATGGGAGTATACTGCCAGTAAGCATCAAACAGCCTTTCCAGATACGCGGCTGGGCTTTCCATTTCCCCCTGAACAATAGTTTTTACCTTAGCCAAGTTAGTGGGCCATCTGGCGGCCGCCCGGAGACCAGTCATCAGAGTCTGGCGGTAGACCCGGAGATGCTCCCTACCTTCTGCAGTTCCGAAGTCCCAATCTGGGCACATAAGTGGGAATGCCTCGTCGATGATGGGCTGGAGGGTAGTGGGTCTTCCATTTTCTCCGAGGACATTTTTCATGGCTTCATTGAGGATACACTCTCGTTCTTCCATTGTGAAGAGAGTGTGGAGCAATTGCTGGCAGTTTTCCCATGTGGGACAATGGGTAAACATAATGGACTCCACTAGACCTATAAGACACTTGGGGTCCTCTGAGAAGGGAGGGTTCTGAGTCCTCTAATTATAGAGGTCACTAGATGAAAAGGGCCAGTATTGATATTGTTGAGCAATGCCTGTACCGATGGCACGCACAGGCAGAACCGGCACTGCTCCTTCTGAGGTGGAGGGAGCCTCCCCTTCTTGTTCCCTGGCCCCCCTAGGTTTTAACTGCATTCCTCCTGTTCTACCTGGTGCCCAGCATGGGGCAAGGGTGGGGGGGTGTAGGGAAGCTCTTTCCGGCCTGCTGCCTCTCTCTGCTGAAGAGTCTGGGGAAGCTGCAGCCGCCTGGTTCCCACTGCGTTCCCCAGCCTCATTTTCTATCCTCCTGGCAGCTTCACCTCTCTCCTCTGCATACTGGGGTGGCTGCTTAATCGGCAGAAGGGGGTAGAGAGGAGAACTATCAGGGAGGACAGGCTGCACACTCGGGCGCACAGGATTTCTGGCCCTGAGATCAGAGGGCTTTAATTTTTCCTGAGCAACTAGGACGGAGGTCTTTTGTGGGTCAGTATGAGGTTTCTCCACCAAAAAGGGCTCCAACCAGGAAGGGGGATTCTCGGCCAAATTTTCCCAGACAAGAATATAGGGAAGTTGGTCAGGGTGGCCCTCAGGACCTGGCCGGGAGATAATGGCTTTGATCTTGCCAATAAGGTCCAAAGAAAGAGACTCCTGGGCCGGCCAGCCTACTCCAAAGGAAGGCCACTCGACTGAGCAAAAGGTGTTGAGCTTACCCTTCTTGATACCAAGGCTCATACTTAAGACCTATTCCTTGACCTTGGGGAAATGGGAGAGGATCAGACTCTTAGGAGTAGCCTGAGTCTGACCTATGGTGAGAAAGAAGAAGGAAAAAAAAGAATATGAGGGAGACAAAGGCGAAGGATGAAGATGCCACTTCAAACAAAATGACTGTTGTATGTGGTTGTGAATGGGTGCCTGTCGTTGCACAGTTTTTCTTCTGCGGGGGACGCAAATTCATCTGGGATTCATTCATAGCTGTGACCCCCTTATCCTGTCACAGGAGTCTTCTAGCAGCGGGCGCCCTAATGGCTCTTAATTGCCCGACCCGTGCCCGCGGGGAATGATGTAGTGGCAGAAAGGAGGAACGGAGAGAGCAGGAGAACTTTAGAACAAGGAAACTTAAAATGAGAAGTGCAAAAAGAAATATAAACCGAAACCAAAACACAGTAAAACAATCAATGATAACACCAAGCACACACACCACATCTGATCGCACTCGTTCGGACCGGTCCTTCTCTCACTCTGGTGCACACCACACTCACCACTTTCAGGATCCCCAAAAACTCTCGTAATTCTCCCGAAGGGCGTCCACTCGGACTGCCGCATGGTGACGAGCTTGATCTTTTCCTCCTCGGGCGCCAGTTTTCTGCTGACCGGATTTGCCTTCCTAATGCCGAGTCACTCGGACCCTAGGGCCAGGATTGGTTACCTGAGCTTTTACCCAGGGTCGCTAGCCTGGGGGCCGGGGCTACCAGCCCGGACTACCTCGCTCGGGACCACTAGCCCGAGACCATACACGGGATGGTGACTCCCGCTTTATAATGGATTTATGCAGACACGAGGGGGTGACCCTCGAATTACACTGCCCCGTCTGGACAGTTACACCTTGCCTCCAGCCATCCTTTGTTCTCAGGGAAGCTGCTCGTATCCCGGACGAGCCCCCAAATTTTAGGGTCTGGGCTTCCGAGGCTTCTCCAGAGAACAAACTACACAGGCATAGAGATGTAAATTCAAGAAAAGTCTTTATTCAGCCAGCTAGCTGGGGTCCAAGTGTCAGCCCGACGCAGCGGGTCTCAACAAGGACCCCGAGCACTCAGAGCTCTTTATATAGCATTTTCAAAGCACTTAACTCATAGTAATTTTCCACAACTATACATTATTCTTGCAAGACATACACCCTGGGGTTAAGCAAGGGCAGGATAAGACTACTCCTCAATGGTTAGGGAGGTTCTGCACGATAAGCTTGGTATATAAGATTAACTGACCAAGGTTAGCTGACCAAGGGTCACAGCTGCCCACCACCCGGTGCTCATGATTAACTTGTTTTTCAAGGCCTTACCCAGGCCCAGGTTTTTTTTTTTTCTTCCTGAGTCACACCCTCAGAAAATAGTTTCTAGGTTTCTAAGATGGCTATGCTTATGCTAATTTACTCATCTTACTAATGCTTAGATTCTACATTTCCCCACTTTCTTTTGACCATTCCAATCATGGAATGTTTGTTTCTTCCTGCTGTGTGAGTGAATGATACTGCGGTCTCAGCATTAGCACCTGAACAGCACTCATTCTTTCCCTAACAAAGGCTATTAGCCGGTTTAAGATACAGGGACCTAAAGTGAGAAGCAGTATAAAAATAAGCAAGGGCCCTGCCAGGGTGGATATCAGGGTTGTTCAAATAGCCCTTGGCTGGCCTCTCGCTCTCTCTTCCTTTGATCTATCCTCTCTCTAAGTTTAGACATTGAATCTCTTACTATTCCGGAATGGTCTGCTGTTAAGGTTTAGCTAAGTTTTATTAGTTCTTTTTCCTGACTCTTGATGCTCTCTGCACTCCTTTACAAAAAGTCTCCTTTTTCTCATTGATTTGAAATGCCATCTCTATTGCATATTACATTTCTTTAGGTGCTGGGTTCTCTATCTGGATTTTATATTCTAGTCCACTAATCTGTCCCTAAATATCTGTCCCATTTACAGTGATTTTATCATCGAGGCTTCATCTTATGTTTGAATGTCCAGTAGGTTTTAAGTATGTGCTACCGGCTAGTGTTGTCCAGGCCCACTGCTGTTTCTCAGGGCCTACTGACCATTTTCCCCATATAAGTTTAATATGTTTCTTATTGTTGGTTTCATACTTTTATATTGAAAATGTGGTCCTCTCCTCCACTATGTCTTCTAATAGATTGTGCTTGTGTATAAAAAGATAGGCAGATAACATAGACTTAAGTTATCATTAATCTTTCTCACTGAATTTTCTCATGGATGTAATATTTTTTTCCACTGACCCTTTTTGGATTCCCTGCAATATAAAAAAAAGTACAGCTGACCCTCAAACAATATGAGTTTGAACCAATATGGGACCTTCTTATAGGCAGATTTTTTTTCAATAAATATACTGGAAAAGCTTTTGGAGATTTATGACTTGAGAAAACATTTTGTCTCTACCTCATTTTCAGAATGTGGTATTATATACACATAACATAAACTATGTGTTAATATATGTGTCAACTGTTGATAGTATCAGTAAGGCTTCCAGTCAACAACAGGCTATTAGTAGTAAAGTATGAGAGACTCAACAGTTCTATGTTCATTTTCGACTGCATGGGTGGTCAGCACCCCTAATCCAGCATTGTTCAAGGGTCACTTATAATCTCTTAGAAGAGTTATTTTTACCTTTCTTTACAATTGCTATACTTGAACTGCTTTCTCTTACCTAATGTAATTGACTAATATCTAGCATATGTTTAGTTTTTATATTTTAAATGTTACATATATATATAGAAATCTGTATTATCAAGCATACAGATCAATAGATTACAAAGTGCTCTCCTATGTGGCCACCACCCATATCAGAAGACGATACCAGCCACCTCACATGCCCTCTGGTGGATGTTCATTCAGCCATCCTGTCTTTCTACTAACTCATGTTTCCATGATGTCTTCTTTCTGTTGCCATCTAATAAAAAACTCATTTTGAATATTACATATTTCATGTCTAGAGTTTCCATCTAACTCTTTTTCTTATGTCACCTTCTTTTCCCCTCATTATGTTCATGTTACCTTTTAATATTTGGGCACATAAAGCATACATATGATAACTTCTAAAGTTCAAGTCTGCACATTCCAGCATCTCTGACTACTGCTTCAGATTTTCTCCTATGGGTCAAGTTATCCTATATCTTGGCTTATCTAGTCATTTTTTGTTGGACGCTGGACTCAGTGATGTTACGTTTTCAGTGCCTGGATTTTGTTGTCATACTTCAAAGAGTGTGGTCTTTGCTCCATCAGGAAGTTACTTACAAACTCACTTGACGCTTCTGAGATTTGTTTGCAGGCACTTTAACAGGAGAGTCCAGAACAGCCAAACTCATCTGTGAGCTTAACCATCGTGAGTTTATGCCATTTCTAAGGGGCTTCCCTTCTGATGTCTCCCAGGAACACTAACTACTTTGTCCTGTGTTCCCTCTCCTGTTTCATGGTCCAGAAATTGCCTGAAGGAAAAATCCAGGGCAACTTTTCTGCTGACCTCAACTCTCCCCTGCCCTCTGCACTCCTGTGCTGTTGCATGGATAATAACTAAAAGGAGTTATTTTATGTACTTTGTGAAGTCTTCAAGTTATTTATGGTAGAACAGTAATTCTGGACTTGCTTTTCCAAAATTCCTGGAGGAAGAACTCTAAATTTTTGTTTCTTAGCAAAACATTTCTTGATTATCTATTGTCATGTACCATGTAAAATTCAATAAACCCTAGGATCAGAGGTTATTAAAAACAAAAACAAGAAATGATCTTTATGAAACTGTGTTTCCCCTGAATCTTGCTCCATTTTTTGGTGTATGTATATAATTGTGTTGGAATTTCATTTTTCTTATTGATATCTGAGTGTGTTTTTCCTGAACTACCTTTTAGGAAGAGATATTTTGGAGGGGTGGGTAGCATTACATGGATTTCCATTTTTCTTCAAGAACTTTTTTCCTTTTAGAACATTGCATATTTCATTTTCAGAGTTTTCATTTTGTGTAATTTCTTTTATCATTTTTCATTAAGTTCATGTTTCCTTTTGTTATGTGAGCAGATGAAGCAAATATCTAAGTGTTTTAAAGATCATGTCTGCAAATTCCAACATCTGTTAATGTTGCCTCTCTTTCTGTCAAATGATTTCCCCCTATGGTTCCTACAGCAATGGAAAACTTCAGTAATATATGTAAGATAAATTCTAGCCGAAATAAGCAGGTGAAGAGAGGCAACAAAGGGCCAGGTAGTTTATTTGAATGCAAACTCCAGGGTGATGTTCTGTGGTCTGAAACACAGGCCAGGGAAGTCACACCCAGTCAGGCAGGTGGGGGCTTATAAGGGGTTAGGAGGGGGAGGAGTGGGCAAGCTATCCTAGGGGGCGTGGAGAGGTATGACTGGCTAAAGGTGACATAATAGACAACTAGAAACCTTTTTTCTTCCAAGAGGGAGGAAGCTGACATCCGGGTCTTATTTGGCACATCAGAAGGATGGAATTCAGGGAGAACTGTCCCCTTTCCATATAAGGCATGGACCTTGGAGTCTGGTCTGTTCTCTTTTTATGGTATCTCTCTTCTGTTTGCATGTCCTTGTTTTTCCTTTCCCTAGCCTAATATTCCAGCCTTTTGGTCCTAATGGGCGATGACTTGATCTGGCTACTTCTGGCTGACAAGGGACAACGTGGAGGTTTGAGGTTGGTATTAGGCCAAAGAAGGGGTTTCAGTGGAAAGAGTTGCATAATGGTGAAATAATATCTGGTTGGTGGCGACTGGGTCATCTGAGTTAGCCGCTGTTGGAGGAACCTGAGGACACAAGGGACAACTAAGAGTAAACCACAAACTGTTATTAAGGGGCCCAGTAGGGGCATTAGCCAGGCCATTATGAGGGACTGGAATTCTGGATTGAGTTTATATCTCAATGACTAGTATTGGAATTTATTATAGAAAAGACTGTATTATTGAAATAATACTTTTCTTTAAAATCACCCTCATTTTAATTAGAAGTAGCTGGATTAAGAAAATTATTAACAACTGGCTTTATTCTTTGCATAAGTGCAGCAAGTAGAGCAGTTGATTACATAGGCTCTTTTAAATATGCTTTGCTGGAATTTTTTGTAAGGAATTTCAGATTGGACTTTTAAAGGCCTCTTGAGGCCAGACAGCCAAGCCAGACTTGCCATCAGGTTTTGCCTGAAGTACCTGTAGATTTGGGTGAATTCTTCTCTTCTCAAGGTCCTGAAGACATCTTGAGGTTCCTGCATCTTCCAGGAATTCTTCTAAGGGGATTTGTTGGCTTTATGAAGTCAACCTTAGTTCCTTAAAGCTGTTCATATCTGAGTTTATGCATGTGTCTCTCAGGTATGACATTCCAGTTAAAGCCATGGTAGTATAACTTGTGTTTTTAATTGGTCTTCTTTACAAGGAAAGCATGTTCTTATTGAACTTATGCAAATAAACATACTGCCATGAAATATAAAAATAGTCACTAGGAGTTTTTAAATTCTGGAGGGATCAGGTAGAGAGAAATATAAAGTTTCAATTCTGCTTATAAACGCAGTCATTTACTAAACTGTTGTCAGCTTAAGAGAAAAAGCTTAAAACACTTTATCAACAACATTTGAAACAAAAAGCTACAAAATCATCTTCCTTAGTTTACTTAGTCTTCTGTAACTAATACTTGTTCTGCTGAAATCTAGTTTCTTACTAGTTTAGGAGTAACAAACAGTGAGTATAGATGACAAAAGACTTACAAATGACAATGGTTAAACATCTGATGAGAGCTTACTGTGTTGGATTTTCCCAGAGGACGCCGCCGCCCCAAATCACTCATGAAAGGCGTCTCTTGATGCAACAAGCAAGAGGGGTCCAAGTGTCAGCCCGACGCAGCGGGTCTCAACAAGGACCCTGAGCAGCCAAAGCAAGAGGCTTTTATAGCATTTTCAAAAGAACAGTATTTTTCTACAAGCACATACACATGATTCATCGGCTGGTGTCACATCTTGGGGGGTTCAGTGAGATAAGATTACTCTCAGAATGCTAGGGTGGGTTTCAGCAAGATAAGCTTGGTATGTATGACTAACTGACCAAGGTTAGCTGTCTGAAGGCCGCAGCTGCCCACCACCTGGTGTTCATAATTAACTTGTTTTTCACCTCGTTTTCAAGGCCTTTCTGAGTCACATATTCAGAAAATGGCCTCTGAGCTTCTCAAGATGGCTGTGCTTAGGCTAACCTGATGTCTTCACTGAATGCTTAGATCCTACATTTCCCCACTTTTCTTTTTGATCATTCTAATCATGGAATGTTCATTTCTTCTTTATGTGTGAGTGAGTGATACTGCTGTCTTAGCATTACCACCTGAACAGCACTCACTTTCTCTCTAACAAAAGATACTAGCCAGTTTAAAACACAGGGACTAAAAGTAAGAAGCAGCACAAAAATAAGCAAGGGTCTGGCTAGAGTGGGTATCAGGGTTGCATGATACATCAGCTTAGGCACTAGCTGGACTATAATACAGAAATCACGGGACGAATTGAAGGCAGAGGTGGAGACACACGGGGTCAGTCCAGTATTACAAGCTCACTACCCCTGGAGAGGAGGGACTAAATATCTGTTTTTACTTGAGGAAGCTACGGGTATGGTCTCATTCTTTCTTCTACAGATAGAGACTCTAGCTGCTGCTAGGGAAAAGGGGCGATGACCGCTCTGGCTGCTTCGTGCTGAGAAGGGGGCGCAGTAAAGGGTGCAGCTAGGTCTCTATCACTGGTCAGTTGAGAGGGCTTCAGAAGGCTGGCGCTTCTATTCTGGGTTTCATTTTTATTACTATTTGCAGTTTTGTGGCTTCTAGGCAAGATAAAACAAATTGTGTTATTAGGTTATGTAGCAACATCTGGAGTTGGATTTTTTATTCTCGAAGGAGGCTGCATTATTGAAACAATACTTTTCTCTAAAATCACTCTCATTTTTACTAGAAGTAACTAGGTTAAGAAAATAATTAACAGCTGGCTTGATTATTTGCACAGGTGCAGCAAGAAGAGCAATTGATTACACAGGCTCTTTTAAATATGCTTTGCTGGAACTTTTTGTAAGGAATTTCAGATTGAACTTTTAAAGGCTTCTTGAGGCCAGACAGCCAAGCCAGACTTGCCATCAGGCTTTGCCTGCAGTACCTGTAGATTTGGATGAATTTCTCTCTTCTTGAGGTCTCTGCACCTGCCAGGAAGTGACTTTCTTTACTCACCTGGTAAGGCTGCTGGGAAGTCTATAAGCAAGGTACCAGGCCAGTTCTTTTAAGGGGCTTTGTTGGCTTTATAAAGTCAATCTTAGTTCTTTAAAGTTGTTTACATCTGAGTCTATGCACATGTCTCTCAGGTGTGACATTCCAGTCAAAGCCTTGGTGGTATAACTAGTGTTCTTAAGTAGTCTTCTCACAAGGAAAGCAGATTCTTATTGAACTCGTGCAAATAAACATACTGCCATGGAATACAAAAACAGTCACTGAAAGTTTTTCAACTCTGGAGGGATCAGGTAGAGAGAAGGATGTTTCAATTCTGCTCATAAAGACAGTTGTTAACAAACTTTAGCTTTTAGTCTTTTGAATATTATGATTTCATTTTTTTTAATATTCTGGCAACTCACTGAGACTTTAAGCACGAGAAACTGCCTTGAGTTTTCAACATTAAGAGCAGACTAACAGTTAAAGAAAACTTTGTCTTTTTAACTGAAAACAAAGTTCTAATTCTGCTGTACACTCGATACCAAGACTTACTCGCTTCAGTTTCACATAGCATGACTATACCAACTCTTCTACAAGCCTTCTACAACATTCTTTTTACATTCAGTGTTCTCTCTCTTTAAACAGCTGCACTTCAGAACAATCACTCTCTTTTACCTTCAACAAAACGAATTTCCGTTCTTTACACTTTCTCTCATTAAAACATACATCTTCCAGCATAGAGAAATGCCCTCTCCATCACCTTAAGCAGTTCTAACCAGAACTCAAAACTATTAGAAACTTCAACTTCCAGTGAACACTGAGAAGCAGGACACTGCAAACTGTCAAACTAACATTCTCTAGACCAACAAACTTACGAACACATTCTACAATTTCTGCAACCATGAGCTTCACAGCACAATCTCTCAGCAAACACAGAGCACATCTTCTCAACTTAACAAAACTCTAAGGCTTTAAGTTACTAAAAAGATTCTCAGGCTGCAGGTAGGCATATACACTGCAGCACACAATTAAAAAGGTGTTCACTTGCCACACTTATCCAGCTCACCCACCTGCAACAACTACGCTAGACTACTCACAAGACCCCCACTGAACACTAGACAAAGCCAAGCTTCTAAGCATTCTATTCTTAAAAGATTTAGCAGATAACATGACTCAAATGACTCTAGGTAAACTCAGGCAGCTGACAACTACCAAGACATGCCCGCCTCAGGCAAACTCAAATTAGCATTAATGCTTAACACTTTTTATCAGGTTTTCTGGAAGTTTTAGAATACTCAATTTTCACAAGTGCTTGTCTTTAAATTAATTTCATTAATACCATCTGGAGGTAGAAAGATATATTCATTTACACACTTAGGGGGTTGTCTGAGTCTGTCCCATTGTCAGTATAACAATTATTAGGCACGTGAAAGACACAAAAAACAGAGACACACACAGATTAGACACACAGCGGCTGCTTTTTGTTTTGCTCAGATTTTCAATCAGAAACTGAAAGGAATCGGAGGGTTGATACTCCTGGCGCTTAAAAATCAACCCTATCTCATCAGGTTCACTTTGCCGGAAAAACAGATGAGAGGCTACCAGGCGTCCCTGGCCCTCCAATTTCCCTGAGGCGTCCTCCAGGGTTGCAGCCTGCGGTGCTCCAAGTACGTCTACTAACCGTGGTCTCAACCCCTTTATGGGATCGGGATGACTGCCAGACAGTGGGTATCCCCTTTCAGAATTCCGACCGGTCTCGCTGAAAAACAGAAGACAGAACACAGACAACTCAAGGTGCCACTAATCTTACCTCTTCCTCCAAGAGCGACTTCAGGAGTGAAGCGGGGTGAGCGCATGATCCCGGACGAGCCCCCAAATGTTGGATTTTCCCAGAGGAGGACGCCGCCCCAAATCACTCACGAAAGGCGTCTCTTGATGCAACAAGCAAGAGGAATTTATTCAGGAACCAGCTAACTGGGGTCCAAGTGTCAGCCCGATGCAGCGGGTCTCAACAAGGACCCTGAGCAGCCAAAGCCAGAGGTTTTTATAGCATTTTCAAAAGGACAGTATTTTTCTACAAGCACGTACACATGATTCATTGGCTGGCATCACATCTTGGGGGGTTCAGTGAGATAAGATTACTCTCAGAATGCTAGGGTGTGTTTCAGCAAGATAAGCTTGGTATGTATGACTAACTGACTGAGGTTAGCTGTCTGAAGGCCGCAGCTGCCCACCACCTGGTGTTCATAATTAACTTGTTTTTCACCTCGTTTTCAAGGCCTTTCTGAGTCACATATTCAGAAAATGGCCTCTGAGCTTCTCAAGATGGCTGTGCTTAGGCTAACCTGATGTCTTCACTGAATGCTTAGATCCTACAACTGTAAGACAGCTGTCATAAGGAAATTTGGATATTTCTGTAACACAAAACATTCAGTAACAAAGTTTAGCATCATTCCTTTTGACAGTGCTTTTTAGGTAAATATATCAGATAAATAAGTCAAATTAGCTAAATATTTTCTCCAATGAGAAAAGTTCCTCTGACATGTTCCAGGGCCCTCTGGAAAATATTAAAGTTAACTAGAGGTAAAAGTACCTTTTCAAATTTGATTTTGGGAAGTTGTCATAAGAAAGTTTCTTTGGCACTTGCTTAAAGAGGATTATAGGTTGCCATGAAGCAATACTTATCCATTTAGAATGACAACAAAGTACTTCAAAGGCAAGTAAAGAAGGTTACACAGTTGTTAGTAAAGTTTAGCATTTAGTCCTTTTAATATTAAGATCTCATTTTCTTAAAGACTCTGACAACTCACTGATACTTTAAGCATAAGAAACTGCTTTGATAAAACAATTAGAAGAACTCTCTGCAATCTTTTAATATTAAGAGCAGACTAACAGTTAGGAAAACTTTGTCTTTTTAACTGAAAAAAAATTCTAATTTTGCTATGTACTTGATACTGAGACTCATTTGCTTTAATTTTATATAGCATGACAATGTTAAATTGTTCTACAAACTTTTTACAACCTTCTTTTTACATTTATATTTCTCATTCTAAATAAACAGTTGTACTTTAGAAAAAGTTACTTTATTTTATCAAAAGACACATTTTTTAGCATGCAGAAATATTTTCCTTACTACTTTAGGTAGTTTTGATTAGAATTTAAAACCATTACTTTAACCTTCAGTGAACACTGAAAAATAGGCCACTGTAAAGTGATACACTAGCATTCTTCATATTGATACATCTATGAATGTATATTATCATTTTTGGAAATGTGCTTTATAGCACAATTTCTTATTAGGCACAAAACATGTCTATATAACTTAGCAAACTTTAAGAATTTTGGTTACCACAAAAATTCTCAGGCTGTTTGCATATATATATATATATATATATATATACAATTATACATTAATGCAGTATTATTATTAAAATATTTATTTGCTAGGCTTGTTTACTTATTTTTAGCAACCATGCTAGATTACTTACCAAACTTTTACTGAATATTAGACAAAGTCAAGCCTTTAAGCATTTTATTCTTAAAAGATTTAGCAGATAACATCAACTTAAATGACCTTAGGTAAATTTAGGCAGCTGATAACCACAAGGACATGCCTGCCTCAGCCAAACCCAAATTAGCATTAATGCTTAACATTTTTATCAGATTTTCTGGAAGTTTTAGAATGCCCAATCTTCACAAGTGCTTATTTTTTAAATCAATTTTTATTAATACCATCCGGAGGTAGGAAAATATATTTAACCTACACACCTAGACACACAAACATACAAACTGAGACACAATGACTACAGTTAGCAACACTTTTTACACAAAACATATACACAGACAAACCAATAAAAAGACTTGAGTCACTGATATCTAATTGCTTTCTCTCTCTTCAGCTTCTTGTCCATGGCTTCTGGAAACAGAGGGTGGGAGGAGTGTGTTCTGGTGGGGAAAGAGGATGGTGAAGGCAAAAGGAGAGGGGGAGGCAGTGGTGCAGCCACCAGAAGAGGAGAGCAGGATGATGGCATGGTTGAGAATGTAGGACTTTAAGATGGCGGTGACAAAGCCTTAAAGATGGTGGTGGAGAGAGGGGGAGGGGATTGCAAGCTGAGGGACATGGGCCACTGAGGTTATCTGTTGGATCTGAAAAGGAATGATTGGGCAGAGTAAGAGGCTGACAGTCTTTAACTGGAGATCGGGCTAGGAGAATCTGAGTCATTGAACACTTAACATAAAGGTCTGGGTGGGAGTGCAAAGTCCAAAAAGCTTGCACATATGGGATTTCACTCTACTCTCTGCTCCAGTGGCAATAATTAATCAAGTCAGTAAGGAGGCCAAAATTGAAAGTTCCCTCAGGGGACCAGCGGGATTGATTGTCCAAGGGATACTGAGGCCTGGCCTCAGAGCAAAGAGAGATTAGCTTCCATTTGTGAACTTCCCCGGACAAATATAGAATAGCCAAATTAGAAATGAGACACCGCAACAGGGTCTGAGCCTCTGCTTTGAGGGCTGGTTCCCCATGTCTGTGCCACTTCCTAACTAATCCCGCTGAGAGGAGCACCCAGCGTCCCAAGCACACCAAGTCAGGGGAGATGTCCTGGGAGCCTGGGTGAGGGACATCTGTCCCACCACAGGGCCAGGGGTGGGCCAGATGCCCGCAGACATCCTGGGGGCTGGGGTAGGGATGTCTCCTATACCGCAGGGCCAGGGGCAGGCCGGATGCCCGCAGAGGGTGGGCCGAATGCCCAGGGGCCAGAAGCCCCACCTGGACATAACTACGATTTCTAACAGACCAGGTGAAATGGAGTTAGGAGTAGCCGGCACTGTAGTAGTTCCCATTCTGGATGGGGCCTTCATCTTCTGGGAACAAACCCTGTTGAATATATTAGGGCTCTTCTAGGAAGGTCTTACTGTTCCCTGCTCTGTGCCTCCAAAATTAGACTCACAGCTGCTCTGGGGTATTGGCTCTAATGCTGCTGGTCTTGGGTATTTATTTTTCCCTTTCAGCATAAGCTAATGTTTATAGTTTTCTTTATTATCTGTAGAAGTAAGTTATGTATATTTTCTGTCTTTGCTGGTATAGTCCATGTTTGAGATTTCCTGGTTGAGTGGGGTGGGGAGAAAGCTAGCATGGGAAAACCAACAGATTTTCCTGTGGAATGTGACAATATAGAACACGGAATACCTCCAGTATAAGCTTGGATTTTAAATCTTTTTATTGTGGGTACTCAACAGGGATATGGTGTTAGGTATAAGGCTGCAGTTACAAAAAGGAATTGCACTAGGTTATTTGGAATTATAGACCCTAACCATCACCAGATAAGTTTAGTTCCGTAAAATAAATCATGATAGAAAATTGAGGAAATAGAAGTATTTATTTAACATCTTATAAATGTTTGGTACTATTATGAAAGAAATTGGGATAAGGCATACTTTTAAACTTCCCCAGCACTCTGGATACTACTAGTTTTGCTTAACAAAGCATTCAGAGAACATTAAGCAATGAGCTGAAGACCCTCATATTGTGCATGTCTTATACATGCCCCTCAAACTTGGGCATTCCTCCTCTGCAGAAGGGAAATACTACTATTGCTATTAATAGGAAGATGTAAACACTCAATAACTAGTGTTTTTGGTATTATAGTTGTACTAATATAGTATTCATTTACATGTGAAGAAAGTATCAGAAACATAGTTTACTCAATATCACATCACTGGTAAATCCACCACAATCTATGTGACTCTAAAGCTAATGCCTGTAATTTATACATGTGACTGCTTCTAGGCATATGGTAGCAATTGTACTTTAGTTCTGAGAGCCAGTAGCATGGAATTATTGAGGTAAAATTATTGAGGATAAATTCTGTAAGACTAGACAGTCATCTTCCTTAAATGTTTGGGGATCACGATGACAGCCATATATAGAAAATGGTTAGTAAAAGTCTGAAAAGAAATATACTGACCCAGGAAGAAGCAGAGTGGAAAAAGATGAGATGATCAAAAAAGTAGAAGATAGGTGAGCTATAAACATGCTCTTCCTTTAACTAGAGGTTAGTAGAAATAGTTTTCAGTGTTGTATGTGAATATGTCCTTATAACTTCAAATTTTACAATCAAGCAGTTTATATCTGTCAATATACTATAGAATTAACTATTCCTTTTCTGCTTCCAACCATTTCTAGAGTTTGAAATCTGCCATGCTGTGGTTTCATAGGTAATATTCTCAGTGAAGTGGACATGTTGTTTTCCTAAAGTGCTACCATTTGGTTATAAAAATTAAGCAATCTTATTTTATTTGGAAGACATGTATTGATATTTAACATGGTCTTTTAAAATGTCCACATTCTCCTTCTAGTTCAACTAAGGTAAGGAAAGTTGTAGTGACCACATTAAATCTAAGCATGAAAAGAACGTAAATCTCATAGATATAAATGTACATATTGCTATCAATGTAACGCTATGAATTTTTAGTTTCTTTATACAAAATTAAGTACAACTTGTGACCATTATGTTTTATAAAAAAGAAACATAGCTATGGTAAACATGAGAAAAATAAATATATGTAAATAAGGCAATTTTTCTTTTCTAAACTGGTCATCTCAAACATCTATTGTATAACATAATAAAATCCCTTAGTTAATAGCAGTATAATGCAGATTTAATGGATGTAATTTTTCAGACATTTGTATTTTTCAATTGCTTTTTCTTCAGCTTCATTAGCACATGGCAACTCTTTAGTCATTCCAACTTTAAGTAAAAAACATTTCTTTTCTTCTGGTTTTAAGAAAATGTGCTAGTCAGTGAAGATGTCACACAAATTCAGGCATTTATACACAGACCTGAATTTCAGAGTGGCTAAAAGAGGCATCTATTATTTAGCTTTTCCAGCAACTCTTGCCCCATAATCTAATAACACTAACACTATTTACTCTGGAAGTCACCCTTCTTCAGCTCCATCTCTTCCAGAGAGCATGTCTATTCTTGGAAATATTCTTGGTGTCATCCCCAGTTCCCAACCCCTACTAAAGGTATGAGAACCAGAAAACAATAAAATAAAAAAGCCCACGCTTTAAGTCCATGAGCTATAAGGACCACATATGTTTAAACTGGTTGATAACCATTTTCTCTAGCCATATTTAAGAATCTTTCTCTGAACAGAGGAACACAGGGATATTTTTTAAAGAGGGCTATGATATTACCAGAGTATTTGGTGTTTTTTAGCTTCAGGTTAACCTTTGTAGTTCCCAGTTATAGGAGTGAGGTACCGCATCCTGATTCTGCTTTTCCTAACTAGCTCCAGGTAGTTTTCAGGCACAGGGGTCCAAAAGCATCTTTACTAATCCATTATTTACCCAGTGATTTCAATGAATCATCTTGGCCCAGAAGTCCTAGTGCCCAGAGCAGCAGCATGGGCTCACAGCCTTACAATGCCAAGGCTGGATGAAAAGGCGCTCACAGCTGAGTATACAATACAGATTTTGTAGGAAATGATGAAATGACAGAAATTTGGTGAACCACATATTTAAATGCCTCTTCTGTTCCCTGATTATACAGCATCGCTAGACTTGCCTACAAAATCAAATCACTAACTGACTAACTCATTCAAAAATTCCACGCAAGAAAGACACAAATTGGTTGTCTAAATTTCCTAGCTTATTCTTCCCAAGTGTATAAGTAATTTTAGGTCTCAGTGGCCACAGCAGATGTTAAAAAAAACTCTCTGGTGGCCACAGAAAATTGCCTTATAAGCTGAAGCTATAGCTTTCAACTTGGAAAGCTTTTAGAGTTCTAAAAAGGCAAATGTGACTTTCCAGAAGAACTATTTTATTACACAGAATAGACATGAATCAAATTTGGCAAAAGTCCATGTGAGAAGACCATTTAGAAAAAGAAAGAGTAAATCTTGGAGCTAGTAGTTATAGATTCTCTGAACTTTACAGAAAAGAGAAAATAATTCAGTCTGGGAGAAACTGAAAACCATTTGAGACAATGTGGTTATGGTAATATGACAAAAATAGGTATAATATTAATAAAACAATCTTACCTTTTCCAAACCTATCACTTTAAACATCTATTGCATGAAATAGTAGAATCTTACCTCCAAGAAGCAGTAGGTGCATATGAATGAAAATTTTAACACTTCTGTATATAAAACAACTAGTGTTAATTAACTGTATATTATCACAAAAAACTGACATCTTCAGGAGGTGGTCTGAATAAAGTTTCAGTGTGGCAATTATTAGAAAGTGAACTTTTGAAGAGTAACCTAGTATTTACTTTGCCATTGAAATTGTTTTCTTTGTTTATTTCTGTATGTGATACATTTTATAGCAGTGAGTTCAATATATAAGTACAAAATTAAATAGAAACATGGAAAAGAATGAATGGCAATATATCTCAGGTTTTAAGTTTTCCAAGAATAAACAGAGCCTAGCCCTTTGCTCTATGGGGAGTTCTCCTCTCCTGGGGCCTCCTCAGTGAGACATCTCTAACCAGGGGTCCTCCAGGGTATTTAGACAGCAGCCGCAAGGAGAGAGCCTTTACTCCATGGTTCTTTCCTTCCTGCCAGTCTCTCTCTCTCAGAACCTGAAAGAAAATGATTTTTAAGAAGCTTGTCCAAGATAATTAAACTCACAGATGTCAAAGACCAAGGTGATGTCATATGCGCTCCTTACCAAAGCAAGTAAAGTTTTAGGATGAAAAGTACTCTACAACTTAAAAAGACAGTACAGAAAACCCTTACATTACAGGAGACTTAAATTACCTTCATATCAATGACTAAGACTTCTTCAAAAATAGGTTCCCTGACAGCACTTTTTTTCTGGAGAGTCACAGTTTGTGTAACCCATGAAAAGAGAATTTCTCACACCAACCAAAACTTAAAGTAAATAACAGCTTCTCACCAGCAATGAGCATCTTCCCCTCAATATTTCAACAACTTCCGTTGCTATCAAGATGTGTGATGAAGGGGGATAAGATATAATATCATGTCTAAGTTCTAAAAGTAGGCTAATCTCAGCAATGAAAGCATACAGATCCATTTTTCTTTCCTTATTAAATGCAAATGAAGTTGTTAAGTTGTTCAAATTTTCTAAAGAATATTTTGCCATTTCATCTTAGAAACCTCAAAATATTTATAAAAATGGAAGAAACTATTTAACTTCCTGAAATACAATTTACCATGTGGAAATAAGTAGGAGTACTGATAATCTGTAGTTATAGGAATCATTATGCTGCCATTGTGTATGATTAGTATATTTGAAGCAAGGTAAATTCCCAAAGCAAAGAATGTTTTAAAAAATGACTGTGTCTCTAGAAATATGGAATGTTAATTAGCCATTGATAACTTTCATGAACTTTAATTGAGAAAAACACTCATAATTCATTGTCAGATGAAAAAAACAGGATCTAAAAGATAATATAGGCAAAAATTTACATTATTAAAGTATTATATAAATCAATGGAAAACATTTGAAAAAACAAACTAAAGAGTTAACAATATGTACATTATTTATGTTTTTTATTTTCTTACTTTGCAATAGTTTATAATTTTGCTGGATTTTCATGCATTGTTTTGGATTTTTGCTTGTTTGTTTTACTCATAAGTAACATACACATTGATACACAATTCCTTTAAAAAATAGCTGACTACATTGCACCATAACTTAAATCACTTCAATCTCCTAGAATTAAAAGGTGAACATTTAGGACATATGATTTAAGATATACAGAAAGATGGGAGCACCCTGTATATCTGACAGGAAAGACAGCTCAGGTGCACTGAGTCCTATTGTGGTTCTCTTCTATTAGAGCCCAAGCCCTGAGAAGGAGTGTCATCACTGATAAAGTGCACGGGTTTTCTACTCTGGTTCTCAGTTCGTCAAAAGCCACTTTTTAATTATTATTTTTAATTATTAATTTACCTAATAGTAATACATTTGTCTTTTTCAAAATTCTAAAAATTTTGTTTTCATCTTAATTTTGCCTTATGTTTTTAAGGTTTAAACAAAATTTTTAAAACAAAAATTCTCCTGACACTTTCCCATCTAAGACCTTTATGTCATTTCTATCAGACCTTTTGAGAGTCTGGCATAACAGAACCTTCCAGAAGCACATAGCACTGTGGCTAATCACACAGGTTTAAGTCACCTATTGGGTCGATATGCAGTCTCCATCCACTGATGAGCCTAGAAAGCCTTTCACCACCATCTCTCCCCACACCCCATGTTTCTTTGCCAATACATGACAGAATCATCTGAGACAATCTCTCTTAGATGTTTACCTATTAAGGTTGTTTAGGTTTTTTTCGATGATTTTTTCTTGCTAGTACTGAGTTCTTTCCTTACTTTAAATGTTTTTCAGCATTTGGTTACATGATGAGAGAGAGATTTTAGTGATACTACGTCATTCTCCTGTCATTATTGAGGAGTTTCTATGTAATTTACTGTCACCTGTATTTTCTATATGGCATTTAAGGAGAGAAAACATTCTCCCCACCAACTGGCACTGTTTTTTTCTTACTGCTTCCCTTGAGCTCAACAGAACAATAGTCTAGCTGGTACAAGATGACTTGTATCAAATCCCTCTTCCTTAGATCTGGTTGCTCCCCCCTTTTAAATGAGATAATTTCTCAGCACAGAAAACATTGTTACATGGCCCCCTCTTAATTCTCCTAGGAAATATATAATAATGAAGCCATATGCCACTGCTGGAATACTTCCCATAGCCTCTAGTGGTGCCTAACTCAGCACACCTGCCTGTGCAATACAGAGAGTTTGGGGGTTGGGGGCAATGTGTGCAATAATTTTAAGTATTCCACAGCAAACTATGCTTTATGCCTACATTTTCTGACTGTTCTATTTACATGACAAAGATGAGCCACCCTTATTTTTAAGAGTATACATTTTACAAATTCTACTCTTGTTTAGTGGCCTATGATATAAGTAATTACAAAGCTTGACAGTATTTAGTTATTATTTTATAAGTAACATAATAACTCTTAGAATTTCAGAGTAAAAAAACTACTTAAAGTTAGTAAAGGAATGTTTCAACATCTTTGAAACTTGCTTCTGCACTTCAAAGATATTTTGCGTTGTCAATCTCTTATTCTGGCCTGGTTTGCATTTTTCAATCATGAAGCCAATTGAAAGGAATTGGTTCTTTGGAAACACTCAAGAGCAAGCCATCTGTAAAGAAGTACTTTTCTTCACATTTGACACAGATATAAATGTCTTGGGCTATTTATTAGGAGTCAGAATTCCCAAGTATCCGTTCAAAAGTTATAATTGTATATTTGGAGCATTTATTTGTGTATACTTAACATTACATGTCACTATGTTCTATGATGAATTTAAAATATCAATTACCATGGAAAAATATAAATTTCCATTGCAAATTCCACATGAGGTTTGGTGAGCCCATTTTATAACTGGAAATGGGTAAGACACAAAGTTTGGCCTTGCCAGAATCAAATCACCTGTTTCACTTGTTTCTTCTAGTCCACCATAGAGGGAGAATAGAAATATTGGGGTTCTGTTTCTCTGTTTCTTGATTTTTTTTAACAGAAGATGTTCTGCTAAATATGTTAATTCATTCACTCAATAAATATTAAGTGCTAATTTAATCAGCTAAGTACTGAGTATACAAAGGTGAACTCTGCAAACACAGCTTACAGTTGAAAAAGGGATACAGATCTTAAATATTGAAACAAATAAATACAAAATAAAAATTGTTGAAATACTTGGAAGGAAATGCAAAAAAAGTGCAGTCAGTAACGTAGAGGAACAAATTTAGACCTGGGTTCGGGATGTTTTCTGTTTGGAGGACATTTCACCTGAGACTTTAATGAGTGAGAGGGAGGTAGATGAGTGGCAGATTTAATTCACATACGACGGGATGGGCTCTGAAGAGTGTGGGGCACCAGAGGAACAGAACAAAGGCATATACCTATCCAGACAAGGTGAGGAAGAGAAAGACTGGGAGATTCTGTTGGAGCAGACTGGGGTAAGACAACATGTAATGAATCGATATAGAATATTTAATACAATTTAACTTCTAGAGTAAGTTAAGTATTTGTAAATCTGTGAATTATTCTCTTTTCCTATTTTCATTTAAACATTCTGTTACTGTCTCAAACTATCTTCAGATGCTCAAGATTCCTGGCCATCTTTCCTTAAGGTCAGTAACCCATTTGTCAAGGCCTGTCCTGGTTTTTTCACTTAGTCTTTCTCAAATTAGACCTGTCCTGTTTCATGTCCTTTGAATTTTTATAAAAAGTTAATTTGTTAAAGTAATATGTCCCCAAAAGAAAACAACAGATAATAAGCCAGTATATCATTCTAGCCATTGAATATTTCCACTTACAGGCACTTTGGAAAGTGCTAACAAAAACAAATGAGAAATGTGAGAATTTCAACAAACTGTTAAGAGAAATGAAGGTGATATAGTGACCGAGAAAAGTCTGACCTTGTCAGATCACATCTGTGGCCATCTTCTGTTCCTAAATGTAAATGTGTGATCAGTGACATTTCAACAAAGCACACTTTAAGCAAAATATACTGCCTAAATAACACTTCTTTCAGAAACAGGAATAAAATAAAAGGTTTAGGCCTAGGGATTAGGAGGAAATGCTTTTTAGTTTTATTCCTTGTCTAAGACAAATACATTAAAGTATGTAAACACTAGAATAGTCAAGTATTTAAAATATTTTAACAGCTCAGGACACAGGATGCAAGCCAGAAAAAAAAATCTTTCTCAAAATTCATTGTCCCTAAAACTTGCTTATTATACAGTTAGAAAACACTGTTTTCAACCCTCATGAGATTCTGAAGGATACTGGGGATTCTTAGCTATATTAACATTTTTTAAAGAAAATAGGAGTTGACTAATGACTTCCCTTATGATTCACTGAGGTAATAAAACTATCAGAGAGTTTTATTCCCTTCTTGTTCCAAAACCATTTATATTTATTTCTCTACCAATATTTTCCTTCCATTCTAGACATGAATCCCATTTTTTACCAACTTTTCAAATATTTTTCTCAGTCATCTAACCCTCTACTTTATTATTAATTCCTCCTCCTAGAGCTATCTCCATCCTTCACATCTCTTTCCAGCAAATTCCTCCAATTTCTCCCATCTTCTTGACTCTGTAATCCAATCCTACTTTAATCTTTCCCATTCCACTACAATTGCTCTTAGATTCCTTTATCCAGTGGAATGGATTTATGTCCTTCCTGTTTGTTAATGCCAGACATTAATATCCAACTGCTTACCTGGGATCTACAAGTCAATGAGAAATAACTGCCTCCAGCTTAAGATGTTAAAAAGAATCCTTTTGGTAAAAAACAAAAACAAATAAAAACCCATTTTCAATGTATTATGTTAAGACAGGGTGAAAAAAAAGGAGTTGTAAGACCCAACAGCCTTATTCCGGTCTGCACTTCCCAGCGTTCTTAATTAGTCTTCTCACAATGAAAGCAGATTCTTATTGAACTCGTGCAAATAAACATACTGCCATGGAATACAAAAATAGTCACTGAAAGTTTTTAAACTCTGGAGGGATCAGGTAGAGAGAAGGATGTTTTAATTCTGCTCATAAAGATAGTCATTTACCAAACTGTTGTCAGTTTAAGAGAACAAGCTTAAAACACTTTATCAGCAACATTTGAAACAAAAAGACATAAAATCATTTTCTTTAGTTTATGTAATCTTATGTAACTAATACCTGTTCTGCTGAAATCCAGTTCTTTACTAGTTTAGGAATAATAAAACAGTGACTATAAATGACAAAAGACTTACAAATGACACTGGTTAAAGATCTGATGAGAGTTTACTGTAAGACAGTTGACATAAGGAAATTCTGATATTTCTGTGATACAAAACATTCAGTAACAAAGTTTAGCATCATTCTCTTTGACAGTGCTTTCCTGGTAAATATATATATATATAAGATAAATAAGCCAAATTAGTCAAATATTTTCTCTAATGAGGAAAAAAATTCCTCTGACATGTTCCAGGGGCCGTCTGGAAAATATCAGAGTTAACTAGAGGTAAAAGCACTTTTTTGCATTTAATTCTTTTAGAACTGTCTATCATTACACATTTATTGTCTATATACCTAGCACAGTAAACAAGATACCTTAAAAAGGTGGGGCAGCAGGGGAGATTGTGTAGGACCCCAACCTCCCTGAGGAATAAGTTAGCCTAAGAGTAGCCATCTTGAAGCCTGAAAACCATTCTGACATATGACTCAGAGGAAACAACCGAAACCGGGTAACTCCTCTGGAAAAACAAGTTAATTAATCATGACTGCTGGCAGCGCTAACCTTTCGGTTAGTTAAGCATAAATGCCGACCCTACCTTGCTACACCCCCAGGACGTGGCACTAACCCAGAAATCGTAGGTTTGAAAAATTACTGCCTTTGTAGTATTGTTATCTTGCTATGTAGTATTGTTATCTTGTTATTACAAAATAATCTGTAACCATGGTAATCCTCTAGGGCTGAATGCCTCAGAAAATCCTATATAACCACTTAGTTGTAAGTGCTCAGGGTCCTCGTTGAGACCCGCTGCTTCGGGCTGACTTGGACCCCAGCTAGTTGGCTTCTGAATAAATTCCTCTTGCTTGTTGCATCAAGAAACGTCTTTGGTGAGTGATTTGGGGCGGCGCCTTCCTCAAGGGAATCCAACATTTGGGGGCTCGTCCGGGATCGGGCGTCCACCCCGCTTCACTCCCGAAGTCGCTCTTGGAGGAAGAGGTAAGATTGGTGGCGCCTTGAGTTGTATGTGTTCTGTTTTCTGTTTCAGTGAGACTGGTCGGAGTTCTGAAGGGTACCCGCTGTCTGGCAGCCGTCTCAATCCCGTAAAGGGGCTGTGACTGCGGTCGGTAGTCGTACTAGAGCACCGCAGGCTGCAACCCTGGGGGACGCCTCAGGGAGGTTGGGGGGCCAGGGACGCCTGGTAGCCTCCCGTCTGTTTTTCCGGCAAACTGAACTTGATGAGATAGGGTTGATTTTTAGGCGCCGAGAATATCAACCCTCTGATTCCTTTCGGTTTCTGTTCGAGGCTCTGAAAAGAACCAAAAGCGGCCGCTGTGTGTCTAATCTGTGTGTGTCTTTGTTTTTTGTGTCTTTTACGTGTCTAATTATTGTTATACTGACAATGGGACAGACAGTGACGACCCCCCTTAGCCTGACGCTAGATCATTGGACGGAAGTTAGAGAGAGGGCACATAATTTGTCAGTAGAAGTGAAAAAGGGACCATGGCAGACTTTCTGTGCCTCCAAATGGCCCACCTACAATGTTGGGTGGCCCTCGGAGGGGACTTTTGATCTCCCCACCTTACTAGCAGTAAAAGCTGTTGTCTTCCAGGATTCGTCTCAAGGACACCCGGATCAGCAACCCTACATTGTAGTCTGGCAAGAGTTGGTGGAGAACCCACCGCCCTGGGTAAAGCCCTGGGTGCTAAAGAAAATGGGCCCTCGAGTTTTAGCTGCCCAGACTCAACCTCAGAAAAAGGAAAAGGAAACTACCAAAGTTTACCCTGATACTCAAGATTCGCTTATAATTGATGATCCCCCTCCCCCTCCTTACCCTCCTGCCCCCACGGCACCCCCGGTGCCCCCACCGCCAGCACCCCCAGCACCCTCAGCACCCTCAGCACCCCCAGCACCCCCAGCACCCCCAGCTCCGGCACCCTCAGTCCCTGATGCCGAGGCAGTAGGGCAGGCTCCGGGACCTGCCCAGGGCACCCGGCGCTGCCGAGGGGCCATCTTGGACCCACCGGGTATCTTTCCTCTCCGGTCTTATGGAGTTCCCATCCTTGGAGAAGAAGGGGAACCGCCTTTCCAAACTCTGCAATATTGGCCCTTCTCCTCTGCTGATTTGTATAATTGGAAAGCTAACCACCTGCCCTTTTCAGAGGAGCCACAGAAACTAACTGGTTTAGTAGAGTCTCTGATGTTTTCCCACCAGCCCACCTGGGATGACTGTCAGCAGCTTTTGCAGGTGCTCTTTACCACGGAAGAGAGAGAGAGGATTCTCCTGGAGGCACGGAAGAATGTGCCTGGAACCAACGGACGGCCTTTGCAACTCCCTCATGACATAGAGAGAGGGTTCCCGTTGACTAGACCCAACTGGGACTTTAATTCTCCAGAAGGTAGGGAGCGACTAACCATCTATCGTCAGGCTCTGGTGGCAGGTCTCCATGGGGCCGCAAGACGCCCCACCAATTTGGCCAAGGTAAGAGAGGTCAGCCAGGGAGCCACTGAAGCACCTGCAGTATTCTTAGAGCACCTGATAGAAGCCTTCAGGCGGTATAGCTCCTTTGATCCCACTTCTGAGGGGCATAGTGCTTCAGTGGCCCTTGCTTTTATCGGGCAATCGGCACCCGACATTAAGAAAAAACTTCAGAGATTGGAGGGCTTACAGGATTTGTCGCTGAGAGATTTAGTGAAAGAAGCAGAGAAAGTTTATCATAAGAGAGAGACTGAAGAAGAGAAGGAGTTAAGGAAAGAGAAGGAGAGGGAAAGTAAAGAAGAAAAGAGAGATAGGAAGCATGAGAGAAATTTAACAAAGATCTTGGCCGCAGTAGTAGAAAGTAAGGGACGACCGCCCTCTAGTGGTAGAACTAGTAAGGCAGGGTCCCTGGGCAACCGACCTCCTTTGGATAAAGATCAGTGTGCGTACTGCAAGGAAAAGGGGCATTGGGTAAAAGAATGCCCAAAGAAACCACCACGGGGACCTCCAAAGAAAGTGTTGTCTCTGCTAGAAGAAGAGGGCTAGAGAAGACGGGGCTCGGAGCCCCTCCCCGAGCCTAGGGTAACTCTGAAGGTGGAGGGGCAACCCGTTGAGTTTCTGGTAGATACTGGTGCTCAACATTCAGTAGTGACCCAAGCTAGAGGCCCCCTTTCTAGTAAAAAGTCTTGGGTGTTCGGGGCCACGGGTCAGAAACAATATGCATGGACTACCCAAAGAACAGTGGACTTAGGAGTGGGACAAGTAAACCACTCATTCCTTGTTATACCGGAATGCCCTACACCCTTGTTAGGAAGAGACATTTTGACTAAAGTCGGGGCCCAAATATCCTTTCAGGCTGAAGATACCCTAGTGACTGATAGAGAGAAGAAACCCTTGGGCCTAAGCATTCTGTCCATAAAGTTAGAAGACGAGTACCGCCTTTTTAAGGAACCAGAGCCCTCCCGAGTTAATCAGAGGTGGCTCAACCAGTTTCCAGGGCCTGGGCAGAGATGGCAGGTATGGGACTTGCTGTAAACCAGCCCCCGGTGGTCATAGAATTGAAAGCCTCAGCCTCACCAGTAACTGTGAGACAATATCCAATGAGTAAAGAAGCCAGAGATGGAATTAGGCCCCATATCCAGAGGCTCATAGAGCAGGGGATATTAGTAAAATGTAAATCCCCATGGAACACTCCCTTGCTGCCTGTAAAGAAAGCGGGAACAGGAGATTATCGACCAGTGCAAGATTTGAGAGAAGTTAATAAGAGAACACAGGACATTCATCCCACTGTGCCAAATCCTTACAACCTGCTAAGCTCTCTGGCCCCAGAAAACACTTGGTATACAGTCTTAGATTTAAAAGATGCCTTCTTTTGTTTGCGCCTGCACCAGAGTAGCCAACCGCTGTTTGCTTTTGAGTGGAAAGACCCCTCCACAGGAACTACTGGACAATTGACCTGGACTCGCTTGCCACAAGGATTCAAGAATTCACCTACCCTCTTCGACGAGGCTTTACACCAGGACTTGGCCTTTTACCGAGCCTCCAACCCACAGGTAACCTTGTTACAATATGTTGATGACTTACTGATAGCCGCTCCTACACAGGAGGTCTGCCAAGCGGCTACTGAAGCCCTTTTGACTGAACTTGCTAGGCTGGGGTATAGAGCATCTGCCAAAAAGGCACAGATCTGCCAACAACAAGTGACTTATTTAGGGTATTCCCTGAGAGAAGGGAAAAGGTGGCTTACTGAAGCCCGGAAGCAGACTGTGACGCAGATCCCGGTCCCTACTACTCCGCGCCAAGTCCGCGAATTTCTGGGAACAGCAGGGTTCTGCAGATTGTGGATACCCGGATATGCCACCTTAGCCGCCCCCCTGTACCCCCTAACCAAAGGGGCAGCCCCGTTTGTTTGGGGACCTGAACAGCAACAGGCTTTTGATGAAATCAAGAAGGCCCTCCTGTCGGCACCCGCTCTGGCCCTGCCAGACGTGACTAAGCCATTCGTCCTTTTTGTGGATGAGCGGAGTGGAGTGGCTCGGGGAGTGTTGACCCAGCAATGGGGACCATGGAAGAGACCTGTCGCTTATTTGTCAAAAAAATTAGACCCAGTAAGTAGTGGATGGCCTGCCTGTTTGAGAGTAGTGGCGGCTGTGGCCCTCCTAGTTAAAGATTCTGACAAACTGACACTGGGACAGAAACTTACTGTAGTTGCTCCACATGTGTTGGAGAGTGTAATTCGGCAACCACCCGAGAGATGGATGTCGAATGCCAGAATGACTCACTACCAAACCTTACTCCTGAATCGTGATCGAGTAGAGTTTGCCCCCCTTGCCATCCTAAACCCAGCCACTCTGCTCCCCGATTTGGGGAAAGAAGTGCTTCATACCTGCCAGGAAATCCTGGCTGAAGAGACAGGAACCCGCCAGGACTTGCAAGACCAGCCCTTAGGGGGAACGGGACTCCTGACTTGGTACACGGACGGGAGCAGTTACATCATGGATGGTAGGAGAATGGCTGGAGCTGCAGTAGTAGATGATGACCGAGTTGTATGGGCCAGTGGACTCCCAACGGGCACCTCTGCACAGCGAGCAGAACTCATCGCCCTGACTCAGGCCCTAAGGATGGCAGAAGGTAAGAGACTTAACGTCTACACTGACAGCAGATACGCCTTTGCCACTGCTCATATACACGGGGCTATTTATAGACAGAGAGGGCTGCTAACTTCTGCCGGGAAAGATGTTAAAAACAAACAAGAGATTTTAGATTTGCTAGAAGCCATCCATAGGCCTAAAGAAGTAGCAATAATACATTGCCCTGGACACCAGAAAGATGACTCTCCAATAGCTCGAGGAAACCTGAGAGCAGACCAAGCCGCAAAACAAGCAGCTCAGGGAATGAACATTTTGCCCCTCCAAGTGTGTCCGGAAGCCACTCACATCAAGAGCTTCCAGTACACACCTGAAGATCTCGTTTGTATAAACAAATTAGGGTTCAAAAATTCCTCACCCCAAGAGATATACAAGTCTGAAAAAGGGAAACTTGTCATGCCCCGGAAAGAGGCAGAAGAATACTTAAGGCAATTACATCAACTGACACATTTGGGAGCAAAAAACCTAAAGACTTTGGTTCGAGACTCCCCTTATCATGTTATTAGATTAGGAAAATTGGCTGACGAGATTGTAAAAAATTGTGTTCCCTGTCAATTAGTAAACGTGAGCAAAAATCAAGCAATATCCGGAAAAAGACTTCGAGGAGATCGCCCAGGAACTTATTGGGAAGTTGACTTCACTGAAATTAAGCCTGCTAAGTATAGATATAAGTACCTTCTAGTTTTTCTAGACACATTTTCAGGATGGACAGAGGCGTTCCCCACCAAAACTGAGACAGCTCAGACGGTGTCTAAAAAAATCCTTGAAGAAATATTTCCCAGGTTTGGGATCCCAAAGGTAATCGGCTCTGACAACGGCCCTGCTTTTGTTGCCCAGGTAAGTCAGGGACTGGCCAAGATCCTGGGGACGGACTGGAAATTGCATTGTGCATACAGGCCCCAGAGCTCAGGACAGGTAGAAAGGATGAACAGAACTCTAAAAGAGACCTTGACTAAATTGTCTATAGAGACTGGCTTATGTGATTGGTTGGTCCTCCTTCCCTTTGCCCTGTTTAGAGTCAGGAACACTCCCGGCCGCTTTGGACTAACGCCTTTTGAAATAATGTTTGGGGCCCCAGCTCAGCTTCAGTCAGCACATCTTCATGTATTCCCTGAGTGTGCAACTAATAAGTTTTTGCTTGAAAGGTTACGAGCCTTGGAGGCTGTGCAGAAAGAGGTGTGGGCCTCCATCAAGGAAGCCTATCGGCCAGAGGACCTCTCGGTGCCTCACCAGTTCCAAGTGGGAGACCCTGTCTACGTGAGAAGGCACCGGACAGGAAACCTCGAGCCACGGTGGAAGGGACCTTTCGTCGTCCTCCTGACTACTCCCACAGCTGTAAAAGTGGACGGCGTCTCTTCCTGGATACACGCTTCACATCTAAAGAAGGCACCCCCGGACCCGGACTGGCGAGTAACTCGGACTGATAACCCCCTTAAGCTTCGCTTGTGTAAAAAGAATTATGCTGTTAGTAATTCTGATGCTCCTGCTATTTCCAACCCACCAGAACCCTAACCCCCATGAACCCAGGTTACTGACATGGCAAATCATTACCCCAGCTTCCCACCAAGTAGTAGTCCAGTTAACAGAACAGCATCCTAGGGGGACTTGGTGGCCTACCCTCACTGTAGACAAATGTACTCTCTTCAAACAAGACCCTCGGCACGGAGGTAGAATAGGAAGGCCAGGATGTGGATCTCGGGCTTCTATAAAAAAACTCCAAGATACCTGCTTCTATGTGTGCCCACCCCCCTCAACTGATCGTGCCAAGGCCTCACAGTGTGGTGGGCAGACAGACTTTTTCTGCAAAAATTGGGGCTGTGAACAAACAGGGACATGTCATTGGATAGGCAGAAATGCCGGGAGCTCCCCTCCAAGCCTTATAAGAGTTAAAAGAAACAGTACTCAGACCCAATGTATGACCAGCTCTACCTGTAATCTTATTGATATTTCCTTTACTGAAGCCGGAAAAGGGGCAAATTGGGAAAGAGGGCTCATGTGGGGATTAAGACTCTATCAGGAAGGATATGATAATGGAGTTGTATTCACTCTTAGACTCAAAGTAGAAACCCTCCCGGCTATTCCAGTAGGACCAAACGCTGTCTTACCAGATCAACCTCGCCTCCCAACCCCAGCCCCGAAAAGAACCCTAACTATTTCAGCTGTCCCCGTCTTTGCTCCTAGCCCACTGACCTCCTTTTCTAGCAATGGACAGCGCCTCCTCAACCTTGTTGAGGGAGCTTTCAGAGTCCTAAATGCCACCGACCCTAAAACTACAGAGTCCTGTTGGTTATGTTTTTCTTCTAGACCACCTTATTATGAAGGGCTGGGATTGTCAGCTGATTTTAAAAATACAACCAGCCACGAAATTTGTAGTTGGGGCAGTCATAAAAAGCTAACACTAACCGAAGTGTCTGGAGTAGGAAAGTGTCTAGGTACGGTTCCCGCCACACATAAAAGTTTATGTAATGAGACCATCCCCATGATCCCCACAAGAGAAAACAGGTATTTAGTCCCACCACTTGAAGGATGGTGGGCCTGTAATACTGGACTAACTCCATGTGTTTCCACCTCTGTCTTCAATTTCTCCCACGAATTCTGTATCATGGTCCAGTTAGTACCCATACTAAAGTATCATGATGACTTATCATTCGTGGCAGAATTAAAACCTAGACTAAGGTATAAGAGAGAGCCAGTCTCACTCACTCTAGCTGTATTACTAAGAGTAGGAGTCGCAGCCGGAGTAGGAACAGGGGCAGCTGCAATTATACAAGAGAACCAACATTATGAAGGACTAAGAATAGCTATCAATGAAGATTTGAGAACTATAGAACAGTCTATTTCTAAACTTGAAGAGTCCCTAACCTCCCTCTCTGAAGTAGTGCTGCAAAAGAGACGAGGGTTAGATTTACTATTTCTAAAAGAAGGTGGATTATGTGCAGCTCTAAAAGAAGAGTGTTGTTTCTATGCAGACCATACTGGAGTAGTAAGAGACTCAATGTCTAAACTGAGAGAAAGATTAGATCAGCAAAAGCAAGAACGAGAAGCTAACCAGAGCCTGTTTGAATCCTGGTTCTCTAGATCCCCATGGCTTACAACTCTAATATCCACCTTGGCAGGACCCCTGGTTATTTTTATATTGCTCCTCACCTTAGGTCCCTGCATTTTAAATCGAGTAATAACCTTTATTAGAGAAAGAGTGTGTGCTGTGCAGGTGCTAATGCTGAGACAACAGTACCATACCCTCACACATCAAGAAGAAACCAACATTCCATGATTAGAATGTTCAGAAAAGGAAGTGGGGAAATGTAGGACCCCAACCTCCCTGAGGAATAAGTTAGCCTAAGAGTAGCCATCTTGAAGCCTGAAAACCATTCTGACATATGACTCAGAGGAAACAACCGAAACCGGGTAACTCCTCTGGAAAAACAAGTTAATTAATCATGACTGCTGGCAGCGCTAACCTTTCGGTTAGTTAAGCATAAATGCCGACCCTACCTTGATACACCCCCAGGACGTGGCACTAACCCAGAAATCGTAGGTTTGAAAAATTACTGCCTTTGTAGTATTATTATCTTGCTATGTAGTATTGTTATCTTGTTATTACAAAATAATCTGTAACCATGGTAATCCTCTAGGGCTGAATGCCTCAGAAAATCCTATATAACCACTTAGTTGTAAGTGCTCAGGGTCCTCGTTGAGACCCGCTGCATCGGGCTGACTTGGACCCCAGCTAGTTGGCTTCTGAATAAATTCCTCTTGCTTGTTGCATCAAGAAACGTATTTGGTGAGTGATTTGGGGCGGCGCCTTCCTCAGGGGAATCCAACAATTGCTGCTGTCAGTTTTTAAAGACAACATATGGAAAGTCAAAATAATTCTAGGTTACCAAGCATTCTTGAGAGAATGGTAGTGTAGGATCTGAAGAATCAAAAGTTAGCATAAGTACAGCCATCTTAAAGGCTTAAATACCACCCCCTAACCTAGAAGGAGGAAAATTATTAGAATCTTGAAAAACAAGTTAGTCAGCCAGTGTTAAATGTAGTGACCTTAATTAGCTGACCTCAAATCAGTTAATCATACACACCAAGCTTATCTTACTAGAACCACCCTAAACATTCCGAAGGTAATCTTATCTAACCAGACCCCAGGATGTGGCCCCAGGCAAAGATTTATGTGTCTATGAAAAAACTGTATTGTGATTGTGGAAAATGTTGCCCCCTTTGAAAATGCTATAAAACCTTCTGGCTTTGTGTGCTCAGGGTCCTTGTTGAGACCCGCTGCTTCAGGCTAACTTGGACCCCAGCTAGCTGGTTCCTGAATAAATTCCTCTTGCTTATTGCATCAAGAGACGTCTTTCGTGAGTGATTTGGGGCGGCGTCCTCCTCTGGGAGAATCCAACATTTGAGGGCTCGTCCAGGATCATGCGCTCACCCCGCTTCACTCCCGAAGTCGCTCTTGGAGGAAGAGGTAAGATTAGTGGCGCCTTGGTTTGTCTGTGTTCTGTTTTCTGTTTTTCAGTGAGACCGGTCAGAATTCTGAAAGGGGGTACCCACTGTCTGGCAGCTGTCCCGATCCCGTAAAGGGGTCAAGACTGCAGTCGGTAGACGTACTAGGAGCACCGCAGGCTGCAACCCTGGGGGACGCCTCGGGGAGGTTGGGAGGCCAGGGACGCCTGGTAGCCTCCCGTCTGTTTTTCCGGCAAGGTGAATCTGATGAGATAGGGTTGATTTTCAGGTGCCAGGAATATCAACCCTCTGATTCCTTTCGGTTTCTGTTTGAAAATCTGAGAAAAAACAAAAAGCGGCCGCTGTGTGTCTAATCTGCGTGTGTCTGTTTTTTGTGTCTTTCACGTGCCTAATAATTGTTATACTGTAGGACCCCAACCTCCCTGAGAAATAAGTTAGCCTAAGAGTAGCCATCTTGAAGCCCAAAAAGCCATTCTGATATATGACTCAGAGGGAACAACTGAAACCAGGTAACTCCTCTGGAAAAACAAGTTAATCAATCATGACTGCTGGCAGCGCTAACCTTTCGGTTAGTTAAGCATAAAAGCTGACCCTACCTTGCTACACCCCCAGGACGTGGCACTAACCCAGAAATCGTAGGTTTGAAAAATTACTGCCTTTGTAGTATTGTTATCTTGCTATGTAGTATTGTTATCTTGTTACTACAACATAATCTGTAACCATGGTAATTCTCTAGGGCTGAATGCCTCAGAAAATCCTATATAACCACTTAGTTGTAAGTACTCAGGGTCCTCGTTGAGACCTGCCGCGACGGGCTGACTTGGACCCCAACTAGTTGGCTTCCGAATAAATTCCTCTTGCTTGTTGCATCAAGAAACGTCTTTGGTGAGTGATTTGGGGCGGCGCCTTCCTCAGGGGAATCCAACATTTGGGGGCTCGTCCGGGATCATGCGCTCACCCCGCTTCACTCCCGAAGTCGCTCTTGGAGGAAGAGGTAAGATTAGTGGCGCCTTGAGTTGTATGTGTTCTGTTTTCTGTTTCAGTGAGACCGGTCGGAGTTCTGAAGGGTACCCGCTGTCTGGCAGCCATCTCAATCCCATAAAGGGGCTGTGACTGCGGTCGGTAGACGTACTAGAGCACCGCAGGCTGCAACCCTGGGGGACGCCCCAGGGAGGTTGGGAGGCCAGGGACGCCTGGTAGCCTCCCGTCTGTTTTTCTGGCAAGGTGAATCTGATGAGATAGGGTTGATTTTCAGGCGCCAGGAATATCAACCCTCTGATTCCTTTCGGTTTCTGTTAGAAAATCTGAGAAAAAACAAAAAGCGGCCGCTGTGTGTCTAATCTGTGTGTGTCTCTGTTTTTTGTGTCTTTCATGTGCCTAATAATTGTTATACTGACAATGGGACAGACTCAGACAACCCCCTAAGTGTGTAAATGAATATATCTTTCTACCTCCGGATGGTATTAATGAAATTGATTTAAAGACAAGCGCTTGTGAAAATTGAGTGTTCTAAAACTTCCAGAAAACCTGATAAAAAAGTGTTAAGCATTAATGCTAATTTGAGTTTGCCTGAGGCGGGCATGTCCTGGTAGTTGTCGGCTGCCTGAGTTTACCTAGAGTCATTTGAGTCATGTTATCTGCTAAATCTTTTAAGAATAGAATGCTTAGAAGCTTGGCTTTGTCTAGTGTTCAGTGGGGGTCTTGTGAGTAGGCTAGCATAGTTGTTGCAGGTAGGTGAACTGGATAAGTGTGGCAAGTGAACACCTTTTTAATTGTGTGTTGCAGTGTGTATGCCTACCTGCAGCCTGAGAATCTTTGTAGTAACTTAAAGCCTTAGAGTTTTGTTAAGTTGAGAAGATGTGCTCTGTGTTTGCTGGGAGATTGTGCTGTGAAGCTCATGGTTGCAGAAATTGTAGAATGTGTTCGTAAGTTTGTCAGTCTAGGAAATGTTAGTTTGACAGTTTGCAGTGTCCTGCTTCTCAGTGTTCACTGGAGCTTGAAGTTTCTAATAGTTTTGAGTTCTGGTTAGAACTGCTTAAAGTGATAGAGAGGGCATTTCTCTATGCTAGAAGATGCATGTTTTAATAAGAAAAAGTATAAAAAATGAAAACTCTTCTGCATGCTAAAGAATGTGTTTTGTGATAAAAGAAAGTAACTTTGTTCTAAAGTACAGCTATTTATTTAAAGAGAGACAAAGAGAGAAAACAGCGTGGTGCCTTTTGTTGTGGAAGATCCGCTCAGCCTGTTGCTTTGGGGGAAGGGTTAGGGAGATAAACCCAGTCAAGCCGCAGGCAGGCCCAGGCATAATTCTCACCGGCTTATGTGCTTGGGACCATGGGGCAAATGAAGAATAAATTACTATATTCTTACAGATATAGTCGTGCCTAGTGAAATTAAAGCAAGTGAGTCTTGATATCAAGTGCACAGCAAAATTAAAATCTCATTTCCAGTTAAACAGTTTTCTTTAACTGTTAGTCTGCTCTTAATGTTGAAAGATCACAGCAGTTTCTCATGCTTAAAGTCTCAGTGAGTTGCCATGAAATCGTAAAGTTAAAGAGACTAAAAGCTAAAGTTTGTTAACAACTGTATAACCTTTATTTGCCTTTGAAATATTTTGCTATTAAAATTGATTGCATGGCCTGAAAAAATGAATTCCTAAGCAGAATAGTAACAAAGCTTTTTTCAGCTGATTAAATGCACTTAGTTAACAAACCAAAATTTATTAAACTGTAGAATCTGGACAAGATTATGTTTCTCCCAGAAAAACAGGTTTCACTGTAAAGGTTTAGATAGATGAACGTGTGACCACTTTTGAGAAAAGTTGTAATAGATTTTTTGAGAACCACCAGGTCTTCTTGTTTAATTTATATGCTGTATGTTTTAAAAAAAAAAAAAAACATGGGGGACTCTCCATATTTTTTAATGCAAATAATCTTAGAGCTTTTAATAGAATTTGCATAGCAGCTTATATCTACTATTAAAGAGTAAAACATTCTTGAAGCTTTCAGGGAAGACCTGTAAACTTAAGCACTTTCTCTGTTTTTTTGTATCTGGTCTTAGACACTTATGCTGAGTTATGTTCTTATTATTTTCACTGTTTGTAAGCTATTGATTGTAAGCCAAAGGTCATCATTTCTCAGTCCCTAAATGAAGAAGTAAAATGCCTGACCTCTTTCATCTCAAATCATATTTCTGGTCATATCTGAAAATCTGTGTGAAAGAAAGAGACATTTAAATTTGAGATTCTGCTTAAACTTTTAAGTTGAATTTGACTATAGCCATATTCATTCTTTGTATGTATCTCTAACAGGTCTTTTGTATGCCTGGTGATATTATACTCTGCCTTGAGTTTAGACAGTTCTTTCAGCTAAATATGAATTCTTATTGTAGCTTTTTTCCCCTCCTGAAGATGAAAGCAGAAGAATCTACCATCTGCTACCATTCTCTCAAGAATGCTTAGTAACCTAAAATTAGTTTGACTTTCTGTATGTTGTCTTTAAAAATTGACAGCAGCAATCTCCCCTGCTGCCCCACTTTTTAAGATACCTCGTTTACTGTGCTGAGTATATAGACAATAAATGTGTAATGATAGTTCTAAAAAAATTAAATGCAAAAAGGTGCTTTTACCTCTAGTTAACTCTGATATTTTCCAGAGGGCCCCTGGAACATGTCAGAAGAATTTTTTCTCACTAGAGAAAGTATTTGACTAATTTGGCTTATTTATCTGATATATATTTATTTATTTACCAGGAAAGCACTGTCAAAGAGAATGATGCTAAACTTTGTTACTAAATGTTTTGTATTACAGAAATATCAGAATTTCCTTATGTCAACTGTTTTACAGTAAGCTCTCATCAGATCTTTAACCATTGTCATTTGTAAGTCTTTTGTCATTTATAGTATTATCCCTAAACTGGTAAAGAACTAGATTTCAGCAGAACAGGTATTAGTTACATAAGATTACATAAACTAAAGAAAATGATTTTGTGTCTTTTTGTTTCAAATGTTGCTGGTAAAATGTTTTAACCTTGTTCTCTTAAACTGACAACAGTTTAGTAAATGACTATCTTTATGAGCAGAATTGAAACATCCTTCTCTCTACTTGATCCCTCCAGAGTTTAAAAACTTTCAGTGACTGTTTTTATATTCCATGGCAGTATGTTTATTTGCACGAGTTCAATAAGAATCTGCTTTCCTTGTGAGAAGACTACTTAAGAACACTGGTTATACTACCAGGGCTTTGACTGGAATGTCGTACCTGAGAGACATGTGCATAGACTCAGATGTGAACAACTTTAAAGAACTAAGATTGACTTTATAAAGCCAACAAAGCCCCTTGGAAGAACTGGCCTAGTACCTTGCTTACAGAGTTCCCAGCAGCCTTACCAGGTGAGTAAAGAAGGTCACTTCCTGGCAGGTGCAGAGACCTCGAGAAGAGAAGAATTCATCCAAATCTACAGGTACTGCAGGTAAAGCCTGATGGCAAGTCTGGCTTGGCTGTCTGGCCTCAAGAGGCCTTTAAAAGTTCAATCTGAAATTCCTTACAAAAAGTTCCAGCAAAGCATATTTAAAAGAGCCTGTGTAATCAATTGCTCTTCTTGCTGCACCTGTGCAAATAATCAAGCCAGCTGTTAATTATTTTCTTAACCTAGTTACTTCTAGTAAAAATGAGAGTGATTTTAGAGAGAAGTATCGTTTCAATAATGTAGCCTCCTTCCAGAATAAAAAATCCAACTCCAGATGTTGCTACATAACCTAATAACACAATTTGTTTTATCTTGCCTAGAAGCCACAAAACTGCAAATAGTAATAAAAATGAAACCCAGAATAGAAGCGCCAGCCTTCTGAAGCTCTCTCAACTGACCAGTGATGGAGACCTAGCTGCACCCTTTACTGCGCCCCCTTCTCAGCACGAAGCAGCCAGAGCGGTCATCGCCCCTTTTCCCTAGCAGCAGCTAGAGTATCTGTAGAAGAAAGAATGAGACCATACCCATAGCCTTCCCTGGTAAAAACAGGTATTTAATCCCTCCTCCCAAGGGATGGTGGGCTTGTAACACTGGAGTGACCCCATGTGTCTCTACTTCTGCCTTCAACTCCTCCCGTGATTTCTGTATCATAGTCCAGTTAGTACCCAGACTAATGTATCATGATGACTTATCATTCGTGGCAGAATTAGAACCTAAACTAAGGTATAAAAGAGAGCCAGTCTCACTCACTCTAGCTGTATTACTAAGAGTAGGAGTCGCAGCCGGAGTAGGACCAGGGGCAGCTGCAATTATACAAGAAAACCAACATTATGAAGGACTAAGAATAGCTATCGATGAAGATTTGAGAACTATAGAACAGTCTATTTCTAAACTTGAAAAGTCCCTAACCTCTCTCTCTGAAGTAGTGCTGCAAAATAGATGAGGGTTAGATTTACTATTTCTAAAAGAAAGTGGATTGTGTGCAGCTCAAAAAGAAGAATGTTGCTTCTATGCAGACCATACTGGAGTAGTAAGAGACTCAATGTCTAAATTAAGAGAAAGATTAGATCAGCGAAAGCGAGAACGAGAAGCTAACCAGAGCCTGTTTGAATCCTGGTTTTCTAGATCCCCATGGCTTACAACTCTAATATCCACTTTGGCAGGACCCCTGCTTATTTTTATATTGCTCCTCACCTTAGGTCCCTGCATTTTAAATCGAGTAATAACCTTTATTAGAGAAAGAGTAAGTGCTGTGCAGGTGCTAATGCTGAGACAACAGTATCATACCCTCACACATCAAGAAGACACCAACATTCCATGATTAGAATGTTCAGAAAAAGAAGTGGGGAATGTAGGACCCCAACCTCCCTGAGAAATAAGTTAGCCTAAGAGTAGCCATCTTGAAGCCCAAAAAGCCATTCTGATATATGACTCAGAGGGAACAACTGAAACCAGGTAACTCCTCTGGAAAAACAAGTTAATCAATCATGACTGCTGGCAGCGCTAACCTTTCGGTTAGTTAAGCATAAAAGCTGACCCTACCTTGCTACACCCCCAGGACGTGGCACTAACCCAGAAATCGTAGGTTTGAAAAATTACTGCCTTTGTAGTATTGTTATCTTGCTATGTAGTATTGTTATCTTGTTACTACAACATAATCTGTAACCATGGTAATTCTCTAGGGCTGAATGCCTCAGAAAATCCTATATAACCACTTAGTTGTAAGTACTCAGGGTCCTCGTTGAGACCTGCCGCGACGGGCTGACTTGGACCCCAACTAGTTGGCTTCCGAATAAATTCCTCTTGCTTGTTGCATCAAGAAACGTCTTTGGTGAGTGATTTGGGGCGGCGCCTTCCTCAGGGGAATCCAACAATACTGACAATGGGACATATTCAGACAACCCCCTAAGTGTGTAAATGAATATATCTTTCTACCTCCGGATGGTATTAATGAAATTGATTTAAAGACAAGCGCTTGTGAAAATTGAGTATTCTAAAACTTCCAGAAAACCTGATAAAAAGTGTTAAGCATTAATGCTAATTTGAGTTTGCCAAAGGAGGGCATGTCTTGGTAGTTGTCAGCTGCCTGAGTTTACCTAGAGTCATTTGAGTCATGTTATCTGCTAAATCTTTTAAGAATAGAATGCTTAGAAGCTTGGCTTTGTCTAGTGTTCAGTGGGGGTCTTGTGAGTAGGCTAGCGTAGTTGTTGCAGGTAGGTGAGCTGGATAAGTGTGGCAAGTGAACACCTTTTTAATTGTGTGTTGCAGTGTGTATGCCTACCTGCAGCCTGAGAATCTTTGTAGTAACTTAAAGCCTTAGAGTTTTGTTAAGTTGAGAAGATGTGCTCTGTGTTTTCTGGGAGATTGTGCTGTGAAGCTCATGGTTGCAGAAATTGTAGAATGTGTTCATAAGTTTGTCAGTCTAAGGAATGTTGGTTTGACAGTTTGCAGTGTCCTGCTTCTCAGTGTTCACTGGAGGTTGAAGTTTCAAATAGTTTTGAGTTCTGGTTAGAACTGCTTAAGGTGATGGAGAGGGCATTTCTCTGCTGGAAGATGTATGTTTTGATGAGAGAAAGTGTAAAGAACGGAAATTCGTTTGGTTGAAAGTAAAAGATAGTGATTGTTCTGAAATGCAGCTATTTGTTTAAAGAGAGAGAACACTGAATGTAAAAAGAAAGTTGTAGAAGGCTTGTGGAAGAGTTAGTATAGTCATGCTATGTGAAATTGAAGCGAGTAAGTCTTGGTATTGAGTGCACAGCAAAATTAGAATCTCGTTTCCAGTTAAACAGTTTTCTTTAACTATTAGTCTGCTCTTAATGTTGAAAGATCAAAGCAGTTTCTCATGCTTAAAGTCTCAGTGAGTTGCCAGAATATTAAAAAAAAAATGAAATCGTAATATTAAAAAGACTAAAAGCTAAAGTTTGTTAACAACTGTATAACCTTTATTTGCCTTTGAAATATTTTGTTATTGAAAATGATTGAATGGCCTGAGAAATTGAATTATTTATTCCATATATTTTTATAAGTGGAAAAATCTCTAACCAACAAATGATTAAAGTTGTTACTGATTATTTGTTTTCTTAATTTATCCTCCTAAGCAGAATGGTAACAAAGCTTTTTTCAGCTGATTAAATGCACTTAGTTAACAAACCAAAATTTATTCTTAAAAATTAAACTGTAGAATCTGGACAAGATTATGTTTCTCCCAGAAAAACAGGTTTCACTGTAAAAGTTTAGATGGACGAACGTGTGACTACTTTTGAGAAAAGTTGTAATAGATTTTTTTGAGAACCACCAGGTCTTCTTGTTTAATTTATATGCTGTGGATATGTTTGTATGTTTTAAAAAACATGGAGGACTCCATATTTTTTTAATGCAAATGATCTTATAAGCTGCTATGCAAATTCTATTAAAAAGCTCTATCTACTATTAAAGAGTAAAACATTCTTGAAGCTTTCAGGGAAGACCTGTAGACTTAAGCACTTTCTCTGCTTTTTTGTATCTGGTCTTGTACACTTATGCTGAGTTATGTTCTTATTATTTTCACTGTTTGTAAGCTATTGATTGTAAGCCAAAGGTCATCATTTCTCAGTCCCTAAATGATTATACTCTGCCTTGAGTTTAGACAGTTCTTTCAGCTAAATGTGAATTCTTATTGTAGCTTTTTTTCCCTTCCTGAAGAAACTGACAGCAGCAGTCTCCCCTGCTGCCCCACCTTTTTAAAGTATCTCGTTTACTGTGCTGGGTATATAGATGATAAATGTGCAATGATAGACAGTTCTAATAGAATTAAATGCAAAAAAGTGCTTTTACCTCTAGTTAACTCTGACATGTTCCAGAGGGCCCCTGGAACATGTCAGAAGATTTTTTTCTCATTGGAGAAAGTATTTGACTGGTTTGGCTTGTTTATCTGATATATATATATATATATATATATTTACCAGAAAAGCACTGTCAAGGAAAATGATGCTAAATTTTGTTAGTGAATGTTTTGTATTACAGAAATATCAGAATTTCCTTATGTCAACTGTCTTACAGTAAGCTCTCATCAGATCTTTAACCATTGTCATTTGTAAGTCTTTTGTCATTTATAGTCAGTTTTATTATTCCTAAACTAGTAAAGAACTAGATTTGAGCATTACAGGTATTAGTTACATAAGTTTACATAAACTAAACAAAATGATTTTGTGTCTTTTTGTTTCAAATGTTGCTGATAAAGTGTTTTAACCTTGTTCTCTTAAACTGACAACAGTTTAGTAAATGACTCAGAATTGAAACATCCTTCTCTCTACCTGATCCCTCCAGAGTTTAAAAACTTTCAGTGACTGTTTTTGTATTCCATGGCAGTATGTTTATTTGCACGAGTTCAATAAGAATCTGCTTTCCTTGTGAGAAGACTACTTAAGAACACTGGTTATACTACCAGGGCTTTGACTGGAATGTCATACCTGAGAGACATGTGTATGGACTCAGATGTGAACAACTTTAAGGAACTAAGATTGACTTTATAAAGCCAACAAAGCCCCTTGGAAGAACTGGCCTGGTACCTTGCTTACAGAGTTCCCAGCAGCCTTACCAGGTGAGTAAAGAAGGTCACTTCCTGGCAGGTGCAGAGACCTCGAGAAGAGAAGAATTCATCCAAATCTACAGGTACTGCAGGCAAAGCCTGATGGCAAGTCTGGCTTGGCTGTCTGGCCTCAAGAAGCCTTTAAAAGTTCAATCTGAAATTCCTTACAAAAAGTTCCAGCAAAGCATATTTAAAAGAGCCTGTGTAATCAATTGCTCTTCTTGCTGCACCTGTGCAAATAATCAAGCCAGCTGTTAATTATTTTCTTAACCTAGTTACTTCTAGTAAAAATGAGAGTGATTTTAGAGAAAAGTATTGTTTCAATAATGCGGCCTCCTTCCAGAATAAAAAATCCAACTACATAACCTAATAACTCAATTTGCTTTATCTTGCCTAGAAGCCACAAAACTGCAAATAGTAATAGAAATGAAACCCAGAATGGAAGCGCCAGCCTTCTGAGGCCCTCTCAACTGACCAGTGATGGAGACCTAGCTGCACCCTTTACTGCACCCCCTTCTCAGCACGAAGCAGCCAGAGCGGTCATCGCCCCTTTTCCCTAGCAGCAGCTAGAGTCTCTATCTGTAGAAGAAAGAATGAGACCATACCCATAGCCTTCCCTGGTAAAAACAGGTATTTAATCCCTCCTCCCGAGGGATAGTGGGCTTGTAACACTGGAGTGACCCCATGTGTCTCTACTTCTGCCTTCAACTCCTCCCGTGATTTCTGTATCATGGTCCAGCTGGTGCCCAGGTTGATGTATCATGATGATCTCTCATTCGTAGCTGAATTTGAACCTAGGCATAGATATAAGAGAGAGCCGGTCTCGCTGACCTTAGCTGTGTTGTTAGAGATAGGAGTCGCAGCCAGAGTGAGAACGGGGGCAGCCGCTATTGTCCAAGGGAACCAACATTATGAAGGACTAAGGACAGCTATTGATGAAGACTTAAAGACCATAGAGCAATCCATTACAAAACTTGAAGAATCTCTGACTTCCCTCTCTGAAGTAGTCTTGCAGAATAGACGAGGGCTGGATCTGCTGTTCCTAAAAGAAGGAGGACTGTGTGCAGCTTTAAAAGAAGAATGCTGCTTTTATGCAGACCATTCCGGAATAGTAAGAGATTCAATGTCAAAGCTTAGAGAAGGGCTAGACCAGAGAAAGAAAGAACGGGAAGCCAGCCAAGGGCTATTTGAATCTTGGTTCACTAGATCCCCGTAGTTTACAACCCTGATATCCACTCTGTCTGGGCCCTTACTCATCCTTGTGTTGCTCCTCACTTTAGGACCCTGCATACTAAATCTGCTGATAACTTTTGTTAGAGAAAGAGTGAGTGCCGTTCATGTACTGATGTTGAAGCAACAATATCATTCACTCACCCAACAAGGAAACACAAACATTCCATGATTGGAATGTCCCTAAAGAGAAGTGGGGAAATGTAGGATCTGAAGAATCAAAAGTTAGCATAAGTACAGCCATCTTAAAGGCTTAAATACCACCCCTAACCTAGAAGGAGGAAAATTATTAGAATCTTGAAAAACAAGTTAGTCAGCCAGTGTTAAATGTAGTGACCTTTAGTTAGCTGACCTCAAATCAATTAATCATACACACCAAGCTTATCTTACTAGAACCACCCTAAACATTCCGAAGGTAATCTTATCTAACCAGACCCCAGGATGTGGCCCCAGGCAAAGATTTATGTGTCTATGAAAAAACTGTATTGTGATTGTGGAAAATGTTGCCCCCTTTGAAAATGCTATAAAACCTTCTGGCTTTGTGTGCTCAGGGTCCTTGTTGAGACCCGCTGCTTCAGGCTAACTTGGACCCCAGCTAGCTGGTTCCTGAATAAATTCCTCTTGCTTATTGCATCAAGAGACGTCTTTCATGAGTGATTTGGGGCGGCGTTCTCCTCTGGGAGAATCCAACATTAGCAGATGGTAGATTCCTCTGCTTTCATCTTCAGGAAGGGAAAAAAAAAGCTATAACAAGAATTCACATTTAGCTGAAAGAACTGTCTAAACTCAAGGCAGAGTATAATATCACCAGGCATACAAAAGACCTGTTAGAGATACATACAAAAGAATGAATATGGCTATAGTCAAATTCAACTTAAAAGTTTAAGCAGAATCTCAAATTTAAATGTCTCTTTCACACAGGTATTCAGATCTGACCAGAAATATGCTTTGAGATGAAAGAGATCAGGCATTTTACCTCTTCATTTAGGGATTGAAAAATGATGACCTTTGGCTTTCTAACCAGCCATTTCATTCATGGCATCAATAGTGGGTTGTGGTGATACAATCAATAGCTTACAAACAGTGAAAATAATAAGAACATAACTCAGCATAAGTGTACAAGACCAGATACAAAAAAGCAGAGAAAGTGCTTAAGTCTACAGGTCTTCCCTGAAAGCTTCAAGAATGTTTTACTCTTTAATAGTAGATAGAGCTTTTAATAGAATTTGCATAGCAGCTTATAAAATCATTTGCATTAAAAAATATGGAGAGTCCTCCATGTTTTTTAAAACATACAAACATATCCACAGCATATAAATTAAACAAGAAGACCTGGTGGTTCTCAAAAAAATCTATTACAACCTTTCTCAAAAGTGGTCACACATTTGTCTATCTAAACCTTTACAGTGAAACCTGTTTTTATGGGAGAAACATAATCTTGTCCAGATTCTACACAGTTTAATTTTTAAGAATAAATTTTGGTTTGTTAACTAAGTGCATTTAATCAGCTGAAAAAAGCTTTGTTACCATTCTGCTTAGGAGGATAAATTAAGAAAACAAATAATCAGTAACAACTTTAATCATTTGTTGGTTAGAGATTTTTCCACTTATAAAAATTTATGGAATAAATAATTCAATTTCTCATGCCATGCAATCGTTTTCAATAACAAAATATTTTAAAGGCAAATAAAGGTTACACAGTTGTTAACAAACTTTAGCTTTTAGTCTTTTTAATATTAAGATTTCATTTTTTTAAAAAATATTCTGGCAACTCACTGAGACTTTAAGTATGAGAAACTGCTTTGATAAAACAATTAGAGAACCTTTTGCAATCTTTCAACATTAAGAGCAGACTTACAGTTAAAGAAAACTTTTTTTTTAACTGGAAATGAGATTCTAATTTTGCTGTGTACTTGATATCAAGACTCACTTGCTTTAATTTCACATAGCACAGCTATATCTGTATGAAAATTATGCCTGGGCTTGCCTGGGTTTATCCCGCCTTATCTCTAAACATCCTGACCCTCCTCCAAAGCAACAGGCTGAGCGGATCCGCCACAACAAAAGGCACCAGGCTGCTGCACCACACTGCTCTCTCTCTTTGTCCCTCTTTAAATAAATAGCTGTACTTTAGAACAAAGTTACTTTCTTTTATCAAAAACACATTCTTTAGCATGCAGACGAGTTTTCATTCTTTATACTTTCTCTTATTAAAACATACATCTTTTAGCATAGAGAAATGTTTTCTTTATTACTTTAAGTAGTTTTAATTAGAACTTAAAACCATTAGAAACTTTAATTTCCAGTGAACACTGAGAAGTAGGCTATTGTGAACTGTTAAAATAACATTCTTTAGATTGACAAATTTATGAACACATTTTATAATTTCTGTAACCATGAGCTTTACAGCACAATCTCTCACTAAACAGAGTATATGTTCTTAACTTAGCAAAACTTTAAGGTTTTAGGTTACTACAAAGATTCTCAGGCTGTAGGTAGGTATACACACTGTAACACAAAGGTGTTCACTTGCCACATTCATTTAGTTCACTCATTTGTAACAACTATGCTAGATTACTTACAAGACCTTTACTGAATATTAGACAAAGCTAAGCCTTTAAGCATTTTATTCTTAAAAGATTTAGCAGATAACATGACTTAAATGACCTTAGGTAAACTTAGTCAGTTGATAACTACAAGGACATGCCTGCCTCAGGCAAACCTAAATTAGCATTAATGCTTAACATTTTTTATCAGATTTTCTGGAAGTTTTAGAATGCCCAATTTTCACAAGTGCTTGTCTTTAAATCAATTTCATTAATACCATCCGGAGATAGAAAGATATATTCATTTACACACTTAGGGGGTCGTCTGAGTCTGTCCCATTTCTTATGTCAACAAGACTAAGACAAACACAACAAACAACAAACAGGCGCCTACAGAGAAGAATCTGCCGTGGCCGTGGAGGCAAAACTGAAACTGAGTTGAGGGCTTGTGGGACTGCACCGGCAGCCGACTTTCCTCACAGATGAGGACCTCGTCCTCCAGACGGGGGCAAGGGACGTCTCCCAAGACCCTTGGCCGGTGACCTGCCAGCGCATCCACCTAAGTCAATGCTGACCCAGATACAGATTGGAGCTCTTACAGGCTTATACAGGTTTCAGGTTTGTTCGTGAACAAAAACACTGAGTGCGCTCACTATCCGGCAAGGCACTTTCTGATTAAACACAGAACGTTCTTACAGGTTTGACAAGAGACACACGGATACAAACACAGTAATACCTGGCCAGGGCAAGCCTCCGATCCTTGGCTTGTCGTTCCTCTGGGGGGGGCACGCGATCCCGGATGATCCCCCAAATGTAAGACCCAACGGCCTTATTCTGGTCTGTGCTTCCCCCCAGTGAGGAGATGAAGGCCATGGCAGATCGATGCAACAAGCAATAGGTTTATTATTCCAGCTAGCTGGGGTCCAAGTGTCTGCCCGGCGCAGCGGGTTTCAACAAGGACCCTGAGCACTCAAAGCCAAGGGTTTATATAGTATTTTCAAAACACTTAACTCAGTAATTTTCCACAGCTGCACATTATTTTTGCAAGTCATACATCCTGGGGTTAAGTGAGAGCAAGATAAGACCACTCCTCAATTCTTAGGGAGGTTCTGCATGATAAGCTTGGTATGTAAGATTAGCTGACTAAGGTTAGCTGACCAAGGTTCACAGCTGCCCACCACCTGGTGTTCATGATTAACTTGTTTTTCAAGGCCTTACCCAGTTCCAGTTTTTCTTTCTAAGTCACATACTTAGAAAATGGCTTCTAGGCCCTTAAGATGGCTACACTTATGCTAACCTATTTCCATTCTTACAGAGTCAGAATTAGAATTTCAATAATTTATGTTGGTGATAATGGGCAACAAAATTAACAAGCACAGAACTATAATTTAATACATATTTTCATTTTCATTTCAGTATTTGTATGCACAAGTAAAATATATTAAGAATTTATTATAAAATACTTGAAATACATCAACAACTCTAATTTACACTTATGTAACTTTGAAATATTTAAGTTTCTGTCCTCTATTTAAAAGTGAGATGAGGTTATTTCTGTGTACACGCATGTATATACATGTATAAGTACACATATGTGTTAAGGCATGCAGATGTGTATACATGTTACTCAAACGTATTTGAACCTACATTAGCTACAGAACCAATCATGGTGTGTGCACATGCATATGAGCGTGTGTATCATGAAGCACCAGGACGCTTTCTCTTTGACCCAGATACTCTTTCAGCTGGAATGCTAAAGTGTCTATTTGTGTCATTACTCCCTCAAACGGTACACGCAATTCTCTTTTGTATTTGATCCATGACTGATGGCTTTAAAGCTTAGTTCTATACACAGCCAATAAAGATAATTGATCCTTTAGTCAAGAAAAGAAACAAGGTATTAATGTGTTTACCATGATGATTTGAACAGGCACAAACACTGGCCATGGGAATTCTGGTCATAAATCAGAGTTTATGGAATCATCAAAAACCACAAAATATTTGATGGACTCCATCCATACTCATCCTCAGAATTTTTTTTCTATATTCATAAGTGCATATGTACACTGAGACAATCGTATTTATGCGAATCAGGGAGAGGGACACTATAAGCACACTTATAAGATGACCCCCAAGGAGGTATGTGCTTGTGTGACTCCATCCTGGTCACTTACTTCTAGCAATACAATGATGGCCAAGGTGATGGGACAGTTAGTCCCTTAATTAGTTATGCTATATGGCACTGCTGATGGCTACTCATCCTCATGCTTATATAAAATGCCATCTATGCAAAGGGCAGTGGGGGATTGTCCTGCTGGCTTTGAGGTTAGCTGTGTGCTGTTGGACCGTGTGTGGGAGGGCCATGCAACACGGGACTGCAGGGCTGCCAGTTGCTGAAAGGAGACCTGGTGACCACCAGCAACTAATAGGACACTCAGTCCTTCAACTTCAAGAAAGTGAATTCTGAAAACGCATTTGAGCTCGAAAGAGGACTCTCAGCTCTGGAGAGGATTGTAGCCCAGCCACGGCTGTGATTGCAGTCTTAGGAGATTCAGGGATGAGAACCCAGTTTATCCGGGTCCAGAATGAGGCAATAAATACATGCAAAGTTGCTAAGTTAGCAGGAGTTTATAACCAGCAATATACCATTTAAAGCCATGAACTTTTGTGTCACTATCATTTCAGTATTTCATAAATATTCTACAATTATAGTTCTGACTTAGATGACTCAATAATTTGTTCATTTGATATTTTCCATTTTATTATTTGAGGGATTTTCTTATCAATGTTTACCAAATATCTGTTTTTTGCAATGTCTTATGGAAGTGAGGCTCATACCATGTGTATTTACAAAATTGACATTTTTCTTTGTGTAATACTTTTAACCATTTTTTAAATACTCTATACATACCTGAAAAATATAAGATTTAAAAATATAACTATAATTTTAAATTGTACTATCTATATTTCTATGACTTTCTGTGTAATGGTTGCCAAATTATTAGCATCAATTATAATATTTTCATAAATTCTTTTTTATGATTTTATTTTGCAATTTACATTTGGATAATATCAGCTGAAAGTTTCATAATTGTAGTATCCTGTTTGCATTTTAATTACTGTTACTACTATAATTAAACTTGCTTGTGATTTACTGTTACATTTCATAATTTTGCCCTGCATTATTCTTTCTTAATGCATATAAGACCAACATCACTTTGCAAACATCTATAATTATATGCAGTTTCTTGAATCAAGTTGGAGAATATATTAAGAAAAGAGATTAATATGTTTACATTGGATAGGTATACTTTGCCTTATTTTCTTTCCCAGGTTTCATCCATTACTTTTAATGACTTCCAGTTTTTGTGTACAATCTTATCGATTTGTGCTTTTCGTTCAAGATGTGCATTATTTGAATAATTCTATGAATAATTACATTATATTAACTCTGCCCATCTGATGTCCTTTAGAATGTCAAACGGGCTCTGTTCAAATTACACCCACTGCACCACGCTGTTCTGAGTGGCCTCCAACCTTTCCTAGATTATAACACCAGCCTCCTACCAATCATCATCCTGACTACCTTTTCTCAACAGCCAGACAGTCCTTTTAAAGCAAAAGTCAGACCAATTCAATTCCCTCCTTAAAACTCCCCAATATTTATCTTTTCAATCAAAGTCACTGCCAAAGACCTTCAAGTGGCATTCAATGTCTCTCATGACAGAGCTGCACAGTCATCTCTGGTCTGCCTCCCGTGTGTTATGTCACCCTTTCCCTTACAGCCACACTGGCTTCCTTCATGTACCTTGAATATGACAGACAAGTTCCTACCTTATGTCCCTCCCATGTCTAGAACACTCTTCCCCAGGGAGCTCATGCCCTCACCTCCTTCATCCTGGGCTCTGACCAGCAGCGGCACCAAGCTGGGTAAGGGGCAGATGGCTGAGAGAAGCTCACCCCTGAGACCCGGGCAGTTAAGCCTGGCTGCACACCTTACCCTCAGACCTCCTCCCACCTGGCTGGTGGCACTAAGTGAAAGGCAAGAGCACAGGGGAGGGGAACAAGTGTGCGGGAAGAGGCACCCTCTGAAGTGCAGATGTAGCCTGATGGCTTAAAGACAGGGGTGAAGCAGCAACCCTTAAAACCTCTCCACTGAACCCCATTATAATCGCAAGAGAACTCTTCTCCTTTTCCTTGATGCTACAGGCCTTCACCTGTGCCCTGGTGAAGACAAGAGGCAGAAGGACTTTGCCTCCAGGGGAAAAGGGTCAGGAGCTCACCGGCATCTGAGAGCTGGTCCCTCTTCCAGACCTGCCCACCCTGGGAAGCTTCATCCAGGTCAAGCACTCCCTAATCTTTGTTCCGTATACCCAGTAAGGACCATAGACTACAACTGGGTGCAAACGAGCCTTGCATCTACTGCGTCAAGGAGTTCTAAATTTTTCTATTAGCCCACATTCAGTCTTTAATGATTTGTTAAACATTTCAGGTGATTTTTTTCCCCACACATATCGCAGCCACATCTTCTTTGCTCGCCATAGGTAAGGCAACGCTCAAGTCTTGTTTCTCCCTGGAGTTGCCTCCTGTTCAATTTCAGGTTTGTTGTTTGTCATGCAACCTAACCTCTCCCAAGGCCTTAAGGCAAATGATGATTTTGCAGATGACTTGGTTTTTTCTTGTTGTCAGGGCAGCAGGCTCCTTCCTGCTCGCCTTAAGTTGGGCTGACCAGAGTCTCACTTGGCTTTTTCTTTTCTGTAAGAAAATGGTTATGTAGAATCTAAGCATTAAGTAAGAGTAGAAATAAGTTGGCATAAGAGTAGCCATCTTAAGGGCCTAGAAGCCATTTTCTGGCGTTCTTTGAAAAGAAAAACTGAAACTAGGTAAGGCCTAGAAAACAAGTTAATCAATCATGAACACTGGCAGCGGTGACCTTTAGTCAGCTAACCTCAGTCAGTTAATCATACATACCAAGCTTATCTTGCTGAACCACCCTAACATTCGAAGAGTGATCTTATCTTGCTCTTGCTAAAACCCCCAGGATGAGGATGTGGCACCAGCCGAAAATTATGTGCTTGTGGAAAAACACTGTTATGTGCTTGTGGAAAAATACTGTCTCTTTGAAAATGCTATATAAACCCCTGGCTTTGAGTGCTTGGCGTTCTTGTTGAAACCTGCTGTGTCGGGCTGACACTTGGACCCCAGCTAGCTGAATAAAGGACCTGAATAAAGTCCTATTGCTTGTTGCATCAAGAGACGTCTTCCGTGAGTGAATTGGGGTGGCGTCCTCCTTTGGGGAGATCCAACATTTCTTGGGGGCTCATCCGGGATTGAGCGTTCACCCTGCTTCACTTCCTAAGTCGCCCTTGGAAGAACAGGTAAGGTTGGTGGCGCCTTGGGTTGTCCGTATTTCGTCTTCTGTCTTTCAGTGCGACCGGTCAGAATTCTGAAGAGGGTACCTTCCGTCTGGCAGCCATCTTGATCCCGTAAAGGGTTCGAGACCGCGGTCAGTAGTCAGTAGTCGTACTCGGAGCACCGCAGGCTGCAACCCCGGGGGACGCCTCAGGGAGATTAGAGGGCCAGTGATGAGGCAGTGGGGCTGGCTCCGGGACCTGCCCAGGGATGCCTGGTGACCTCTCACCTGTTTTTTTGGCAAGGTGAACCTGATGAGACAGGGTTGATTTTTGGGCGCCAAGAATATCAACCCTCCGATTCCTTTCGGTTTCTGGTAAAAAATATGAAGAAAACAAGGAGCAGCCGCCGTGTGTCTAATCTGTGTGTGTCTCTGTTTTTTGTGTCTTTCACGTGTCTAATAATTGTTATACTGACAATGGGGCAGACAGTGATGACCCCCCTCAGTCTGACGCTAGATCATTGGACAGAAGTAAGGACGAAGGCACATAATTTGTCAGTAGAAGTTAGGAAAAGACCATGGCAGACTTTCTGCACCTCGGAGTGGCCCACCTTTGATGTTGGGTGGCCCCCAGAGGGGACCTTCGATCTCTCCATTTTACTAGCAGTAAAAACTGTTGTTTTCCAGGACTCACCTCAGGGACACCCGGATCAGCAACCCTACATTGCAATCTGGCAGGAGTTGGTGGAGAATCCACCGCCCTGGGTAAAGCCCTGGGTGCAAAAGAAAATGGGCCCTCAGGTCTTATTTGCCCAGACCCAACCTCAGAGCAAGAAAAAAGAGACCACCAAAGTTCACCCAGACACTCAAGACTTACTCATGGTTGATGATCCCCCTCTCTACCCTCCTGCCCCTATGGCCCCCCCAGCCCCGGCACCCCTGACACCTCCAGTCCCTGGTGATGAGGCAGTGGGGCTGGCTCCGGGACCTGCCCAGGGAACTCGGTGCCACCGAGGGGCTACCTTGGACCCCCTGGGTATTTTCCTCTCCGGTCTTATGGGGCTCCCATCCTCAGAGAAGAAGGGGACCCACCTTTCCAACCTCTGCAGTATTGGCCGTTTTCCTCCACCGATTTATATAACTGGAAAGCTAACCACCCTCCCTTTTCAGAAGAATCACAGAGACTAACTGGACTGATAGAGTCCCTGATGTTTTCTCACCAGCCCACTTGGGATGACTGTCAGCAGCTTTTGCAGGTGCTCTTCACCACGGAGGAGAGAGAAAGGATCCTCCTGGAGGCACGAAAGAACGTGCCTGGAGCCAACGGACGACCATCGCAACTCCCTCATGATATAGAGAGGGGATTCCCGCTGACCAGACCCAACTGGGACTTTAATTCTCCAGAAGGTAGGGAGCAACTAACCATCCATCACCAGGCTCTGGTGGTGGGTCTCCGCAGGGCCATGAGGCACCCCACTAATTTGGCCAAGGTAAGAGAGGTCAGTCAGGGAGCCACTGAGGCACCCACAGTGTTCCTAGAACGCCTGATGGAAGCCTTCAGGCGGTATACTCCCTTTGATCCTACTTCTGAAGAGCATAGCGCTTCAGTGGCCCTTGCTTTTATCAGACAATCAGCGCCCGACATTAGGAAGAAGCTTCAGAGATTAGAGGGCCTATAAGATTTATCACTGAAAGATTTAGTGAAAGAGGCTGAAAAAGTTTATCACAAGAGGGAGACTGAGGAAGAGAAGGAGTTAAGGAAGGAGAAGGAAAGAGAAGGTAAAGAGGAAAAGAGGGGCAGGAAGCATGAGAAAAATTTAACAAGGATCTTGGCTGCAGTAGTAGAAGGTAGGGGACGCCCACCCTCTAGTGGCAGAGCTAGCAAGGCAGGGTACCTGGGCAACATTAGAGAAGGACCAATGTGCATACTGCAAGGAAAAGGGGCATTTGGTGAAGGAATGCCCTAAGAAGCCACCACGGGGACCTCTGAAGAAGGTGTTGTCTCTGCTAGAGGATGAAGATTAGGGAAGACGGGGCTTGGAGCCCCTCCCCAAGCCCAGGGTAACCCTGAAGGTGGAGGGGCAACCCGTTGAGTTCCTGGTAGACACCGGTGCTCAACATTCTGTACTGACTCAAGCTAGGGGCCCCCTCTCTGGCAAAAAGTCTTGGGTGATCGGGGCTATGGGCCAGAAACAATATGCGTGGACTACCCGAAGAACAGTAGACTTAGGAGTGGGACGAGTAAACCACTCATTCCTTGTCATACCGGAATGCCCCACACCCCTGTTAGGAAGAGACATATTGACCAAAGTAGGAGCCCAAATATCCTTTCAAACCGAAGAAACTCAAGTGACTAATCGAGAAAAGAAACCTTTGAGCCTAAGTATCTTGACCATAAGATTAGAGGATGAATACTACCTTTTTAAGGAACCAGAACCCTCCCGAATTGGTCAGGAGTGGCTTGACCAGTTCCCAGGGGCCTGGACAGAGATGGTGGGTATGGGGCTTGCTGTGAACCAGCCCCCTGTGGTCATAGAATTGAAAGCTTCAGCCTTACCAGTAACTGTGAGACAATATCCAATGAGTAAAGAAGCCAGAGATGGAATTAGGCCCCATATCCAGAGGCTTATAGAGCAGGGGATATTAGTAAAATGTAAATCCCCATGGAACACTCCCTTGCTGCCCGTAAAGAAAGCGGGAACAGGGGATTATCGACCAGTGCAAGATTTAAGAGAAGTTAATAAGAGGGTACAGGACATTCATCCCACTGTGCCGAACCCTTATAATCTGCTAAGCTCCCTGGCCCCGGAAAACACCTGGTATGCAGTCCTAGATTTAAAAGACACTTTCTTTTGTCTGTGCCTGCACCAGAATAGCCAACCGCTGTTTGCTTTTGAGTGGAAAGATCCCTCCACAGGAACTACTGGGCAATTGACTTGGACTCGTCTGCCACAAGGATTTAAGAATTCGCCCACCCTCTTTGATGAGGCTCTACACCAGGACTTGGCTTTTTACAGAGCCTCCAACCCACAGGTAACCTTGTTGCAGTATGTTGATGACCTATTAATAGCAGCCCCTACCTGGGAAGCCTGCCAAGAGGCCACTGGAGCCCTTCTGACTGAACTTGCTAAACTAGGGTATAGGGTGTCTGCCAAAAAGGCACAGATCTGCCAACAAGTGACTTATTTGGGATATTCCCTGAGGGAAGGGAAAAGATGGCTCACTGAAGCCCGAAAGCAGACTGTGACACAGATCCCGGTTCCCACTACTCCAGGGCAGGTTCGCGAGTTTCTGGGGATGGCAGGATTTTGTAGACTGTGGATACCCAGGTATGCTACCTTAGCCACCCCCCTGTATCCCCTAACAAAAGGGGCGGCCCCGTTTGTTTGGGGATCTGAACAATAGCAGGCCTTTGATGATATTAAGAGGGCCCTCCTGTCGGCACCCGCTCTAGCATTGCCAGACATGACAAAGCCGTTTGTCCTCTTCGTGGATGAATGGAGTGGGGTAGCTCGAGGAGTGCTGACCCAACAATGGGGACCTTGGAAGAGACCTGTCACCTACTTGTCAAAAAAACTGGACCCAGTAAGTAGCGTATTGCCTGCCTGTTTGAGAGTCCTGGCGGCCGTGGCCCTCTTAGTTAAAGATTCTGACAAACTTATGCTGGGTCAAAAACTCACTGTGGTTGCTCCCCATGCACTGGAGAGAGTAATTCGGCAACCACCTGAAAGATGGATGTCGAACGCCAGAATGACTCACTACCAAACCTTGCTCCTGAATCACGATCATGTGGAATTCGCCCCGCCCGCCATCCTAAACCCGGCTACTCTTCTCCCTGACTTGGGGAAAGAAGTGCTTCACACCTGCCAGGAGACCCTGGCTGAAGAGACAGGGACCCACCGGGACCTACGAGATCAGCCCCTAGAGGGACCGGGACTCCTGACCTGGTACACAGACGGAAGCAGTTACATCATGGGAGGTAAGAGGATGGCGGGGGCTGCAGTAGTAGACGATGACCGGATCGTGTGAGCCAGCGGACTTCCAGTGGGCACTTCCGCACAGCAAGCAGAACTCGTTGCCCTGACCCAGGCTCTAAGGATGGCTGAAGGTAAGAGACTCAATGTCTACACTGACAGCCGATACACTTTTGCCACTGCACATATACATGGGGCTATCTACAGACAGAGAGGGCTGTTGACTTCTGCTGGGAAAGATATCAAAAACAAACAGGAAATTTTAGATTTATTAGAAGCCATCCATAGACCCAGGGAGGTAGCAATAATACATTGCCCTGGACATCAGAAAGATGAATCTCTAATAGCTCGAGGGAACCAGAGAGTGGACCAAGCCACAAAATAAGCAGCCCAGGGAATGAACATTGTACCCCTCTGGGTATACCTGGAAGACACATGTGCTAAAAGCTTCCAGTATACACCCGAGGACCTCGCTCGGATGGACAAGCTGGGGTTTCAAAAAACCTCGCCCCTTGGAACATACAAGTCAGGAAGTGGGAAGAATATTCTGCCCCAGAAAGAGGGAGGAAAATACTTAAGGCAACTACATCAGTTGACACATTTGGGGGCCAGGAACCTAATAGCCCTGGTTCGAAAGTCCCCTTATCACGTCATTGGCTTCGGAGAAATGGCAGACGAGGTGGTGAGAAATTGCCTTCCTTGCCAATTGTTAAATGTGAACAAACATCAAGTAATATACGGAAAAAGGCTTCACGGGGATCGACCAGGAGCTTACTGGGAAGTTGACTTCACTGAAATTAAGCCTGCTAAGTATGGACATAAGTACCTCCTAGTCTTTTTAGATACCTTTTCAGGATGGACGGAAGCTTTCCCTACCAAGACCAAGACAGCTCAGATGGTGTCCAAGAAGATACTTGAAGAGATATTTCCAAGGTTTGGAATCCCAAAGGTAATCGGCTCTGATAATGGTTCTGCCTTCGTTGCCCAGGTGAGTCAGGGATTGGCTAAGATCCTGGGGACAGATTGGAAATTGCATTGTGCATACAGGCCCCAGAGCTCAGGACAGGTAGAAAGGATGAACAGAACTTTAAAAGAGACCTTGACTAAATTATCCATAGAGACTGGTTTATGTGATTGGTTAGTCCTCCTTCCCTTTGCCTTATCTGGGTCAGGAACACCCCCGGCCGCTTTGGACTAACGCCCTTTGAGATAATGTTTGGGGCCCCGGCTCCGCTCCAATCGGCTCATCTTCATACATTTCCCAAATGTGCAACTAATAAGTTTCTGCTTGAAAGGTTACGGGCCTTGGAAGTTGTGCAGAAAGAAGTGTGGGCCTCCATCAGGGAAGCCTATTGGCCAGAGGACTTCTTAGTACCTCATCAGTTCCGGGTGGGAGACCCTGTGTACATGAGACGACACTGAACGGGAAACCTTGAGCCTCGGTGGAAAGGCCCCTTCATTGTCCTCTTGACTACTCCCACATCCGTGAAAGTGGATGGCATCTCCTCCTGGGTACATGCTTCACATCTGAAGAAAGCACGCCCGCCGGACCCGGACTGGGGAGTAACTTGGACTGATAACCCACTTAAGCTTCATTTGTGTAGAAAGAACCATGTTATTAGTGATTCTGATGCTCCTGCTACTTCCAACCCTCCAGAAACCCCAACCCCCATGAACCCAGGTTGCTGACATGGCAGGTTTACTCTCAGACAGGAGAGGCAGTGTGGTCTGTTTCTAAGGCTGCCCCCCTTAAGACCTGGTGGCCATCCCTGGACCCCGATGTTTGTGCCCTAGCTGCTGGATTAGATACCTGGGACATACCTAATATACCCTGGAGACAGGCCCACCTAATTCGACCACCAGACCATGATTATTCTGCAGCCCAGAGCCAGGTTTCCTATGAAGATAGCAGGTGTAGTTATCCCCAAGCCTGCAATAGGATAAAAACCACTACTTTCTATGTCTGCCCCCGTGACGGACGAACCCACCAACAAGCCCGACAGTGTGGGGGCTTAGAATCTTTTTATTGTAGCTCTTGGGGCTGTGAGACTACGGGTAATGCTTATTGGAACCCCGTGTCCAGTTGGGACCTCCTTAAAGTAGTCCGGAACCACACATCCCCTAACTGTGAGCAGACAGGGCTATGCAACCCCTTAAATATCACGTTCAGTGATAAAGGGTGCCAGTATGATGGGTGGGCCACTGGACGACAGTGGGGGCTCAGATACTATAAATCTGGATATGACAAAGGCCTCATATTTACTATCAGACTTAAAGTTGAGACCCTTCCGGCTGCCCGAGTAGGACCCAATACTGTCCTATGAGATCAGCTGCGTCTCCCAACCCCAGCCCCGAAGCAGGCCCTAGTTCCACCAGTGGGCTCTGCCACCACTTCCTCCACCCCCACTCCTGACCAAGTAACCCCTTTTTCTGGCACCGGAAAACGCCTCCTCAACCTCGTCGAGGGGGCTTTCCGGGTTCTAAATACCACCAACCCTAATACTACCGAATCCTGTTGGTTATGTTTTTCCTCTGGACCTCCTTATTATGAAGGGTTGGGGCTGTCGGGCAGTTTTAACAATACAACCAGCCACGAAATCTGTAGCTGGGGCAGCCACAAGAAGTTGACCCTGACTGAAGTGACTGGGAAAGAGAAGTGCCTAGGAACGGTCCCCTTGACTCATAAGAATCTGTGTAATGAAACCATATCCATAGCCTCCTCAGATGAAAACAGATATCTAGTCCCTCCTCCCGAGGGATGGTGGGCTTGTAATACTGGACTGACCCCATGTGTCTCCACCTCAGCCTTCAATTCCTCCCATGATTTCTGTATTATGGTCCAACTAGTGCCTAAGCTGATGTATCATGATGATCTCTCATTTGTAACAGAATTTGAACCCAGACATAGATATAGAAGAGAACCAGTCTCCTTGACTCTAGCCGTATTATTAGGTGTAGGAGTTGCAGGTGGAGTAGGAATGGGGACAGCCGCCATTATCCAAGGGAACCAAAATTATGAGGGACTGAGAGTAGCTATTGATGAAAACTTAAGGACCATAGAACAATCCATCACTAAACTTGAAGAGTCCCTAACTTCCCTTTCTGAAGTAGTACTACAGAATAGGCAAGGACTAGATTTACTGTTCTTAAAAGAAGGAGGATTGTGTGCAGCCCTGAAAGAAGAATGCTGCTTTTATGCAGACCATTCTGGAATAGTAAGAGATTCAATGTCTAAACTTAGAGAGAGATTAGATCAACAGAAGAGAGAGCGGGAGGCCAACCAAAGTCTATTTGAATCCTGGTTTACTCGGCCCCCATGGCTTACAACCCTGATATCCACCCTGGCAGGGCCCTTGCTTATTTTCATATTACTCCTCATCTTAGGCCCCTGCATTTTAAACTGGCTAATAACCTTCGTTAGAGAAAGAGTAAGTGCTGTTCAGATACTAATGCTGAGACAACAATATCATTCTCTCACACAGCAAGAAGAAACGAACATTCCATGATTGTAATGTCCAAAAAGAAAGTGGGGAAATGTAGAATCTAAGCATTAAGTAGGAGTAGAAATAAGTTGGCATAAGAGTAGCCATCTTAAGGGCCTAGAAGCCATTTTCTGGCGTTCTTTGAAAAGAAAAACTGGAACTAAGTAAGGCCTAGAAAACAAGTTAATCAATCATGAACACTGGCAGCGGTGACCTTTAGTCAGCTAACCTCAGTCAGTTAATCATACATACCAAGCTTATCTTGCTGAACCACCCTAACATTCGAAGAGTGATCTTATCTTGCTCTTGCTAAAACCCCCAGGATGAGGATGTGGCACCAGCCGAAAAGTTATGTGCTTGTGGAAAAGCACTGTTATGTGCTTGTGGAAAAATACTGTCTCTTTGAAAATGCTATATAAACCCCTGGCTTTGAGTGCTTGGGGTCCTTGTTGAAACCTGCTGCGTCGGGCTGACACTTGGACCCCAGCAAGCTGGCTCCTGAATAAAGTCCTCTTGCTTGTTGCATCAAGAGACATCTTCCGTGAGTGAATTGGGGTGGCGTCCTCCTTTGGGGAGATCCAACAGTTATGTTCCATAGTACGATTGCTGAAGCCTCTTTGTAAGACAAATACTACATCCCTTTAGTATTAAGTGGGTCTGAGTAATGCAAATTAATGGAAAAGATAGTATATATTCAGGTTGATGAGTCAACTTTTCACTATTAATCAACAACACTTTTTGTTTAGGTGGGAAGTAGAGTAGACTATGGTATAGGTGGTTCTAGCTATTTTTTTCTCATTTTTTGGTTATTCACCAAAGTATATTAGGGGCTTATTTACTTTGGTCAACCACTTCTTAGTTTTTTTTTCTGTTCTACTGATGTTCCTCTCATTAAGCACAGAAGCATTTTATTTCTCACTTTTATTCCTCAAGCAGTCTTGATTTGTCAAGGTAAAAGGTAGGTGACCTTGTGGCATCTTAAAATTATTGCCAGGAGTAACTAAGCTAAGGCTATGTTTACTCAGGTGCAAACTGGAGAAGCTGCTATATAACCTCAGAATTGTCTTAATCTTCACCAGTCATGTTATTCTTTAGCAAACCATCCCAAACACCCTGAATCTCATGATATGGTATAGTCCTCATTCATTTTAAGTCTTGGACTTAAAAATATGGAAAAGGAAAAGAAAAACAAAATATTTAAGAAAAAGTCACACAAGTTATAGATAGAAAGGCTTCTAACAGGCTCCTCTTTCTTTTCTTTCAGTATATTGAGTCTTTTTGTGCATAGATTCAGTAGGACTCATAGACTCCTAAGAGTAAGTATTTACTTCATAGTATTATTCTCAGCATCATTAACTATTACTCTAGTGAATTAGTGGTAGAAAAGGAGGATTACCAATACATGTTTACTCACATTTACTACAATGAGGCTTAAAGGCAATTTCTGCACATTTTACATTATAGCATTCAAGACAAATCATTAAGATATTCCCTAACTATTGGATGAATATAAAATTCATATATGTTTCTGAGGCAAATGAATGCATACACATTGACGGATAGGAGGACGTCTAGCTCCTCTTTCATTAGACATTGTCACAGCAAGGAAACAAAGGTGAACTCTGTCAGATTTTGAAGAATGAGTTACAGGAAACTATCTTTTTTTTCTAAAAGCAATTATCCCTATGTACACATCCCCCTGAATGATACAGAAAAGATAGTATTTTTCAAAAGTAAATAAAGAAGGAAAATATAAAAGTTCTCAATATAAGGGTTGTACATATGTAACAAGAAAAACATTCAAGTAAATTATATACACTTTGGTGAAAAGTAGAGCCAAGTTTTAAGTTTCTGAAGGTTGTCCTTGACTATGATGCTTCAAGATTACTGATGTCTTAATGTCCAAGGCAATAATGCCGACGAGAATTTCAAGTTTCGCATCATGTTGAGCAACTTAGCATACCACTTTAAGCTTGCATGGGCTGCAGTCAACAGATGCTGTAAAACCAGAAGGGAAGCTGCTGTCAAGATGTCACAATGTCACTGAAGCAGTGGCTCAGTTCCGGGGGCAGCGCTGCAGTCAAATGATCTCACCTGGGTGAAAACTAGCATCTGTCCAAGTCCTCCTCCTGAGTTATTCCATGTGCTCACCTTACTTTGCAGTCTCACCTCCAGAGCCTACCCAGCCATATTTTCAAATTTATTTCCATGCTTTCAAAAGATGGCATTACTGACCATAAGACATCCCTGTCTATCTCAGTGATATCATTATAACAGTTCTGTACCACAATTTGAAGAAACCAAGGAAGAGTCTACTGTAAAAGCATACTAGGACTTGAAATAAATTTTGTTTCAAGTAGCGTAAGTGCATGTACATACACATCCATGCACATGTTTACATATATTATTACAGTATATGGGCAGCATATATACTCTGTGCAGACTATACAGAGAGAGCATATATTTTACTATATATACAATGTATAGCATATCATATAAACAGTTTATGTATGCATTACACATTCTATGTACCTATTTACCTAAGGTAATCTATCAAGTTAATTTTGCAAACTATCTTGTACCAAAGATCTTTCTGAAAAAATGGTATTTTCTGTATGTGGTGCTCATACAGGTAGCTTTCATTGCCTTTCCAACTGGGCTTATTTAAAATTATCTTGCTATGTTAATGTATAAGAACTGATATATGAGATAATAAATGATCTAACAAAACAATTACTGACTTACAGGAGAGTAACAATTTTAGCATTACTGTGCAGTAGACAACATTTTAGGTGTAATAAAAGGTTCTATATCAGAATCATAACTGATATATATAAGAACAAATATGTTACTTTAGAGAGAAACCTATCAATATTTTGAGGAGAGGAACATCAAGCTCCCTGAAAAGCAAAATGTAAACCTTGTGGATTCACTTATAGTTTTAAAAGCCTGCATTTAACTTTTTACAATTCACCAATCACTGTGCTAGGTTTCAGGTATTCAATGATTAATGTCCTTGTCCTTACACTCAAAAAGCACTTATTTTGATGGGGAAAAAACTGACATTAAAGTATAATGTTTAAGTTTAAAAAATGATATAGAAAAAAAAATCAGAGAGAATGAGTTTATTAACATTGAGGGAGTCGAGGAAATTTTCACAGAAAGAGATAAACTTGTGCTGAGATGCCAAAAGAAGATTTAGAAGTCGCCAGTCAGAAAAAGCAGAAAAGATAATTCCAAATAAATGCAGGTTTGAAAGAACAAGGCCTGAATTGTCAAAAGTTTAGTAGTTTACATGCATGAAGCTGAGAAGAGATAGAGGAAGTCGGAGGTACTTGTTAAAACCTCTACTAGTGATAAATCACAACAGTGATGCTGGGAATCCTTGGTAATCCTAAACTCTGTATATATAATACTTTGTTTGCATTGTTTTGTTTTATATCCCTCGATGTGGCTTTCAGTTAGATGCTCTATACCAATTAAGGCTATAGCTCTTTATTCATAAATTGCTAATATATGCATTGAGAAATGTCATCAAATTCTTCTTAAGCATCCATCAAGATGATCATATGAATTCTCTCCTCAACCTTCTACTGTGAACGACATTCACAAATGCCTGAAGATTGTTGAGATAATTCTTATTATATTTCTGATATAAAATATATTAATTCATAATTTATTATTATTTCAACTGTGGATATCTGTGTCAGTATTTATTTAATCAATGTCATAAAGTCAAGTTTATTTAAGCTTTATATTTCTACCTAATTTTGCCTGATCCTGGAAAAAAGGGAAGGAGCCAACCTGGGAGCAGATGACCCACCCCAGATGCTGAAGCAGATACCTTGCGGATCAGTATGGAAGCTTCCAGACATGTCCTCTCCATATTCCAGGCTCAGCAAATCACAGGCACAATAAAATGGTTGTTTAAAGCCATTAACTCTTGGTTCATTTGTTATGTAACACAAAACTGAACATCAATTCACTTCTATAAGTTTATGTTCTTGACTAATAAATAAAGCACTGGGTTTGGGTTTGAGGCTCATGCTTAGGGGATCTGTCCTGGGGTTGTGCTCTGTTGCCCTAGTTATTAACTTAAGGGTTTCCCTCCAGGGCTTCATGGTGCATAATCAGGTGTCAGGCTTATAGTTTCTGAGCTAGGGTTATAGTGACGGGGAGCAAGCAAGGGGTTAAGTTTAATATTCAAGGTAGTTTTGATGGTTAGGCTGAGGATTAGGTTTAAGATTTAGTGTATAAGGTATAGGGAGTTTTGTGTGTGTGTGTGTGTGTGTGTGTGTTTCTGTTTCATTAAAAGTTACATGTAGGGTGAGGGTTGGTGTCTGCGATAGGGGTAAAACTTAGTGTTAGAGAGTGAGTTAGGCCCAGTTTTAGAATGAGGGGAACTGTTTTAATGGGGAACACTCTCTCCAAGTTAACTGATGCATGATAGTGCCAGTGAGACGACGTTACCATGTCTCACTCTGAGCCATACACTCAGAGAATACTCTGAGCCACAGGAAACAAAATGGGTCTCCTGTGGGTCACATTTAGGTTAATCGTGTTTGCAGGGTTATGGTTATATCTTGAATTAGTGTTTGATGTGTGGCTAGATTTAGTGTGAACTTCTCTTTCGGTTAGAGCTGGGATAATGGTTTATGTGAGGGATGATGTGTTGGGTTTTTTTTTTTTCCAGTTAACAGTGAAGATATCAAGTGAGGGCGAGGTTAGGGGTTCAGGCAAGGCTTCGCGTTATGTACAGCGTCAAATTAAGGTGTTGCTTGGTGTTAGCTTAAGGGGATAGGGTTACTGCCAGGGTTCTGTTTAGATCTATGCCCTCAATGAGGTGTGGGTGAGGCCCCTAAAGTGAGGGGGGAACAGAGATGTTTAGGGTGAGGGTAAGGAGTAAGTCTTCAGGTCAACCATTCCCATACCTATGTTCCCAAGGGTAGTGCTTGGCTCAGAGTGCTGCTGTTTGGCATTCTTCAAAGAGCCCCTGCTTTTCAAGCAATCTGGTTACAGTACAGCACAGGACCACGACCCATAGTTAACGAGTTTGGGAGAACCTGAATGGCTTTCTCCATCAGCCACGTGGGTCATTACCATGTCCCGGAAAACAAACACACAATACCTTGGATCTGGGTTCCGTTGACCATAATGCTGCCAGTGTGGACAGCTCCCAGCTCACCAAAATCATACCCACGGCTGAGGCACCAGGCCCTGAAGTGGGAGCCTGTTTCCCTAACCAAGCGTCACCAAGCACATTCTGTCTCTAGGAAACAGTCGCACTGTGACGTCTTGGAATCTGCAGGCAACACTGCTGCATTTCCAATGTTTACCAGTAGAGGGCGTACACTGCCTAGCCCTGGAAGCTGCATCTTCAGACAGCAAACGTAAGGGATTCAGGCAAATGTATGTATATATACTTTAACTTCCAATAATTTCACTTATCTTTTTCACTTGATATATTAAATAAAGTGAATATGTTAGACCTAGATTTCATTTTTCCTCATTTAACAGCTTTTAGAATCACTGCACTTCAAAAATATAGGAAATGTTGAATTAAGTAGTGTACAGCGTCAAATCAACTGTGTACAGTTACTCGAGACTGTTAAAGCATAATTCCTAACTTTTCCATTTTTTTCATACTCTAAGCACAATATATGAATACCTTTTAATTAACAACCATGTTTTAATTGTACCCTCATCCTAAATAGAGCTCTTATTTCTACATTCCTAAGAATAAAAATCAAAGTTTCAATTACTCAGTTAATTGTAAATATCTTCAAATATCTACTCAAAAGTATCATTGATCTATTTTTCAGATTTATGTAAACTATTTTACAAGGAAAATGTGTAAAATATTAAAGACTACTGTTGGATAATATGTTCTGAGAAAGGCTATGGCTGATAAATCTAGGGAAGGAGCACCTCAGTTCCATCGCATTTCTCTTTCCCTCTCTCTACCCTCTGAAAAATCACAGAAACAAACCAAAATCAACAAAACCTTTTGGAATGGAGTTCCTTTAAACAGAGCATATTACGCCTATTTCCTTGGTTATCTCTATTTCACTTTTGGTCATCATACTTAACATAAATAGGTATACAGGTAAGATATACAATCTACAAAGTTGTTTAATATGATTTATGGAGGCTATTAAAATTTTGACAAATTCTGTTTTCCTTAGTTTTCTACAAAAAAGTAGACATTATAGCAGTCAAACCATTCAGACATTTTGCAAGATTAATATTAGTAATAATATGGTTAATATTTATTAAGCTCTATTTACTATGTACTGTCTACTATCCCACCTATACTAATTTTATTTAATTCCAGAAAATATAGTTTGAAATACACTGAAGTACAGATTTTTATTATGGTGGACTGCTATGAAATAGATAAATATTGTACATACTTCTATTTAATTGATTGGAAAACTTCCAAACTTCCTTTTGCTTAGGGCATCAGTAAAGGGTTAAATGGTTCATTAATGTGCAGGTACAAAAAAGAAAACAGCAAAAAAAAGCCAAAACTGAAAATTGTGTTTTATTAATTTACCAGTAAAAAAATGCAAGCACACACAGGGAGAATTTTAAAGAAAATGTAATAAAGGAACTGTTTATAGTGCTGTGGGAAAGGAGCCCAAGTGGTGGCCTGGGGCTGATAGCTTTCCATGTCACCCATGGTTCCTGGGAGAAGGGATTTCTACCCTGTTAAAAAAGGGGACACCTACAGACAGGCAGAGCTGGTGCTGGGGACTGTCACAAGACACGAAGCTCCTTCCGTGGCTAAACTCCAAAGGAAGGCGGAGGGCAAGGCATCTGCAGAGAATCAGGTCTAGCAGGGCAGCTGACTGCAGACTGGGGGCAGAGGAGGGACAGAGAACAGCACACCCTCTCTTTAGATACCAAAAATGAAAGAATGTCCAGAATATTTAAAGTCAGACATTTATAAAGATAAAAAATCATACAAAAGTATAAATAATACACAGAGATCTTTTTTCATAAGCTAAGAAGCTACTCAACAAATAATTGCCAAGAATCTTCTATACACCAAGCACCCTTGCTGGCGATACATCTGTGAGCACAGTGCCAGCACTTTTACTACAGTGAAGCAATATCATATAATGGCTTTTAGCAAGATTAACAGCAGAAATCATAAATACTGTGCACAGTGATGTAGAGGAGATTAAAATGACTGGGAAATCAGGTGGGTGCATGGCCTAGTAACCTTTTTCATCTCCCCTTATACTCTTAGTGAAAGAAACATATTCTGACCAGGCAATGTGCACCCCCTGGCAGCTCCAGAAGGTGTCTAGAAGAAGTGTCCATAATGTCCACAACAGAACTGGTGTCTCACAATAGGAAAGGAGTGTAACGGAGTGCAGAGAGCATCAAGTCAGGAAAAAGAACTAATGACACTTAATCTGACTGCCTAGAGCGAGAGCCACCCAGTCTTTTCTTGTGTAAATTACCTGAGGCTTCTGAGAAATGCGCCTACCCTAAGTTAGATAACTAGAAGTGGGCAACAGCCAGGGAATGCCTGGGGATGTAACCCGTGATAAGTCACATAGACATGCTTGAGTAAGCAAGAGATAACAATTGAAGAGGGCAGGCAACTGGCGCGTTCTCTAAAAAGGTTACAAAACCTATTAGTTGTAGAACTGCACAGGCTTTGATGTAACTGCTGTGAAGATCCTATATAATCAATACCCAAAGTTGCTTCGGGGTTGGCAGTTCGGACTCGGCCTGCATGTCAGGGGAGGTGCTGTCGACCCCAGCTTGCTGGCTGAATAAAGACTTTTGCTTAGATTTTCATCTCCGTGTCCGTGTGTCTTGTTCTCTGAGAAACCCCAAAGTCCTAGACCCTAACATTTGGGGGCTCGTCCGGGATCCGTGCGGCTTCCCTGAGAACAAAGGACAGCTGGAGGAAAGGTCTAATTGTCCGGATGGGGCAGTGTCGCCCCCTCGTGTCTGCATAAATCCATTATAAAGCAGGAGTCACCATCCCGTGTATGGTCTCGGGTTAGTGACCCTGAGTGAGAGAGACCGGGTTGGTAGTCCCGGCCCCTGGGTTAGTGACCCTGGGTGAAATCCAGGTGACTAATCCTGGCCCTAGGGTCTGAGTGACTCGGCCTTAGGAAAGCAAGTCTGATCGGCAGAAACCTGGCGCCCGAGGAGGAAAGGATCGAGCTCGTCACCCTGCGGCCTTTTGGGAGAATCATGAGAGTTTTTGAGGATCCTGAAAGTGGTGAGGGTGGTGCACACCAGAGTGAAAGAAGGACCGGTCCGAACGAGTGCGATCAGATGTGGTGCGTGTGCTTGGTGTTATCATTGATTGTTTTATTGTGTTTTGGTTTCGGTTTATATATTTTTTTGAGCTTCTCATTTTAAGTTTCCTTGTTCTAAAGTTCTCCTGCTCTCTCCGTTCCTCCTTTCTGCCACTACATCATTCCCCATGGGCACAGGTCAGGCAATTAAGAGCCATTAGGGCACCCGCCGCTAGAAGACTCCTGTGACAGGATAAGGGGGTCACAGCCACAAATCCCAGATAAATTCACATTCCCTGCAGAAGAAAAACTGTGCAATGACAGGCACCCATTCACAAGCACATACAACAATCATCTTGTTTGAAGTGGCATCTTCATCCTTCGCCTTTGTCTGCCTCATATCCTTTTTCTTCTTCTTTTTCACTATGGGTCAGGCTCAGGCTACTCCTAAGAGTCTGATCCTTTCCCATTTCCCGGAGGTCAAGAAACAGGCCTTAAATATGAGCCTTGGCATCAAGAAGGGTAAGCTTGACACCTTTTGCTCAGTCGAGTGGCCTTCCTTTAGAGTAGGCTGGCCAACCCAGGGGTCTCTTTTCCTGGACCTTATCAGCAAAGTCAAAACCATTATTTCCCAACCAGACCCTGAGGGCCACCCTGACCAACTCCCCTATATCTTGGTCTGGGAAAATCTAGCCGAGAACCCTCCATCCTGGCTGAGGCCCTTTTTGGTGGAGAAACCTCATACTGACCCACTAAAGACCTCCGTCCTAGTTGCTCAGGAAAAATTAAAGCCCTCTGATCTCAGGGCCAGAAATCCTGTGCGCCCGAGTGCGCAGCCTGTCCTCCCTGATAGTTCTCCTCTCTACCCCCTTCTGCCGATTGAGCAGCCACCCCAGTATGCAGAGGAGAGGGGTGAAGCTCCCAGGAGGATAGAAAATGAGGCTGGGGAACCCAGTGGGAACCAGGCTGCTGCAGCTTCCCCAGACTCTTCAGCCGAGAGAAGCAGGAGGCCGGAAAGAGCTTCCCCACACTCCCCCGCCCTGGTCCCATGCTGGGGGCCAGATAGAACAGGAGGAATGCAGTTAAGGCCTCGGGGGGCCAGGGAACAAGAAGGGGAGGCTCCCTCCACCTCAGAAGGAGCAGTGCCGGTTCTGCCTGTGCGTGCCATCAGTACAGGCATCGCTCAACAATATCAATACTGGCCCTTTTCATCTAGTGACCTCTATAATTAGAGGACTCAGAACCCTCCCTTCTCAGAGGACCCCAAGTGTCTTATAGATCTAGTGGAGTCCATTATGTTTACCCATCGTCCCACATGGGACAACTGCCAGCAATTGCTCCACACTCTCTTCATGATGGAAGAGCGAGAGCGTATCCTCAATGAGGCCAGGGAAAATGTCCTCAGAGAGAATGGAAGACCCACTACCCTACAGCCCATCATCGATGAGGCGTTCCCACTTACGTGCCCGGATTGGGACTTCAGGACTGCAGAAGGTAGAGAGCGTCTCTGGGTCTACCGCCAGACTCTGATGACTGGTCTCTGGGCGGCCACCAGACGGCCCACTAACTTGGCTAAGGTAAAAACTATTGTTCAGAGGGAAATGGAAAGCCCAGCCACGTATCTGGAAAGGCTGTTTGACGCTTACAGGCAGTATACCCCCATAAACCCGGAAGCAGAGGAACATAGATCAGCTGTAGTCCTCTCATTCATCAACCAGGCAGCCCCCGATATCCGGAGAAAACTCCACAAGCGGGAGGACCTGGGGAAGATCTCTATTAGAGAACTGCTGCAGCAGGCAGAGAAGGTCTTCAATGCTAGGGAAACTCCGGAAGATAGAGAAGAAAGGCTGAGGAAAGAAAAATGGGTAATGTAGGAGAAAAATAAGAAGGAAGACAGAGAATTTCAGAAGAGGGAGAACAAGAAGCAGAGGGAGGAGCTGGCCAGGATATTCCTGGCCAGGGTGAAGGAGGGCCCTAGGCCACCTCGAGGAACAGGACCCCGTCAATCCTGACTAGGACAAGATCAATGCGCCCTGTGTAAGAAATATGGACATTGGAAGAGGGAGTGCTCCCAAAGGAGGGAACAAGGGAGAGGGAACCCTGTTAAGACCATGCACCTAGGAGAGGAGGATTGATGGGGATGGGGCTCAGCACCCCTCCCCGAGTCCTGGGAAATCCTGTGCATAGAGGGGACTCCCATTGGGTTCATGGTAGATACTGGAGCACAATATTCAGTTCTTAACCAGGCCTACGGTCCCCTGAACACAGGACGCACAAGTATAGTCCAGGGAGCGACAGGGTCCAAGAAATGTGCCTGGACCACTAGCAGAAAAGTGGACCTAGGAAGGCATCAGGTCTGTCACTCATTTCTGGTCGTACCTGAGAGCCCTGCACCATTGTTAAGTAGAGACTTACTAACCCAGGTTGGGGCGCGCATTCATTTTGAACCCAAAGGGATAAAAATCATGTACAAAGAAGGGCAGCCCCTACAACCGGCGCATGTATTAACTCTGTCCCTGGCCAACGAACATCATCTGTTTCAGGCGGATCAAGAAAAGGGGGGCCAGGGAGAAATAGACTCATAGTTACAGAGGTTCCCTTCCTCATGGGCCAAAACCGGAAGAATTAGTCTCGCTAAACACCTATCCCCAGTCGTTGTTCAACTCAGAGCCGCAGCTCTACCCATCTGGGTCTGGCAATATCCAATGCTGGAAGAGGCTAGGAAAGGGATAGCACCCCATATCCATAGACTGTTGGAGACAGGAATCCTTAAAATCTGCCAATCTGCATGGAATACACTCCTGCTTCCAGTGAGGAAGCCTGGTAGTAGAGATTACAGACCAGTGCAGGACTTGCGGAAAGTCAATGAGAGGGTAGAAGACATCCATTCTACAGTGCCAAACCCTTACACCCTACTCAGCCACCTGCCACCGACTCTGGACCTGAAAGACGCCTTCTTTAGTATCCCATTCTCTGAAGTTAGTCAGCCTTTGTTTGCCTTTGAGTGGCAAGAGACGGGGGGGGGTGGTGGTAAGAAAAGGGCAGCTTACCTGGACTAAACTACCACAGGGCTTCAAGAACTCTCCCACCTTATTCAATGAAGCCTTAAGCCAGGACCTGGAGCCCTTTCGCAGGAGCCACCCCCGTGTGACACTGCTGCAGTATGTAGATGACCTGTTGCTGGCCACGGAAACCCGTGAAGAGTGCAAAGAAGCCACAGGGAACTTGCTGGCTGAACTAGGTGAACTGGGATATTGAGCCAGCGCCAAGTAAGCCCACATCTGTCAGAGGTCAGTAGTCTACTTGGAGTACAAAATATCTAATGGGGCCACGTGGCTAACACAGGCTATGAAACAAACTATACTGACTATCCCCGTCCCTTCCTCACCCCGGGGAGTGAGAGAATTTCTTGGCTCAGCCAGGTTTTGCAGGCTATAGATTCCAAGGTATGCAGAAATAGCCCAACCGCTATATGAAGCGACCAAAGAAGGGCCGGGCTGGCAATAGACTCAGGAACAACAAGAGGCTTTTGACAGACTAAAAGAAGCTCTCCTCCGGGCCCCTGCCCTATCTCTGCCAGACCCAGAAAAACCCTTTATCCTGTTTATAGATGAAAAGAAGGGAGTGGCTAAAGGAGTCCTAGGTCAGCAGCTGGGCCCGTGGAAGAGACCTGTGGCCTATTTGAGCAAGCGGCTAGACCCAGTGGCCTCCAGGTGGCCACCTTGTCTGCGTATCCTAGCAGCTATTGCTCTACTGGTAAAGGAGGCAGACAAGCTGACTTTTGGCCAGAACCTGAGAATAACAGCCCCACATACCATAGAGGAGATCCTCAAGCATCCTCCAGGAAAATAGATGACAAACACAAGACTCACCCACTACCAAGGGCTCCTACTAGATTTTCCATGAATTGCCTTCTCTGACCTGGTAACCCTAAATCCTGCCACCCTTCTGCCGGACCCAGATCTGATGATCCCCATCCATGACTGTAGAGACATCCTTTCTGAAATTATCCAGGTGCGAGCAGACCTGAAAGACACACCATTACCAAACTGTGAGCTAAATTGGTATACGGATGGGAGCAGCTTTGTGCAAGAGGGGGTCAAGAGAGCAGGGGCAGCAGTAGTAACCCACGAAAGAGAAGTTGTCTGGAGCGCAGCCCTGCCGCCTGGCACTTCAGCACAGAAAGCAGAACTTATTGCTCTCACTGAGACCCTGGAAAGAGCAGAAGGCAAGCGGGCCAACATTTACACAGATAAGCAGATTTGACTTTGGCACTGTCCATGTCCACGGTGCCATCTACCGAGAAAGAGGAATCCATTCCATGGAAGGGAAGAGACTGAGGAATCTGCAAGAAGTCCAAAGACTACTAGCTGCTGTCGAAAAACCCAAAGTGGTAGCAGTTATACATGTACCGGGCCACCAATCAAAGAAGACACCTGAGGCCATCGGCAACAGCCATGCTGATGCGGAAGCTAAGAGGGCAGCCCTCTCAGACTCCCTTGTACTTGCAGCCCTCGAAATACCCATACCTGAACTGCCCGCCTTGCCACCCAAAACTGAGTATTCCCCCCAGGATCTTGAGTAGATTAAGAAACAAGTCTCGGAGAAAGTGTTTGAGGAGGGAAATTAGAGTAGGGACCAAGAAGGTAGGTTGATCCTGCCAGAAGCATTGGGGCAGTACATGCTTGCTATCTGCATAAGTCCACTCATCTAGGCTGGAAAAAGCTGCTCAGCCTTTTCCAGTCTGCGCAGTTAGTGTTTCCCCACCAGAATGAGGCAGCTCGTCAGATCACGAAAGAATGCAGTAGCTGTGCAAGGCTAAGACCAGCCCCAAGAGGGCTGCACCCAGCAGGTACCTGGGAAAGGGGGAGGGCTCCAGGGAGGAATTGGGAAATAGACTTTACCGAAATAAAACCAGGGAAGTATGGATACAAGTATTTGCTGGTTATGGTAGATACTTTCTCTGGGTGGGTGGAGGCCTTTCCAACCCAGCATGAGACTAGCCAAGTAGTAGCAAAAAAATTAATTGAGGAAATCATCCCCAGATATGAGGTCCCTGAAGCAATAGGTTCCGATAATGGCCCGGCTTTCGTTAGCAAAATCCTGCAAGGACTAGCCGTAGCTTTGGGAGTAGATTAGAAGTTACATTGTGCTTATAACCCACAAAGCTCTGGGCAGGTAGAAAAAATGAATCAGACCCTGAAAGAGACACTTTCTAAATTAGTATTGGAGACTGGCAGGGACTGGGTGACCCTCCTTCCCTTAGCCATCTTCCGCGCTTGGAACTCCCCCTATGTACATAGTTTAACTCCATTTGAGATAATGTACAGGGCCCCTCCACCCATAACCCAGCGAGTGCAGCTTCCCGGTGCAGAGGACCCATCCCCTATTTGAATGTGTTGCAAGCTCTTGCTAAAGTGCAGCAAGAAATCTGGCCCCTGATCAGAGCATATTATGAAAGCGGGAAAATTCCGAGCCCAGAACATGGCATAGTCCCAGAAGATATGGTATAAGTCAAAAGACACCAAGTGAGGACTCTCGAGCCCAGGTGGAAAAGACCTTACGTTGTATTGTTTACCACCCCCACTACTCTCAAGGTTGATGGTATCGCTCCATGGGTGCACCACACCCACGTTCGAATCCTACCTCATAACGATCCAAGGAACCAAAAAGAAGAGTAGAAGGTGCAGCAGCATCCTGTCAATCCCCTAAAACTACACTTAAACCAAAGATGAAAGAGATCCTGCTAATAAGCTCCTTAGTATAAATCTTCATGGGAGCCACATCTGTAGAGATCAAATGCACCAACCCCCATCAACCAAAGAACCTGACCTGGATGCTGATTGATAGCAACAATAGGGAAGTCATCAACTCCACACAACACAGTGCGCCAATCGGAACCTGGTAGCCTGACCTGTATTTCTGCTTTCAGCAGATCAACCCCGTTTACCGATCCATCCCTCTAAATTTGGCTCGCTCCCATGAGTCTTATGCCTGCCCAGGAACAAGTAAAGGAAGGCACTGTGGGGGGGGGGGGGCATGACTTCTTTTGTGCCAGCTGGGACTGTGTAACCTCGAACGATGGAGATTAGAGATAGTTACAAAAATCGATTCTGTCAAATTTACTTATGTCAACAAAGGCATCCCTCGTCACCAGCCTATGACCCTTTACAAAACCAAGGCTTGTGACAAAATGGACCAAGATTAGGTAAGAGTTCAATTCACCGAGACGAGCATAAACACTGAAGTATCGTGCTAGATAAATGGACTAGCGTGGGGAATAGTGTATTATAAATGTGGGGGGCATGCCGGCTCGACCCTCATCATTAAATTAACCGTGTCAACTCCCACCACCGCCATAAGTCCCAACCCAGTTATAAATCCCCTGAAACCTTCAATCCAGGACAAAGGCTTGAGCAAAAAGGATGAGAAAATGCTGACCAGAACGCTTGCTCCAGAGCCCACAAGAGGACCGGGTCCATCGACCTCTGGGTTATAGGCCCAGCACACTCCCTCCGGGTTAGATAATCCCATGTGAGAAATGGTGCAAGCAGTAGTAGAGACTCTTAACCACACCACTTCCTCCCTCACAGATCCCTGTTGGCTATGCTACCCAGGTTCACCCTCCTTCTATGAAGCAATCGAGATAAATAGCTCCTACACTATCAACAACTCCCATCCCACTTACTGGGACGAGAGACCGAGGGGACTTACAATCGCTCAAATCTCAGTCGTTAGTACGTGTGCAGGCACAGTCCGGACGACCCAGAGCCAGTTATGCTCCTCCTATAATAACACTATGTAAGAGCAAGGAAAGTAGATTATACTCTCCTCGGGCTGGTGGCTCTGCTCAAAGACAGGCCGCACTTAGGCCCTATCCACCTCTGTGTTCAATGCTAACAGTGACTTTTGTGTGCTGGTGGCCATTCTACCTCGCCTAATGTATCATTCTCATGAATCTCTCCTTTCTTATTGGGAAGAAAGGCTGAGCCCCCACCAGAGCAAGAGGGACGTTGTTACCGCCCTGACCATTAGGACCCTCTTCTCCCTAGAGATAGCAGGGGCAGGCACTGGGGTCGCAGCCCTTGTGATGCGGGAAAAAGGGCTCACAGCCCTGAGGCTGGCAGTCGACAGAGACCTAGAACAGTCAATATCAGACCTGGAGCAATCCCTCACCTCCTTGTCAGAGGTGGTCCTACAGAACCGAAGAGGCCTGGACCTCTTGTTCTTAAAAAAAGGTGGGCTATGCGCAGCCCTAAAAGAAGATTGCTGGTTCTATGTAGATAAGACAGGTGCAGTCAGAGATTCCTTAGCCAAACTAAAAAAAGATCTTGACAGGTGGTGTAAAGAATATGAAAGCAGCAGCAGCGAAGGCTAGTTTGAGTCTTGGTTCAAGCACAAGCCATGGTTTGCTACCCTCCTCTCGGCCGTTGCAGGGCCACTGGTCATCCTGCTGTTTTTGCTTACCATCGGCCCATGTATAATAAACAGGCTGCTTAAGTTTGTGCAAGAGAAGTTTGACACCTTCCAACTCCTGGTCCTTCACCAGAAATATCAGGCCCTAGACACTGCTGCAGATGATTCCTTAGTCTGATCAAGAAAAGGGAGGAAATGGAGTGCAGAGAGCATCAAGTCAGGAAAAAGAACTAATGACACTTAACCTGACTGCCTAGAGCTAGAGCCACCCAGTCTTTTCTTGTGTAAATTACCCGAAGCTTCTGAGGAATGTGCCTACCCTAAGTTAGATAACTAGAAGTGGGCAACAGCCAGGGAACGCCTGGGGATGTAACCGGTGATAAGTCACATAGACATGCTTGAGTAAGCAAGAGATAACAATTGAAGCGGGCAGGCAACTGGCGCATTCCCTAAAAAGGTTACAATGTTTCCCATTAGTTACAATATAGAGTGTGTTTTAAACCTATTAGTTGTAGAACTGCACGGGCTTTGATGTAACTGCTGTGAAGATCCTATATAATCAATACCCAAAGTTGCTTCGGGGTCAGCAGCTCAGACTCGGCCTGCATGTCAGGAGAGGTGCTGTCGACCCCAGCTTGCTGGCTGAATAAAGACTTTGCTTAGATTTTCATCTCCGTGTCTGTGTATCTTGTTCTCTGAGAAACCCCAGAGTCCTAGACCCTAACAGGAGCTCATGACGGGGAGATCATGCAAGAAAAACAACTCTGAGGGGGGACATAAGATAAAACCACTCCTTCCCAACAGGCAATTATCTCTGAATTTCCCCCCTCCAAATAGATCACTAAACTGACAGAAATTTTAATAGAGTAAAAAAAATGATTGCTCCTTTGGACATCTCCTTCCTCTGCATGGCGTTTCATCTCCTCAGATGGTCTCACAGCCGCTGACCACTAGTACGGGCTCTCCCCTGCATTAAAATCATATTTCAGCTCAGAAACAACTTTGTTCCTCAACACTTCTCTAAACATATTTTTTAAATGAAATGTATTTTAAAACATTTTTATGGTATAGTATTCTATGAAATCCTTTGAATTAGTAATGATCACTAAATTAATATCACAGTTGGAATATTTAATGGTGTATTTCTATGAATCTTTTGAAAAACTAGTGCTAACCAAATAAATACCATACTAAGACAAATTTAGTCATATTGTATCTACATTTTCCTTTCTATCAGTTTCAATTATATATAATGTGTTTATAAATTTGAATATACACATTTATATTTAGGATCTTATAAACATTTATATTTATAATTTTATGTTATTTAACCAAATTCAGATAAACAATATTCAATAAGAAGCTCAATTAAATGGATTATATGCTTTACTTACAGAAGAAAGTTAATTTGTGGTAATACAATTAACATATGCATGTGAGAGACACATTCATGAAAAAACAATTTATAAGCACTCCTGCAAATATACACACACAAAGACAGTATTTACCTAGATAAAACATTAAAGAATTGTACCCTCCAAGATTCTGATCATAATTATACTTCCCATGACCTCCACACACCTTTATTTAGGTCTTGCCTTTGGAAAGAGGAAAAGGAAGAAAATCAGATTGGTCTGTGTGTGTGGACTGAGATGGTAGGGGGTAGTTTGAAAGTGAAAGAAGAGGGGAGGAAAAAAAGCATACCATGTTGATTTAAATGAAAAAGGAGAGATTACAAAATCAGCCAGATAGTTGGCAATAAAAATTGAAAAAGTTAAAAAAGACATGCCCATACCCCAAAGTGAACAGTGTCAAATTAAATATTTTAGTACTTCCCCTTTAATGTATTCAATAATGATTTTTTTAATCAATGCTCTCTTATGAATATTAACTGAGTACTCTATATGTACTGGGCACCCTCCAAGCTGGTGGGGATAGGTATCAAAAAAACAGACAAAGGTATCTCCCTGAAGGAGCTTACATTCTATTTGGAAGAAGAAAATGAACAAATGAATGGATAAATATATAACATGGCAGGCAGTGATAAGTATTAATGAAACTAAGTAGTCTGAACAATATAATGATATGGTAAAAGAGACCAGAAAAAGGCCTCTCTGATAATGACCCCATTAGCTGAGTTCTAAAGAGGCAAAGGCATCAACCATCTAGTTACCTGACATGCAGCGAACACACAAGCTTGAGCAGGACACTGTGGCTGGAGGGAAGGGACTGAGAAAAGCAAAGGTTAAAGGTGATATTGGGGAGATTGCATTTGACCAGGTTGCGTAGAATCTTGTAGAGATTTATTGCACAGTCTTGAAATTTTATTCTCCTTTAAGTGGAAAGACATTGGAATGTTTTTGGTAGAAGAGTCAGGCCTGATTTGCATTTTATTAAAGTTGAGCTGATGTACTAAATAGAATAGACTTGATACAAGTAGAGATTACTTGAACACTTAGGTTGATGATGTAGTCTGGGAATAGAGTTGATGGCAGGAGGTTGATAGCAAGTTTGTTTTCTGATTAATTTTTTCTGAGAGTCTGTGAAAAAAAGTCTATGGAAAAAAAAAGTCAAAGAGGTCAACTGTGAGACAGAGGGCCCCTGAGATGGAGAAGACTGTCTGAAGCAGACATCTGGGAGAAAGAGTGGGAGCCCAGTCTGGGACATAGGAAATTTGCAATGCTTATCATAAGTCCAGGGAGAGCTATCAAATACACAATTGGATACAGGAATCACTAGTGAATATGCATGATAATTAAAGCCTCATTTCTAGATACAGTCACCAAGAAAAGGAGAGCAAATAGAAAGAAGACAACCAAGAACTTACTGTGCTTCTGGTTCCCTCCCAACAATGTCAACCCCAAAGGCAGTAAAAAGGGAGACAGATGTTTGAGAACATTTTCTCCAACAATGGAATATGCAGATACTGCCTTGAATCCTTTTGTGTGTTAGGGTATGGGGAAGCCAATTTTGAGGGTTGGAAGAATAAAATAGGAAGGGAGATGTCAGAATTCTGCTCTTAATTTTCATCCAGTCCTGCCTTGGATGTCAGTGTGTTGTCACTACACAGGCACAATTCCTCAATTCCCCTTCCTCCTCTTCTTGTTCTTGATAAATGTCCTAGAGCTGTCACTTAAATGTCTGGTGCAAATGAGACTGTCTGAAAAACAGGTACGGACCACTAGACTTGGAGAGGTTTTTGCCTACCCTCCATTCCAAATCTAAAAGGTTGGTAGAATATGATTAAAGTATAACTTTGAAGCATATTATTCTTATTCGTTGGTATGTTATTTTTATTATATTTAATGTTTTATTTCCACACATTTTTGTTTTAATGTAATTTTTCTGAAAAAATATGTAGGTAAATATTATTTCATTGTGATTTTTCTAAATTGTATTCTTCTTAGAAAGGCATTTCTATTCAGAAATTAAATAAAATCTTCATGTGTACCTATACTTTTTGCTTCCATTTTATGCATTTAAATCTTTAATCCTTTTGAAATTTATTTTCACACAAAGTACGACGTGAGATGTAGACTGAATTTTTTTCCCCATACAGCTGCCAAGTTTTTCCAGTACTGCTTGAAAATACTCTATTCTCCAGTTTCTTGTGGAGATTGTTGCTTTATCAAACATTATGTCCCAATTATACTAGAATTTCTACTTTGTTTCATTGATTACACCAGTTTTCATGTGTACCTACAAAACTGTTTTAATGATTACATTTCTTTGTATTTCCATGTCATGGCTGGTACCAAGATCCAGCCTCATTATTGTTTTTATGAAATGTTTGTTATTCTTGCCTGTATTTCTTTCCAACTTTATTGTCAAGTTTCTGATAAATATGTTTTGAAGTTCTAACTATGATTTTATTACAATCATTTGGAAAGAATCAACAGCCTGGACCATAGTTAACTGTTAACTGGTACAAGAGAAACACAAATCAATTAGAATAGACAAGGAAAGTATCGTCTGGAAGCAGTTATCACTCTGTCTCAATGAAGTTAAGTAGTTTTCCTCACAGCTCCTTCACTTTTCTTTTTAGGATACCCCTTCTTTCCTCTACATGTTAAACAGTTTGTTATTTTTCACTCATGATATCTCCTGCTTGTTGCTTCCAGTAATTTTTGTGTATTTATCCTATTTCTAGTTTCTTGATGTCTCTTATTAATTCTAAGCATCCTTTACTTAATTCTCCATAGATTTATCTGTTTCTTTCTTTTACATAAAAAAACTGCTTCATTTTGCATTTTAATTATCTAACCAGAACTTCCAGAATAGTGTTAAGTTCATGTATACTTTTAAATGGATATATGGGGATACAAGTGTAGCTGGTAATTTTTCGCTGAATAGAAAAGTAGAAGAGAATGGGATTCAGACTGCAGAAGGGAAATATTCCAGATCACTCAGACAGTTAGACCTTGACCTTGCTGCTCCTAAGCCAGCCTCTGAGTGAAATAAGCTAATCTCTATATTATTCTTCAACCCAGCAATTTAGGAATCATTCCAGAATCTTCGTATCTACCCAGTTTCAATCTGTCATCAATTTTTGTTTACTGTTATTTCCTAAATATTTTCCTCCTAACCTACCGGATTTCAACTAAATTCTCAACATATGTAGTTAAAGTTATCACAATAGCTTCCTAACTAGTTTCACTATTTCCAATGAAAAATTTTCCTCCCTTCATCTTACACATTTCCAGTGTGGTATTCTTGCTAAGAATCCTGACCTGTACATCAGTCTCTTGCTTAAAATCTCCAGTGGTATTCAAACACATACAGAGTAGCTCATCCTTAAACATAAACATCCTAAGTTCTGTAAGACTGGATTCATTTATCTCTTAACTCTCAGTTTTCCAGTTTCTTCCCCTCTTTACCCTGTTCTTGTCATAATAAATTTACTGCACTTTCATGAAGACATGTGCTTTATCATAGCGAAGCTTTTGAACATCCTTTTTTCCCTTCCTGGAATGCCTTCTATATATCCTCTCTATTTTATAATGGCTTGTTTTTAGAGATGTAGGTTAAAAATCATTGTGACAGGAAAGTATTTCCAGAAATCCTCCAGGCTGTATTAAGGAGCCTCTTCAGGGCTCCGGCCATTCCCTATCTGCTCTTTGGTCACAGCATTTATCACACTGTGTAAGAAAACTGCAGACTGGGAAGTTATTTTCTTTATTTCTCTCTCTCTTCCTCCCTCCAATCTCTCTGTCTTTCTGTCTCTCCCATGCTGTTTAGGACTTTACCTAACATCATTATTCTCAAAAAAGGTTTTGTTATTAGATATGATTCTCCATAATGTAGATTAAAAACTTGAGTTAAAAGAAGAGTAGGAATATGTTGGAAATCTAAACCATACACATAAATAAGAGTATAATTATGTATAACTATGTTGAGTTAGTAATTTGGTGTCCAATAATTTTGAACCAACAAGGAATTAACTATCCCAGCCTTAAAAGTGGTAGAAATGAAAACATTTGAAAATAAATCAATGACATAAAATTAGGCAAATATGATCGTACAACCACAGAGATGAGAAATCCCAAGGAAGAGACCCAGCACATTCAGTCATGTATCCTGGGATTTTGAAAAGCAGAAATTAAAAAGTTAAAATATAAGCAAAAACTTATATTTACATGAATTCACTTTGTCCTACTCTAAATTTCTTTCTTCTAGGTAATTATTTTAATCAATAATATTTTGTTTCATGTTTAATACAGATTAAACACAAAAAATATGTTGAAAGGAGTCCTGCCATCAATAAACTCTAAATAAAATATGAAAATGGGAAATATTAATATCTGAGATGGATATTATGAGATATTTAGATAATCTCTTTGTTTTATAAGCCCAAAAGGGAACAAAAATCATACTGGGGATACAAAACATGGAATAGCAACGTTTATTTCCTTTTCTTTCCCAATTTCAACTTTCAATAGGATCTTAACCTCCCTTTAATGAAGTATCCAGAACAGTGCTTAATATATAGTAGACATTCAGTATGTTCCATTGAATGAATACATGAATGATTGTTACTTTTTTTTCCTCCTATTTTGGCCTTATTACTATTGAGAAAAATGGTACAATGGCCCAACTACTGACAGCCATGGTGCAGATTTAATTGCACAATATGTTGTAATTTTTTACTACTATTAATTCAAATGTCAGAGTTTTAAAGGAATCTCCTTCATATAAAATTCAGTGAATTACTGAATGCTTTCTTGAATAACAAAAAAAAAATGGAGTTACACTATTGCTTTGAACTGGTGTATAACTGAATACTGTGGGATTGATGGGATTAATACATAAATCAAGTAATATAGAAGTCAAATGTACAAATGCATATGACTTGATTGTTTCTCCTACAACTCCTGAGTCATGATTAATAACAAAATGAGTAAAGACAAAACAGTTCCTACAATTCGTGCCAGCCCTCACATGGTTTCGGTGTCCTTGAGGAACATCACGCCCTAGGGCTGGACTCAAGGTCAGATAGTGATTGTGTGTTGATCATGTGTTGAACCCCCTACTCAAAATTCTTTGGATGTTTGGGTTCATTTGCTCAATAAATATGAGGAGTGCCTTTTCAGCATTACTCTTGCGCTATTACACCTTGAGTCCCCTGACTGGCCCTTCAGATTTTCAAGATCTCATTGCGTCTCCTCCCTTATCTGAGGGACAGAGGCAGGAAAGGGACCGACATGTGGTGCCCGAACAGGGACCCTTGAAACTCAGAGCAGAGAAGCTCCGAAGATCATCGATTCGGTAAGACTCCCAGGAAAGTGTATGTAGGGATAGGATCGAGACGTCAGGGACACTGTAATGGACCAACATGAAACTAAAGCAGATAAACTGGAGGATTACTTAAAATTACTCCATGCCCTCCTAAAAACATCAGGAGCGAAAACTTCTAAAAAAGATTTTGCTCAGCTTCACAAATACATTAAAAAACATTGTTACTTGTTGCCGCCACAAGGAACCCTAAGACAGGCTGACTGGAGTAATGTATTAAGAGATTTCAAAAAGGCTCACAGACAGGGAAACATTATCCCTGTACCTGTTTGGGTGGATCCATGGCCCCTCAATAAAGAAAAACTGGCAGCTTTACACACATTAGTTCAACAACAGCTTCAGCTAGATAGATTCAAATTTTCCACAAGCCCGCAGAATTCCCCTGTATTTGTTACAAAACAAAGTCTGGAAAATGGAGACTCTTGCATTACTTAAGACAAATTAATGCAGTCCTTAAACCTATGGGTCCTTTTTAAGAAGGCCTCCCTTCTCCAACTATGATTCTGAAAGACTGGGACACAGTTATCATTGATCTTAAGGATTGATTTTTTTTTTTCGATTCCTTTAGCTGTGGCAGATAAGGAAAAGTTTGCTTTTACTGTACCCTCCTTAAATTTACAAGCTCCTTCAGAAGGATTCCAATAGAAAGTACTTCCTCAAGGAATGTTAAACAGCCCTACAATTTGCCAAAATTATGTGCACAGGGCTCTCTTGTCGCCAGGAGCTGTCTGTCCTCTCACTGTATCTCTAAATAAAAGCCTCCCCTTAACTCTCCTACCTTGACTGTGTGCTAAGTTCATTTATCAGCTCTGCAAACAAGAACACCGGCATCATCTTTGGGGGTTCGTCCAGGATAGTTTCGAAGGTGAGTATCGGTACCCAAACCTGCCTTTTCTCTTGCTGTCTTTACAGAAGGAAGCTGTCTACGGCACACAGCATCGGGCACTCGTCAGCCACTTAAAGGTACTAGCCTGGCTGTCAATCTCAGTTTTGAGCGACAGTGGATCCCCGGTCTCCCTTGGGAGCTGGGAAAGTCAGGGAGCTGGGAGCTGGGAGTGGAGGCCAGGATTCCCTTTCAGAGGCATCTCCTCGGATGCGAGGGACTGAGGAAGGTCATGGGCACCTGCGAGAGTCTAGGCTGAGGCTGCCCTTCAGCAGCTTCTCAGAGGGCTGCAGTCTGGATCAGGCCCGACAGCCCTTCTGGGTATCCATGAGGAGTGTCTCCCTCTGTCTCTCTGACTCCCAGCCTGTTGCTTCAGGCCACCCTGGCCTCTGAGTGAGGCCACCCTGGCCTCTGAGTGAGAGTTCCTAAGTCTCTCCTAACTTCATCAGTTTCACAGAACCTGATGCCCACCACTGCAAGGTAAGAGATTGCTCTTATTCCTGACTAAATGCTGTACTCTTTATCTCATAAAATGTGTCTCAGCACCTGTTAGCCACTTAAAAGACAATTAATGTTGGCTACCAGTCTTAAGTCTCTGATTAGAAAGGCTTGGCCCCTGAGTGAAGTATACAGTATAATAAGATTATGCAGCTAAATATATTTTGATGCAAAGAAGGGAAATGGTCAAAAATCCCATAGACTACAATATAGAACTAGTTTTCTAAATTATTTTGGTGGAAATCTATTCTTATTGAGTTCATTATCTTCAAAAATTGGGAGGTTTTTAAACTAGACTCCCTGAAACAGAAGAAATTTATCTTCTGCAATATATCCTGGCTTTAAATAACTAGTGCTAGAATTGTCCTTGCATTTCATTTCCAGCCCCCTGGACACACACAGTCCCTATCAGTTCAGAGCCTTCATCAGCCCTGTTAGTCTGGGGCCATCTAAACCTTAACCAAGTGATGCAAACTGCTCTCCTTTAGAGTGTATTCTTGAAAACTGAGGTACCTGTAGTGAAATAAGCTAAAAAGAAAGAAGGCAATTGGATATCAGTAACTCAAATCTCTGTATCAGTTTGTCTGTGTATATGTTCTTTTATGAAAAGTGATGCTAACTGCAGTCATTATGTCTCAATCTGTATCTTTGTGTGTGTAAGTGTGTAGATGAAAAATATTTTTCTACCTCTGGCTGGTACTATTAAAAATTGATTTAAAGACAAGTGCTTGTAAAAATTGGACATTCTAAAACTTCCAGAAAATTCTAATAAAAGATACTAAGCATTAATGCTAATTTAAGTTAAACTGAAATGGACATGTCCTTATGGTTATCAGCTGCCTAGTTTACCTAAAGTCATTGAAGTTGATGTTATCTGTTAAATCTTTCAAGAAAAAATGCTTAAAGAGAGTCTTGACTTTGTCTATTGTTTGGTAAAAGTTTTGTGAGCATACTTGTTAGGAATAAGTAAACTAAATAAGTGTAGCAAGTAAACATATTAGTAATAGTACGTTAATGTATTACAGTGTGTTACAGTGTGTATACACCTACAAACAGCCTGAGAATCTTTGTAGTAACCTAAAACCTTAAAGTTTTGCTAAGTAGACACACTTTGTGCTTAGTGAGAGATTGTGCTGTAAAGCTCATAGTTACAGAAATTACAAAATGTGTTAATAAATTTGTCAATCTAAAGAATGGTAGTGTAACAGTTTACAATAACCTACTTCTCAGTGTTCACTGAAACTTAAAGTTCCTAATGATTTTAAATTTTAATTAAAACTACTTGAAGTAATAAGGAAAACATTTCTGCCTGCTAAAAAAATGTGTCTTTTGGTAAAAGAAAGTAATTTTGTTCTAAGGTATAGCTATTTATTTAAAGAGGGAGAACACTGAATGTAAAAGAAAAGTTGTAGGAAGCTTGTGGAAAAATTGATACAGTCATGCTATGTGAAATTAAAGTAAAGGAGTCTCGATATCAAGTACACAGCAAAATTAGTATTTTGTTTTCAGTTAAAAAGACAAAGTTTTCTTAAACTGTTAAGAATGCTTTTAATGTTGAAAGATTACAAAAGGTTTTCTAATTGTTTTATCAAAGCAGTTTCTCATGCTTAAAGTCTCAATGAATTGTCTTGAGTATTTAAGAAAATGAGATCTTAATATTAAAAGGACTAAAAGCTAAACTTTGCTGACAACTGTGTAACCTTCTGTATTTGACTTTGAGGTATTTTGTTGTCATTCTGGTTAAATGGATAAGTTGCTTCATGGCGACCTATAATCTTATTTAAGCAAGTGCCAAAGAAACTTTCTCCTGACAACTTTCCAAAATCAAATTCAAAAAGGTGCTTTTACCTCTAGTTAACTCTGATATGTTCCAGAGAGCCTCTGGAACATGTCAGAGAAATTTTTTCTCCTCATCAGGGAAAATATTTGGCTAATTTGACTTATTTATCTGATATATATTTACCTGTAAAGCACTGTCAAAGGGAATGATGCTAAACTTTGTTACTGAATATTTTGTGTTACAAAAATATCCAAATTTCCTTATGTTAACTGTCTCATAGTAAGCTCTCATCAGTTCTTTAACCATTGTCATTTGTCTTTTGTCATTTATAGTCACTGTTTTATTACTCCTAACTAGTAAAGAACTAGATTTCAGCAGAGTAAGTATTGGTTACATAAGATTAAGTAAACTAAGGAAGATGATTTTGTGGCTTTTTGTTTCAAATGTTGCTGATGAGCTGACAACAGTTTAGTAAATGACTATCTTTATAAGCAGATTTGAAACATTTATCTTCCTCTGTACCTGATCCCTTGAGAATTTAAAAACTTTCAGTGAATATTTTTATATTTCATGCTAGTATGTTTATTTGCATAAGTTCAATAAGAATCTGCTTTCCTTACAAGAGGATCAATTAAAAACACTGTTATATTACCAAAGCTTTGACTGGAATGTCATACCTGAGAGACCCATGCATAAACTCAGATATAACCAGACAGCTTTAAGGAACTAAGGTTGACTTTATAAAGCCAACAAAACCCCTTGGAAGAACTGGCCTGGTACCTTGCTTACAGGGTTCCCAGCAGCCTTACCAGGTGAGTAAGGAAGGTCATTTTCTGGCAGGTGCTGGAACCTCCAGATGTCTTGGGGACCTCAAGAAGAGAGGAATTCACCCAAATCTACAGGTACTGCAGGCAAAACCTGATGGCAAGTCTGGCTTGGCTTTCTGGCCTCAAGAGGCCTTTAAAAGTCCAATATGAAATTCCTTACAAAAGGTTCCAGCAAAGTACATTTAGAAGAGCCTATGTAATCAATTGCTCTTCTTGCTGCACTTATGCAAATAGTCAAGCCAAGTGTTAATTATTTTCTTAATCTAGTTACTTCTAATAAAAATGAGGATGATTTTAGAGAAAGTATTGGTTCAATAATGCAGCCTTATCTATACAAAATCCCAATACTAGTCATTGGAACATAGACTAGATCCAGAATTCTAGTTTCCCCAAAATACCTAGCTATGATTCTCCAGATGTTTTAGTGTTCTCCCATTATTTCAATTAAAATTTTACTATTTCTAGTCCTCATATTCAGCCATACTTTCTTAATATTGTCAAGTTGCTCCAAAAAGGAAAATTCAACTCCAGATGTTGCTAACTTAACCTAATATGATTTGTCCCATCTTGCCTAAAAGCCATAAAACTGCAAATAGTAATAGAAATGGAACCTGGAATAGAAGTACTAATCTACCGAGGCCTTCTCAACTGACCAGTGATGGGAACCTAACTGTGCCCCCTCTCAGCATGAAGCAGCCAGAATGGTCATCACCCCTTTACCCTAGCAGGAGCTAGGTTCTCTATCTGTAGAGAGGGCAATGAGACAGGGACCATGGGCTTAGACAGAGTAGGGTGAGGGCCTCTGGAAAAAGCAAGGCAGGATATATGCAGTCAGAGCAATGTAACTACATGCAAGGAGACCCCCTACCAAAACTCTGTGTTAAACATTAAGCTCTAGAGTCATTATTCAGTGAGATTAGTTAAAGCTCAAAAGGCCAGGAGCAACTTGGCCTGGAATGTTTGAGTGTTCTGCAAATAAAGAAGGGTATCTCAGCATAACCAGTGACTTCACTGCAAACAGCCCTAGTAAACAGACAACCACCCAGCCCACATCAGGTGAGAAATTGGGGGTCAACAGAGGTGAGGCTTATAACCTCACCCCCACCCCCAGTTTTGAAAGAAATCTTCTGCACCAGTGGCTGTTTGGTTGACCTTGTCTAGCTCGGATCAATACCTTGTCTATAGGCACCTGATTGCCTGCACTTGCTTTCCCACTACACTAAACTCTACTTTCCATTTTTATTTTACACCATGAGATTTAAAAGATAGAACTTTTAGTGGGAGGATACCTGTAGGAGGTCAACACCCTCCTAGTTCAGGAGTAGGGGCTAGACTTGAATGGTAGAATGCTCAGAAAAAGCCAGCGAAAAAGAATACTTCTGAGATGATAAATAAGACTATGCCATATATTATACCATATAATCCAAGCCCTTTTTGGACTGTAGGTGTATGGTGGCCTTGAAAGGTACTTTCTCATACAATATCACATCATCATTGATACATTGTTAAAAAAATTTGTTGTTAATCCTAAGGATAATAAGATTATGAAGTTAAAGTGGAATCATATTGCTAGGCCTGACGTTATTAAGAGGGTGGATAGGGCTCTGGTTAAAGGTGAAGGGCTTGGATTTACTATGTGGTAAGAGTGAGTTTGGTGGGTCATTATGTGTTGTCATGTAAGTAAAGGCTAACTAGTAGAGTAAATACGTATGCTTGAATGAGTGTGACTGTGAATTCAAGAATTGTAAGTAGGACTAAGATAATGAAAGTAGTTGTTGCTACAGTGAGACTAATTGATATTAGGGCTAGAGTTGTGCTTCCAATTAGATGTATTAGTAAATGACCTGCAGTAATATTGGCAGTTAGTCGTACTGTGAGTGTTACAGGTTGAATAAATAGACTGATTGTTTCGATAATTACTAGCATGGGGATAAGGAGGGTTGGTGTACCTTGGGGTAGAAAGTGGACTAGAGATGCTTTTGTTTTGTGCCAGAAGCCTGTAATTATGGTGGCTGCTCATAGGGGGACAGCTATGCCTAGGTTTATTGATAATTGGGTTGTAGCTGTGAATGAATGGGGTAGTAGGCCTAGAAACTTTGTGAATGCAATGAAGATAGTGTTGTTAGTATTAGGGTTCAAGTTTGTCCTTTGTAGTTGTGGATGCTTATTATTTGTTTAGATGTTTGTTGTAAAAGTCATTGTTGAAAAGATACATGATTATTAATCAATCGTTTTCATGATGGGAAAAGGATTATTGGGAATATAATAATTGTGACAATAGGGATTCCTATTATCACTGGGGTAATAAAAGAGGCAAATATATTTTCATTCATTTCTTTTCTGTATAAATTTAATAGTGTGATTTTATCATAGTTTCTGTATTATGGGGATAGTGGTATTTAGAGATTTTTAATTGAAGTAGGATAAAGAGAGTTAGAATTATGGATGTAATTGTGATAAATCATGTTGTGGTGTCTAATTGGAGCATATCATTAAGGAGAAGCACATTCTCTGTCTCTAACTTAAAAGGTTAGTGCTACTAGCTTCTTAATGACTTACTGTATAGATGTAGTTTAGTTTTCAAATGTTTTTAGAGGTACTAGTTCAAGAAAGATTGGTATAAAGCTATGATTTGAGCCACAGATTTCTGAGCATTGTCCATAGAATAGGCCTAGTTGGGTTGATTATTAAGGTTGTTTAATTTAGACGTCCAGGAATAGTGTCTGTTTTTAGACCTAGAGATGGGACGGCTCAAGAGTGTAGAATGTCTTCAGACGAAATAAATATTCGGATAGTTATTTCTATGGGTAATACAAGTCAATTATCCACCTCTAAAAGTCGAAGTTCACCAGGCTTTAAGTCTTGGGTGGGAATTACATATGAGTCAAAACTTAGGTCTTCGTAGTCTGCATACACGCAGCTTCAGTACCATTGATAGTCCATTGTTTTTATGGTTAAAGAGGGGTTATTGATTTCATCTATTCTGTAAAGGATGCTTAAGGAGGGTAGGGCAATAAGGATTAAGATAATTGCAGGTAGGATGATTCAGATAGTTTCTACCTCTTGAGAATCTATTGTGTTTGTATGGGTAAGTTTAGTTGTTATGAGAGAAATAATATATAGGACCAAGGAGCTAATTAAGAAGATGATTATTAGTGTGTGATCATGAAAATGAAACAGTTCTTCTATAATTGGGGATATGGTATCTTGAAAGCCTAGTTGGAGTGGATATGCCATAGAAGTATAAAGGATTTAAACCTATAACTTAACTTTGACAAAGTTATATAAATTTTACTAATACTTCAGTGATTGAGAGAGACATAAAGGTTATGATATTGGCTTGAAACCATTATTTGGGGTTTGATTCCTTCCTTGTTTTGACTAGGTTTACAAAAGTACGTTCTTCAAATGTGTGATAGGGTGGCGGACAATCATGTAGTCATTCAAGATTGGTATTTGTTGATTCTACTATGAGAACTTCTTGTTTAGAGGCAAATGCTTCTCAGACTATGAAAGCTACAAGTATGACAGCAGTTATTAAAATAAAAGATCCTATGGAAGACACAGTGTTTCATATTGTGTAAGCATCTGGGTAGTCGGAGTAACATCGAGGTATTCCTGAGAGTCCAAGGAAATGTTGAGGAAAAAAGGTTATATTCATGCCTACAAACATAATTGTAAAGTGAATTATTGCTCATGTGCTGTTGAGAGTGTATCCTGAGAATAGTGGCAATCAGTGTACAAAGCCTCCTATGATAGCAAAAACTGCACCTATGTGAAAGTGGGCTACTACGTAATAGGTATTGTGAAGGACAATGTCTACTGACGAGTTGGCTAATACAATGCCAGTTAAACCCTCTACTGTGAATAAAAAGATAAAGCCCAAAGCTCATAATATAGCTGGGGCTCATTTTATGTTTCCTCCATGTAGAGTTGCCAGTCAACTAAATACTTTTATGCCTGTTGGGATTGCAATAATCATAGTAGTTGACATAAAGTAGGCTTGTGTATCGACATCTATTCCAACTGTAAACATATGGTGTGCTTATACAATAAAGCCTAGAAAATCAATGGATATTATTGCTCAAACTATGCCCATATATCCAAAAGGCTCTTTTTTTCCTGAGTAGTAAGTTACAATATAGGAGATTATTCCAAAACCAGGGAGAATTAGAATGCATACTTCATGATGACCAAAAAATCAGAATAAGTGTTGATGTAAGATAGGATCCCCTCCTCCGGCAGGGTCAAAAAAGGTTGTATTTAGATTGCGACCTGTTAAAAGTATAGTAATGCCAGCAGCTAGTACAGGCAGGGACAATAGTAGAAGTACGGCTGTGATTAGGACTGATCATACAAATAGTGGAGTTTGGTGTTGATTTATTGCAGGGGATTTTATGTTAATAATAGTTGTAATAAAATTAATAGCTCCCAGAATTGATGAAATACACGCTAAGTGGAGAGAAAAAATAGTCAGATCTACTGATGCTCCAGTATGTGCTAGATTACCTGCTAAAGGAAGATATACAGTTCAGCCAGTTCCAGCTCCAGCCTCTATTATGGAAGATGCTAGGAGAAGTAGAAAGGAGGGGGGAAGCAGTCAGAAGCTTATATTGTTCGTACGAGGAAATGCTATATCAGGAACTCCAATTATTAAGGGCACTAGCCAACTTCCAAAACCTCCAATTATAGTTGGTATTACTATAAAAAAGATTATCGTGAATGCGTGTTTGGGGACAATTACATTATAGATTTGGTCATTGCCTAGAAGGGTTCCCAGGTTGGCCTAGTTCAGCACAAAGTAGAAGGCTTAATGCACTATCTACTATTCTGGCCCAAGCACCAAATAGGAGGTATAGTGTGCCAATATCTTTGTGATTTGTTGAAAACAATCAACGGTCAATGAACATAGGTAAGGTGGCTGAGTAAGCATTAGACTGTAAATCTGAAGGCAGGGGTAGAATCCTCTTCTTGCCAGGTTCTGAGGTGATTACTTACTGAATAGCAAATTCAAAGAAGCTGCTTCAACTCTGCCGGGACTTCTCCTGCCACTTTTTCTTTATGGCGGGAGAAGTAGATTGAAGCCAATTGATTAGGGTTTTTAGCTGTTAACTAAAGTTTTGTGGGCTCATACCCCACCAATCTAGCAAGGATTTAGCTTAATAAAAGTGCCTGATTTGCATTTAGGTGATGTGGATTAAATTTCTACAGTCCTTAGCTCAGGGACCAGATAATTTATATTTGCTTAGAGCTTTGAAGGCTCTTGATCTGTGTAACCTAAGTCCCTAGTTTAGAACCGATATAATAGGGGTTACTGGTAATATCATTGTGGATACAGTGATTAGGGGTGAAGTTAGTTTTATAATTTTTGCTGTTTCAAATTGTCATTTTATTTTTATGTTGTTAGTAGTTGGAAATATTGTTGGTGTTGTGGAGTAGGCTAGGCATACATAAAAATATAAGTTTAGTAGTGCTATTACTGCCATTATTGTTGGTAGTATTACCATGTTGTTTTTAGTAAGTTCTTGGATAATCATTCTTTTGGGTATGAATCTGGTTAATGGGGGGAGGCCTCCGAGTGACAGTAGAATTAGCAGTGGGAAGACCGTGATTAGTGGTATTTTATTTGACAGGTGAGATAGGCATAGGTTGTTGTTGATGAGTTGTATAATAGTACTGTAAACATGGATAGTGTTATTATAATGTAGATTAGAAGGTTTACGATGGCAATGTCTGGGTTGTATGCTATATTGTTATTCAGCCTATATGAGCGATTGAGGAATATGCTATGCTATGATTTTCCTTAGTTGGGTCTGATTTAAATGTCCTCAGCCCCCAATTAGGATTAAAAGTGTAGCTACGATTGTAAGTATATTTATGTTGATTGTGGGTGCAATTTGATATAGAACTGAGATAGGTGCGATTTTTTGTTAGGTTAGAAGTAGTATGCCTGATGATAATGGGCTTCCTTCTGTTACTTCTGGCACTCAGAAGTGAAATGGGGCTGTTCCTAATTTTATGGCTATGGCCACAGTGATAATGATCGATGGTATAGTATTGTATGCTTTTGTGATGGCCCATTGTCCAGAAGATATTAGATTAATGGTGATAGCTAATATTAGTAGCATAGATGCAGTGTCTTGAATTAGAAAATATTTTGTAGCTGCTTCTATGGCTCGTGGGTTAAAATTTTTTATTAAAATGGGAATTATGGCTAGTATATTTATCTCGAAGCTGATTCAAATTATTAGTCAGTGAGAGCTAATTAGGACAAGTATAGTCCCTAGGAATAGGGTTATTAGAATAACGAATATAATGGGATTTATTAGTATGGGAAGGACACAATCCAACATTTTTGGGGTATGGGCCCGATAGCTTATTTAGCTGACCTTACTGTAGATTATGGTATAATTTGGTAGCACAGAGATTTTTGAGTTCTCAGGTGCAGGTTCAATACCTGTTTTTCTAGAAATAAGAGGATTTAAACCTCTATTGTTTACTCTATCAAAGTAATTCTTTTATTAGACATATTTCTTATGATTCAGGGGGGATGCTTGATATGGTGATTGGTATTGATACATATCACATGTATAATGCCAGTGTCAAAGGTAGAAAATTTTTTCTTAATAAGTATATTAGTTGATCATAGCAGAATCATGGGTAGAATGCTCAGATTCATAGGAATATGGCGGTTAGGGTGAGTGTTTTTAGTACAAAGTTAGTTGTGTAAAGGCTTGGAGTATAGGGATCGTGAAAAGCTCCTATAAAAAGTGTTACTGAGAGGATATATTTATTATGATGATATTTGCATACTCAACTAAGAAGAAAAGTGCAAATGGGCCTGCTGCGTATTCTACATTAAAGCCTGAGACAAGTTCTGATTCTCCTTCTGTTAGGTCGAAGGGTGCTCGATTGGTTTCGGCTAGGGTTGAGATAAATCTCATTATGGCGAAAGGTCATGTGGGTACTAGTAATCATAATTTCTCTTGGGTAGTGATCAGGGTGGTGAGTGTAAAGGATCCACTTATTAATAGCAAAGATAATAAGATAATTGCTAGTGTTACTTCATATGAAATAGTTTGAGCTACTGTGCATAGCACCCCAATGAGGGCATATTTAGAGTTGGAAGTTCATCCTGATCATAAAATAGAGAATACAGCAAAGCTTGATATAACTAATATAAATAATACCCCTAGATTTATGTTAACTAGGGGGTGTGGTATTGGTAGTGGTACTCACATAGTTAGGGCAAGTGCTAGTGCTAGAATAGGTGCTATAGTAAATATTGCAATTGAAGATGTTAGAGGTCACAGTGGTTCTTTAGTAAATACTTTTACTGCATCAGCGATTGGTTGAAGTAGACCTCAAGGGCCTACAATGTTTGGGCCTTTTCATAGTTGTATATAGCCTAGTATTTTATGTTCTACTAGTGATAAGAAGGCGACAGCTAAGAGAATTGGGATAATTATTAGTAATATGTTGATAATGTACGTTAGTGCTAGGGAGAGGAGTTGAACCTCTGGTTATAAAAGTTTAAGTTTTATGCAATTACCATACTTTGCTACCTTAGCCAATCATGAGCCTAGGACTGACAGTTGTTGTGAATTAGCTAAATTGAGAAGGATCATTTATTAATTCGAGGTCATCTGTGCAAGGTAGGTCCTACTTCTCTTGTCCTTTCTTACTGGGAAAAGTGTATAAATAGATAGAAACCGACCTGGATTACTCCGGTCTGAACTCAGATCACGTAGGACTTTAATCATTGAACAAACCAACCATTAATAGCAGTTGCAACATTGGGATGTCCTGATCCAACATCGAGGTCATAAACCCTATTTGTCGATATGGACTCTTGAATAGGATTGCGCTGTTATCCCTAGGGTAACTTATTCCGTTAATCAAGTGATTGGATCAGTTAACGGATTATCTAGATTTGTTAGTCTGGATTTGACCACTTGTAGGTTGTTCTTTGTTCTGAGGTCACCCCAACCAAAATTGACAGCTTAGGTTATTAATTTTTATCTCTTTTAGAGTGGTATTGAGTTAATTTTAAGCTGGTTAATTAAAGCTCCATAGGGTCTTCTCGTCTTATTATATTATTCCCGCCTCTTCACAGGGAGGTCAATTTCACTGGTCACAGATGAGAGACAGTAAAGCCCTCATTTAGCCATTCATACTAGTCCTTATTTAGAGAACAAGTGATAGTGCTACCTTTGCAAGGTCAGGATACCACGGCCATTTAATGTGGGTCACTGGGCAGGCAGTGCCTCTGATACTAGTTATGCTAGAGGTGATGTTTTTGGTAAACAGGTGGGGCTTGTGTTTGCCGAGTTCCTTTCATTTGTTTCAACCTTGCCTTTAAGTATGCACACCTGTGTTGGGTTAACAGTTCATTAAACAAAGTTTTATTTTTGAATTTATTTTTGTTGTTAATTATCAATGGATTATCTGTTCTGATATAAGCTTGTGCAAGGAGATTTGTTTCTTGTTACTCATACTAACAGTATTTCTTCTATTTGTTAATAGATTAGTCCAATATTAATTTAGGAGTTAATTTTGATTTTTAGTATTAGTCATGTTTTATTGTTGAGCTTGGATGCTTTCTTAATTGGTGGCTGCTTTTAAGCCAACTATGGTTATTCTATTATTTACTCTCTAATTAAGATTTAATTCTGTTTCTAAAAAGCTGTACCTTTTTAGACTATACTTGAAAGTTACATTATGGTTTTTAGGCCTTTAGGTATATTTCAAGTTGAACTTAAATTCATTTTTTGGACAACCAGCTATCAGCAGGCTCATTAGGCTTTTCATCTCTACCTGTAAATCTTCTCACTATTTTACCACATAGATGAGTAGGTTCTTTAAACTGCTCGCAGGTAGCTAGTCTGGTTTCGGGGTTTCCGGCTTAAATTCTCTTTATTGGAGGTTTTCTAGTTAGTTCATTATGCAAAAGGTATAGGTGGTAATCTTTGCTATTTTATACTGTAAATATATCTTTCATCTTACCCTTACGGTACTTCTTGTATAGCGCCACAGTACAATTTCTATCACCTATACTTTGATTTAGTAAATGCTTTGGTTTATAGATTTTTTAATTTTATATTTAATGTTAGTTGGGCTAGCGTTTGTTCAAAGTGAACATATTATTGAGATCTCCTGGGTGTAGACCAGATGCTTTATTTAAGCTACACTTTGATTGTCCAAGCACACTTTCCAGTATGCTTACCTTGTTGTGACTTGTCTCTTCTTATGCTTTAATATTTGCTTGATATGTTTAGTTGTATTTAAGAATTTGAAGAGGGTGATGGGCGGTGTGTGCGTGCTTTAGGGCTGGGTTCCGTTGAGTTTTCTATTCTCAGCTTACTACTAAATCCTCCTTTGGCTCTCATTTTCATGAGGGCATTCATTTGTATTCTATTTTAGAAAATGTAGCCCATTTCTTTCCAATTCATAGGCTGCACGGCTCTCATTTTCATGAGGGCATTCATTTGTATTCTATTTTAGAAAATGTAGCCCATTTCTTTCCAATTCATAGGCTGCACCTTGACCTAATGTATTTATATTTTAATAGTCTTGCTTACTGTATATCCCTTTTAGGGTTTGCTGAAGATGGCGGTATATAGGCTGCATTAGCGAGGATTGGTGAGGTTTATTGGGGTTTATCAATTATAGACCAGGCTCCTCTAGAAGGGTGTAAAGCACCGCCAAGTCTTTTGAGTTTCAGGCTGTTGCTAGTAGTACTCTGGCGAATAATTTTGTTTGATGAATTATTTAAGTTTAGGGCTAAGCATAGTGGGGTATCTAATCCCAGTTTGGGCCTTAGCTATCGTGTGTCAGTTTGATTAAAGTTACCTTCGTAATTTATTTTTACTATAACCATGGCTTTTTACATTTTGGTCAAGGCTTAACTTCATTTAAGTTGAATGCACCTTAGCACATTTTACGCCAATTTTTTATTAATCAGGGTCAATCGTATGACCGCGGTGGCTGGCATGAAATTTACCAACCCAGCACAATATGACTAAGTCGAACTTTCGTTTATGGCTTAATTTTTATCACTGCTGTCTCCCGTGGGGGTGTGGCTAAGCAAGGTGTTGTTAGCTACCTTATTGGCGTGCTTGATACCAGCTCCTTTTGGTTTTATATAACTTGAAGGGCATTTTCACTGGAAGGTAGATACTTGCATGTGTAATTCTACTGAAAATTAATAAACAGGCTGGGACCAAACCTATGTGTTTATGGAGTGTATGGACTCATCTAAGCATTTTCAATGCTTTGCTTTAATTTTAAGCTACATTAACTTTAGTTTTAAAGTCTTTTATGAAAAGGTAAACTGTGTTAAAAAGCTTTCTGTTAGAAACTATCTGCTTGCTACAAAGAAAAGGGGGAAATGTGGGATTGATGGGATTAATACATAAATCAAGTAATATAGAATTCAGATGTACAAATGCATATGATTTTTCTCCTACAACTCCTGCCTGCCCTCACATGGTTTCGGTGTCCTTGAGGACATCACGTCCTAGGGCTCAACATCAGATAATGACTGTGTGTTGGTCATATGTTGAAACCCCTACTCGAAATTCTTTGGATGTTTGGGTTCATTTGCTCAATAAATATGAGGAGTGCCTTTTCGGCATGACTCTTGTGCTGTTATGCCGTGAGCCCCCTGGTTGGCCCTTTCAGGTAGGTCTTCGATGTCTCATCGCATCTCCTCCCTCATCTGCGGGACAGAGGCAGGGAGGGGACCGACAGAATACATAAACATATGTATCTACAATTTCAAAAATGACTTATTTGTACTATTCATCATTTTTTAAAATTCACTGCCCACTCACCAATTTTTTCCCTTGCACTTTATTCTTCTGTATTTTTATTTATGCTATTTTCCCTTCTTTCTGAAATGCTGTTTATAACCAAACACCTTGGCATATTTCTACTTAAAGTTTCATCTCAACTATCACATCTCTGTGAAACTTGTCTTTCTTCTTGATTGCATAGCATTTTATACTGCCTCTATAATATGAGTAAGTATCTCAAAATCATATAAGTACTTTTCTATATATTTTACTATTCTTTGAGGGCAAAGAAAACAAAGTCTAGTACAAATAATGTTAACACTCCTAAATCCTTGATGAATGAAAAGTCTTAAAAAAATGCTTAGAACACTTACATGAACTACTTTCTGATGCTTGTTTGAATATCTGCTGTAGTATCTTAATGTGATTATCCAAACTTTTAGTTGAAATACCAGTTACTCAATCCTTCTTAACACAGCTCTTTCATAGTTATACAGATTAGAATAATTTTACCCATTTGAACCATGTTTCCCATTATTGTTTATTTTCTATCCTAACATAACCTTCGGGGTACTGGAATAAGTTTAACTCACCTTTTGAATGGATGTCTTTAAATATGTAAAGACAATTACACATATGCTACCCAAGTCTAGTTCCCTACTAATCTATAATTTCTAAATTAAAATCATTATCCCATTGCTCTTATTGAAACAAAAACCATAAAGCAACCTTAACCATTAAATAAGGCAGTTGTAAACCTACCAATTTGAATAACATAGATTGCACAATGAATATTTCTTTTAGCATCTGAACTGAATTAGACCCTGAAAACTTTGAGTGTGGCTCAGAGAACACATTTCTCTGCTAATACGGAAAAATACAACTATTTTCATGTCCCTCCACATGCTAACATGCAACTTAATTGAAAATCACCAAGAGGAAACACTGACCACATAATGTTGCTTTCAGTTAAACAAAAGCAATTTTAGATCTAAAAAAAGAGCAAAATTACTAAACACTATGCTTTCAAGACAAGTCTTGAAAATATAAGACAAATTTTATTTTTCATGGTGTTTTCCTTGCTTCATACCAACATATGTGGAAAACTTGCAAATGTCATTAACTCTTGTTTTTGTCTGTCTTTAAATGACTGGATGGATTTAACTTTCAATGTTTGCAAACAAACCAACCTTTCTTGAAGTAATTCCAAGAAAGAAATTATGTAATCACAGAACATTCGGACCACTGGTCCATGACTCTCCAAAGCACTTCTACCGAATAGCTCCGTGGCTCAGCCGGTTCACCTGCTATGTTCTTTGTCTTTGCTCATATACAACTGGTGGACAGACTGATCCTGTCTATATTTTAAATTGTAATCTACCAACCCTAACCATGCAAGCCTGACACCTGTTACTCTGTTCTACTCTTTCCTCATTAGCACTTACCACTTTTTTAACAAATATACACTTACTGTATATGTATATTTAATTACTCATTTACTCACTTATATTTATCTATCTCCATGTTAACCTAAAATGAAAGCTTCATGAAGCAACAGTTTTTATTTTATTCACTAATATACCCTCAAAATCTAAACAGTTTTGATGTAAAGATTGTGATTAATAAATATTTTAGAATAAACTCACTTTAATTTATTTTTGGTTGTGTTCACAGAAGAGCACAAGTGACAACTGGCCCCAGATATCAACCATGCAGCTGGTTGGTATATTCTTTTCCTAATCTTGTCAAAAAACTATATAATTAGGACTTTTTTTCCTGTTTTTGAATTTACCATAATGAAAGCATAGAGTGTTGAAAAATTAAATCTCACAGTTGTATGTTTACCAAATTGTCTTAATTGGAAACAATGTAAAAAAAATCTGGATATCTTGTACTTATAACCAGGGTGAATACCCTATAAATTTAAATTATATATAATTATTTCAGGAATCATGAATTTTTAGGTGATTTATCACTCATAAGTGCTTCAATACATGACTCCTGATAGAGAAGAGTGGAGCAAATTATTGCTAAGTGACGTGCATTCAAATCTAAATAATCAGCCTAGGTCTGCTGTGTGTTATATTTACCCCAGCAAGCATAACCAAATGGTACACAGACTAACTGATACAGTACATCCAGATACCTACACACTACTATTTCAGAATACTACCATGACTTTCTTTGAAACCAGGTCTGCATCTTACAGTTTTTTCTCTATTTTTGTGTATTCATGTTTACCAGTGTGGCAAAGAGGAAAGACAGACTTCCTAAGGAAATAAGGCAACTCAGAAATAATGATCATGACCTGTAACACAGTTTGATATAACTGCAATTCTTACTGGCAGAAAAGTGTCATAAAATGAATATATAGGCTTTTCTATAGACACATCCTTTTTACAGTCTTTTTCAAAAGAACTTTTGGTTTTGTCAAAGTTATGTACAAGTTTCTGAAAGGATTCTATGGATTATAGAAAGATGATTAAATGTCAACATTTATATATTCCATTAAACATTGTATAATGTTATAATACACATGATCTAATTTATTCTTTATAACTTTCCATGTCAGGTAGATTCATTGTATCTGCATTTTCCTTGTAACACAGTTTTAAGACGACAGCAGGGAAATAAAAACCATGAAATATCAAGCAGCATTCTTCTTCCTTGATCTGTGTTCACTTCCATTTTTTACTATCTGTCAACAAAGTCACATGAATAAATAATTAAACTAAGTTTATTTAATTATCTTCAAAATCTACACATTTGAAGGTTTTCTCTACCAAAACTGTTGAATTGGTATTTAATGATTAAGAGCCTCTCATAGAAACTGTATGTGTTTTGGCTTTTGTACATATCTGAACTCTCCAGAATGATCATAGGCACCTGAAAGCAACAAGCAAAATATTTGGGAGCCTCCATCTTAGACACCCCTGATTACTACTGAGTTATAGTCTTTGATTGGCTCTGTTCTACTAAAAGAAAGCTTTGGGGCTTCTACTTTGCAATTCAGTTGTGCTAATATTAACAATGAACCATCTACTGCTCAGCACAGAATTGTTTCTTACATAATGTTGACAGACCAAAAGACAGCAATGATTATTTTTTAAGAATAGGAAACATGTAAACACAATATACACACAAAAAAAGCAGATCAATAAACATAAAAATCTCACACATAAAAGGGTGAGTTATATTCCATGGTGCATTTATATTTCATGATTTTATGTTGACATTTTCAATTGTACGAAGGTTTTAAAATAAGCAAGATTTGATGATAGCACATTTGCTTTTCAATGAGCTTAGGAAGGAATATAAAATCTTAAGGGAAGTAGAATATTATTTTCCTGTTTATAATCCCCATCAATTATGATTGAGAAGACTGTTTTCAGTGATTATATGTTATAGTCATACCCACATGATGTAACAGGGTAAATGACACAGAAAGGGTCATACTGTTTCACAGTAAAGAAAGTTTCATGTAATGTCCAACATTGTAGTATATCTCATCATCTTGCAAAAACTCTCAATGGTGAAATGATAGTCTCGTGAGGGGATGTGGGTGTTTTTTCTGTATGTTACATATATTATTTACTGTAATCTTATGATAAAGTAAGGTAGAGAAAAGGAAAATTTTTTTTGAGAGGGCATCTCTCATATTTATTGATCAAATGGTTGTTAACAACAATAAAATTCAGTATAGGGGGGGTCAATGCTCAATGTACAATCATTAATCCATCTCAAGCCTAATTCTCGTCAGTCGCCAATCTTCTGAAGCATAACGAACAAGTTCTTACATGGTGAACGAATTCTTACATAGTGAATAAATTCTTACATGGTGAACAGTACAAGGGCATTCATCACAGAAACATTCGGTTTTGATCACGCATTATGAACTATAAACAATCAGGTCAAATATGAATATTCGTTTGACTTTTATACTTAATTTATATGTTGATCCCACATTTCTCCCTTTATTATTATTATTATTATTTTTATTTTTAATAAAATGCTGAAGTGGTAGGTAGATACAAGATAAAGGTATAAAACATAGTTTAGTGTTGTAAGAGAGCAAATGTAGATGATCAGGTGTGTGCCTGTAGACTATGTGTTAATCCAAGCTAGACAAGGGCATTAAAACATCCACGTATGCAGAAGATTTCTCTCAGAACGGGGGGGGGGGGGGTTCTAAGCCTCACCTCTGTTGATCCCCATTTTCTCACCTGATGGCCCCCTGCGACTGTGCCTGTCTTAGGTTGTTCCTCCCTTGAGGAATCTTACCCGTCTCTGACTAACCAGTCATCTTCCAGGGCCATACAGGGAAATGTTAAGTTGGTAAGTGAGAGAGAAGCCTTATTGTTTGAAAAGGTTAGCTTTTTACTTCTTTGCATATTTTATGCCCTGTGGCTTCTATGCCCAGCATTTTTCTTGAGGTGTCTTTACCACTTGGAAGAATTATGATACTCGGTAAATTCGATATGAGGCACGAATTCTACTTAAGGGTTATAATTAGGAAGGAAGAAGAAAAGCTATAGAAGTAGCAGGTGGAAGAAAACCTGGGAAGATTGATTATTTCTTTGACATACCTTCTTGTAGAGTAACTTCAGCATGTACAGGTTTTAAACTACTAATTAAATTGCACACACACATTAACATAATAGGAGTACAGTTACATAACCAAAGCATACCTGTAATTACCAGCCATCTCCAGTGAAACCAAGAAAACCAGTTAGGCACCTTAGGCATTTGTGAAAACTTGTCTATAATATGGTGAATATTGTCCAACTGAACTTGAACAGTCTGAGAGAAATCAGACAAATTAAAACAACCATTCCTGGGGACTGTTCACATCCCATATGTTCTTTTAACAGTAAATAATCTGTATTTGTAAGATTTTGGAGCGCTTCAATTTGCACTTTTCCTAATTCTTGGTTGAGTTCCAACAGTTTAGATCCAGTCAAATTTGTTGTTTTGCTGTATTCACAGGCCAGCTTAGATATCTCCTTCTTCATTCCCATGGCAAGTCCAGGAACTGGTGGGATGAGTGCATCTACACCTGTAGCAGTGCATGGATCTTTGTTGGGGTTTTTTGATGGTCATCTTTTGGCATGAGTCTTCCCGAGAGTGCTGATTTTGGAAGTTCTTTTTCATATCATATCTTAGTTCATTTTCGGGGTAGCCAAATTAGGCTTTCATCCTCTGTATAAACACAAACAGACCCTTTGCCTACACTTTTATATGCCCTTTATTTCATTGTGTAGAACTCACTGGAGGTCACCACACAGGAACTGCTTTTTCTTTCTTTTTTTTTTAATCATTAATCTACACTTACATGACGAATATTTTGTTTAGTAGGCTCTCCCCTATACCAGGTCCACCCTATATACCCCTTTACAGTCACTGTCCATCAGTGTAGCAAAATGTTGTAGAATCACTACTTGTCTTCTCTGTGTTGTACAGCCCTCCCCTTTTCCCCCCCCATGCATGCTAATCTTAATACCCCCCTTTTTCTCCCCCTCCTTTATCCCTCCCTATCCAACCATTCTCCCCAGTCCCTTTCCCTTTGGTAGCTGTTAGTCCATTCTTGAGTTCTGTGATTCTGCTGCTATTTTGTTCCTTCAGTTTTTCCTTTGTTCTTATACTCCACAGATGAGTGAAATCATTTGGTATTTCTCTTTCTCTGCTTGGCTTGTTTCACTGTGATAATACCCTCCAGCTCCATCCATGTTGCTGCCAATGGTAGGATTTGCCCTTTTCTTATGGCTGAGTAGTATTCCATTGTGTATATGTACCACATCTTCTTTATCCATTCATCTATCGATGGACATTTAGGTTGCTTCCAATTCTTGGCTATTGTAAATAGTGCTGTGATAAACATAGGGGTGCATTGGTCTTTCTCATACTTGATTGCTGCATTCTTAGGGTAAATCCTAGGAGTGCAATTCCTGGGTCAAATGGTAAGTCTATTTTGAGCATTTTGATGAACCTCCATACTGCTTTCCACAATGATTGAACTAATTTACATTCCCACCAGCAGTGTAGGAGGGTTCCCCTTTCTCCACAGCCTCGCCAACATTTGTTGTTGTTTGTCTTTTGGATGGCAGCTATCCTTACTGGTGTGAGGTGATACCTCATTGTAGTTTTAATTTGCATTTCTCTGATAATTAGCTATGTGGAGCATCTCTTCATGTGTCTGTTGGCCATCTGTATTTCTTTTTTAGAGAACTGTCTGTTCAGTTCCTCTGCCCATTTTTTAATTGGGTTATTTGTTTTTTGTTTGTTGAGGCGTGTGAGCTCTTTATATATTCTGGACGTCAAGCCTTTATCGGATCTGTCATTTTTCAAATATATTCTCCCATACTGTAGGGTTCCTTTTTGTTCTATTGATCGTGTCTTTTGCTGTACAGAAGCTTTTCAGCTTAATATAGTCCCACTTGTTCATTTTTGCTGTAGTTTTCCTTGCCCGGGGAAATATGTTCAAGAAGAGGTCACTCATGTTTATGTCTAAGAGGTTTTTGCCTATGTTTTTTTCCAAGAGTTTAATGGTTTCATGACTTACATTCAGGTCTTTGATCCATTTTGAGTTTACTTTTGTATATGGGGTTAGACAATGGTCCAGTTTCATTCTCCTACATGTAGCTGTCCAGTTTTGCCAGCACCATCTGTTGAAGAGACTGTCATTTCGCCATTGTATGTCCATGGCTCCTTTATCAAATATTAATTGACCATATATGTCTGGGTTAATGTCTGGATTCTCTAGTCTGTTCCATTGGTCTGTGGCTCTGTTCTTGTGCCAGTACCAAATTGTCTTGATTACTATGGCTTTATAGTAGAGCTTGAAGTTGGGGAGTGAGATCCCCCCTACTTTATTCTTCTTTCTCAGGATTGCTTTGGCTATTCGGGGTCTTTGGTGTTTCCATATGAATTTTTGAATTATTTGTTCCAGTTCACTGAAAAATGTTGCTGGTAGTTTCATAGGGATTGCATCAAATCTGTATATTGCTTTGGGCAGGATGACCATTTTGACCATATTACTTCTTCCTAGCCACGGGCATGGGATTCATTTCCATCTGTTAGTGTTGCCTTTAATTTCTCTTAAGAGTGACTTGTAGTTTTCAGAGTATAAGTCTTTCACTTCTTTGGTTAGGTTTGTTCCTAGGTATTTTTTTTTTTGATGCAATTGTGAATGGAGTTGTTTTCCTGATTTCTCTTTCTGTTGGTTCATTGTTCGTGTATAGGAAAGCCACAGATTTCTGTGCGTTGATTTTGTATCCTGCAACTTTCTGTATTCCGATATCAGTTCTAGTAGTTTTGGAGTGGAGTCTTTAGGGTTTTTTATGTACAGTATCATGTCATCTGCAAATAGTGACAGTTTAACTTCTTCTTTACCAATCTGGATTCCTTGTATTTTTTGTTTTGTCTGATTGCCATGGCTAGGACCTCCAGTACTATGTTAAATAACAGTGGGGAGAGTGGGCATCCCTATCTAGTTCCCAATCTCAGAGGAAAAGTTTTCAGCTTCTCGCTGTTCAATATAATGTTGGCTGTGGGTTTTTCATAGATGGCCTTTATTATGTTGAGGTACTTGCCCGCTATTCCGATTTTGCTGAGAGTTTTTATCATGAATGGATGTTGAACTTTATCAAATGCTTTTTCAGCATCTATTGAGATGATCATGTGGTTTTTGTCTTTCTTTTTGTTGATGTAGTGGATGATGTTGATGGACTTTCGAATGTTGTTCCATCCTTGCATCCCTGGGATGAATCCCACTTAGTCATGGTGTACGATCCTTTTGATGTATTTTTGAATTCGGTTTGCTCATATTTTATTGAGTATTTTTGCATCTACATTCATCAGGGATATTGGTCTGTAGTTTTCTTTTTTGGTGGAGTCTTTGCCTGGTTTTGGTATTAGGGTGATGTTAGCTTCATAGAATGAGTTTGGGAATATCCCCTCCTCTTCTATTTTTTGGAAAACTTTAAGGAAAATGGGTATTATGTCTTCCCTGTATGTCTGATAAAATTCTGAGGTAAATCCATCTGTCCCGGGGGTTTTGTTCTTTGGTAGTTTTTTGATTACTGCTTCAATTTCATTGCTGGTAATTGGTCTGTTTAGATTTTGTTTCTTTCTGGGTCAGTCTTGGAAGGTTGTATTTTTCTAGGAAGTTGTCCATTTCTCCTAGGTTTTCCAGCTTGTTAGCATATAGGTTTTCATAGTATTCTCTAATAATTCTGTGTATTTCTGTGGGGTCCGTCATGATTTTTCCTTTCTCATTTCTGATACTGTTGATTTGTGTTGACTCTCTTTTCCTCTTAATAAGTCTGGCTAGAGGCTTGTCTATTTTGTTTATTTTTTCGAAGAACCAGCTCTTGGTTTCATTGATTTTTGCTATAGTTTTTTTCTTCTCAATTTTATTTATTTCTTCTCTGATCTTTATTATGTCCCTCCTTCTGCTGACCTTAGGCCTCATTTGTTCTTCTTTTTCCAATTTTGATAATTGTGATATTAGACCTTTCATTTGGGATTGTTCTTCCTTTTTAAAATATGCTTGGATTGCTCTATACTTTCCTCTTAAGACTGCTTTTGCTGCGTCCCACAGAAGTAGGGGCTTAGTGTTGTTGTTGTTGTTGTTTGTTTCCATATATTGCTGGATCTCCATTTTGATTTGGTCATTGATCCATTGATTATTTAAGAGCGTGCTGTTAAGCCTCCATGTGTTTGTGAGCCTTTTTGCTTTCTTTGTACAGTTTATTTCTAGTTTTATGCCTTTGTGGTCTGAAAAGTTGGTTGGTAGAATTTCAATCTTTTGTAATTTACTGAGGCTCTTTTTGTGGCCTAGTATGTGATCTATTCTGGAGAATGTTCCATGTGCACTTGAGAATAATGTGTATCCTGTTGCTTTTGGATGTAGAGTTCTGTAGATGTCTATTAGGTCCATCTGTTCTAGTGTGTTGTTCAGTGCCTCTGTGTCCTTAATTATTTTCTGTCTGGTGGATCTGTCCTTTGGGGTGAGTGGTGTGTTGAAGTCTCCTAGAATTAATGCATTGCATTCTATTTCCTCCTTTAGTTCTGTTAATATTTTTTTCAGGTATGTTGGTGCTCCTGTACTGGGTGCATATATATTTATAATGGTTATATCCTCTTGTTGGACTGAGCCCTTTATCATTACGTAATGTACTTCTTTGTCTTCTGTTACTTTCTTTATTTTGAAGTCTGTTTTGTTTGATACCAGAATTGCAACACCTGCTTTTTTCTCTTTGTTGTTTGCCTGAAATATCTTTTTCCATCCCTTGACTTTAAGTCTGTGCATGTCTTTGGGTTTGAAGTGAGTCTCTTGTAAGCAGCATATGGATGGATCTTGCTTTTTTATCCATTCTATTACTCTGTGTCGTTTGATTGGTGCATTCAGTCCATTAACATTTAGGGTGATTATTGAAAGGTATGAACTTATTGCCATTGCAGGCTTTAAGTTTGTGGTTACCAAAGGTTCAGGGTTCGCTTCTTTACTATCTTACTGTCTAACTTAACTCGCTTGTTGAGCTATTATAAACACGGTCTGATGATTATTTCTCTCCCTTCTTATTCCTCCTCCTCCCTTCTTCATATGTTGGGTGTTTTGCTCTGTGCTCTTTTTAGGAGTGCTCCCATCTAGAACAGTCCCTGTAAGATGCCCTAAAGAGGTGGTTTGTGCGAGGCAAATTCCCTCAACTTTTGCTTCTCTGGGAATTGTTTAATCCCTCCTTCATATTTAAATGATATTCGTGCTGGATACAGTAGTCTTGGTTCAAGGCCCTTCTGTGTCATTGCGTTAAGTATATCATGCCATTCTCTTCTGGCCTGTAGGGTTTCTGTTTGAGAAGTCTGATGATAGCCTGATGGGTTTTCCTTTGTAGGTAACCTTTTATTTCTCTCTGGCTGCCTTTAATACTTTGTCCTTCTCTTTGATCTTTGCCATTTTAATTATTATGTGTCTTGGTGTTGCCCTCCTTGGATCCCCTATCATGGGAGTTCTGTGTACCTCTGTGGTCTGAGAGGCCATTTCTTCCCCTAGTTTGGGGAAGTTTTCAGCAATTATTTCTTCAAAGACACTTTCTATCCCTTTTTCTCTCTCTTCTTCTGGTATTCCTATAGTGCGTATATTGTTCCTTTTTGATTGGTCACTCAGCTCTCTTAGAATTCTTTCATTCCTGGAGATCCTTTTATCTCTCTCTGCATCAGCTTCTCTGCGTTCCTGTTCTCTGTTTTCTAGACCATTAATGGTCTCTTGCATTCCATCCATTCTGTTTTGAAGTCCTTCCAGAGCTTGTTTTATTTCTGTATTCTCCTTCCTTAGTTCTTGCATATTTCTATGCAAGTCCATCAGCATGGTTATGACTTGTTTTGAATTCTTTTTCAGGAAGACTGGCTAAATCTATCTCCCCAGGTTCCTTCTCAGGGGAAGATGTCTGGGTTAGTCTTGTCTGGATCATATTTTTTTGCCTTTTCATGTTGACAGGTGCAATTGACTGTCAGCTGGGAGGACCAAACTTTTCAGTTGCTACTGGCCTTTCTTTACTGGGACAACTGCGACCCCTAGTGGCTTGTGTTGGGTAATTGTGTGCAGGCTGGGCCTTTGTGTCTTGCCCGGCCGAAGTGTAGGAATTTTCCTTTCTGCCTTTCTGTGGGCATGTTTTGCCTTAGGCTGTTTCTCTGCTTTTGCAGCGCCAGGAGGGGTAATGGACTGGGGGGGAGCTGTTTGGCTGTTTACCCCCATGAGGGGTCTCAGAGCTGTTGCCCGGGGGGTTAGTGCACCCAGGTTTCCCTGTAATTTCCAGCCACTGGGCTGTGACCTGTGTTGTTTCCATCTAGCTGTTAAATCCCTGTCCCTTTAAGACTTTCAAAGAGCACTGGCTTTTCTTTGTCACAGGGGCATCAGCTTCGGCACCCACTCAGAGGTCTTGCTGCCCTATTTCCCTAGTTCCAGCCCTCCACGCATGCACTGTGTCTGTGCTCTGGTGCGGGTGGCTGGGGCTGGGTGTTTAGCAGTCCTGGGCTCCCTCTCCCTCCCTCTGGGAGCTGGGGGAAGGTGTGCTGGGGTCCCGCCGGCCGGGGCTTGTATCTTACCCCTTTCACCAGGCGCTGGGCTCTCGCACGTGTCGATGTAGTCAGGCTGTTGTCCTGTGTCTTCTGGTCTCTCTTTTAGGATTAGTTGTATTTGTTGTATTTCAAAAATATGTATGTTTTTGGGAGGAGATTCCCACTGTCCTACTCATGCTGCCATGTTGGCTCCACCCTCCTGATTTCTCTTTCTGTTGGCTCATTGTTAGTGTATAGGAAAGGCACAGATTTCTGTGTGTGAATTTTGTATCCTGCAACTTTGCTGTATTCCCATATAAGTTCTAGTAGTTTTGGAGTGGAGTCTTTAGGGTTTTTTATGTACAATATCATGTCATCTGCAAATAGTGACAGTTTAACTTCTTCTTTACCAATCTGGATTCCTTGTATTTTTTGTTTTGTCTGATTGCCATGGCTAGGACCTCCAGTACTATGTTAAATAACAGTGGGGAGAGTGGGCATCCCTATCTAGTTCCCAATCTCAGAGGAAAAGTTTTCAGCTTCTCGCTGTTCAATATAATGTTGGCTGTGGGTTTTTCATAGATGGCCTTTATTATGTTGAGGTACTTGCCCGTTATTCCGATTTTGCTGAGAGTTTTTATCATGAATGGATGTTGAACTTTGTCAAATGCTTTTTCGGCATCTATTGAGATGATCATGTGGTTTTTGTCTTTCTTTTTGTTGATGTGGTGGATGATGTTGATGGATTTTCAAATGTTGTACCATCCTTGCATCCCTGGAATGAATCCCACTTGGTCATTGTGTATGATCCTTTTGATGTATTTTTGAATTCGGTTTGCTAATATTTTGTTGAGTCGAGTGTTTTTGCATCTACATTCATCAGGGATATTGGTCTGTAATTTTCTTTTTTGGTGGGGTCTTTACGTGGTTTTGGTATTAGGGTGACGTTGGCTTCATAGAATGAGTTTTGGAGTATTCCCTCCCCTTCTATTTTTTGGAAAACTTTAAGGAGAATGGGTATTATGTCTTCTCTGTATGTCTGATAAAATTCCGAGGTAAATCCATCTGGCCCAGGGGTTTTTTTCTTGGGTAGTTATTTGATTACTGCTTCAATTTCTTTGCTGGTAATTGGTCTGTTTAGATTTTGTTTCTTTCTGGGTCAGTCTTGGAAGGTTGTATTTTTCTAGGAAGTTGTCCATTTCTTCTAGGTTTTCCAGCTTCTTAGCATATAGGTTTTCATAGTAGTCTCTAATAATTGTTTGTAATTCTGTTGGGTCTCTTGTGATGTTTCCTTTCTCATTTCTGATACTGTTGATTTGTGTTGACTCTCTTTTCCTCATAATAAGTCTGGCTAGAGGCTTGTCTATTTTGTTTATTTTTTCGAAGAACCAGCTCTTGGTTTCAGTAATTTTTGCTATTGTTTTATTCTTCTCAATTTTATTTATTTCTTCTCTGATCTTTATTATGTCCCTCCTTCTGCTGACTTTAGACCTCATTTGTGCTTCTTTTTCCAATTTTGATATTTGTGACATTAGACTATTCATTTGGGTTTGTTCTTCCTTCTTTAAATATGCCTGGATTGCTGTATACTTTCCTCTTAAGACTGCTTTCGCTGTGTCCCACAGAAGTTGGGGCTTTGTGTTATTGTTGTCATTTATTTCCATATATTGCTGGATCTCCATTTTGATTTGGTCATTGATCCATTGACTATTTAGAAACATGTTGTTAAGCCTCCATGTGTTTGTGAGCCTTTTTGCTTTCTTGCTACAATTTATTTCTAGTTTTATACCTTTGTGGTCTGATAAGTTGGTTGGTAGGATTTCAATCTTTTTGAATTTACTGAGATTCTTTTTGTGGCCTAGTATGTGGTCTAAACTGGAGAATGTTCCATGTGCACTTGAGAAGAATGTGTATCCTGTTGTTTTTGGGTGTAGAGTTCTATAGATGTCTATTAGGTCCATCTGATCTAGTGTGTTGTTCAGTGCCTCTGTGTCCTTACTTATTTTCTGTCTGGTGGATCTGTCCTTTGAAGTGAATGGTGTGTTGAAGTCCCGTAAAATGAAAGCATTGCATTCTATTTCCTCCTTTAGTTCTGTTAGTATTTGTTTCACATATGCTGGTGCTCCTGTGTTGGGTGCATATATATTTATAATGGTTATATCCTCTTGTTGGACTGAGCCCTTTATCATTATGTAATGTCCTTCTTTATCTCTTGTTACATTCTTTTTTTGAAGTCCATTTTGTCTGATACTAGTACTGCAACACCTGCTTTTTTCTCTGTATTGTTTTTATGAAATATCTTTTTCCATCCCTTGACTTTTAGTCTGTGCATGTCTTTGGATTTGAGGTGAGTCTCTTGTAAGTAGCATATGGATGGGTCTTATATTTTTATCCATTCAGTGACTCTTTGTCTTTTGATTGGTGCATTCAGTTCATTAACATTTAGGGTGATTATTGATAGGTATGTACTTATTTCCATTTCAGGCTTTATATTTGTGGTTACCAAAGGTTCCAGGTTACTTTCCTTACTATCTAAGAGTCTAACTTAACTTACTTAGTATGCTGTTACAGACACAATCTAAAGGTTCTTTTCTATTTCTCATCCTCTTTCTTCCTCCTTCATTCTTTATATATTAGGTATCAAATTCTATATTTTTCTCTATCCCTTGATTGACTTTGGGTAGTCAATTAAATTTTGCATTTGCCTCACAATCAGATGCTCCACCCTTCCTACTGTGGTTTTACTACCTCTGACGACAGCTATCCAACCCTAGGAACACTTCCATCTATAGCAGTCCCTCCAAAATAGACTGCAGAGATGGCTTGTGGGAGGTAAACTCTCTCAGCTTTTGCTTATCTGGAAATTGTTTAATCCCTCCTTCAAATTTAAATGATAATCTTGCCATATAAAGTAATCTTGGTTCCAGACCCTTCTGCTTCGTGGCACTAAGTACATCATGCCACTCCTTTCTGGCTTGTAAGGTTTCTTCTGAGAAGTCTGATGTTAGCCTGATAGGCTTTCCTTTGTATGTGATCTTATTTCTGCCTCTGGCTTCTTTTAACAGTCTGTCCTTATCCTTGATCTTTCCCATTTTAATTACTATGTGTCTTGTTGTTGTCTTCCTTGGGTCCCTTGTGTAGGGGAATCTGTGGATCTCCATGGCCTGAGAGACTATCTCCTTCCCCAGATTGGGGAAGTTTTCAGCAACTACCTCCTCAAAGACACTTTCTATCCCTTTCTCTCTCTCTTCTTCTTCTGGTATCCCTATCATGTGAATATTGTTCCACCTGGATTGGTCACACAGTTCTCTCAATACTCTTTCATTTTTAGATATCCTTTTTTCTCTATGTGCCTCAGCTTCTTTGTATTCCTCTTCTCTAGTTTCTATTTCGTTTATTGTCTCTTCCACCGTATCCAACCTGCTTTTAATATCCTCCATCGTGTTCTTTAACAATTATATCTCTGACCTGAATTCATTCCTGAGTTCTTGCATGTCTTTCCATACCTCCATTAGAACATTGATGAGTTTTCTTTTGAACTCCCTTTCAGGAATAGTCATGAGGTCCATATCATTTAAATCTTTCTTGGGAGTTGTATTAACAATTTTACTCTGGACAAGTTCCTTTGGCATTTCATGTTTGTATATGGTGCCCTCTAGTGTCCAGAGCTATTCTGGAGCTGCTGATCCCCTGAAGCAATGTCAGGGGTCCCAGGGGAGCGGTACTTGGGGTAGGAAAGACTGTTCCCTGCCTCCCGGCTGCTGTGCCTGTCTCCATTGCCTGAGCCAGTGGGCCCTTTACACAGGTGAAACTTTTTGTCCCAGAACAGCCAGATATGGATCCCTGCTTTCCACAAGCAGCCGGAATCCCAGTCTCCCCAGGAACTCTGTATTAACTTTCCAATCCAGCAGTCGTGCGAGTCTCAAGAAAGCACCATGAAATGGAGGTCTGTGCTCCCAGCGCAGATCTCCGGAGCTAGGTACTCAGCAGTCCCAAGCCTTCCACTCTCTCCCTGCTCTGTTTGTCTTCCTTCCGCTGGTCAGCTGGGGTAGGGGAGGGGCTCGGGTCCTGAGGAGCCCCACCTCCGATACGTTACCCTGTTCACTGAGGTCTGCTCTTTTCTCCAGGTGTGTGCAGTCTGATGCCATCCTCTTTCCTATTGCTCTCTCAGAATTAGTTGTGCCAATTAAATTTTCTAATTGTATCCAGTTTTAGGAGGAAGCCTCTGTCTCTCCTCTCATGCCACCATCTTTTCTCTGTAAACTTTTAAACCTATTAAATTTAAGATATGCAGAAAAACCATGTGAAAACATATTTGTATTCTACACTGCACATTCAGTTACCTATGGAAATAAATTATGTATGGTTGGTGATACATAGAGTTCAGAGGAAATGTATTAGAAACAGAAACACTGCCATATCTTAAATTAAAAAATGCATTAAGGAATTAGCTAACTCTTGCATCAATGTAAAAATCACACATGCCAAAGCCAGAATAAATTCACTTCAACCTTAAAGAATAGTACTAGTAATTAAAGAAAAGGAACACTTAAAAAATATACATTTGTACATATCTGTGTACTTACTTAAAGCTTTTCAAATATGAAAGACTATTTTTAGATTCATGACTTGAGCCTAATAACTGCTTGCTCTGTGACTGCAATTTTCTTTTTTCTTTTTTCTTTTTCTTTTTTAATTTTGGTATTATCAATGTACAGTTACATGAGCAACATTATGGTTACTAGACTTCCCCCATTATCAAGTCCCTATCATATACCCCATTGCAATCACTGTCCATCAGTGTAGTAAAATGCTATAGAATCACTGCTGTTTTCTCTGAGCTATACTGACTTCCCCGTGTCCCCCCCACCTACATTATGTGTGTGAATAGTAATTCCCCTTTTCCACCTTATCCCTCCCTTCCCACCCATCCTCCCCAATCCCTTTCCCTTTGGTAACTGCTAGTCCATTCTTGGGTTCTGTGAGTCTGCTGCTGTTTTGTACCTTCAGCTTTTCTTTGTTCTTATACTCCACAGATGAGTGAAATCATTTGATACTTGTCTTTCTCCACCTGGCTTATTTCACTGATTTCACTTATTTCACTTATTTCACTAGCTCCATACATGTTGTTGCAAATGGAAGGATTTGTTTTCTTAAGGCTGAATAATATTCCATTGTGTGTATGTACCATATCTTCTTTATCCATTCATCTACTGATGGATACTTAGGTTGCTTCCATTTCTTGGCTATTGTAAATAATGCTGTGATAAAAATAGGGGTGCATATGTCTTTTTCAAACTGGGCTCCAGCATCCTTAGGGTAAATTACTAGGAGTGGAATTCCTGGGTCAAATGGTGTTTCTATTTTTAGTTTTTTGAGGAACCTCCATACTGCATTCTACAATGGTTGAACTAATTTACATTCCCATCAGCAGTGTAGGAGGGTTCCCCTTTCTCCACATCCTCACCAACATTTGTTGTTGTTTGTCTTTTAGATATTGGCCATCCTACCTGGTGTGAGGTGATATCTCATTGTGGTTTCAATTTGCATTTCTCTGATGATTAGTGATATGGAGCATCTTTTCATGTGTCTGTTGGCCATCTGAATTTCTTCTTTGGAGAAGTGTCTGGTCAGATCCTCTGCCCATTTTTAAATAGGGTTATTTGCTTTTTGTTTGTTGAGGTGCATGAGCTCTTTACATAATTTGGATGTTAACTCCTTATCAGATATGTAAATTATGAACACATCCTCCCATACTTTGGGATGTCTTTTTGATCTACTGATGGTGTCCTTTGCTGTACAGAAGATTTTCAGCTTGATATAGTTGCACTTGTTCATTTTTGGTTTTTTTCCCCTTGCCTGGGGAGTTATATTCATGAAAAAGTTGCTCATGTTTATGTCCAAGAGATTTTTCCCTATGTTTTTTCCTAGGAGTTTTGTGGTTTCATGACTTATATTCAGTTCTTTGACACATTTTGAGTTTACTTTTGTGTATGGGGTTAGACAATGATCCCGTTTCATTCTCTTACATGTAGCTGTCCAGTTTTGCCAACACCAACTGTTGATGAGAGTGTCATTTCCCCATTGTATGTCCATGGCTCCTTTATCATATATTAATTAACCATATATGCCTGGGTTTATATCTGGTCTCTCTAGTCTCTTCCATTGGTCTATGGGTCTGTTCTTGTGCCAGTAGAAAATTGTCTTGATTACTGTGACTTTGTAGTACTGCTTGAAGTCAGGGAGCATAATTCCCCCCACTTTATTCTTCCTTCTCAGGATTGTTTTGGCTATTTGGGGTATTTTGTAGTTCCATATGATTTTTAGAACTATTTACTCTAATTCATTGAAGAATGTTGTTGGTATTTTGATAGGGATTACATTGAATTTGTAGATTGCTTTAGGCAGAATGGCCATTTTGACAATATTAATTTTTCCTAGCCAAGAGCTCAGAATGTGTTTCCATTTATTGGAATCTTCTTTAATTTTTCTTATGAGTGTCTTCTAGTTTTCAGAGTATAGATCTTTCACTTCGTTGTTCAGGTTTATTCCTAGGTACTTTATTCTTTGATGCAATTGTGAATGGAATTGTTTTCCTGATTTCTGTTTCTGCTAGTTCATTGTTAGTGTATAGGAAAGCAACAGATTTCTGTGTATTAATTTTGTATCCTGCAACTTTGCTGAACTGAGATATTAGATCTAGTAGTTTTGGAGTGGATTCTTTAGGGTTCTACAATATCATGTCATCTGCAAATGGACCATTTGATGTCAGTCCCTCCCTGCCTCTCACCCGCAGTCAAGGGAGGAGACACGATGAGATCGAGGATCTGAAAGGACCGGCCAGGTGGCTCAAGGCTTAACAGTGCAAGAGTGGTGTGAGAGGGCACCCTTCATATTTATTGAGCAACTACATGTTAACAACAATAGAATTCTGTGTGGAGGACTTAATAGACAACCATTAACTAACTCTAATCTTAATCCTCAGCAGTCTCCAGTCTCCTGGGACACGACATCTTACATGGTACTGAAACAATACCACGGGCAATTATGTAACAGAAACTGTTTTGGTCTTGTTTGTTCTGTTCTTGATCACTTATCAGGAATTACAGGAAAAACAGTCAAGTCATATATGATCATACATTTTATTTCTGTACTTGATTTCTATATTAATCCCACATTTCCCCCTTATTTTTTAATAAAATGTTTAAGTAGTAGGTTGACATAATAAAGATTACAGTTTCTAATAGAAAGCTTTTCAACACAGTTTACCTTTTCATAAAAGATAATCTATCTTTTAAATCTCATGATGTAAAAAAAAAATGCAAAGTAGAGTTTAGTGCAGTAGGAAGGCAAGTGTAGGCAGTCAGGTGCCTATAGACCAGGTATTGATCCGAGCTAGACAAGGGCAACAAAACAGCCACTGGTGCAGAAGACTTCTCACAAAACTCGGGTAGGGGTGAGGTTATAAGCCTCACCTCTGTTGTCCCCCAATTTCTCACCTGATGGCCACCTGCAACTGTGCCTGTCTTAGGTTGTTCCTCCCTTGAGGAATCTTACCCATCTCTGGCTAACCAGCCATCTTCTGGGACCATACAGGGAGATGTAAAGTTGGTAAGTGAGAGAGAAGCAATATTCTTTGAAAAGGTTAGCTTCTTACTTCTTTGCAGATTTATGCCCTGTGACTCCTATGCCCAGCACTTGTCTTGACATATCTTTACCAGCTGGAAGGATTATGATACATGGTAATTTTAAGTATGAGGCATGAATTCTAGTAAAGGGCTGTAATTAGGAAGGAAAAAGAAAAGTTATAGAAGTAGCAAAGGAAGAAAATATGAGAAGATTGATTATTTCTTTGACATAACTTCTTGTAGAGTAATGTAAGCATGTATAGGTTTTAACAACCTACTAATGAAATTATGTACCCACATTAACAGAACAGGAATACAGATACATAACAAAAGCAGACCGACAGTTATAATTCCCATTGTTAGCAGGATCCTCCTTGATTTCACTGAAATTCTCCTTCCTTCTCTTGGGAGTTTGGCTTCTGTTACTCTATAGAATGTCATGATTTGTGGATATGAGGGGTTTAAATCCCACAGCTGGAAATGCTCCTTGATTTATAAGTAGAAACAGTCTCACTACCTCAAGACAACTAGATTGAAAGTGTATAGGGCTACTAATGGCTAATATTAATTAGTACTTATCATGTGCTCCAAGGGCTCCTGTAACAAAGTATCATAGGCTGGGTAACTTCGCCAACAGAAACTGATTGTCTCACTGTTCTGGAGGCTAGGAGTCTTAGGTAAGGTGTTGGCAGGGCTGGTTCTTCTGAGGGCTGAGGGGAAAATGTTTCTGGCATCGTGTCTAGTGTCTGGTGGTTTCCCAGCAATCTCTGTTGCTCCTTCACTCATAGGAGCATCCTCCTAGTCTCCACGATCATCCTCACAAGATGTTCTCCTTGTGTTGGTGTTTCTGTGTCCTGACTTCCTTTTAAAACAACACTAGTCGTACTGGATTAGGGCCCACTGGAATTACCTCATTCATATTAACTAATTAGATCTGTAATGACCTGTCTCCAAATAAGATGACACTTTGAGCTACTGGGGGTTAGGACATATGAATTTTACTGCTTCATTGCCCTGTCTTATATCTCCTTATGTCATTTTTACTTCTCTTTCCCTTATATAGCAGTTAAGTTACTTGGGAGAAACTAATGAACACTAGCAATAAAATTTTTATGATGACCCAATACTGCCACCTAGTGGTTAAAATTTAAAGCAGTTTCCAACGTGCTGGGAAAGTTGGATTGTGTGAAATGCTCAGCAGCCTTTCAGCTAGTTATGCCCACGTAGTCAAGCAATTATGGATTTTGCTTGATCCTGCTTTGACCCAAACACAGGGCATATAAGTAAGAGTGATAACAGAGCAGCACAAATGTTGAGTCACTGAAGGGATTTAAGTTTTGCTGATTAAAATATGTAACCCATCATTGAAAACCCTTGAGAACCTATTCTGTGATAATATGTATTTAACAGCTTTATATTTATTATAACTATACCTGGTCTTATTCTGTTTTGAAAAACTGGTTTCTCCTGATTCCCTCGCTCTGATGACTGATTATAAATACTATTTCTTTCCACTGTTCAAACTTGGGATTCAAAAATAACTCATGAGTAGTTAGAAATTTCTAATCATGTACTGCTTTTTGAAATAAAAGAGAGGGGCTGTACAGAAGAATTGACTTTGTCAGCTTTTCCATCTCTGGTTGTGTAGTTTCCTAGGTTGTGCATGTTCCTAGGAGATCTGGCACATTTCCTAAAGTTTGCTGTCCACATTAGATATGTCATACAATTCACAAGTAATTTTGGCATAACATGCTCAGCAAAAAGCTAGAAAATAATCATATTGAAATTAAATAATTTTAGAGCTGAAAGACACCTTAAAGTTTATATAGCCTAGATCATACCATCTCTTTTCACAGGGGAAACATGGGGACTTAGATGAAAGATTGAATTGACTTATGAGGGTGGTAGCCAAATCAGAAATTATTCATAGAGGCCTACTCTGATCTGTAGGGACATGGCCAAGGTGAGATGTGGATACTGGAGGAGGGGTTCTGATCAACAGCTTTAACAGTGGTTCACTTTTGTCTTGGATCAAAGACTCTCAACAATACTGTCATGACAAACTGGCCTGCTCTCAACCACAACATGTGACAAACTAGCGCACTGAGCTGAGAGGCTAGGAGGCTGCAAGTAATGTTCCTCATACTTTTGGTACCACTGTTTGTAAATGCTCTCCCTTAAACAATTTCAAACTAAGAAAAGTTGCAAGTACAGTGCAAAGAACTTTTTTTAATTGAGGTATCATTGATATACAATCTTACAAAGGTTTCACATGAAAAACATTGTGGTTACTACATTCACCCATATTATCAAGTCCTCACCCCCCACGCCCCATTGCAAGCAGTATCCATCAGTGTAGTAAGGTGCTATAGAGTTAATACTCATCTTCTCTGTGCAATATTGTGACCCCCTATATTTTGCATGTTAATAATAATGCTCATCAATCACCTTCTCCCTCCCTCCCCACCCACCATCCCCACCCCCTTCCCTTTGGTAACTGCTACACCTTCTTGGAGTCAGTGAGTCTGCTCTGCTATTTTGTTTCTTCAGTTTTGCTTCATTGTTAGACTCCACAAATGAGGGAAATCAGTTGGGACTTGTCTTTCTCTGCCTGGCTTATTTCACTGAGCATAATACTCTCTAACTCCATCCATTTTGCTGCAAATGGTAGGATTTGTTTTCTTCTTTTGACTGAATAGTATTTCATTGCGTATATGTAACACTTCTTCTTTATCCATTCATCTACTGATGGACACTTAGGTTGCTTCCATTTCTTGGCTATTGTAAACAGTACTGCAGTAAACAGGGGTGCATATATCTTTTTGAATCTGAGAACTTGTTTTCTTTGGGTAAATTCCTAGGAGTAGAATTCCTGGGTCAAACGGTATTTCTATTTTCAAATTTTTGAGGAACCTCCATATTGCTTTCCACAATGGTTAAACTAGTTTACATTCCCACCAGCAGTGTAGGAGGGTTCCCCTTTCTCTGCATCCTTGCCAGCATTTGTTGTTTCTTGTCTTTTGGTTGTTGTCCATCCTAACTGCTGTGAGGTGATATCTCATTGTGGTTTTAATATGCACTTCCATGATATTTAGCGATGTGGAGCATCTTTTCATGTGTCTGTTGGCCATCTGAATTTCTTCTTTGTAGAGTTGCCTGTTCATATCCTCCACCCATTTTTTAATTGGGTTATTTGCTTTTTGGGTGTTGAGGCATGTGAGTTCTTTATATATTTTGGATGTTAACCCCTTATCAGATATGTCATTTATGACTATGTTCTCCCATACTATAGGATGCCTTTTTGTTCTAGTGATAGTGTGTTTTGCTGTACAGAAGCTTTTAAGTTTGATGTAGTCCCATTCATTCATTTTTGCTTTTGTTTCCCTTGCCTGAGGGAGATGTGTGCAGGAAAAAGTTGCTCATGTTTAGATGCAAGAGAGTTTTGCCTATGTTTCCTTCTAACAGTTTTATAATTTCATGACTTGCATTCAGGTCTTTGATACATTTCAAGTTTTGTGTAAGAAGTTAGACAATAATCCAGTTTCATTCTCTTGCATGTAGCTGTCCAGTTTTGCCAACACCAGTTGTTGAAGAGGCTGTCATTTCCCTATTGTATGTCCATGGCTCCTTTATCACATATTAATTGACCATATATGCTTGGGTTTATATTGGGGCTCTCTAGTCTGTTTCATTAGTCTATGGGTCTGTTCTTATGCCAGTAGCAACTTTTCTTGATTACTGTGGCTTTGTGGTAGAGCTTGAAGTTGGGAAGTGAGATCCCCCTTGCTCTATCCTTCCTTCTCAGGATTGTTTTGGCTATTCAGTGTATTTTGTGGTTCCATATGAATTTTAGAACTATTTGTTTCAGTTCTTTGAAGAATGCTGTTGGCATTTTGATAGGGATTGCATTGAATCTGTAGATTGCTTTAGGCAAGATGGCCATTTTGACAATAATTCTTCCTATCCATGAGTACAGGATGTATTTCCATTTATTGGTATCTTCTTTAATTTCTCTCATGAGTGTCTTGTAGTTTTCAGGGTATAGGTCTTTCACCTGCTTCATCAGGTTTATTCCTCAGTATTTTATTATTTTTGATGCAATTGTGAATGGAATTGGTTTCCTGATTTATCTTTCTGCTAGTTTATCATTAATGTATAGGTATGTAACATATTTCTGTGTGTTACTTTTGTATCCTGCAACTTTGATGAATTCATGTATTAGATCTAGTAGTTTTTTAATGGATTCTTCAGGGTTTTTTTATGTACAATATTATGTCATCTGCAAATAGTGACAGTTTGACTTCTTCTTTACCAATCTGGATGCCTTGTATTTCTTTGTTTTGTCTGATTGCCATGGCTAGGACCTCCAGTACTATGTTATAGCAGTGGGGAGAGCGATCATCCCTGTCTTGTTCCTGATCTTAGAGGAAAAGCTTCCAGCTTCTTGCTGTTAAGTATGATGTTGGCGATGGGTTTGTCATATATGGCCTTCATTATGTTGAGGTACTTGCCCTCTATACCCATTTTGTTGAGAGTTTTTATCATGAATGGATGTTGAAGTTTGTCGAATGCTTTTTCAGCATCTAATAGAGATGATCATGTGGTTTTTGTCCTTTTTGTTGATGTGGTGGATGATGTTGATAGATTTTCGAATGTTGTACCATCCTTTCATCCCTGGGATAAATCCTACTTGGTCATGATGGATGATCTTTTTGATGTATTTTTAAAATCAATTTGCTAATATTTTGTTGAGTGTTTTTGCATCTATGTTCATCAGGGATACTGGTCTGTAGTTTTCTTGTTTTGTGGTGTCCTTGCCTGGTTTTGGTATTAGAGTGATGCTGGCCTCATAGAATGAGTTTGGGAGTATTCCCTCCTCTTCTACTTTTTGGAAAACTTTAAGGAGGATGGGTATTAGTTCTTCATTGAATGTTTGATAAAATTCAGCAGTAAAGCCATCTGGTACAGCAATTTTATTCTTAGGTAGTTTTTTTTTTATTACCAATTCAATTTCATTGCTGGTAATTGGACTGTTCAGGTTTTCTGTTTCTTTTCAGGGTCAGTCTTAGAAGGTTGTATTTTCTAGAAAATTGTCCACTTCTCCTAGGTTATCCAATTTGTTAGCATATAATTTTTCATAGTATTCTCTAATAATTATTTGCATTTCTGTGGTGCCTATAGTATTTTTTCCTTTCTGATTTCTAAATTTTGTTTATATGTGTGCACTCTCTTTTTTTCTTGGTAAGTCTGGCTAGGAGTTTATCTATTTTGTTCATTTTCTCAAAGAACCAGCTGCTGGTTTCATTGATCTTTCTACTGTTTTATTCTCAATTTTATTTATTTATGCTTTTATCTTTATCATGTCCCACTTTGGGCCTCATTTGTTCCTCTTTTTTGAATTTCATTAATTGTGAGTTTAAACTGTTTATTTGAGATTGTCCTTCTTTCCTGAGGTAGGCCTGTATTGCAATATACTTCCCTCTTTGAATGGCTTTCACTATGTCCCACAGATTCTGGGGAGTTGAGTTGTTGTTTTCATTTGTCTTCATATATTGCTTGATCTCTGTTTTTATTTGGTCACTGATCCATTGATTATTTAGGAGCATGTTGTTAAGCCTCCATATAGTTGTGGAATGTTTTGTTTCCTCTGCACAATTTATTTCTAGTTTCATACCTTTGTGGTCTGAGAAGCTGGTTGGTACAATTTCTATCCTGAATTTACTGAGGCTCTTTATGTGGCCTAGTATGTGAGCTCTTCTTAAAAATGTTCCATGTGCACTTGTATCCTGTTGCTTTTAGGTGGAATGGTCTATAGATGTCTATTAGGTCCACCTGTTCTAATGTGTTGTTCAGTGTCTCTGTCTCCTTACTTATTTTCTGTCCATTGGAGTGAGTTGTGTGTTGAAGTCTCCTAAAATGAAGCATTACATCCATTTTTCCCTTTAATTCTGTTAATATTTGTTTCACATATTTAGGTGCTCCTTTGTTGGGTGCATAGGTTTTTACAATGGTTATATCCTCTTGATATTTGCATGAAATATCTTCTTTCATCCTTTCACTTTTAGTCTGTGTATGTCTTTGGGTTTGAGGTGAGTCTCTTGAAAGCAGCATATAGAAAGGTCTTGTTTTTTTATCCATTCTACTACTCTGTGTCTTTTGATTGGTGCATTCAGACCATTTGCATTTAGGGTGGTTATCGATGATACATACTTACTGCCATTGCAGGCTTTAGATTCATGGTTACAAAACGTTCAACAATAGCTTCTTTACTATCTAACAGTCTAACTTAACTCACTTATTATGCTATTTCAAACAGTCTGTAGGGTTTTTTCTCTCTCTTCTTTCTCTTCCTCTTACAGTCTTTTTGTATTAGGTGTTATATTCTGTACTTTTTGTGTATCCCTTGACTGACTTTGTGGGTAGTTGACTTAATTTTGCACTTGCTTAGTAATTAATTGATCTACTTCCTTTATTGTGGTTTTATTTTCTCTCATGACAGATTCTTAGCCTTAGGAGCACTTCGGTCTACAGCAGTCCTTTAAAATACACTGTAGAGACAGTTTGTGGGAGGTAAATTCCCTCAACTTTTGCTTATGTGGAAATTGTTTAATCCCTGCTTCAAATTTAAATGATAATCTTTCTGGGTAGAGTAGTCCTGGTTCAAAGCCCTTCTGTTTCATTGCATTAAATATATCATGCCACACCCTTCTGGCCTTTAAAGTTTCTGCTGAGGAGTCTGATTATAGCCTGATTTGTTTTCCTTTTTTTCTCTCTCTGGGTGCTTTTAATCCTCTTTCCTTATCCTTGATCTTTGCCATTTTAATTATTATATATCTTGGTGTTGTCTTCCTTGGGTCCCTTGTGTTGGGAGATCTGTGCACTTCCATGACCTGAGAGAGTATTTCCTTCCCCAGATTGGGAAATTTTTAGTGATTATTTCCTTAAAGAGACTTTCTATTCCTTTTTCTCTCTTCTTTTTCTGGTACCTCTATAGCGGATATATTGTTCAGTTTGGATTGGTCACACAGTTATTATTATTCTTTCATTCCTAGAGATCCTTTTTTCTCTCTGTGCCTCAGCTTCTTTGTATTCCTGTTCTCTAATTTCTATGTCATTTACTGTCTCCTCTACCTCTTCTAATCTCCATTGTATGTTTCATTTCAGATACTGTATTTTTCAAAGTTTCTCTTTCTTGAAGTCCTCCCTGAGATCTTGAATATTTTTATGTAACTCTGTGAGCATATTTATGATTTTTATTTTGAAATCTTTATCAATAAGATTAGTGATTTCAATTTCATTTAGCTCTCTTTCTGGTGTTTGAGAGATTGTGGTTTGTACAACGTCCTTTTGCCATGTCATATTTCTAATGATTAGTATGAAATAATGACTTTATGGAGGCACTTCCCTCTAGTGCCCAGAAACTATACTCTGTGGTGCTTCCCAGCACTTGGAGCAATGGCGGAGGTCACAGGTGAGTGGCACTGGTGCCTGTCAGGAGGAAAGAGCTCTTTCCTGCTTCCTGGCTGCAATGCCTGCCTCCACAGCCAGGGCCAGTGGGCTGAGCATGTAGGGAGGAACCTCTGCGTTACACCCCTGTAGCTGCTGTCGGTAGGGCTGCCCTCCAGCTGGCCTTGTGCAATGGAGGGGACAGTAGGTTTATTAGCAGTTGCTGGCTGGGAGAAAGGAGCAACAGGCTATGTATCATGGTGGGCGGCCTCAGTGCTACATTGCCAGCTGGGAGATAGAGCGCCTGAAGCTCCTGGAAGTTCTGAACTTGTTGGGGTATGTGGACTGGGATGATTTATTCCACCTGTCCTTTCTCCTGAGCAGTAAGCTTTGTGTAATCCTTGCCCCTTTAGCAGCCCTCTCACTTTAGGGAAGTCTTTCAAAGCACCCACCTTCTTTTTTCCGGGAGCAGCTGGTTTGGGGTACCTGTTCTCCACGAGTAGCTAGAATCTGTCTCTGAGTATTCTGCCTGTCTGCTTTCCAGCCCCTCTAATCTCCAGAGCACCATGCAATGTGGGTTTGTGCTCCTGGAGCAGATCTCCACGGGTGGGTGTTCAGCACTCCTGGGCTTCTGCTCTCTCCCTGCTCCATTTCTCTTCCTCCCACCTATGATCTGGGGTGAGGGAAGGACTTGTGTCCTGCCAGATCATGGCTTTGATACTTTACCATTCTCTGTGAAGTTTTCCCCATATGTAGTAGTCTGTCTCAGTCTTCAAGTTGCTCTTTCAGGATTAGCTGTATTTGCAGATTTTCATGTTACATGTGATTTTGGGAGGAGGTTTCTGCCTCACTTCTCACACTGCCATCTTTTTCCCTGCCTCCCCCAAGAACTTTTTTCCCTCAGAGGGATCTGAGAATGTTGCCACTCTGATGTCCCACCTTCACTTAACCCTCTAATGTGTATTTCCTATAAACAAGGATGTTCTCTTAGATAACCTCAGTACAGCTATCAAAATCAGGATGTTAACACAGATACATTATTACTGTCTAGTCCTGAGACCCTATCCAAGTTTTGCCAGATATTCCAGCAATTTCAGTGGCAAAGGATTTGGTTCACAATCAAGCAGTGACATTAGTCATCATTTTTCTTCTTTGAGGACCAGGTTAGAGTAGTTCCATAGTCTTTCCTTGACTTTCTTTACCTTGAGACTTTAAAAGTCTGCAGTTATTTTATAGAATATCCATCAGTTTGTTTTGGTAGGATGATTCCTCAGGATTAGATTCAGATTAAGAATCTTTGGCAGAAATACATGTCATAGATGTGATGCTATGTTCATCTCACTGGATCCTATGAAGTGGTATAAATTTCGATTTGTCCCATTACTGATAATCTTCACATCAATCTTTTGACTAAGGTGGTGTCTGCCTTTGTGATTAGTGTGCATTTTGTGGGTGAGATGCTTTGAAACTTTATACTTCATCAAAATTTCAATTTATCAATTAATATATCAGTGTGGACTCATGGTTTCCTGTTTATCCAATGGGTTATAATGCTCACTATATGTATTTTGATGGTCAAATTTGGTCACATTTGGTCACTATAAACTGGCTCTTATGATCCAGTGACATATCCCCATCTTCCTTGACTATGTCCTTGGTTTCTGGCAGACATGGCCTTCTTACCCACTCAGGCTGCACCTGAGCCAGATCTCTTCTCTGCTTGGACCCCTTCCTCATCCTATTCAGGCCTAACACCCTATTCTGAACTACCAAGTCCCCTCACCAATCTGGACAGGGATGTCTATCGTTCTCTGACCTACCTATTGGCTTTTTTTGACTTACCTAATGGCTTTAGGACTGAAGTGTTCAGGAACAGAAAGGAAGGAAAGGGAAGGGAAAGGGGAGGGAAAATAGAAAGAGTTACATACAATAAAAAAATTGCAACAATTCTCTTTCATTTACTTATATTCCGATGTTTCTTCATTCCCCACTAGAATGTAAGCTCCATGAGATGGTGCTAGTTTGTCTTATTTTACCATTATATGCCTAGCACTTAGATTATTTCTTGACACAAAGTAGGCATGTTTTAAACTTTTTGAATAAATTAATGAATGAATGACATGAGAAAAAATTATCTTTATAGCTACTATGTTGGAAAATGTACAGAACCTACAACCCAACTTACGCAAGCCTTGAACTGAAACCTGGCTTGAGTGTCACACCCAGCACAGAGCATGGCTCCTAGTAGGTGCTCAGGAAGTTCTTTCTGAGTGGGCACACCCAAGGAGTTACCTGATATGTACATTTTACTTGCTGTGTGTGTCACAGTGGAAGAAAAAGCTGGCAACTATGGTTTTAAATGATGAAAGAAGTTTACTCAATTTTCATATGATAACAGGATGAATAGGTTCAATGTTCAATTTGAACATAACAAACATTTAACACTTAACAAATGTTTGTTAAATAAGTGAGGTGGAATAATCATCAGAGGTGGAAATGGAGTTGGATAAATTCAGGCTAGTAAATATGAGAAGGAAAACCAGAAATTAAATGATTTAAATGCTGGGTTAGACAGAAGGCAGAGATCTGTGGGTCTCAGTAGAGACAGACTAATGACAAAGAAAGATGCTGAAGGGTGTACTCTGATTATAGTTTAAAACCTCATTTCAAGATTTAGTGACATAAAGTAAATTACTAACATGATTTGCCAGCATCTGTCTACTTATAACTACGGTTCTTTCCTCCACAGCAATAGGAATGCTTTTCAAATTAAAATAATTCATTTACCTCCCCCATCCAGGTGGAGTGTAAGAAAAAAGGTCCTACAGACTTTTAACCAGATGTATTTAGGCTATTTTGTATCAACCTGAAAGATGAATTGTTCATCCTTTCAATAAATACTGATGGTCTAGTCTGTGCAAAGGTGCTGTCTTAGGTGCAGGAGGTACAACACTGGGGCAGGGAGGATCCCTACCTCCTTGGACTTTGCAGCCTGATAAAAGCCAGAGTAGACAGAGACAGGGGAGGCCCAAGGACAGACTACAGAGCCAGGACATCAAAAACAAAATGGAAAAGTCAGTGTTTTGGAGCAATGAATCAGTCCTTCAGAACACGTAGTCACTGCTTTTGCTTGAGATATTGTCGTTTCACAAAACACACTTCTCCAAAGCAGGCATGAATGTTTTCGTTATCCACCCTGTTCTCTGCCCCAGCATGGCAGGTGATTGGGCAATCATTATAATCCAACTGCATCTGATGCTAGTTTGACCCAGACTATTTAACTGTGTAGAGTTTGGGGTTCCATATGTGAGGCAAAGTTACAAAACTCTTAAAAAATAGGATATATGAGGAAAGACTAAAGTAATAAGAGGGAGGTTGCTGGTGATAAAAATAATAGCCTTCAGGACCTTCAAAGTGTGACTGATGTTAGGCCAAGAAAGTTTTCTCAGATTTGAATTTAAAAGTGTTTGAAATAGACAAAAAAATATATTTAAAACAAAAAGGAAAAATTGCAATCATGATTAGTAGTAGTGTTATCTCCACACTGCAATAAAAGGAACACAAACAGAACAACATGCAACATTGGGCCTGGGAACACAGACCAGCCTAGAGACCAAGACTCAAATTTAAGTTTAGTTTCTAAACTATTTTCAAGTTGAATATGTTCAAGTTTGGATGTCAAGAGAAAGAAATAAAGGTCCCCTGAGGCCATGCAGAGGAAGAGCTGTAGACACAGACTGACTAATGTTCTGCTTCCTGCTTTTTATTTGACTTGCTATAAGAATTGCCACCCAATGGCCAGCATACATGGGCTTTGAAAAGATCTGTAATTTCTTTCTCTTCGTGATTCTGTGCGCTGCTGTATAGAGCAAGAAAAACAAAACTAGAGATGGTTTTCCTGATTCCCACAGCCACAACCTGCCCTTGCCAATGAAAGCCCCAGCCCCTGAAAGTCAGACATAACCCATCAGTCGATGTTCATTTTCTACTGTGTGTCAGGGCAAGGTGCTTTCTCGTAAGGGTGACCTGGGTGAGAAGCTGGGATAAGGGATATACCCAAACCTGGGGACCCAACAGGAGCTAATGCGGATCACATGCTCACCCCCAGGGCCTGATCTGAACATCTTCATAGAACTTGTAAGTATTTCTCTTATAGAAAATAAGAGAATTTTGCTTCTCTTTTCTTTCCCATTCTTGTCAGTTCAAGTTTTTTCGTGTGTCCTAATAACCATATATTTCATTTTCCACCCATCCAGACTCCTCGCTTCTCCCCACTCGGTCTTGGGAGAACACATAGATGTTATTGGTCACAAAGCAACTCTCCATGCTTGCCAGAGTCACAAATCCACTTTCGGATGGGTTCACAGCAATGTTGTCATAGTCACAAGACATGTCATCGGGAATGGCTTCTCTTGAACACACTCGGAATGAAATGTTCTGCAGGTCTGGCCGGGTCTCAGCCAGATCAGCCTCGCTTTGTTTCCGTATGACCTTATAGACCTCTAGGTCCGGGCTGTTTCCTTGGTGAGGAGAGGGCCAGATGGCATGCTGCCCCTTTGTGCTGGGGCCTGGCTGCTCCCATTTCCTAGGAGGAAGGAAAACCAGGGCTGAGTATTTTAGACAAGGGGATCAAGTTACCTCTATGCCTCCTGTGCAGACAGAAGGAAGTCATCCTTGTAGTCACTATGCTGTACTTCTCACCCACCTACACTTATAGGTCAGGGCTTGGGGTGGGGTGGGGTAACAAAACAGGAAACTGTTATGTTCACTGTGATGGTGTATTTATCACTCCCTGCTGCCAGAGCACAAAACAGAGGTGGTCATACTGGGATCCCCAGATCCCCCAGAGGCCCATGGATAGAGCTGGATGGGGAAAAATATCACATTTTTAGAAACTTGTCTCTAAGAGAAATCTAGCTTGTCTTCCAATTTGTGTAGAATAAGTAATATCTTTGACTTGGTCACCAATAGAAATTAGTATTTTCATATTACATCACTGTTATTATAGATGCCTTATAATAGTTTGCTTTCATCTCTATTTCAAAATTATGATCATTATACCCACCACTAAATAATGGAACATTAATAAAGAAGCACATGCATTACTGTATCACCTCTTCAGTTTTGGAAATATTTGGTAAGCTGCGTATCAGCATAATTGCTTCCCTTACAATCCAGTGTATTCTGGGAAGAGGTCTATAAGTTTCATCAGACAGCTACAGGGATTTGTGGCACAAAAAGGGTTAAAACTTCCTGAGATGGACTCCTGCTTCAAAGTCATAATTCCCAAATCCTGGTGAGGTGCTAAATAGGTAGAGAAAGAGAGGGAAATCAGGAATGATTTGTAGCTTTTGAAATGGATTCAATTTTTAGATTAAAAGGAATTAACTAATAAAAATGGTCAAAGTAAGAGCTATCATTTTTGAGTGCTTACATATGCTTGTTCTGCATGTATTAATTGCTTTTATTTTCCTCCTAATAATCCTATAAGGAAGTTATTATTAAATGAAGTAGGGTCTATACTGGAATCTTACTAATTCATCTTAAATTGCTCATCTAAGATCTAAGTCAAATTTTAAATCAGACATTAGTTTTCCTGCTGTGAAATGGGCATACCGGCCCTCTTCTATGCTTATCACATTGATGGGGAATAAATGGTAACTGAGAAGAGCTCTGGGTACCTAAAAAATGTTGGCACTTCATGGGCAAACAGAGATGCTCTAGGCTACTTAGTGTAGTTATTTTGTGGCAACCTACAATTGTGTATTCAAGTAAAGGAAAAGTCAGTTTAAAGGATTTGGTTATTTCATTTTGAACAATATGATTTAGTTTCAGATGTTTGCCAGAATGCTTTAAAACAGTCATTTTTCATGTGGCTCATTATTCATTCCTTCACTTACCCAACAAAAAATTTTTGTTGTGAGAAAGTACATTTGTGAGTGCACTTTGCTGAATGATATGTGGATACACGGGAAGTGAATAACACAGATTCATCCCTCAAGTCATTTAAAATCTTCCACACAGAAAAATTAAAGAATGTTTAAGACAACTCTCTTAATTCCAGCTAAGCACAAATGCTTAGTACTTCTGAATACTCTGAGTCCATCAGAGATATTACTTTCAAATCTGCCATGATGATTCTCTTGGAAAGGTCATGGTTTTTAATGAGTAAACAGGGCAATGTTGAAATGTTAGAGTTCAGAACTTACAAAGATTTACATGATGAAGGTTTTACTTGCCTCCTTCTACAGACCCAAACCCAACATACAACTGTGGTGACCACGAGGAGGAGGAGAAGGGGAATGCTGGGGATTAGGATGTAGGTAAGTTTCAAGGCAGCTTCTGAAAAGAAAAATGCACATTATTAGCATTATGTGCTCCAAAACAGGCTTAAAAAAGCATAATCAGCACAGAGTATTCCAAGGAGCACATTCCTAGAAGGAGATAGATATACTGTTACTCAGTTAGGAAAGTCCCCTAGTTTTAATAAATGAGGATTTTCTACCTGTCCTATTACCCTAACCACTAGAGAAAAGAAGTTTAGATTTTGTGGTCTCTCGTAAAATATCAGAAGGGCACTTCTGTTAACTAAAATTTTTTTTCAGAGGGAAGAGATTCTCTCTTTTCTTGTTCTTCCTCTCCCTTAATAAAGCAGAGGCTGCTGGATGGCACGATGTCTTGATTCTAAGGACAGAAGTAGTGGTCTCAAGGTGGGATCGGAGAGAGGGAGCGAAATGAAGCAAGCTGGAAATCTCAGTGTTTATTACCAAGAAAGACAAGGTTTCAGGAATCCCATGCATCAGACTGTACACCCTTCCCAACATTTCTAAAGCTGATTGGATCCAGCAGGGCCATGAGCAGGGATTGCGGGTCTACTGTCCTGCCCTGTCTTCTCCTCTACAACTTAGGACCTGAGGAATCAAGGATTAGGGACTGACCCCTTTCCTGTTCTCACTGGTCCAAGGTTTCCAACCAGGCAGAGGGTGTTGCTTGTCTTTCTGTTAGGTTGCAAACCTGATGACCACAACAAACAAACAACCAAAAAAGAAAAAACCTACTCTGACCACCACCAGAATAATAATGACCAATAAAAATGCCACCCACCTCTGTGTAGTACTTTGTACTTTTTTCAAATCACTTTCGTGTATTATTTTTGTTGTATAATAATTTGACTGGTCTTTGTCCCTGGTTTATGGGACATAGGTTCTAAATCTTTGGAATTTCTCAGGAGTGACTTTTTGTTTTAATTTTTTATTAAGGTATCATTGATACACACTCTTATGAGGTTTCACATGAAAAAACAATGTGGTTACTACATTTAACCATATTATCAAGTTCCCACCCATACCCCGATGTAGTCACTGTCCATCAGTGCAGCAAGTTGCCACAGATCCACTATGTGCCTTCTCTGTGCTACACTGTTCTCCCCGCAATGCCCCCCACCATGTGTACTAAACATAATACCCCTCAATCCCCTTCTCCCTCCCCCCCTGCCCACCTTCCCCCACCCCTCCCCTTTGGTAACCACTAGTTCATTCTTGGAGTCTCTGAGTCTGCTGCCATTTTGTTCCTTCAGTTTTGCTTCATTGTTATACTCCACAAATGAGAGAAATCATTTGGCATTTGTCTTTCTCCACCTGTCTTATTTCACTGAGCATAATGTCCTCCAGCTCCATCCATGTTGTTGCAAATGGTTGGATTTGCTTGTTTCTTATGACCAAATAGTATTCCATTGTGTATATGTACCACATCTTCTTTATCCATTCATCTACTGATGAACACTTAGGTTGCTTCCATATTTTGGCTATTGTAAAAAGTGCTGCCATAAACAGAGGGATGCATATGTCTTTTTGAATCGCAGAGGTTGTATTCTTTGGGTAAATTCCAAAGAGTGGAATTCCAGGGTCAAATGGCATTTCTATTTTCAGTTTTTTGAGGAACCTCCATACTACTTTCCACAATGGTTAAACTAGTTAGTTTACATTCCCACCAGCAGTGTAGGAGGGTTCTCCTTTTTCTGCATCCTCACCAGCATTTGTTGTTCTTAGCCTTTTCAATGCTGGCCATCCTCACTGGTGTGAGGTGATATCTCATTGTGGTTTGAATTTGCACTTCCATGATGATTAGTGATGTGGGGCATCTTCTCATGTGTCTGTTGGCCATCTGAATTTCTTCTTTGAAGAACTGTCTCTTCATATCCTCTGCCCATTTGTTAATCGGGTTATTTGCTTTTTGGGTGTTGAGGCATGTAAGTTCTTTATTTATTTTGGATGTTAACCCCTTGTCAGATATATTATTTACAAATATATTCTCCCATACTGTAGGATGCCTTTTTGTTCTGTTGACAGTGTCCTTTGCTGTACAGAAACTTTTTAGTTTGATGTAGTCCCATGAGTTCATTTTTGCTTTTGTTTCCTTTGCTTGAGGAGATGCGTTCAGGAAGAAGTTGTTCATGCTTATATTCAGGAGATGTTTGCCTATGTTGTCTTCTAAGAGTTTTATGGCTTCATGACTTTCATTCAAGTCTTTGATCCATTTCGAGTTTACTTTTGTGTATGGGGTTAAACAATAATCCAGTTTCATTCTCTTGCATGTAGCTGTCCAGTTTTGCCAACACCAGCTGTTGAAGAGGCTGTCATTTCCCCACTGTATATCCATGGCTCCTTTATCATATATTAATTGACCATATATGGTTGGGTTTATATCAGGACTCTCTAGTCTGTCCCACTGGTCTATGGGTCTGTTCTTGTGCTAGTACCAAACTGTCTTGATTACTGTGGCTTTGTAGTAGAGCTTGAAGTTGGGGAGCATAATTCCCCCTGCTTTATTCTTCCTTCTCAGGATTGCTTTGGCTATTCGAGGTCTTTTGTGGTTCCATAGGAATTTTAGGATGATTTTCTTTAGTTCGTTGAAGAATGCCGCTGGTATTTTGACAGGAATTGCATTGAATTTATAGATTGCTTTAGGCAGGATGGCCATTTTGACAACATTAATTCTTCCTATCCATGAGCATGGGATGTGTTTCCATTTATTGGTATCTTCTTTAATTTCTCTCATGAGTGTCTTGTAGTTTTCGGAGTATAGGTCTTTCACCTCCTTGTTTAGGTTTATTCCTAGGTACTTTATTATTTTGATGCAATTGTGAATGGAATTGTTTTCCTGATTTCTCTGTCTGCTACTTCATTGTTACTGTATAGGAATGCCACAGATTTTTGTGTATTAATTTTGTGTCCTGCAACTTTGCTGAATTCAGATATTAGATCTAGTAGTTTGGGAGTGGATTCTTTAAGGTTTTTTATGTACAATATCATATCATCTGCAAACAGGGAGAGTTTAACTTCTTCCTTACCAATCTGGATGCATTTTATTTCTTTGTGTTGTCTGATTGCCATGGGTAGGACCTCCAGTACTATGTTGAAGAGAAGTGGGGAAAGTGGACATCCTTGTGTTTTTCCAATCTTAAAGGAAAGGATTTCAGCCTCTCACTGCTAAGTATGATGTTGGCTGTACATTTGTCATATATGGCCTTTATTACATTGAGGTACTTGCCCTCTATACCCATTTTGTTGAGAGTTTTTATCATGAATGGATGTTGAATTTTGTCAAATGCTTTTTCAGCATCTATGGAGACAATCATGTGGTTTTTGTCCTTCTTTTCACTGATGTGGTGGATGATGTTGATGGATTTTCAAATGTTGTACCATCCTTGCATCCCTGGAATAAATCCTACTTGATCATGATGGATGATCTTTTTGATGTATTTTTGAATTTGGTTTGCTAATATTTTGTTGAGTATTTTTGCATCTATGTTCATCAGGGATATTGGTCTGTATTTTCTTTTTTTTGTAGTGTCTCTCCCTGGTTTTTGTATTAGAGTGACACAGAATGAGTTTGGGAGTATTTCCTCTTCTTCTACTCTTTAGAAAACTTTAAGGAGGATGGGTTTTAGGTCTTCACTAAATGTTTGATAAAATTCAGCGGTGAAGCCATCTGGTCCAGGGATTTTGTTCTTTGGTAGTTTTTTAATTACCAGTTTGATTTCATTGCTGGTAATTGGTCTGTTCAGATTTTCTGTCTCTTCCTTGGTCAGCCTTGGAAGGTTGTATTTTTCTAGAAAGTTGTCCATTTCTTCTAGGTTATCCAGTTTGTTACCACATAAATTTCATAGTATTCTCTAATAATTCTTTGTATTTCTGTGGTGTCCATAGTGATTTTTCCTTTCTCATTTCTGATTCTGTTTATGTGTGTAGACTCTCTTTTTCTCTTGATAAGTCTGCCTAGGGGTTTATCTATTTTGTTTATTTTCTTGAAGAACCAGCTCTTGCTTTCATTGATTCTTTCTATTGTTTTTTTCTTCTCGATTTTATTTATTTCTGCTCTAATCTTTATTATGTTCCTCCTTCTACTGACTTTGGGCCTCATTTGTTGTTCTTCTTCTAGTTTCATTAATTTTGAGTTTAGACAGCTTATATGGTATTGTTCTTCTTTCCTGAGGTAGGCCTGTATTGCAATATACTTTCCTCTTAGCATGGCCTTGGCTGAGTCCCACAGATTTTGCAGTGTTGAATTATTATTGTTATTTGTCTCCATATATTGCTTGATCTCTGTTTTTATTTGTTCATTGATCCACTGGTTATTGAGGAGCATGTTGTGAAGCCTCCATACATTTGTGGGATTTTTCATTTTCTTTGCATAATTTATTTCTAGTTTTATACCTTTGTGGTCTGAGAAACTGGTTGGTACAATTTCAATCTTTTTGAATTTACCAAGGCTCTTTTTGTGGCCTAGTATATGATCTATTCTTGAAAATGTTCCATGTGCACTTGAGAAAAATGAGTATTCTGCTGCTTTTGGGTGTAGAGTTCTGTAGATGTCTGTTAGGTCCATCTGTTCTAATGTGTTGTTCAGTGCCTCTGTGTCCTTACTTATTTCCTGTCTGGTTGATCTCTCCTTCAGAGTGAGTGGAATGTTGAAGTCTCCTAGAATGAATTCATTGCATTCTATTTCCCCTTTTAATTCTGTTAGTATTTGTTTCACACACATCGGTGCTCCTGTGTTGGGAGCATAGATATTTATAATGGTTATATCTTCTTGTTGGATTGACACCTTGATCATTATGTAATGTCCTTCTTTGTCTCTTTGACTTTCTTTGAAGCCTATTTTGTCTGATACAAGTACTGCAACTCCTGCTTTTTTCTGTCTATTCATTGCATGAAATGTCCATCCCTTCACTTTTACTGTATGTATGTCTTTGGGTTTAAAGTGAGTCTCTTGTAGGCAGCATATAGATGGGTCTTGTTTTTTTATCCATTCAGTGACTCTATGTCTTTTGATTGATGCATTCAGTCCATTTACATTTAGTGTGATTACTGATAGTTATGTACTTATTGCCATTGCAGACTTTAGATTTGTGGTTACCAAAGGTTCAAGGTTAACTTCTTTACTATCTAAGAGTCTAATTTAACTCACTTAATATGCTATTACAAACACAATCTAAGGGTTCTTTTCTTTTTCTCCTCTTTTTTCTTCCTCCTCCAGTCTTTATATATTCAGTATTATATTCTGTACTCTTTGTCTATCCCTTGATTGACTTTGGGGATAGTTAATTTATTTTTGCATTTGCTTAGTAATTAGCTGTTCTACTTTCTTTACTCTGGTTTTATGTCCTCTGGTGACAGCTATTAAACCTTAGGAACACTTCCATCTACAGTTGTCCCTCCAAAATAGACTGTAGGGATGGTTTGTGGGAGGTAAATTCTCTCAGCTTTTGCTTATCTTGAAATTGTTTAATCCTTCCTTCAAATTTAAATGATAATCTTGCCAGATAAAGTAATCTTGGTTCCAGGCCCTCCTGCTTAATTGCATTAAATACATCATGCCACTCCCTTCTGGCCTGTAAGGTTTCTGCTGAGAAGGCAGGAGTGACTTTCTTATTCATGAGACCCTCAGTTGGTACCAGAGTTTAGGCTGATGAGATGTCTCAGGAAAGGGACCTAGAGATGGAGCTCAGTTATACAAACAATGATCAAGTCACTCATGCCTAGGTAATGAAACCTCAATAAAATCTCTGTGTAACAAGGCTCAGTGGAGCTTTCTGGTTGGTGAACACACTGACTTGCCAGGCGAGTGGTGCATCTGACTCCACAGGGCAAGGACATGGAAGGTCTCCATATCTAACCCTATGTGTTTCTCCATTTGGCTGCTCCTGGGTCCTTTGTAATAAAATGTAGTCATAAGTATAGTGTTTTCCTGAGTTCTGTGATTGTTCTAGTGAATTATCATACCTGCGGGGGTTGTGGGCACCCCCTGAATTTGTAGCCAGTTAATCAGAAGTGCAGGTGGCTTGGGGACCCTCCTTCAGCTTGTGGCTGAGGTCTGTCATGAGGGCGGTCTTGTTGCCAACTGAGCCCTTAACCTGTGGGGTCTGTGTTAACGCAGAGTGTCTAGTGTCAGAATTGAATTGCAATATTGCAATATCCTATTTCATTTTATGGACACAATAATGCTCTCAGGTAAGTGAGAAAAATATTATTACTTCCATTATGCAAATGATCAAACTGAAGATAATGAACTGGTTTTTAAAAATTGCCCAGTGACAAAAACCCAGATCTCCCTCTTGAAACTCCAGGTGAGAGTTGAGGTTGAAAGTCCATTAGCACTATAATTTATCACCCCATTTTTAAAATATTTTACGATTTAACTCTTAAAATGTTTTTGCCCATTTCCTCTATTTGTTTCACAAGTGAACGTTAACCATGCTGTCATTCACTACAGCCTGGGTCTTTCTCCCACTTCTCGACATCCATTTTCCTTAGGATCTCCCACCCCCACCGAGCCATGACTTCTGGGTGGCTCCCAAGGCTCTGCTTTCACACTAGTTTTTCACCTCCTGTCTGGTCTAATCTCTCCCATTGTCTCAAGATAGCTCCATTTGCATACTTCTCTGATAAAATCTAACACTTAACACAGTTTCCGAAAAGTCACAAATGCCCTGCTAGTTCCACTTTTAAGTGGCTATGGGAAAGAACAAAAACAGAATGTAACCACAGTTGACTTGTGATTGGGAGTGTTCCATTATCTGCTTTTCCCTGGACACATCTGTCCATACCTTTGTTTGCTTTAAATGTTTCTTTGTCATCTTCTTTCTCTGTGTCTTCTGGAAGTATGGGTATTGCTGGCTCTGTTTTTACCCCTGGAGAGAGACACATGGACCTGAGACCCTGGGGAAAAGCAGCATAATCCAGATATTCTCTGAGGTCCTACCAGGTTCAAGGTGGGAGGCCAAAAAGCAATAGCAATCTGACCAGTGCCATGTATAAACATAGAAAAGCAAAGAGTTTAATTTGTTTGTCTAGAGGTTCAATTGTTTTCATTTTTCTGGTGAGACTCTTATTGCCAAGAATCATGCACTGAAATGACCAGCAAGTAGCTGGCACTGAGGCCTATAAAATGCTGAAGAGCCAAGGGGAAGGGCCAATGACTCACTTCTTGGACCAGAATTTATCACTTTGGCTTCTTGTCTCATTAGATGAATTATTCCTTTCATATTGTCAATGATGACAAGTAATATCCCAAACTGAATTTGCAGTTGTTGCTTTTCAGCTTTGAGAGAAGTAAGCATTGTTAGAGAGTGAGATTAATGAACTACTTGTCAAGGCCAGATATGGCATATACCTGTCCAAATGGTCTAGGTTAACATCAATGGTCTCTCTGTTGAATAATCTGGTCTACCGAACATGATTCTAGGCTTATGAAGAGGGGCTGTGAAACAGCCCAAATTAACCCAAATCTCAAATAACAGGCTTACCTCCAGGCCTTTTAGGAGCTGTTGGTTTCTCTAGCAGAAACAAAAATGAAAATGATTACTAAATTTGTACCATCTGAATTAAATTGGCCAGAACATAGCATCCATTTATTTGCTCATTCAGTCATCCAATAAACTGCATTCAGTGTTACTAGATACCAGAAACTGGGTTAGTAAATCAGAAGAGTCACTTCTGCACAAAAATTAGCCCTCCCCCAGCAGCTGCTTATGAAATTAGAAAGTCGAGAATTCAATCACATAACTTGGGAGCAGACTCATTACCACTGGAATATTTGCAAATGAAATTGTTCTTCACGTTGCATCGGTCGTCATTCCACTGGAACATGTAGGGGCCACCAGTGCCAGCAGGTGCAGACGGCTGATAGTACATAACCACACAGACCTCACTGCCACAGGAAGGCTCATCCATGTACCAGTTCCTGTAAGAAAGGGGACAAGAATGGAATCAACTGGAGAAGAATGCCCAAAGATTTCAAAGCCTTTGTTTTCCCATCAGCTTCTATTGAGCCATGAACTTAAGATTCTGCTTCAGAACATGATACAGAGAGAGGAACAGAAGTACTGCCAGTAAGTAGATCTGCATGCTTTCTAATATGGACATCACAATCAATCATCTGACATTTGCCATGACCTCTATGCAGGGAGGAATATACTACCATATGATGTCTGCAAAGTACCATGAGAAAAAGCAGCTAGCCCAGCCAGTTTTTATCTTCTTAGTTCTTTCTTGCTTTTTGCTATGTTTTGTTCTTCTTTTCTAGAAATCAGATGCACTGAGAAGAGGTATGGTTTATCTCATCCAGATCTTGCCCTGAATGCATCTCCCTGTGCTTTTCAACAGTCATTGCTGCTTTCCTAGCCCTGGAATTAGATGGGATTCAAGCATAAGAGCAAGCCTTCAGAAATGCAGAGGCTGTCAAAGAAGGTGAGTGAGTGAGAACAAAAGCAGTAGTCTTTTTTCAGTTTTTCAGTTGTTTCCACTTCATCAGGCTAATGAACCCCTCTGTCAATTTCTGCTGCTAGATTTCTTGTCTTTGTCTCCCTAGTTTTTCGAAAAGATGAATTAGCAGCCTCAGCAGTACTTGGAATTATATGGTGCTGCCACCCAGTTGGATATATGGGTGCCAGGTTAAGGACTTGGATTCCAGAGTCTGAACGCTGTGAGCACCCACTCCATGTATTAACTTGGGGCTGGCATTTGTAGTCTGCTGGTTACACATCTAAGCTCTTTCCTTCTGAGGCTCAAGTACTGCCCTGATGTTCAGGTTGTCTAGCTGGGCCCTGCTGCTCTGCCTAGCTCTTGTCAGAGCCCCTCATTGTCAGAGCCCCTCATTATGAGATAGCTATGAGACAGGGCTCCTCACAGGACTGTGGAATGGCTCTGCTTGATTGCTGTGTTGCTGTCTACCAAAATGAAAATCCTTTGTGCATCCACTGGATAATTGCTGAGCTTGCAACACTGCTTGGATGCTATGCTGGGACAGCTGGAGGCCCTGACTGGGGCTGGGCTCTGTACCTCATTAGTAACCTCCAGGCCATTTTCCAAACATTGGTGGACCACCTGCCTTGACTTGCCTTGTTTTCCTCCCACACTGGCTTCATGTTATTTAATTTCACAGATGATGGAATAGATGGAATATTAGGCCTGGCACCTAGTTTCTGGACCCAAGTCAGATTTTAGACTCAGAACTCCTGACAGAAGGACAGGCCAGGTTCCCAGGAGGAAGCACCCTGCAACACCATTACAGGTTTACATGGGAATAAGGTCTCCTGTTTTGTCCCACAGACACCTATGACCATTTACTAAAGTATACACTGGGGAAAGGGGAATATCCAAGTATTACAAGTACCATTGGATATGGGGTACAAGTTGATATTGATACCCAAAGACTTGAAGTATCATCAATGCTACTTATTAGAGTGGGAGCATATTGAGGCCAAGTGTTAAGTGGACTTCTGGCCTAGGATCAGCTCACAGTGTAACTCATCCAATGGTCATTCCCTAGTCCCCGGAATAGACATATTTGGCAGTTGGTATAGTCCCACATTGGTTCCTTTGCCTGTGGGGTAAGACCTGTAATAGTGGAGAAGGCCAAGTGGAAGCTTCTGAAACTTCAGTCTTCCCCACCTTCTTCAAAACAGTAAATAAGAATCAATACCTTATCCATGGGAAGATAACAGAAATCAGTACCACCCTTAAAGATTTAGAGAACACATCATATACCCTATCATATCTCTATTTAATTCATCAATCTGGCTTCTGCAAAAACCAGGCAGTTCCTGGTGGATGATACTAGAGCATAAACTCAACCAAGTAGAAGCCTCAGTTATAGCTGCTGTGCTATAAATGGTATCTTTGCTCAATAAATCAGGTTAACATGTCCTTGGGTACCTTGTATATAGATCTGGTGAACACGTTCTTTTCCATTTGTATCAGAAAGAGAATCAGAAATAGTTTGCATTCACTTGGAATGAACAACCACATATATTTATGGTCTTGCTTCAGAAATACATTAATTTTCCAACCTTCTGTCATAATCTTGTGTAAAGAGACCTGGATTGCATTGACATCTTGGAGAAAATGACACTGGTCTACTATATTGCTGACATCATGCTAACTGAACCAGATGATCAAGAAGTAGGTAATACTTTGGAGGCCTTAGTAAAAGTCATGTACTTTACAGGGTTAGAGATAAACCCTGTGAAGTTTCAGGAGCCTTCTACTTCATGAAGATGTGTAGGTGTCTAGTGATCTAGGAAATGCCAGACATCCCTTTCAAGTTAAAGGACAAACTATTTCATTTTGCAGTAATTTGAAACATTCTACAATAATTTGAAGAAGGAAGAACAGCAATTTGTAGTCTTCCTTGGCTTCTAGAGGCAGCATGTCTTACAACTGGGAATATCGCTCTGGCCCATATACCAGCTGACACAAAAGACAGCCAGTTTTGGCTGAGGTACAGGGTAGAAATGGATTCTGAAGCAGGTCTAGGCTGTGGTGCAAGAAGACTTGCACTGGGCCATACAAACCAGCAGAACCTGTTATTAGAAATATCAGTGGTGGGAAAAATGCCTATAAAATTTGTGACAAGCCCAAGGTGCTCAAGATAGCAGTGTGAGGAAGGTGGTGGAAATCTTCTCCCAAAACCATATATATTTTGAAAATATAGCAAATACAACTATTCCTAAAAGAGAGACCAGAAGATACAGTACAATGGCCAGGCTACATCTACATCTCTGAGAACTCAGCATCCCTTGCAAAGGGTAAGATGCAAAGCTGTGACCTGGCGGGACCCAAGCAATCCCCCTACCCCAGCTCACTGGAAGGAGGAAAAGAATCATAGTGGGGAGGGAGTAGAAGCACAGGACTGCTAAATAACCAGCCCTAGTAATCTGCACCAGGAGCACAGACACACATTGCATGGTGTACTGGATATTTGAGAAACAGAAAAGTAAAATCTGAAATGGAGACTGTGAGTGGGTCCCCACAGATGGCTCCCCTGGGACAAATTAAAAGAGGGTGCTTTTTAAAAGTCTTAAAGGGACATGTGTATAACAGGTGGACAAAATCTTTCTGGTACACTCAGCCCAGCAGGCTGGGAATCTTAAGGAACTTAAGGCGCCCTAACCTCCTGGGGGGGCAACACAGCTCCGAAGCCTCTCATGGCGATAAGCAGCCTGCCATTCATTACCCCCACTAGCACTGCAACCAAAGTGGCAGACCTGCCATTGCTGTGGAACATTCGGGGAGCAGCCCTGCCCACAGCAACCACACAGAGTCTTCTCCCAGTGTGCAGCTAACAGGGCCAGACCCAGAGGCTGCCACCAGCATGCAACTGCCCAGCACAGACTGAGGAAGCCAGCACAAAGACCAGCAAGCACAAAGGGACCCCATTCTCACAGAACACACGCTGCGCACCTGTGAACCCCAGCAGGGTTTAGGCTATCTCAAGGGCTGTCTTGCCCATGGAAGCTCGGAATTAACCCAGAGACTGCTCCCTGTGTGTGGGTAACTGGCACAGGCAGTGGATAAGGGCAAGGTGACCAATAAGCAGGGAGCGACTTTGTTCTCCCAGCTGACACATGCGCCAATTGCCGGGGAAGACTTCTATCACCATGAAAAGGCAGAAGAATCTGCTGCAGTCCAAAATCACTCAAACAATGCCAGAGAGAGGGCCTGGTGAGATATATATAACCAATCTTCCTGAAAAAGAATTCAAAATAAAAGTCATAACCATGCAGATGGAGCTGCAGAGAAATATGCAAGAGCTAAGGAATGAAGTCCAGAGGGAGATAACAGAAATGAAACAATCTCTGTAAGGCCTTAAGAACAGACTGGATGAGGTGCAAGAGACTGTTAATGGAATAGAAATCAGAGAATAGGAACACAAAGAAGCTGAGGCAGAGAAAGATAAAAGGATCTCCAGGAATGAAAGAATATCAAGAGAACTGTGTGACCAATCCAAACAGAACAATACTCACATAATAGTGGTACCAGATGAAGAAGAGAGAGAAAAAGGGATAGAAAATATCTTTGAAGAAATAATTGCTGAAAAATTCCTCAAGCTGGAGAAGGAAATACTCCCTCAGACCACAGGAACCCACAGATCTCCCAACAGAAGAGACCCAAGGAGGAAAACACCAAGACATATAATAATTAAAATGGCAAAGATCAAGGACAAGGACAGGGAATTAAAAGCAGACAGAGAGAGAAAAAAGTTCACTTACAAAGGAAAACACATCAGCCTATCATCAGATTTCTTAACAGAAACCTTATTGGCTAAAAGAGAATGGCATGATATATTCAATGCAATGAAACAGAAGGGCCTCAAACCAAAAATACTTTATCCATCAAGATTATCATTTAAATTTGAAGGAAGGACTAAACAATTTCCAGATAAGCAAAAGTTGAGGGAATTTGCCTCCCACAAACCACCTCTACAGGGTATTTTAAAGGGGCTGCTCTAGATGGAAGTACCCTAAGACTGAATAGATGTCACCAGAGAAAATAAAATCACAGCAAAGAAAGCAGACCAACCAAATACTAACTAAAGGCAAAAAATAAAATCAGCTTTCCACAAAAGGGTCAAGGGAAACACAAAAGAGTACATAAAAAAAACACCTAACATATAAAGAGTGGAGGAGGAAGAATAAGAAGGGAGAGAAATAAGGAATCATCAGACTGTGTTTATAATAGCGTAATAAGTGAGTTGAAGTTAGACGGTTAGATAGTAAAGAAGCTACCCTCGAACCTTTGGTAACCACGAATCCAAACCCCACAATGGCAATAAGTACGTATCTATTGATAACCACCCTAAATGTAAATGAACTGAATGCACTAATCAAAAGACACAGAGTAATAGAATGGATAAAAAAGCAGGACCCATATCTATGCTGCTTACAAGTGACTCACCTCAAACCCAAAGACATGCACAGACTAAAAGTGAAAGGATGGGAAAAGATATTTCATGCAGACAATAGGGAGAAAAAAAGCACATGTTGCAGTACTTGTATCAGAGAAAATAGACTTCAAAACAAAAAAAGTAACAAGAGATAAAGAAGGACATAATGATAAAGGGGTCAGTCCAACAAGAGGATATAACCATTATAAATATCTATGCACCCAACACAGAAGCACTGACATATGTGAAACAAATACAAACAGAATTAAAGGAGGAAATAGAATGCAATGCATTCCTTTTAGGAGACTTCAGCACACCACTCACTCCAAAGGCAGATCAACCAGACAGAAAAGAAGTAAGGACACAGATGCACTGAACAACACATTAGAACAGATCGACCAAACAGACATCCACAGAACTCTACACCCAAAAGCAGCAGGATACACATTCTTCTCAAGTGCACACAGAACATTTTCCAGAATAGACCACATACTAGGCCACAAAAAAAGCCTCAGTAGTGCTTGCTTTGGCAGCACATATACTAAAATTAGAATGATACAGAGAAGACTACCATGGCCCCTGCGCAAGGATGACATGCAAATTCATGAAGCATTCCATATTTTAGAATACTCCCAAACTCATTCTACAAGTCTAACATCACTCTAATACCAAAACCAGGCAAAGACACCACAAAAAAAGAAAATTACAGACCAATATTCCTGATGAACATAGATGCAAAAATACTCAACAAAACATTAGCAAACTGAATTCAAAAATACATCAAGAGGATCATACACCATGGCCAAGTGGAATTCATCCCAGGGATGCAAGGAAGGTACAACATTAAAAAATCTATCAACATCATCCACCACATCAACAAAAAGAAGGACAAAAACCACATGATAATCTCCATAGATGCTGAGAAAGCATTCGACCAAATTCAAAATTCATTCATGATGAAAACTCCCAACAAAGTGGGTATAGAGGGCAAGTACCTCAACATATATGACAAACCTACAGCCAACATCATATTTAACAGTGAGAAGCTGAAAGCTTTTCACCTAAGATCTGGAACAAGACAAGGATGTCCACTCTCTCCAGTTTTGTTCAACATAGTACTGAAGGTCCTAGCCACAGCAATCAGACAAAACAAAGAAATAAAAGGCATCCAGATTGGTAAGGAAGAAGTAAAACTGTCTCTGTTTGCAGATGACATGATTTTGTACATAAAAAACCCTAAAGAATCCACTCCAAAACTATTAAAACTAATATCTGAATTCAGCAAAGTTTCAAGATACAAAATTAATACATAGAAATCTGTTGCATTCCTATACACTAATGATGAACTAGCAGAAAGAGAAATCAGGAAAACAATTCCATTCACAGTTGCATCAAAAAGAATAAAATACTTTTATTAGGAATTTAAATTAGGAATAAACCTAACCAAGGAAGTGAAAGCACTATACTCTGAAAACTACAAGACACTCTTAAGAGAAATTAAGGAGGACACTAATAAATGGAAATTCATCCCATGCTCTTGACTAGGAAGAATTAATAATGTCAGAATGGCCATCATGCCTAAAGTAATCTACAGATTCAAGGCAATTGCTATCAAAGTAACAGCAGCACTCTTCAACGAACTAGAGCAAATAATTCTAAAGTTCATATGGAACCACAAAAGACCCCAAGTAGCCAAAGCAATGCTGAGGAGGAAGAATAAAGCAGGGGGGAACCTTGCTTCCCATCTTTAAGCTCTACTACAAAGCCATAGTAATCAAGACAATTTGATACTGGCACAAGAACACACCCACAGACCAGTAGAACAGAATAGAGAGTGCAGATATTAACCCAAGCATATATGGTCAATTAATATATGATAAAGGGGCCATGGATATACTATGGGGAAATGACAGCCTCTTCAACAACTGGTGTTGGCAAAACTGGATAGCTACATGTAAGAGAATGAAATGGGATCATTGTTTAACCCTATACACAAAAGTAAACTCAAAATGGATCAAAGACCTGAATATAATTCATGAAACCATAAAACTCTTAGAAAAAAATATAGGCAAAAATCTCTTGGACATAAACATGAGCAACTTCTTCATGAACATATCTCCCCAGGCAAGGGAAACAAAAGCAAAACTGACAAATGGGACTATATCAAGCTGAAAAGCTTCTGTACAGCAAAGGACACCATCAATAGAACAAAAAGGCATCCTACAGTATGGGAGAATATATTCATAAATGACATATCTGATAAAGGGTTAACATCCAAATAATATAAAGAGGTCATGCACCTCAACAAACAAAAAGCAAGTAATCCAATTAGAAAAACCATAAAACTTTTAGAAAAAAACAGAGGAGCTGAACAGACACTTCTCCAAAGAAGAAATTCAGATGGCCAACAGGCACATGAAAAGATGCTCCACATTGCTAATCATTAGAAAAATGCAAATTGAAACCACAATAAGATATCACCTCACACCAGTTAGGATGTCCAACATCCAAAGGACAAACAACAACAAATGTTGGTGAGGTTGTGGAGAAAGGGGAACCCTCCTACGCTGCTGGTGGGAATGTTAATTAGTTCAACCATTGTGGAAAGCAGTATGGAGGTCCCTCAAAAAACTCAAAATAGAAATACCATTTGACCCAGGAATCCCATTGACCTTAGGAATTTACCCTAAGAATGCAGCAGCCCAGTTTGAAAAAGGTGTATGCACCCCTATGTTTATCACAGCATTATTTACAATAGCCAAGAAATGGAAGCAACCTAAGTGTCCATCAGTAGATGAATGGATAAAGAAGATGTGGTACATATACACAATGGAATATTATTCAGCCATAAGAAGAAAACAAATCCTACCATTTGCAACAACATGGATGGAGCTACAGGGTATTATGCTCAGTGAAATAAGCCAGGTGGAGAAAGACAAGTACCAAATGATTTCACTCATATGTGGTATATAAAAAAAAGAATAAACTGAAGGAACAAAGCAGCAGCAGATGCAAAGAACCCAAAGAATGGACTAACAGTTAAGAAAGGGAGAGAGACCAGGAGGGTTGGTTGGAAGGGAGGGATAAGGGGGAAAAGGAGGCATTGTGATTAGCACACATGATGTAGTGGGGAGGCCATGGTGAGGGCAGTGCAACACAGAGAAGACAAGTAGTGATTCTATGGCATCTTACTATGCTGATGGACAGTGACTGTAATGGGGTGTTGGGTGGGGACTTGATAATGGGGGAGTCTAGTAACTGTGAAGTTGCTCATGTAGTTGTACATTAATGATACCAAAATAAAAATTAAATTAAATTAACCAAAAAAAAAAGAATTTGTGACAAGCCCTAATGAGAGAGTCACAGTAGAGATTTCTAGGATACTTTAGCAAGGCCATGACATTTGTAGCTCTGAAATAATCATCTTTGCAGAACATCTCCTGGTTTGTTACTAGGCATGGAGCACCAAGAGACCATGCCATTCAACTTGTCCATCATGAGTAAGGTAACTGTCAGACATACCTAGTCACAGGCTGGACAGGCCTGGAATTAGTCCATTATAAAACAGAAGAGGTATATCCAGGATCAAAAGGCACCGTATAAACAGGTAGAACAGACTGCTGTGGCACCTACATCTGTCGTAGCAGAGCCTGTCCCTCAGCTGACACCATGGCAGCATAAGGGAATCCTATGACTAGCTGACAGAGGCAGTCTGGGTCTCGTTCATGGATAGGTCAGCCAAATGGACAATAGTGGCACCAAGCCACACTCAGAGGTGGCCTTGAAAGATCAGGTGGCACTGGGGCATCCCCCCAATGGCCAGAGCTTAGTTGGTGCTCCAAGTTAACTATGCTGTATGGAAAGAGAAGTTACTGGGGGTTAGCATATATAGGGACTCTGGTAAGGCAAAGAGCTTGGCCAGTGAGTGGATCAGGAGTCCAAAAGGAGACAGAGTGGGAGCCTGGGGACAAGGGGCTCTTGGATAGAGTGGTGTGAATAGATATATGTGAATAGGCATAAATTTGTATGAGAATCTATCATATATGTTAAAGCCCACCAAACCATTCTGCATGGAAGAAGCACTAAACAATCAGGGAGACAAAATAACCCACCCAGTTGATGTCAGCCAGCCTATTTTCAGCCACCCCAGTGCTAGTGCAGTAGAACACTCCAGGGTAGCCATGGTGGCAAGATGGAGGCTATGGAAGAGCTCAACGGTATCTGTTCCCACTCACCAAGGTGATCTAGTAACTGCCAAGCATCGAACTTGCCAGCAATAGAGACCAAAGCTGAGTCCCTGGAAGAGCACCAAGTCTAGGAGACATTGATTCACTTTAATAAGAACAGACATACAATCTGGGTATGGATAGTCAGTACCACTACCCAAAGGCTCACACAGTATTTGATCTACCAGCACGGGATCCCAAATAATGTATCAGAACAAGGGACCTGCTTTATAACAAAGGAGGTATGGGAGTAGGCACCTGGCCCGGGGATTTACTAATCACATCACAACTTGCACCATCCTGGAGCTGCCAACCTGACAGAGCGTTGGAAGAGCTTGTTGAAAACAAAGATGAAGCACTAGCTTAGAGGCAATATTTTGTGAAATGGGGCATCACCCTCCAAGATGCAGTGCATAATTTGAATCCATGACTTCTGTTTGGTCCTGTGTCCCCACAAGTAAGAATATATGGGTTTGGGAGCCAAGAGATGGTGCAGAAGTAGCTTTGCTTACCATCACTGATGGCAACTGACTTGAGGAATTTACACTTGTCTCTGCAACATTGGGTTCTGCAGATTTAGAGGTCCTGGTACACAAAGGGGGAATACTTCCACCAGAAGAAACAGAAGGAGTCTTACTAAAATGAACTATGAGCCATGACTGCCACTTGGGCATGCTGGGATCCTTGTGTCCAGGCACCAGCCAGCAAGAAGAGAAACCATTATCTTCACAGGAAGTAAGTGACCTCAGTCATGAGGAGGAGGTAGCTCTCCTACAGACACGGAGAAATGTGTTTGGCACCCAGCTTATTTACATGGGTACCTACTGGTGCTCAAGTGCCCTGTTTTGAAGGTAAACGGATAATTGTAATTATTCCAGCCTAAGAAGAGCAAGGTGAGGGGGCCTCACACTCCTCAGGGAGGGTCCGGACATTGCCACTTATGCTCCCTGAGCAGAGGGCGAAGGGAATCTTGAGGGAATGGCAGAGGAGGGAGGTCAGGATCAGCTGTGGCCCCAGGAGCAGCTGCAGCGGTGCGGAGTGTAGTTCACCCTACTAACCTTCCTTTTTCAAGTCTCTCCCAGGAAGAGAGGCCCATGAGAACCCTGGAGGAGCTACTCCTGGAACTTAGATGAAATGGATCTGAGTAGTAACAAGTGGACTTTTATGGACACTGATGCTATTGTAAATGTAACAGGTGAAAAAGATGTATTTTAATCTTCATTCTTTTGATTGGTAATAAGTTAAAATTTTTCTTCCATATGATTGTTTACCAGTTAGGTTTTCTGTTATGTGAACTGCCTGCTCAGGTCTTTTGCCTCTTTTTCTTTTGGGGCTTCACTGACTAATATAAATTCTTTATCGTGAAAAGTTAGTAACTCTGTTAAATTTATCACAACATTTTTCCATTTTATGTCTGCCTTTTAATTTTGGTATTTTTTGATGTTTGACATGTCAGTGCATTTCCTAGGGGGGATGGTGGCAATGCCATCATGCCAGGGTGGGGTGTGAAGTACTAGGTCTTGATGTTGTGGATTCACCAGGGTCCTCCAGTCTGCAGGCTTCCATAAGGCCCATCTTGGCCAACCCAGAGAATTAGATCCTGGCTCTGATTTTTTGCCCATCACCACAATTCCCTGTGGTTTGGAGTCCTGTGTTGAATTTTAGCCCCACAGACATTCAATCTCTCACTGGGGTTCTAATGCAAATGGCCAGACAGCCAGAACCCTTGACTTCCAGCACTGCATGCCATTGAAACCATGCCACTGGGCCACATCCACCCGAACAGAGCTCTTTGGGTACTAGTTGGGCCCAGATCAAAGCTGGTGCACCACCTTTGCCAGATTGCTTAGGGCGGTGGCTGTTCCGGTGCTGCTCTCCCCCCGGGGCGTTGACTGGCTGCTCTCCTCCCCACTGATTGGGCATCATGGATTAGTCATCTTCACTCTTCTGACTGATAATGAGTTTGAACTTTGCTTCCAAATGGTATTTTTTAGTTATGTCAAGTGGGTTAGCTGCTGCGGGTTCCCCAACTTACCTGAAGGTTGAAGGGCTGCCATCTGTCCAAGCATAAAGGTCCTGGCAGGCGGTGCTATTGCTTTGTTTCTCTTCCTGCCTTCTAAGCCCAATCCAAAAGTCGCCATCTGATGCCAGGAGGTTTTCAATGAACTTTTCTATCAGTCTCTGCTCATCTTCAGACTCAATGCTGACTAGCTGGCCCCCGGCCCTCCTGCAGGCTGCTCTGGCTTCCTCAAAGTCCAGTCTTCGAGAAGTATCGTGGAAGTAAATGACTTGATAACAAGGCCTCTGTGTCTCTCCCCGGCAGACTGGCTGTCCTAGAGAAAAAAGAAGCCAATCTATTTTAGTGCCCCCCAGTTTATACCAGGGCAGGGATGGGACGAGGCACCTCAGTGTAGCTGTCCCTGTGCAGGAATTCTGATCACTCATCAGTGGGCTGTTATGTCATTTAGATCCTCAGACCAAAGTAAACATGCCTTCCAGTGTGGAGATGCAGTGATTTAAACCTGGGTGCCTATTTCGCCCATCTCATCACTCCTTTCCCCTTTGGCAACCACCAGTCAGCTCTCTGTGTTTATGAGGCTGTTTCTGTTTGTTTTGTTGGTTTGTTCATTTGTTTTTTAGACATGTTTGTTTTTAGTACACTAAGATTTATGCATTTTATTGTTGTGTACCTCAGTTAAAAAGCAAAACAAAACTGGTGCTTATGTTGTGCAGGGTCTCAATGTTTTGTTTGTTCCATTACAGTTTCTTGCAAAATAGGCATTTTTTACTATTCTTTAAAAGAGAGGTAGATGAAGATTTGTGGTTTCACTTAAAGGCCCACAAATGACACTGTGATGCCATTAGGGAGTTGCAGGGGGCAGTGTGTTTTAAAATGAGTTATCTCTGGTGGCTCCTTCAGGTAAGAGAGCTGTTCTGAAGTCAGCGTGGGCTCCTCTGCCCTGGAACCCTGTGCATATGTAGCAAGACTGAGAATTCACCTCATCTGTGCTATAAGCAGAAGCTAAAAGCATTAGATCCATGGTTTTTTTTGCTACTGGTCTTGCCTAAAGACAACAGTTAAGGTTTACGAAACTATTACTATGTTGCATAAATATGCTAAGGGCTTTTACATTTACATAAATACTTTACCTCATTAAACTCTCATAGTAATAATCTCCTCATGTAGATATTGTTTACATCCCATTTTACAGATGAGAAAAGTGAAGCTCAGAGAAATTTAGTAATTTGGCTAAAGTCACATAGCATTGCCTGAGTCAGAACCCAGGTCTAATTATGAAGGTAAGTCTGTAACTACTGAACTATGCTGCCCACTCCCCATATTAGTCCGGGTTCAGGTTTCCCTGGGAGCCCGTGTAATGTACCTTATCTGACTGACACCAGAAGGCTGAAGACTATGTCAGACAAATGGATGGGATTCTACTGAGAAATGAATAACAAATTGTTCACTAGTACATACCACCCAACTTGCCTGAACCCTTGCTGTACTTGATCTTTGTTCAATCAACATGTATCGTGTGTCCTCTCTGTAGCTAGCACTGTGCTAAGTGTGGGGAATACAAAAACAAGTGTTAGTTCCTAGCCCACAGGAGGACACAGCATCTGTTTTTGGACCTAAACGTACAAGTAAAAACCAAATCTCAACAAGGGGAGTCCGTTGCAATGAAAGAGCCAAATCGTGGGCAGTAAGTATGAATTTCTGCCACAGAGAGAGGGGTGAAGAATTTTGACTTGGGAACATCTAACCAGCCTTCATGGAATGTTGTCATTTCTGAACTTGTTTTGCAGCTGTGCAGGGAACCAGATAGCATTCATTATTCCCAATACTGTCCAGAATTCAGGGCAAAGGGCACAGACAGTTAATTACATTTTCAGTGCCAGATGGTACAGAGCACAGATAATACAGAAAGCTCCTGTGAATCCTCATTTCTATTTCTTCTTTCATCACTTTTGTAAAGAAATTTTCAATAAGCAATGAGTTATAAAAGTTTTGCATCTTCTCTTTCTCTGTCATTCTGCTATTGCTAAAAAAGAGAAACTCTAACAGGGCTGGTCCATCAGCAAATTAGGAGGCTGCAAAAGTGGAGATTCTCAATAAGGAGGTGTTCCAGAGAGACTGAGGACCACTGGTCAGAGGGATTTTGGCTGGAATGCTGCCTGGGGAGAAAGCTGGGCTAGCTGAGCTTTTAAGAGTCCCTAAATGGTAGCTCCAAATGACGCAGCAGGGGAGAAATGAGTACCAGGAACCCCCAACCTGGCTGCCAGTGTTACATAAGCTGGAGCTGAATTTAATGACAGTCCCCACTTTTCCACCATAGGATTATCAAAGGAAAACAGAACACCTTAAACAAGTTTCCTGCATGGTCAAGCCTGGCCACCCAACAAAGTCAGCGAGTGTCAGAGACAGAGCTGGAGGGCGGACGAGGCTACATCTGGTTCCCCTGCCTTGAGCAAGTGTCTTCCTCTTCTCATTTTCAGGAAAAGGAAGGTCAGGAGGGCCTGCTCTTCCCCACGACCTAGACAGAGCCCATGCAGACCTAATCCAAGCAGTTTAACATCTCACACAGCCTGCCCTCTGCGGCGTGGCGCCCCACCTCATCCGGAAACCAACTTTATAGATTCTTTGAATCAGCTTCGCGATCACGGATGACGGAGTGGAGGTTTTCATTCACTTCCCCAACCTTTGGCCAATCTGTCCCCGCTTGCGAAAGGGGCACGTACATCCCCCCAACCCGCCCACCCCCCAACCACCAACATGCAGAACAAACGTAAGAGGCAAGAAGCCAAAGCACTGTACCTCCTCTGAGGTCCAGGTCCAAGGCTGCAGTGACACGACAGGGGGAAGGAAGCACAAAGAGTGATTCCCTAGTCAGGCGGGGCTTGTCGCGGGCTAGTAACTAGGCTTCGTTCTCGAGCTCTAAGCGCTCTCATTCCAGGGCTGGATCCAGCCATCCTCCCCCAAGACGAGACCAGGAAGAATTGGCCAGGTTCGCAACGCACGGCCGATTCAGAATCCCTACTGCACCGCCACCTCTGGGGCAGAACACTTCAGTGGGCAGCACAACGGAGTTGGTGAGACCGCTCTGAGTGGGGTTTCCCGGACTACTGCTTGGCTCCTGTTGTTTGCAGATTGCCGCTGTCCCACCTAGCCTACGTCCTCCGAACTCCTGTAACCCTGACTGCACTTCCAGAGTTCCAGGACCTGCAGAGAACCGGCGCCGGTTTCCGGCGCGGGGCGAGGGTAGGGAGCGGGAGGATTGAGCCATTCGTGGGGCAGGGGCCACGCGGAGGGCCGCTGAAGAGGCAGGGTGGTCCTGAGGACCGTCAGCAGCGGCTGGGGTGCAGTGGGTGCAGCGGGTGCAGCGGCGGAGCCTAACGGGGAACCGGCCCCCGCCCCAGAGCGCGCACTCACCGCTCCGCAGGCGTCCGGTGGCGCGACGGGGCCCCACGAGCAGCCACACCAGCAGCGCGGCGCGCAGCACGGCTCGCGGCTGCATGGCCAGGCTTGGGCGGGCAAACCGGCACCAGGGTGCACAAGTGCAAGGGTCGCAGCACCATCTCCTGAGGACCGACGAATTTGGCACCCTGAGGAAGCGTCGAAGGCTCAGAGTCAGCCCGTCGCCCCTCCACCCACCGGGACGTCACTGATGGGAGGGCAGCCCTTAGCTGGTCCGCCCCCCAGTGGCCTCCTACAGTGTGCCTGGCGTCAGACACCAGGTCCGCCTGAGGGTAGTGAGAAGTGAGGAGTCAGCTCCCGGCCCCACTCCAAGCTTCCCAGGGAGATCCTGCACTTGCCAAGGGGGCAGAACCGAGGAAAATCCCAATCTGGCATCTGAAATCTGAGAAGAGAGCACTGTGGCTAAAAACAGGATTGAATCTCGCCCACACCTCTTGGGCAAAGCCAAACTCACCCTAGGTTCTGCAGTGTCGCCAGTGGGAGAGGCGAGTCACTGGGACTACTGGGGACTTGGTAGGCCACAGTTCTGGTGCTTGGAGCTACACCTGAGAAATGAATGCTGGATGCAAAGAACAAATGTTTAAGTAGGCAGTGTGCCTATTGGCCAAGCCAGTGATGGGACTGTTAGGGTCCAGGCTTCCGAGGCTTCCCCAGAGAACAAACTACACAGGCATAGAGATGTAAATTCAAGCAAAGTCTTTATTCAGCTAGCTAGCTGAGGTCCAAGTCAGCCCGATGCAGCGGGTCTCAACAAGGACGCCGAGCACTCAGAGCCAAGGGTTTATATAGCAATTTCAAAGCACTTAACTCATAGCAATTTTCTATAACTATACATTATTCTTGCAAGACATATATCCTGGGGTTAAGCAAGGGCAGGGTAAGACTACTCCTCAATGGTTAGGGAGGTTCTGCATGATAAGCTTGGTATGTAAGATTTACTGACCAAGGTTAGCTGACCAAGGGTCACAGCTGCCCACCACCCGGTGCTCATGATTAACTTGTTTTTCAAGGCCTTACCCAGGCCCAGGGTTTGTTTGTTTTTTTTTTTTTTTTTTTCTCTGAGTCACACTCTCAGAAAATGGTTTCTAGGTTTCTAAGATGGCTATGCTTATGCTAATTTACTAATCTTACTAATGCTTAGATTCTACATTTCCCCACTTTCCTTTGACCATTCCAATCATGGAATGTTTGTTTCTTCCTGCTGTGTGAGTGAATGATACTGCGGTCTCAGCATTAGCACCTGAACAGCACTCACTCTTTCCCTAACAAAGGCTATTAGCCGGTTTAAGATACAGGGACCTAAAGTGAGAAGCAGTATAAAAATAAGCAAGGGCCCTGCCAGGGTGGATATCAGGGTTGTAAACCATGGGGATTTAGTAAACTAGGATTCAAATAGCCCTTGGCTGGCCTCTCGCTCTCTCTTCCTTTGATCTGGTCTCTCTCTAAGATTTAGACATTGAATCTCTTACTATTCCGGAATGGTCTGCTGTTAAGGTTTAGTTAAGTTTTATTAGTTCTTCTTCCTGACTCTTAATGCTCTCTGCACTCCTTTACATTTCCCCCCTTTTCTTGATTAGACTGTGGAATCTTCCACAGCGGCATCTGGGTCCTGATACCTTTGACGAAGGACTAAGAGTTGGACAGTGTCAATTCTTTCCTGCACAAACTTAACAAGCCTGTTAATTATGCACGGGCCAATCGTAAACAGCAACAGCAGGATGACGAGCGGCCCCGCAACGGCCGAGAGAAGGGTAGCAAACCAAGGCTTGTATTTGAACCAAGACTCAAACCAGCCTTCGCTACTTTCATATTCTTTATGCCTCTTCTCTAAATCTTTTTTCAGTTTGGCCAAGGAATCTCTGACTGCACCTGTTTTGTCTACATAGAAACAGCACTCTTCTCTTAAGGCTGCGCATAACCCACCTTCCTTTAAGAACAAGAGGTCCAGGCCTCTTCGGTTCTGTAGGACCACCTCGGACAAGGAGGTGAGGGATTGCTCTAGGTCTGATATTGTCTGTCGGAGTTGTTCTAGGTCTCTGTCGATTGCCAGCCTCAGGGCTGTGAGCCCCTTTTCTCGAGTTACAAGGGCTGCAACCCCCGTGCTTGCCCCTGCCATCCCTAGGGTGAAGAGGGTTCCAATGGTCAGGGCGGAAACAACGTCCCTCTTGCTCCGGTGGGGGCTCAGCCTTTCTTCCCAATAAGAAAGGAGAGATTCATGAGAATGATACATTAGGCGAGGTAGAAGGGCCACCAGCACACAAAACTCACTGTTAGCATTGAACACAGTGGTGGATAGGGCCGGAGTGAGGCCTGTCTTTGAGCAGAGCCACCAGCCCGAGGAGGGTATAATCCACTTTCCCTGCTCTGGGTCGTCGGGACTGTGCCTACACACGTACCAACGACTGAGACTTGAGCGATTGTAAGTCCCCACGGTCTCCCGTCCCAGTAAGTGGGATGGGAGTTGTTGATAGTGTAGGAGCCATTCATCCCGATTGCCTCATAGAAGGGGGGTGAACCTGGGTAGCATAGCCAACAGGGATCGGTGAGGGAGGAAGTGGTGTGGTTAAGAGTCTCTACAACTGCCTGCACCATTTCTCACATGGGATTATCTAACCCGGAGGGGGTGTGCTGGGCCCATAACCCAGAGGTCGATGGACTCGGTCCTCTCGTGGGCTCTGGAGCAAGCATTCTGGTCAGCATTTTTTCATCCTTTTTACTCAGGCCCTTGTCTTGGATTGAAGGTTTCTGAGGATTTATGACCGGGTTGGGACCTAAGGCTTTCTTGACTATTGGCTCAACTTTTAATTTGACTTGGATAAGGGTTCCAAAGGGAGGGGTCTGATAAAGATATAGGCCCCAGGTTAACCCTGTCTGCCATTGGGTGTTTTTTTTTTCCTTGTTCTGTGAACTGGAGCTTGAGCAGAGTACAGACTGGGCTGTACCTAGTTAGGGTACACGGTTTAACAAATGAGAGAGTGATGAGCTGGGGAGTTACTTGCCACTTCCACTCCCCGTCATTGGTGGTAACACAACTCCAGCATGCACAGTATCGGGCCTCAGCCCCTCCACACTGCTGCTTCGCTGGCCCTGTTCGAAACCCTGGGCACGCATAAAACCCATTTCGACTCACAGAGACACTGTGCTGCTTTTCTCGCCAGGCTCCTCCTCCCATTCCAACAGGACAGAACTGAGGGGCGCAGGGAAGAGGGAGGCCTGAATGCTGACTCTTGCCTTTTCCGCCTCTCTTTTCTAAGTCCGCTACTCTATCTAGGTTAAAGTACAGGTTAGGGAACCACGTGCCTAAGGGAGTCGTGTGGGAAGTGCGGTTGTATATTTCATGAGTTTCCCAGTTCTCTATTTCCCAGGCGAGCTGATAGGGGACATGGGAGTTAGGGTTCTGGTGGGTTGGAGGTAGCAGGAGCATCAGAATCACCAATAGCATGGTTCTTTTTATACAAGCGAAGCTTGAGGGGGTTATTAGTCTGAGTTACCCACCAATCCGGGCCCGGCAGGGGTCCCCGTTCTGTGTCGTCTCACGTAAACAGGGTCTCTCACCCGGAACTGATGAGGTACCGAAAGGTCCTCTGGCCGATAGGCTTCCTGGATGGACAACTTCTAGGAGCCGGTCCCATTGCCTCGACGAGATGTGGCTCCTTTCATCTTCGGCTTAGGTGTAGTTTTAAGGGATTGGCAGGATGCTGCTGCACCTTCCACTTTTCCTTACAGGCCCCTGGGTCTTTATGGGGCAGGACCTTCCGAACGTGGGTGTGGTGTACCCAGGGAGCGATACCATCAACCTTGAGAGCAGTGGGGGTGGTAAACAATACAACATGAGGTCCTCTCCACCTGGGCTCGAGAGTCTTCACTTGATGTCTTTTGACCCATACTATATCCCCTGGGACTATGCCATGTTCCGGGCTCGGAATTTTCCCGCCCTCATAATATGCTCTGATCAGGGGCCAGATTTCTTGCTGCACTTTAGCAAGAACTTGCAACACATTCAGATAGTCAGGGGCCGGGTCCTCTGCATCGGGAAGCTGCACTCGTCGAGTTATAGGTGGAGGGGCCCCATACATTATCTCAAATGGAGTTAAACCATGTACATAGGGGGAGTTCCGAGCACGGAAGATGGCTAAGGGAAGGAGAGTCACCCAGTCCCCACCAGTCTCCAATACCAATTTAGAAAGGGTCTCTTTCAAGGTCCGATTCATTCTCTCTACCTGCCCAGAGCTTTGTGGGTTATAAGCACAATGTAACTTCCAATCTACTCCCAAAGCTAGGGCTAGTCCTTGCAGGACTTTGCTAACGAAAGCCGGGCCGTTATCGGAACCTATTGCTTCAGGGACCCCATATCTGGGGATGATTTCTTCAATTAATCTTTTTGCTACTACCTGGCTAGTCTCATGCTTGGTTGGAAAGGCCTCCACCCACCCAGAGAAAGTATCTACCATAACTAGCAAATACCTGTATCCATACTTCCCTGGTTTTATTTCGGTGAAGTCTACTTCCCAATTCCTCCCTGGAGCCCTCCCCCTTTCCCGGGTACCTGCTGGGTGAGGCCCTCTTGGGGCTGGTCTTAGCATTGCACAGCTACTGCATTCTTTCATGATCTGGCGAGTCACCTCATTCTGGTAGGGAAACACCAACTGCGCAGACTGGAAAAGGCTGAGCAGTTTTTTTCCACCTAGATGGGTGGACTTATGCAGATTAGCAAGCAGGTACTGTCCTAATGCTTCTGGCAAGATCAATCTACCCTCCTGGTCCCTACCCCAATGTCCCTCTCCAAACACTTCCCCCGGGACTTGTTTCCTAATCCACTCAAGATCTTGAGGGGAATACTCAGGTTTGGGCGGCAGTGCGGGCAGTTCAGGTATGGGTATTTCGAGGGCCGCAAGCACAAGAGAGTCCAAGAGGGCTGCCCTTTTAGCTTCTGCATCTGCATGGCTGTTGCCGATGGCCTCGGGTGTCTTCTTTGATTGGTGGCCCGGTACATGTATAACTGCTACCGCTTTAGGTTTTTCAACAGCAGCTAATAGTCTTTGGACTTCTTGCAGATTCCTCAGTCCCTTCCCTTCCGCGGAACGGGATCCTCTTTCTCGGTAGATGGCACCATGGACATGGACAGTGCCAAAGGCGTATCTGCTATCTGTGTAAATGTTGGCCCGCTTTCCTTCTGCTCTTTCCAGGGCCTCAGCGAGAGCAATAAGTTCCACCTTCTGTGCTGAGGTGCCAGGGGGCAGAGCTGTGCTCCAGACAACTTCCCCATCGTGGGTTACTACTGCTGCCCCTGCTCTCCTGACCCCCTCCTGCACAAAGCTGCTCCCATCCGTATACCAATTTAGCTCACAGTTCAGTAATGGTGTGTCTTTCAGGTCTGCTCGCACCTGGATAATTTCGGAAAGGATATCTCTACAGTCATGGATGGGGGTCGTCAGATCTGGGTCCGGCAGAAGGGTGGCAGGATTTAGGGTTACCGGGTCAGAGAAGGCGATTCGGGGAGAATGTAGTAGGAGCCCTTGATAGTGGGTGAGTCTTGCGTTCGTCATCCATTTTCCTGGAGGATGCTTGAGGATCCCCTCCACGGTATGTGGGGCTGTTATTCTCAGATTTTGGCCAAAAGTCAGCTTGTCTGCCTCTTTTACCAGTAGAGCAATGGCTGCTAGGATACGCAGACAAGGTGGCCACCCGGAGGCCACTGGGTCTAGCCGCTTGGACAAATAAGCCACAGGTCTCTTCCACGGGCCCAGCTGCTGAGCCAGAACTCCTTTAGCCACTCCCTTCTTTTCATCTACAAACAGGATAAAGGGTTTTTCTGGGTCTGGCAGAGATAGGGTGGGGGCCCGGAGGAGAGCTTCTTTTAGTCTGTCAAACGCCTCTTGTTGTTCCTGCATCCATTGCCAGCCCGGCCCTTCTTTGGTTGCTTCATATAGTGGTCGGGCTATTTCTGCGTACCCTGGAATCCAGAGCCTGCAAAACCCGGCTGAGCTAAGAAATTCTCTCACTCCCCGGGGTGAGGAAGGGATGGGGATAGCCAGGACAGTTTGCTTCATGGCCTGTGTTAGCCACCTGGCCCCATTAGATATTGTGTACCCCAAGTAGACTACTGACCTCTGACAGATGTGGGCTTTCTTGGCGCTGGCTCGATATCCCAGTTCACCTAGTTCAGCCAGCAAGTTCCCCGTGGCTTCTTCGCACTCTTCACGGGTTTCTGTGGCCAGCAACAGGTCATCTACATACTGCAGCAACGTCACGTGGGGGTGGCTCCTGCGAAAGGGCTCCAAGTCCTGGCTTAGGGCTTCATTGAATAAGGTGGGAGAGTTCTTGAAGCCCTGAGGCAGTCTAGTCCAGGTAAGCTGCCCTTTTCTTCCTCCCCCTGGCTCTTGCCACTCAAAGGCAAACAAAGGCTGACTAACTTCAGAGAGTGGAATACTAAAGAAGGCATCTTTCAGGTCCAGAGTAGTATACCACACATGCGTGGGTGGCAGGTGGCTGAGTAAGGTGTAAGGGTTAGGCACTGTAGGATGTATGTCTTCTACCCTCTCATTGACTTTCCGCAAGTCTTGCACTGGCCTATAATCTTTACTGCCAGGCTTCCTCACTGGAAGCAGAGGCATATTCCATGCAGATTGGCAGGTCTTAAGGATTCCTGTCTCTAACAGTCTATGGATATGGGGTGCTATCCCTTTCCTAGCCTCTTCTGGCATTGGATATTGCCGGACCCGGATGGGTAGAGCTGCGGCTTTGAGTTGAACAACAACCGGGGATAGGTGTTTAGCGAGACCAATTCCTCCGGTCTCGGCCCATGCGGAAGGGAACTTCTGTACCCAAGAGTTTATCTCTCCCTGGCCCCCCTTTTCTTGATCTGCCTGAAACAGACGATGTTCATCGGCCAGGGAAAGAGTTAACACATGCGCCGGTTGTAGGGGCTGCCCTTCTTTGTCCATGATTTTTATCCCTTCGGGTTCAAAATGAATGCAAGCCCCGACCTTGGTTAATAAGTCTCTGCCCAGCAACGGTGCGGGGCTTTCGGGTACGACCAGGAATGAGTGAGAGACCTGATGCCTTCCTAGGTCCACTTTTCTGTTAGTAGTCCAGGCACATTTCCTGGACCCTGTCGCTCCCTGGACTATACTTGTGCGTCCTGGGTTTAGGGGGCCGTGGGCCTGGTTGAGAACTGAATACTGTGCCCCAGTATCTACCATAAACCCAATGGGAGTCCCCTCCACGCACAGGGTTACCCAGGACTCGGGGAGGGGTGCCGAGCCCCGTCCCCATCAATCTCCTCTCCTAGGTGCAGGGTCTTAACAGGGTTCCCTCTCCCTTGTTCCCTCCTTTGGGGGCACTCCCTCTTCCAATGTCCATATTTCTTACACAGGGCGCACTGATCTTGTCCTAGTCAGGATTGAGGGGGTCCTGTTCCTTGAGGTGGCCTAGGGCCCTCCTTCACCCCCGTCAGGAATATCCTGGCCATCTCTTCCCTCTGCTTCTTGTTCTCCCTTTTATGAAATTCTCTGTCTTCCTTCCTATTTTTCTCCTGCATTACCCATTTCTGTTTCCTCAGCCTTTCTTCTCTATCTTCCGGAGTTTCTCTAGCATTGAAGACCTTCTCTGCCTGCTGCAGCAGCTCTCTAATAGAGATCTCCCCTAGGTCCTCCCGCTTGTGGAGTTTTCTCCGGATATCGGGGGCTGCCTGGTTGATGAATGAGAGGACTACAGCTGACCTATGTTCCTCTGCTTCCGGGTTTATGGGGGTATACTGCCGGTAAGCATCAAACAGCCTTTCCAGATACGCGGCTGGGCTTTCCATTTCCCCCTGAACAATAGTTTTTACCTTAGCCAAGTTAGTGGGCCGTCTGGCGGCCGCCCGGAGACCGGTCATCAGAGTCTGGCGGTAGACCCGGAGACGCTCCCTACCTTCTGCAGTTCCGAAGTCCCAATCTGGGCGCGTAAGTGGGAACGCCTCATCGATGATGGGCTGGAGGGTAGTGGGTCTTCCATTTTCTCCGAGGACATTTTTCCTGGCTTCATTGAGGATACGCTCTCGTTCTTCCGTTGTGAAGAGAGTGCGGAGTAATTGCTGGCAGTCGTCCCATGTGGGACGATGGGTAAACATAATGGACTCCACTAAACCTATAAGACACTTGGGGTCCTCTGAGAAGGGAGGATTCTGAGTCCTCCAATTATAAAGGTCACTAGATGAAAAGGGCCAATATTGATATTGCTGAGCAATGCCGGTACCAATGGCACGCACAGGCAGAACTGGCACTGCTCCTTCTGAGGTGGAGGAGGGAGCCTCCCCTTCTTGTTCCCTGGCCCCTCGAGACCTTAGCTGCATTCCTCCAGTTCTACCTGGCGCCCAGCGTGGGGCCAGGGCGGGGGAGTGTGAGGAAGCTCTTTCCAGCCTCCCGCCTCCCTCTGCTGAAGAATCTGGGGAAGCTGCAGTCGCCTGGTTCCTGCTGGGTTCCCTAGCCGCATTTTCTATCCCCCTGGCAGCTTCACCCCTCTCCTCTGCATACGGGGGTGGCTGCTCAATCGGCGGGAGGGGGTAAAGAGGAGAACTGTCGGGGAGGACAGGCGGCGCACTTGGGCGCACAGGATTTCTGGCCCTGCGATCAGAGGACTTTGATTTTTCCTGGGCAACTAGGACGGAGGTCTTTTGTGGGTCAGTATGAGGTTTCTCCACCAAAAAGGGCTCCAACCAGGAAGGGGGATTCTCGGTCAAATTTTCCCAGACAAGAATATAGGGAAGTTGGTCAGGGTGGCCCTCAGGACCTGGCCGGGAGATAATGGCTTTGATCTTGCCAATAAGGTCCAAAGAAAGAGACCCCTGGGCCGGCCAGCCTACTCCGAAGGAAGGCCACTCGACTGAGCAAAAGGTGTCGAGCTTACCCTTCTTGATGCCAAGGCTCATACTTAAGGCCTGTTCCTTGACCTTGGGGAAATGGGAGAGGATCAGACTCTTAGGAGTAGCCTGAGTCTGACCCATGGTGAGAAAGAAGAAGGAAAAAGAATATGAGAGAGACAAAGGCGAAGGATGAAGATGCCACTTCAAACAAAATGACTGTTGTATGTGCTTATAAACGAGTGCCTGTCGTTGCACAGTTTTTCTTCCGCGGGGGACACGAATTTATCTGGAATTCGCGCCTGTGACCCCCTTATCCTGTTACGGGAGTCTTCTAGCGGCGGGCGCCCTAATGGCTCTTAATTGCCCGACCCGTGCCCGCGGGGAAAGATGTAGTGGCAGAAAGGAGGAACGGAGAGAGCAGGAGAACCTTAGAACTAAAATGAGAAGTGCAAAGAGAAATATAAACCAAAACCAAAACACAGTAAAACAATCAATGATAACACCAAACATACACACCACATCTGATCACACTCGTTCGGACCGGTCCTTCTCTCACTCCGGTGCGCACCACACTCACCACTTTCAGGGTCCTCAAAAACTCTCGTAATTCTCCCGAAGGGCGTCCACTCGGACTGCCGCAGGGTGACGAGCTCGATCTTTTCCTCCTCGGGTGCCAGTTTTCTGCTGATCGGATTTGCCTTCCTAAGGCCGAGTCACTCAGACCCTAGGGCCAGGATTGGTTACCTGGACTTTTACCCAGGGTCACTAACCTGGGGGCCGGGACTACCAGCTCGGACTTCCTCACTCGGGACCACTAACCCAAGACCATACACGGGATGGCGACTCCCGCTTTATAATGGATTTATGCAGACAGGAGGGGGCGACCCTCGAATTACACTGCCCCGTTCGGACAATTAGACCTTGCCTCCAGCTGTCCTTTGTTCTCAGGGAAGCCACTCGAATCCCGGACGAGCCCCCAAATGTTAGGGTCCAGGCTTCTGAGGCTTCCCCAGAGAACAAACTACACAGGCATAGAGATGTAAATTCAAGCAAAGTCTTTATTCAGCTAGCTAGCTGAGGTCCAAGTCAGCCCGATGCAGCGGGTCTCAACAAGGACGCCGAGCACTCAGAGCCAAGGGTTTATATAGCAATTTCAAAGCACTTAACTCATAGCAATTTTCTATAACTATACATTATTCTTGCAAGACATATATCCTGGGGTTAAGCAAGGGCAGGGTAAGACTACTCCTCAATGGTTAGGGAGGTTCTGCATGATAAGCTTGGTATGTAAGATTTACTGACCAAGGTTAGCTGACCAAGGGTCACAGCTGCCCACCACCCGGTGCTCATGATTAACTTGTTTTTCAAGGCCTTACCCAGGCCCAGGGTTTGTTTGTTTTTTTTTTTTTTTTTTTCTCTGAGTCACACTCTCAGAAAATGGTTTCTAGGTTTCTAAGATGGCTATGCTTATGCTAATTTACTAATCTTACTAATGCTTAGATTCTACATTTCCCCACTTTCCTTTGACCATTCCAATCATGGAATGTTTGTTTCTTCCTGCTGTGTGAGTGAATGATACTGCGGTCTCAGCATTAGCACCTGAACAGCACTCACTCTTTCCCTAACAAAGGCTATTAGCCGGTTTAAGATACAGGGACCTAAAGTGAGAAGCAGTATAAAAATAAGCAAGGGCCCTGCCAGGGTGGATATCAGGGTTGTAAACCATGGGGATTTAGTAAACTAGGATTCAAATAGCCCTTGGCTGGCCTCTTGCTCTCTCTTCCTTTGATCTGGTCTCTCTCTAAGTTTAGACATTGAATCTCTTACTATTCCGGAATGGTCTGCTGTTAAGGTTTAGTTAAGTTTTATTAGTTCTTCTTCCTGACTCTTAATGCTCTCTGCACTCCTTTACAGGGACGGTGTGGATAATCCCCTGAGAAAGTGGCTAAATTGGAGTTCTGGCTAGAGGAGAGTAGCTCTAACCTGAAGGTAAAAGAAATAGCACTGCTTTTTGCAGGGCAGGTGTTGGGAGGTGGGGGGATTGTTCAGCCTTGGATTGGTGTTAGAAATAGATGAGTCTTTTGGGTAAAACTGTAATATTTCCTGAATATCTTGCCTGGCTTTAGTATATCTGCATAACAATAGGCGTTTTCCAGGGGTGGAGAGAAAAGTTCATCTCTATATCAATGGGTAACTACGTGGGCAACTGAGGGCTTATCCGAACCTGAGAGGTTAGGGGGAGGTCGTGGCTTGCTTCTGCCGGAGCAGGAAAGAGACGGCCCCAGACCGCAGTTTGTAAGCAATAAACGGGTTTTAAACTTTATTTCTCCCTTTGACCAGTTTCGGTTTTAGAGGTATTTTGACCCGTGGATTTCCTCTCTCTGGAGTTACAAGCCCTCCTGGGAAAGAATGGTCCCTTTTGATCTTTAAAGCATTCCCTACCAACTCACCACAATGTGTCCCCTCTTCTAAACACCCATTATAGCGGTGTTTTACATTTGCTTCTTATAGCCAACAAAATATTTTCAAATATATTCAAATGACAAAGTGAACCTCATGTACAAAAACTAAGTGGCAGGAGGTAGATATGATTTCCTTGCCTTTTCCCTGAATATCATGCTTTTGTGAAGTATAGCAGAAGCCCTATCTGGGTCACTGAATTCTGGGTTTTGTCTCAGCTTGACCCACTGCAGGCCTGAATACAGGGTGGATGGGGTGGGGATCTAATTCAGTATCAGCTGATAACATAGAGAAGCTCTGCTACTGCAGAAAACAGCAGCATCAGTGGAATGAAGATTGACATTTATGCTATTACAGCCCACCCTTATGTCCTAATTAGAATATTTCATGTCCAATATACATTTTTTTCTAGAGATTCCTGGTTTTCAAAACAAAGAGAGAACTGCTATGGTGAAAAGGAGCACTTGAGTTTACATCTGATATTCTGTTTCCAAACCTGTTTTTCTTCATTTAATGTCTGTGCGGCCTTCAGCAATTCCTTTTGCTCAAGTTTCAATTAACTCTTGGTAACACTAAAAGTTACCTTAAGAGTTCTGTGAAGGTTTGATAAGGCGAATAGATATGTAACTGTGCAGATAGTTGGGCATTTAACAGCAATTGAAATGAATTTATTTACAATTTAGAGAAGTTGTTACCTTGGCTCAAATAATTAAATTGTGCCCTGAGTTCTCCCTTTGACACTCAGGCCTTTGCTCCATGGCGAAGATTACAATAAGAATCCCACTTCTTCAAATGGCTTTGTATCTACACCCTCTATGGTGTGACTTTGCAGTTCCTCTTACTAAAGAAGCAGAATATCCGGCCTCTAGTCTTTGTGTTTGACCATGTGACTTGTTTAACGATGAGCCAGAAGCTTCTGAACCTAGATGGCAGAAGGCCTCACACGTTTTTGTTTGTTCTCTTCCATCTCTCTGCCACCATCTCAGAGGCACATAGCTCAGATATCCCAAAGGTCTGTGTGTAGCCCAAAGAAGGTGATCCATGGAGCAGATCTGCCTTAATCAACAGACATGTAGTGAGAAGCAGACCTGCCCTTGGTGGTGTGGCCTGAAGCAGAGCTGTTCTGACAGACCTACATCAGCCAAACCCACGGTTAACCTGCAGATGTGTAAGTAATGATACTGTTTTAGATCATTTGTTATATGGCGGTATTGCGGCAGTACCTACCCATTACATCTGCTAATGCAGAGTGCTGTCACCAGGGCAAGGCTGGTTGCCAAGGAAGCTGGCAAAGTAGAATTTTTCCTGGTAAAATTATCTTAGTCCAGGATCTAATACTTAGTTTGATAAGCCCAAACCAAACATAAGAGACTAATATATTTACAAATTGAGAGACACAATTGTCAGATAAAGCTGAGGTAGTAGAGAGACATGGGACAACTACCATGGTTAATTTTTCCTGCCTATGATGAAAAATACTGAGATATAAATAGTATAGTTAGAACAGAAGGGACTCCATTTTAAGGCTAAGATTCCTTTTAAAAAGCAGGGAGTTACATGGTACGATTCCTAATATACTTTATGGTAATTAGCTAACAACTGACCCTATCTTAAGGCACAGCAAGCAGTTCTAAACTTTCCACTGCTTGAGGGTTACCATTATTTTGGAGAAGAACAGAATCAATAAATTCCCTGTGTTAAGTTTATCTTACAGAATATCTAGAGGACTGACTATGGGTGATGACATAATGTCTCTCACTGAGATAGAATCTTGAGACCACATGTCAAACCTATGCTCTCTTGGCCCTTTACCTGATTCTTGAAATAAAAGACACGAACCCTAAGCCTTTAAGGGTGCCTCCTCTGAGGCTGCCCACACTCCCTTTTCTTCGCTTGTATACTTTGCCTTAAATAAAACCTTCTTGCTGCTTAGCTTATTGCATTTTGTCCATTTTGTCTCCACACTCTTCCAATCCTGTTAGGAGATTAATGGGAGACCTCTTTCCCAGGGGTAAGCATCTTTGTTACTTTGTTATTTTATTCAATTTTCCAGACTTAAGAACAAGTCTTCACTCTCTCTGTCCTACTTCTGACAAGTAGGGAAAGGCTACTCAGATCTCTGATTTGGGCTTGCAAGTTTCCATCACCTGGGTGACCCAGATGTGACTGCAGCTATACTATTATGCCCTTTACTAGCCTGCCCTAAAATCTTCTTTCTTTGCTTTGGGTAAATTCTCAACACATAATCTCACTCCATCCAGTGCTCTGTGGCTCCCCCAAATCTGCAGATTCAAGTGAACACTGGATGACAGTTGACTCTGGCTTTAGGAGTTGGCAAGGGATTTGCCTTACGCTTAGCAGGAGTTCAGTGCACTTCCCTTTTCTCCCTCTGTTCTTCCATGCTCTCTGCTGCCTGCACAGTTGCTGCCATCCACTACTACTCTCTCTTTAATGAATTCCTTCCTTACCTATACTCATCCAACCCATTCATGAATTCTTCTTCAATCAGAGTCAAGAACCCTCCCTTGTCTGGAGTGAGGTTTCACCAAGTGTGCAGAGTGAGACCACCCAGATGCAGTGGCCTAGCAGCAGAGCGATGTCTGCATGAGCCTGTTGAGGACATACTCTCCCTGAGGGGACTGAAAAGTTTTCTCAGTGGGCATAAAATCAGAAGAGAAGAAATTAAGTTATATATTTTGAAAGGTTAGGCTTTGATAGCCTGCTGTGTCCATCTTTACAACAGTTGTATATCTTCCTGGCAGACAAATATATCACCCTGATAGGGCACCTTTCAGTCTTGATAGTGCTGAGATATGCCCAATTTACATTCTAAATTTCCCTTTTCTAGGTTTGACTACCTTATTCTGTTCAAAACATTCTTCTCCAAATAGAGTTGTTGCAGAAACTGCTAGTTGTTCACTAACATCCATTCTCTACTTCTTTTAGTGATAGAGTCCTGAATTTTAACTAGACAGATGACCTCCCCAACTCTCTTTTAAAGACTTACTTTCCCAGGCACCCTTGCCATTTGGTATGATCTTGTGATTAAGTTCTGACCAGTGGGGCAAATACTTTACCTTCTCTTTTCCAATATATACCAAATGGATTGACCTTTGAAAGTGAGGGAGGTTGGCACTGGGATTACGACATGCGTTAAAGAAATGAGAATGCTAAGCCAGCTCTTCACACAATTAGAAGGAATTCATTTCTAACTTCAGACATGTTCCAGAAACTGAATAAGCCAAATTTTGGGAACTGGATTTTTTTTTAACAGCAAGAAGACTTGAAAGTTTTCAGGACTGCCCTTTCAACACTATTGCCTTATTGATTGTTTTTACTGGTAGTCTACAATTTGGGACACATAAAGCTCCTGTTTTTGTTTATCTGATACTCATAATATAGATCAAATAAAACAGTTCTGGAAATACCCTTCAAATGAAAACAAGATAAATAGGAGGTTGAGAAAGTATATGAGACAGATGATTACTATGTGGAGTCAAATACTGTAGCATCCAATAAGTAAAATAGACACAAGTTTTCAATAACCAGTAAAATTCATAGAAGTCAGCATATTTACCTTTTATTTCGTTGCCTGTTTTAACTAAGAGATCCTAATTATCCTAACATAAGAGCAGGTTGGTTCAAAGGTAAAGACCTAAGTGAATCATCTTCTACAACGTGTCAATCAGATTAGTCCAAGGCTTTGACTTCTTCCTGGTCTTCATTATCAGACTCTGATAACACTTTCCTGTTGATGATAATAAGAATCAGTTCCAGTACACAGAACTCTGTGGTTGCTGTGCATGGAAACAACTTTTGAAAGTCTCCCTAGTAAAGATTTACTGTCAGATTATGACTATTCATTAGATTTTGCAACTAAGTATAAACTTGTATGTGGGAGAAGTGGTCGTTATACTGCTAAGTGTGATTTGAAGGGTGTGGGAAAATATGCTGCTACCCACCCTCAATATATTTTGCTCACCCCAGAGCCAAACTTCTGAGCTTTCATCATTCATAACCAGTTTCTTTGCATTACCCATTGTTCCTTCTAGTCAGCCCTCTTTTAAAATGTAAACATTCCTGGGGTGGATAATAAACCTATTGACACTAAAACCTTACTATGAACAAACTTTCTAGTTCCTTGTTTTTGACAGAAGTGACCTGGAATATCCTAAGATCTGTTGGAGGAGGGATGTTCAGGGTGTATCTGTGAAATTAAAGTATTCTATAATTGTGTCTAAACTACTAAAATTTAAAAGATGTTTATAAGTTTATGAACAGTATAGTATAAAAACATCATTTTCTAAATTAGCTAATACTGAACTACATAATGTTTTGAACTTTACTTTTTTGTTACAAATATTTTCTGAATTTCTACATTTAGGCAGTGTACTAGGCACTTTGAGAGCTCTCATGGAGCTTATCACATAGTCATAGACAAGTCAAAAGTATATGAAAAGTTAAATAACTGAAGAGATAATAAGATCTGAATAATTATAAAATATGGGTACAAAGTAGTGAGTGATTAGTTTTCAAAAGAATGCAATAGACAGTACTGCATGAGAAACTCAGAGAAAGAAGATGTCACAAAGAAATGGAATAAAATTTAAGGCTGCAGTAACAGAGGAAAGAAAATGGGCAAGCTGACAGAAAAAAAGTAAGCAACCATTTAAACCATTAAAGGGAATTATCTGCTCAAGCTGTGAAATAATATTTTATTCTTAGGCGAATCAACATGGTTAACAGCAAGAATGTTCTGATCATTCCTGTAAAAATATGCACAGAAATCTAAGGCATCCTGACATATCTGCTGATGCTATTCAAGCGGAACTTTTCATCCTTTATTTGAATCATGCAAATTAATCTTTCAATTAGACTAGTTTGCTCCACCCTTAAATGCAAAGTCAAGTCATTTGGTTAAAAAGCAAGACATTAAGTTGCTGAGCACTGTGTAGACAATGTAAATAGGGATTAAATGATTATTTTTCATTTTTTTCAGAAGTTTTTTAAATTAGCATAGACATATTCATTTTTCTTTAAGAGTATTATTTTGATAATATTAAAGGGAGTTAGCCTCACTACTAATAAGAAAAAAATTCGAATACTTTGTTATTTCCTGAATATATAGTATGTGAATAAATATTCATCATGGTAATGTTGAGTTAGCCACATTGGTTTTCAGACATAAAACAAAAATGGAGAGGTTTTTCAATAGGGTTTATTTAATGCTTGACTGGTTTCCTTTAAAGTCTTCTAGACTATGTGCCTGGTCCTGTTCTAATATTATTCTAAGGCTAAGGCTATTCACGCACCATTGTGAGGCTAAAGCCATTACTATGTGAATTCAGGTTTAGCAATGTTAGGTGTGCCTTTGGTGGTATGAGAGCTGATACCTAGAAGACCTGCTGACTTGCTAAGTGAAAGGCAGGAGGCACTGGAGTGAGGGGTGAGCACGTCAGACGAGCTCAGCCCTCAACAAATAAGGAAAGCGGGCAGCTAAGTCCCCAACCCCAGCCTAGTAAGGCAAAGAGACCAACAGATTCCGGCCTGATGACGTGCCTGAGGCTAGCCAATCCTCGCGCCACTGTAGACCTATGCTCCCCTGCCCCTAACTTCTTTATAAACTCACTGCCTGCCCTGCTGGGCGCGACTTCTCTGGCCTGTGACTAACCAGACCGGCAAACATAACCCGGAATTGCGCCCTATTAAACTTTTGGCTCCTTTGTTGCCTCCTTGCCTGGTCATTTCAGCTCGATTTTACCTTACACTAAGTGTGGTGAGGCTAGTTGAAGGTAGGGGAGAGGGAAGTGGAGAGGGTGTGATGGCAGACAAGGAGGGGGAAGAAAATGTGCATAGAGATTCAAGGTGGATAGAGATTCTGCTCTCCTGTTTGCACCAATTTATGCTTAAAGATTGAGCAGATATGCTAATGGGCACATTATTCAAAGCAAAAAGTCTCTGATATGGTGAGTGGGTTTTAGATTTGAGGGTAGGGGGCAAAATGAGTGAAAAAAAAGAAATGCTTCTCTACAGGAAAATGAAAAAGGTAAATTTTTGACAGAAGTAAACTTACTTTGCTTTGTGTACTTTGGTCATTGGTTTATAAGGAAGGGAAACCAGTTCTTTCTAAAAAACAAAACAAAACAAAAATAATTTTTACTTCCTGCACTGACTGATATTTAATTACTTAAAAGTAATCTGAGGTAAAATTATCAAAGAGTACATAGACTAGCTTCTTAAATCTGGAGACTGTAGGGTCAGTAATGTTCCAGATAGGAAATTTGAGGTTCATTCAGGGGAATGGGTGTGTGGATAAAATTGTAATAGTCCACCTGGCTTTAGTGCATCTGCTTATGAACAGGCATTCCTAAGGGGAGGAGAGAAGTAATTCATTTCCATATCAGTGGGTAATGACCTGGGCTTATCTGAACCTGAGAGGTTGGGGAGAGAACTCAGCTTGCTTCTGGCAGAGCAGGAGAGAGACAGCCTGGACTGCAGTTTGTAAGCAATAAGTGGATTTTAAATTTTATTTCTCCCTTTAACTGTTTTCGGTTTCGGCTAGGTATTATGCCCCGAATTTCCTCTCCCCAGAGTTAGAGGGTATTTGTACATCCATAAGTTTATTGGGTGTTCTTGTTATTCTTAAGTTTGTTTCTCTTCTTTTAACATTTTTTTTTGTATAATCTAGGCAAGAACAATCATTGTAAAACAATTAGCAGTGAAGTAGCCCATATTAATATTCTACAGCTTTATAATAGGTGAAGATAAGCCACTGACAGTAACTCCTCATTTCTATGCCAGCAGAACTGCACACTCTGTTATCTTTGGCTAGATATCTTTGGTGTGATTGTCTTTGATCTATCAAGGATTGCCAAATTATTTGATGTCCATACCCTGCCCCCACTCTGGTACAGACAGGGCCCTGGACCATGGGTATCTAGATTATTTAAGGGGTCAATCTATAAAGCCTCTAATAATTTGCCATAGTTCACCCCTGCAGATAAAGTTAGAGGAATGCCTTGATACCAGTCTTACCGAGATCCTTTCTTCTCTTTGTTTTCTTAAGAGTTGGAGAATCTCATCTCTTCTTTTAACCTGTCAAAAGGGGGAAGAAAAGTGGGTGAGTCTTTTGACACATAATAAAGCTTTTGTCTGTAGAGGGTAGATTTTTTTCCATTTTTCTTCTGGTATACTTTGACCGAATTTAAAATACTTTTTTCCATGATAGATTTGTTGTAAGTCCAGGGAGAGGAAATCTGGGGGCAAAATACCTCTAAAAACTGAAATCAAAGGGAGAAATAAAGTTTAAAACCTGTTTATTGCTTACATACTGCAGTCCAGGGCCGTCTTTTCCCTCTGCTCCTGAAGAAGCAAGCAAGCAAGCCCCTCCCTTTAAACTCTCAGGTTCAGACACAGGGTTGAACTTCTCTTCAACCCTGAGGATATGCAAATGCACTAGAGCCAGGAGAGATATTCTGGAAATGTTACTGTTTTACCCACATTTGTACTTTTTATTTGTAACACAATTCAGTTTTTATTAGTTTGCTGTTTTACAAAATAATTTGATTTTGATACTAAATGGATGGGCATTTTTTACTAATAATAACTAACTTTAATTAAGACTTTACTACATGGACTATGTAAGAACTTTATATCCATTATGTCATTATTTTCTTATAACACTTGTAAGTTTGATGCCACTTGTAAGTTTGCCCTGTTTTGCAGATAAGGAACTAAAGCTTACCAAGGTTGTATAACCTACCCAAGCTATTAAGTGGCAGAACTGGATTCAACCCAGGTCTGTTTGACAACAAACCCCAAGTTATTGACCACTACATTGAATTGGCATTAAATGGTTAGGAACCTCAGAGAGCATGCATACCTGAGTCCATGACAAGAGTGCACCTCCTAGAAGCTTGCATGTGGAACAGACCCTTGTTCTCTCATCTACCTTACATATCTAGAAATGCATCTTGTAAGGAAAGTTTTCCTAAGTGTAAAAAAACTATTTTAGTGAAGGCATGAAGATTTATCAAGATGTAGACTATATATAAAGAGAGGAAACTATAGCCACAATATTTTTTTTCATAGAACCCAGTTATGCTCAGGTTTGGAGATAGCCAAGCAGAAAATTGCATATGGAGTATTTAAGACCAAAAGAAATCCCTGAGAATCTGACAAATAAAATTTGTAGCTTCAAATGACCAAATACAATTAAAGAAGCTCTATTCAGATCAAGGCTAGAAACAGACAAAACAAACTGAGGATAGATAGAATAGATTTGTCATAGTCAGGTAAAAATTCTAAGTCATCCATTCACCCATCCATCTAATCAAAATTGTTGAGCAACTTACTATTTTCCTAGAGCTATTGTAACAAAGTACCATAAACTGGGTGATTTAAAACAACAGATATTTATTGTCTCATAGTTCTGGAGGCTAGAATTCCATGATCAAGGTGTTGGAAGGACCATGCTCTCTCTGAAACCTGCAGGGAAATGCATCCTTGCTTCTTCCTAGCTTCTGATAGTTGGCTGGCAGTCTGTGGTGTTCCTGGTCTTGCAGCTGAATGATTCTAATCTCAGCCTTTATTGTCACACTGCCTTTTCCCTGTGTGTTTCTTTCATCACATGTCTCTCTTATAGAGACACCAGTCATATTGGATTAGGGGCCCACCCTACTCCAGTATTAATTTATCTTAACTAATTTACTCTACAATGACTCCATTTCCAAATAAGGTCACATATTGATGTACTAGGAGTTAGGACTTCAACATATCTCTTTTGAGCGACACACTTCAATCCATAAAAACACCTACAATGTAAAATTACTGTGCTAGGGGATGTCTGCAAGGTGATTGCAGACCTTTGGAGGAAAAGACACATAGAAATGGATTTATATATGTGCTACAATGATGTTAATCTAGGGTACAATTAGAGAACTAAGAGGGACCCTTAATTCATACTATGGTGTGTAGTATCTATTGGGAGGACTCTGAGAAGATATCTCAAAGGAGACAAGCTTACATCTAAAAGTGATAGTCACCAGATAACAATAGAGACAGGATGGGGATGAAAGCTTTTGAGGTAGAGGAAATAGGGTGTATAAAGCCCTAGGGGCTGCTGCATCATTGAGCAATTCCTCAGGATGATTCTTCAGTCCTGATGGCTGCAAAAGAAGCTGCAAATCTTACAGCATGCTCCACTGGGATGCAGGAGAGAAGTCCCTGCTGGGGCAGGCGGAGCCCGCAGCTGGGCCAGGTACACTGGGGCCCTGGCTTTGTATCATTTTGTTCAAGTCACATGAGTCTTGACTTTTATAAGCCTACAAAGTTACAATTTTATTTATTATGGGATAAGATTTCTACTTTCTATTTGAATTTTAGTTATATATGAAAGTTGTTGGGGAAAAAACTCAAGATTCTTTTAAAAACTAAGCTAAATTTCATAATACCTGTCAACTTGATATGGATTGAACAAAATATGTCTGTAGATAAGACCTGGTATATTTTCAATATAGGTATTTACTGTTAGTTTCTTTTCTAACTTTTTTATTACACATGTACTCTTCTGGAATTAATTGCTCCCATACTGTGATTACATAGCACTTTATACCTTATTAAGGTATTGATCTTACTTTTGCTACCATATTTTGTTTGCTACTATATTTATTTCCAAGACTTACTCATCTTTTTACCTTCCTGAAGCTTAGCAGTGCCTTGTATATGATACTCAATGAATTTTTGTTAAATTGATTGATTCAGAATGCCTGAATGGAATCATTGTACTGTCTAATACAAAATTATTAGCCTAAATAAAAAAGAAAAAAAGGAAAGGAAAGGGGAGGGGGAGGGAGGAGGAAAGAAGAAAGAAGAAAGAAGAAAGAAGAAAGAAAGAAGCTCAGGAAAGTGAAATTAAACAATGGCTAGGTTTAGATTTTAAAATTCCCTATGAAAAGAACTATGTGATTATTTTCTGTGTATGTTTTGGGTAGCCATAGGCAAGTTATGTTGTCATCTAAGCAGACAAACATTCAGTTACAAGAACCTAAAATAATGGAATTAAAAAAAATTTTTTGAAGAGATATTTGTTTATTCCATGATCAGTACAAGACCAAATGCATGTTTGCCATTTGAGAGTCAAACCAGTCAGTGACTCTGGAGTTTGGCACCCTGAGGTGCCAGCCTCATGGTTGTAGAGTGAGTTCTCAGGAGATGTATAGCCTCACTCAGGGCTCCAGTGATGATTTTTATTTTTTAAGTGGGGGAAACAGCAGCTGGCTGGGCTGGTAGGCTGGGCACCTAGTGGGGAGCCTCTGCCTCAGTCTGTGAACCCTGGCCCTGCGCTCACTTTATCTCCTGGCTTTTCCTTTCCTGGAAAAAACAACTCAAACACATTTTATTGATGTTAAAAAATAATTCATTTTTTTTCTTTTGATTTCTGCTCTTTTTTTTAAATTGTAGTGTTTCTTGGCATTTAATCAGTTTTATAATACTGTGTAATGCACCAGAAACAAAGGTTTCAAATCTGATTTACTTGCTGCTTCCTGGACATGTTTCCTGAGAATGAATAACAAAACTACTGTAAGCAACTGTGTCATCAAATAAAAGCAATGAGGACTATTCTAATAAATCTCGGCCTTGATAACTAAATAAATTCTGTAGCAGAGAAAATCCTTACAGTAATTTGCCTTATTAGTAGGAATAAACTACTTACTTGTTAATTTCATAACAAAGAAATAATCATTTCTAATCACATTGTTTCAGTTGTGCTCCTTAATGGAATGCTATATCTATTTATAAGACATTTTAATCATGTACTTTATTCTTAATACGATATGAGGGCCAAAATTTATGTTTATAATATTTTAGTATAATATGTATTTTCTTATATTCATACATTTTATTTATAGTATACTTATCTACTATTCTTGAAAAATAAATTATGGAATATAAATTGATTCTAGGAAATTAGGATATGATAATATATAAATTTAATATCTCAGAGATGGTTATTGCATTCTAGTGTCACTTCAGGAATTAAATTGCTTAGTCTCTTTTCTTGGCTTTTCAGAGCCAAACAACTTGAGTATTAACATAGATTTGTGGAGTCAAATACATTTGGGTTTGAATCCCAAATTCTGCTATTAATGGCAGATACTATTAATGACAAATAGTATCTTAACAATCTCTCTTGGTTCCTCCTTTCTTCTCAACAACTGTAATCATTAGCCCACAGTTAGCCCACAGTTTAAAGGTCTGTGATCCTGGGCAAATCAAAGAACCACTTCTTTGAGTCTTGGATTTCTCATCTCTAAGGAAGATTGTTGTAAAAATTTGAGATAATACAAACAGTGCTTAACATAATGTATTGTATATGGTAGATATTTAATAATTGATAGCTATTATTATTATTATTATGAGAAAAAATTTTTCTTTCAAATGCTTTCAAAATGTGGAAGAGTATGAAAGAGGAGAAGGGTGGATTGGCCACCTTCTCTGTACGGGTATGGAGGGCATCTGGTGATTCCTCTGACCTATGAATGAATTGGCAGATTGAATTGAAAGGAAGAAAGGAGAAATAAGGAGGGTTATATATGATATTATTTGGCTTAAATTATTCAGAGCAATCCCTCTGTCTAAAAATTCCCTAATGTATTATAAACCTTCTCTTTAATCTTCAGTTATTTAAAAAACTCTTAATGAACACCAGATTTTAAAAGAAAGGCCCTTTTCAAGACCTGGTTCTCATATGAAAAATGCATTTCTTCCTTGGATTATTACTGAAATTTTTTGACTGAAATATTCATAAAAAATAGCATATGGTAGTGTTTATCTGATTACCTATCTACATGACCAAAAGAAATTTTCTATGATAGTATAAAAAGTGAACTACTGAATTTAATCTTAAGAATATCTTGGAAGAGTATTGAATTGATTTCCAAAATCAACTCTCTGCTTAGTAACCTGACAACCATCCCAATACTTAGAGAATCTAGAAACCCTTGAAACCAGTATGCTACAGAAGTTAAGCACGTTGATTCCATTCAGATGGACCCAGATCAAGCTGTCTTTACTATATTTTAGCTGTGTGTCCTTGAAAATGTCACTTACATGTTTCAGTTTCAGCTTCCTCAGTGAGGTATGTATCATCATTATTACCTCTTTACAGATAGAAGGAATTCAACTACATAAAAATTAACCACTTTTTTTCAGTTTAACTAAATAGTAAGTGGCAGAGCCACAGATTCGAACTCATTCCCCGTTCTGTTTGACTCTTGTCTTCTGCTTCTTTTGCTATACTACTTTGAACAAATACTAGGCATTTTGGGGAACTTGCACACACACACATAGTAACAGATAGTTTCCTCTTTGAATTTTAATTTTGAAAACAAAGAATTAATTAGGGTTAACCATGGTGAAAGAGACAAATATAATCTGCTTTCATAGAAAAAATGTATTCTATGTGTGCTATGGGAATACACAGCAGGGGGAGTTAATTCAGTTTGAGGCCAATTTTGATCAGTTAATTTACTTAATTTATGGTATACCATGTATATAACATACGATATGGAATATCACTTTGCAAAATGTAGTTAGAGGGTAATGAATAGTTGAATGTGGTGTTTTTAAAATGATAATCTTTCTTAAAATCTCATTTAATATACATTAAATATTTATGATAGGATTTTTATTATAAGTTAACTATCAAATGGGAATTACATTCCAAATTAAGAATGTTACCTAAACAGAACCAAGGTTCTGTGGTTTAACAGAGGTTAAGATTATGTTTTTTTTCTTGAGGCTCCAGAATTTAATTTTTAATCCTATGCCAATGATTGGGAGTTGACCATCCATAAAAGTACTAGAGAATTTTAGTTCTTATTCTACAGAGTCTTAATCCTTAGTATGTTCCATTTCTCTTCTATGTTACAACTGCCATCTTGAGGAAGGTGAGAATTACCTTGCATCAGTAATACCATGAATCAGTAAAAAGTCTCACGTCTGGGTTTAATTCCAGAAGGTATGTACCTCTTACATTGTTGATTTTGATAGCAGAATGCATCAATTATGAATTTATGAATTTACTGTTATTCCCTGTGCCTACTAATTAAAATCTGCCATGTAGATTTTAAATTTATACCTACTATAATGATAAGATACAAAACTGTTGAACCTTAAATGATTTACTATACACTTCAAAAGATAGCCTAAATAACCAGTGAAAAGGCATTTTCTAGCACTAATCTGATTTTGTAAGGTAAACTGAACAGCAGTAATGTATGGGAGTGGGTGGAAAATGTTAGAGGATTATTAATTGGGAGAAGGGGGAATGCTGACTTGCAGGAAAAAGATGCATATCTAAGCACTTTTCCAAACCTCTTGGAAATTGCTTGTTCCTGGCTCAACTCCCAGCTCTGACATTCATAATTTTCATTTAAAAAATACAAGCTTACTAAAATGAGAAAAACATATCAGTCATTACATAAGAGAGAGTCAATACAATTTTTCTAAATCTAGATTTCAATAAAATGTGAATTTATCTGTTGTGAAGAGAAATTTTTTCTTGGTTCTGTTACATACTTTTTCTTAGTTCTCTTAGACATACTTTAATGGAAACCAATAATTACCTAAAGAGCATAGCTCTTATTTTAAGACTTTACACTATGGTTACTATTGGTTATATAGGTTGTGTGATAGGACAGATGAAAATCTCATTCCCAAGAAGTATATCTGGGATGTTCTATAGATTGAATAATTTCCTTCTAAAAATCTTCAGTTCATATTCACTCAATTTTAAATTTTGTTTCTAGATGGACATTCCCCAATATGTCATGCACGTATATTTTATATACTTTAAAATACTGCTCTGATCTCTTCTTTCAGCAAATGAATTATTTATAATTCTTTTCATAAAGAGATAATCAGCTAAAGAGCTTTCTTAAAGGTGGTGAAACTAAAAAGCAAAGTAGTTTTATGGTTTCAAAGAATTACCTGAGTATTCATTTATTATATTTTCAAACTACTTTAAAACTCTCAAAGGAAGAATAATGGTTCAGTATACTACTATATGCTTTCCTTTATGGACAGAGGAAGCCATTTAATCTTGACAGACTCAATTGTTTTTTATTTTCTGCCATGGATATCCATCACAGAAATAGTAGTTGTGATTAATAGCATTTTATCCACTGATCAAAGCACTTATAATGTATGCCTGGAAAATATTCCAAAATGGAGGATAACACTAAAGTTTTTAAGAAGTTCAACAACTGAAAAATCACTTGTCAGTTGGAGGGAAAAGCATAAGGTACTTTTAGGAGAGATGGAAAATAAATTTTTAGATTTTCATTAATTTTAAAGAGAAAGGGGAAGAGAAAACATTTAAGTGAATTGATGGGAAGTATTTTTTCCCATTTTAAAATAAAAATTATAACCAGGAATTTACTTATCAATGTATATGTTCAAAACATGTATAAGATTCTCTTAAAAGACCATTGTAAATATTTTACTGGTTAAAAAGAAACTCCCACTCCCATTTAGTTTTTCCTATGAAGCTAAAAATTCTTTAATGGTGGTGAAGGCAATGCAGATAAACTACTATAGATTTAGAAAAAGAGAAATGATTCTATATTTTAATATTTACAGGGAGTCACATTTCCTCTCATCATATATAGTCCCGTAAGATAAATACAAAATGGAGAAGAGAAGTGATGTGCTAAAATGGTCCTAAAGCAGACCTGCAAACAAATTAGTTTTAGGGAGTATTCTTGCAAAAATTACCAGCCTAGAAAAATTTTCCAGATGGATATATACAGAAAAGGCTAAACAAAATGGAAATATCACTGCAGAGCATATGTTCACTCATTAATTAATTCAATCATGCATTTATTTATTCAACCAACAAATATTTACTGAGTTTCAATAACTGGAAAGGCAGTAGGGTTAAGCAAATAAGAAATTACCTCTGCTCTCATAGAGGAAAAGAATTAACATTTGTTAAGGGCAAACTATGGCCAGATGTTTCACATATATGAACTCTGTGAGCTGGTTATTTTTATCATTTCTTCTTTTATATCTAAGGAAGCTAGTTTCACAGGGGTAGATGGATTGTTCAAGGTCACAAATAATAAGTGACAGAGTTAGACTTCTAAACTTTGTCTCCAAGGTCCACTACACTATGGTGCCTATAATCTAGCAGGAAAGACAGAAACATACACAATTACGTACAACACAGAACAAAAACCATGATAAATACTATACGAGAGGTGTAAGTGCCTTGCTATAGGAGCACAAAGAAGGAAGCTGTTCATTCTGCTAGTGTCTAGGTCATTCCTGGAAAGCTTCACAGAGAAGTTGGCATTTGGGCTAGGCCTTGAAGGTAAATGGGGAAAAGCATGCCAGGTAGAGACATACAAATAAGTGCATTGTAGGTCAAAGAAACAGCTTATGGTCCCACAGGGCTGGAAACAGGTAATCTCATGCTTGCTTTATATATATTACAGTTCTGAATTTTAGAATATTTGACAGCATACCTGAACAATGCCATGGCCAGCAATCATTACCATGCAATGAATCTCATAAGCTTTGGACTTAGAATATAGGCTTTGAATGTAGGCTCTACTACTTACCGACTTTTAAGCGTTGTTTGATTAGATAGTAGATAATCATCATGAGGCTATTTTAAAGAGAATATGAGTTGATATATTTAAATTGCTTGATATATATATATGGCACATGGTATGCACTAAATTGGCTGTTATGAATACTATGTTACAATAATATCTGAGGATATCTATAAAGCATTCAGTTATTGCAGGATTCTCTTGGTTATCTTTTGCACCATGGCATTGTTTGAATAAAACCCTACTGTGCAGTACTGACTGAGCTCTCCTATATACTCACAAGGTACAGTTTCAGTAACATTCTCTTTCTTCCCTGCTGGCTTGCTGTTCTGTTAGGCCTCTTTTACTCTCAACAAACAGAATTAATGTACAATTTGGCATACATCACAAAATAATATATGTATTTAGGTTTAGAAAAAATATATTTTATCCATTCATTTCAATTGCACATAATGGGAAGGGTTCACGTGTGCCCTAGCTTAGTGGTTGAGAACGAGTTGTATAGAGTAGGCTGCACTGGGGGTGGGGGGGTGTATAGGGAAAGGAGGAGAGTGGCAGAAGTCAGGTTATGGTCACATTGGAAAGGAACTTGAATAGCATGCTGAGGTGTTTGGTCTTGATCCTCCAGAAATGAAGAGCCATGGGAAAAAAAGAAAGGTGGATGGACTGAATTGTGTCACATCCCTGCACCGCAGCTCCTGTGTTGAAACCCTAAACCTCAGGGTAACTGCATTTGGAGACAAGGTCTTTAGAGAGGTAATAAAGGCTAAGTGAGGTCATAAAGGTGGGGCCCTAATACAGTAGGATTAGTGTCCTTATGAGGAGACACTAGAGTTTTCTGCCTCTGCCATATGAGGACAGTCAGCAGGTGGCCATCTGCAAGCTGAGAAGAGAGGCTTCATCAGAAACTAACTCTAATGGCACTTTGATCTCAAATTTCCAGCCTCCAGAACTGTAAGAAAATAAAATTCTGTTGTTTAAACCTACTCTGTGTATTTTCTAGCAGCAGCCCTAGCAGACTAATTAATGTCATAAGAGAGCAGCATAATTGGATTTAGGGTTCTAAGACAGTAACTAGTATGGTAAGGAACACTGGTTTCCATATTCTTTGGCCAACTCTATTTGAAACTCAGCTCCTTTGGGAAGATTTCTTGATTCCCTAAGTTTGATTCTGGTGTCCTTCAGTCTGTCCCCATAGTATTATGTTCATACGTCTATCATAATAAAATGAATCATAATTTTTGGCTTTAATTGAATGTCTCCCACCCCAGACTGTAAACTCCTTGAGATTAGGGACCATTTTATCTTTGCATCCCCAGCATTTACTGCAGCACTTAGCACACAGCAGGTTCTCAAAAAATATCTGTGGAAGAAAGTAACTAATAATGGAAGAACCTGAGGCAGGAAACCAGTTCTAAGATTACTAACATAATAGAACATTAGTAGAACATCCAATCTGTAACTCATGCCATATTGTCTTGTTTGAGAAAAGATGATAAAAATTGGTAATAATTTGTCTATAACCTTTTATTTCTAATCCCTTTAACAAATTAAAAAGTGTTGAAGAAGTTGACTTTTAATGATTTTTATATCACTGAAAATTAGGCTCCTCCCTCCATTTAAGTCCTGGTATAAATATACAATACCTAATATCCTCAAGAGAGAAGAAAATGCTGACTGGACTATTTCTAATCACTGAATTTGTTTGGAGGAATCACCAATTGTCTACAGAATGAATTAATGTGATAAGCAAACTCAAGTGCATTGTTCTGTAATTTATGTAGAATTCCCGATAAGTCTTTCTGTGTTTGCCAATATAGCCAATGATTAAAGACACAGGCCAAAACGAATCCTCTCTGTTTGCTTTTAATAGTGCAGAAACAGTCACAGGAATGGAATTTATCCATTAACCAAACAGAATGTTTCTGTAAGTCGCTGTATTAATTGCTGAGTTAAAGGCTGTGCTTGCATCATGAAAAGCAAACAAGGGACGTTGTCAAAAAATAATGTGTTCAGTTGATCTGAAAACACCAGTGTGTTTAATTTTAGCTTTTAGTCAAAATGTTCTTCCAAACAGATTCATTTGCCTGGTCATTTAATTTTGACCTATGAAGGTATTCAAATTTGACCTATTTGATTTTTCCAGTTTTCATAATATTTCTGTTCTTAGAATAGTGTATATGGTCTGCAGCCTTACTGGATGAAAGTAGTAAATCCATCTTTCCTCATTTCCCTCTGGTTCTATTGCTCCTGTACATCTTTGGCCTTTTCCAGAGACTGAGATTAGTCAGTGTCAATAGGATTTCTTAATCTTCAATTAAAATTCTAATAAGGATTTACTTACTGTTCAAGCTGACACACCAGGGGTAGGAAGTTTTTATATACTTGTATTAAAAAAAGAATAACTGGGATTATTTAGAAAAGAGTGAAATTTTAATGAAACTCAGATGACCTTTTGAATTAGTTGCCTACCTTTTGGAGATACTTTTTTTTCTCTTCAGATTCCTGAATTGTTGGGGTTTCAGCAATGACATTGGTGCTCTCTAAAGGAAACAAAGTCAAATATGAACTGAAATAATTTTATCATGAGTTTACAATAATGTTGACATAAAATTGGATAAGGGTTAAAAGGTAGTAAGTAGAATAGGAAGGCTAACAGAACAGCTGTCTCGAAACCTTATAAACCAGATTTATAAATAGTTGGAGACTGAATCAGATAGCCATGGCTGCAGGGAACCTCTGATCTGTGTAGAATGTAGTAAGCCTAGTCTAGAGACAAGAAAAGGTCTCAAAAGAGAACACATGTGCAGCTATCAGAGATTCCAACTGCTACATTCCCATTTAACATATTTTAGGGCTTTAGACATTTTTCTCTGGATAAATATGTTGGTACCTGAGGCAGGATCCGGTATCCAATTCAGAAAGTTATGCTAAACTGTAAAGTTGCATCCTTATACTTATTACCTATTTGCTGAAGAATGTAGGAACCAGGATGTTGAAAGGTATAAATCTGATACTTACTGGTTTTTTCAAGGGGATAAGGCTGGAAGTAACTTTTCTCTAAAAAAAATAGAAAAAAGAAGAAATTATTGGAAGAACCACAGCATTAAAGGTATTTAAGCCTTTAATATGTATAAAAATCACATAATTTTCATAATAACAAAATAAATTTCCACATCTAATGTCTAACTAAGGTCTTACAGGTCAGGGAACTTGGGTTCCTAATGAGACTGCCTTCAACTTTCTTAAGGGTTTTCATGTTTGCATTTTATTATGTAAACAACCAACCTTCATATCTTTTCAGCCAACATGTAACATTTCCACAGATTATTCTACATGGTGTAGCCAAACAGATGCCATAACCTAAGGGATACTTTTACAATGTACATTTAGATGTGACAAAAAGAACACGCATCCTCTTTGGGTGGAAGCATTGCCCGGAAGATTCAGTAACTGTTTTGTACAGGGTTTCAGACACGGGAAATGAAAGACTATCTTAGAATTAAGTTCGGCAATTCTCCTGAAAGAGGCTCTATTATTTCTCAGGTTGGTTATGATGGAAGTAGGAATCGTTGACTGGAGGCAGCTACTCACCAGGCACGCTGCTCCTAAAGGACCGTGCCACAGGCAGACGCTGACTGCTGCCTCTGAGCAGCACCAGCTGAGATTCTTGATGAGGATACATTGATGCCGCCATCCAGAACTGCTTAGCCAAGTTGGCATTCCGTTCTGAAGAGCCGGCGAACACCAGTAATCCCTGGTGGCAGATTGCACAGGACTTCCTAGAGCTGCTAGGATTGCTGCTGAGCCTCGTGTCCATGGCAACTTAGGACGCTTCTCCAGCTGCCCTTTCCCTCTCCTAGCTCTGTCCCTCAGAGAACCACCAAATTGACACCAACTACTGACGGAAGCTCTTCTTTTCCTGGGTAGTTGGGGTCCAGTGCACGCTTGTGGGGCATCTGAAGCCCACTTCTGCAGTGATCACAGGCTTCCGGATGGATCCAAGTCTTGGAGTCGAGATAGAAGTCAAAACATCAACTTTGGGGTGTGTCTCGTCCTGTTGGGGTCAGTGAAGAAGGTGGGGGGCACTTTAATCTCTTATGTCCCCAGTCAGTCCTCTACCTGCCCACCCAGCTTCCTTCCCCACAAATATATCTAAAGCTTTAAGTTCCTTAGCCCCACCGCCCCAATAACCGGTTCCACACCAGACTGCTGTAGCTCAGCACCATTTGGAAGTTCTGGGCCTGCATTTGTTGGAGAATTCAGAAAGTCAGCTAATATCCTAGTTTATGGGAGCTAGAGGCCTGAATTGGGCCTGACACATTCCTAGTTTGTTACACATTTTTCCCTCCTGAATCCTTCAAGGTACATTTTACAACAGAAGCTGGACATCACTGTAACTGCATTTACTAAGGCAGTTACACTAAATTCACTAAATAAACTGCAATTACTAATCAGTACCACTAAAAGCTGACTAGACTTCAATCAACAGTTGTAAATGGTTACTCGAAAGAAAGGATATATCTGACAAGTGGACTCAGTCCCTTCATAAAAAATAAATTTATGAATTTTTTAAATGTATTCTTATAAAAATATTAACAAGGGCATGTGAATAGCTTAAATTTTGTTAATCTAGGAATAATTTAAGCATTTCAGCAACAGGAAAGTTGTAATTACTGCAGCAGGAATTCAGATGGACATCATAAAGCCAATTTAGGAAAGGAAATGGACACATGGTAACAACCACAATTAATGACCTTATAGCACTTTATTCTTTCAAAGTATTAATACAGTCTTACAGAAAGATACTTCAAAAGTTGATAATCACAAATCTATATAATGACATAGGTCAGTTAAGGAAAAAAATCCTATTCTCCAATATATCTGAGCCTGAAGGAAAATAAAATATTATATACAAAGATATACATATATGTTATATATTTAGCAGCTAAAATATTTCTTTCTTGGCTGAGTTATTGACAGGCAATGGGCAATATTAGCAGAGTTCAATCCACCTGTTCTCCCCCAAACACAGTCATCTTGCACAGGCAGCTCATTTGGGTGAATTCCCAGGTCTTTTTACCTGGCCGTGTGGTTAGTGATTGGTACTAACAGCAATCAGCTAACTACACTGCCTAGTAACGAGACTAACACTAAGTTTTACTTTTCCCCACAAACAGCTGTCTCAAATTGGGGCCCTATACATTGTGTTAGGCAAATAATCGGTTCAATTGTAGCTCACTTTAGCTGAGAGGTTGTGAATACCCTACTAAATAATGAAAAATAGGCACAATGAGTCACAGCACACAGCATTAAACGTTACGGGGCTCTTACCAGCAGTTTAAATATTATTTTATTACGAAAGCCATTAACTCCACAGATTTCGCTTTCTTTACATGGGATTGCATAATCTTGCTTTCACTCCTAGAGAGAGTTAACAGCCGCCGCCAGTGTGTGCAGTTCACTCGCGTGCTGACAGCGTGCTCAGCGAGAGCCAGTACGCGGAATAAATGCTGATACTGAAAATCTCGAAACACGGCTTCCTCCTCCCGAACGCCCGGGGCCTGGGGCGGCCGTTGGCTGGGGCGGCGGGTGATGCTGTGCCTTGTTTTGATGGCAGTGGAGTTAGTGATTGTCGGCACCAGAGTACAATCAGCTAATTACACTGCCTACAAACCGAGCACCGAACGCCCGCGGGCTGCTGCTCTGGGATGGTCCGCAGGGCCAACGCGGTGTCCCCGAGAGGAGCGGACGCGAACCCGGGGCCTGCCTCGGTCCCACATTTCGCCCAGGCTTCCGCCCGGCAGTGCCTGAGCGCAAGAGGCCCGAGGGGACGGGGACCCCCGCCCCACCCACCCCCCCCCGGACTCTGGACAACTTCTCTGGCCCCTGCTGGACTCGCTTCGCACGCCTGGCGTGGCCCAGCCCGCGGGCAGCGCCCCAGGGGGGACCTGCAGCCCCGGGGCCCGGCCCCCGCCCCCGTGCTCCCCCTCACGTCCCGGCCCTTTCCCGGGCCATTCGCTTTCCCGGGCCCGCTCCCACCTCCTTCCCTCCCGCTCCGGCCCGTCCCGGAAAACTTCTGTCCGGCTCCCAGCCCAAACCCGGGCCTGCCCTCTCCCGCCCGCGCGCCCCGCGGCCGTGGCGGGTCACCAACCGCCCTTGGAACCCCGCAGGGAGGAGAGGAGGGGCGGGAGGAGGGGGTGAGGAGAGGGGGCTGCTGGGGGGCCCCTGCAGGAATAAGCCCCGGAGGGCGAGGCGTAGATTCTTGAGAGGCTTTGCTTCCAGTTATGGCAGAAGGGACAAAGAGCTTCTCCCCTTCTCAGGAAGCCCCACAAGCCCACCCAAATTTCATGTCCATCCCCAGCGGGGAAAGCGGCTTGCCAGGTGCCAAACTGTAGGCTCAAAATTCCCAGGTGGAGATGGGCCTGGGGCGCCTGGGGCGCGTGTGGCCAGCGGGTCACCTCGTCTTCCCCTTTGGGCTCCTCGGGGCCCTGGAGCGCCATGCCCTGGGGGGCAGGCGGGATCTTCTCCTCCAGCTGCGAGTCAGCCAGCTTTGCGGGCAGATCATAGTGAGGCCCTTTTGAGGTCAGGGCCACAATTTTGTACTTTTAAAGTCAGCCTTAGGGAAAACTGTACCTACTCTCAATACGTATTTATTTAAATATGTTCACATATTTATGTTCAGCCCCTAAGGTCATTCATTTTACCCTCCATATGTACTTGCAATCTTGGTCTTAACACCAAGTGAACACACATTATTTACCATTCAAGACAGTATATAATAAATTACTAAACCAGGTAGAAATAGAAAGGGGTAGGGTAAGGCATCCATGAGAAATGTATCTGGTCGGTGAAGGTTCAAGGAGGAGTTGACAGTTAAGTCCTAGCAAGACTAAATTTGGATATTCAGGGAGAGGGCTGTGGAGGCTAACGGAACAGCATCTTGTGACCTGTCACATTTTCTTATGTGATGATACAGATGTGTTTCTGTGTGTATTTGGAGTAGATTTGGCACAGAGGACAGTTTCAGAAGATTTCTGGGACACCTCTACTAATAATTCTTTCCTCTAGTTACTCCTTCCCCTCTTTTCCTTCAGTGTAGGGATCAGGAGAGGATAAAGCATATTTTCTGATTACACACTGTGGAACTCAATTAGAAGTAGCCCCCTGGACCTCAATAGGGTCTTCATGCATCCGGTATAGGTCTCTCGTTGTTGACCTCAAAAGCTTAGTTTTAAATTGTTTACCGCAGATGAAAACTTCCCAGGTACAGACTGATGCCCTAAACCCAGCAAGTGGTTTCACAGATGCCACACTGGTAACATGGATAGAAGCAGGTAATCGAGATCAATACAAATTCCAAACTCACACTGTTTAAAACACCAGAACAACTTCTCAAGGATGAATTTGAGTTGTAGCATTATTTTTGAATATGGAAGCACATTTTTTCACATGCATCATTTGTCCTGTGAACACCAAAGTGAAAATAAGATACCAAAGAGAAGTATAAAGTGTACAGTATAGGAAATGTTAGTTGTAAAAATTAACTTGTAAAGTTAAATTGCAAACAGCAGGTCATAAGTAATTATAATTTGTATTCATCTTATCTTTGGGAGAGGCACAAGTTGTACAACACATTGCATCAATCTCTCACACTCCTTTAAATGCACAATATACCAAACCATATCAGGCAACACACTGAGATCAGAGCTAATTAACCTGTGAGCTCTCTAGAGCTAACTATAGAGTCAATTTTGTTTTTTTATAGTTAAATATACACATATAAATAAACTCAGGAATGAAATAGCCTTCATTCCATTAACAATATGCAGGCTTATAAGTCTTGGTTAGCACATAGGTACAAAAAAGTTCTGTTCTTTCAAATTGTTAGTCATTTTTACTCAATACAACATTTAAAACCTCTTCTTGATTGATGTTTCATGATTATTAGTTGCATCTTACATGTCTTACCTGAGCTGGATTGCTGCCACCCAAGGCAATAGTTGCAGTAGATGAGTTGAAATTTATGCTTTTAAAAGTTATCTTCAAAGATAATAAAAAATAAAACTCACATGTAAAAGCCTTCAAGGCCCATTGTTTTTTTAAATGAAGTTTACTTTGCAGACAGTACAAATAAAAAAGTAAAATAAGGAGAAGAAATGTGTGTGGCCTAGTTCTGTTTAAGAAAACAGAATGCTTGTTCTTAGGGTTGCTGTTGGTTTGGCCTGCAGTTACTAGAGAAACTCCAAGGATCTCATTCCCTTTATGGTTCATGTCTAGGCATGCCTGGAGACCAGGGAGACCCATGATTTAATCTAAGTAAGAATGCTTGTGGTGTTCTAAAGGCCCAAAGAGAAGGTCACATTTGTTTTAGACAGCACCAGGAAGGTAGCTTTCAGGGCAATTGTTAAGTGTTTCATTTAATTTCTGGGCTTTTAGTGATAAGGGTGATGAGGAAGGAGTACTGAGGAGAGGAGGTGAGAGTGGTGATTAGGAGGAAACCAAGAAAAGTATAGAAAACAAATACCTTCAGTTTTAGCTTTGGCAAATTTATATTGGCCTAATTTCCCACCCCTTCCCTCGTTAAAACTAGAGGGATGGGAGTTGGGAATTACAGAAGATGGAGACAACTTACTCTCTCCTTTCAACACATTCAAACACACCACCTGAACATTTCTTATTTTCCATATCTTTTTTTAAATTTTAAAGTCAGCTTTATTGAGATGTAATTTATAAAGTGTGAAATACACCCATTTTAATTTTGTAGTTAAATGAGTTTTGACAAATGTATATATACAGTCATGTAACACCATCACCACCAAGATACCGACATTTTACTCACCCCCAAAATCCTCCTGTTCGCCTCTGTATTCACTCCTCCTTCCCCACCCAGACCTCTGGCAATCATGGATCTGTTTTCCTTCATTAAAATTGTGACTTTTCTATAATTTCATATAAATGGGATCATACAGTATGTAGGTTTTTAAACCTGGATTATGTCAGCAGCATAATGCATTTGAGGTTCATCTATGTTGTCGTGAGTACTAGTAATACTGCTGTAATAGTAGTGCATGGTATAGCTATGCCACCATTTGTTTATCAGTTCACCCACTGATGAATATTTGGGTTGTTTCCAGCTTTTGGCTATTATGGATAAAACTGCCAGGACATTTGTGGACATATTTTTAGTCATATGGTGAGGATATACCTAATTTTATAAGAAACTGACAAACTATTTTGCAAAGTGGTTAAACCATTTTGTATTCCTATCATTAATAAATGAGAGTTCCAGTTGCTCCATATTCTAACCTATACATGGTATTGTTAGTTATTTTGAATTTAGCCATTCTAGTAGTATGTAGTGGTACCTCAATGTACTTTTTTTTTGTATCATTAATATAAAAGCACATGAGCAACATTGTGGTTACTAGATTCCCCCCCATTATCAAGTCTCCACCACTTATTTTCCATATCTTTTGATAGAAAGGAAGAAGTGAAGAATCAGAGTTATTGGAAATTATTGGAGTTAACCTTTTTTAAAATGCACATTTCCTCATAGGAAATACAAAGCCATGTTTTGATTTCTATATAGATCAGTAAATGTTAGATTACCTTATTAACATTCACGATCCTGAACTAGTTTATACGTTGAAGCAAGACTAGATTGAGGTCAGTCCACTACCTATGAAGAACTAAAAATCAATGGATCTGTTTAATTATAAGAAGAGATTTTCTTTCTAGCTAAGATGAACTGCCAGCAGTTTTTATAATTTTATATTTTTGATTCCTTCATTATACTCTTGTTGGCAAGAGTGCACCAGATTCTTAATTAGCTTCTTACTTATATTTATTGATTAATCAAAACTGGTTGCTTTCAATATGAAAATATTAAATTTGTCTTTTAGTAAATCAGTAACACTGAAAAAAAATAGGCTTTATAATTAAAGTTTCTTGAGCTCTTGCTGTGGCTTCAGGAATAGGAGCAAATGTCACATATTCACCATCTTTAGAGAACACAGTCTATGGGTTTATGGTCTAGTTGCACAGAGATAATTTGTATACACAGATAATATAGTTATAGCATATTGGTTACATTATAGCATACTAATGTATAAAATATAATTTACACATAATTTAATATTTATTATGTTAATTATATAAGTACTAACATGGTTAGGTTAATAGATGCTTCAAGACTGAATGCTAATGTAAGTTTCATTATTACCAGCATTAAGGAAAAAGAAAAGGAAAATCATCAAAGGTTGGGACACAGAGAAGGCTATATGGAAACTATGGGATCAAAGTGAGTCTAGAAAGAAAATTAGGACATAGATAAAGAGTGAAGATAGAGAGTGGGTGTTCTTGGCAGGAGGAGCAACTTGTGAAAGAAAAATGCAAGCAAATCCATGGAGACTGTAATAGACAGTGTCACTGGGAGAGTGTGTCCCTCTTGGGGAAATAAAGATTAGAGGGACAGGTAAGTGGGGGACAAATCAGAGAGGACTGGAGAGGGCAGGGAGTTGTTGCCTCATTATTCTGACTGAAGGGCCTATGATTTATATGATGTGTTGTTTTATGTAGGATAGACTAAAAGAGGAAAAAACAGAGGAGACTGCAAGAACATTTAAGAGATTGTTTTAATAGCCTAGGTATGAAGTGATATAGACAAGATGGTATGATCAAGAGAGATTTCAAAGGAAACTTCACAGGACTTGGTGACTAGTTCAAGTGAAGAGAACAAGATTAACTTTCAGGTTACAATGACAAATAGAGGCACATCTAACCAGAGGATAATGATGGTATGTTTGGGTTTATCCACGTTTGGTTTTAGGCAGTGGAAGAACATTGTGGTGGAGTTGATATATAGAGCTGGAACACTGGAAAGAGGTCAGAACTGAAAAGAGAGATTTAGTAGTTTTTAAAGATGTAGTAGTAAAAATCACAAGGACAAGAGAGATCTTCAAGAGAGGTACACTGTCTTATTTTTCATTGGCCCTCCAGCACCTGCTATAGTTCCCCCAGGACAGAGTAGGTGACTAACTGAAATGGGGTTTTTCTTGAACAAGAATAGAATGAGGAAAGAAGAAGGCTTGGAACCAAATGGGAATTTGGATACACTGAGAGTATCTATGTTTACTTATTCTTGTTTTTATTTCTACTCTTCCCATTTGGCACTTAAGCCTAGGTGGATTTTCTAATATCATATTCTAGGTGGGATTTATATTATTTAGTTTAAAAATAATTATGTAACTCTCATTTGTTACCTTTATTTCCTCTATACCCATGGAATATATCTCAAGGACTGCATTATGCTTACTTTTAAAAAAGTTCATATTGCTGCTCCCATTCTTAACTCATCTATGGCTTGTTTAAACCTGAAGTTCAAATCCTATTTTCTGGGTAAAATTTTCCTTGGTGACTTTAGCTCATCTTGCTTTTTCCCTTTAACTCTTTTTGCATTAAATATATTCACTCTATAATTAATATCTTTAATTAGTAAGAGAGTATTATTCCCTAACACTCTAATTGCATCTTTGAAATCAGCATTTTATTATAAGAGAATGCTAGTATATATAACACATTTATTATATTAGTACAAAATACTGTATGTATATATATATATATTTACACCTTGAATTATCTGTAGTGGGCTTCTTGGTTGCCAACTTTATATAATATTTTCATTTTCTTCTAAAATCAAGAAGACAAATGTAGAATCAGACTTTCAAAATTTACCTACTGATGAACCTTAGGGCTTGAAGATACTTTAGTGATCAAGTTGGATTCCCTCATATTAAAGTGAAAAAAAGCAATTCTGGAAACTGTTAGTTGTAAAAGGTCATTTTGGTTATTTTCATATTTTAAACCATTTGATTCTCTGTTATGGGCTTAATAAGAAGGTAAGATATGTCTGGTGCTCCCCCTTAGTTCTCTGTTCTTCGTCCTCATTCCCAAAGCCCAGTCTTGTTTCCCCCATTTTCTGTGATACCTCCTCCAGGCTTCCTCCCTTCTTCCAAATGTCTCCAGACAAAACATCATTCTTTTGTTCTACAAAAGATAAGTCATCTGACATTTTCCTTTTTTATTTTACTAAAGCTCAATTGGTACAAAATATTATATTAGTTTCAGGTGTACAACATAGTGATTCAGCAATTATAAACATTATGAAATGTTCACCATAAGTGTAGTTACCATCTGTCACTTATTTGACATTTTCAAAAGGAAATCCTGGAAAGACAATGCCTTAAGAGAATAAATGTCTTATAATGGGTATTTTAGACATTACGTAAAACAATGAAAGAGTTGTTTTTTTCTTCAAATTTCAGCATCATTTTCTATTCTATTTATATATGAGGCTGGCCCAGACTAAATCTGCTAGATTCTAATATCCTTTCAATGAGCATTACCACCTCAGTGTTTAATTGCCATTGAAAACTCAGTATACCTCAATCAGAGCGAACTACTGTTCTTTTTATACTGGCTTTTCTTAAGAACTTAAGAAATTTCTTAAGAACTTAAGAACTTAAGAAATATTGTCTTGGTTACTAATGCATGAAACTTGCAGTGTTTTGAGTATCCTATTTCTCAAACTCTGCATCCAAATAGTAACTTGTGTACATAACTGATTTCCTTCTCTAGATTATAAACCTCTTGAAAAGAAAGGTTTTTTTTTAACATCATGGCACTTGGCAGTGTCTAATATGTGGTAGGTGAGTAAGCAGTCACTGAGTGAATGTTAATTAAACAGAAGGTATAGTTGTAATTAATGTGTAGGAGGTGACTTAAATAAGTTGTTTACAATTACCATAAACCAGTAACTGAAGGAAGTCTTGTGTGATGTTTAGTTTCTATTTGATTATTCTTTCCTGAAATCTAAGTACATTGTTATTCTACTGTTCTATTCATAACATCCAAGGCCTGCCTGGACATGTTGCAGAAAATAGTGCAAGGAGAGAGTTCAAAGTCTCATCAGCTAATGTGTTTCACCAACTCAAAGTGCAGTATAACAGTATGTCATCTGGAAAGGTGAAATAATAAAAGAATTATTAAGCACCTGGCACCATTTTAATATTGCAAATGCAAACACTGACCATTTGAAAAGGAAAAATTTGAGTATGTGCTAATGTATATGTTACTGTAGTTATAAGTAAATTTTATTTCAACAATATGCAAGTGGATTCCCTGATTTTCAATTTTGTTACTTCTAACACAAATTACAACAATAATCTTTGCAAAAGTTATCCCAGCAAAGGCTACAAAAGATGAGAGTGATACAAATTTTTCATAATAAGATACTACTAAGCAATAAAGATTGTAAAATAAATGTAAAATCTTCCTTATAGTATAGCTAGGAGATATCTATCTTAATATTTGTTTTCTACCTTCACTGCATGTTAGAATCACTTGGGGAGATTTAAAAAATTCAGATGCCCAGGGTGCATTCCATCCCAATTAAATCGCAATGTCTGGGGGTAGGAGTAAGACATCTGTACTTGTAAGAGATACTCAGATGACCCCAAAGTGCAGCAGTTTGGGAATCCCTGCAGTTAAATAAGGGTAATGAGAAATATATCATGTAAAGCTGAAATAAATAAGATTCTGTGAAAGTGGAAGATCATTAAGGCCCTAGTTGCACCTTTATTTATTTTGTATGTTCTGAGAATATAGTAGATAATTAACTATTTACTGAATTGAATTGAATGAACCTTATTAAATCCTGTTATTACTGGATATCATGGTGCTCAACCCTCTGTTTCCATAGTCCTTATGCTGTCATTTCTCATACCCCTTAAGCATCAAAGATATTACACTAGCCAGTGTAACTTCCAATATTTGATTTCATCTCAGTTCCTTCATGGTGAAGGTTTTCCCAGATGTACCACTCCAGCACGGCAGCAGCCATCGCATTCATATTCTTCTATTACAAGCAATGAAGTCTGTATGCCATCCAGCAGGTGACTAATCCATCTCCAAAATCCCATTTTAGAGTCTGCTTCCTTAAAACATTCCTGGTACAAACTGTCTTATATTGGATTCCTCAGAAACAGACTCTGAGATGGGGACTGCGGTTTACTGGGGAGTCCTCTTGAGGGATATACCCATAAGGGAGTGAGACAGGACTGGTCAGAGGGAGGGGTAGACGAGGGGATGTGGGGGCACTGGAGGCCTCAGCCTCTCTTATGGGGAGCTCCACAGATGGGATGGCCCTTCAGAGTTGTTTCGAATTGAGGCAAGGGGGCCTGGTTTTTGCATCCCCAAGTTAGCCACTCAATGGCCGCAGGCTACTCCTTTACCATGAGGTCATTTCTGAGAGCAATTCCCAATGAGAAATGCGGCTATGAGCCTTCAGTACTGGATGATTCCAGCAGCTGGGGATGGTGGTGCTGACCTAGAAGAGGGGAACTGGTGGAAGGACCTCAGTGTTCAAGATGGCTTACCATTGGCCAATGGGAGCTCTTTGTGTAAGCTCTTAGGTCTTTTGACAGGACCCTTTGGTTTTGTATAGCTTCTGTGCTTCTGGTATGATACATCCCAGGCTCATCTAATACATTAACTGAACTAGAACTGGAATCAGCCATTTCTCCAAGAAATCATTTTAAATTGAGAAATGGTATTTAGAGATCGCAAAATGAGTTTTAGGATTGTTTGTCGGTTCTAAGTTTTTTCAATGGACAGAACTAAAACCTTTAAAAAACTGATATATAGTTGATATGCAATATTATATTGGTTTCAGGTGAACAACATGGTGATTCGGCAATTATACACATTACAAAATGCTCACAATAAGTGTACTTATACATATTTTTAAAGAGAAAAAATCTCAAGTTCATATTAATATTGCCATTACAAATTTACCATTACAGGATTTATACTTAATTTTTTTTATTTTACATTTACCCCTTTTTCCTTACTTTGAAAATCTCAGTTCATAACATTAAATATTTGTATTACCTTATTCTAATTCTGTGTGTGTATGTGTATAATAGTTTCAAAATAGTAATACTAATATTACCATAAACAGGCTACAGAATAACATTTAAAAAATATATCATATCCTTGAAGATCCCCCTAGAATATATTTCAATGTGTTCTAGTGTCATCAGGATTTTGTCTTTATCCTGTTCAACTTGTTTATTCATTACTTGTAACAGGAGGACATATTCTTGTCAAATTTACAGAATAACAGGCAGCCAAAAAGGTAAGAGAATTTATTGGATGACAAAATTGGGATCACAAATAATCTCAGTTCCCTAAATTTAATGTAATGAAATATGATAGGTATAGCTGTAATATATAGTTGTTTTATATGCCACTTAAGTCACAAAATGCTAGGAAAGATTTATAATAAAATGATAAATATAAACATGTTTATTAATAAGAAAGACTAACACTTTTTGAGCTCTCACTGTATACCAGGCAATCTGCTAAATGCTTCATGTAATTTTATAATTTAACCTTGACAAGAACCTCATGGGACAATAATAGTAGTATGGTAATTGTACCAGTAGTAGTGGTAATAATATCTAACATTTATGGAGTATTTACTTAGTACCAGGGACTGTTCTAGGCATTTTACACTTAAAACTTGTAAACCCTACTTGGCCCTGGGCAAGTTTGTTATGGATTCAATGTGACCAAAGAAATGACAGTAAAACGTTCTTGGGGTGAAAGGTTATACCCAACTTTATTTCTATGGTGGCAGGTCAGTCACTAGAATCCCATCCACTCAGAGCGAGTCTGCATGCAGCAAGCCAGTCTCTGCCTCTGGGCCTCTCTGTCCTCACAGCAGTCCTCTGAGCCTCTGTCCCTGGCACTGTCACCACTCCAGCCTCTGCTCTCTTGCAGCCTTGCAGCCATGCCACCGTGTGGCCCAGAGGCCTGGGAGGAGCTCTTTATATAGAGTCAATAACAACATATTGCCCACACGTGTGCAGTGAGCAAGCTGACCAGGGCCAGGTGAGAATCCTGGCCACAGGAACTTTCATTTCATCCACAGTGAGGAAATTGAGGCACAGAGAAGTTAAATAACTTGCTAAGGTCACACAATAGCTAGGATCCAAATCAGAGAGTCTGATTCTTATCCCTTCTTACAGATAATGTTTTGAAGATTAGAGAGGTTGAGAAACCTCCTCAAGTTTCTTGTAAGCTAAGGATTGGGAATCAATGCCAGATGCTTGATTTTATAGCTGATAATTCTTAACTTCTCTGCTATATTGCCTTCCTGTAACAACTGCTAGGCACACTGTAGAACAGGTGCTTTAATACATTGTGATTGTAATCTTGATAACAACCCTGGCAGATTGCTATTGCCCCTTCCATTTCACAGACAGGAAACAGTTTAAGAGCTTAAGCAAACTGCTCTAGGTTACACAAATAGTGAGTGGTAAAGTTGTAATTCACATTCAGGTCTGTCTAATGCCAAAGCCCATATTCTTAAACATTATACTGTGTGGAAGGGAAAGATGTGACAGAACAGGAGTATTAGTGAGAAAGACTACATAGAAGCTCAGTGAGAGGCAGTGGTGTGATAAAGACTGCCCCCTGAGGTTGCATTCTAGACATACACTATTTAAAGCAAGGGAGGTGACAGCCCCACTCTGTTCTGTAATGGCAGAGCCCACCTGGAGCATTGAGTGTGATTCTGGGCTCCATACTTCGAAAGATGAGAGCTGGGCATTGTGAAGTGTCCCAGTAACTAGTCTATAGAACACCTGTTAAAAAGCTGTGACTAGTTCCCAAAAGAGAAGACTCGAAAAATAGCTATTGTTTGGAGTGTCATGGAGGGTTAGATACAATTTGTATAGTTCCAGTGGGAAAAACTAGGCTGGATGCATAGAGAATTACAGAGGTAGATTTGGCTCTTCATAGGCAGGAAGGACTGTCTGGTATTTGGAGCTTTTTAGAAATGAAATGGGCTTTCTTGTAACAGAATGAATTTGTTTCACTACAAAGAACCCAAATGACCACTTACCATGGGTTTAAAGACTGATATGTCAGGTGTGGGGTTCTTAAAACTTTAGTGGGTGAAAGAATCACCTGGGGACCCTTGTTAAATACTGATTCCAATACCTTAAATTTAGAAGCATTGATTCAGTAGATCTGGGATGAAGTCCAAGAATCTTCATTTTTAACAAGCAACCCAGTGATTCCAAATGTGATCATTAAGTGACCTACAGTTTGAGAACCAGTGAGACTAGATTAACTCTGAGATCGCTTCCACTTATTTTACAAATAAACATTTTAGTGAAAATGTTTGTAGTCAACATAATGATTGCTCAAAGAAAGTTGTCTTTTTATAAAAGATCCAATACAAACTCTTTTAATACTTTGACAGAGTTAGAGATAAAATTATTGGAATCTAGATTATTAGGATATGGAAGGAGAAGACTTGATTCTCAATCTGTCATAAAAGATATGACTCTAGTAGCAAAAAAGAAGATACAAATCCAGTTTGAAAATCTTTAACCAGTTTAAATAAAGAATTCACTTTACCTCCATGCCAAGGAGTAATCTGATGAGGGAACTGGGAAAAGCTGCCTGATTATTCTAAGGACAGCACCTGTGTGAGGCTAAAAGCCTCTCAGGCTTGGGGTCGGGGGGGGCGTCCCAAGATTATATAAGCTTCAGCCTTAAACTGACAAAACAGGTGTGGGGGATAGTGTCTTCTAACTCTGGCCCACTTTCTGTGGTGGCTAAAGAGCTTTTGCTGGCAAGTATAATATATGTCTTAGTTAACCTTAACTTTTACTTAAAGGGTGCAACCTGAGAGCCACATTTTAGAACCACTGTATCCTGAAATGTTTTTGTTCTCTGTAAAATGTTCTTAAAAAAGTAGTTCTTGGTATAGTTTACTATCCCATATCAGGGCTTTTTAAATTTAAGTTGCATGATTGTGTTTCATTTCTTTCCTAAGTGTATTAAAGTTTTAAAAAGATGGGTTTTTTTCTTTGAAAATTGTTAAAAACTGGCTAGTTGAGGAATTGGTGTGTTTGGCTCTTTGTTGAGCAATAGTACTGATGTGCTTATTTAGTTCATTAAGGACTGGCAAATGATTTATGTTTTAAACTTAAGGTATATAAAATTTCCAAATGGCAATTATGTATTAATAATAAGTTAGAGTCATGTTTCTATTTAATTTCTTTTAACTTTCTTCTAATGGTTGCAGACCTCATAGGTTTTTCTTGAATCATGAGAGATGAAATTGCAACAACTGTTTTCTTTGTCACAAGATTGGTGAAAAAACATGATAAACTTAGTAAACAGCAAATAGAAGACTTTGCAGAAAAGCTGATGACAATCTTGTTTGAAACGTACAGAAGCCACTGGCACTCTGACTGCCCTTCTAAAGGGCAAGCCTTCAGGTGAGAGCTAGTGTTTGGTATAGCAAAGGGGCTAACAAGCAAGCTGTAACCACCGGCGATGATTCTGCTGGTGGTCTGTAAGTAACAAAAATTTTATGGGCTCACATTTATTTGTTGGAATGTGAGCTTGAAGAAAGAAGTGCAGTAAGTGACAGTGTAGTTGAAAACTCTGGAGCAAATCCCCTTATGTGAGGTGTATTAAACAATTCCTAATTTGAGTTTACCATGAATGATAGGCAGTGAGCATTCAGTGAATTGTGTGACTTAGTGATGCAACCCACATGCTGAGTCACTGTGTAAAAAGTCGATGTTTTACTCTTGTAAAACTGTAGGGTTGGGAGGGGTCCGGGAAAGGAGGGGTGAGGTGGGAGCTGTGTTTATTGGAGCAGTTTGCCTACAACATGATTCTCATACTAAGCCCCTGTTGTCATATCATTGTTTTCCTTTTCTTGTTTTTTAAGGTGTATCAGGATAAACAATAATCAGAATAAAGATCCCATTCTAGAAAGGGCTTGTGCTGAAAGTAATGTGGATTTTTCTCACCTGGGACTTCCAAAGGAGATGACCATATGGGTGGATCCCTTTGAAGTGTGCTGTAGGTGAGTGATCTCATTGGAGTTAGTTTGCGTGCTCTGTGATCCCTGGAAACCTGAAGTTGTTCAGTCCGACACATACACCTCTGTGAAAGACAACACTCCAAAGCCCTGTGTTAGCACTGAGGGCACTGGTCAGGATTTTAGATGGAAACTTTGTTAGACAACACAGACTTCCATTAGGAGTGGTTGGAGTGGGAAGCACAAAGATTTTGCTTAGTATTTGAAACTTGACTTTAATCACTCCACACTATTGCCATCTGTGGTACTGTTTCCCCTGAGAGTTTCAGCCCTGGGCAAGTTCACTGTGGTTTTGGTGACCAAGAAATGACAATAGAATGTTCTTAGGGTAAAAGGTTTTATATCCAGCTTTATTCTCCTGGTCATAGGTGGAGCACTAGAATCACGTCTGCATCCAGCAGTCTGCAGGTCCATAATCCACCTGCCTCTGCCTCTGCCTCTGCCCAGAACACCGGGCAGAGCTCTTTGTATAGTAACTCAGTCAATAACAGCTTATTGCCTACAGGTGTGGAAGCAGCAGCCTAGCCGCAGACCAATTACATCATCAAGTAGTTCAGGGTCAAGGGAGGATCCTGGCCAGAAAAACTTCCATTTTCCCCACAAGTATACAACATCTAAGTGTTATAGGCAATGTTACGGGGAAAAGGAGCTAACAACCATCAGGTAATTCAGTCCACTAGTTGAATCAAAAAAACGAATCTTTCTCTTTTTCTGAGTAGTTAATCAAGGTAACTATTACAGCATACCCACTAACTATGACTGTGGTAGGTGAAGGTCATGAAGTCTCTCAGTTTGCTTTGCTGTCAAGCCATTTCGGTTTTTTAAAATAATTTTTTATAAATTAGTGAGTTTCTCCAGAAAAGATTAGAGACAAAACTTGAGAAAAGTAGAATCCCTAATGAATACTTTTTCTTTTTCTGCTTTAGGTATGGTGAGAAAAATCAACCATTTACAATAGCTTCTTTTAAAGGCAGATGTGAGGAAAGGGAACTCTCCCAGCAGATCGGCTGTGCCGTCAGCAGAGCTGCCTCGGGCAGCTCCACCGGTGCTCCCTCGGATGAGGAAAGCTGTGACAAAGAGCCTCGGATGATTCCCAAAGTCAGCAACCCAAAGAGTGTTTACCAGGTAAAGCGTATCCCAGTTCTTCTATGCACTTTATTTTTTCCTAGTCTGAAAAGACTGTATGTACTGCAAAAGCAAAGAAACAAACAAGTAGAAACATGGAAACAAACTGTGAAGATTAAAATCACAGTATTAACATTCTGGAAACTGTTCCTGTTTACTGGGCTGGGTGCTCCGGATCTACCCAGTCTCTGTAGTCCCATTTTTCCATCTAATATTTAAACATATATGTTTCCTTTCACTTATATTCTGTCAGAATTAAATATTAAAATTAGTGGGCTTTTTTACCAACAGAAAATGTCATACTACTTGTAGAAAATTTGGAGTTTTAATGGTCAAAGGTCTGTAATCCCATCACCAGAGAATTTTTCTTCAAAAAAAAAAAAAGTTTTTTAAACAACTCTTAGAAAGATATGCATATCTATATATTGGAAATAGGTTTCATGAAACTTACCCTACTTGATACAATGCCCCTGACACTTCTGTTAAATTAACTTGGTTTCATGACCCACTAACAGTGGCAACCCATAACATGTATATACTTGTTTGCTTTAATCACTTACGTATTAACATGTTAAAACAATTTAAATACTTAACATTTTAGTGTTCATTTGCTTTGATGGCAATTTACTAAGCTAATCTATTATTGATAGTCATCTAGATTGTTTACACACTGTTGTGATATAAAAAGGCTAATAACTTTTATAATAATGTCTGAATTTAAGTTATTTCTGGAGATTTGGGTCTCAGATATGAAATTACGGGGCCATTGGGTATGGACACCCTACTGTTCTTAATACATGACCAAAGTACATCCCAGAAAGTTGTGTTTATCTGTAGTCTGACCAGCTGTATGTGAAACTGTTTTATCACTTTTCCTAAAATATTCTCACTTAAAAATAATTTGCTAAAAATCCTATCTTATGGATAGTAATTTAAGTAGACATTAAACAAAAATCTCCATGTGCCCAAATGTTTTGGGTACTTTCTCATGAATTTTCTCTTCTCACATTTATCATTTGAGGTCCTAATGTATTATTTATTATAGACTCTTCAAATATTAGGAATATTTTAACCCCTTGTTATATTATTGGCAAATATTTCTTTATCTCTAGCTTGTTTAGTTTTTTAAACTGCATATATAGTTTATATAAAATCCTATATGTATTAAAGTTTAAAATTGTGCAGTGAAATATTTGCCCTTAATTGTATTCTTAGTTTAGAAAAATCTTGCATCTATGGATCAAATCTATAGTCAGCTCTTTTAGAGCAATGTCCTTCTGGAGCGTGGCCAGCAAAACACCTCCATTAGTCATCTGGAATGTTTAAAATGAGTATTTCTAGACCTCAGCCTTAGAGATCATGACAAGACAGTGTGGGGTTGGCAGGCATTGAGGTGGGACTGGGGAGAACCCAGCAATACATACAAACTGGGGTAACTGTGCTTTAAAGTAGTTTAGTTGAATCAAAGAATTAATTTTGCTAAAAGATGCAACATGGCTTACTTAATACTTCCCCAAATGCTAGCCAATTTTCCAAAGATGTTAACTTTGATTTCTATTCATTTGTACTTCCTATGCTTTTGAAAGGCTTAGCTTCTGAGTTATGGGTTTGTATTTAGTCCTTAGAGCTAGCTTACTAGTTTACAAAAGATCTTCACATCCCCTTTTCTACCTTTTTTTTGTTTACAGGTTGAAAACTTGCAACAGCCCTTTCAATCTTGGTTCCAAATTCCCCGCAAAATGAATATGACAGCCGTTGGCCATATGAGCCTCCTAGGAAATGCTTATCATGCATTGCATAAGAACCCTAAAGGTCACAGGACTGCTACCATACGCAGGGGGGACAGGTACCACTGGGTGAGCACAAAGCGCTAGTGTGGGGAGGGGCACTCAGTGGGGCAGAGCTCAGAGGAGCAGCTCTATTTTCTCTAACACGAAAATAAGTCTAAGGTTCAGAGGCCCATGAAACAGAAAAAATAACCACATAAGGGGCTAGGGTGCATAATGGTGAATCCTCTCACACAGATCATGACTATGTTCTTACCTGAACTTTTAATTCTTAATTTTATGTGAAGTTTTATGTAACACTAATGAATGTACCCCATAAGTTAATAGAATGAAGATTTTGACTTGTGATAAGATTCAATAAGTTATGAAAAGTAATAATTTAAATAAACATACTGTGTTTTTAATATCTTTCTAGTCCAGGTTTTTGCAAGAAAGTTTTTTTAAAATTTATTTTGGTATCATTAATCTACAATTACATGAGTAACATTATGTTTACTAGGCTTTTCCCATCATCCCATCATCAAGCCCCCCCCACCACATACCCCATTACAGTCACTGTCCATCAGCGTAATAAGATGCTGTAGAATCACTACTTGTCTTCCCCATGCTCCGCCCCTAAATTATGTCTGCTCCCTTTTTCCCTCTTATCCTTCCCTTCCCACCCATCCTCCCCAGTCCCTTTCCCTTTGGTAACTGTTAGTCCATAGTTTGTGTTTCTTCACTAGTTATCAAAAAAAACGTAGAACCTCATTTAGTGAAGCATGATACTCATAATGTAGTATTCTGGTTCTGCTTTATTGCCTGCCATCACTGTTCCATTTCACAAAGCCAATGAGAGCTATTTTAAAGTTGCTGTTTAAGGTACAAAATTCCCTTGTTTGTATATCTTTAAAAATTTGGAACCTGTTAATAGATCTAATTAAGACTTATTTTATAAAAGTGATACATGCTCATTACAGAGAATTCAAGCTCAGTAGAGAAACACCGCCACTAAGAAAAAAAAAATCCATACCATCCAGCCAGAAACCATTATTAACATTAAATGGTGACCATCTTACTAGTCATCCCATGTGTATTACAGCTGTAAGAACTGATACATAGTTTAGTTAGAAAACCATCCTATAGCTGCTACTTGTTAAATATTTGGATTTAATTTTACTTGATTTTATCACAATGAAGAAACCTAAAGTGAAATATTCATAAGCCTTTCTACAACAAAGTATTTTATATCCTGAAAGATTTCTCTAGGGTTTTTCTAAAAAAAAGTAAAGGGAAACATCAGAAAGCTGCAACCATCTTTATATTTTTTTTCAATCTTAGATAGTATTGATTATTTGATGATATGCAAGCTGCAGAAATTAGCATTCATTTTTTTCCTTGTCTCTTATTTTGCATGTCATGTTTAGTGTCAAGGTTTAACATTTACATTCTATCCTAAAAAATTATTCATACACTTGTTTTTTCTCAGTTCCACATTTTAACTGATTCAATACTCACAATAATCTTTTCTTTAAATCAAGTATATTTTGATTCATTTTTGGTTAGCTGCATTTTTTTTTAAAGCAGCTTTCTCACAAATGGCTCGTAGGACTTAAAATCTGTGAGTTCATTTATGCCTGATATTTACCTCTGTCTTCTTATATTTGAAGGACAACTTGACTGAGTATTAAAATCTGAGGTCCTACTTTCTTCCCCTTAGAACTACACAGACATCACACTGACCTAATGTTTTTGCCATTGTAAGTTCCTGTGGAGCGATGAGACCAGCGTGACTGCTCCCACTCCACATCACTCGCCCCATATCCATCCATTTTAGGGACACCAACTCTCTTTATGCTGGGTCATTTTTTAGTCTGTCATAACTTATTTATCTGATTGCTTTATATCTTTCCTTCATCTTTTTTTTTTTAAACCATGATTGTCTTAAACTTTCTTTTTGCCATTTTGATTCTCAGTCCTGCCTAGTTTCTCCTCTTACCTATTCCATAATGATGTTATTTTGAATTTCAGTTAGTGACTTTCTCTGTTGGTGTTGGTCACATGTACAATTTCTTGGACTGGAAAATAAAAAAGAACTCTATAAAATAGTTACTATATGCAAAATATAACATAATTAGCTGTGACAGAAGAATGGATTTCTAAGAACCTTTGCACAGACGGTTTTATTAACAAAGTGTCTCTTGAAGTTTGTGAGATTGGTTTTTAAAAATCTCCCAGCCAACAGAGATGATAAATCTGTGGCACCAAATTACCACTCTTTTACACCAGGCTCATGATGGACATTGCTTATCAGTCACAATATGGTTATTTGGGTGAAGAGATTGCCTCAAAAATCTATGCATGCAGTTCTAGAGATGCCCATTAAAATAAATTGTTCCATGTTGGTACTTGGAGAAATCAGTTTCATTACCATTCTAGGATCTGGCCCAGGGTGGAGCCATCCATGAATGTTAGTGTCCTGGGTAATTCTTTAGAGTTTCTCATGTGGCTCTGAAGCAAAAGTGTAGGGAAAAATACAGTGGACTTTATGTTTTTTACTGTGGTTAAAAGTAGGCAATACAGTTGAAAAGCCTCCCACCCAAAATAAATGAATACTGTATCAGTGTATCAGTATGATAACCAAATTAGATCTTCCTAATTGGCACTTTGAAATTTTCTATGTACTACTATTATTTCTTTAAAAAAAAACTTTTTAAGAGAATTGTAGAAACACATGCAGTTAAGAAATAAAGAGATCCTATGTAACCTTTACCCAGTTTCCACCAAAGGTAACATTTTTCAAATCTATACTGTAATATCACAACTACATACTCATATTGATGTGATCAAGATACAGAGCATTTCCATCACCATAAGGATCCCTCATGCTGCCCTTTTAGAGTCACACCACTTCCCTTCCAATCTCATCCTTTTCTTAACTTCTTGGCAACCACCAATCTCCTCTTTTCTATAATTTTGTGATCTTAAGAATGTTATAAATGGAATCATACTATATATATTGGGATTGACTTTTTTTTTTTAACTAAGCATAGTTCTCTGGAGATTCATCTAGATTGGGTGTATGTAGCAGTACTTTGTTTCTTATTATTGCCGAGTAGTATTCCATTGTATGGATATACCATAATTTGTTAACCATTTACCTGTCAAGGGGTGACAATGGTGTTGTTTCTGCTGGGGAATTAAGAAAAAAGCTGCCATGAACATTTATGTATATAATGTGTAAACAGACTTTTTTCTCTGGGATAAATTTCTGGGTCATATGGTAGATGCATATTTAGTTCTTAAAGAAACTGCCAAACTGTTTTACAAAGTAGCTGTACCATTTTATATTCCCACCACCAATGTATGAGTGATCTAGTTTCTCCATTTCTGTGCCAGCCTTGGGTGTTGTCATTACACATTTATTTGAATGGCTAAAATAAAAAAAAGTCATCTCATTATAGCTTTAATTTACATTTCCCAGATGGCTGGTGATATTGGACATTTTTTCATGTGCTTGTTTACCATCTGTATATCTTCTTGGTGAAATGTCTCTGTGCATATCTTCTGGCCATATTTTTAATGGAGTGTTTGCTTTTTTTATCCTTAATTGAGTTTTCAGAGTTCTTTTATATTTATTATGTATTATATAATATTATATATATTATAAAATATATATATATATAATATATATATATAATATATTATATTATATTAGTAGGTACTGGCCCCTTGTCAGATATATAGTTGAAAGTATTTTATTCCAGGTTGCAGCTTGTATTTTTATCCTCTTAATAGGGTCTTTTTCAGAGTAATAGTTTTTACTTTTAATTATATCTAATTGATTAGTTTTTCCTTTTATGGATTGTGCTTTAGTGTCAAATCTAACATTTATTCTTTGGCCAGCCCTAGATCTGAAAATTTTGTTTTTCTTTTCTTCCTAAAAGTTTTATACTTTTAGACCTAAATGATTCATTTTAAGTTAAATTTTGTGTGAGCTATGAGACTTGGAAGTTTTTTTTTTCTGTGAATATTTACTTACTCTAGCACCATTTGCTGAAAATGTGATTTCTCCTTCATGGAACTGCTTTTGCATTTTTGTGAAAACTCAGACATAAATATATGGATCTGTTTCTGTCTTCTTTGTTCTGTTCTATTGATCTATGTGTTTATTTTTCCACCAATACCACTTGATTATTGTAACTGTATAAGTCTTGAGATTGGGTAGATTGATTCTTCCCAGTTTATTCTTCTTTTAAAAAATGTTTTAGCTATTCTAGTTCCTTTCCTTTCCATAAAAAAACTTCAGAATAATCTTGTCTATACCTGTGAAAAAAAGCTTTATGAGATTTTGAAAGGAATTACTTTAAATTAAAAAAGGATTACTTTAGATCAGTTTGGAGAGAATTGACATCTCTACTATGATGAGTCTTCTAACCCAAGAATACAATATGTCTCTCCATTTATTTAGATTATCTTTGATTTCTTTCATCAACATTTTATAGTTTTTAGCATATAAGTCCTACACAGGTACTTTAGATTTATACCTAAGAATTTCATTTTTTTTAGTAATTATACCTGGTGCTGTGTTTTTTAATTTTGGTATCCATGTGTTCATTGGTAATAAAAATACTTTTTCTGTATCACTTGATATGACTATGTAATATTTCTACTTTAGCCTGTTAGTATGTGGATTACACTGATTTTTATTTGAATATTGACCCACCTTTATATCCATGGAATTAAAGCCCACTTGACTGTGGTGTATAATTCTTTTTATATATTGTTGAATTTTATCTGCTAATATTTTAAGGATTTTTGCATCTATACTTACAATATATGTTGGTCTACAGTTTTCTTTTGTGTACTGTCTTTAATTTTGGCATCAGGGTAATAATATAAATATACTATAAATATATATAAATATACTTTATATCTCAAAAAAATTAGGAAGTGATCCCTCTTTTATTTTCTGGAAGAGGTTTTATATAATTGGTGTTAATTTTGTTTTTAAAGGTTTGGTGGAATTATATGGTAAAACCATCTGGCCCTGGAGTTTTCTTCTTTGGGAGTGTTAAGATTATGAATTAATTTTTTTCTATTGGGGTACATATAATAAAATGTACAAATCTTAGTGTATAACTCAATGAGTTTTGACATGTGTATACACTCATGTCACCATCTCCAAATTAAGATATTAAACATTCTCACTAATTTTCCACCCCTTCGCCTCAGCACACCCCCACCCCATCCCCTATGGCCACCACCAGTCTGTTCTCTGTGTCCATTTGTTTGTTTCCATTTTGTTTGTTTAGTTTTTTATAGATTTCACATGTAAGTGAAATCATATGGTATTTGTCTGTCTCTTATTTCATTTATAATATTCTATAGGCCCATTCACATTGTTGCCAATAGCAAGATTTCATGAATTCAATTTCTATAATAGTCTAATTAAATTATTTCTAAATTAAATAGTTACAGGGCTATTCAAAAGATCCATTTTATATTGTGTGAGTTGTGGTAATTTGTGTTTTTTGAGGAATTGGTCTATTTTACCTGTCAAATTTATGTGTATAGCGTTCTTCACAATCTTCGTTATTATCCTTTTGATGTCTGCAGGGTTTATAGTGATATGCCTGTACATTTGTTCCCGATATTGGTAATTTGTGTCTTCTCTCTCTTTTTTATTGTTAGTCTTGCTAGAGGTTTGTCAATTTTATTTACCTTCCCCAAAAAACAGCTCTTTGTTTTATTGACTCTTTTTTCCCTATTGCTTTTCTCTTTTCAATTTCACTGATTCGACTATTATTTCCTTCCTTCTGCTTCCTTTGGGTTTATTTTGCTCTTCTTTTTCTAAGTTCTTGAGGTGAGACTGAGATTATTTATATGACACTTTTCCTTTTTTCTAGTTTATCCACTTAGTGCCATACATTTCCCTCACAGCAGAATAGAAACCTGAATTCCCTTTATGTCTCGTTATCTTCCTCCATTTATAATATAATTGTATTAAATACTTCCTCTACATATTTAGAGGCACATCAGACAGTGTTATAATTTTTACTTCAACTGCCAAACATAATTTAGAAAAGTCAAGAGGAGAAGGAAAGTCTGTTGTATTTATTCACATTTTGCTTACTATATCTTTCCTTCCTGGTGTTCCAAGACTTTTTCTTTGGTTTCTTTTCTTTTTAGAGAATTTCCTTTAGCGTTTCTTTTAAGGGAGGTTGGCTTGTGACATATTCTTCATTTTCTTCATCTGTGAATGCATTGTTTTTTCTTTTCATTCCTGAAGAATATTTCACTGGATACAGAATTCTGGATTATAGCTCTTTTCTTTCAGCAATAGAAAAATGTTGTGCCACTTATTCCTGGCTTCTGTGGTTTCTAATGAGAAATCTACTGTCATTCAATTTTTTCCCTTGATAGGTAAGGTGTCATTTTTCTCTGGCTGCTTTAAAAAATTTTTTCTTTCTGATTTTACTTTGTAGGAGTTTAATATTGATGTGTCTTTGTGTGGATTTATTTGGGTTTATCCTGTTTGGAATTCACTCAGCAACTTGAACCCATAGTTTTATTCTCTTTCCAAATTTGAGGAGTTTTCAGAGTACTTTTACAACCTGCTTTTTTGAGATTTGGCTGACTTGTATGCTAATGTATGCTGTACTTGATTGTATAGACTTGAGGCTCTACACATTCATCTGTTTACTCTTCTTCCTCTCTATTGTTCAGAGTGAGTAATTTCTTTTCTTCTGTCTAAAAATCCGCAGACTTCCTCCCCCTGTCCCCATCCCCACCATCCCTTTTTTACTGTTGAGCCCATCCAGTGAGCTTTTTATTTTGTTTTTTATATTTTTTCAGTTCTAAAATTTCCATTTGATTCTTCCTTGTCTTCTATCTCTTTGCTGTGACTTTATAATTTCTTGCTGAGACTTTCCATTTATTCATTCATTTCAAGCATGTTTATAATTGCTTGTTCAAACTTTTTATAATGGCTCCTTTAAATCCTGTCATATAATTCTAATATCTTTGTCATCTTGGTATTGGCACCTATTTATTGTCTTTTTTCACTTGGTTTTGTATATCTTCCTGGTTCTTAGTGTGATAAGTGATATATTGATAGAAACCTGTACATTCTTTGTCTTAGCTATTTCCTTTGACACTATTCTAGTGGTGGGGAGCACTGTGTATTGTGTTATTATTCCCTGATGGGAGAGAAAAGTTCAGGTTCCCTATTTGGCCTCCATGATACCTAAGAAAGGGGTTTCTCACACCTGCTGGATAGGTATGGGAATTCCAGCTCCCTACATGGCTTCCAAAAACACTATGTCAAGGGTGGTCTCATTACTGATGGACAGTGGTGAGAATGCTGATTCCCCATGTGGCCGCGGCTGGTGCCATTGCTGCAGGAAGGTGGTGGCGAGGGGACCCATTACTGCTGTATGTCAGTCCAGATAGCTCATGAGGTCTCCACTGACACCATGGGATACAGGGGTGTTCTTACTGCCCTATGGAGGTAGAAAGAAGAAAATTCCCAGCTTTCTGCTCAGTCTTCAGTAACATCAACCAGGAGGAGGTTGGGGGGTGCCTTGCATAGCCAGGCAAAGGTAGAAGTTTAGACTCCCCACTCAAATTTTGCTGGTTTGGGTAGAGCCAGTTTTTTCTGTGTTTGGCTGGAATAAAGCAGTTATTGTTTAAAAGTTTTCTATATTGCTAGGCTGTCCCTTTCTTACTTTTTTGACTGGAGAAAGCAGACTTTGGGGGGCCTTTTACGGTCTGTGCCTATTGGTGTTTATGTGTTGCTGTTTTCTTTATTTCCAAGTCTGGAATAAATGAGGGAAAAAGAGAATCTGTGGAGTGTACTGCCATACCCTGCCTTGAGTTTTTAAATCTCTGGCTGGTCTATTTTCTTCTCTACACTTTTCAGAATCTTATTTGTTTTTGTATATAATGCCCAGGAATTTAAGTTGTACTTAATAGGAGGAGTAGGGAAAAGTATGCCTACTCCATTTTCCTGGAAGCAGAAGTCCATGTATCACTTTTGCAACAAAAAAATATTCTTAAAGCAATTAAGTATTATATTTCTGGGAAAGTTTTTTTCTTAATAGTTGGTATAATATGGCTTCTATGTCTATTGAAGTTTTTTTATTTTTCTGGTCAGTGGGGTGTGCATGTGTGTGTATGTGTATATACACAAGTTAATTCCTTAAAGATAATTAGAATCTCAAAACTTAAAAAGAAACTTGCGGCTGATTCAAATCAGCCATAAATACACATAATGCAATAAAGGGAACATGATTCCTGCCTTGTAATCTGTGTAAACATGTGATCACTAAAAGCCTGAAGCTGTTAGTGTATTAATGAAATCCAATGGAAGGCCCAAAAAGTCCATCCAGAAGTTCACAAGGGTCATGTTTCAGTGGGTGCCCCGCTCAGCCAAGAATGAGGAATAAAAAAGAAAGATCTTTCACTTCTGCTGGACATTTTCTTTGCCACCTTTCTCAGAGGTCCTGGAGTCATGACCTAACTATCCTAAATAGTCTTGTCTGTTTGGTTTAATTAATCTTCACTCTGCTTTCTGGGAAATACATTTCATAATTTATGTGAGTAGCTAAATAAAGTTCTCAAGGGGAACACTCTCTATATTTATCTGATATATTAAACTAAAATTTACCATCTTCTTGAAATACTGGAGAAGACTTTAATCTTATGAATTTGTTATGCATTGATTTGGGTGGGGAGGTGCTTTATTTAAGAATTCCCAGTTCATGAAACAATAGTTGCCTCATAGTCCATTCTTATGGCAACTACCATTTGATGGGTGTCTGTGTTATGAAGGCAGCAGATGATTTTAATTGAGATAGTAACTAATGAAACAGTTTTAAGGCTGACAAATTTGGTGTTTATTCTGCCTGATGGCTAATCTAATGTTTTAAGATGATTAGGTGATCAGGCCCTAACAGCAAAGAAATGATAACTCAAGTGTCAGTGTAAGATGGGAGAAATGGAAGAGTTAGATGTAGTGAGTTGATTCTGAGCAGATCTTCCCTATGGCCTGATCTCAAACTCCTTCTTAAACCTTAATTGTAAATCTTCTTATCTCACAGTCTCATGGTGTTTTTATTTTATTATCCCTAAAGTAATTTGCCATTAGTACTTTGGCAGGATTTAGAGCTAAATCCTCAGCTGTGTAATACATATCTTAATTATGGCAAAAGACCTACAGTGCTAAAAATGTTCCCTCTGAGATGGACACTGAATCCACCCAGGAGCCGAGGAGTTATCATTCATGATCTATCCACATGGCATTTGTTTAAATAGAAGTTTTCTTTACCAGCGTGCCTTCCTTGCATTGTTTAAGACACTCAGTAAAATTGTTTTATTGACAAAAAATCCCTTTTGCTACTCACTTGGAGCACAATAAACAGAATTATCCATGTAAAAAGCAGCTTGAATTGCTGGCATTGGATTCATAATAGGAGGTGGCTTTAGATTTGGAGTTTGTATTTTAAAAAAACTTGTTTGCTCACATTGAATGCATGCAGTAGCTGTATCTCTCCTGAGCAGCTTTCAGATCCACACTGAAATTTCAGCTTCAGATGATTGCTTACCTTTTGAGGTGTTCTAACTGGGGCCTTCAAAGTGAATTTTGCATGTGGCCCATATTTTATGTACTCTCATTTCAGTTCACCCATATTGTGAATATATATCTGACTACTTGGTGTGACTTGGTAACTGATGATTTTAGATAAATCAGCCAGCCTGATGAGTCATAATATATACAAAATTTTTGTTTCTAGAAAGAGATTCAATCAGTATCTTTAAATAGTGAATAATTTAATAAGATATGTTGTCTAATGATCTTTTAGCCACAGTGAAAACATCAGCAAGTTCCTTATCTTCTGTGCCAAATATTAGCCATTGTTATGGTACATATCCAGCTAAGATTCTACATTTATGTGATTTATACATGAATATTCTAGTTATTCCAAAAAATTCTCTTATCAGCATTATGGGATATTGTATTGATGTATTTAATACCTTTTAATCATGCAGACTGAAATGAAATCACCATTTTCTTTCTAGATCTGAAATTGAAACAAGAAGAAACATGTAATTTTATAAAAAGGCATTCTATAGAATGAGGAAAAATCACTGCAGAATAAAGAATTGTACAAATGAATTAAATAGTCAAGCCAATGGAAAATGGGCAAAATACTTGAAAGGGCACTTCACAAGATAGGGTGTTCAAATGGTGTGTCAATACATACACTGTCACAGCAGTCATCAGGGAAGTGTGATTAGAGTCACACAGCCAGAAGAACAGATAAAATGAAGAAGCAAAATACTAAGTACTAATAGAGATGGAGAGTGACCAGAACTCTTATCCACTGCCAGTGGCATTACATATTTATCAGTCACTTTAGAATTTGATTGGTAGTGTTTATTAAAGTTGAACATATCTATACCCTAAGGTCCAGAATTCTAGTTCTAAGTAATACCTGACTAGGTATAGTCACATATAGTCAACAAAAGGTACACAAGACTATTTGTAATAACCACAACAGGGAAAATAGCAAATGTGCCTTAGTACTAGACAGAATAAATTTTGACATATCCACATAATGGAATGTTTTACAGCAAAGAGAATCAACAAACCATAACTACATGCAACAATGTGGATAAACCTCACAAACATGAAGCTGAGCAAAATAAGTGATAAAGTAATTCATATTTTATGATTCTATTTATATAAAACTTATGAATAAACAAAAACTGATGTTTGAAGTCAGATTAGAGGTTACTCTTGGGGGCTAGGTTACTGGAGGGAGGAGACGTGGGTGCTTCTGTGCAGCTAGTAATGTGTTTATTGATCTAGTTGCTTATATGGGAATGTTCACTTGGATAATTCATGAGGTGTACATTTATGACATGTGCACTTTTAAAAGCTCTCTTCCATTTTAATAAAGTTTTAAGAATAAACTTAGACATTGGTGATGACTTTAAATAAAATGGACCGGAGTCAGTGCCCACTTATTTCTCTAGGTTGATAGTTTCTGATCTTGATATCAACATGTTAGGGCACCATTCTACATGAGAAAAATGATATTTGGGGGGTTTCTCTTTGTTATTTATGCACATCCCTTATAAAATATTAGTTTTGGTGATTTGGAACAAAAATAGTTGTGAGTTTTTAAAGATATAACATTTTAAATTCTTGTAATTAAAAAAAAACTTTTATAAAATGTGATAGGTATCATTATAGTGTAGTGGAAGAAACCCTGAACGTGAAGGCAGTGGACCTCAGTTCGAGTATTTTTTGTCCTCTTCCAGCTGGGTGAACTAGAGCAAGTCTGAGTCTCAGTTCCTGCTCTCTAGGATTAATAATTCACCTGCCTGAAGGTAGAGGATTAAACTCTGTGATCTTTTGAGTCCTTTTTAGCTCTGAAGTCTAAGACCTGCCATCTGTTAGTACTGGGAAAGCTCTTAAAGTAATGATGTAACTTATTTATACCACCATTAATTTCCAATCATTTACTCTGTTGACATGTTCAATTATAATATAGCCCCAGACACAATAAAAAGTTTCAAGGTGTATAGCAAAGTTCAATATCAGTGCTATAGATTATAAAGACATCTTACCTTATCTTCACCCCCAAGCTGATCTCTTGGTTTTCCTGGGATTTATTGCTCTGTGGTGAGGATGCTTTTCAGGAAACGTTCCATATTAGTGAAGAGGAGATCTTTGCTTTCCTTAATATACTGCAAAAAGTGTGGAAGACACACTTAATACCTTTGCTTTCATTTCTTTTAAGTACTCTTGGAACTTCTTAGGCATAATATAGACCTGAGAGTATTATGTAAAATTCTGCTTTTAAAATAAAATGAGGCCTCTTCATAGATGGTGGTTGGCAGAGAACTAACAACTGTCTAGCTCCACAACTGTCTCTGTTTTGGGAAAGTTGTTTTTAACAGTACCAAGCCTCAGTTTTCTCATCTGTAAGTTAAGAATAGATGTAGCATCTTCCTTATAAGGGCATGGAAAATATTAAATGAGATAATGCATATAATACTCAGCAGAACATCTGGCACATGGCAAATATATAATCAATGTTTGCTATTATCTGCCTTATTGTTAGCTCTGGTTAGATGGGAATATTTCAGTACATAGTATCAGGGTTCATATAAGCCGGTTCATTAAGTTAGCATAGTGAGAGCCTACTTATGAGCCTGGCACATGGGCTACACCAGGAAACAAACACCTCTGCCCTCATGGAGCTTGCATTTTAATGGGAATAAAAACAATAAACAATCATTATAAGTACATTATGTAATACACTAGAAAGTGATATAGGAGAAAAACACGTAGAGCAGAGTAAGGAGGAGCTGATGAAAGAGGGCTGCAAATTAAGATGGGCTAGTCAGGGTTGCGTCTTTGAGAAGGTCGAACAAAGACATGAAGGAGGCAAAGGAGGAAGACATTCTCCTACTCCTTAGACCAGGGTTTTTCAACTTCAGTGCTACTGACATTTTGGGATGGATAAGTTTTTGTTGTGGAGGTTTTCCTAGGTGTTGTAGTTAGTAGAAGCATCCCATCCTCTGAGCAGAATGATAAAAAATGTCTCCAGACATTGCCATATGTCCTATAGAGGAAGAAATTGATCCTGGTTGACAATTGCTGCCTTAGAGGAAGGAGTGTTGTAGGCAGATGGAACCCTTCAGAGGGGGTGTACCTGGTGTGTTTGAAGAACAGCAAGGAGGAAAGTGTGTTTGGGTGAATGAGAAGAGGAGTAGAGTAGTAGGTGAGGGGGCCAGGAGACAAGGGGACTTGGCTTCTTTGACTTTCACTCTAAATGAATTTGGGGGCCACAGCAGGATTTTTACCAGATCCAATTTTCATTTTAAAAGGCTCATTCTGACTACTGTCATGAGAAGAGACTTCAGAAAGGCACAGCTGGACTCTGGGGGTCCAGGGAGTATTATTGTAATCCAGGCAAGAGATGTTGGTGGCTTGCACAAGCCTGGTAGCAGTGTAGATGATAAGAATAGTCAGATTATGGATATTCTGTGCAGGCAGAGCAACAGGATTTCTGGATGGACTAGTTAGAGGTGTAACAGAGAGAGAGAGAGAGGCTTCAGTGAAGACTTCGGCATGAAAAACTATCCGTTGAGATGAGGAAGGTTTGTAGTGGAGCAGGTTTGAAAAGAAGATTGGTTTGGGGTATGCTGAGTTTGAGATACTTACTAGACATCCAAGTAGAGATGGCTAGTAAGCAGTTAGATCTATGAATTGAGTTAGAGATTGGTTTGGGGATGAGAAAAAAATTGAGAATACTTGACCATCTTTAAAGCTAGAAGACTGGATGAGATTCCCAAGGACAGTGAGTGTAGACAGAGAAGAGATGAGGACAGGACTGAATCCTGGCCCTCCAACATTAAGAGGCCAGGGAGAAGAGGAGAGACAGCAAAGGGTACAGAACAGCCAGAGAGGTAGGAGGAAAACCAGCAGAAGCTGGTGGGGAGCCAAGTGAGGCAGACATATTGAGGAAGAAGTGATCAGGTGTGTCAAATGCTTCCATTACATGAGGAGAGAGAACTGGCCATTCTCTGCTTTGTGGGAGCCGGCGTGACAGAATCCTGTGACCCAGATGGGTGCTGTTGCCGTCACCATCCCAGACCACAGTATGAATCTGTGACTCAGTGACTAATGGAAACTGATTACAGAGCAAAGTATATGAAATGTTTACTTAGGAATCAGGAGATCTAGAAGTCATTTTCAACTTTACCAGTACAAACAACTTCATGATTTGGGGCAAACTGTTTAATCTCTCCTTAAATATGAAATGTGATTAAAAATGTGTACATTACCTGTTTTGTAGGACTGCTGGGTGGATCAAATGAAACTATATATAAACAAGTGCCTTGAAATTGATGAAGTTTTATATAAATATGATAGAGACATGTTTTTGTTTATAACTCAAGAATGAATTGACCTTTAATGGACGATGAGCTTTTCAAGACCACAGATTTAAATTTTATGATATTTTAATACTTAAAAAGATGGATGATAACATTCTTATAAAGGTGCTTTAAATAACACAGTATTAAGAATATCATTGTCAAGTTTGCACAGAAAATAGCACAGTGTAAGTTTGGGTTAATAGGCTACAATTTAGACATCTAAATTTAGTCTGAGTCACAGTGAGTTTTATGGATGGAATTCTGCTTACTTACTGATAATATGTTAGTGGGACATGAGTTAAGTAACTGAGGAGCCATATTTGCAGTTCCCATGACTGAAAGAGCTGGGTACCCATTGTCTGCCCTGTAGAATACAAGATTTAAAAAAATATTGTCATATGTGGTTTGAAAACCAGGCCGATTGTCAAACAAACAGTGATTGGAAGATATCTCAGGATGCCAGAAATGCCTGAAAAGGTCAGATATTGAGGCATTCATTCTGTGAAGTCAGTGTTCATCAATATTAAATGCTGCCAAAGTTCAAGTTCTTTACCTCTTGTGGTGATTCTGGCTTCAAGTGAGACTCACACTCCCTTTCAAGGAGCCACAAAGGCCTTGTTCTCTTGCAGAGATGCACTGCTCTCCCAGCAGTGTGGTGCTCACGCTTTGGTCAGGCCTCCTGTCCTGGGCAGCTGCTGACATTTGCAGTGTGATAGAAAATGCTTCCCTGAAATAGGCCTTCAACCCCGGGTGAAGAGAAAATGAGGGGGGCAGATCAGTTCAATTTTAGGTAATTACTGTTAAAGCTTTAAATAATAGTTGAAAGAAAAATGGGGATTGGTATTTTCATCTTTACTTATTCTCACCATAGGTTATTATTGTCATTAGCAATTCTGGTGAGGTTTTTGTTTGGACAAGGAAATATGCACAGAAAGCTGTGATGTCTTTCTCACAGGAAGACCACTTCTTTCTGAATTTTACAGAGTGGTGAGTGCATTTTGTTACATGCTGCCACAGGAAATTTGATGAGGAAAGTCTCCTCCCTGGCCAGGCAGTAGGTACCAGAGGCAATAATGGGACTTAAGTAGATTTGAAATGTTACAAAGCTTAAAGCATTTATTATCCTGGGGAATGGCATCTGAGTCACAGAGAAGTAGAAGCAAAAAGCTCTGTGCATGTTACACATACCTTGTAAAATGACCTCAGAAAGGCAGCATTGGAGTCTTGGTAGAGGCCCTCGGCAGCAGTGGTGGGCCAGGCAGCAGGTCAGCAGCAGAAGAGAGCTCCCCACACATGCCAAAGACTCTACCGGTGAACAGTGTGTTCTCAGCACTCTGAGTGAAAAAATAGTGCCTCTTTCTTTTTCTAGTTTCATATGCTCTGAAATAACTTCTGGAATCATGAAGTCAGAGACTCCTTGAGCTTAATGGAAATTTACTGAAGGGATGATTCAGATGACAAGGGAAAAGCTGTTTTAGTTCAACTTTCTGAATAAATCATTTTCTCCACTGTCTCCCAATTTGTCTGCTACCCTCATCTTTCAGAAAATAAACTATTGGAAATTCAGAGCAAGTTTACTCATGTGTGTCTGGTTTTTATCAGTATCTTCCAATCACTGTTTCTTTTTAAGTAGTATTTCTCAAACTTCAGTGTGAATGAAAATCACAAGGGAGTGAATCTATTTTGGGGGACCATCCCAGAATTTCTGGTTCTGTGCATTTTAGCTGGGGTCACAGCATCTCCATTTTTACTGAGCTCCCCAGATGGTTGATACATGAGGTCCAAGGGCTGCAGTTTGAGAATCATTGCCAAAGAGAGCTCTCAGGCTTTCTTTGTCTGGTATGCCTTTATTATAATCAAGTTCTCAAATCTCCCGTCTTGCCTAATTGATTTGAAATAACTCCCTTGTTCACTTTCTTTAGAGGAAATACATTGACATGGAAAACCCTTAGGTGATTTAGAATCAGTGAGATTTGTCCCTGGAACTGGTTATGGTTGGCAACGCAGAATAGTGGTTAAAAAATTAGGCTGGTGGTCAAATACACCTGGATTTGAGTTTCGGCCTTTGCTAGCACTATGTTCTTGGGCAAATTATGTGGCTTCTGTGGGCCTCAATTTCCTAATTCATAAAATATAGATAACAAGAGTACCCACCACATAGGGCTGGGTTGCTGTAAGCTGTAAGTGAGATAATGCAGGTAAGGAACATGGCCAATACTGGACACACAGTTCTCAATGAATCCTGAGTTTGTTTCCCCATCAGTAAAATGGGATTAAATTCTTGCCTGTTTCATAGATTGCTTTGAGGATCAAGTGAAATAATGCTTGGATGGTACTATAGGTGAGTAATTTTTGGTCTTATTATTTAAATCCCCTAACAAATCACAGTCAAATAGAAACCATTTCCTAGTCCTCACACAGTGATTAGCAGTTCTTCCAATGTACTGGCATCAGTGTTTAAGGTCTTTGTATACTGGCTTAGAATTACCACCAAGACACTGCCTACCTACATATTTGAGGAAATTCCAGGACAGGAATATGTTAGATCCCTTTCAGTAGAAAGATGCTGATTGTGCAGGATTTCCTGAAGCTGGAACCATGACTCAAGGAAAATACCAGTCTGAAAGCATTAACTTTGATAATGACAGAGATTCACTAATGGGCACAAAGCCATTATGATTCTTTAGGCACAAGCCAGGACATATTCATTTCACTAATTAGAGAAAGCTCTTACATGGTGATGTTTATTATGCCTTAGCTAAATGACTGATTTCTTACTAAAGGAGGAATAAAATATGTCAGGACTTGAGATAGAAAAATGTCTTATGACATTTATTCTTTCTGCTTCTATCTTATTAGACCCTAGAATTCTACAAACTTGAATCTGGGACTGAAATTGCAGCACCTGATAGAAGAAGGAAACTTGGAAGGGATTGTCTGAAGCTTCCATGTCAGGAAGATGAGAAGCAATCTGCAGGGTGATTTCTGGAGTCTGAAAAGAATAAAAAATAAAACTGAAAACAAAAACCATCCCTCTGCTAAAAAACTCTCATGCAGCTCAGCTACATAGCACCAACCAAATTAATGGGATATAAATGCACTGGAACATCTATTTAAATTTATTTATTTAAAATAAATTTAAAAATAGGATAGGTAGATACAGAAAAGAGGAAGGAGTATTTATGTATTTGATATTTACGCTAACTACAAGAATTAATTTACTACTTTTTCTAAAAGTGGTAGGCTGTGTACAGAGTTGCGGTCAGGCGCGAGGGCCCTGGAACCGTGGCACCCGGATTCTGAGCTGGCTCCACTCTTCTGGTTGTGTGATCCTGGGTAAGTAACTCAATCAATTTGTATCATTCCTCCTCAATTGTAAATGAGAAAAAATAGGATGTATGTCATAGGGTATTTGTGAAGATTCAGTGAGTTAATTCATATAAATTAGTAGAACATTTTCTGGCATGTACAACGTGCTTAATACATTTTACTTAATATTACTATCATTTGAGAGATTAAACTTTAGATGGGTAAAATGACTTCTATCAGTTCCTTTAAATAAGAGACTAGAAAGTTCCCTGTTCAGGTGCTTAATCCTAGGGAATACCCCGCACCTCTAAGCCTCCTCCCTGATTGCCCTGATTTTCTTGGCTTCATGGATGGCTGCTCCGCGTCAAGGCCAGAGGGCAGACTGACCTAAAGCTGGGGGATAAGCAGGTCCAGGACGGAGAGGCCGTACTGGTAAACCACAAACTCCCTGGCAGAAAGGTCTGTGGATTGTACCATTAGCAGCTCTTTCTTCTGCATTATCTGAGGTTTTGGGAGATTCTGCAAAAAGCTTTTTGAAACTATAGAGATCAAGAGAAAACAATAATCATTTCACTGACTTTTCTGTATGATAATATATATTAATAAAAGCAGTAACAATGACAGTATAATTCATCTCAGCAAAAGGCGCATTTGCATCGGTCCTTCCATTCATCCATCTTCCTATGCTTTGCATGCATTGTGCCTCAGGCTTTCCTGCCAGTCTTCATGGAAAAGCAACTGAATCTCAGTCAATAGACACGGAGGTGCCAGAATAACAGAATGAGGTTCCAGAAAAGATAGCAACAGATTTCCTTCTATTGTTCCACAGGGTTGTTTGGAGCATGAGTGACTTATGCAGAACAGTGTCTGGTACACACTAAGCACACAGCAAATGTTAGCTGTGTTAACAATCTTACTTCCCCACAAAATTGTCTCTGATGGTTGGTCTGTAAACATTTTCTATTGTCTTTTCATTCCTAAGAGGGCAAAAAAGGCTTGGGTAGCATATTATAGGGAAGAATGCTGAACTAGCACTCAGAAGACCTGAGTTCTGGTCTGGGTTTAAGACCCTGGGAAAGTTCACTTAACTTCTTTGGCATCAGTTCTCTCACCTAATTTTTAAAAGAAGAAGTTAATAATCTCCCATTGTCTTACAGAATTAGAGTTTGCTATACTACAGGTAATCCAGACAATGTATATAAAATTGCTTTCAACATTATAAGTCAATATAATTATAAGACAATTATGGTTGAAATAGTGGTGGGAACTCTCAAAGGAGGGCCACCTCTGCCCATATTCTTTTTAGTTTCCCCCAAAGGGAGACATAATTAATACTAAGATTGGTCAAGTTCTGGGGTCAGCAAACTTTTTCTGTAAAGGGTCAGAAAGTAAATATTTTAGGCTTTGCCAGCCATGAGGCAAAGGTGGGGTTCAAATTTAGTGTTCCCTCTTATTATGGTAGAAGTGTCCTCATTCTCCTACAAAGCCTTCCCTTGCTTCTTTGATCTGCCTTCCTGGGAACTCACAAGAATATGCTGCATGCCTTTTGCACAGTCTTTATAGTGTTGGAAAATTTTTCTTCTGGGGAAAAAAATTAAGAGCACAGGCTCTGGGGTAAGACTCCTTGGAATTGAATTCCAACTGAACTCCTCATTAGCAGTATTTTTCTGACTACTTGATCTATTGAGAGGCTTGTTTCTTTATCTATAAAATGAGTAACAGTACATTTTTCATGATTTGTTGTAAAGATTACATAAGCTAACATATCCAGAGGTTCAGAATAGCACATGACATATTATAAAGTACTCCACAGAAATGTTATTCTTCTTTGACTTTTTTTTCAGTCATTTATAAATGTGAAGCCCTTCTTAGCTTGTGGGCTGTACACAGACAGACAGCAGTCTGGTTGGCCTGTAGGCCGCAGTTTGCTGACTCCTGCTCACATTTAGGGATGTTCATGGCTCTGAGCTTACCGGTGGCCTGCATTATGGCCAATTGAGAAGTATAGACTCATTTCCTATGAATCCTCTTCCACTTGGGAGATGGGTGAGTTGAAACAGACCTGACTCTTCAGGCAGGCTGGCCACATTCTCTTTTGACTTTCGGTTTCAAGGGGTGGTGTTGGTGAAGTGACTGGGAGTCCCTTTTGGGGCAAGATCTCTCTCATGGTCTCCTCTTTCTCTCTGTGTCTCCTCACACTTCTTCAGGAATTCCCCTTTTGGAATCAGTCAAGTTATTATTACCGTAAGACTTTGATTACTATTTATTATTCCTTATATGGAAAAACCCTTCGGGAATTTTAGGATGGTGATGGGGAGAAAAAGATGTCTGGTAACATGGAATCATGGCTTTCCTGGTTCCTAGGGGTTATGCCACTGAATACTTCTAGTGCAGCATGATAATTCTCAACAGGGGCCCCCAGGGAAAGGAGGTTACCGCATCCTGAAACTCAATGGTGAGGTGCGGATGGGAGGGCATGGGAGGCCTCGATTACTTTCCTCAATGACCTTCTTTCTCTTTCCTCCTGCTTCTGTCCCAGCCCATCCACTGCTCTTTGGATTCACCTATCACTGGATATTACATTGTCCTGAAGAGCCACACCTGATGGTATGGAAGGATGTGCCCTACCTCCTAGGACAGTTCCAGATGTGTGGGCTCTGATGCCTGCTCTGCCACGGTCACGTCTCCTCCTCCTGCACCCGTGGCCAGTCAACTGCTTGCCTGAGCTTTTCCTTTGCCTCTCCTAACCTCTGCAGGACTTTCTGTATGCCCAGCATCACCTGTGCCTCTTATTCCCACTCTTCTTTGTTTGCTGCAAGGGGCAGAGAAAAGGGCCACATGACATTGGCTACCTCTGGCATAGGGAGAAGACACGGTGTGTTGGAGACAGGGGAAGTCTGGGAGACGAGCACATTCAGAGGGCAGGAGCGACTGCCCGTGGGGCGGCTGTGGGTGTGGGCACCCTCCCAGGGAATTCCTGCACTGGGGACAGGCCCAGGGGCTGCCCTCCCACCTTGAGAGAGCAGGCCCCACCCTGGGCCCCGCTCAGTGCTCGGGTCCCTGGCTCACCCTCCATCTCCGGCAGGCGGCCAGCCTCTGGCACAGCACCGGTCTCTGGGGCAGCTCTCAGCTGCACAGGACAGGAAGCCCAGAGACATGGGCCATGCACGGGGGGGCTGGGCCGGGTCCCTCGCACTGGCCCCTCCTTCTTCTGCTCCATCCTGCCGGGACAGTCAGGAGTGACCGGAATCTACTGCCTGGGGCTGGGGAGTCTTCGGGCTGTCAGCCCTGAGACGGGATCTGTTTGAGCAGTCAACTGGGGAGACAGGGGCTCCACATTTCCAGAAGGAACCTGTGCATGTGGGCAGATGGTGGGAGGGGGCCATGGACTCGTGCCTCTGGGGCTCACCTGCTGCCCAGCGTCTCTGCCCTGATGAGATGGAGAGAGGAGCTCCTGGCGCAGGTTCCCTAGGTGCTCTATGAGCTGGACCTCTTCCTGTTCTCGGTGGTGCCAGTACTGCTCCCGGGCTCTTAGCCCCTTCTCCGGGATGTCCAGCTACAACATCCAGCTTGTTTGGGGCTCATATACTTTTCCCCACAACCTGGGGTCTGGCTGAAGATCCCCAAAGTTTCTCAAGACACGGGCTTCCCCCACCTCTGGGCATCCATGACTAAGCTTGAAGAGGCATCTCTGACTTGGTTGTAGATGGAAAAATGATAACCATGCACCTTCTTCAAGCTCCCAGTCCCCTACTCCCTCCTTCTCACACTGGGAACCCCCAAGAGTCACATATCCACTGCCCCCACCTTTCCCCTGGGAGGCCACAGGGAAGGGCATGTGGCAGTGGGACATCACCTCTTCATATTCATCTGTGAAACTATCAGTTGGGGCTAAAATTTAAAATCTTGACTTCTGATAAGAATCTTTTATAACATTTCCATCTTTGCTTCTGAACCTGTAACCAGGCTGAGAATGTACCGGAGCACCTAAATCATTTTCACTTTCGTGGGGACGTGCCAGCAGCTGAATCACTGCACTAACCTCCTGACGGGGCTTCCTGCTCCGGTCTGGCCCTGTTCTCATCTATCCTCTGCCAGAGGGAACTTTCTAGAATGCTGATTACATACACATGCACATAATTATAAAAATGTCTGGAAGAAGATCTGCCAACCTGTTAATAGCGGCTGAGTTTGGTGGGAGAGGCTGGAAGAGAGGTGAGTAGTGGCGTCTGGGTAGGGGAGCTCCATGGGGACCGGTGGTGGATGAAATGAGAAGAACAGGAGGGGGAAGGAGTTTGAGCTGCTTCTTTACATACATTAGAAAATGTATGATTATGAGTAATTAATTTTCTTTTTCTATTGTTCCAAATTTTCTAAATTTAAGTATTAAAAATATTCATACCTGATCATATCACATACCTGCTTGGACTTCAGTGGCTCCAATGGCTTCCATGACATGTCACATTTCCTGCCCGTAGCCCAGCATTTGAGGCTGCTTGTGGTCTGCGTCCTGCCTTCCCCGCCGGCCCCACCCTCTGCCTTTGCCCCCTGCCCTCCTCGTCCTCCTGGAGCACTCGGGCTCTTGCACCTGCCAGCTTTGCCTTGTCCCCTGAGGTCTTTCACTGACTCCATCAGGTTCCAGCCCAAGTGTTGCCTCCTTAGAGAAGCCTTCCTTAAACTTTCCTCCATGTGACAGATGCCCCTCCTCTGTCCTCCTGTAACACCTTATAAACCATGGTCGGCGTTGAAGCCCATGGCTGGCCAGCTTCCTGAGGATAGGAGCCCTGCCCAGATGTCTTAGCAACTCAACACTTTGCCAGTGTCTGAAACCTATAAGATACTTGATATGCAGTTGCTGAATGAATGAAGCAATGAATTAACTCCTCCTCTGTACCAGACCAGGATCTCTCACTCCCCACGGCAGAGCCTCCAGCACCTGGACAATGGGCACCACTACTCTGGCAGAGGGATCTGCTTCAGCAGCAACGACAGGACCAGGTTCCCCAGTCAAGGTGTCTATGGCATGAGCCCCAACTGAGATTGGGACAAGATCTGTGGGATGACAAGCCCATCGCTGGCTTTAGTAAGCAGAGATGTGAGAAAGAAAGGAGGGCCAGTCATGGGAAGAAAGAGACATGTCTGGAAGGGAGTCAAAGGAGCCCTTCGACCCCTTTCACCCTTTGAGGGGCTCCGAGCCAGGTCAGAAGGCTTCCTGGGGCTGAGGACCCAGAGATGAGGGGATAGTGAGCCCCTGTAGTGTTGGTCTTTGAAAGGACCTAATTTTCTCAATGGGTGATAAATGACCTGAGGTCCTGGGGTTCTGGAATCTCTAAGCACGTTTAGTTTCAGTCTCAGCAGCCCTAGTGGGAGCATCAGAATGATCCCATTCTTTGGCTCATGGGTGAAAGTACTGGGGACACCATCCTGGGCTTCGCAGGGATTTCCCTCCTGGGGCTAAGTTACATTGCTGATCTCCCTTGGGCTTTCACAGACCCCAAGTTCTCTCCTACCTTTGCTGTTGGCATCTTCCATTGAGCCTGCCCGGGGCATGGCATCCCCAGAATTTCCATCACTCTTCATGCCTGGGATGGGCACCATGAGCCCTGAGCCCACAGGGTCTGAGATCTCCATCCCATACAGGACCGGGACCCACAGCTCTGTGCCGGGTAGCACATCATTCCTAACAAAGGGGCAGGGAGCACAGTGAAGAGGAGTTGAGGGTTAAGTGCCACACCAAGGGTTTTTCTAGGCTCCGAGGGCCCTGCCCTTCACCAGAGAGGCTTCCCTGCAGAGATTGTACTTGTTTCCTTTGGGACCCAGCTTAGCATTTTGAATTCAGAAGGGAAGAATCAAGTGGCATCAGGAATTTTGGGAAACTGAGAACAATTTCCAGGCCACACTAAAAAGGTGGAAGAAAAGGGGACAAATATTCTTGGGCACCTACCATGTACTAGAGTTTGACCTAAGAACTCAATATAAATTACATTCGATTCAGTTCTAGAACTCAGTCTCTCAAGGATGTACTATTTTAGGGGTTTAATAACTTGCCCAACATCAGACAGTTAGTAAATGGTGGCACAGGCCCTCAAACTAAGGTCAGTTTTGACTCCAAACCCTGGCTCTTTTTTGTCACACCATGGACAGAAGCTTCTAGAAAGAGTGAGTGATAGACCCTCCAGGAAGATACCAATTGTACTTTCTTTCCCTGCCTTTCCTTGCATTGGTGCTGTGGCAGAGTTAAGGGGTCAGGTGGGCTCCTTTTCTTTGTTTACTAATGGGGAGTTGAAGGTGCTGCAGGAACAAAAGTGAGAAGATAGCTGGGACTCAGGAGGCTCAGGCTCTAGGCCTGGCTGTGCAGCTAACTGGCTGTGGGACCCTGGGTGGGGTAGGCCCTTAACTCCCTGTAGATTCTTCAATTATAAAACAGGTGTCTTACATGGTATGGTGTTTAGAGGTCCTGTGAAATAGCAAGTGAATATATACCTTGCAAATATAAAGTGTGTAAGACCCAGTGGAATTGACAAAAGATGAAAGGACAGAGGTTAAAAGCCAAGCATTCATGAGGTCAGGCATGAAGACATTGAGTCCCTTCTCTCCCCACTTGGTCACAAGTATGCATGACCAGTGGGGCTGTAGTCCTGTGTCTGAGTTGACAGGCTGAGGACCTGGTCATTCTGGGCCTGGAATTTCAGGGTGTGAGAGCCTTAGCTCAGGCTGGCATGTATCCATCCTCTGCCACTAGCCTTGATGCCACGTGCTGTCTCCAGCTGTCTCTCCAGTCTCTGAGCCTGCTGCAGGATGTGGTGCAGACTCAAGGCTGGTGCCTATCTCCTGTCCTTGATGGGAGCCTCCAGGAGCCTCTGGGCTCTGGACCCTGGCCTCTCCTGATACCGATTGAGCACTGTGGTCACTTGCTTCTGGACCCTCAGCACATGGGCATCCAGCAGAGCCTGTGACCCTCCCATATGGGGCGATGTCTGTCAGGAAGCTTCCTGTCAGGAAGCTCCCTAGAGCCGGACTATCTTCCTGCTCAGTGCCTCCACAAAGCTGTCACCAGGCAGGGTGAGAGTCCCAGAGGCATCTTGCAGCCCACCCAGTGCAAGCCCCTGACCTGGAGGCAGGAACTCAAGAAGGTGAGGGAAGGAAGGGGACCAGACAGAGGTGCAGGGAGATGAGGCCTGAGGGAGACTAGGGCCTGCGGACAGAGTGAGTGACAGGGCTGAGGATGGGGAGTTGTGGGGTGGGGGACAGGAAGGGGAAGGAGGAGGGAGAGGGGTCGAAGATGGTGGTGGCAGGCAGGGAAACTCCTTCTTGAACGGAAACCCCCACTGACTTTGATTGCAGAACCACTCGGCTCCCCGTCCCCTCCTGGGGCACCATGCTGGAGCTGGGGGAGGAGAAGGTCCCCCTGGGCTTCCGGAAGGGAAAGGCATGGTAAGGGAGGGGTGAGGGGGGGACAGACAGGACTGGGGGTAGTTTGCAGCCTGGACCAGAACATGGAGGTTCTAGAGGGCACAGGGGGGATTGGGAGGCCAGGCCAGGTGGGGAGAGGGAGGGGAGGCGACGTGAGGACAGCACTGGAGCTGCTGGGAGATCTGTTTTCATCCAACCCGGTTTCCAGGATTGGTGGGATGCCTCCTGTGACTGGATCCTCCATGAGGCCCCCAACTCTAGGGAGGCCAAAGTCTTGGTGAGGGGATTGCAGTATGTCCCCCCAGGAGCGAGCCACTGCCTTGTTTGAGGGTGCAGAGTCACAGCCAGCACTAGCACCTCAATGCCAGTTAATGGGGTCTGTCATGAGAGCCCCCAGCTGTGATGTCCTTCTGGGCTGCAGGACAGGTAGGCAGGTGGCTGGAGGGGAGCCTGTGGCAGGACAGGTCGGGTAGGGCACACAGGGGAAGATGGCAGCTTCTGATGTTCGGGTGGCCCCTGGGCAGGAAGACAGGGAGGTGCAGGCGCCCTTGGCAGGCCAGCGGAGCTCCTTCCTCCAGCCGCCTCCCTCAGGGCCCTCTCTGCGGCAGGCAGGAAGCAGGGAAGGTGAGCAGCAGGTGCTCGCTGCTCACTGCTCGGCTGCTCGCCCAGCCGCACAGCCCAAGGAAATAGTCCTGCTACAAGTGCTGTGGGCCCGGAGGGTTTGCCCCACAGGGCCCCAGTGAGCCCCGGGCCGGGCGGGTCGGGGCGACCTGGAGGTCAGGGTCTCACCGGAACTGGAGTCAGACGTGGGTATCAGGGCAGCTCCCTGCAGACCACATCCCCATTTCCAGCCTCAGGCAGCACCCGCCCAGTGTGCAGGTGGACAGAGTAGCCGGGTGGTACGGACCCTGCAGGGCCACTGGCTGGCGGCATTGCACAGCTGGGGGCAGGGACCATGAGCTTGGTGGCACTTGAAGGCCCGTTGAGGCTGCGGGGAAGCAGATACTTGCTCCGCTCTGGCGTGGGGCCTGTGGGGCAGGCTAGGGGCTCCCTTGCCTGGTAACTGTCAGGAGTTGGCACTGACTCCTCCCTGACCCCAGCAGCAAGTGCTCCCTGAGCGTAGGGGATCTGGTCTTTTGCCGAATCCAGGGCAGGACTCCACATTCAAGACGTGACACTAAGATACCACCCCGTTGCAGGTTGGCAGCGAGTGGAGGGGCCTTTGGAAACGGTGGTGACAACCTATGGGGTGACACATGGGGCTGGGGGCTCCCAGAACTCAGCGTGCCCACCAAGTCCCCGAGAAGATACTTCTCTCCCTCTTCCTGTCCAGGCAAGTCTAGCCTTCCCGGAACGCGGCCTTTTGTGCTCCCCTGTCAGGCCTTCTCTCTCAGGAAATGTTACCTGACATGTAAAGCTATTCTTTGTGGTGATTTTGTTTGTTTCTTCCTCTGATCATCCTCTTCCCTGTGTCTCGGGCTCCCTCGTCTGCAACACAGACGTTGGCCCAGAGCACTGCCCAGGAAGCTCCTCCCAACCCTGGGGGTTTCCACTTCCTGTCACCCTTCTCCTGCACTCTACCCCTGCAGGGGGCATGGGGGGTGGGACTCAAGTTTCTGCAGGGCCTGTTGCCTGAATGTAGGGCCCACTTTCCTGGCTGAGGCTGAGCATGGCTCACCTGGCTGCAGCAGCTCTGCCCAGGGCCAGTGCCCAGGAAGCCCCAGGCCTTCCGGCAGTGGCCCTCCTGCAGCACAGCCTGGGATAGGCGGCCCAGCACAGTGTCCAGCTGGGGGACTTCCCTGCGGGGGCATGGGGGAGGGTTCACTGGGGGAGGGGCAATGAAGGATGGGACAGGACACTTTGGTGTGACCACTGCTGACAGCCCATGGTTCACCCCTCCCGGGGTCCAGATCTCACTAAGCCTGACTCGATGTACCAGGTACATGCTCTTCTGGGTTCTGCCCAGCCGGGGGGCACTTTGCTGGCCTGGAGCCTGTCTGTGCCTTCACTAGCCGCTGAGCCTCCATCAGTGCTGAGCAGAAAGAGGCCTGCTGCTCCTGCCTTGCATGAAGGTCTTGGTAAAGGAGCTTCAGTTGGTGGCTATGGCTTGTAGCGTACTTGCCTGACAGGTGCCCCCTCCACCTGGCCACTTCCTCTGCATTGGCTGCCTCAGCAGCCTGGGATCAAAGCCATCCCTGCCTGCTCGCCTGCAGAGGCTACAGCTGACAGAGACGGCAGCCCTGGGGACTGGACACCCAGCTTCCCCTGGGAGGTCTGGAGTATTCTGGGCGACCATGGCATCTGTGGCAGAAGGAGTGGGAAGTCCTCAGGGGCGGGAGTGGGGAGTGGCCTGAAACCCCGGGCCTGGGGGATAGAAAAGGTGGGAAAGGGCCGCTGGGCCTGGGCCTCCGTGAGGGAGAGAGTAGCGTTTGGGCATAGGGACCAGATGGAAAGGTGTGATCACGGCCCAACCTCTTTCTGGGGGCTCCCCAGATGCTGGATCAGAGGAGGCTGGGAAGCTACACCCAGCACCCCACAGTCGCCGGAGAGACCCGGCTTCTCTCACAGGTTTGAGGCAGAGGTGTCTGAGCTGTGAAACCGGGTGGAGTTTGCTGTGAACTCTGCTCCCAGGGAAGCCCATCCTTTTGCTGCTGTGATCACAGTGCCCCCTGCTGCCAGTTTTTGGAGACTCTCCTGAGGACAAAATGCCTTAAGACACTAATAAATAAGTGAACACCAGCAGAGGCAGGTCCTAGTGAGTCCCAGCACCCACCTTCCACCTAGGGAACCCCTGGCCCCATTGCAATACTTGAACTTCTGGTATGTTCTTTTTTCTCCCAACGCCTGTCAACTGTAGGCCTGAAATCACTCACTCAGTTGGGCTACCGAGGACCAGGAACGGGGATTTAAGAGACTCCAGATGTGGCCTTGGTAGATTCCCTCTCACTGACCTGAAGCCCTAGGTCTCACGAGATCAGTCCTAAACTGAATCTGCAATCTTCTCTCTCCCCTCCTGTGTTCTCTCCTTTTTTCTGATTCCTTATGGGTAGGCAGAGGATTGCTTTAGGCCCTATGTCCCAAAACCAGCTCTCCCAGAGATGAATCCGTTTCCAGTTCCCTTACTTCTTCGGCTTCTCCACTTACCTCCTCCTTGGTCTGACTGAGTTTGGTAGTCACTGAAAGAGACTGCCTGAGCAGGATTCCAAAGAAGCTTTCTGTGTCAGACCACTCCAGGTCTACCTGCTCCTCAGACTGCCAGATCCCACCTGTGTGAGGATGAGAAGCAGTATTATTCTTCTGAAATGCAAATATGAGCTTCCTTATGAATCTTCAATGTATCTTCTTCCTATAGATGCTCAACTGTCTAGGCAGTCTTGCTACTAAAAGTGTGATCTTTGGATGAGCTTTGCTGAGAAACTGCTTAGAAATGCAGAATTCCAGGCCCAGTCTCAGATCTATTACATCAGAAGACCTCTAGGTAATTCATAATCATATAGACATTTAAGAAGAACAAACAAATTACGTCACTGTTCTCTGAGGACCATACTTTGAATAGCTAAGGCAGAGGGTGAAACACCTCAGCATGACACATAATGCCTTCTGCAACTTGCTTCTCTAGGTAGTACTGATCATTTCTTAACTTGGACACTTTGTACATGGTTATATTTTCTTTTGGAAAGTTTGTATTTACATATCTCTGTCCCTCTCTGTACTGTGTCCTCCTAGAACTTGGCAGTGTCTGTTATATAGTAGCTAATCAATAAATATTTATTGAGCAAATGAATGAATAAATGGAAAAGAATGGAACAATGACTAATGTAGGAAGATGAGAAAAGGAAGTCAGAGCTGGTTGGTTGGATTTGGAGGTACCTCTGGGATTGTAGCCCAAGTCTGTCACTCACCATGACCTCCCTCAACCCTGGGAATATTGGAGTCTTGGTGTGATCGGCCTCTCCTCGCTGATGTTGTTACAGAAAATACTGAAAAAAAAGCCTGGACTTGATCACCGATGGAAAAAAACAAGCGGCACTTGGAGGTCTTGGAGTGTTGAGGCTTTATTTCACACCAGCAGGCTCAGAGAAGAGCAATCTCCCAAAGAGTCTGAGCCCTGAACAAAGGAAAATGGAGCAATTTATACCTTTCTGCTTCCTTATCTGTAACATTCCTATGTGCGCAGTGTTAGGCTGGAGGAAGGAAAAACAAGGACATGCAAACAGAACAGAGAGTTGCCATAAAAGGAAAACAGACCAGACCCCAAGGTCCATGCCTTATATGGAAAGGGGACAGCTCTTCCTGAATTCCATCCTTCTGATGTGCCAACTAAGATCCAGATGTCAGCCTCCTCCCTCTTGAAAGGAAAAAAAGTTTCTAGTTGTCTATTATGTCACCTTTAGCCAATCATACCTCTCCACATCCCCTAGGATAGCTTGCCCACTCCCCCCCATCCTAACCCCTTATAACCCTCCACTCCCTGACCTGGTGTGACTTCCCTGGCCTGTGTTAGCCAGACCGTGGAACATCACCCGGGAATTGCATTCAGATAAACTCCCTGGCCCTTTGTTGCCTCTCGTCGCCTGCTTATCTCGGCTAGAATTTATCTTACATGCAGCAAGCAAGCTGGCCAGGGGGAGGGAGTTTAGGGAGTGAACCTTGGGAGCCAGTGCTCGGCAGAGCGGGGAAACCAAGGGAGTGGTTTTTGTTTGGGTTGAGGAGGGGGGCAAGGCAGAGGGGAGCCACCTCCTAAATTACTGTCCTTGTAGTGCTGTTTGTGTTGAGGAGGGAGGAGTGCGAGACCGAGTGGAGCCACCTGCTAGGTTGCTGTCCTTGTAAATCTTCCCTGTCAATGTCACCCCAGTTCTTGGGGAAGTATAGACAGCTAGGCTGTATCCTTGCTGATGCTTCATGAAGGTGGGGTGGGGAGCAGCCTCCCAGGCCCAGCTCAGGCTGTGACACTGGATCTGAGGGTACACAATGCTGTGATGTGAAGGAAAGGGAGAAGTGAGGGAGTGGCATCCTTCCCCAAGACTCTGAGGAGAAGAAGGCCCCTGCTCAGCTGTGTCGGGGAGTGCCACTTCCTTTACTGGCTGGACCATTCTAACAAGCAGTCTCTTAGTGGATTTCCCCCTCTAATCCATCTCTATCTTCCACCTTATTGCTAGAGTGAAAATGAAGGTCTTACCAGGGTTTCTCCCTGGTTCAAAATTCTTAATGGATCCCCACTGCCTAGAGGATGAAGTCTAAAGTTAGCAGAGCCCATGAGATTGTCTATGATTTGTTTTCTTCAGTGGCAGCCTCATCCGGTGCTTGCACTCTGAGCTGCAGTCACAGGGGACCACGTCTGGTCCCTGAGGAGATGTATGTCTCTGTGCCTTTGCTCATAACCTGCCTTTCTCAACCCTATCCCTTCTCCTAAACCCATTACCCTCCACCCCCCAGCTCGTCAACCTCTTGGTTAGGACAGGAGCAGTATACTTACAGCCGCATATTTCCAGCCACTTTCAGGGATCACACCATTCATGAAGCTTTCCAGTCCCCCAGGCAGAACAGTCAGCTCCCTCCTATGTGCAGCCAGGGCACCCTGGACACGATCGGACCAAAGCTCCCTAATGCTCTCTGGCATTTGTTTCCTTGTCTATTTTCTCCCTGGTAAATGTTGACCACTGAAGGCCTGAGGCTGTACTTGCATCAACTTTGTATCTTAGCAACTATTATAATGCCTGCTGCTAATGGGGACCGGAGCACCCCTGTGCACAGAACTGGAGAGGTAATCGTGCACAGTGGTTAAGATCTCACTTGTCCTGCTTTATTCACCAGCAGAAGCAGGCAGAGCCCCAGGAGCAGGACAGTCTCCCCCTGCACTCCTGGCCAGTCAGACCTCTTCAGGGGCCTGGGTATCTTGGTGATGCCAGTTTGGATGAGATACCTGGGAGTTGTGGAGGCAAAGGGCCCTTCCCCCAAACACCGGCCCCTGGTGGAAGCATACAGACATACTGCGTGGGAAGAAGTCTGTTCCGCCTTTGTCCCACTGTCTGCCAGAGATGGCCCAGGACAGTGTAGGAACCCAGGCCTGTCAGCACTAATGGAATAGTCTGGATATTTGTGTGCACCTTGGAGGAGTAGAATCTGGGTTCCCTCTCATACGCTGATTCACATCAGATACATCTGTGTGAGTTGCTGTCTGCATGCTCCAGGGCTAGGTCAGCATAACCTCTTAGAAGGTGTGCTGAGGCTGAGATAGTAAGTTCTGTGTGTGACCAAGATTGTGCACCTGGATGAGTGTTGGCACCAAAAGCAGGCACAAGAGTAAAAGTCTGTGTGGATGGGCCTCGGGTTTGTGTTTTCAGTATGGAGGAGGGCTGGGGGAAAGAAGCAAAGGGCTGTGAGGGATGGCTAGACATTCTGACATCCTTAGATGCACATTGTATTTTTATCCACACAGTCTGCCCCTTGTTACATCACATGTTGCGCTGCTTAGAGCGAATGCTTGGCATCCACAGAGACAGCTGTTAGGGAGCCTGAAACTTCAGTAGGGATGCCCAGGTTATCTCCTTCCTTGGAGATCTATCTGAGATGGTTATTGAGGAAGGGACTGTGGATGTAGTCAGAGTAGGGTGAGGGCCTCTGGAGGGGGCAGGGCGGGATATTTGCAGTCAGAGCAGTGTAACTATATGCAAGGAAACCTCCCCTACTAAAACTCTATGTTAAACATTAAGCTCTAGAATCATTCTTCAGTGAGATCAGTTAATGTTCCCCAGATAAAGAAGAGCAGCAATGTTCTATTATGCTAACCATTTATAATCATGTGTAAGATTCACTTTAGCATACTAAAAGGCCCAGGCCTATGTGCTGTCTTTCTCCTTCAGATCTGATGAAGTGATTTTGCAAACTGGGCAACTAATTTAGCAAGTAAGCCCAGGCATAAACAACACAGTAAAAGGCAAGAAGGATTCCACCTTAAAGATAAGAGTGCATTTTAATACCCAGGAAGTTGAGAAGTTAGAAATTCTTAACTGACTCTTTAGCAAACAATACCTCAGCACACCTTGGGGGCTGAGCAGGTGGCCTTGTTTCATATGCTCCCAGAGAAATCATCAGAGGAAGTTGCTTGTGTTAAGTTAATTCTAAATATTCAGGGACCACCTAACAAGTCCCCACCCCTAAGTTTTTTCATGTTCTCAAAAAATCCTCAGCTGTCTATAAAACCCCCTAGACAACGTACCACTACGAACTCTCTTATCCCCTCCTGGCGTGAGCCGGGAGCTCTGTCTTTTCACTTTATCTCTAAATAAAAGCCTGTACCTGGCTCTCCTACCTTGACTGTTTGTGAAGCTCATTCTTCGGCTTCGTGAACAAGAACCCCGGCATCAGTTGTGAGGCAGTATTTTTTAAAGTAAGGGGAAATGTGAGCTCGTATTTTACCTGAGGCAAACTACCATAGACAAACCATCTTCTAATGTCAGTTGCTGCTCAGACGAAAGACATAGACCCCAGGCTGCTGGAACCTGCAGCAGAAAGGGGTAGGGGCTTTGGCCTTGGAGCTGAGACACCTCAGCCAGGCCCAGAAGAGCCCCCAGTCAAATTCCCCCTGTGTGTTATACAAGTAGAGAAAGGAGGGAGTATGTTGTCTCTAGGAGGTGACAGTGGGTGAGAGAGCATTTCCTCTCCAAGCCTTGAAGGTGGTGGGGCGTGTCCTCTGGACACTCACAGGTTCCCAGGAAGGCAAGTGTAGCATTGGTTTGGAGGCAGCCTGTGGCATTTTGGAAGCCACTACAAGATCCCTAGGACATGTGGAGCTGAGGTGCAGCGACCAAGGCGAGGCCAGTTACCCTTCTCTTGACTCTCCTGGGCAAGATTCAGAACATGAGAAGAACAGCCACTCTTCAGACAGGTTGGTTCCAGGACCAGGGAAGGGTGGAGGAGAGAGAAGAGAGGTAACAGGTATCAGCTGTGGTACTCACCTGTATCCTGCATCCTGTCCGGGGAGTCCAGGATCCCTGCGGGGCAGGCTGAGGGAGTGCAGTAGCTCATGACCTGGTCTGATCAGGCCCAGAAAGCCAATTCCTAGAGCAAGACAGGGGATTTCACTGAACCTGCAGGGCCTGGGGAGAGAGTTTTTCCTGGTACATGGATGGGACAGAAGCTGTCCATCCCTGATTTGCACATGGCAGGATTCAACTCATGGTCATTCACATGCAGTTCCAGAGAGCCTACCCTCAAGGAGGTGTTTCCCATCACCTCCTAGCTTCTGCCTGCAGGGGCAACACTTATGCCATAGAATGTACAAGGCTTGCCTGTAAGTGGTCCTGAGGTGCAGGCCTTCCTGTGTCTAGCGCTCTTACCATTCATCCTGACTACATACAGAGGGACAGCCTTCTGCCTTTGGTCCAAATTGCAGGGATGGCCCACAGCATGTGGTGATGAAAGCCTGTCCAGTAGGTAAAATTCCTGAGAATGGGGAGGTGCAGGGTCAGGTCTTCCCTTGAAACATGGTAAGCAACACCCTGGCCTGGCAGGTAGGTGGGGGAGCACAGGGCCTTCTTTGAGCCCTGAGTGTTCCAACAAGGTTAAGAGGGAGGTGGTGGGGGGAGTAGGTTTAAGAACTCTGTGGGACAGGGGCAACCTGGACCCATGACTCTGGGTACTGTCCCTTGCTCATGTGGGAAGATTTCCAAGACAGTTCCTTCCTCTTTAATGACTACAAGCACTTATTCAACGAGTTTTATGGGATGAAATTAAATCAACAATTGGGCCTTCTCTCCGGTGTTAGTGGCTATGACGGTGTGGGTCCAGGAGCTGAGGCCTATACCCCACGCACTCCTCGGGTGGCAGGCCCAGCTTGGCAGGGGTTTGGATCTCAGGGCACTGTCCCTCACTCCCAGGGCCTTCAGTGATGGAGATCTGCGGGATGCCCTCAGGGCGGCTCAGCTGTAGGCCGCCTCTCTGCCCCTGTGGACACAGGGGCCACACCTTCCACTGGAGCGTCATCCCCCACACAGAGCCCCAGGCCAGGGTTATTACCATGGTGTGGCACACACCTGTGCAAAGACTCAGACTTCTCAGGGATACTGCCCGGGCATTCCCCTTGTAAAGGAATGCAGGGAACAGGGCAAAGCCACCCAGTTTTCGTAGAAACTACGGGAGGCTAACATTCCTGGACCCTGCCCCAAGTTAGATAACTAGAAGTAAACGACCCCCCTGGGGAGGCTAACATTCCTGGACCCTGCCCTAAGTTAAATAACTAGAAGTAAACGACCCCCCTGGGGTCGAAACTCGTGATAAGTCACATAGGAATGCTTGTGCAAAGGTCAGGCACGTGGTGTATCCCTGTTCCAATTTTATTGGCCAAAGCATAGAATGTGTTTCAAATTCATTGGTTGGGGTAATGTGCGGTCTCTGGTGCAATGACTGTAGAAATCCCATATAAACCATACCTAAAGTTGCTTGGGGGTTGGCAGCTCGGACTCGGCCTGCGTGTCAGGGGAGGTGCTGTCAACCCCAGCTTGCTAGCTGAATAAAGACTTTGCTTGGATTTTCATCTCCGTGTCCATGTGGCTTGTTCTCTGGGAAGCCCCGGAGTCCTGGACCCTAACACCCTTACCTTCAGAGGGTGGAGGGCAGGTCTCTATGTTTCTAGGGAGGAGCTGAGAGGTCTGGCAAGTGAACGGGTGGGTGGAGGGCCGGGACTGTAAGGGGTGCATGCAGCATGTAGGCGGCCTCTTCCCTCGTGGGCACAGTGGGCATCCCAGTGGCCCCTGGTCAGACACAGCCCCTCCTGGGCCCAGGTGGGCCCGTTCCTGCAGCTCTTGTGTTCTTGCTCAACACGGAATTCACGAGCCTTTTGGTTTACAGAGAAAGTTTGAGTTGGGTGCATTTTGGGAGTGGTCATGGGGGTGAACAGCATTCTGCCCTTTCTTCTGAGTAGGGTTATCAGTTTTAGCAAATAAAAATGCAGTCAAATTTGAATTTCAGATAAATGAATACTTTTTTAGTATAAATGTGTTCCTGTAGCTCCGGGGGGGGGGCGGGGAGGGAGGGAGGGTGTGCCTGGCCCAGGGCTAATCTCCTGTGAAACTGAAATAAGCCAAGGGAAATCATTTCCATCACTCAGTTTGCGAGGCCTGGCCCCTTCCGACTCCTCCAGGCACCGCCTGCTCTGCCTCCTTGGTGCGCTCTCGGCTTCCCGCCCACCCCTTCTGGGAGGAACCCCATTGGCGGGTCCTTGGTGACTGGCAGACACCAGCCCAGTTATGTTCCAGGAACAGAGGGGAGAAGACAACAGCCATCCTTTCTCCACCCCTTGCCCTTGAGGCTGCAGTGGTAAACACCTATTGATATGTAAATGGTGAGGCTCGGTGGGAGAGTCTGGAAATTCTGCAATTTATCCCATAGTTCCATTCAATATTTGAGACATACTTATGCTAAAGAATTATCCATAACTTAATCTGAAATTCAAGTTTAACTGGGCACCCTGTATTTTATGTGGCAACTTTACTCCCAAGTCTTTTGGAAACCTGAGCTATCCCGGGTCAGGTTACACCTAAGCGGAACTTGCTGAGAGACCAAAACCGTCCTGGAAATGCAGCATGGGTGCCAGCTTGGGTCGTACTGCCAGAGGACATACCCGGAACACTCGGCCAGGCCCCAGGCAGACACAATTGTCTTTGCTCTCTTCTGGCTGGGTGGCCTCAGAGCCACAGGGAAAACAGGCATCCTGGCCAGGCCAGTGGTTGAAGAACCCCTCAGGGCAGAGGCGGCAGAAGGGAGCGTTGTGGGGACCTGCTCTGGAGATGAAAGTTCCAGGGGGACAGGGAGCAGGTGGTGAGCCAGCACAGAGCATACCTGTAGGGTGATGGGCACACAGTAATTAGAGCTAAGACTCAACTGTGGGGCACTGGGTCCCCAGGTGATTCCCCAAGGCACCCTATGTGGACCCCACTTGGAGTTTCTGTCCCCAGCCCAGCCCAGGTGTCATAAAGCCAGTATCTCCCCACAGAGCTGCACTTCTTTCCCCACCCCTCAACTTTACCCCCAACTCCTTTGGCTCGGATTCAGCCCCAGCTCCCACCCACTGGGCACCCTGGCTGGTCCAGCTCTTCTGCCCCGGACATCTCGCTCCCACAGTCCTGGAGAGTCTCCCTGCTTTAGGCATGTGGTGCTCTGGAGGGCAAAGCAGAAGAGAGCTGCACAGGCCCATGTCCCTAGGATGCCCCCAAAGGGAACCATCCTCACCAGGCAGGGGCGACAGTAGCAGGGAGAGAGACAGGCATGCAGGGGTGGGGGAAGGGCAGACACTGAGAAAGATCTCTGGGGCTGCAGATGGAGAGAGAAAAGCAAAAAGTAAAGACTCAGTGATAGAAACACTGGGAGAGGACATGGTAATGATGGGAGAGGTATAGAGAGATCTGGGCCCAGGCATCAGTACACAGAGAGAAATACCAGGAAATACAGCCTCTGTTGCTCAGCTCACGCTCCAGGAAGCACTCATTGAATATTTCATGAAGATGAAATCTGAGATAGAGATTCTCTGGGCCACTTTGGCCCAGACAACTTAAATACTGCCGCCTTTTTCCTCTCTCCATATACCTTTTCTTTCCTGGAGCAGCCAGTGTGTGTGTGTTTGTCTAGAACGGGGCTCAGTGAGGGCAAGTGACATTCCAGTTCCCCCTTTTTGCAAGCAAAGCCAGTCAACCTTGTTTAAACACTCTCCATGTACAAATCCTACAGGAGAGATGCAAAAAGAATGAAAGGCTTACACCTTTCGTGCACGTTCAGCCAGGTTTCAGAGAGCCATATGATTTCAGCACTGGAAAGGACCTTAGACAGCATTTAGTTCTATCCTTCCAATTTACAGATAAGAAGATTGAGGCCAGAAAGATGGAAGGTTTTAATAAATTCACACAACTAGTCAAGTGCTCTTAAAGAACACACATACACAAAATACCTGGAAACTGTAAAATAACTAATGAGCCTTTGGAATAGCCATGTGATACAATGGATAAAGCAAGTAGCAGGTGGTGGAGGGGATGTAGTCCTGGCCTTGTTAATTACCTTTGGGAATTGGATAATCAGTTGACTTATCATTTGCAAAAAAATGATAATAAATACTACTACTTGACTTTCTTCACGGAATTGTGAAAATCAGTCAACCTAATAGGTGAGGAAGCTCTTAGAGAGCCATAAAGTGCTAAGAGAAGTGCTAATGGGTGAACTGTGGCTGGGAGGAAAGAGAACAGTGCAGTTTACAGCTTGTAAATGAAACCTCTGACTCTAAGTTTAAATAGTACTGAGTTGGGAGAGGCTTAAGAACACTTGTTGCATGACTATAATTAGGCTTGGTTTTGAATGTAATGAATGATGTGTCTGATTTGGTTTGTCCCATACAATTTACCAAATTTTCCCTGGTAACCACCATTCTACTCTCTGTTTCTGTGAGTCTGACTTCTTTTTTTTGATTCTACATATAAGTGACTTGGTTGCTTCTAAAAAGAGACCTACCTATTCAAAACAAGGTGTTGTTCTGCTTAAGGGCACTTCACTTGTCATTCATTTATTCCACAGATATTTATTGTGTACTTACTAGGTACCTGGTTTTCTTCTGGAGCTGGTGATACCTACAAGAATGTGCTATAAGCCCTGAAAGATTGTTGGATGTGTTTGTGGTGCTGAGGCCAGAAGAATCGTTGGGTGTGGAAATAAAGGCTCCTTGTAGACACATATATGAGGGGGAAGAAATTAAGATCCCTGGGATCCCATATTCTGAAAAACAGCTTGCCTCATTGCTGTCCAACAGAAATATAATGTGAGTTCCATATATATGTTTAATTTTCTAGTAGCTACAGTATAAAAGAAAAAACAGGTGACATTAATTTAAATAATTATTTTTATTTAATTCAATGTATCTAAAATAATACCTTAACATGTAATCAATATAAAAATTAATAATATTATATATGTATTTTTTGTCGTGCTGTTTAAAATTTTTTTATACTTACAGCATGTCTTGATTTGGACTAGCCACATTTCAAGTGCTCAATAGCCCTACATGGCTAGTGATTACCACCTTGAAAAGCAAAGGGTACTGTCTTCTGGCAAAATCACTTTTGTGCAGGGTTCTCCAGGCCTGTGAGTGCCCCCCTGTCCTGCACAGCACCCCTGTCAGCCCCTTTGTTCTCACGGGCTCAGTTGTCGTGCCCTGGTCTTTCCAGAAGGTGGCACTGTGAGCATACAGGACATGGCTGGGAGGGGTTCCCATGGAGGAAGCTGAAATACAGGGAAATAACAGTGGCAAGGGGTGTGTGTGTGTGTGTGTGTAATATGTAATGTATATATGCACCCCACATCTTTTCCGTCCATCCATCCAGGTCTGTCTCCATGTCTTGGCTACTGTGACTAACACTGCAGTGAACATGGGGGTGGAGCTGTCTCTTCAACATACTCACATCATTTCCTTTGGATATATACCCAGATGTGGGATTGCTGGATCATATTATAGTTGTGTTTTTAATTTTTTGAGGAACCTCTATACTGTTTTCTATAATGTCTGTACCACTTTACATTCCCACTGATGGTGCACAAGCTTCCCATTTCTCCACATCCTTGCCATCACTGGTTATCTTTTGTCTTTTTTATAATAGCCATCATAGCAGGTGTGAGATGATACCTCATTGTGGTTCTGATTTGTATTTACCTGATGATTAGTAACGTTGAGCATCTTTTCATATATCTATTAGCCATTTGTATGTCTTCTTTTGAGAAATGTCAATTCAGGTCCTTTGACCATTTTTAAACAGTTATTTGTTTTCTTGTTAGTGAGTGTTTGAGTCCCTAAAAAGCAGATTGTGGCTTACTACTACAGGTGATCTAGGGTGGGGCCCAAGACTGCATCTCCAACAAGTTCTCATGCAGAACTGGCTACTTATATATGAAGCAGGCTGTGCTCACCATGATTTAGAAGTAAGGTTTGTAAGGAACTTTGACATGCACCATCTTTTCTGGTGCAACAATCTTAGCAGTAGATATTGCAATTAACCCTATCTTATAACACAAGAAATACAGGCTCAAAGAGGTTATGTTTATACTTAAGATGCCTAAGATCATACCATTAATAGGAAATGAAGTCAGGGATAGAACCCAGGTATTCTGGCTCCCAAACATCATCTTCCCATATCAATTATATAAATTTCCCAGGTGGTAGAATAGGGGTTCATCCCATCAACCTTCCTTCCTCTTTGAAGCTTCCTCCTGCTTTAAGATTTATGGGAAGTTCTATAACCTTCTGGACTCTCTTCCGCCTGTATCTATTACAGCCGCAGCGAGCAGCTTGTGTCATTCCCTTTCCTGCTGTTAAATCAAGCTTGACAGTTACTTTCTATCTGGTGAATATGGGACGGTGACGTTGTAGCTGGTAGGAGGATCCTGAGGCCCTGAACAGAATCAGAATACTCCAGTGGGCAGAGAGCATTCAAGCTGGCCAGGGGCCCTCAGGGTATGTCCTTCAGCCTCCTCACTTTGCAGATGAGGAAACTAAGGCCCAGAGAAGGGATGTGACTTTTCTGGGTCAACAAGACAAGATGGAAAATTCCCATAAGGTCAGCTAACTGGATCAGATTTCTAAGAATAATAAACTGGAAAAGAGGGAAAAAAAGTTAAGATTGCTCCTCATATCAAAGTTTGCTTGAAAAATCTGATCCTTGTTCTCTACTGGGATATCTGGCCTCAGAGTCTTTAGTCATTGGGGATATTTTGGGCCTAGAGTGTGACAGTTTATAATGAACCTCTCTTTGGCCCAGGCCTGTTGGAATACAAAAGAAGCAGCAGACACGAGTGGACTGCGCTCTCATGGGACACATATGTGAGAGCTGAGGACCCAATAAAAGATGTAGGACCTAGTGCTAAGTTGTGCAATAGACTGCATGCAGAGAGGGCAGAGAGAGAGAACATACCCTGAATTTTGTTGGCATGATAAACAACGGGAGCAGGAGAGAAATGACTGAGCACCGTATGAACCAGCCCCTGTCATGTAATGCAACTCAGTCCTCCTCCTGTTGTTAATCACAAATTGCATTAATTCGTGAAACCAAGAAGGGAGTTTAGAAACCAATTCCAACCCCTCACTTTAAAGATGAGGGCACTGAGTCTCCAGAGGTTAAAGGATTTTCACATGTTGCTGGCAGAAGTGGGGCAAGTGTCCAAAGCCCCATGACACCATGACTGGAGCCTTGGACTTTGCTCTGAGCTCCCGTTCTCTCCTCTTTGCCACTGCTTCTCCTTTTTCCTAGCTGATGCTTGTTTCTGCCTGCTCCTTAAAGCTTATATCTGAACATCCTGTTTGATGGGCAAGCCACTTTCCAAAACAAGCCTCCGTGGTTGACAGTTCACTCTGTTATGACCCTCCCCTCACCCCTCTGCCCACAGGGAAACCCCCACTCACCCGAGACGCTGTGTCCGCCTGCCTCCTTCCTCGGTCATGGGACTCTCCCTTTCCACTGTCTCCTTCTCTTCTGCCTTTCCTCCAGGTTTGAAGAAAATCTTATTCCATTATGTCTTCTGGCTGTCCTGTTGCCACACATACACAAACACACACACATACACACACACACACACACACATCCCTCAGGGTCATGCTTTGAGTTAATCATACTGAGTTCATGCCACATTTTCATTGCTAGTCTAGGTAGGACCCCTCTCCTATTTTATTCATTTACTTTCCCCCATGTATTCTCATTTCCATCTCCTCATTGACAATCATTCTGATAAATTTAACATGTGTTTGTGTGTGTTCTTGCAAAATGAGCATTATGTGTATGCACTTAAAAAATGTATGTAAAGGTGGTTTTGCAGTCTCACCCTGTCTTTTCAATCCCTCCCTGGCACCAGTACTGTTTTAAAGACTCTCCCGTGTGGCTAAGTGTTTATCCAGTTTGAGGCTTCTTGAGGCCTAGTCTCTTTCTGTCTCTCCCTGTAGACACACTTGCTGATTTTCTGCTTCCAGGTCCTCGAGCTGTCTCCCCAGCTCTCCTAAGCTGCCCTCTTTGAGGCCCCCGGCTGTGCCCCCTGCCTGGTCTGGACCTCTCAGCTGGGATTTTACCCTCCCCTTCACTGGTCCAGACAGGGTAGGGCACTTCTACAGGTCTGAAGTCCTTTCTGTATCTTCCCTCACCCCCTCTGCTTTTATAGGTGTATTTAAGCTTTCCTGGGACGTGCTGATTTTTTTTCTTGGATAAATTCTTCAGAACAGTTTTAGATTTACAGAAAAATGGCCAAGATAGTACAGTTTCCATGTATCTTCTGCCCGTTTTCCTCTGTGATTAACATCTTGCATTAGTATGATGTGTCGTAAGGAGTCATGAAGCTCATCAGTGAGCATTATCATCAGCTAATGCTGCCCCTTCCTGTCCCAGGGCCCCGAGTCACATTTAGCTGTCATGCCCCATTAGGCTTTTCTCAGTTGTGGCCTTTTCCCAGACTTTCCTTGTCCTTTGATGGCTCCGGCCCTTTTGAGGGGTGTTCATCATGTACATTGCTGGTCGCCCCTCCACTGGGATTTGTCTAATGTTTTTCTAGTGGTGGGACTGGAGTCAGGGTTTTGGGAGGAAAACCGTAGAGACAGGGCTACTGTGTGCATCGCCCCTGTGTGCATCGCACCTGCGGAGGCTGCCCACTCTCTCCGGGGCAGGTCGCTGCTGCTGTGGGCTCTGGTCTCCTGGACGATGGCGTGTTCGTCAGGTTTCTCCATTGTAGAATCACTCTTGTTTTTCTCCTTTCATACTGTGCTCCTTGGAAAGAAGTCATTAGGTACAGCCCACATTTAGAGGGAGCTATGCTCCCCCTCCCTGAAGGTGAAGTATCTACATAGAATATACAGGATTCTTCTGCACGGACATTGGTTTCCACCCATAGTTATTTAATTATTTATTTATATCAGTATGGACTCATGGATATTGATTTCATACTTTGGGTTGAAAGTTTGTTTTATTTTTGCTAAAAATGAACCAGTGTTGGCCACTGGGAGCTCTTTCAGTTGGCCCTTCTGTCTTTTGATATAACCCACCACTGGGGTTTTGGTTTTTCAAAAGAATTTCCTTTATTTCTGGCATTATAGGATTCCCTAGGCTCATCAAATTTATTTCCCTCCCCGGTCTTAGAATCAGCAATTTTTCTGAGGAGCCCTGGTTCCTTTTATGGGAGAATGGCATTTCAAACCAAGAGGTGCCAGCTGTGCTCTGGTCTCTTATTTTACAACCCACTTTTCCTTTCCCCTTTCTGTTAAGTCTCCTGTCTCCTGCCCATTGACCATGGGAGTCTCCCAAGAAATAATCACACATTCAAGTCAATAACAGAGTCTTGATTCCACACAGGAATTTTGTGAGAAACAAAAACCAATAACATACAGTCATAGAGTTTACAGTCAAGTATGGGAGGTAGGTGGACATAAAGATATAAAAGTCAATCTCTAAGGAATCCCTAAGGAACTAATGACTAATTCAGGCTGTGGGACCTGGGAAGTCTCTGAGCTGAGAATTGAAGGAAGGAAGGAGTGTTCTACTTTCTCTATACTCTATTTGAAGATTTATAAAATATCTCATTTGACTGGGGTCCCAGTAAGTGGACCCCTTCTGAACAGAGCAGTGACTGCTCACACTGAGGTTCCCTTTTCCCCATCAGTGCTTCTGCCCTCCCCAGGCAGAAATGAGTGGACCTTGTTCTCTCCGCATCTCTCCAGAGCCCTGAAAATACCTGGCCCAGAGAATTTCAACAGTATTGCTAACATTATTTTTTTAGTGGTGCCATTATGAATTTATTTATTTATTTATTTATTTTATTAAGGTATCATTGATATACACTCTTATGAAGGTTCCACAAGAAAAACAATGTGGTTTCTACATTCACCCATATCATCAAGTCCCCCATACCCCACTGCAGTCACTGTCCATCAGTATAGTAAGATGTCACAGAGTCACTACTTGTCTTCTCTGCACTGCACTGTCTTTCCAGTGACCCCCCACACCATAACACCCCACAATCCCCTTCTCCCTCCCTCCCCCACTATCCCCTTTGGTAACTGCTAGTCCCTTCTTAGAGTCTGTGAGTCTGCTGCTGTTTTGTTCCTTCAGTTATGCTTTGTCATTATACTCCAAAATGAGGGAAATCATTTGGTACTTGTCTTTCTCTGCTTGGCTTATTTCACTGAACATAGTAAGTATTGGTAACATTTTATTTCCTAAGTTGGGGGTGGTTGCATGGTGTTTAATTTTGTATTCATAATTTCTTTTTGTATGACTTAAGTATTTCATAACAAAATTTGGAAAATAAAAAAGATCTGTGTGTAGCTCTGGTCTGCATGACCCTGTACAAGTTGTTCCTGTGGCAAAGACTGCCCTGCCAGACACACCATTCTCAGCCCGAGGCCAGAGAAGGTGCCTCCGGTTTGGGCTGGATGGGTCTGCCAGAGCCTGTATGACCTGCGCTGCTTGATGCTCATGTGATTCAACACCTAAGTGGTGTGGCAGATAGAAACCTCCCCCTGCCATTCAGCTGCCTGCTCACCCCCAGGGCCTGCCTCTGACTCCCAGAGAGCCTTAGAGCAGTGGTGATGTGACAGCCCTTTCCCGCAGCACAGATTCACTGCTGGAGGCAGGGCTTGAAGTGCGGAGCACCCCCCACCTAGGGACAGCATCTTAGCACTTACAAACATGGATTCAAACTTCCCTATCTTCCATCTAAAGCCATCTGTGAGCAACAACCTGAAAAGGGCAGTTCTAGTTCTGGTAGCAGCCAAGAAAAACCAAAGGCCCTGCCAGCATCCATGACAGTGAGATGCAGGCCAAGCACGGGCCAGTTGGGGGTGCTGCACCAGGCGAGGAGGTGTTTGAGTCTCTGGGAAAAGAATGGGAGTGAAGCCTATTTGCAAGGCTAGGCTATTCAGCCCTTGGGTTCAGGACATTGCTCCTGTACTGGCTGTGGGGGCTGGTGGCTCCTGATAAGAACTTTTCATCTGTGGTAGGTTAAAAATGTCTGAAAATTCCCCCCTCTTGAATCTGATTGACCAATAAGATGTGACATAAATGAGATTCTAGGACTTCTGGGCCTAGGTTATATGAAGTCTTCCAGTGTCTGCTCAGCTCTTTTAGAACATTCTCTCTGAAACTTTTGATCTGCTATGTAAGAAATCCCATTATCCTGAGACTGCCAGGTCAGAGAGGCCACGTATAGGCCTTTTGGTTAACAGTTCCTGTGGAGCTAAGCCCACTGGCCACACCTACTAAGGCACAGGACCTGAACAGGAAACCCTCTTAGACCTCCAGATCAGCCCCTCTGCCAGTTGAATACCATAGAGTGGCCCCAGTTGTAGCACACACAGCAGAAGAATTGCCCATTTGGATCCTGAACAAATTTCTGAACATTGTGAGATATAATAAATGACTGCTGTTTTATGCTTCTAGGTTTGGGGTTATTACACAGCAATAGATAACCAAGGCATAACCAAGGCAGCCAGGCACCCCCCATCAAGGCCGCCTGTCCGATCACTGACTTCCTAAGCCAGGGGATTCTGGTTCATGTGCAAAGTGACCTGGAAGAAGGGCCGGAGCCAAGGCCAGGGGCTCTGAACATCTCTCTGAACCCGCCTGGAGGCTCTCTGCTTGGGCCGATCTGATGAAGTGTTGACGTGATGGCCTACAGAATGACTCCAGATGGTGGGCCAAAGGGTGAGAGGCCGGCTGAGTCTGGAGGGCAGGTATGAGGAGGTGAACGTTGTTGGACAGGGGAGAAGACCAACTTGGAAAACTAATAAAGAGGGGTTGAATTTTGGGAGGAGGGTGTGGGGTGAGTGTTTCCTGCCCAGAAGAACAGGGGCCTAAGGGAAGGAGTACAAGAAGCCTAGAGCTAGCGTCTGGCTGAGGGATTCAAGCAGTCCCCTGGCTTTGCTGGTGGCTGTGCTTCGCTCTCTTTAGAGAGCTCTGGTAAGTGCCTGGTGATCTCACACGAACAGTGCAGGTGCAGGCCTGGCCCGTAAACCACAGCCACTGGGGCCTGTGCAGCCACAATGCACAGGGCAAAGCCTCTGCAGGGGGACAAAGGGCAATTATTTGTTTAGCATCAGTAAGAGTCCCAGAACCTGCCCAAAGCAAAGCAGAAACTTTTGTATTGAGAGGATTAAACCTTAAACTCAGCTGAGAAGGCTCTGCTGGGTGGAGTGGCTTTGTTGTGCCTGGCATTGTGTGTGATTATATGCAAATCACTGGGAGGCCTTACCCGGGGTCCTGACCACAGAGGCTTAGCTGGCCACTGCCCAGGGTGGGCATGTGGGAAGGGGACAGCCACATGTGCTGGCCAGGTAGCACCCAGCTTCCCAGGCAGGGAAACCTGTTTTCCCTTCAGTTCAGGAAATTGGGATTTTGAAAAAGTATTTAAAATGTCAACCAGGGATTTCTGCTAGATGGTTAGGAGTGCAGGGACAGAAGGGCCACCAGGAAAGTATAACTGGATATTCAGGACAACATCCAGTAAGGATGGGGGAGAGCCAATCCAGAGGCCCTCTGACCGTGTCACCTAAGGCATTCTTTAGCATTCTCTCTTTTAAACTTAGAGTAATATATGTGGTTGCCAAGGAGATGGGGGCAGGTTTTGGTTTTCTTTCTTTTTATTTTTTTCTTCCATCAACCATTAGCTAGTGGCCAGTCAGAAGGACTTGGTGGAGGGATTATCCTGGATTTATTGATCCAGAAAACGCTTAATGTTTGCTCTGTGCATGGTATAGTGCCAGGTGCTAGGGGTAGGGAGCTGTGGGCTGTTGGTGAGAACAGAGATTAATAAGATAGTTCTGTTGTTCAGGAGTTTACAGACAAGATATGTACCCAGATAACTACACTACCTTGTGGAATTTGGTAAGCACTGGGAGAAATGCCCTGAGAGACTGCTTGGCTTCAGTTAGGAAGGGTCAATGAAGAAGTCTTCAAAGAGCAGTTCTTGAAGGTCTGGAGGCCAAGACAGGGAAGTTGCAGTGGGGGTGCTGTGTGAGGCCAGGGATTTGTGTTGGAGGGTATAGGGTGCAGGCTGGCAGTGTGCACTGGGTCACACTATGTCCCTGAGGACTGAGCAGGCAGGTTCTGCATACCAGGACCCAAGTCTCTTTTAGTACTAGAATTTGGCCTGGACAAATTATAGTCTGTGGTCTAACCCGCAAACATATGTAGGGAGTCTGGGATCCTGTGTTGGCATCTGAAGAACTGTATAACAGCCAGGGGGTGGCTCCAGAGATTTCTGGGTCCCTCCTGCTGATGGCTCAGTGGGTGCCCTGGCATCCTCCTTTGCCTTTTCCCTGTACAGTATCTTCAGCTGCTTCTGGTCCTTGATAGAAGAGCTTGGATATATCCGATGCCCTATTCCAGGTGGGCATAAAATATTGTCCAGCAAGGGTCAGGAGGAGTAGCTATCAATTCCTCCCTCCTGGGAGGCTATGGCTTGGCTGGGGTCCTGCAGTTCTGAGCAAGCATGAGGGTGGAGTGAGATGGGGCTTGTAAGATGTGTTTCTGATGGAGATCACCTGAGACATGACCAGAGCTGAAAAGAAGTCCCAGGAAGGCTTGGTAGCCAAGCCATCAATCTGAAAAACTGGGCAGCATGTAGGATCAGGTAAGAGACTACAGGATGCAAACTAGGGAGCCGGGCCTGGTTTCCTGAGTTGCTGGACTGTGGGAGGAGGGGTTCAGGGGGTGGTCGTAGGCACATGGGGTCCGAGCTCTAACCTCAGGCATGGGCAGTGAGGACAGTCAGTGGTTTGCCAACCCCTTACCCCACAGTAGCTAGCTCATTAGCACTGGCCCAGCGTATTCCCAGAGGGACAGACACCAGTCACCGAGCTGAGCACAGCTCTTGGGCCAGATGGGAGCAATGAGATTTGGAATGAGAAACATTGATTTTAAAAACCACCATCTTTTAAAACAAAAGTGTAAAAAACATCTGTCCTTCTCCAGCACCCTCCATTCTAGTCTCCATAGGAGCACCTTGGCTTCTGGAGGGGCCTCTCGGGGGCAGTAGGAAGCTGAGGGTCCCTGGGCCCTTTGCTGAAGGGAGCTCTGAGCACTGGGAGATGAGAACCATGCTCCATGGGGGGATTCGCGTCCCCCCTCCCCAGGGCTGCACACTCCTCTCCTTTTGCTGGAAGTCTGTGTGAGCACAGTGTCCCTGGGACCTGAGGAGTTGTAACGAGTGGAAGCCAAAAATCCCCCAAACCCAAAAACCAAACCCAAACCAAATTGCTCTTTGCAACTGTGTGTCCTTGGCCCTGTCAGAGAAGCAGAGGTTTCTGTGAGAAAGGGGAAGAATCAGGGGTTCCAGATGGATGGGAGCCAGGCATAAAGAGCCCCTGATGATGGGGGAGTTGAAAAGAATTTGATGAAGATATTGTCTGGGCTTGGGTGGGATAAAAGACACAGGCAGACAGGGCTGTTCACCTGCTAGGTTTTTGTTCTGTCTTGCTTCGCCTGCTTTCTACACAGCCCTTGGGCGGGGTGATGGCGGGACGGGGGGGGCGGGGGGGGGGGCACGCTGTCTGCCATCTGCAGGAGAACACAACAAACACCCACGTGAGAGCCAACGGAAACGCTGAGCAAAACAAACAGCGTGAGGAGGGCGCCGGCCTGTAGTGCGCAGTGGGGGAGGGGCCAGGCCGTGCAGAGGTGAGGGGCACCTGCCTGCAGGGCGGGGCCTCCGCAGTGCTCCTGCTCTGTGGCTTGGGCTGGCTGCCTGGGAGTGCAGGGTTCAGGCGAGGCCTGTATCCACATCTGCCTGCCACCCCCAGACTGCCAGGTGAGAGCCTCATTCATTCAGCTGCCATGTTTGAAAAGCCAGAGGTTGCAAAGCCAGAGTTAGATCTTACCCATTCTACTGATAACCAATACTGATGGTCAGGCTGCTGGGTTTGTACTGATGGATTAATGTGCTATGGAGCTACAGGTAGTTCCGGTTCAACATTGACTTTGCAGCTCCAGTGAATACCTCTCTGAGCCTCTTGCTTGCACATCTGTAAAATGGGGAGATGATAATGCTTAACTTAGAGGGTGGTTAGGAGAGTGGAAATAATATCTGTAAAAAAATGCTTTGTAAGCTGCAGAATATTGTAAGAATGCTGGTCATCATTCATGTTTTACTTCTGCGGCTGTCCCCTTGGATCACAGGTGCTTATTCATGGCTTATGACATGCAGAACGTGTCCACATCAGTCAGGGAGACCCACAGCCTGGGTAGATGGCGTTTGGGAAGTCTTCCACCTTATGGGGCTAATGGGGAAGAATCCCTGGACTTAAGACTGCGTTCTGGGGCCTGGGTCAGTTAGGAAAGTGGGAAATGGGATGGCACAGGATGGGGCGTGGGGTACAGAGTTACATCTGATGGGCCCTGGCCTTGCCAGGGTTTGAGGCTGGACCACAGATCTTCTGTAACGTCCCTGCTGTCTTGGGCCTCAGCTTCCCTGCCCTTATCCTGCATCCACACTTTAGCACAGTGAGTGGCAGCTGGCGGCCAGTGGCCACAAACCTATCAGGACAGGGCAGGCAGTTTGTTTGCTCTTCCCAGGGCCAAGCCTGGTGGGATGGACCAGAAGTATTGTGTTAACTCAGCTAAAGAATTCCTTTCCTTGCCTGCCTCCATTTATAAAGGAGAAATAGAACCTGAGCTATATGCTCCTGTGGCTCTGAGCCACGTCCTCCAGTGTTATTTCTAGAGCTGCTCCCCGCAGGGTAGGGTGCAGCCTCCAGGGAAACAAGAGTGCTTCATCCCTTTCCCACCCATGGTGTTGGTGGGGGCTCACCCACCACCCTGCAAGAAGCCCTGTGTTCTCCAAAACTACCCTTACATATTTTTCTCATCCCAGGTGTGAGCCCTTGAGAGCAGAGTAAGGCTTTGAGCTTCCTTTGGCTCAGTGGAGACCAGGGCTGGGTTTCTGGGTTTATGTCCCAACACTGGGTGGTGCTGGTGCTGGTACATTCCAGAGAGAACCATTAAAGAGGTCTTTTGCCATTGCCTGTGGCCTGGTGCCCTTGTCTCTGTTTGCTTTGAGAAACTGAGATGGGTTTTGGATCCTCCAGGGTTTATACTTCTACACTTCAGAGTTCTGGTCAGAACTAGGCAGTCCTGGAAAAGGCTGCACCAGCCTTTCTGAGCTGCATCTCACTGGAGAGTCCCAGGACCAGATGAGGTCTGAACTGGAGAGATCTGCCAGGTGAGATCCTCTTATTCTGCAGCCAGAGTTGGAATGGCTGATGGAATAAGAGCGAGGCAGGAAGAGTGAGAGGTGAACAGGGGTAGGAGGTAGGGAGTGGATGAAGATGTGGTCCAGGACTTGGGCTGAGGAGGACCTCACAGATTCCCTGCCTCCCTTTCCTTCTGTATCCTTTCTCTATCTGGAGGAAGAGGGATGGCTAGGGAATTTGGATTGGAATTGGCTGATGGCACTATTCACCACGGACAAACTATTTCACACCCCTATGTCTCAGTTTCTTCATTTGTAAAATAAGGAGACCAGACAGATGATCTTTAAGGTCCCCTCAATCTTTGATGTACAATTTATGACTGTTTATATCCTTTTCTCATTGCAAACAATAAAGACTGGTTTATGAAGGAATTCTGTATATCATCTCCTTCCTGTCTTCCCTCCCAGGCAGAGTCTGCCCAGCTAGGCTCAGCTGAGATGACAAGTGCTTTCAGAACTACTTCTAGGAGAGACAGGTATGTTATTTGAAAAGTAGCTGCAATAAGATTCTTTTGTTGAGGAATAAGAAAATTAATTTTTTAAATAGCATAAAACAGTATAGAATTAAACTTGGTAAGCATACTTCCCTGCCTCCAGATACATTCATATCTCTTCTACTTGATGGAACAAAACTTTATTTGCCTTGCTGCCTTCTCTCATGCCTGTTATTTACATCTTACTTAAATATTGAATTGCAATTTAGCTTGTCATGTGTTTGTTTGGTATCCATAGTACAGCTTTGAGTGATCTGGGCATACAGACCATGATCTACATTCTTCCATGTCATCCCATCATGAAATGTCTTCCTTATAAGTATTCTCCAAGAGTGTCATCTCCCTGAGAGCCAGGATATCCTTATGAGTTCACTGCTCTCTGACTCCTGAAGCAGGGCCCGGCACACTGCAATTCTCAGTGGATGTTTGTTGAATGGATAGAATGTCAGAGGAATGAATGCTAGGTACTCTACGTGTTTACTGCTTGGCACAGAGCCATTCTTTCTCTGGCTTCCCACCCTCAGGTGTCATTTTCTGTCTCCTCTCTGACAGAGCCTGCTTGGATCCATCTCTCAGTTCCTTTTCTCCTCTGTTTTGGGGCTTCAGCTCTGATCCCTTTCCATGTTCTCCATTGGCAACTCCTTACAACTACTACTTCCATGCTGATGGCTAGAAACTATGTGTCATCACCTCTGAACTCTGCTAGAGATACCTTCTTACATTTCCAGTTGACTTTTGGGCAATTAACAGAATCGTGGAACATGGAAAATTAGTGTCAGAAGGAAACTGAGATGTCATTTAATTAGCACCATACCTATACTTCCAGTGCTTTTGCTGTCCCCTCATCACAGGGCACCCATTCCATTGTTGTCCAGCCTCAGTGTTGTCTTGCATCCTGCTTCTTTCCCTTTATTTGTCTGCTTGTCTAAATTATAAGCCAGCAGGGGCCACATCTTATGCAAATCAATTACCCTTTGCTTATAGATAGTGAATATTTATAATATGAAATGTTGAATATCCGAACTTAGGTCAGATGTGCTGTTCCCTAAATAGGTTATGGGGGTCCTCCCCTTCCCTCTGTTTGGGAATCAGGAAGCCCTGGGTTTGAATTCAAACTACCATTTAGCAGCTATGAACCTTTAGGAAAATTACTTTTCTGAGCCTTGACTTCCTCATCTATAAAGCAGTGATAATACCAGTACCTGCCTTGTAGGCTTGGTATGTGAATGCATGAGATACTGTAAATTTAGTGCTTAGTACAGAGCCTAACACATGTCAAGGGCTCTAAAAAGTGGGAGTTATTGTTATTATTATTAGGCCAACATTAATGCTGAACCTGGTATTCTAGGCAAGCCACCAAGCAATATGTCATTCTTGCCCCATATTAGCCTACTCCCAGCTGACCTTACCATGCAAAACTGAAGCTCTTGTCCTTCTTTATTCTCTGTGTCAAAGTACAAGGATCATTCCTCACTTCAGATAAGGCTGTTAATTTCTGCTTCTGTATATAGAACCATTTCCTCTCTGACACAGACACCATGTGGGCACCGAAGAAAAGCAGAGAACTAACCTGTGTATGTGAGGCATTGTTCTAAACTACTTTTATACATGTCATAGAGGTGTTTATAATCTGCTAGGAAGGAAAGGCCAGTAGGTGTGGAACAATTTGGAAAAAACGTTAGCTGCCTATGATGAAGGCTACATTGTGATGGCCAGGCTCAGTGAGAGGCCCTTTAGTATGGTGGTTAAGAGATTAGGTTCTGGAATCACAAAGACCAGGATTCTGACCTTGTTTTTGCCAGTTAGTGCTTGTGTGACTTTGTGTAAGTTATTTAACCTCTCCAGGCCTCAGTTTCCTCATCTGGGTTATTTTGTGAGGATTAAATGAGGTTGTGCACTGAGAAGTGCTCAGCCCAGTGCATGATGCATAGCAAGGGCTCCTTAAGGGTTAACTATTGTCATATGTGTTTTCTGCATTTAGGAGAAAGAGATCACTGAGGCCTGCACTAATCATAAGGGATAGGATTACATAAATTGAGAGGAGAATGCTCTGTAGATGGAAAACAAAATAAAACAACAATGGCACAGAGCCAGGAAAGACCAAGTGACGCTTAAAGACAGTGGGATGTGTGTCGGGACCTGGATGGAGAATACATTTGGGAAGACAGGAGAAATTAAGTGGAACCAGCTGAAGGAGAACTGAAGACAGGGAGTTGCTTCTTCATATTTTTCACTGGGCCTTGCCGGGTACTTCATTCAGCAAATGCTTGTTATTTTTGAGTGAAATTCTTGGCCTAATTATGCCTCTTACAGCTAATGAATGTCACAAGCTTACTACCTTCTTGAGTGCTTCCATTCAATTTTCTGGTTCAAAACTCCAAAATATTCCTTTTTTCCTAGTATCTTCAGATTTGGTTATCAAATATGCAGGAACCTTATCTGTATTATTACTGAGAAGAAATGAAGCATCTTCTCAGCCTTTATCTTCCCAAAAAAAGTGTCTACCTCATTTTGGAGCAAGACACCCTGACCTCCCCAGTTACTTTGTGACCTGCAGAAAGTTACTTCACCTCCATGCTCTATTTCTTCAAGTGTGAAATTGGAGTGATGTGCCAGTTATCCATCTATTGCCTTTCAGCACGTGTGCCTTCCACTCCCTGCTCTGCAGTAGTGGCTGGGCTCTTCAGCATTTCTCCCTCCAGTTGAACAGGACTTTAAACTTTGCCAATAGAGGGAGCTATCTCAAATGTAGGTTCTTGTGAGTAAGGGCTTAAAGATACAAGGTTTCTTCTGGGGGCATGATACAAATGTTCTGGAATTAAATGGGGCCATGGTTGCACAACATTGTAAATGTACTGCAAGTCACATAACTGTACTCCTTAAAATAGTGAATTTTAATGTTACGTGACTTTGTCTCAATACAAATGAGCAGGTTGTTGTGAAGTCTGACAAATTTATGAATAGGAAAGGTTTCAAACAGTGCTTGGGACATAGTAAGTGGTCTAATACAGATTTGTAGTTCTGCCTAATTATTCAGTGGTCCATCACTGGACCTGCTCTTCCTTAGCCCCTTGCGGTGTCTTCATGGGTATCAGGGCTTGGCTGCTCTGGGGTTGTTGCTGCTTCTCACACTGGCTTCTCAGGGAGCAGAGAAAATGCTTGGCACTCACCCTTCTCCAAACTGCTCCACACGGCTGATGGCCTGGGACTGGAGTGCCTACAAGGTGAAAATGGCTGGACAGCAGAGAGAGGGGATTGAAAAGAAAGGATATAATGTTGGACTTTGTGTCCCGGTGCTCTGGGCCTCAGGGCCAAAGTTTAACTGGGAATAAACAGCACTGTGGATGCCTGACTATCCTCTCCAGGTCTCCCACTGGTCTGCTGTCCCCCACTGGTGACTGTGGGGCCCAAGCCTGCAGTCCCCAGCTCTTCCTGGGGAGAGAGGGGGCATCTGCAGTTGGAGGCTCTGAAAAGCTCTGTGTGTCAGCAGAACCTGCGTAGGCTCACAGGATAGGGATGCAAGGACAAGCATTAGACACCATTTGGTAGGGCTTGAAGAAATCCTGGGCTCTGGTTTGGGGGAGATATTTCTTTAGGATATAATCATAGATCATGACAGAGTGAGGGAAACTGGAGACATGGACAGAGGCATAAACAAGCACCTCAATTTCTTCATCTTCTTCCTTTTGCTCTAGGTAGCAGTCCTTGTCGTAGCACTTTTCTTAGACCAGTATTTCTATTGTATACTTGGTCTTTCATACAAAACACAGGGTGTTCAGGGCAGACCTAACTCTGAAATTTTCTGTCCTGATATCTCCATCTAACCCATGTATTGGCAGGACACTTGTCATCTCTCTTGGTTAGGAACCTATGGCCATTAGTCAAATCCCTCTCTTTACAGTTTCATTGTCAGCCAGGGCCTCTTGCTGGGGAATCATCAGAGAGTGGGAGGGGGGCCTGCTACTGTCCTGGGCTGCTCCCAGGCAGAGTGGCATGTGTCCTCGCCTGACACTGGGGTGGAGGACACCAAAAGCATGTACCTTGTGATATGATGCACCTGCCACTCTGTTGCCATTTTTCATTAATCCTCCTCAGGAACGGTCAGGGAACAAATGTTTGGGCAAAAGCTAGAGAAATCAGCTGCCTGCCTTCAGGGCCCACACACCTGACCTCTATCCCCAAGGGGTGGTGGCAACTTCTGGGTGGCATTGGTTTTGGGGTCCCTGAGCGACCAGGGTATCCCTCTGAGGACTTCCCTCAGGCGCAGTTACCAAACATGTTTTCCATCTTTATTAATCTGCTCCTCTTCTCACATTTCTCAGGTCACAGCTGCATTCTTATCTGATGGGCTCACTGCCAGCCCCACTGAGCCTGACAGTTATAAAGGGTGGATTAGCTGCAAAAGAATATTTATTAGAAAAAGATCCCTCTCTATTCTTCTGCCCTTTTTATGGAGTTAGCCATATACTGACTGGGTAAGATAAGAGCAACCCTTTGCAAGCTGTGAGCAGAGGCCTGACATCTGGGTCATCGGCGATGCCCGTGAGTGGCGGTGGCAGTAGCTCTCCTTGCCTGCTGTAGACCATCTCTCTCAGCCTCTCCTGGAGGATCCTGCTCAATTTCACAGCTTAAAGAGGTCCATAATGTGGCTAGCTTTCTTCAGAAGGAGGATAATCTTTTTGTGAATGGATCTCACTTTTCCTCTATTCTCCAGGGCTGCATATGAGTACAAAAGTACTCATTGGATGATTATTTTTCAATTTAGTGGCTCTACTTGCTGGGGTTTTGTTTAATGGCATTAAGAGAGAAAAGAGATGTTCCAGTAGAAAAATGGAAGCAGCAGTGACTGTTTTTCCCATATATGAAGAAACTCTTCCACAGAGACATTTCTAGGTCTCCATGAGAAACTGATTTTCATTCTGTTTTGAGACTTTGGTGGTGCGATTTCAAGTCTAAGGTGTTTCCACTTGGCTGCTGCAAACTTGAGAAATGTTGTAATCATGCCACCTGTCAGGTCCCAGACAACGTGCTTTGTCAGGACACGTGCCCTTTGAGTGAACTCTGGGAGATGACAGCTTTCCCCCCCGCAGCCCGGAAGCTGCCCCATCAGACCTGCCTGGGCCTGCCTGCTTCTGATGCGGTGTGATGCAGGGCAGATAAGAGGCCCAGGGTGCTGGCGAGAGGGTGACTTCTGATCTAGTTTGTTTGACGACACTAGTGGTCATCATCTGGAATCCAGGAAAGGCTGGGCTCTGGCGGGAAACCGGCGAATCCAGGTCTTCGGGTGTCTGGAGCGCGGAGGGAAATCACTGTCAGGGACGGAGCCTAGGGGAGCCGCAAGGCCGCGCGATGGCGCCTCTAGACCGCCTACCCCCCTTGATAGCCCCACCATATTCGCCACACAGATTTCAGCTGTAGTCCCTATGGCATTGTCTTCTGGGGGAGAAACTATGGCTTTTGGAAGAACAAGTGCCTTTCCAAGGAGCTTTGGAGAAATCAAGAGAGAATAACAGGTGTGGGTCGTGAGGCTGTGTAACCGTTCACAGCGTGGCCCTCGCGTGCAGTGCTGTCACCTAACCCCCGCTCCCTACAGGCCCTGTCCTCATGGCTCCCCGGCTGTTCTCGTCTCACTGAAGGGACACCCCTGCTTCCATAGGGCGAGACCCTGGGCGCGACCCCCATGAGCTCGCCGCCTCCTTTCGCGTCCCAGTGCATCCCTCTTGGCATCCCAGGTCTGCACAGCGTCCCCTCATCCTCGGAGCCGTCAGGTCCCAGAGCCCAGGCCAGCTAGACCCCTCCTCGACTTGCCCTCCCTGTGCGGGCGGTTCCCGGACGGGAGTTTACGCGGGTGGAGTCTCTCCCATGCAGACCTTCACTTCCTTCCCTCCCTATTGCCCTGGTTTGGGTCGTTATTTCTCACCTAAGCTAATATAATATCTTTCTAACAGGACTTAAATTCTTTCCCCCTTTCTTCTTAAGTTTGCTTTATATCTGGGCTAGATTAGTCTTCCAAAAGGCCCTGATCAGAACCTTGCAATATTAGAAACTGTTGCTAACTTCCCAGTACCAACCTGGAAGACTAGACTACTTAGAAGGGTGACAATGGGGCTTCTCCAGTCTTCCTTTGTGGTCTTCCCCTTGGAGGGACCGTGAGCTCCGTGGGGTCAGAGACCTTGTGCGCTGTGTCTTACTGGCGTATCCCTGTGATCAGCACAGAGTGCGCATAGAGCACACGGTCTGGCATGCACCAAGGCCTCAGCAATGCTTGTTAAGTATATCTACAAATGCTGCTACTGTCTACCAGGAATCTTCACTGCCTCCCAAAAATACCCTTAATTTTCTCACCTCCACCATTACACATGTTCTCCCTGGACTGCCTGACCTACCATCTCTGCGTTTTTTTCCTTTTTCAAGGCCCAGTTCAAATCTTGCCTCTTTCATGAAGCCCTCCATGATTCCCCAGACATGATCACCCCTTCTCTGAACTGCTGTGGCAGCTTGTACTCTCCTGGGGCACTCGGCATAGTTTGCCTTAGTTTGAGGACTTCTCAGATCTTGTTCTACTAAGGTTTTGAGCTATTTGAGGGCAAGATCTTTTTAATTCCTCTTTTCAAATACCTAATACAGTATCTTCCTTTGGGAGGTACTAGATACAATTCATTGAATTAATAAGTGAATGTCTAATTTTTTTGCCCTTATTTATAAGCCTGGTTGATTAGTAAGCAGAGAACCTTATAGTTTTAATGATTAATGACTTTGAGGCAAATTAGCATTCATTTGTGCTACTGCTGGGATTGATTAAGCAACTCTATTAATGTGAGTAAATTAGCATTTGTTGTTTTATAGCAAAAATTACATCAAGGTAAATAAATCCCATGCCAAGTGGAGGCAGTGATTGTAGGAACTCAGGCTGCAGATGGGAGATGCCCAGAAGCTTAACCCATGAGGCCTGCCAGCACTGCCCTGGCTGACCGCTCTCCTGGGTGTTTCCAGAGATGCATTTCATTGTGAAGGCCAGGACAGCAGAGGCTGGCTGAGTCTATGCACCTGTGCTGATTCCCTTTGCCTATTTCGCTTCTCCATTAAGACTCTGGCTTAACGTTGGTAGTTCTAAGGCAGTGAAAATCAGGGGAAGGTCTCTCTGGGGAACTTGGCTCTCTCTTCTTCAGGCAGGGTCTCAGGGGAGCGCAGGCCTCAGAGATGTCCTCACTTCTAGTGCCCTTCATCCTGTGGGCTCTCAGTCCCTCATGATAGTGAGAGCACACAGGAGGGATGGGACTTCTATCCTGGCATTTCCCTTCACCTCTCCATGCCTCAGTGTCCTTGTCTGACAGCATCTGCTTTATGGAAGACTGTAGTGGTGTGGAGGGCCGCATGAGACAGTGAAGGCCGTGATGCTCTGAGAGCCAAGTGTGTTATATAGTCTTATATAGTCACTCATCTTGATGGGGGACACTAACAGATCCCTAAGAAGTTGTGGGCATGTGTCTAGTCTGCCTGTGTTGTAAGAGCTGGGCAGAGTGTCAAACAATTCCAGCTCTCTGGAGACAGGCAGAGCGGCTCTCTGGGTGGTGATTGGCATGGGTGCTTGACTGAATCAGCTGGTGCACATGATTCTTTGAGCCTGGTGCAGTGAGGACTCTGGAACACATCCCATCAGTCTGGCCCAGTGCTGGATTAAGGGCCTGTCCTGGATGTTATTTTAAGTTCTCCTTGAAGCTCCGTGTTGTCTGGGAAGCCCTGGCATTTATATAACGGGCTGTCCTTCTCAAGATCTCCCAGATAATGTTGACCTTATTTGGGACGAGTGGGTTGAGAGGGAACTCTAAGTTATTCCAAGGACCTAATTTCACACACCTGTGGCTAGGGGAGAGACTCATCACACTGCTTCCTGGTCCACTACAGCAAGCTGTCAGTAGGGGGAGCTCTGTCCCTGCGGTGCCTCTTGCTGCAACTGGGGCGAGGGTCTGTCAAGGAGGGGCTTGAAGAGTGGCCAACCAGAGTTGTTTTCTGTAAAGGTGTGCTGAAGAGTAGCTAGGTCAAGAGTTAAGGGCTGCAGGACCCTCAGTTGGGAAAGAAGTGGAAATCCACTGTGCCTGGTCCCCAGAGGTTGGAAGGGTGCTCAGGTTAAGCACACAAAGAAATGCACACATAGAAATGCACACATGTCCTAACTTAGGCACCTATCTGCAACTGCCCTCCTCTTGCACAGGGCTGTGTGCAGGGACTAGCCACCACAGGGGCCTGACACAGCACCTAGAGCTCCAGAGCAGGCCCTGTGTGGGTGCCTCGTGTATGTCCATGCTCACTGAGAGGCACTCAGGGAGGTGCCCTGCCCTGGCGGATCTACTGCACCCAAAGGCAGAGAGGTGCTATGTGAGAGTGTTTCCAAGTGGTAACAGATCCCTCTTGATTCATGTTGACTGTCTCCATGCACCTAGCCCCTAGCCTCAGACTGGGAACAGGTAAGGATAAATACAGGGAGTCACCTTCTGCGCCAGCCTGTGGCTTGTGATGGCCATGCAAACATTTGCATGAGTGTGTGTCCAGGACTCTCTGGGTGGCAGGAGAGTGTGAGCAGCAGAAATGTCCATCTCCTGCAGGAGGTCTCAGGAACAGATGGGAACTGCCTTTTTCCTCTCGCGTGAGGCCATGGAATGACTCTGCATGCTAGATGAGGCCCTGGGAAGCCTGTGGACATTTAGGTCTGTGTGTGTGTGAGAGGAGATTGCTGATGTGAACACAGGCTCTGGAGCAGGAGGGGACCTGGGAGGTGTGAGAAGTGGAGCCCAGGAGCCATTTCTCATGGGCAAGTGGGGAAGAAGTCCTGCAGAAGGGGGCAGTGTGGTCTCATGCACAGCCCCTCTATCCTTATGGGTGACTTCTGAGACAAATCTGTGCCTCAGACATTAAGATTGATATTGGGGTGCCAGTGAGGGTGGCTGGCTCAGTGGGAGTGGATGGACTCCTTTCTGAAGGTCTCTGGGACTAGACGACCTTCCCTGCATCCCTCCTCTTTGGGGTCAGAAGATGAGACTGTCTGGCTTGGACCTGTTTAAGAGAATCCTACCAGACTGACGGCTTATATTCCCTTTGGGTGAATGGAGAAGGACTCATCTTCCTGTTTGTGATGAAATTTGCAGTGAACCACAGAGTTTCAGGGATGGAGAGGCTGAACACACCCAGCAGCCTCTATGCTCTGGAAGTCTTGTGAGCTCTCAATGGTACCATGAAAAATCACTGCCACCTCCCCCCACCCCTTTTGTAAACCATAGTGTGCAACACTGATGGTGGAGCCAGCCTCTTTTCTGCAAATGGGGTGGCCTGGACCCTCTGCAGTACAGATGTCATTTAATGTGTAGCCCCAGAGTTGCTCACAGGGGTGTCCTGCCTTTCTGCACATACAAGTGCAAGCATAAACTTTATCTTTGCAAATCGATTGACTAGTTTGAGTAACCCTCCTGAATTGTCCAGATTAGAGTTTTCAGAGCATGATGGACCCAGAAACAAGGTCAAGTTTCCCCATCTGCATCTAGGTAATACTAGGTAAGACGGGAGAAGGCCTGAACACTCAGGTAGGCATACCTTATGTCATCCCTCCCTCCCCAGAGCCCTTCTATGGCTCCCCGCTACTATAGATAAAAATCAAAACCCTTTAGGATGTCTGCAAAGCCCCAAATAAGACCTCCTGGAAAAAGATGCTGTTTGGATCCCTTTCACATCATTCTTTGGACTCCAGCCACTCAGGACCTCTTAGTTTCTTGATTCTGTTATGCTTTTCCCCAACCTCAAGGCCTTTGCATACGTTGCTCCTTTTTTCTTGGCATGTTCTCACCTACCTCCATCCCATCCTTTGGTCTAGGTAATTCCTGCTCATCCTTCAGAGCCCAGGTGTCACTCCATGGAAATCTTCCCAGACTTCTCAGACTAGGTCTTATCATGCTCTCTCAAAGCCCCTGGTAGCATTTGCATCAGTTGTAAATACATTGTGTAATTGATTATATTCTCTTCCCTCTGGTAGAATGTAAGCTTCATGAGGGCAGTGCCTATGAATTTATCCTGTTTACCATCCAGCACAGTGCCTGGCACAAATTAGATCCTCAACAAATATGTGCTGGATGAATCAATGGGTCCACCAATCTGCCAGTGGAACCTCTTCCACCTTCAGGCAGGCAGACTTCTGACCCGGATTGTGCAGATGCTGTCCTATCTTATCCTTTAAAGAGGAAATCTATAGGTGGGTTAACTTCTGTGATTTTTGAGGCTTAGCTCTCATGAGATGATCACTAGTCTCATCTCCTCCTGTTTTGCCTCCCCCAGGCAGTCTCCACTAAGGTAGGTCATGCCTGCTGCCTTCTTCTGGTTCTTAGCCTTCTGGTCTTTGTGTGAAAAATGTGGCTTTCTCCAGGCAAAGGCCAGAAGGCTACCTCGGCCAGGGGAGGTTATTGGCTATTATCTCCTGGGTTACAGGTCCAGAGCTAGGTTTCTTAGCTTGGTCTACCCTGTCATAGACTTAATTTCAGGATGAGATTGAGCAGAAAGTCATCCGGCCTGCTTGGGATGGTTTTGGAAGAAACTTTAGTATCTCCTTGAGAAGTCAGCATTTGGTTTTTGCAGGCCCTCCAGGACTTTGCATCTTAAGACCTGGCTCAGGGGCAGCTGAGAAGCTTGCTTGAGAGCTTTCTTTCCTCTAGATAATTGGACTGCATCTTCTTGGCTGAGCTCTGAGCATCTCTAGGACACTCCAGTTGCCTGTAGTGGGCATGCGCCATTCCCAGCCACTCCCTCACCTGCCTGTCCTTGGGTTCCCCTCTGCTGAGTCAGCAACCTACTCCCTCTTCCCCCTACCTCCTTGTTGGTATTGTTTAGCCAAACTAAGCCAAGTCTCTTTACAATGAGGCAGTTCATCTGGAAGCTTACATCCTGTACTGTATTCCAACATGACATTTAGCCAACTGGCACCCAGCCATGAAGAACAACCCTGGAACAGAGGCTTCTGAAAATTCATGGCCCTACACAAGTCAACAGCAAGGGCCATGCTGAGCGGAAGGCTGTCCTGCTGCCAGGCCTCTCTTTCTGCACCATCCTGCTTCCTGTCTAGCATACCATGGCTCTGCTCTGCCTGGCAGTCAGCAATCCACTTCCAGTTTTTGTGGGTGGCTTGGCTGTCCTCCATCTAGCCAGGGCATTTGGATCTTTTCTCTATGTTCTGCTTACGACGTTGGGAAACAAGCCAACATGTTTCCTTGGAAATTGCCTCCATGGATATAATTTGCCATCCTAATCCCAAGGGGAATATATTTCTTTGTTTCTTCCACCTGACACTTTTCTTGCCTTTGGCTCTTATAGAGAAGCCGCAGGTGGTGCCAGCGCTGTGGGGCAGGGAAGGGATGATGGCACACGGCTAGGAGGGGTGGCAAAATGGGGTTACATTTAGCTACTAGTGCTGGATGTAGCTTTGAATGTCCAGGGCTGTAAGTGAGCTGAGAAGGGAGGTAGTCACAGGACTGTTTCTTACTTAGTTCCTGGACTGATTGGATATGACTTTTATCAGGAACTCCCTAGTGCTTCTATGATCACCAGTGTTGACCTCTGTTATAGGCTGAATTGTGTCCCCCTCTTCCCCCCAATTTATATGTTGAAGTCTTAACCTCTAGCAGTTCAGAAGGAGTCTTAAACATGTAATTAAGGTGAAGTGAGGCCATATACACAGACCCTAACTCAACACGAGTGGTATCCATATAAGAAGAGGAGATCAGGAGACAGGCATGCAAAAGGACCATGTGAAGTCAAAGAACAGAAGGTGGTCATTTGCAAGCCAAGGAGAACGGCCCTCAGAAGAAACCAACCCTACTGACACCTAGCCTCCAGAATTATGAGAAAATAAATTTCTGTTGTTTAAACCACCCATTCTGTGGTGCCTTGTTATAGCAGCCTTAGCAAACTAACACAACCTCCTCTAGACATAGCAGCGAAAATTTGAAGAAGCGCGAATTTTGCAGAAGAAACAAGCAGTAGATTAGATAGTGCCATTTTGACAAGCTTCTTGGGCTCTCAAGATTAGTGGTATCTCTCTGGCTTTGCTGGTTCTTTCTTCTTTAGGCAACCACTGACCTCATCTTTTTTTTTGTAGTTAGCTAAATAGCTACCATTATTGCTGGCTAATATGAGAGCATTTCTTTTCTTATTTCCCCATTGTGAAAACTTTATGATATGAGCTGCAGAATCTCAGTGTCACCTAGCATGGTTGGCCCTGCCCTCCAGAAGCTCACATGCTATGGGGAGAAATTCATGAAGATCATTTCACTGCAGTATAGTAGATGCCATGATAATCAGCAGAGGAATTTAGGACCACAAAGGAAGACAATCTAAGCTTGCTTAAGGAGGCCATGGAAGGCTTCATGGAAGTAATGGCAGAGCTGAAAGTCTGTTGCTTCCATGGGGGTAGAGCCTTCATCTTGCTCACTTTTCTTTACCCATGAAATCTAGGACAGTGCTTTGCACATAGTAACTGCTCAGTTTGTTTGCTGGGTAAATGACCCTCTTAAAGTGCCACTCAGCTTTATGATTCCATGATCTGTGACCTTAGAGGCCCTCAGCAATCAGACGTTGGAAGGTGCTACTGGCAGACAGCATGAAGATGAGCAGATAAGGGGTTTTGTAGTATGCAAAGTCATTTATGAGCAATCAAACTGGAGGTGAGGGAAGAGAGCATAACAGGCTTCCCTTCTTTGCTTCTCAGGGAGAATCCTCAGGCATAACAATAGGAACCCAGCCAGTGCACCTGCCCCACATGCATGATCAGAGGTGACATCTCACTCTCCACAAAGTAGACATTGGTCAAGCTCCTCACAGCTGTTTCCCGGAGAGAGGAAAGCCCCTAAGTTCCCAGGCAGTGTGTTTATAAAATACTCCCTGCAGCCAAAGAACATGAAAATGCCTCAGATGCAAGGACTGGCAGCTGCTGCAGCACGGATTCAAGCCTACGGGCAGTGGGGAGGAGAGCACGGGGGAGAGAATGGTCGACGCTGAATCAGTGTGCCTCTCCTCTGGAGAACACCCAAAGGAATCTAAAACTGAAGTTCAAAAAATAACAAACATACAAGACTTTTGAAAACAAACTGTGCTCAGACATCTTTTACAGTTGAGTAGTCAACCCCCAGAAAGTATTATGAGGAAGTAGGGGCAGATGGCCCAACACCCAAAGGATTCAGGCAGCTCATGCTCCTTATCCTAGAGCTCCAAGAGCTTAGATTAAAACCCTTTCTGCCTGGCTTTGCAATACGGAACTGAAAGAGCCCACTTGTCAGAGGACAGGCGACTGTGAAGACTTGTCTGCCCCCAGTGTGGACTGTGCGATGCCTTCAGAAGAGCTGTTTTGTTTCACGCCACGCTGAGCTCACCTGGGCAATGACCTTGTGACAAGAATACCAAGCTGAGTCCAGATCAGCAAAGAGAAGACAGGAAGAGGAAGAGGAAGAGGAAGAGGAGCAGAGGCAGCCATGCGAGGCAGTGACTGGCAGAGACCTACTCTGAATGGCTAGTTAACTTCATTTTTAATCCTTCCATCAGAGTTGATAACATTTTGCTGAGGTCAAGTCCTTGTAGTTAACCTCTCAGTCTATAAAAAGCTGGTTCAGACTCAGGGCTCTGCCCAAATGTAGGCCCACTCAAGCTGCACCAGGTCTGGGTCCTCTCAAGATCAAACTAACACATGGCAAGCTCTGTGCACGCTGACACCCTCAAGAGCTTCCTGGGACATCCCCCCCTCAGCTGCAAGGACTGCCACGTCTGCGCCTTCTGGCTCTGTGACCAGGGAGACGGCCATGGAACCAGGTTCTCCTATGTGCTTCGTGTGCCTGTGTCTTGGGAGGCTTGTGGTCAGCTTCTTGATCACAAGAATGTGATTATTCTAATGGTAATCACAGGAATACCATACAGAGAGGTCATCCCTAGGTCATATGGAGATACAAGCCATCCCAAACTCCCTTTTGAACAGCTGCCATTGTGAACGAGATACGTAAGGAATCCCAACCCCTCTCTCTCTCCTCTCAGCCTGACCACGGGGACCTAAAGTCAGAGGGCATGGTTCTTTTTAAATTAAAGGCAAACATTTCTAATTCTTTGGGCCTGTATCCTTGCAAGTCACCTACACAGTGCTGTCTCTTACACTCTGATTTTTCGGTAACATCAGCGTCAGAGTGACTGCTTACACAACAAGGGAGTCTGAGTCGGAATGAAAGAGGAGGCACCTCGGCAGAAGAGGGGACGCTCGGAGCCTGGGGTCGCTCCTCACAGACTGGCAGAACATGCTAGCAGTCAGCCAACTAGTCGCAGGGCGTTGCTGAGCAGGAGCAACTCTGCACTCTGCTTGGGCCAGGCAGGCGGTTACCACCTCTGCTTCCGTCTGGATTCCAGGGGAGTTGGTACACATCACAGGGCATCTTGCAACGGGAACCCCATTTCACATCCAGTTAGCCAGCAGGGTTTGTGCACATAGCCATTTATTCTTTTTAGCTGCTTCTCTCTCTTAAGAATGTATGACTTCTATTTCACTGTCTTTCCAGATTAGCCTGCTACCCTCCCCACAGGCCCCCCAGAGGCTTGCAGAGTCAGGCCTCTAGGCACCCGTGTCCTCGCTGCCAGCGCTGGGGGAGGTGGCAGCGTCTCTGGCAACCCCAGGCTTGAGTCTCCCTCTGTGAGGTACCTAGTTGGCAGCTCATGCAAATCAGTTTTGCCTGGAGTCCTGCCGAGAAGAAAGGGGAGCTCAGAGGCACTGCTCTCACTCTGGGCTCTGGGAAGCTGCATTTTTCTCTGCTGCTGCTTTCAAGTGATCTGATCTCTGATCTCTCAGCTGTTGAAATGGGGTGTGGTTCTGATGAGGCCCCTGAGAAATGGGAACGTCCTGTGCTTGCTGCCTTTGAGGGTCGGTGGGCGAGAACCACACGCCTGTCCAGATCTTATCTCCTCAGGAAGGGGCAGGAAAACAACCCAGCCAAACAGCTGCCTGGACTAGAACACCACGCAGTACCTTCACACTGCACACCCACATGCGGTGAAGTTGCCATTTCCCACGGAGATGAAAGGGGGAGGTGAAGGGTGACAGGGAATCCCTGGGCCCCCATGGGGAGGCTGGGCACGGAAGGCACTGGCAGGCCCCCCCCGTGCAGGTGAACCCACTTAGCCATCAGGACTCATCACCTCCACCTGCTGGTCTCCCAGGAGGGGCCTCAAGGACCAGGGAGAGGCCGGGCTGCTTTCGCTCTCTAGGAGAGGCCCTCCGTCACCCAAAGCTCGATGAACACACGCTGTGGGTCTGCCTTTGCTCTGGGGAATCCAGTTAAATATAAGACAGTCCCAGCCCCCATGGAGCTTAGTAAAAATTGAGTAGGGAGACCAACTACAAATAAAGGAAAAATGAAATAGCATATAACACACACACTCACATAAATCACACACAAGGGCGGTTACAGGTGACACATGACTAACTCGCAAATGAGACACATTCACTCAGTTTGCTCCCACACTGACATTTCACCAAATCAACAAAACAAGAGGATAACATGCCGCTGCAGCTGGGTGAGCTGGGGAAGGGCAGGGGCTGCTCAGAACAGGGCAGCATGTCCTGGCTGGAGCGACTGCAACATGTCCCCTGTGCTAACGTCAGAACTTGTTTTCTAAAATGGGTTCAGGACCAACTTTGCCACACTCTCAGGAGGTCCTGGTTGTATCTTCCCACAAGATAACGATCACACCTGCTCACACCTGCCCTTCCTCCCACCCCAGTGCAGGGCCCTTCCTCCACTGCTCACTGTGCACACTTTGATACAGAGTGGATGCCAGCAGCAGCTTCCTTGCTATTGTCTTGGCCAGGACACTCTTTTCTCAGGCCCTAAGATGGATTCCCACTGAATTATCAAAAGAAAGGCATTGAATTTGAAGCAAATTGGTTTGGGAACAAATCCAAGCTCTGCTACTCATTAGGTGTGTGACTGTGACTGTGGGCCTCAGTTTCCACCCCTGTAAAGTGGGTACAAAAAGGTCATCTTTATTGTTATGATAATGGTGAGGATCAAGAAGGATTGTGAGTGTTAGGCAGCTGGTGTGTGTCCAGAATCTATTGCTATGTGGAAATTCACTAAGGTCTATGCTAAAAGTGCCTTCCAAACTTACATATACATTCAAATCACCTGAGAATCTTGTTAAAAAATGCAGATTCTGGCTCAGTATAACTGGGTAGGGCCTGAAATTCTACATTTCTGGCAAGTTCCCCATTGATGCATATGCTTCTGGTCCAAGGACCACAGTTTGTGAATAGCAAGGTACTTACTGTCTTATGATCATAATCCTGCCTTTTCATTATTTTCTCAGGTGCTGACCCTGCTGTGTTTCTACAGTTTACACTGACTTTTACCTTCTCTGTGTTTGGAACCTCCTGCCTCATCCTTCTAGGTTCTGGTTGTATCTTCCTATGAGATAATGATCATACCTGCTCACACCTGCCCTTCCCTGTTGCTGATTTTTTTGGTGTCTTGATCTCCTTTCCCTTTCGGCCTCGGACTATGGCTTCTTTCTGTTTGCCTTCCAGAGTGGCATTGCTCACACTGACTATCCTCCTTAATGTTTCTGGCTTAATCTCACAAAGTTCTCTTAACAATTTGCCAGAGGTCATCTTTGGCTAAAACTCATCCCAATTGTCTTTTCCCCTGGGCTGTTAGGAAGCTTATAGTTAAGTTTGTGGTGAGTTTTAGCAGTATTTTCTCCCTGTGTTTTCTTACCAAGTTAGTTTCTCCAACTTGCCATCTTTCTTTTATGACTTGGTTATTAAAGATTTTGTCTTTTTGTTTTACTATCTTTATTTCCATTTTCTATCTGAGTGAACTTGGGTGAGTCACTTAACCTCCTGGGAATCAGTTTTCTCTCCCATGAAGTACCTTCCTCATAAGCTTGTTGGGAGAATTAAATGAATCAATATTTGTGAAGTCCTTTAGAAAAGGGGTTGGCAGATGATAAGAACCACATAAATGTCATTTATTGTTGCTGTTGTTATTTTATAAAATGCCTCAGATCCTTTTTAAAAGTGAGATGGGTATAATTATCATCACCACCAGCAGAAAAACTGTTGATGTTCAAGTGCTAAACATACCATGAAATTATCCTATTACACTGGAGTACTTGAGTTATGAGACACATTTTAAGCTAGAAAGAAAGAAATTTAGAACAAATTGAATCAAATACAACAGACAGTAAACTTTAGAGTGTAGAGTACATGTTTCTTGTATTCAAAAATCAAGTAGTTCCAAGACAGGTTGAACTGAAAGAGAATTTGTCCTTCCCAACTCTGTGCCTATAAACCCAAACAGTCCACTGATGCACCATGTAACCTTCACAGTACAAAGTGGCCTTTGAGCATCGCAGTCACAACAGAAGCAATGCCCTTGTCTTGTATGTTTGCTTACTCGAAAGCCTCCCTCACTACACTCTACACTCTGAGGCGTTTTATAAAATAACAACAGCAACAATAAATGATATTTATGTGGTTCTTATTATCTGCCAAGCCCTTTTCTAAAGGACTTCACAAATATTAACTCATTTAATTCTCCCAACAAGGCATTTCATTGATTTCTATCTCTGCCTAGTACCTGGCACAGAGTATCTCAACATGTTTTTTGGATAAATGAATGCATGCATAATGCTTACTTGGGTTGCTCTGAAGATGGCTTCATTGGCTCCTGTTTTATTATCTCCGGTGTCCTGGTAAGGGAAGAATATCCAGGTTGCCCTGGGTTTCTTTGCACCTGTCAGCCTCAGGCAGAAATGAATGAAAGCAGAAGTGCTGTGTTTGTGCTGCGTATGCCCAAGCTGTGCAGCATCCCCTATTTGTCTGAAATCTTATCTTGGATGGTGGAGGTGGGATGCTGAAGACAGTTTCAGGAGGAGGCAGGCTGCATCTGGCCAATCACTGGAAGCTGCTGGTGTCCCCAGCAGTGAGCCTACTCCTTCCCTCACTCATGCTAGGAGCATTCCCTGAGGTGCTATAGCGGCCTTTTCCTCAAAGAATCTCCCCCAGGGCCCGGGAGTCAGGTCTGTGGGACTCTGCATAGGTCATGGTGATTGGTGTCTCACCAACCAAGAGACAAAAGGAAGTGGGCAAATGTAAGAGAGAGAAGAGGAGAGGGGATGGCTTCCTGTTTCCTACTACCGATCTGTCAGGTGTGGCCCCAGCTCTGGTGACTCTGCACAGCCATTTCCACTTGTCCCCCAGGACTTGCATCTGGGCTGCAACATGAGGTTGGAGGCCTAGGATGGGGAAGGCTCAGTATGAGATGATCTTGGTGCTGGCACAGGGGGTACTGTGCAGTGCGGAGGGAGCTTCAGCATTCTTCCACTTGCCCTGAAGTTCTTTTGCCCCAGAGCTGTTTCCTGGCTGTAGAGGCCTCTGTGCCCCTCCTCATCCTAATCAGGACACAGTCCGCTTGTCCTGCCCTTCTCATCTGCATGCATCAAAAGTCAAGTGTTTGGAGGAGTAAGAATGTGTGCTCTGGAGCTAGTACAACCTGGTGCAAATTCTGGCCCTGTCACAGGCTGTTGTGCAAGTTACTTACCCTCTCTGAGGACAGCTAACTCATTCAAAATGTGGCAAAGATTATCCACTCATAGTGTTTTGTGAGGATTATTTTAGATAATGCTTATGAAGAGCTTAGCATATTTTGAGCCCACAGCAAATACTGACTGTTATACTGTTTTATAATTACATTTTTCTCTGACTCACCTTGTCAGAAATAATCATGCTTTCTTTGGTGTTAGTACAGAACATTCCAAAAATAATATATAGCATTTTAATAATAGTACATATATGTATAATAATTTGCTATATATGTATATTATATACTTATATGGTATAACTATATTTCCTGTATGTACTGTATGCTATATACAGTATATACTATGTTTAATAGTATATAAAATGTATAATACAATATGATGATAATAATAATGATAATTACTTTTTATTAAATGTCTACCTTGTGCAGATATTGCTGTATGAGCTTTATATGTACTCTTGAATCCTGACAAGGTAGGTTTAATTGTTATTCAAATTTTATAGATGAGAAACTGAGGCACAGAGAAGTTAGCAATTTGCCTGAAGATCTGAAGTTAGTAAGTGGAAGAGCAAGATTTGAAACGAGGTTGGCTGGCTTGGGTACTAGAGTCTCTGTATAAGGGCTTTGCATCCACCCCTGAGATGTGGGTCTCACCATGTCTTACCCATGTCCAATTCATCCTCAGAACCTCCCCAGAACCTTGTCCAGGTTTACAGTGGTCTAGGAACGCTTGTGCAAAGCAGATGCCATCAGTAGCTAATAGTCCAAGGAGGGAAGGTGCCAGCTTCCTGGTGCCCAGGTGCCCACAGCCAGTGTCCAGTTCCCAAAGACCTGGCCACCTGCTCATTTCTGGCCCAACTAGATAGGCTACATCTGAGCCTAGCAGCACATGACAGATTATTTTTCCCCTAGGGAAAAGCACTTAGAATATACCAGACATACTGTAATGGGGCAAAATGACCACTGAACTAATTAGAATAAGAAAAACAGAGGCTCACTTTGCAGTTAGGCACTGTATTTGAGGGGTGGGCAGAGGTAAGATGTTGGGCACAAGCATGGACCTGATCACGTGGTGCTCAGGCAAGAAAGGGAAATACTCCTTAAGGTGCTCTTTAAGGAAACAGCCTATTCAGGCTAGCAGGGCCTTGCTGAGCCACCTGTCCCTGCCACACTCCAGGCTTGGCAGGACTTGACCACCATCTGAAGATTGCTCTCTGCACCCACCTACCTCAGAAGATGAGAATGGTGTAATGAAATGAGCATCGGCTTGTTAGCAAGTCACTTAAGTCTTCTGAGCTTAATTTTCCTCTCATCTGAAATGAGGACTAATAATAAAATCTGTCTCATGAATTGGGAGAAAATGAAGCATCATACATTGTGAAGTCATAAAGATACCTTATATCTGCAGAATGTTTTAATAATAATAAATAAAAATAATAGCAATAATAACATCTAATATATATACAGCATTTGTCATATTTGAGGAACTCTTCTAAGTGCTTTGTATATATCTGCACAACAATCTTATGAGATAAATAATAAAAATAGTTATTATATCCATGTTACAGATGAAAAACTGAGGCACAGAGAGGTTAAGTATATCATCCAGTCACAGAGCTAGTGAGTAGCACAGGTGCGTTCAAACACAGGGAACCTGGCTTTAAGTCTGTGCTCAACCGCCCTGTCATTGAGATGAAATTTTAGCATGTGCATTTATAAAGCATGCCTGCTTCCGCCTTCACAGGTAATCCTCCACGTCCCAGAACCAGGGAGCTCCTTGGCCCTGGGGAAATCGGACCATTCTTTACACTGAGCTGAATCTACCTTTTGGAGAAGTGTCTGGAGTCTGCTATGGAGCTTAAAACTTGCCTGATGCTTGCAGAAAAATATTAAGAGGGTCATCTTTGTTTTTATAGGGAGGTTGGATAATCACTCCAAACTGTCTAGATTCTCACTGTTCTGACACCTCACTGTCCGTTAGAGTCCCCAGTAGCTGACCCAACTACAGTGAACATGTCTGAATAAACCAGATCTCTGGTACTCATCAGGTACCCACCGCATGCCCAGTACTGTGCAGGGTCATGGGGGCATGATGTGTAAAAAAGCAGGATTATGGTCTCCATCCACAAACAGTGAGCGGTCTACCAGGAGAGATCAAACAGCTGAAAAAATATATTGACATGACGAGATAATACCAGTATGTAATAGTTTGATAACACATGAAATTGTTCAATATTGACAGGGCAACTATGGCAGATGAATTATTTGTGTCTCATTGATCTCCTAGTTTTTTTCTCAAGGTTTTAAGTTTCTGTAAGGACATGGTGACCTGTCCTTCCTTCCAGGGAAGAAAAGAAAATTCCATGTAAAAGACCATTTAATGTTCTTTTACGTACATGCCATATCGCCGAGCTGTGTCTTTGTCCTTTCACATGTACCCTTCATAGCGGTGGTAGGGAGCCAGTTTCAGGTCTGTCACTCCTGAGAATTAACTCACAGTGGTGTGAGCAGAGTGGACTTGAGGCCAAGAGGTTAGGTCAGAAGATGCCCTGCCCTCTACTCCCTTCCTGTTGAGCTTTTACTTCCCCAGGGATCTTGAAACTGCTTCCCAACTCTGGAGATTTAGGTTGCATCTATTATCTTAAATCTTTGGCAGGCTTTCTCACCTAGCTGAGTGACTTAATCTCTTTCAGCTTTAGTTTTTCTTATCTGGAAGACGGATATATAAGAATGAATGTGAGGAGGGACCGAAATAGTCAATACAGAGTGCTGATCACAGTGACCGGTGTATCTCAATAAAATGGTGATTTTCTGCTGTTACTAGCTCTGCTCCCACACTCTTACATCGCTCTCACCATGAGCATTTGCACCTTCATCGTTAGGGGCACCATCATATTCTTCACCTCCCCATCATCATCACCTCACCATGCCTCCCACCTCCCTTAGGACATTTTAAATGAGTGGTTAATGATCTGATAAACACCATGCTCTCCCCAGTGTGACAATGGCTTAATTTGTCACCCTACTCAGCTAATATCTTTATGCAAGTTTTCAGAGATAAGGGACCAACCTGCTGAGAATGAATGCTGGACGGTCTCAGTCCGAGGTGGGAGAGGAGGGCTGGCAGCTCTGGCTGGAGGGACCTCTGGATGCTCCTGATGGGGCCTCCTTGATGGCTGGTGGGTGCACCTCAGAGAGAGATTCTTTTTACTGAGTTCTCACCACTTTCCCATGAATAGCAATGCAGGTAAAAGAGATCTTAGTCCACTAAAATCCCTTCTTCCCATTAATTACAGTGTCATGGTAAAGAGAAGATCCTTCATTCCAATTTTAGTCCCTAAAATGGGAGTGCCTGGGAGAGAACAACAGAAATATTTGAGGTTGAGGTTCTGCAGCAGGAAAAGCACAGAGTTAATTACCTTTGGCTTTACAGCCATACATAATTGTGTCTCATCTTTATAACCTGTGGCTATGCTTTGAGGGTTTCTGAAGTAGAGAAATTACCTGTCCGTGTCCAAAGTCACATTCTAGTTAGGAGCTCATAGGAAGATGGATGTAAATACTACTTGGGCCCCCAAAGAACAGCACTTCTCTGGAGATATGTTTATTTGGTAATTAAGAAGAGTACAGAGACTCATTCTGAAAGTTCTGCTCGGGGCTCTCATGTAAAGTTCCACTCTGTGAGGGGATGTTCAGTTCCGTTGAATTTCTTCACCAAGTCAACACAAATTACAGTGTGGAAACGAACGTGTGAAGACATTTCCGATGTATTTCTTTTTTTTTAATCCTTGGATAAAAGCACAGTCAGACCTTTGTGCACAATGTGGATTCTGAAGCTATAGATGACAGAGTGGGAGGATCTCAAAGTATCTCAGGGGAACATTTAGCACAAACACAGCACATGCCAACCTGCCTCGAGGCCAGGACACCAGCGGCTTCTCTGAGCAATCCCCCTCTTCCTACACACTCACCTGAAAGGGGCCAGAGGGCATCCCCTTGGCTTGCACAGGAGGCTTGGTCCATTCATTCACTGAACAAGTATTTATTTAGTGGCACCTAATGCCAAGTGTATTCAAGGTGCTGAGAATACAGCAGTGAACAAAATGGGGAAAAATTCCTACTGACATAAATTCACTTTTCCTCAGATTGGCTTAATATTGTTATTTTGCTCTCTTTGATTATATATATGAGTGAGTATATATTTGATATATATATATGTATGTATATTCTATATACATATAGAATATATATATTTATGTATGCATATTTTATATATAAATCTTAGATTTCTCAGGTTTATATACAAGTAATACATAATAAAAAATAAATATATTTATATATAAATATGTCTTCTTTGATGGCATGTTCCAAGAATTCAGGGTTCAGTTTATCTAAACTGATACTTGCACAAAGTCCAGAATAGCATCATTCATTCATCCAGTCATTCATTCAACACATACTTTCTGTGTTGAGTTGGGTGATAGGGATTCAGTGATGAACAAGGTAGGAAATCTCTCATACAAATTCGAGTATAGTTTAATAAATATTGAGACAAAGGTTTTTGACAGTTAATTCAGGTTTAATGACATACAAAACTTAAATCTTACATCTGAAAAGACATATCTTACATCCAAAGAAAATGCCATATTTATTACTACTTGACACATTTTCAGCATTAATGACTTTGTCCACACCGTGTACAGTCTGAGTTAATTTTTTTCTTTTAGCTTTTCCTTTTGAGATAATCTTAGCTTTATAGAAGGTTTGCAAAATAAAGTACAGAGCATTCCAGGATACCCTTCGCCTAGCTTCCCCTTATATTATGATCTTACTGTAACTATGGTACATTTATCAATAATTTAACATTGGTACAATACTATTAACCAGGTTACAGCCTTTACAGGATTTCACCAGTTTTTCCATTAACATTTTTTTTCTTTTCCAGGATCCAATTCTAGGATACCCTATTGCATTTAGTTATCATATCTTCTTAGTCTCCTCTCATCTGTGACATTCAGTCTTTCTCTGTTTTTTATGACATTGACACTTTTGAAGAGTACTGATCAGGTGCATTGGGGCATGACCCCAAGTTTGGGTTGCCTGGTGATGCTTCCCTGTGTCAGAGAAGAGTCATGGGTTTTGGAGGAAGGATGGCGCAGAGGTGGAGTGTCCTTCTCATCGCATCATGTCAGGGGGACCTGGGGCCAGCGCCACTTCTCACTGGTCACATTGACCTTGGTTGCTTAGTTAAGGGGGTGTCTTCAGGTCTCTCCACTGTAGTTATTTTATTTCCCTTTATATGATCTGCATGTTAGAAGCTGGACACTGAGTCTGCACTCAAATGGAGGGGAATTCAACTACCACCTGGAGGAAGACTTGCTTTCTGTGTGAGTTTTCCTCACCTGTATGTCCTGTCTTGGGGATGAAGAGATCATAGTATAATTTCTCCTTTAAGTGATGTTGAAGTTGGCTATGTTAAAGTTCAAAAATCTAATCTGTTGGTGTAGTGCTTTGTTTAGGAAATCCTTCATCATTCAACATGAACTTTTATCAGGGAGAGAGGAGTGTTTTCATTGGAGAAGTTCTCCATTCTGAAGTTCTTGTTGCTTGTAAATAAACTCCAGTGCTACAAACAAAATATCTTTTCTTTCCTCAGTTTAATGCAGTGTTAGCAACTGCTCATTGTATTTTAGAGTGAGTGTCCCGGGAAGAGTCCAGTGCACATGGCCGTGGACTCACAGCACATCGTGCCTGCATGGGATGAAGGGCATTTGGTTCAGCCTCCTCGCTTCACAGATGAGGAAACAGAGGTCCAGAGAAGAGGCACTGCTTTTCTGAGGTCATCAAGGCAGTCACAGGGAACCTGGCCTCTTGCTTCTCAGGGCTCTTTCCCTGTAAATTCCTGTCCGACCTCCCCAGCAATTGAGGGAATCTGTTCTATCTCCTCCTGACCCCATCCCAGCTCTTCCCATAGAGTAGGGCTTTCCATTCCTTTCTGAAGATTAGGAATAAGGCCTATATCTGGGCCATATTTAGAACAACACAGGATTAAAGGAAATGTTCCACTCTGACCCAGCTCACATCTGCCACCCTGGTGGCAAGAGGACCCTGTATCCTGCAGCCACTTCCCTGTTCCCCAGTCCCACCAGCCTCAACTGTAGCCTGGAAGCCTCATTCCCAGTTTAGCCAGGCTTTACCTGGGATGAAGATGCTATGGTTTGAAAGTGGAAACTCTTTTGAAAAATCTGGAGTTTATTTTCAGAGACTGTTGTCTCAGGAACAATGAGAAAAATTATCTTAGAACACTGAGACAGCTTAAAGCCATGAAAGGACTAAGAGGTCTTACCTTAAAAAGCAGTAAGAACTCAAAAGTTTGCATTTGGAGAAGAAACTGGAAAAGTGCCCCTGCCTCTCACTTTGGCTGGGGTTAAAAGGCAGTGAGATAGACATCTGACGGAATATGCTTAACTAGTGAGATATGTAATTTGCTCCCAGTAAAAGAAATGACATTTACAGTCCCACTCAACTCCTATGCAGAAGGAGGCCACCAACGATCAGCTCCTCAGGGAGGCATTGTCCACCATCACCCCAGACAACACAGTGCAGGAGAGGTAGGGGCAGGGCCGTCCCAAGCCAGAAACTAGGCAGTACTCAGCGTTTCAGCCAGAATATCTGATCAGCGGGGCTTTTCAAATTGCCCATTCTGAGAGTCTTGGCCAGTTGGTGAAACCGAGAAGCAAAGCCAAAGTCAGTGAGAGTTTGCAAAGAAGTGGCTGCAATTGGGTCCAGGGCTCTCCTGCAAAGGACTTTCACAGGCTGCATGATCCTCTTGGTGAAGTGAGTAAAGATAGTTTTTGCTGCCTCAGTTTACCTCTCTAAGTTGTGTGTCATCCGCATGTCCCCCTTGGCCTAGGGTCTTTATTATTTTCTCCATTTCCCTCCATTAAAATATCTCAGGAAAGCTCAGGAACTCATTCCTACGAGCATCTAAATCACTGATTCCACATCAAAGTTTTAGCTTTTTAGAAGGATCATTGCCTTTCAACAGGGCTAAACACTCACGCAAGGTTCTCAGCCTGGCCATGCTTCAGTGTCACTTGAGGAACACTTATAAATACAGAAGCCCAGGCCCCACTCAAAGTCTATAATGTCAAAAAGCTCCTCCGGTGATTCCCATGCACAGCTAGGGCTGGAAACACACATTCCTATTTAAGCCAGAGATCCTCAGTGAGTGGTCCTCTGACCAGCAGCATTGGCATTGCCCGAGGACTTAGGAATGCAAATTTTGGGGCCTGAAGCAAATCTCCTGAATCAGAAACTCTGGTGGTGGGGCCCAAAAATCTGTTTTATTAAGCCTTCCAGGTAATTCCGATGGTACACACTGAAGTTTGAGAACCACTGCTTTAAGCAAAGGAACCAATGTCTAAACTTGAACACTTTAGTTAGAAGTGGAGGGAGTGTGGGTAGAGGGCAGGGGTTCCCTCTTTAACCACATTTCATAAATGTTGGCGTGTCTGTGAACACATATAGCCATCTCTGGTTACTTGTCAATCAAGTGAAGCTGTCTCAGATTCACAGACCATCAGCAATGTTAGAAGTGTCTCCTCCAATGGGATGGACATTTTTCTTAAAGTGGCAATCGCATACTGGGTAGTAGTAGTTGGTGGTGGTTATGCTGGTGGTCATGACTATCCCCCTTCCTTCCTCTCACGCTCCACAAGCCACAGATCACAAGCAAGACAGGGCAGAGGCAGAGAATAAAGTTGTGGTAGGGGAAAGAAAGAAATCGATTGGTTAAACTAAGCTAGACTGAATTCAAGGCCATGTACCTCTCTTGCACAGTGTTTCTTCATTTGTAAACTTAATCTCAAAACAGTGATCCCAAAGCACTCACTTGAAGGGCAGTGCTTTCATGGCCTGAAGCATTTGGCCATAGATCTCTTTCATCTAACACTAAACATTTGGCTGAAATGTGGGGACATTCGATTCTATTCAATAACATGATTTTTGGTACCAGGGATATGCCGATGAACAAAAGGGACATTGTCCCTAACCTCAAAATCTGGGAGAGAAAACAGACAGGTGAGGAATGGATAAAGAAAGGGAAACATCGCAAGGATGCTGTGTGAGCACCTGGCAGTTACTTGGATCTTAGTTCTGGGGTTCAGGTAAGTCTTCGCTGGGTAAGTGATGTTTAAGCTGAAAACTAAAGTTGAACAGGAATCAGCCAGGTGAAAGGATGCAGGGGAGGGAAGGAAAGATTAGGAAAAAGAACATTCTAGATAGAGGAAGAGCTTATGTGAAGGCTTGGAGAAGAGACAGAGGGCGAGAGCCTGGCGTGGATGTTTCAGGAATGACAAGCCAACTATTTAGGATCCTGGAGTGTAGAGATGTGGTAGAAAATGAGCTTAGAAGGCCAGCAAGTCCAGATCCCTGAAGGCCTAGGAAGTTAGATGAAGGATTTGGACCAGGGCCTAAGGGCAACTGGAAGCTACAGAGGGGTTTAAAGCAGTGGAAGAATATGACAGATTTGCATGAAAAAATAAATCTCTTGGCTGCATTTTAGAAAGTGGATTAGAGGAGGTGAGAGTAGGTACTGGGAGACAGGAGATGTCTGTTATACAGATTAGACTTGTAAATGTTTTCTTAGGAAAAATATGAAATGAATTAGGAAACTATGCAATTAAAATGTGTATTTCCTCTTATGTTCTTTTTCAGCCCTAATTTTCTTTCTTTGGATGAAGAAGATCCTCAGCAGCTATCTTCAAAGAATATATATGCATTTGACATGTGGAATACTTAGTGGCATGAGTAAGTCAACTAATAAGAATTGAACATTAGCCATTTGCAAAGTGCAATATAAAACACATTGTTGGACACCATGGGAAATTCCAGGATCGCTTGGCCCTTGCTCATAAGAAACTAACAATTGAATTATGGAAATAAAAACATTTAAATGTAGTTGAAAAATTCATGCAAATAATTTTGATTAAGTATCAAAAAGTAAGGATGCAATCATACATACTCTAAAAGGAGTAGTAGAAGTAGTTTCATGGAAGATGTAGGTCTTGAGCAAGTCTTTGAAGGATCCTGGGGGTAGATGGACAAGCCTGGTGGGGACAGTGCAGTAGAGGGGATGGTGTGAGCAGTGGTACCCACATTTGTGGTTTCAATTTGCCTTGATTTTTAGAGAAAGTAAACTGAACCTCAGACATAATACAAAAGCACACTAGCTTTTGGCAAAAAATAAGGGAGTAGTAAATGCCTCCATCTTAATTGGTGGTCAGTTTTCTGCCACACCTATCAGAGCTGCAGCAGAATAGAGGGACAAGGGTGGACCTGGTGGAAAGACAGGTGGGGTCCACTTGAAAGAGGCCTGAGAGGGTGGAGAGAACCCAGGCACTGCCACAGGGAGTGCAATGGGCTTCTCATGACTGGCTGGCCACCCCGGAAATCAGTGTGCTCTGGCTCAGGACATCACCCAGTGTCAAGGCAGTTTAGAAGTTAAATCTAACAGAAGGGGTCATTTCCAAAGTCACACCCACCAGAAGCCTCAGCTCTTTGCCTCTTAGCACTGAGACAATCTGCTCTTGTGCAGGGGTTCAGGTGCTCTGAGTGGTACATTTGGCTCTGACTTGCCCTCAGTCCCAGGTACAAGTTGCAGTTTGGTGGCCACCTAGCATCACCCTGGGCAGGGGGTGGGGAAGAGACTGCAGGTCAGGGGCACTGACGCAGGCCTGCAACAACAGTCGGGTCAGGGTCAGACTGAGAGAAGACCAGTGCGCCTCTGCAGGCCAGGATGAGAGGCTGTGTGAGAGGATGGGGTGGGGCAAGCCTGTCTCAGAGTCAGCAGGAAGACACTGTCTGCTTGGCGGGTGCCACGGGGAGCTCCACGGGGTAGAGCGCTTCCAGCCCTGTGTGCCCATGGTGGTGCTGCAGCGCTGTCTGGACTGAGGGCCAGGGAAGCCAGAGGAGCGGATAGATCCAAAGACAGCCTATGGACCCCACTCTGTTTTCAATGCAATTGGTCCTCATAAGTTGTATAGTTTGGGGATCTGCTTAATAATTCACTAATAAAAAAAGGATCTAATGAAATCCCTTGAAATCTTTGTCAATTAGGCCTGTTCACAACATGCTGTTTTGGTCCCTTCTTGAAGGAATGTAGGGAAGGTACTTATTGAGCACCCCAACTCTGTGGAACCCACCAGGGCGGCATGCTGAGCCCCAGAACCTGCTCACCATGTGCAGACCAGGCAAAGCTGTGCCGGGGTCGCAAGAGCCAGAGAGCTGCTGGCAGGAGCATGAACAATGGGCTAGTGTGTGTGCTGCCTGGGGGGCTCAGCGGAGGTGACTGTCCGTCGGGGCTGTGGAGGTATGTTTGCCCAGGCAGGAAGCCACAGGGTCCCAGCCAGCCTCCCCTGGCACAGCTCCTCGCCGCACCTGCAGCGAGCCCCTGAGCACCTTGAGGATGGCAAGAACAGTTGCTGGGAAGCCTGCCCCAGCCCACCTGGGCTGCCCAACTTCTTCCTTATTTCCTGCTTGTGTCTGAGGGCTCCCCACACCCGTCCCAGTCTAGGAAGGTGGTTGCCAACCTGGGAAGGGAGACTTAGCCACCTCATGGCTTCACTATCCAGGAGATACTTGCTGAGCTGAGGGAACTAAGAGCTAAGGAAACAGCTTTTAAGGGGGAGAGGTCTAATGGGAACAGTACACCTCATAGGCTTTCACTGGTATCTGTGTGGGATGAATGATTTTATGAGTGTGCCTGGGCTCTCCCACTGTCTTAAGACTGTTGGGCCCACACAGATGTAACTGTATATTGGTGATATAAACTATATATGTTATACATATATATGTTATATATTCAGTTATAGCTGTATATGTAACACAGGTGTAACTGTATATTGGTGGGTGGGAGTGACTGTATCATAAGACCCCAGCACTCCTGGTGTCAGTCACTTGGGGAATAGGCCTGCCTTTCAGAGCAGGCCTGGAGATGGGCACAGATATCTCAGGGTGGGCTCCTGTGGATATGAGCAGTAGAAATAAGGAGGCAGTGGAGGTGGGCCACACATCTGGCATAAATTTGAATGTCATTTCTGGAAAGGCAGGACTTGTGAACCACTGGAATGAGCTGGTTCTGGCAAGTTCCCAAAGCCAGACTTTGCTGGCTTGGCTTCACTGCCATGCCTGGGGTTCTCTGGGCTCATCGCCACTGAAGCCTTTCTTGCAGAGTGTTTAGTATTGTACGGCCAACCTTTGTTGGACATCTACTATTGCCAGCTTTGTGGTGCTCCTTTTCATTCAGGATGTGATTTGGTCCCTACTACAGCTTGGGAAGGAATTATTTTCTCTCTTTTACAGATGGGGAAACTGAGATACTAAATGTGTTAAGTGACCTATTTAAGGTAACACAGTTTTAAGTGGTAGAGCCAGGAATTGAACCTGGATATATCCCATCCTAGAAGGTTTTTTTTGCTGTGGACTCTTCTAGAAGACATCAGCCTGTCTTGCCTGTGTTGAGTGTTGCTGAGGCAAGTGTCCAGTTCAAGCTTGGAGGAAGCTGTCCACTGGGAGACGAGTCCTTCCCTCCTAGAGCATTTCCTTCCCGTGCTAGGCTTTAGACCCTCTGGTTTTACTTTATGAATGTGGGAGCCATCCCTCATGGCTTCTTTCTGTAGTCTCTGGTCAGCTGTTCCCCAGAGATGGGAGTGACTATTGAAGAAATTTTCTAATGAGTCTGATAGTTCATCAAACTTTGGGGTTAAAGCAGACCTCCAAATATACTGTTCTCTGGGTGGCCAACATCCCAGAGACCCACACTCCGCTACTGCCTGGTTTCAGCGTGTACTTCTCAGGCATCCCTATGGACTGAGAGGCCCAGGCAGCTGCTGAGGCTGCCTGAGGGCATTGGGAGGGCTGAGGAGGGGCAGGGGTTCAAATGGTTGATGTCTGTCATTTTCTCTGGTTGATCTTATCAGTCTAAGCTGCTTTCATAGCCACTGACAGATGGGAGGAGCATAATGGCTACCTTGATTAGATTATGTGATTCCTTGTCACCTAGAGCTGTGATTTAGTTAACTGGTTCCCTGGTCCAGAGAAGTAACAGGAGAGAGAGTGATAGCAGTGGACTAGGAGGAGGCTTGGGGGAGATCTAGATGACATCAGCCGACAGCGGTCTCTGTTGTTCTAGCAATCTTTGTACACACTGGCATGTATGTTTATGAAAGTAGGTGACTACATGATGATAGTATCTATCATCACTCTGTTGCATGTGCCCATGCCTCTCTGTGCTCCAGGCAGAACCGCGGGACTCTCCCTGGGGCCAGGTGCAAGCCCATCCATGGCATCATAAGAGTAACAACTATCCCTTTTAGATGCTTACTATTTGCCAGGGACTGTTGTAGTGTTTTACATATATTAATTGATCTAAGCCTTACAAAATTTTATAATATGTGTATCCAGAGAAGGTAAGTAACTTGCCCAAGGGTGAATGGAGGCAGGATCAAACCCAGATCTTCGCTTATAAGCCTGGGCTCTCAAACACCAAGCTCACCACTGTTGCACAGGCTGGAATAGGCTGGGATGCCTATTCCCCAAGAGCTCAGAGCCAAGCAATAAATGATGAAAGAGCCAGGCTGGGGCCTGTTTTATGAACAAGACAGCTAGGTGTTGTGGAGGGAAAACTGGAGAAGCAGGGTTCTCAAATGTGATTCCCAGGACAGCTGCAAGTCCCTAACTTGGTAGAAATGCAAGTTCTCTGGCCCCATCTTGGATCTACCAAGTCAGAAACTCTGGAAGTCATGATTCTCTTGCATGATCAAGTCTGAAAACAACTGGAACAGGGAGTTAGATGGCTATGCTCCAGCCCGCCTGTGCCCTTGCCTACCTAGATGACCATGGGTGAGTGATTTCACCTCTTGGATCCTGGTTTCCTCATCTTTAAAATGGAGGATCACTGCAGATTCATTCACTTTTCATTAATCCAACAAACATTTCTCAAGTGCCTGCCATGTGACAGAGTCCAAGAACACAAAGAGGGCACAGTGACAACTGGGCGGCTTGAGATCGCCTATGTTTAGCCCTCTAATTACAAGGTTAAACCTCATTAATTCTTGCTGCAATAGTTGTTAGAAAGGCCCTCTCTCTACCTCCCCTTTCTCCTACCTCCAATATATCTCTCTACTGTTGCCAAAACCACATTTAAGGGAGCATAATTCCAACCTTGTTGCTCCTCACTTAAAAATCTCCAATGGCTCCCTATTATCTATGCTTTCCAAATGGAACAAAATGAAGGACCAGGATGTTTATGATCCTTAGAAATAGCAGAAGCCTTAGACACAACTCTACTGAAGATGCACACCTATAGGATGGTCAGGAGAAAGGAATCCTGGCCTGCACATGTCCAGAGTTGTATGAAATATGAATCCAGTGGCTGAAAAAAGAAAAAAAGAGCAAGATTTCTGTGCGACATTTGACAAAGCTCTTCTCCATGGGATTCACATGACATTTCCCAAGACAAATCTGGCATATATTTCAAAGCCTACAAAATATTCAAAGCAACAGAAAATGTGTGTGTTGGCTTAAGAGTCAAGACTTAACAGAATGAGTCTGAGTCTATTTTGGCAACTGTAGCCATTTTACTCATCAATTAGTATACTGAATGAGGTCCCTGGGGCTTAATGTCTGCAGTTAACTTTGAGGGTTTTCCCAACCCAACAATGCGTACAGCTGATGCCTGCATGGTTTTCTCACCCTCTGACAAAGAATAAAAGAACCAGTGATTAACAGATCCATGAGACTTTATTGGGCACATATTCTATGACAGGCATAATGTCAAATATACTGGACCTAAAAGAAACCCTTAGATGCTTTGCTAAGAAACATATGCTTCTTCCACCAGAAGAGGCCATCTGCCAAAGTTTCTGCTTTCCACAACTTAGTGTCATCTCTACATTGGGCAATCCACACTTGAGGTGAAGTAGGTCTGGGACTGCTTAGCAATCTGAAGATGCATGTCTTCACGTGCATCCGCCTGTGAAGGCTACTTCCCTGGTGCAAAATAACCACCTTGTTTCAAAGAGCTAAGTAGTCCAAGTTGTGTTCTAGACTTTTAAAGTGGGACTGGCAGCTTTCGGAGAATGAAAGAAGGCAAGGATGCTTGGGTCCTATCAGACATTTTGCTTCTGGGCTCTGCATCCCCTGGTTAAACCCTCCTAGGCACCTGTGAAAGAGTGGAAAGCCCACCACAGTGTCGGTCCCACTTCCTGCTAGCTGAGTGAACTTGGGCCTCCTTGATTTCAGTCTCTACTTTGCCACTGGGAGGCAGTGGCTGGTGTTCAGTTGATGTTTGCTGAATGTAGAATATCTGGGTTTAATGCCAGATATTGATGATTTTTAACTGTATCCCTTAGCTGGGTTTTTAGAAATGTTTTCCTGAATGTGTCCTGTGGAAATACAAGTCTGGAGGCCTCAAGATGTTTGCTTGGGGAAACACTTTCTGATCCATGGCTTTCCTTTTTCTGGTGTGAAGATACATGTGTGGCTGTTTCCCTCGACCTACCCTCCACTGCCACTAGAATTAAGCTCTATGTGGTCAGGAACCTTACTCTTCTTGTTCACTGCTATATCCTCAGTGCCCAGTATGATTGGATGACAGTAGAATGATAGTCAACAAATATTTGCTGAATGAATGTAGAGATAAATGGATAGATAGAGGGATGGATGGATGAATGACTTGTTGTCTGGGACTTTACTGTCTTGTGGTGGTAGAATTATATAGTGATAAGAGATGTCATCATAGGAAAAAAAATTTGTTACTGTGTGTGGTAGATTTTAACTAGATTTACTATAGTGATAATTTTGCAATATATACGTATATCAAATCATTGTGTTGCATACCTGAAACTAATATTATATGTTAATTATTTTTCAATTAAAAAAAGGAAAAAAAAAAAGAGCTGTGGAATCAGATTGCCTAGATTGGATCCTTGGCTCTTATGAGCTGTGTGTTTAGCTGTTAACCTCATTCTGTCTGTTGCCTCATCTGTAAAATGAGACTAATACTTCAAAGCATTGTTATGAGGATTAAATGAAATAATATATGGAAAGTATTTAGAATGGTTCCTGGCATACAATGATGTGCAGAATCTTGGCTATCATTGGCTTATTTTGTGAACTGGAAGATATGCGTGGAGCTCCTGGAGCTGCCTGATCACCATCCCCTCCCCCCACTCCTTTTTTTCATGGTGTGACTGTGTCTATTTGTGAGACCCATTAGCTATGGGAGATTTGTTTTTTAGGAAAATGTACTCATGCCAATCAATTTGTATTTAATTGTGTGCCTGTTACATTTCTTACCCTGCTTCTGTTATTGTTTTTGTATTTGCTCCTATAGACAATGATAGAGATAACTCAAAACTTTCAAATAAAAAAATTATAGTATTTCATGTTAATAAAAATATTAACACCAAATAATGACTATCATTTATAGAATCTTTACTATGTGCTAGGCATTTCATGCTTCATAAGTGATTGCCTGGACCAGCGGCGGTTCATGGATACCTAGGTATTGACTGGCTGTCAGTATCTGACTTTGTTTCTGGGTTCACTGAGGACAGGCTTAGCTAGCTTACTTCATTCACTAGTTTCTCCCTGGTGTTACTGTGGGCACATAACTCAGAGTTACTGCATGATTGAATTCACTGCTCTGTCTTCGGAGACAGAATTTTTTCCTTTGGACCTTCAAGATGTCTAGCATTTTTAGTTATCTTTCTCCTTTACTTCTACTTTTCCTCTTTTCTTCTTTCTCCACCTACATCTCTATTTCTATCTCCTTTCCGTCTTCATTCAAGCCACTTTCTCACCAAATTAGAGATGTGGCAGTTCAAAACATGCAGCATAGCCACCTGTCCACAGCTCCACCGTGACAGAAAGCCATGCAGCAGTGTGGCATGGACACAGACAGACTTGTCCTGACAGGCTGGTGCCTTTTCCTTTCTGCAGTAAACTAAACCTTTGATTCACAAGGAAATGAACTTTGGCTTTATTGTAATTCCTATTTCCATAGTGTTTGGGCACAAATCATGAACTATCCCTGGGGAGTATCCTGAGTCACTGGAGGATTTGGTGTTTCAGGAAGAGGAAGAGGAGGAGGCTCTTCGTGCATTTTCAGAAGGAAAGATGATTGACAAGCATCATCTCAATCACTGGACAAACTCCCCTCACTTTACTCCTTTGAGCAGTTAGCTCAAGGGGAACTTGGGCCAACAGCATCTCTGATTTCAAATAAAAGCTTTCAAATAAAAGAATTTGTTTTTCAGGGGCTCTGGTCACTTGGAGGCCCTTTAACACTACACAGAGAGGCTGGAAGACTGTGAGGTCTGAGTCACAGGCACACAGAATGGGTGCGAGGGCATAGGATCACCTGATCACTATTCCTTGGTGGGGGAACTGCAAGAAAGGTGTCTGTGGGTGCAGAGCATTCATGGTGCAAGTTCCCTCCTGCGTTTGGGAAATGGTGGTCATGTGCTTCACTAGACAATGGATCTTCCATGCTACACTTCAGTTAGAGATTTTTGTTTTTCTTCTTAATTAAGGCTTTCTAGGGGGCATTTCAATAAATAAGAGCTGAAAGAGGATAGATAGGAAAAACAGATCTTGAGTAACATGGAAGGATTCATTTTTTCAATTTTAAAAATGAATAAATTCACCATATTAAAGGTTAAGAAAAACTATATGACTATCTTAATAGATGCAGGAGAAGAATAGGACAAATACAACATCCAGGCATGGTGCACACTAGGAACAGAAAGGAACTTCATGAGCTGACAGATGACATCTTCAATAAAGCCCACAGAGAAGAGCACACTTAACTGTGAAAGACAGCTTCCCCCTGAGATGTGGAGCTTGGCAGAGGGCCTCTCTCTCACCACATTCACGTGGAGGATGCTTGGCTTTTGGCCCAGGAAGGCAAAGAGGGGAGACGGTGATTCATAAGATGTGCTCTGGGAGTGACTTGAGCTGGGAATGTCGAGGAAGTCTTCAACCAGATGCGATGCAGCCATCCCAGGCAGGGTTCAGTACGCATGTGCGAAGTCTCGCCAAATGGGATCCTTCCTGGAAGAATGGGGGCAGGGCTCTGCTTAGGGGGACAGTGAGGGTACAGGCTGCCAGCAGGGGGTCCTGAGCCTCAGGAAGAACTAGTTTTTGATTGCTTTGGTTGGTGCTTCCTAAATCCCAAAGTGATGTCACCTGAATTAAAAAAAACAAAAACAAAAACAGTCCACAAGTCGTGGACCACTCTAGACCTACTAAGACAGGTTTTCTGGGGGTGGAGCCCATAAATATTTCTTTATAACAATAATCCCACATAATATTGATGGGAACTACTCTCTAAGAATTCTTATAAGACTCTCCATTATTTTAAAAAATCAGGTTTTTCATACCAGTGAAAATGCTTGAGCATAGGGACTGTGTTTCCTTACCTTGGTATCCCTAATACCTAGTGTAATTCCGAGTACAGAGTTAGTGTTCAATAGGCATTTGTGGATGTATCATGGAAGATATTTCCTGAAAGTGGCCATCAACTATGCAGACCGTGGAAGTAGGTGCTGTTGGTGGCACAAAGATGAAGCTATCAAATTGAGCCTATTATTCAGTGTGTGGTGCCAAGCCGTGGTAAGGAAAAAAATATCCCTTTGCATTGGAAGGACCACATAGTGGATAGAATAGACTGTAGAACTTTTCTCTTTCAAAGGCTTTTTTCCAAAGCTCTAGGGTAACAGGAGAATCAAAGGTAATAACCACTAGGTTTTCTTGGCTATCTTCCTGGATTAATTATGGCGGTCTTGGGCCACAGATTGCAGTTAAGGCCACTTGGCCCTGGTTTTCTCCCTGCAAAATGGGGGAATGGGCACTTACCAGCTGCCTGTGTTGAAAACTGTCAACAGTCAGTATGATGTCAGTATGACTATAGGCCTTCTGTCTAGCAACAGAGGGCCTTCAGAGATAGCCATAAAGTTGGGCATCTTCCAGCCTGCTGTAGAGACCAGACTGTTACATGTGATAAAACCCTAGGTTAGAAACACTGGCACTCATACAGGCCTCTTTGACTTGTGTCTATGAAATTTTTGTTTGATCAGAAAGAATTTGATTTCCTTTTTAATTGTTCTTAATCATAACATCTAATTATTTAAGGCACAATAAAGATTTAAAGGCCATTCCTAGATAAGGACCTGCTATGTAAACTGTCAGCCATATATGCAGATGTTGGCTGGGAAGTGGGAATGATGAGATATGGTCTGAATCCCACCATTTCTCTGGCAGGGGTGGCAGGACCTGCTTTTCTTTTGAAAAAATAGAAATTGGTGAAGCTTGAAGGGTTTCCTAGTGTGTATGAATTTTGAGAACAAAAACATGAAAAGGAATTTAGTTATGTATGATCAGAATGAAACAATGAAAATCAGTGTATGTAGAGGACTCTATACTAGGCTACTGATTTAATCATTGCAGTAACAATCATTATTATTATTATTTTGATTTGGAAGAGGTGGAAACTAAAACTAGGAGAGCTTAAACAACTTACTGAAGGCCACTAACAGTGCAATGGATTTGAAAACAGGCTTTCTGACTCCAAATAATTTCTTCAGTATGCCCTGCTGCCTTGCTCAGGGGCATATTCTACAGAAGAATGAAATGATAATCATTTGCTAGCAGAATGACAAAATAGGGTGGCTGACTCAGTGTGAAAGGAAACATGAGACATTGCCTGTAGGCAGCAATGGAGTTGATATTATGCCCACGGACTACCCTTATCACTTGGGGGCCCATTATTATTCTAGCTACACTTAGGCAATTTATGTTTCATATATTTAAAAGTTTGATATTATAGTGTTTTACTAAAATAAACAGTAACCCTTAACCTTGGAATTCTCGTGAATTCTATGGACTGTTTCCTAAGGAAAATGTATATATGTATACACAGCACCTCCCTTTAAAACACTTGTGTCCTCCCCTCCCTCCCGCCCCACCTTCAAGGTCAAAAAATCTTTCTCTAGTTATGTGACTACAAATTGCTCTGAGTTTCTGGGCCACAGACAATTGTTATAGTCTAGGAGTTATTCAACTTGTAGACCATCAATTTTTCTATGATCTAGTTAACCCATATCTGCATTGATGAGAAATCATTCATTGCAAGGTCATATGGATTTTTTTTGTCTACACAACACCAAATATCTTGCTATATGTTGCTAACAATTTGTTTTGTTCATTGCTGTACCCTAAAGCCTGACAATAGTAGGTACAGTTACATGATGTAATCTATGTATTTATTTATTTGTTGTTGAATATGTGTTTCTGAAAATTGTTGGGGACAAAAATCTTTGGAAATTAATTACATAGATGCAATAGGATGACTTGTTTTTAAAGGAAATTTATCTACAATTTCTCCGTTATCTGTAGATTTTTGGTATATAAACTTTGGTATATAAACTTTACCAAGCAAAGAAAATTTCCTTGTAGTTCTAATTTTCTAAGAGTTACTTCTTAAAATTACAAATAGACATTGGACTTTATCAAGTGTTTAGACTCTGAGGTAATTTCATAATTTTTCTCCTACAATCTATTAATGTGGCGAATTTTGCTGATAATGTTTCTAAGAAAACTATTCTTGTATTTCTGGGATAAATCCTACTTTATTATATGTTATTATTATATCATCATCATGTATTATTTCTTAGTACACCACTGAATTCAGAAAACAAAGATTTTATTTAGGATTTTTGAATCTATGTTTACGAATAAGCCTACACTGTTCTTGTAGAGACCTCATCTAGTTGTAAATCAAGAATTCTATCAGTCCTTTATTTGCAAACTACCTTTTTTGTTGTTGTTGTTGCTGCTGTTTTTAAGAGACACATATTCCTAAGAGATATATTGCTGGATCTTTTTTAGAATTGAAATCCAGTCCAGGAATCTGTGTTTTTTAATTGGTTAATTGAATCTTTTTTTTTTTTCTTTCTTTCTTTTATTAACTTTACCTATGGATAACTGAATAGTTAATAAGAGGAAGTGTCTTTTTCCATGGTTGTATTCCAGCCAATAAGTGAAGAAAATTATAGAATTAGAGTATCAACAACTTTGCAGCCTACATTTAATTAATGGACGTAGGCAATGATTAGCAATGACCACATCATAATCTGGTACTTCAACCAAATAGAATGACACACATGATGTACAAAATTGTCTCACAAGGAAAAGAAAAAGTTAAACCGAAATCTGATGAAGACTCTAGGTTCAACTACTCATTTATAGGAAATAAAGGAGACAGGGTAATATGTTAAATTATACCAAGGATATACAATGAACAAAGTCCAGACTCTAGAAAACTTTACAGGGCAGAAAGCCTTATTTTCTTCCACAAAAAGTTATGAGGGGTATAAAGAGAGATGGAAGAAGCTAAAGATTTAAAGGCTTAAAAGATAAGCCAACCACTGCATTGTATGGAACTAGTTTGAATGGCTGGATTTTGAATTATGGAATTACTGGGATCTTTTCAGGCATTCTAACACGTGTCATGGCTAGTATTATTATTATTTTTTTAATCCAATTCGTATTTATTGATATCATATGGAGACAATAGGATGAGAATCATTTGTTATTCCCTTTTTTTTTTTGATAGGGCATCTCTCATATTTATTGATCGAATGGTTGTTAACAACAATAAAATTCAGTATAGGGGAGTCAATGCTCAATGTACAATCATTAATCCATCTCAAGCCTAATTCTCGTCAGTCTCCAATCTTCTGAAGCACAACGAACAAGTTCTTACATGGTGAACAAATTCTTACATAGTGAATAAATTCTTACATGGTGAACAGTACAAGGGCATTCATCACAGAAACTTTTGGTTTTGATCATGCATTATGACCTATAAACAATCAGGTCAAATATGAATATTCGTTTGATTTTTGTACTTGATTTATATGTTGATCCCACATTTCTCCCTTTATTATTATTATTATTATTATTTTTAATAAAATGCTGAAGTGGTAGGTAGATGCAAGATAAAGGTAGAAAACATAGTTTAGTGCTGTAAGAGGGCAAATGTAGATGATCAGATGATCAGGTGTGTGCCTATGGACTAAGTATTAATCCAAGCTAGACAAGGGCAGCAAAACATCCATGGATGCAGAAGATTTCTCTCAAAGCAGGGGGGGTGAGGTTCTGAGCCTCACCTCTGTTGATCCCCAAATTCTCACCTGATGGCCCCCCTGCGACTGTGCCTGTCTTAGGTTGTTCCTCCCTTGAGGAATCTTACCCGTCTCTGGCTAACCAGTCATCTTCCGGGGCCATACAGGGAAATGTAAAGTTGGTAAGTGAGAGAGAAGCCATATTGTTTGCAAAGGTTAGCTTTTTACTTCTTTGCAGATTTATGCCCTGTGGCTTCTATGCCCAGCACTTGTCTCGAGGTATCTTTACCACCTGGAGGAATTATGATACTCGGTAAATTTGATGTGAGGCACGAATTTTATTTAAGGGTTGTAAATAGGAAGGAAGAAGAAAAGCTATAGAGGTAGCATATGGAAGAAAACATGGGAGGATTGATTATTTCTTTGACATATCTTCTTGTAGAGTACCTTAAGTATGTATAGGTTTTAAACTGCTAACTAATTTGCACACACATATTAACATAATAGGAATACGGTGACATAAACAAAGCAAATCTATAATTACCATCCATCTCCAGTGAAGCCAAGAAAACCATTTAGGCACCCTAGGCATTTGTGAAAATTTGTCTATGATATGATGGATATTGTCCAACTGTACTTGAACAGTCTGAGAGAAATCAGACAAATTAAAGCAGCCCATTTCTGGGATCTGTTCACATCCCATATGTTCTTTTAACCGTAGATAGTCTATAGTCATAAGATTTTGGAGTGCTACAACTTGCACCCCTCCCAACTCCTGGTTGAGTCCCAACAGTACAGATCTGGTCAAATTCGTTGTCTCACTGTATGCACATGCCAGCCTAGACATCTCCCTCCTCATTCCAATGGCAAGTACAGGGGACGGTGGGCTGGATGCAGCCACAAACGCAGCATCGTCCGGATCCCTGTGGAGGCTTTTTGATGATCATCCCCCGGCACAAGTCCTCCAGAGAGTTCTGATGCCGGAAGCTCCTCCTCATATCGTATCTTAGTTCATTTTCTGGGTATCCAAGCTAGGCCTTGATCTTCTGCATAGAAAGAAACAGACCCTTTGCCCACACTTTGACATGCCCTCTGTACCACTGTGCAGAACTCATTGGAGGTCAGCACACAGTAACTGCTTTTTTTTTTTTTTTTTTAATTAAGAGAAAGGAATATTATCAGAAAAGAGTACCTCCATACCTGATCATCTGACACCCTTTAAGTGATCAACATTAAGGATATTTAAAGCATGCATTGATCTTTGATTTACCAATAGTTTTATCCTTTCAAGGAGTAATCCCCCTTTTCTTTCTTTCTTTCTTTCTTCTTTTTTTTTTTTTTTTAATTTTTAATCTACACTTACATGAAGAATACTATGTTTACTATGCTCTCCCCTATATCAGGTCCCCCCTAACAACCACATTATGGTTACTGTCCATCAGCTTAGCAAAATGTTGTAGAGTCACTACTTGTCCTCTCTGTGTTATGCAGCCCACCCTCCCCCTTCTCCCTCCCCCCCATGCATGCTAATCTTAATACCCCCCTTCTTCTTCCCCCCCCTTATCCCTCCCTGCCCACCCATCCTCCCCAGTTCCTTTCCCTTTGGTACCTGTTAGTCCATTTTTGGGTTCTGTAATTCTGCTGCCATTTTGTTCCTTCAGTTTTTCCTTTGTTCTTATACTCCTCAGATGAGTGAAATCATTTGGTATTTCTCTTTCTCCACTTGGCTTATTTCACTGAGCATAATACTCTCCAGCTCCATCCATGTTGCTGCAAATGGTTGGATTTTTCCACTTCTTATGGCTGAGTAGTATTCCATTGTGTATACCACATCTTCTTTATCCATTCATCTACCGATGGACATTTAGGTTGCTTCCAATTCTTGGCTATTGTAAATAGTGCTGCGATAAACATAGGGGTGCATCTGTCTTTCTCAAACTTGATTGCTGCGTTCTTAGGGTAAATTCCTAGGAGTGGAATTCCTGGGTCAAATGGTAGGTCTGTTTTGAGCATTTTGATGAACCTCCATACTGCTTTCCACAATGGTTGAACTAATTTACATTCCCACCAGCAGTGTAGGAGGGTTCCCCTTTCTCCACAGCCTCGCCAACATTTGTTGTTGTTTGTCTTTTGGATGGCAGCTATCCTTACTGGTGTGAGGTGATACCTCATTGTAGTTTTAATTTGCATTTCTCTGATAATTGGCGATGTGGAGCATCTTTTCATGTGTCTGTTGGCCATCTGCATTTCTTTTTTAGAGAACTGTCTGTTCAGTTCCTCTGCCCATTTTTTAATTGGGTTATTTGTTTTTTGTTTGTTGAGGCGTGTGAGCTCTTTATATATTCTGGACGTCAAGCCTTTATCGGATCTGTCATTTTCAAATATATTCTCCCATACTGTAGGGTTCCTTTTTGTTCTATTGATGGTGTCCTTCGCTGTACAGAAGCTTTTCAGCTTAATGTAGTCCCACTTGCTCATTTTTGCTGTTGTTTTCCTTGCCCGGGGAGATATGTTCAAGAAGAGGTCACTCATGTTTATGTCTAAGAGGTTTTTGCCTATGTTTTTTTCCAAGAGTTTAATGGTTTCATGACTTACATTCAGGTCTTTGATCCATTTTGAGTTTACCTTTGTATATGGGGTTAGACAATGGTCCAGTTTCATTCTCCTACATGTAGCTGTCCAGTTTTGCCAGCACCATCTGTTGAAGAGACTGTCATTTTGCCGTTGTATGTCCATGGCTCCTTTATCAAATATTAATTGACCGTATATGTTTGGGTTAATTTCTGGAGTCTCTAATCTGTTCCCCTGTCTGTGGCTCTGTTCTTGTGCCAGTACCAGATTGTCTTGATTACTATGGCTTTGTAGTAGAGCTTGAAGTTGGGGAGTGAGATCCCCCCTACTTTATTCTTCTTTTTCAGGATTGCTTTGGCTATTCGGGGTCTTTGGTGTTTCCATATGAATTTTTGAATTATTTGTTCCAATTCATTGAAGAATGTTGCTGGTAATTTGAGAGGGATTGCATCAAATCTGTATATTGCTTTGGGCAGGATGGCCATTTTGACGATATTAATTCTTCCTAGCCATGAGCATGGGATGAGTTTCCATTTATTAGTGTCCCTTTTAATTTCTCTTAAGAGTGACTTGTAGTTTTCAGAGTATAAGTCTTTCACTTCTTTGGTTAGGTTTATTCCTAGGTATTTTATTCTTTTTGATGCAATGGTGAATGGAATTGTTTTCCTGATTTCTCTTTCTATTGATTCATTGTTAGTGTATAGGAAAGCTACAGATTTCTGTGTGTTAATTTTGTATCCTGCAACTTTGCTGTATTCTGATATCAGTTCTAGTAGTTTTGGAGTGGAGTCTTTAGGTTTTTTTATGTACAGTATCATATCATCTGCAAATAGTGACAGTTTAACTTCTTCTTTACCAATCTGGATTCCTTGTATTTCTTTGTTTTGTCTGATTGCCATGGCTAGGACCTCCAGTACTATGTTAAATAACAGTGGGGAGAGTGGGCATCCCTGTCTGGTTCCTGATCTCAGAGGAAATGCTTTCAGCTTCTCGCTGTTCAGTATAATGCTGGCTGTGGGTTTATCATATATGGCCTTTATTATGTTGAGGTACTTGCCCTCTATTCCCATTTTGCTGAGAGTTTTTATCATGAATGGATGTTGAATTTTGTCAAATGCTTTTTCAGCATCTATGGAGATGATCATGTGGTTTTTGTCTTTCTTTTTGTTGATGTGGTGGATGATGTTGATGGATTTTCAAATGTTGTACCATCCTTGCATCCCTGGGATGAATCCCACTTAGTCATGGTGTATGATCCTTTTGATATACTGTTGAATTCTGTTTGCTAATATTTTATTGAGTATTTTTGCATCTACATTCATCAGGGATATTGGTCTGTAATTTTCTTTTTTGGTGGGGTCTTTGCCTGGTTTTGGTGTTAGGGTGATGTTGGCTTCATAGAATGAGTTTGGGAGTATTCCCTCTTCTTCTATTTTTTGGAACACTTTAAGGAGAATGGGTGTTATGTCTTCTCTGTGTGTCTGATAAAATTCCGAGTAAATCCGTCCGGCCCCTGGGTTTTGTTCTTGGGTAGTTTTTGATTACCGTTTCAATTTCTTTGCTCGTAATTGGTTTGTTTAACTTTTGTGTTTCTTCCTTGGTCAGTCTTGGGAGGTTGTATTTTTCTAGGAAGTTGTCCATTTCTTCTAGGTTTTCCAGCTTGTTGGCATATAGGTTTTCATAGTAGTCTTTAATAATTCTTTGTATTTCTGTGGAGTCTGTCGTGATTTTTCCATTCTCATTTCTGATTATGTTGATTTGTGTTGATTCTCTTTTTCTCTTAATAATTTGGGCTAGAGGCTTATCTATTTTGTTTATTTTCTCGAAGAACCAGGTCTTGGTTTCGTTGATTTTTGCTATTGTTTTATTCTTCTCCATTTTGTTTATTTCTTCTCTGATCTTTATTATGTCCCTCCTTCTGCTGACTTTAGGCCTCATTTGTTCTTCTTTTTCCAGTTTAGATAATTGTGATGTTAGACTATTCATTTGGGGGTTAGTTGAATCTTTTTATATTTTTGTAGTTACTGTGCCATTACTAGCTATGCTGTTACTTTATTTCTATTTTCTATTTAAATTTTTTTAAATACTTCCTATTTTCCATAGAAAGATTCAGTTATCTTCTATTTAACATTCTATATCTGTTCTTGTAGTAAGAATGTAAGTCGCAGTTGCCCCTTACTTCAGATTCATATTTATGTTTACTTTTCCCTGTTCATTTCTTCAATTTATCAAAAACTATACTTTCTCTTTTGTAAAACAGAAATATGAGTACATTTTAATTTCCCTTTGGTCTTCCTCAGTGGCACACATTACATGTACTCACAAATTGAATGAAATATGTGAATAGTGTCCCTGGACTTGTGTAACCCTGTTGATAGTCTTGATATTTTGTTCTGTTTGATATGTTTTTGCTTTTTTCTTTTCCAGCTTAAAGAAAATTCCTATCATAAACTTTACCCAGGCATTTGACCATCTTCTGTTCCCATATTTCTTGCAATTATCCTAGTTGCTCTTTCTTTTCATTTGAGTGCTTCCTCAAAGAGCAGTTTAATATGAGGCCTAGTAATGTCTGAGGATATTTTTGTTATGTTACAATATTTAAATGATAGTTCAGCTAGGTTTTAAATTATAGGTTCAATGTTCAGCTAGGTTTTAAATTATAGGTTCAATGTTCTTTAATACTTTAAAACATTTTTTTCACTGTCTGCTTGCATCTATCTTTGCTGTTGAGAAGTGTGCTACCAATGATTCTTATTTCTCAGCTGTTAATGTACTCTTTTTCCATAAGCTTTTAGCTTCCTCTTTGCATGTGGTGTTTTTAAAATTCATTATAATATGTATAGGTATTAGTTTTCTTTACCTCTGTAGTTTGAGTGTTCATAAGCCCTTTTAATCTTTTATCTTTCATAATATTTTTTAATGTTAGAAATGTATCTTAATCATATCTTCAAGATAAGGGCAAGACAAGAATAACTGCTTTCACCATTGCTACTTATTTTAATGGCCAACACTCTAAGGAAAGGAAATAAGAGATGTAAGGATTGAAAGAGAAAAGATAAAGCTGCCATTATTTTCAGAAGAGATGATCATCTTCTTAGAAAGACCATCATAATCAATAGACAAACTCTTAAAACCACTAAGAGAGTTCAGCAAGGTTGTTGGAAATAAGTTAAACTCACAAATATTATTAGACCTTTTCTGTAACATCAATAACAAATTAGAAAATATAATACAAAGTAAGATGTCAGTCACTCTATTAACAGAAACTATAAAACAAATAACAGTTAACTTATCTAAGAATGCACTAGACTTCCACGGAGAAAGTTTTAAATCTCTGATAAATAACATGGGATATGAGCTCCATAGATTAAAGGTATCTCACCTGTAGCTGGGCCACATTACTCTTACAATGATAGAAATCCTCCTTAAAGAAATCTATAAATTCAATGAAGAGCCAATAAAAATCCCAGTTACATTTTTTTAGAAGAGCTTGATAAGCTTACTCTAAAATTTTAACATGTACTGTAATAAATAATCACAAAAACTAAAATATTCGTACAAGAAAAATGAAACCAATAAAATAAAATAGAGTTCAAAGATGGGCCTATGTATATAAATTAAGTATTTCTATTCAAAATAAGGATACCATGAATAAAGTTAACACATGCCAGATTAGGAGAAGAAATTTATATCAAATAAAATGGACAATATCTAAAGTCATACACACATAAAATATACAAACAATTCCTGCTAATTAACAAGAAGTGACAGCATTCCCACTAGAGAAATTGGCAAAGTAATGAGCAACCATTTTACAGAAGAGGAAATACAGAAAGTTAACAAACATATGAAGAGATGTTCAAACGTATTATTATTAGTAATATAAAATGAAATCACAATGAACTATCACTATGTCTATTCAATTGGCAAAAATTAAAAAGAGGGATGAAGTCTGGTGGTGAAGTGGAAATATGTGATGCCCCGTGAACTCTGGTGGGAGCCCTGGAGAATAATCTGATTGTATTCAACTAACCTAAATACACTTATATTCTTTGGCCTAGTAATTCTACCTCTGCATATATAACCCCATGGAAATTTTCATATGCCTCTAAAAAGCATCTTAGAGTGTTCATTGATGCTTTGTGTGTGTGTGTGGAGGGAGAAGTTGGAGACAATCTGGTTAAGTAAAACAGTGTTTGCATTCCATGGAATATTTTCAAGCCATTAGAAGTGACAGATTCAATGCACACATAGCAACATGGATGGATCTTCTAACATGGTGCTGAATTAAAAAATAAGGAACAGTGTGAGCTCTATAATACAATATCACTTATCACTTACATGAATTAAAAATCCATGTGTGCAAAGCAATACATATTTTGCAAGAACAGGTACAAATATCTTCAAATAAAAAAATCAGCATCAACAGGATGAAAATAGCTGTTAATTGGAATGGTAGATAAGTGATGGAGGTCAGGAAGGACAAGCAAAAGAGTATCAGGGAAGATGGGGAGAAAAGTGAATGAATGAATGAATGTATGAATGAGCTAATGAATTAATAAGTAAATAAGAGAGGGTCTTTTCATGGACTAATGATGCCAAAGTACCATGAATGAAGAGGATGACTAAAGCTTGTTTAATCATCCTCTAAAAGTACAAATAAGGCCTAGTATAGGCAATGGCACATAATGAGCACTTTTAAATATCTGTTGAAAGAATGAGGAAATAAATTATTTTTGCAAAGTGATGAGTTCTTTTACAATATGGATCAGTGCTGTTTACTAAATTATTTTAGGTTTTGATTTTGGTATATCAGATTTTTTTTTGAAGTGTCAGCACACCTGTATTTGGAGACATCTTGATGATGTCAACAGAATTTTTTTCTTTTTCTCCACTTTTTGATGTATTGAATGAACACAGTCACGTGGTCTTCTTTTGAACTGTGCCATGTAGTTCGACTTTTGATTCTGAGTCACAGATAATGTTTTCCCAGAAAATATCTGACATTCTGATCGAGCTTTGGCTCCCTGATGCATCCTGCATGTAGTCGCTGATCCCCAGCGTCTTTGCTGGAGTCACTGGGCCGGAACCCTGAGCTCCGAGGCTGTCAGTGGTGGCACGGTTATAGCTGTCCATGTGGTGGACTTGCCTACTGACATTATTTTTTTCTCTGCTACTGTACAGGATCTGATTTCTCAGAGCACCTCTGGTTTGTCCTCTTCCTCCCTTCTTTTTGGAGGACATGGATTTATCCCTGGCATATAATCTTCTATTTGATCTATTCTTGGTTTTAAATATGACTGACATTCGGCTTTCACTGATTTCATCTTAATAAATATCTATTAATATAATTACTTAAAGCTCTGGCTTTAGTAGAATGAACTTGAGTCTGATCCCCAGCCTATCACCTAATAGTCCTGTGACATTGGACAAATTAAATTTCCTAAGTGTTTGTTTCTCTGGTGGATGGGATAGAAGTTTTCTCACAGAGTTGTGGTAGCTAGATTCGATAATGTAGTTAAGGTTTAACATGGGGCTGGGGAAGAGGAGCCCACCAAGCGAGGACAGCAAGGTCAAAGGCAGGGAAGTGGTGTGGGCGTGCACAGCGGTCCTTAGGACTCGCTGGGAACAGTGTCGGGCATGGCCGGATGGTGAGGCTGGAAAGGTGAACGGGGACTCAGATCGCAAGGGGCCGTACGTGCCTCCCCTTCTGTGGCCGAAGGGAGCAGGTTTCTTAAGCTGGAGCGTGGCGGGACCCCACCTGGGCTGTGTGTGGGGGCAGGACGGCGGGGCCCCACACTGCCCGAGGGAGTCCGAGCCGGGCGGCCTTGACCCTAAACCATTCAGGTCATGGGGCATGAGCACGTGGGCTTCAGATGCACAGCGGCGGAGGCTTCCGCGCTGGGAGGGACACCCCACACACCTTCGGGCAGTGAACCCCGTTTTCCTTTGGGAAGCTTCATGCTAAATGGTGGGTGCGCTCTAGGGTCCTGTCCCGTCCGTATGTGCCTAAAGTCCCCTTGAAGGACGCAGCTCCAGCCGAACAGCACGCGAGTCTTCTCTCTCCCTCGAGGAGGTGGCCTTCCTCCCCGTGGGCAGAAGGACCACCGCAAGCGGCAGCCCTCGCATTTAAGTGTGACCACAACTGGCCAGCTTGGCAGTCGCTGGGGAGCGAGGGGAGGGGCTGTTGTGTTTCAAAATGGAATAAACAGAAAAGCAATATTAAAAGAATGAGGGGGTTGTTTAGTGAGGCTTGAAGAGACTACAGGTGTTTCCTCCTGTTTAGAACCAGTGACCCCTGGGAATCGCATTTCCCGCGGAGCAGGGCCCAAGGCCGACAGAGCCCTGCTTGCGTCCTGGGAGGCAAAAGCCTGAACGGACGCCACCAAGAGCCCAGAGCTTTCCAGGGGGCTTTGGACTCGTCACTGGGGTGGGCAGGTGCGAGCCTGAACCCCCGCGCTCACGAGCTCACCGCGGGGCGCATCGCACCCTGCGGCCGCAGCTGGTGTCCACGGCCTCCTGCTGCTGCGCTGCGGTTCGGATCCAGCTGGCTGGCTCTGCGAGTCAAGTGGCCTGCAGCCGGAGGGCCTCTGAGGGTGCGCACAGTGGGGTGACAGGCAGCCTTGCTGAAGAAAAAGTGCACCCGTGCCTGAGGTGGGAGGATGTGACGCTGCTGTGCCCCCGCGCAGTGGGAACTTGGGCCTTTAAAAGGCCGAGGAAACAGCCTCTGAGCAAGCAGTGGCTGCACTGGAGGAACGCACACCCAGGTCTCACATTAAAGAAGTCAAACTGTCTGCTTCAAAGAGAAAAGGCAACATCCTGTCACAGGCCATGCTCTGGCAAAAACGTAAGTGCTCCGGCAGGGGCTGTCAGAGCCACGTGAGCACGGCAGGAGCTAGGAGCTCCCCTGTCGGCCTGGCAGGTGATGGTGGGGATGGGGGCCACAGGGGTCCAGGCCCCAAGCAGGGGGTGGGGAGGGGTGAGGTGGGCGTGACTGAGCCGCGTGGAGAAACCAGCCTGTCAGAGGTGATGCTGATTTTCCAGGCTGGAGGGGAACGAAATGGTGTCCCAAGCTGGGGCAACTCATCGAATCTCCACTGCTGTGCATGAATCACTGTGGTGAAAAAGGGCAGTTTATGATTCACAAAACGAAAGCCAGATGTAACATTGGTTTGGGGCCTGGAGGGGTAAGCGTGGAGTTCTTCACATGAGAGGCATTCTTTTTATAAATAGCTACCCTGTAGCTTGTGGTTCAATTCCATGGGCCCTGCTCCTCTCTGAGTTAGTTACTTAGCTTCTGTCAAAGGTGTGATTGTTTCTGTTAATGCGTTGGGGAGATGTGGAAACTCAGATTGGTAGAGCATGTCTTCACTGGCTTCACTGACCTGCCTCCTATCATTCTTCTTCCCATTTGGTGGCAAGGCTGGTGTTCCAGTGCAAGGGGACAACGGGCTTATCTTTATACATTGTGTTTATCCTGGGGGTTGGATGGAACAACTGTGAACTTTATTTTCCATTATGTGGGACCAAACAGAGACTCATGTTATTAATAATGGAAATCATACAGAGATTATCTACAACATTCCTTTCTTGAAATAACAAAGTCAACTCAACAGCCTTATGAGGCTCAGTTCTGTATTTCCTTTAATAAGAAGTATTACCAAAAAATTGCTCTTTTTAAAGTCACTTAGCTCTTTAAAATGTCTTTTAATGAATTCAGGTACACCCTACTTCAAGCAAACTTAATATAAGAGAATCTAGATGTATAGGAGAGATAAATTAGGGAGTGTTTATTTATTTTACAAAATAAAGTTCTGAAAATATGCCTTTGACATTACGATTAGCATGTATAGTGCATGGGGGGCACGGGGAGGGCTGCGCAACACAGAGAAGACAAGTAGTGATTTTACAGCATCTCACTATGCAGATGGACAGTGACTGTGAAGGGGTATGTGGGGGGGACTTGGTGAAGGGGGGAACCTAGTAAACATAATGTTCTTTCTGTAATTATAGATTAATAGTACCAAAATAAAAAAAAAGATGAAAACATTTTTAAAAGAAATGATAAAAAAAGGAAAGAAAATATGCCTTTGATTAAAACACAACTTGTAGTCACTTTTTTTTGAATTATCTGGAATTGAGCATTTTAATGTGTACAGAAAAGTGATTTGAAAACTTCTCAGACTGTGAAGTTTCATTGTTGTTTGATAATGGCGAGACGGATTTTTTTAAAAAAACAAGAAGTGTACTTTAATTTTTACTTGAGAGTTATGGAATCCTTCAAAGATAATTATAGATATCCCAGTATGGGTGGTATGCAACTGGTCCCGAAGGAGGAGACAGCAAGACCCTAAGCTTCTTAGGCTAATGGCAGCCAGCCCCATGGGAGTGCTATGTGGTGGCTGAAGGGCAGGGGGGCACTAATGTCTTTACTGGAGCCTGCTGTGTGTCCATATACCCTTACATGTAGGCTGAATCAGTGGGTTTTATGTGAGCCTCTAGATGGGCTTTTCTGCCTTGGTTCCTGCCTATTTAGGGCAAGTCATTTTCCTTTTTAAAAAATCCTTAGTTTTCTCATATGTAAAATGGGGTAAAAATAATACCCATTCTGCAGAGATACCTCAGTAGGCTGAGATGCCACCAAAATGATGTTGACTGCTTTGGTTTTGTTTCTGTGTCTGAGATATGGGCTGCTTCTTTGTGTTCATGAGCTGCGGTATTCTCCCTTCGTCATTATGCACTACATTTTTTCTTATATTTCTCCTAAGAGATAAGCAGTTTTTTAAAAGGGGATATTGGAGGCGTATTTCCTGCTCACATCCTGCAGGTCAGTCAGGTGCAAGCAAAACTCCATCTTTAGGGAGACCACATTGTAAGATCAGTGTTGAAATAACTGGGGTGAATGTTTCTACATGTTGCACACCATCAAAGTTCTTTTCAATTCTCCTTTGGTACCTTAAAGGAGATTAAGAAATGCCCCAGACACTGGATGCATCTCTTCACCCTGGATCCAATTAAGACCTTTGTTTAGAGCAGAGGGTACCTGGGAGATTAGACTCTGAGGGAAAAGCCAGTAAAAATAGAGCAAAATCATCAGCCCACTGAGAATCACCTGATGGAAGGGCAGGGTTTGAAATCAGACACCAAGAGTGCTGAAAAAAGCACTTTCTTTTTTCAGAAAACACCCTCAAGGCATGAGCTGAAATGACTGTACTACGGGGTTCTGGAAAGGGTTAAGAAAACATTTGCTTTGTGAATATTGTCCCCTCCTTCCTTGGCCCATGTTTCCAGTTTGTGGACTGAATGGTTCACATGGGCTTTGGTTCAGATTAGCTCAGCACGACTGGCACACAGAATGGAAATCTTCAAGCCCCATCCACGGATTTAAGATTTGCTTGACTGGCCAGTTGGATAAATAAGTCACTCCACCTGCAGATTTTCTCCCCAGGTTCTTCGCTCTGTCTGGCAGGTCTTGCATGGATGTGAAGAACTAACAGCCGCCTCAACAAGAAGCCCTTGTTAAGGCCACCTAGTAACAGTGAAGTAGAAACAACAGGAGCAATGGAGTGAGACATGCCTCGGTTCGAAAGCTGTCTCTGCAACTTATTTAGCCATCTCATACACTTAAAAATCTGGAAAATAGGGGTGTTAATGCCTGCTTTACACAGTTTTAACCAGAGCTAAAGCAGGGAATGTAGCAGTGTCATCAAGTCGCCTGAAAGTGGTCAGAGAGCCCTTCCCTCCTGTAATACCTTCCATCGGCCTGTCTTGAGTGATCAGGGTTATACTAAATTCTTGCCTGTCTATCTTTTTCCACGCTTATATTGGAGTAATTAAAAAGGCACAGTCAAAATGTTCTTGGATCTTACAGTTTTTCAAAGCTCTAAATCAGGAGTCTGCAAATGGCCTGAGTGCCAAACCAGTCCTGTCACCTGTTTGTGTAAATACAATTCTATCAGAATACAGCTGTGTCTGTTCTTCTGCTACAACAGGAGGGCTGAGTAGGTGCTACAGAAACCATATAGCCTGCAAAGCCCAAAATGTTTACTATCTGGCTCCTTCCAGAAAAAGTTTGCTGACCTCTGGCCTAAAATGACTTGGGTAGTACTTTGGATATTCATTGCCTTAGATTGTTCAGTATCCTGGGCTTGCACTGCACTCACACCAGTAGGAGATAAAGCTTGCAGTTAACTGATTAAATAACTTGCATAATATCAAAATTTTATTTTATTGACTTCTACCTTAGAGTCAGTGTGTATAGTAAACTCAACACCACTTGTTAAAAAATAAATGAATTGAACAACTGTTTTTTATTGTTATTCGTGTTAGGGAAAAACCAAGGGAACATCAAACGCAGGTTTGGCTTATTTTGTTTGAATTGACTGGTTGTCTTGATGTCTCATAGACTTGGCTATGGTGTTTCTTTGCTGTAGTGCCCAAGGAGGCATTTTAGGAACAGGAAACATTTACTATCAAATTATAATAGTGCCGATTTGCCTTTGCTTCCTGACATGAACAGAGCAGAGGTTCACAAACAGATACATTAAGGTCTGTTTAATGTAAAATTCTCATTAATATAATACTCTGGAACTATCTCCTTTATAAATTCAGGCAAACTTATAACAAGAAGTAATGTAGGTCTGTGGACTACCTCTAATAATTTCTATGCTGTGTTACATACAATGTCTGTTTAGTTATTAAGCCTAGTAAGCACCTTTATTTCTTACCAAGTTAATCTATTTATTCAGTGGTTCTTGTTGATAAGTGTAAGTGGGATCCAAAAGACAGACACAAATTCACGAGCACAGAAGGAGGTGAAATAAATGACACACATCTACTGAACACACAGATTAATTGGTAAAAGAGCAGATGATTTTCAAGGTGGATACCTACTTCCTTCTCCCGACATTTACTAAAGAAAAATGCCAACATTGTCTTCTTCTACACTCAAAAATTTCCCGAGTCAGATGTTTTGAAAGCTTTCTTCCAGTTCAAATCTACAAATCTATTCCATTGTGAGGATGGAAAGGACCAAGGTTGTCTATACTTCCTAGCTAAATATCTGGACATTTAATTATCTTAGAGGTTCTGTAAATTTTTGCCTTTAAACTTTCCCATTACCAAGTACAGGCATTAGTATTTTTTGCCCTCTGACTTCTTTCTAAAGAAGTTTATTTTGCCACTAATGATAATGTTCATCAATTTCTCATTTTGAGGCAGACAAATCAAAGCTGGCTAATAATTTCTGATCTTAACATAATTTTCACCTTTATCAAATACTTGGCAACCTTCTAATTTTCTCATTTTTGTGTAACAACTACTTGATGAGCGTGGGCCTGCCTGGGTTGGAGTGGCCTTCCCTGAAACTCTTGTGTCCTGGTTGTGTGATGCTAGGGACGAAGCGTTCCCACAGGCAGGAGACACGGATTCTACCTTCGACTTGCGGGTAATTAGGGGTGGGTCCTTGAGAAAGCCACCTGACCAGTCTGGGTCCCAAGTATCCCCGCTGTAAGATGGGACCTGCCTCTTCCTGGCTAGGGACATGAAAACTATATTTAACTGAAACCCTTTTCCAGCTCTAATTGCTGAGCTTTCATGAGTGCTTATAAAAAATAAACAGTTCAAACATGTGTCCTTAATTTAATAGAAGAAATTCTTGCATCTGTATAGAACAGTGCTTTTTAACCTTGGCTACACATAGGAACAGTCTGGGATCTTTAAGAAATATCAATATTTGGGTCCTAACCCAGAGGTTCTCATTAAATTGCCCTGAGCATTAGATTTACAAATGCTTCCCAGGTGATTCTATTGTGCTGTCAAGGTGAGAACTATTGACCTGGAGGTTGAACTCGATCATTTCTCATATGCCTTTGGACATTAAAATACTATAAGCAGAACACGTACAATCCTTTTCATATGGATAAATGTCGGCTATGGGGTATGAAGTACTTATTTGGGGCCACGCAGTGGCAGTGTACCTGATGTTCTTTTGGGTCCGTTTGGGTTACATTTGGTTGCTAGTAGGAGATCTGAAACAATGTGGATTTAAATAGGACAGTGGTGTATATTCTCTCACATAAAAGAAGGTCCACAGCAGGCTCTGAAGGACAGTCTGGAGGCTTTAAAGTGCCAACAATGTCCCAGGCTACTTCTGTCTTTCTGGTCTGCTGCCCTTAGCATGTGGCTTTTGTCCTCAAGGTCACTTCATAGTTGCCACTGTGGCTCCAGCAATCACATCTGTGTTTTGGACAAGAAAGAAGAACACGGAAAGGCGAAAAGATCATGGCTCCCTATTATTGCCCCTCCCCAGCGACACACACAACTGCTGATAAAATGACCATTCCTATCTCCCTTGCGTTGCCATTGTGGCTCCAGCCATCATATCTGTGTTTTGGACAAGAAAGAAGAACACGGAAAGGCAAAAAGATCATGGCTCCCTATTATCGCCCCTCCCCAGCAACACACACAACTGCTGACAAAATGACCATTCCTATCTGCAAGGGAGAATAGTGTACTTACTTAGCTGGGCACACTGCCAGCCCCCATAATGTGAGGGTTGTTAGTAAGGAAGCACAGGACAGATGTCTGGTGTGACAACTGCTAGTCTTTGCCATGCTTTGAAAGTATAATCTTATTTACTCCCCATAAAAACTCCATGATTCTGTTTTAAGCTCCATTTCATAGATGAGAAAACTAAAGCTTAAAGATTAGGTTGGTAAATCACCCTGAATGTCATCTTGCAAAACTGTTCTATCTCCTTGCCATGGTGCCTGCCTCACTCACATGGTCCAGGAGGGTGCTCTTGGAAAAAGCACAGGCCTCCCATGTTAGATAAAAGACCAATGGTAAAATGATGTGTACCAGCTGGCAGATGTCTATTCATACTTTGAAAACTCATGTTTCATGCATGTATTTCAGCTTACTTTCTGAAGGAAGTAGTGTCATTGCCTCGCTGCTGTACCTCCTCCACTGGGCTTTTGTGGCAGCTATTTTAGCTACAATGGAGGGCTCAAAGGGGAGAGAGGGATCTAGAATCTCTCCCAATAATGCAGTGCATCTTTTTTTCTGGGCAGCACTAGTGGACAGCCCTGTGTGGCAGTCTGTACTGGGGGCTAAGTCTTCTGCCTCCTTGGCACTTCCTTTGTTTAGAACTGCCTAGATTTTGGAAGAGTCTGGTTATCCTTCCACATGTGTGTATGTGTATATACATGTGTATGTATGTGTACATGTATGTGTGTGAGGTGTGAGAAGCAAGATAGAGAGGGTAAGGTTTTATTCTAAATTGGAGCATGACATCTCTGCTGTTTCTTTACCTTCAGTAGCTTAAAGCTTAGCCTTTGGGGCAGGCAGACCTGAGTTTGAATCCTATACTGAATGTCTCACTTGTTGTATGATGCTGGCAAGTCCCTTTGCTTGTTCGGCTGCCATTTCCTCATGTATATGATGGGAATGCAGTTCTTACTTCATAAGGTGTGGTAGGGGTTGAACCACTGTGTGTGGCATTAAGTCAACACCCAATAACACAAAATAGTTTACTGTTATTATTTTTCTCACACTTCCTTTAAGGACAAAGGTTATGCAGCTAATTTTAGATTACAATATGTATGGCCTCTGAGTTCTGCATTTCTTGTGAAATAGCAGGATACATATTTCCAGTCTTGTCATTTGTGGTGTGGTTAGTAATTAGGGCTAACACTGTTGGTTACAGTGGCCATTCTATGACCAAACCTGGAACTTGGGCCATAATTTCCTACCAGCCTTGCAAGGTGTGATGGCAGCAGGCTGAAACTGACTGGCAAACTTGTGTTTGTTTTTTTAATTCACAAGATTGGACAGAAGTGTTTATAATTTAGCTGTGAGGAGAATGGCACTGACATATGCAAGAAATAGCACAAATGATACTGAAAACTGAAACAAGAATATGCTGCTTCCTTTCTTAGTAATGGTCTCATTAGTATCACTTTCTGGGAAGAACAGGTAGCCAAAGAATTATGTCCCAGAGTTACTCTCAGGCCAGGTGTTGGGGCCAAAAAGGATTTGACTGCACTTAAGAAAAGCTGAATTATTTTTCAATCCTCTAGAAAGAATTGTAAATTTAATTGGAAGAGAGGAAGAGTACAAGCTTGTACTTTCTAGGACTGAGAAATTCTGGGGAGGTAGAAAAGAAAGGAAAAAGGAGAGGCAAGAGATTTGAAAATAGGAGCAAGTTTTACACTGGGTGACAGCAGCACCAATGTCTTCCCTGAACTGGTGTTGCTGTCACCTAGTGTAAAGGAAGAAAGGTACAGAAGGAAAAGCAACCGTCCATTCATCATGCCGTACATGCAGGCTTCCAACTGATAATACAGAATTATTTCCAGCTATAGGGAAATCTATCAATGAAACAAAGTACCATCAGCAGGAGTGAGGGGAGGCAGGAATTAGGGAAGGTGTCATGGAAAATATGGCATTCAATGTGAATATTAGCATTAGAAAGAAAATCCAAGGATATATAGACTGTTGTCCACAGTATTTTTTTCTTAACCCCTTTTATTCAAAACTACTATTCAAATCTATTGCAGAGCTCTGATACAAATATAAAAATGGGATACTGGAGTTCCAACTGCTCATTCATCCCCAGACTCTCCTGACTGCTTCCCTTTACTGGCACCTACAGGCACATTCACTGTGTCCCAGAGTTCTTTTTGTATCAGCTTGACAATGCTGACCTGGACCAATCCTTTACTTCTTCAGCATGATCTCTGATAGCTGATCTCAGGTCCTTGGTTTAAATACTTACAAGGTAAGGAACTCATTATCAGAGAAAAATTAGCTTTGGTCTCCATTAGGCTTTGAAGCTGTGAAGGTCATGTTTTCTGTCTACATGGCTGTCTTGTGAATAAGAAAGGGGTGTCAAAGACTGGTCTAGTGACTTCTTTCTCAGGCTTGTTATTCTCACAGCTTTTCAATTGTCCCTCACAAGGGAATCCCCCACATCATGAGACCATTGGTTAGTAAACCAGAGATTTAGTAAAAAAGTTCATGTTGACTGGCAGTTATATCTCACATCGTGAATCAATTATTAGGGCTACTTTCATCCATATAGGCTGTACCCCAAGCCACAGTGAGGGCGGCTGAGTCTGACTCCAAATGTACAGCTGATGCTGGATCTCAAGAGTTTTTCCCCCAAGGAAGTTGTCCGTGCCCAAAGCTCTCAGGAAAAGTCTCTTTCTTTCATAACATTACAAACTAGACATTGCTTACATCAAGGAATAAACAACTGAAGTTCCTCTTCTTTAACTGCTGAACTATAATTGTTTCCTATCCTAGATCAGACTGGCCATTCTAGATTCAAGCTATGGGTCTTAATCTAATACGGAAAGATGTGTCTGTCTCCTCTGCTCCATCTCCTCTCTGGTGCAGCCTTGCTATGTATAGCATGTGGTGGGGGAGTGGGTATCCCAGGTTGGTTCACCCCTGACACGGTCTTGTGAGCTCATTATAAGCCCCTTTCCCCCTGCCCCTTTGATCCCTGCTGCTCTCAGTAAAGCTGAGGCAATGCCCAATATGTCAGCCAGAGGTCTGCCTTACTCTAACAGGTATCAGAGAACTCCCTTCTCTGACCAACAGAGAGCCCTCCCTTGTGCACTGCTGTGTTTCCATCCCATATGTGATATGCATTTATGTTTTCTAGACCTGTGAAGAAGTATCCATGACTATGGCCTCAGTCATGCCTCTGTCCTTGCCTTTTAGGAGATACAGGTTCCTTCAGGGGCCACATCTGAGGTCAGAACAAGGGTATGTCATCTTTGTCTGCCACCCAAAAATCTCCAAGGTGCTCCTTTGTGGAGTTGCTCTTTAAAAACTCAAATCTTCCCCAAACCTAATCTTCTGGTGGCTTATGAAGAAAGAGGTCCTCTCACTCAGCTCATGGTCTCTGTAAGAGGCCAGTGCCAGGATTTTGATATCTCCTGTACAGGCTTGTTCTGTTCGCAGGGGAGGTCTTTGACTGGTCTTTCCGCAGCATCATTGGCCTCCCTGTAACCTAAACATGGATATTCTTGCTGCTTGTTGATGCCAGACCCAGGTACCTCAGGGATGGTTTCCAGGAGCACGATCAAGGCAGGATGAGATGGGCCTTGCTGGCAGAAGAAGTCCCCGGGTGTTTTGAGAATAGAGATACTCAGGATCAGGAAGCAGGATGGGAGAAAGTTAGAATCACTGTAGCAGGGCTACTTCTCTGATGAATGATGGGCCCTGGATTTTTGGCTGAGCTCAAAGGAGATACAGCCATTTGCTGGACATCTATTGTTACTACTTGTTTAACTATGTTAATTCCATATAATGCTCATGCTAATCCCACGATATGGGTATTATTCTCATTTAGCAAGTGGGAAAACTGAGGCACATGCAGGTTAAATGACTTGTTAAGGGTGACACACTAGTAAACTATGTAGTAGGCTTTCCAAATTCGGTCAGCTTCAGTCCTAAACACCATTTTTCAATGCCAAGAATTTTAGGGTTTCATTAGATGCTTCTTCCCCTGCCAACTGAAATAAATTCACCAGAGGGGTTTCTGACTGTAGTGAGAGTAATTGTAACCTGACTCAAAAGCACCTGCAAATATAAATCTCAGGAAGTTATATTTGGGACTAGTATTTAGATCTCTGGATCTAACTGATTTACATCTTTGAATCTGAATTCCCTGGACTTGTCTTTTCCGAGTGGGCTAATTAGCCAAGATAGAATAAGACCAGCTGCTGAAACATCTTTGGGGATTATCCAGGGTCCCTGGGCTGTGGAAGGACCCTGAACATCTGGGGCTGTTTTGTATGTCTTGGGCAAGACTTACATTCGTTGTGTGGGCTGAGCCTGACACCAGAGCCATTTCTGCACTGGGGATAGAACCACCGTGCCTTCTGCTCTCTCCCCTTTCAAGGGGAGAGCCTCCAGCTCTCTGCTCATTCAAGCCCTGCTGAACCAAGCAGAAGCGGAAACCAGCCCGACAAGGCAGAGCCCTTCAACTATGAGGCAGATACAGCTCTGTCGCAGTGTGTGATTCTAGGTCTGCTTATGCGTTTATTTGATTTGCACTAGAAGGGGCTGTGATGGCAGGGGCCGTGGTGGTTCATGCTGCTTAGCAGTGCTTATTCAATGGGTGTTCTGCCGGGCATCTCCACTTCTTGTCCCCTAATTTGGGAAATGATGTATGTGAGATGGGAGCCCTGTCCGCTCCGGTGACCCCAGTTTCTGTAAAAGGCGGGCAGATGCAGCTGGTTTCTCAGACAGACCTATCCCCTGTCATTTCAGTCGAAAACACCAAAAATAAAACTTTGCGGGGAATTGTCTGGGCCTCTCAGTTCTCGTCACCCTTCATGTGAGCAGACCGCTGCTAAGCTTCTCATGGACTTTTCTCTCCTCCCTCAGCTGAGAAGCACTGTTTCTTGGGGGACTGGCAATCAAGGGAGACTGGATTAGGGTGGCCCAGCCCCAGTCTCCAGCTGGAGAAGGAGGGTTGGAACTGGGCAGGAGACTGATGCCTGGCCTCCAGTGTTACCCAGAGAAACAAACAGGACTTGCCGGGGCAGGGAGCGGGCAGGCAGGGAGGCAGAAATGGACAGAGCTTAGAATCATTAGGCCTGGGTCTAGTTGATGACACTGCTCTTTACAAGTATAGTTCTTGGCCGAGTCACTTACATCTCTGAGCATCCCTTTCCTGACCAGTGGTATGGGGAGTGGCAGGTGAAAGGAAGCTGTCCCCTGCCTAGTTCAGAAGTTGTGATGAGGCCTCACATGAAGACATTTTTGTCAAAACTTTGTGAATCACAGGGTCATCTTGCAAAAGTGAGTGTGGTTATGTCTGAGTTTCTGGGATTGTGACCAGGAAAACCATGGACCTCTAGCATGCATTCCTTCAACATACCTGAGTCTCCACGAAGAAGAGGCATAACTGTGGAAGTCACTGTCTCTGGAAGTAGAGAGCAGAATCAAAGACACTGCTGTGCTCTGTGTGTTCTGCAGGAGGTTTGGAGAGAGGGTGGATGACTGGCATGAAAGGCACTGAGCCCCTGGCAGAAGGATGCCTCAGCAGCTGAGCCTGTGAACAAAGAGTCTGAAGGCTCTGGCACTAGAGACATATTTTTTGACCTTGACCAAGGTTATGGAGCCAGACAGCCAGAGTTTTGGGAACAATCCAGGTAATCCTGAGAATGCAGATTGGAAGCACCTCAGGCAGGAGCTCGGTGGATGAGAGGGGCTTTAAGGAAATGGCTCTCTACATAAACCTACATAATTTGAGGGGAGTGTGACCACCTGGGGTCCATTACAGGCTGACTGTGGCTTCTTTTAAATAGGGGTCACTCAGTTCCCAGGTCCCTTTGGTCTGGGCTTTGGTCTGGGGCTCTGTGGTTCTAAGACTGCACAACTCTCTGTAGTCACCCCAGTTGTGCTTCAGGAGCTTCCTGTGGCCCCTTTATCTGGGTGTTCCTTCTGTGTCCCTTTGGCCTGCCTGGGTCTGGGGCAGTTCTTAATAACTATGGCCCTACTTCAATCTTTTCCTGGTGACCTCCCTATGGTTGATCAGTGAGCTCTTTGGGGGCTGATAGGAAGGAGTCTCTTAGAAACGGGGTGCAGGGAGGGGAAATGCCCCTGGCTACCCCCTCACCTTCTCCACCCAGACCCGAGAGCACACTGTCAGTGACCATCTGTGAGATCTCCTGACAGAGACATCCCAGTCTACACATCAGAACCACATGACTTACTCCTTTTTGGCTTCCCCAGCAGCTTTACAAACAACATCAAATCGTAATTCAGTTGAGGTTCCACTTTCTCATAGCTTCTGACTAACTTTTTTGTCCAGCTATTTTTTTGTCCATCTGTCTTTTTTATCTCTGCCTGAGTGTTATCCACATTGCTAGAATATATGAGTGATATGTTGATATTTCCTGGCTACAGGGCCCCTTGGTTCAAACATTAGTGAATAGAAAGCCCACATTTGTGTGCATATGGGATCTCTTTGCTGGCCTACATTAAAAAGAAAAAGTAAAGTAAAATCTAGTGTAAATTGGATGGGGAGTTCTCTGTAGCATGTCAAGTCCGATCTTTGGTCAAAGCCCAAGTTCTTTTTCCTGTTTGGAAAGAAAATCAGCCATTGTCCATGAATGAAAAGAACAAATTTGAAAACTTTGACCCAGATCTTCACTAAGAAGAATACTCTCATTAGTGTTTCAATTAAGGATATGAATAATTCCTTGGCCAACCTGTGCCACACTTTCCCAAGAGTCCTCAACTATCTTAGGCCAAGAACACAAACAATATTCATTACATTAGAGTGAAAGGTGTCAGCCAATTTTGTGACTTTGTTCTCAATTAGATGCTAGGGCAATTTTGTTAACCCTAGGTTTCAATTCCTATTGTTCATTTAGTTGTTTTTGGTTTTGCTACAAGTAAAAATTATTTGTATTTCTCCTTAGTGAGTCTTCTTTAAAAAAAAATACTGAATATTCAGAAGCAAAAGAGAATAACACTTACTGTGTTTCCCTGGAGTGAACCATAGTGTGTCATGTGTCCTTTTGGATTAGGAAGACTATGTCCTTCAGAATGACCTTGCTGCCTGCAGCCTTGAGATCCAGCTGGTTGGTTGTAAGTAGAAAGCACTTACAGAGAGCTGGATTGCCATGGTGGGTGAGATGGGTTCCTCTTCCCAGTTCCCTGATGATGGAAACATAGGCCTCCCCTGGATCCCACCCATTCCTTAGAGCAGCATCGTAACTGGTGTCCGACTTACTGCCTGGCCCTGTGGCCCATGGGAAATCTGTACCAGGACAAAAGAGTCTTCTTTCAAGAGCATATTGGAGGCTGTTCTTGATAATGCCTGAGTAGCATCTGAAGAGAGGCTGCTGGGAGAAGTTACAGTGACCAGTGAATTGGTCCCTGTGCATGTGTCAGCCCCACAAGGGTCTTTTCAGAGAGACCTACCTCCTTAGCCAAGGAGCTTTCTCACTGTGGTGTGAATGCGGTTTGCATGGTGGTCATTAAATAAACAAGTGCTGACAATTTTGCATATTGCCTCAGTGATATTTATCATACCTTCATCAAGGAACTGGAGGGTCATATTTATTTAAATCAGTGGGACCCATACGTTCCCTAAGCTTTGTGTAAAGTGAGTACAATGCCTCGTGCAGCCGGAGTGCTGAGGTGGTCAGTTGGCTTGAGTTGGTCACGGTCTGTGCTCCCCAGCAGAGCTGCAGCTGCAGGACTCTTATTTTTGTGATGTGAAGCATGCCTGGGTGTGTGGCAGGGGGAACTGAAATGTCCTCTGCTGACTTCTTGTACCTTTTGGTTGCTCAGTTTGGAAAAGGGAAACCCTCACTGGGGCCAAATTCATAGGTTTTTCTGTAAGTGAGTTTTGGTCTTTTTCCCAAACTCCACTGGTAATTGACTTCAAGTGGTTGAAAAACAACATGGCTGAACTTGTCAGCCAGAAAAAGAAGATTCCCAGGGAAGGCCAAGAGGCTCGTGTTTAGGTGGAAAGATTTTTCTCAGTGATGGACACTTGGATGCCCACAGGAGACGTAAAGGGCCTTCAGATCACAGGATAAATAGTGAGAAAGCTTCAGGCTGTCAGGGCATGCTACCTGGAGCTACACTTTGATAGAGGGCTGTTCTCTGGTCAGCTCTGCTTTCGGGAATTGGACTTTCATCTTCTCTGCTTGCGTATATTGTTACTTTCATTTTATGCTGTATTTTCTTTGGCTCTTATTTATTATTATTGTTTTAAGAAATTAATTTAATAATATTAAAATTTTTCTTCTAGGTGTTCTAGTTTACTTGTTTCAAAGCTGGCTCAATTCAGGAATCCAGGAGCCCCAAGGCAAAACAATCATGACTTCAGACAAACTTCTTTTCCTTTCCCAAATTTGTATTTGTGGGCTTATTTCTCATACTGGTAGCAGTAGGGAATACAGTGTTTACTGGGAAATTAGAAATGTTTATTGCTTCATAAACATTGGTGTGAAAGGCACCAGCTGCAAATGTACTTGCAAGTACTCTTGGCTGTTGGGATTCTTTGGGAATTGTCCCCAGACTTCTGATTTTGATATTTCTTAGTCACTTTCCAAAGACACTATCAGAAGCACCTCACTCTTGCCTACTCACCTGGGGTCATTGGCAGCTGGTTGTGGACTCATGGGTGGGACTGAGGAGATCCTTGGGAACTGTGGGAGTTTTGTGACTGCAATAGGAAGAGGTGGGGACTTAGAAACTGCCTCTCCATATGGTTGTTGTGCCAGGGCACACCTGTTGACACTGTGGGTTCCAAGGAAGTCCAGACATCAGATGGTGACACCCTCTGTTCACAGCACCTCCCCCAAGCCCTCTTTGTCCATTGATTCAGAAACAACAGGAGGCAGGGAGCCTTGCTTGACAGGATCCCGGAAGTGCCCAGCTGGCCCCTTTGCAGCCAGTGTTTGATGTGTCCACTTCCTGGGAGGGAGTGAGATCAGGGGTCCTCCGGACCCTTCCCAGGAAGTGTACATGCAAATCTGAGGGTGATTCATCATATACCTATCTATGATCTGGTCTAAGATGTGTGCAATTGGGATTGAGCCTTTCTTGGTCCCCAACTGAACTAAGAGTGCTTAGTAAACACAGTGCTCAGGCCCCCAGATAATCCTGCCCTCCAGGTTTCTCCAAGATGCATAAAGTCCCGGCTGTGCTTGGTGCCTACAAATAGCTGAAAACTCAGTTGGAGACAAGTGTAGGTTGAGTGATATGGGTATGAACAAAGCCAGTGTGGTGTGGCTGTGGGTGACCCTGAGAATGAGTGAGCAGAGTGTGGGAGGGCAGGTGTCCCTGTCCTCTGCCTTGTCAGGCCACACCTGGGGTCAGTGCTGGGCATCACCCTTCACATGGGGGAGTGGCAAAGGGAGCTTGGGCAGGAGTGATACACCCAGAAGGAAGGTTGGAGGTGTTCAAGACATGTCATTAAAAAATAGCTGAAGGAATAGGATCTGGACTCTAAAGAGGACCACAGATGTCAGAAGGGGATACAAGCAGTACTGCTAACACTAATGATAGTATCAGCTCACATTTATTCAATGCTTAAACATTTATATGTAGTTCTCAGATTACCCTACCAGGTATGTATCATTATGATCCTCATTTTATAGATGAGAAAAATTATAAGTGAATTATGAATTTGAATTTCATTAGAAGGTGATGCCAGGAAAATGGTGCTTGTTAGCATGAGGCAGGCAGAAAGAGGAGTTTTCTGAGGGAGCTCTCCAGAGGAAGGTGGTAAGGGCAGATGGAGGGGAAGGAAAATAACCTGAATTGAACATATACCATATGCTGGACATGGCTTTGGGAAATTTCCGTGTATTATTTGCTGGTCCTCACAGCTGTGTAAGAACAGAATTATCACTCCCATTTTACAGATGAGGGAAATGAGGCCCAGGGATGTTACATAAATCGTCTGAGACCTTTCCACCAGTAAGTGATAGCCCAGATTTGAATTCAGCTATTTTTGTCTCTCACGTCCATTGTCTTTGCAACTTAAACAAAGGTGACAGCACACAAATGGTCCTGGGGCACAGGTAACAGGCTGGCTCTCTGCTATGCACTCCTAATTCAGCCTGAATTTTACAAGTTCCTATGTTTCATTGCTCATCTCTTCCACTAGCCTGCAAGGAGCATTTGGACAGGGACCACATTTATTTTGGTCAATGCTGTATTTCTAGTGCCCAGAAGTATTTGAAGTAATAGCAGTAGAGATCTCTTATTATGACAGGGTAAGCTAAACAGAAGATAAGAAATCTCCTATTGGGTTGTTAGAAGGGGATTCTTATTAGATTAGGGATGAATTATTGGTAGTTCTAATCCCAGCAGAGCTTCACAATAACCGGATGGAATTTTATAAATGTAGAGTTCTAGGCCCACATCAGGCCCCTAGATTCAGACTCTCCCAGAGCAGGGCCTGGGCATCTGCATTTTGTATCACCCTCAGGTCAATCCTTCTTCTTGGCCAGGTGAGGAAGCTCCCTGGGATGCAATGGAGTCTAGGGCTGACTCTGCATCATGGGTTCTGAGCATTCTTGGACACCCCTCCCTCTTCCCGCTGCCTCTCTCTGCCTGCAGGGTCTCAAGGCCAGGCCATGTGCGGGCCAGGAGCATAGATGGAGGTCTGGTGCTGAGTCAGGGCTGGGATCCTATCAGCTGGGTATTTACTGAGCAAAGTTCAGCTAGGCAACATTGCGGATCCGGGTTTAATGTATACCCAGGCTTCCGGGCTTTTGATTCAGAGGCCAGGTCTGTAGGGCCCTTATCAATGGATGATAATGGAGTCCCCACGTGTGTCCTAAGGGCCAGTGCTCCTTGCTCCTGGTGGCTGACCCAGGCCTGCCCTCCAAGGGCCCAGGGCCCTGTGCTTTAGGCCTTCTGAGTAGGCAGATTGTCACTGCCCAGCCATGGCTGCTTTTGGGCAGCTCTCCCAGGCCAGGAAGAGCCCTGTGTTTTAATGTGGTGCTTTGATAACAAAAGGCAGAGGGAAGCTTCTATCAGAAGCCAGGCTGGGCACTCTCTGGCCTAGGGCACAGGGGTAGCCACTGGGTATTGTTCTGTGTCCTGGGGGCCACGGAATACTGGGGAGCCGTCCATGGCAGCCCATTCCAGAGGTCCAGGAGAGACAAAGGAAGATGAATGGCCGCACATTTTAAATAGTCATCCAACCAATTAATTAATAAATAATTTACTGAGCTGTTTATGGACATGCTACTTGGGAAGATATAGAGAAATAAAGTACAATATCTCACCTTGAGAAGTTTAAAATCTAGTTTTGGGCATAAGAGACTTATACCAAAAGGATTACTTACATTACCTAGAGGACCGCACATTTATTGAATGCTTACTCTGTGCATGAGTTTTATACTAAGCACATGCTATAATTTCCATTTACTGTGTCAGTGACTCCTTACAACATTCCTTCAATAAGAAATTTCCCGTAAGAGGCACAGAGAGGTTCAGTAACTTGCCGAGGATCACAGAGCTAGAATGTGCCAAGAACATGTTTTGAAGCTTGTGCCACCTGACTCAGAGTCCTTGCTCTTAGGCTGTCCTTTGCTGCCCCCTATAATGAATACTAACCACGTCTGGAAGTGTTTAAGAGGAAGGAGGAAGTACAGGAGGAAGCAAATTCTGTGGGCTGCAGTGGCCAACCAGGAGGGCTGCACTAGTCTTGGGTCAGGAAGAATCAAAGGGTTGAGGACAGTGAGAGGGAATCCTGACCACGGAATCTCAAGTAAGGAGGAGGAGGTGAGAAATGCAAGGAACATGGAGAGAAGTCTAGGCAGACCTTATGGCCAAAGTCAGGGTTGATATAGTGGTTAGTGTGCTAAGTGGATAGAAAAATGGTTGAGATCACACTGTGGAGGACTTTTCAATTCCAGACTAGGCTGCCAGGCCTTAATTGCCTGGGTAGAGGGGAGCCATAGAAAGTTTGGGGCAGGAGGAGTGACAACACTGAGAGAAATATTCTAGGAAGCCTCATGTGATCCCCTGCATTAGGCATGACTTAGATGAGCAGGCAGGCCCTTGGGGAGAGTGGGCACAGTGGGGCAGGGGCTTGTCTGAGGGGACATGAGCACCAGTGACATTGCTTTCTTGCAGCCACAGCTCCAGAACAAGCCCCAGCCCCGCCCCGGCCATACCAGGGCGTCCGTGTGAAGGAGCCGGTGAAGGAACTGCTCAGGAGGAAGCGTGGCCATGCCAGTGGCGGGGCAGGGGTCACATCTACTGCGGTGAGGGGCCACTGTGGCCAGTGGTGGGCTGGGGTTCGGGGAGCCAAGGGGTAAGGGAAGATTGTACTTCCCTGCTCCATGGGATACTCACTGAGGCCACGAAGGCAGCTCGTTGCTGTGGTGCGGCTGCTGGAGAATGGACGGAGAGTAGAACAAGGCCGCGGTCCCTTGACATGGAATGAGGGGTATGGGCTGGCTGACTTGACCTGTTGAACTAAGATGTTGCCAGGGCACAAGTGAGCAAGTGACACACACATGCTGGTGTGAGTTGGGGGCTCCCCATGGGAAGAGGACAATGCCAGTTCCCTAAATGCACAACTCTCTTGCTAAAGGAAACAGGAATCCCTCAAAAGTATAGGTGGTGATGGCTGGGACATGGGTTGGGTGTTTTGTTCTAACAAGAGAAATTCTCCTATGCTCTCCTTCTCTGGGGCTCTCTGGGCTGGTATCCTGCAGAGGTCTAATTGGAGATGGCTTATCACTAATCCTGGTTTTATCTTCTTCCCTTTAGGTGGTGTTGCCACATCAGCCCCTGGCGACCTACACCACAGTGGGTAAGAGCTCCCCTCAGCCCTGGCCTCCTCCAGGCCCTTCACCTGGGTGACACCAGCAGCCCTGTAATTTCCTTCTCCCCACAGGTCCTTCCTGCCTTGACATGGAGGTCTCTGCATCCACAGTATCAGAGGAGGGGGCTCTGTGTGCTGGCTGGCTTTCCCAACCCGCCCCAGCCACCCTCCAGCCCCTGGCCCCATGGACGCCCTACACTGAGTATGTGTCCCATGAGGCTGTCAGCTGCCCCTACTCAGCTGACATGTATGTGCAGCCCATGTGCCCCAGCTACACAGTAGTGGGGCCCTCCTCCGTGCTGACTTACGCCTCCCAGCCGCTCATCACTAATGTCACGGTATGTCACACAAAGGCATTGCTGCTCCAACTCATGCAGAGGGCACCCTTTAGAATGTGGGCTGACTTTCTGACCCCTGATCTTCCTTGCTATTGATTCCCAGGATAACTAGGTCATCTAAGCCTACCCTGTGTACCAGGGAGGCCTGCTTTTATCCTCACTGACCTAAAATACCTTTCACAAAGGAGGCTTATAGCCTCCCTTGTCATGCCCAGTGCTGCTGTGGGTTGGGACAGGGCTCCCCTTCTCTTCCCTAAACCTCCTTGGCTGCTCCAAAAGCAGGGCATCTCGTTCACAGGTCTAAGCTTTCAGTGAATGGAGTACAAAGTGAGATCTGGGTGGGGTCTCATGCCAGAGCCATCATTTTCTTTCTATGTATCTAAGATAACTTAGAGGGTGATAGTTCACTTAACAAAGGGATTGTCCAGAAGATTTTTAGGCTAAGCAACAGGTGACACAACTTTGTAGAAAATGACTTTTGATGGAGTGAGACCCACATGCAGTATAATATTTTGCATACCACCTCTAGTGTCAGACTGCCCAAGTTCAAATCCTCACCCCTTCACTTACGACCTGTGTGATCTTGGGCTGAGTGATGTAATTTCTCTGAGCTTCAGTGTCCTCATCTGTGAAATGGGAATACTAACATGATGTCAGGATCAAATGGGACCCTGCATGTTTAGGGCTTAGCATAGTTCCTGGCATACAGAATGCACTCAAGAAATGTTAGTTATTATGATTATCTTAAAAATGACCCACAACATTAACCAAGGGTTGCCTTCAAGTGCCGGACGGGAAAGAATGGGCCTGCTACCTCAGGAATGGAGAAAGGAAGAGAAATAGTTTCATGTGAATGGTACCAGTCCAGCTGAAGGAATAGGAATTCCCCAAGTGTTCAGAGGAGAGCAGGCCTGTGAGTACAGCTATATGTGGCCCCCATCCAAGGAAAGCTGTAGGAGGCAGTGCTGGGGCCCTGTGAGTAGTTGCAGAGCTCCTACTTGATGGTGAAGCTTGCTTTGGTTCCCCATGTCCCCTCCATCTCCCCCAAGGGTCCAGTGTTGCCCTGATGCGCCAGCCCTTCAAGCACTATCCAGGCATGGCCCTGAGGAGCCCTCCCCCACCCGGCCCACCTGGCTGCCAGCAAACCAGTTGTGGTGCTGACAGATGGTAGACAGGAAGGAGTTAGCTCAACACCTTTTCCTGGGAACTCATTGCCATATCAGGGGGCCTTGGGTGGTGGTGGAGAATGGGGTGGACATAATAGTTCCCAGTTATTTCAATCCCAAGGATTTTTTTCATTGTTTATCCTTTCATCAGCCACCCCACCTTCTGCTTTGAAAGGTTCTGCATATCAAACTGTATGTATTAAGAAATAATTTATTTGTTTTGCCACTTTGTAAATTAACTCATCAAAGTTGGTTAGAGCTACTAATCAGCATTCTTAGTCAGCAGGAGATAAAGACGTATTATAGCACAGGGTTGGTGTACTTCTATCCCTGAGTATAGACAGACCTCAACAGGTTTATGACTCTAAAAAGTAGGATCCCCATTTGGATTTTTGAAACACTGAAATAATAAGGCTTTGTTGGGAGGCTGGAAGGCCTCTGAGACCCTTTCTCTACTCCATCATTCTACAGAAAAACACCCTGAAGTCTCGCTACTCAAACTAGCACAGCTGCACAGGTATCACCTGGGATCTGATGGCAGGATCCCAGCTCCATCCCCACTCCCAGGCATCTGGGTACCAGAAAAGATCCCAGAGACTGAAATAAACTCTTCCCTAATGACTCTCATTGTTTATTCTCAAGGCAGAGTGGCAACTGGAGAGAGAGATGATGGGGGCAGCAGGGGCAGCAGGGGGAGATTTGGGCCTTTCTTGCATCATTCTATGCAGGGACCTTCCTCTTCCACCTGCTTCCTTAGCTGTGGAAGATAGTTTGGGGTCTGCCTCTCTTGCAGGCTTGTAGGGTGGTCATTGAGAAGGCGAGAGGTATTGTTTGTAGTGCACCTGAGAAAATGCTCCTGACCTTTGGAGGTCCCTGGGAGAGCCATGGGAGGCCTGGCCCAGAGGTGGAAGGGGATGAGCATTTGGAAGCCTCTAGCAGCTGTAAGGGAAGCCAAGTCCGTCAGCAGAGCAGGGCTTCCCTGGTCCCCAGGTCTGGCCTGGCACCCCTGTGCCATTCACCACCAGAGGGGTTGGAAGGTGAGGGATGCTGGCTCACGTGGACCTTGGGATGCCAAAGCTGCTTTATGGGGACAGGATTGTCCTAGTGTCTGGCAGGACAGCAGCCACTTTGTGATAGAGCTACTATGCTACACAGCAGGCTTGCTGTTAAACATGCTGTATTTTTATTGATTTTTCAGATGTACATTTTTCCCCCACATTTTAATATCTCTGAAATCAGGACGCATCTTATATTTAATGAAATCTGGAAAAGTATCTCTAATTCACTCAGCCCTGTGCTGTTAGTCTTGTTTGTGACCTATGTTACAGATGAGAAAATGGAGGAAATAGCATAAAGCAAAAACAAATAGCTAGTGAGTGACAGAGTCAGGATTCCAGGTAAAGTCCTGCTTCTTCCTTTGGGGAGGCGTTGAGCAGGGGGAGGTGGAGCGCCTTAGAGGGAGGCAGCAGGAAAGGGCTGAGTTGAGGGGGAAATAGTGACCCTCATGAGGACAAGGATGGGCAATGGATGCCCCAGGGCTGCTAACCCTCAAACTTGTGTCTCCCCATCACAGACGAGAGCTGCCGCCACACCAACAGTGGGGCCACAGCTGGAGGGCCCCGAGCACCAGGCGCCCCTGACCTATTTCCCATGGCCTCAGCCCCTGTCCACGCTGCCCACCTCCACCCTTCAGTACCAGCCTCCAGCCCCAGCTCTGCCCGGGCCCCAGTTTGTCCAGTTCCCCATCTCCATCCCCGAGCCAGCCCTTCAGGACATGGAAGACCCCAGGAGACCCGTCAGCTCCCTGACCATCGACAAGCTCCTTTTGGAGGAGGAGGATAACGACGGCTACACGCTCAACAACCCGCTGTCTGTGGAAGGCTTTTAGGGCTGGCTCCCACCCGAGAATCCTGTCCCTGAAACTGGGATTTTAAATTGAGCCTGGAATTCATCCTCAGATTCATATTTGTTTGGAGTAGTCATTTCGTTACCACATTTTCTATTCAAACTAAAACTGTAGACTTTCATTCCTTCCTTCCTTTGTCCCTCTCTCCCTCCCTCCCTCCCTTCATCCATTCCAGCCTCCCCCCTTCCTTTTCCTTTCCCATTTCTTTTTCCATTTTGTTCCTTTATGAGTGGGAATTACAAGGATTTTACAGATAATACTGATGTCAAGTGTTGCAAATATGTGAAGCAGATGTTTTTATTTCTGCCATGCTTGCTCCCTGGAGAAGGCCCCTTCAGAGTGCCTGCTGTTTTAGCGCAGCCACAGGCCTGCTGAGCTGTCCTGGGGTCAGTGCAGCCCTGCCCTCTGTCATTCTGTGATTCGTGGGGTGACCTGCAGGAAGGTCGGTCCTGCCATTCCTCCAGGGCCAGCCCGATGCCGGAGTCCTGGAGCTGTGGGTCACCAGGGCTGCTCCTTTGTTTGCAGTTCAGAGCACTGGCCAGATTTACAGTCTAGGCAGCAGAGTTTCAAGGCCTGGGGCTCAGCGAGATGGGGGTTTGGGTGGGGGACAAAAAAGAACAGAGTGGGTAGGGGCAGGGACAGGAGGGATGGGAATGTGGGGGACAAAGGAGGGAAAGGTTGGGTTTTGGGGGGATAACGGGGGCTGAGGAATGGTTTAGCTCCAGATTACTTGGTTATTAAGAAGGCAAATAAACTCAAGAAAACTGTTACTTTAGTAGGTGGTTTTGCTGTTTTCCTTGAACATACTTGCAGGAAAAGCTGAGCTCTAGTGAAGAGGGTGATTGAAGCATCTGACTGCTTCTTCCCACGTCAGGACCCTCTGTGGAGCTGTGTGGAGGCTGAGACTCAGCAACACCCAGCAGTGGCAGGGGTCTTTGCTTAGTGCTATCACACGTGCTTCTTTAGTGTCTTAAAAGCCATGAAGCCAAGGCCTGCTCTCCAAGCACCATCCTCCCTGGCATCTTCTAGGGCCTTAGCCCGAAGCACCATTTTTATTTTTATTTTTTTACTGGAGAAACTTCAGATCTGCAGGGTCTTGACCACAGTGTCAGTGGGGGTGCTTCACTCCTGACGGTGGCTGGGTGCTGTAAGAGCTGGCACATCATCTGCTATAGACACCACTGTCGCGGTTAGGCAGCTGCATTTGTTGTGAAATTCATGCAGAAGTAATGGACTTTTCTGGGAAATGACAATTTCAGTGGCACAATTTCTTTGCCATTTTATATAAAATCTCCAGAGAAGTTACTTTTTTATGGATTTTTTTCTGTGAATCTATTTTGATTCATATTCTCAGTATCTGCTGGAACTCCCAATACAGATATCTTGAGTTACTTTTATTCAGACTTAAATTTTAGATTTAAAAGCTTCCAATTTTAGATAACAAACTTACATCTCTGTTGGTAGCAATGGTGAGTAGTCAAGGGAGATGGGATCTCAGTCCTGTTTAAAAGCCCTAGTTTTCTATTAAAAACCCCGTATGCAAGAGTTTCCAGCTTATTATTTGAGGATCTGAGAGCATGCAGAAACAATCTCCATAAGTTTAAATTGGCAAAAAAAACTACCAAAACAAATAAAGTTCTTTAAGTATTTCTTAAGATTTAAATGGTGTATTTTATTCTTTCTTATTTGAGGTAAAATGTCTCAGCTGCAGTAGCCCCTCTAGTTTTCTTCCTGGATTTTTCTACTAAGATGGCAACATTTTCAATGAGGATTTGCTCAGACTTTTCTGTGCGGAAGTATTTTATATCTTATCAAATAAAGCCCCCTTAGTTTTCAGTCTCTTGTCAGGCAGTGTCATTATAGGAAGACGCTTACACTAGTCTTACTGATTTTGCAACTTGATCTGCTGCAAAGGAAGATAAACCAGCTGCACTCTGCCTGCAGGCCAGTTCCCCCAAGCAGAACAGGCAAGGCCATAGAGCTTGGTCTCCAGGAGAGCAGGGATCTGAGGAGAGGAAGGAAATCTTTTTAATTCTATTGTTCTTCCTGTTATTCATGTTAAATGAGTGAATCCTCATGATGCTGCATGTCCAGGGATAAGTTCAACCACTGGCATTTCCACTAGTCTCAACCCAGGAGCATGTGACATGCTGCCTATGTGCAGAGGAAGCCATCTCCTAGGGGCAGACATCACAATAAAATGGAGATTCAAGAAGCCATCCAATCCCCTCTAACACCAGTCCCTGGAGTGAGTAACAGTTTGAAGGGAATCTCCTTTTCCTGGTGGTTTTCTGAACTCACTGCCCTCATTGCTAATTTTTACTAGGGTAATTGTATTTTTAATGATCCAGCTTATTCTGCCACTTGTTTTGTTTCCAGATGTTTGGAGACAATAATATGTCCAGTTACTTAGCTCACTTTGGACTGTCACCACCATTTTCTTTTTTCTTATTCTCTATGAGGATCATAAGGCAGAAAAAAAGACATGGAAGGAAAGGAATTGAGGGTTTTTTTCCTCCAGCTTTACTGAGGCTCAAATGTAGGAAAAAATGTTTTAAAAGTGCACTTTGCATTACTCAGCCTCTTTTGTGATAGAAGTGTGGCCCTCCTGGTCTGCAATGTGAAGAGAGTGGCCAGCTTGTTGTAGATTGGTGCTTTACAGGTTCTGATCCATAGCCTGTCCATTTCCAGCATGAAACAGGGGAGAGAGTATGTGGAAATATGAATATGTGGAAATATGAAGAAGCTGGACATCTACAAAATAATATAATCACTGACCAAGTTGCTCAAATGTTCCGAACATTAGTGTGTACCCATCATTAAGTGGAAGTTTGAAGACATGTTCAAAGCTAAACATGAATTTCTTGAAATCAGAAATCATAGATAATATTTTGTAGTAACTTATTTGTAAATCAAATTTGAGGCATTCAATAGTTCCCCATTGCATTGAAATAATTTGGGAGATTCTCTATTACATTCCATTTAGGAAGTACTGATATAGATTTTTGTAATTGATTAAAGTCTCCTTTATTAGACTTACAGACACATGGTGCTTCTCAAATGTTTTTTCTGAATGCTTAGAAACTTTTATAAGCTGTTGTTCACAATCTATTTGTCAGTTCTTCCATGGACAGTTATGGCTTCTGTGTAAGGGTTTGAAATTATTTTTATTAAAATTTTTTAATTAAATTAAATTAAATTAATTAATTTAATTAAATTAAAAAATTTTGGTAAGAACATTTAACATGAGATCTTCCTTCTTAACAGATTTTTAAATGTATTGTTAAACATAGGCACAATGCTGTACATCAGAACTCTAGAACTTATTCATCTTGAATAACTGAAGTGTTATATCCATTGATTAGTAATGCCTCTTTTCCCACCCCCCCCCCAGCCCCTGGCTACCACCATTCTATCCTTTGCTCCTATGAGTTCAATTATTTGAACTATCTTATGTAAGTGTAATCATGTCCTTCTATGACTGCCTTATTTCACTTAGCATTATGTCCTCAGTAGATAAACAAAATGTGATATACATATACAATAGAATATTATTCAGCCTTAAAAAAGGAAATCCTGCAATATGGTACATCAGTGAACTTTGAGAAGGGTGAATTTATTGAATATGTATTACTGACTGCCAATTCTGGGCTAAGCAGGCATAAATTATTACAGATTTGTGCTTTGAAGTAGTTTTCTATCTTAGTGATCTCTTTGTAGTATTAGTATCCATTCTTATATACGTATATTTAGTTATTTATAAATCATATCCCTGAACTACTCCATGAATATAATATCTATTATAAGACAGTGACAATAATGGAAATTTTAAAGATGAAGTGAATTATATAAAATAGATAATATTTTAACTAATGATTTCATTTATTAATAGTATAAAAGTCCTTTGACCTCATTAACTACAAATAATTTAGAAGAAGAAATGTTACTGAATATGTTTCATTCCTTTTTAAAATCTTTGTGATATACTCAGATATAATAGTCTAAATTAAAACACTCAAAGTATTTGGAAAATTTTTAAACAATCTGAAAACATTTTACTTCTACCCTTTTTTTTTAAAGTATGAAAATAAGAGAGTTTTTGTAGTTGACACACACATGTTGCTGTTAGCAACGATATCACATGATGACAGAAACATTCCTAAACATCTACTAAATTTCCACTTTCTAAGTGTTTTCCCTATTGTATAAGTTTTGAAAAGCACCATTAAAATGTCATCTTTACCTTGATGGACCAGATTAAATGCAAATTCTGTTTGTTTTAAAAAAAATCTGTAGGTAGCATATTTTGGACAGTCAACTTATCAACCAAAAAAATGTCAACAAGCAGTATGATTATATTTGTATTAAGAAATATATATGTATAAAATTTATTTTTAAGTTAGACAGTTCTTTGAAGTCTTTTGCCATGAGATAATCAGTGATTCTCTTTGTGGTACAAAAGTCTCATTTCCATATAAATATTGTATCATTTTGTCTGTAAAGGTGTGTGTCTGTAAGGCTAATCACACTGACAATCATCCTGTAAACCTCCGTAGGTTGCAATATGATAGAAGTGAATGAACTGAACGAGGGCACCCCTACCATCTCCCCTCCTCTCGTGTATAACTTCCTTTTGTTCTGGAGACACTCTCAGAACCACGGGTCACACATAACGAAGGGGGCGGCAGGTTAATCCACACTGGGGTGACAGTCCATCCTGGTTTTCTGGGACTTCGCTGGATTTGGCATTGAAAGTCTTGAATTTGAGGAAATCCTTCAGTCCTGGGCAAACTGGTATATATGGCCACCTCAGTCAATATATTAAATACAAATAGATCTTAATTTCTTATAAATTAGTAGTTTCTTTCTGTGCCCCCAATGGATTGTCTCATACAATCCCTAGGATACATGCACCCCACTCTGGAGTTTGTATTAGAGATTCTTGCTTGCAAGTGTTCTCCCTAAAATCTCCTCAGGGTACTTCATGAAGGAAGCTGCCTCGGGCCTGAAGAACCCACCATGATGTGTCTTAAGTCAGCACCAGCTCTGGGAACACCAGTGGTTCTGCCAGAAATGATCCTCTTATTTCTCATTTGAGAGAATGTGTAGTAGTAGCATGAGATACATAGTCCTTACACTCTCCCGTAAAAGTAAAATCAAGTTCTCACAAAAGGTTTTCTTTATTCAGTCTAGTTCTAAAGTGACACCTGTATTGATATGACAATGCCAGCTCATCTGGGAACATCCTCAGAGGAAGGACGTTTTTCATATGGTCAAAGTGTCAGTTTACCCAATTCAACTAGGTGGGAAGCTGTAACAGCAATTCTCAATCTGGACTGTACAGTAGAATAATTTGAGGAGTTTCAAGATCCTACTGTCCAGACTGAGCCTTAGATCAACCAAAACAGAATTGCTGGTAGTGGGAACCAAGCTTCAGGAGTTTTTAGAACTCTCCAGTGGATTCCAATGTGCAGCCAAAGCTGTGAACCACTGTTCTTCTACCCTTCTCTCAGGCTCGTTCACTTGTCAAATGACATTACTATGTCATCTGAGGCAGTGGAGTGCTGTGGAAAGAACAGTTTGGAGCAGACCAAACTAGGATTGAATGGGGATAATGTATGTGATAATATAATTACAGTGTCCAATGTAATGTCTGAGATACCACAAACCTTCCATAAATGTTATTTCTTCATAAGTAGGAGGTTAGAAGTTCTTACCTTAAACTTGTAAAATTTAAAAACAACTCACAAATATGCTAGAAACACTTTAAAAACAAAATTTTAAGGCAACTTAGTTTTCTTAGAGATGAATTAAAATAGAATCTCCTGGCTGCAGAATAATTTACCTTACTGTTTACAGCAGTTTATTTTTATCTGTTTTAGGTCTGAAGTGTGATTATCTTTCATATACCTAAATAATGTAGTTGTCATAAACTCTACCATAGTAGTTACCACAGTTATTAAAATTAGAATGTACAGACAGACTTACCAAAAACCCTGTATATCCTTCTGGGAAAGTTTAATTCAATGACATAAGTTCATCAGGAACCTGTGTGTTGGCCCCATCCATGGTCCAGGTGGACTGGCAAGCTGGGAAGCAGCAGAGAGAGGAACATCTACCAGGGGCTGAATTCCTCAGAATTATTCTTTGAATTCACCAGCAAAAGTTTGGTATTACATGTCAATGTTACTTTTTTTTCCTACCCATCATTTTATTATGAAAATTTAAAAATGCACAAAAGTTTAAGGAATTGTACAGTGAATAGCCATATATGCACTACCTAGATTCTACAATTAACATTAATCTCTAGTTTATCATAAATTTAATCTATCCATTATTTCTTCCTTAATCTGCCTTATATTCAGATGCATTTCAAAATGAGTTGCAAATATCAGTACACTTACCTCTAAATACTTTAGGGTGCATATATTAGACTGATATCAGGTAAGGGTTGTTATTTTTTGTGAGGCCAAATTTACATACAGTGAAACAAATTCAGTGAGTACACCTGTGTAACTCAAATCTCTGTCAAGATATAAACCATTATTGTCAATGGGGGGAGTCTAGTAAACATAATGTTGCTCATGTAATTGTAGATTAAAGATACCAAAAAAAAAAGATATAAACCATTACTACTGATACCCAAATTCCCCCATGCCCCTTTTCAATCTCCACCACCTCCTTAGAGCTAACCCACCATTATTTTTTCACCATAGATTAATATTGCCTGTTGTAGAATTAACATGAATGGAATCACACAGTTTGTACTGTCTTGTATAATTATTCTTCACCCAGCATATTATTTTTTATATTCATCTGTATTGTTGCATATATAGGTAGATTTTTTATTGCTGAGTAATATTCCACCAATATACTACAGTTTGTTTATCCAGTTTCCTATACATTGACACCTGGGCTGTTTCCAGTTTTCAGCTATCATAAATATATTTGCTAAGAACATTCTTGTGCAAGTTGGCTTATTTTTCATGTGTTGTATACTTATGTTTTTATTAGTCTTAGGAAAATATCTAAGAACTAAATTACTGGATCATTCAGTAGGTGTATGTTTAATTTCATAAGGAAACTGCCTGTTCTTTCTCCACAATGGTTGTGCCATTTTACTCCACATCCTTGCCAGCATTTAGTGTATCTCACTTTGGTTTTGATTTGCATTTCTTTGGTGACTAATGATATGAATACTTTGTCCTATACTTACTTATTGTTCAGTTATCTTTCTTTATGAAATATCTGTTCAAATATTTTGCCCATTTTTAATAGGGTAATTTGTCTTCTTTTTATTGAGTTATATGAGCTCTTTATATATTCCAAATACAATTCCTTTGTCAGATATACATTGTGTGGATATTTTGCCCCAGGCTGCAGCTTGCCTATTCAATTTTTCTAATAGTCTATTTTGATTGAGAACAGACTTTTACATTTGATGCAGTATAATGTATCTCTTTTTTCCTTTTATGGGTGTTTATTTCTGTGTCCTATCTGAGAAACCTTTGTCAAACCCCCAGGTAGTAAAGATATTACCCTATTTTCTTCTTGAAGCTTGGTAGTTTTATGATTTACATTGAAATCTAAGATCCACTTTCTTGGTGTGGTATGAGATAGGAGTCATTTTCTTTTTCTTTTTTCCCCTATGTGGATATTTGGTGTTTCTAAAACATTGGTTGAAAAGCCTTTTCTTTCTCCACTGGATTTCTCTGATGTTTCTGTTGGCATTAAATGACTATACAAGTATGATTCTATTTCTGGACTTTCTTTTCTGATATGCAGATACATTTACCTATTCTTATGCCAGAACAATTCTGTCTTAATTAGTGTAGCTTTATAGTAAATCTTGGAATCAAATATGTTAGTCTAAGTTTGTTGTATTTTCAAGAGTACTTTGAATATTTTAGGTCTTTTTGATTTCCATGTAAATTTTAGAAACAGCTTGTCAATTCCTCCAAAAATAAAAAGCCTGGTGAAATTATAATTGGGATTGCACTAAATTTGTAGAACAATTTGTAGATAATTGGCATTTTAAAACACTGCACCTTCCAATTCATGTATGTGCTATATCTCTCCATATATTTAGGAGCTTTAAATTTTTTCTCATTAAGGTTTTATAGCTTTCAGTGTACTAATACTACACGTTTTAAAAATTTATTCCTAAGTATTTTATGTTTTGATGCTATTTTAAGAGCAATTGTATTTTTAAATTTCATTTTCTAATTGCTACTATTAGATAAAAAGATAATTAACATTTATGGATTTATTTTATATCCTAAAATCTTGATTAACTCATTTATTGGTCCTTAGGATTTTATAGGTAAACATGCATGTCTGAGCAGAGATTTTGCTTCTTTCTTTCCAATCTGATGGATTATTTTCTTTTCTTGTTTTATTGCATAGGTTAGGATCTACAGTAAAATGTTGAATATAAGCGGTGAGAGGCAATATACTTGCCTTATTCCCAATCTTATAGAGAAACCATTCAATATTTCACCATTATGTGTGATATTAGTTATAGGTTTTTTAAGGATTCCCTTTGTCAGATTGAAGAAACACCCTTTTTCTAATTTGCTGAGTTTAAAAGGTCACAATAGTGCTTACTTTTTCTTATGATTTTTTTATCCACTGAGGTAATCATGCAGTTTTTCTCCTTCATTCTGTTAATATGGGAATTACATTTAGAGGTTTTTTTGAGAGTTAAATTAACCTTGTATTCCTGTGATAAATCTCAGTGGACATGATATAACTTTTTTTTGGTAAAAATTTTTCATCTTTGTTCATGAGGGCTATTGGTCTGTAATTTTCTTTTCATGTAAAGCCTGTGTCAGGTTTTGGTGTCAGGTCATGCTAGTCTCACAAAATGAGTTGGGAAGTATTCTCTATTTTCTATAATAGTTTGTATAAGATTGATGGCAATTTTTCCCTGAAATCCTTGATATAATTTACAAGTGAAAGTATCTGGGCATATAGCTTTCTTTGCAGGAATAAACATTTATGACACATTTAATTAGGATTTCTCAACTTTAGTACTATTGGAACTTTTGCCTGGGTAATTCTTTGTTGTGGGAGTCTGTCCTATACATTGTGTGTGCTTAGAACCAAATCCGACCTTTACCCTCTAGATGCAGGTAACTCTGTCTTAGCCAGCTGTGACATCAAAAATGTCTGCAGATATTGGCAGATGTCCTCTAGGAAATATGATGTCTTCTGGTTGAGAATTATATTTTATCCATATTTTAAAGATATATCCTAAGGTCACTGATTTTTCTTTTAATACCTTTCCTAATATACATATTTAAATTGATAAATTTCCATTTAATACTACCTTAGCTGTTTTCTACATATTTTGATATATTGTATTTTCATTATTATTCAGTTAGGAATATTTTCTAATTTGTCTTGTTATTTCTTCTTTAGCCTATGGGTTATTTACATGTGTTTTGTGCAATTTCCAAGTATTTTGGCATTTTCTAGATAACATAATATTACTGTTTTACAATTTAATTTCATTGTGATTGGATGTATTCTGTAAGAATGCAGTCTTTTAAAATGTATCTAAACTTGTTTTATGGACCAACATTAAAAGACTTTCTTGGTGAGCATTCTTTGTTCTCTTGGGAAAAAAAAGCCAAATTCTGCAAATTGCTGGATGTATTGTTCTATAAATGTTTATTTTGTTAAGGTAGCTGAGTGTTACTTAGATCTTCTATGTATTTACTGATTATTTTTCTCTAGTTAGTCTATCAGTTGCTGAAAGGAAGGTGTTATGTTAACATTTCTGTGCTTGTGAGTTTATCTCCATTTAATCCTGTTGATTTTTGATTCATGTATTTTGAGTCTCTGTTATTAGGTGCATACACATTTATGGTTGTTATGCCTTCTTTATAAATAGATGCTTTTATCATGATGAAATGCCCCCTTTATCTCTGGTCATACTGTTTATTTGAAATCTATTTTATTTGATGTTAATATAACCACATTAGCCTCCTGATGCTTACTATTTGCTAAATGGTATTGCTGTTCATTTGTAAGTGGAAATAAAAATACAGTATTTTATATCTATAGTCCATTATTTATGAAACTATTTAGCTTCTATGCTCTTCTTTGATCTTCATATCAATCTTAACAGGAAAATGATGATGTTACCTCCACTTTACAGAGATGAAACTGAGTCCACAGGAATTGAGTGATTTTCCCAAGAGCATGGTGGTTAGTGAGCACCAGAGCCTGGTTTCTGTCTTACCCCAATGCCTGGATTTTGGGAGTATCCTGATGGGCTTTTCTCCATAGATCAGGTGGAAGGAGAACTGAGGGGCAGATATGGGAAGCCATGTGGGGAAGGTGGCTCGTTCTCTGCCATCTAAAGACAGGGATGCTCACAGTGCCACTCTGGGGCTCAAGGTAGGCGATGAAGAAAGAGCTTTTTGTTATTAAGGTGGTGACATATTGTCACATAGAGTGAATGGAATCATCAAGATCTCTGAGTATTAGAGGAGAGGCTGGGCTGTGAGCACTGCTGCTACGACCCACATGTTATGAGCATCAGCTATTTGTCTTTACTATGTTACATGTAATACAGTTTGCCTGGAGGCAGAAGGATGGATACAATGATCTCTAGTTGGCTGCCTGGCCTTGGAGTCCATGACTACTTCTGTGGAAGCCATAAAAGAAGCTGATGTCTCAAGCTGCCATTCACCTGGGGAGATGGACCTTCCCTGAAGGAGCTCTTCCTTGCTTCTCACCCAGCAGTCTAAGTCCCAGGCAGCCACCCTGTTGGTCTTCCTGGGGCTTGGCTGCTCCAGCTGGACACAGGAGCTCAGCTATGCAAATAACAGTTACAAGTTTCTATTTGTACCTTTTGCTTTTAAACTTCCAATGCCCACCATAAGGGAATCTGTCTAGGGAATTTTGACAATAAGTTTTGTTTGTTGTTCATTTGTTTTTTTGTTCAAGTGGCAAATTTTATAACTCTTAGACATGAACTTGTGATTTTATTAAATAATCCTAGCTTTGTTACAGCTATTTTTCAAACAGAAAAGTTGCTTTGCCTTTGTTTGCCACCTAGTCTACCTCACTTCAATCACTGCTATTCCTGAAATAAGCTGTGGACCTTCCCGCCTCTTTCTTTCCTGTTGTCTCAACTTCAATGCCCAGTTCAAATACTACCTTCTCTGAGAGACTCCCACCATCTGGTCAGTCAGCGTAAAGGTCCATTGAAGGAATCCTCCCACCTTCAGTGAGCCCTAAGCATCCCCTGGAGGAAACACATTCCCCTTCAAAAGTTCTGGGAAAGCAGGATTTGGGCCTCAAACCCACTGTATGGACAAACCTGTTGGATGAGTTGTGTGTCTGTCATACCAGTACTGAGCAGTCACCCTCTGTCATGAGGCTATCATGTCCTGGGAAAACTCTGCATTGATCAGGGGTGTCTGTTTTCACTCTAAAAGGGCATGGAAAGAGTTAAGTGGTTAGGCGATTCTCCTGTGGCATGGTAATTTCTGGAGAATCCTGTCACACATAGTTTGCGTATTGCAGACTTACCTCCTGGACTAAGCAGTGTACTCAATCCCAGTGCAAACAAACTCCAGCTGTGTTACCCTCTGAGGCTTGGGGGCTGACTGGACCATTCCTGGGAGCTCTTTCAGGAGGTCACCCTTGCCCTCTACAGCCACAGGGACAGCAAAAGTACACAGAGACAGAGAACTGTTCATGTCTCGTGTGAGAATTTTGCTGGAGGTCACTCTCACTCCTTCTCTCCACACTGGGTGAGGGGTGAGGTGAGGAGTTTGAAAGGGGCGGAGACAGTTGAGGGGCTTTTCAGTCTAGTTCCATGTTACCCCTTTCATCTGTAGGCTTCTTCCTGACCTGGTAGATGTTCGAGGTCATCTTCTCCTGTGACCCCACAAAGCTTTTTATTAATTAGTAAACACGTGCACAGTGCTTACTATGAGCTAGGTGCTGCTCTGAGTACTTTACAGGTACTTCACAGTACTTCACAGCTCATTTCATCCTATAGTAACCTCAGAAGTCCCACTCTGGGATCTGTGACTGGCTAGGAAATGGCCTATGAGGTTGGATATATCTAGTTTCAAATACTGGTTCTATCATATAAGAGGCTGTGTGACCAAGGGACACGGTGCTTGGTGCCCCTCTGCCCTAGTTTTTTCATCCAGAAAATGGGTCCTCAAAGGATTGTCATGAAGATAAGATGAGATAATATAATATATGCAAAGCACTTAGCCTAAGGCCTGGCATCTTGAGTGGCTGGTGGCTATGATAACAATGAGAGAGAAAACTTGATCTCTCAGAGATTCCTCCCTGAAGCCTACAGGATCTGATGTGAAAATATTGTCCCCTGAACCATCTTCAGTGTTCTATAGACATGTGGCCCCCCTTTCACTGAACTCTGCAACTCCAGCAGGGTGTGAGCAGGGTTCCCTCCTATGTGGGGACCCCCATCCCCTTAGGCAATTTGCTGCTTGTTGAGGGGTGGAAGGGAACAAGTGATGGCATTGAATCTCCCACCAGGAGAGTGTTGCAGTTACTGTCTAACCAGAAAACTCAATCCTGTGCATCTGTGCTTCTGATCAGATTCACTTCTCTGCCAGTGGGAACAAAACCTCTGACTTACCACAGAGCAGGGACCCTATCGGAGGGAATCACAAGAGCCAGCCCTTCTGAATATCCAACCCTCCTTATCTATAGTGATCCCTGCCATCCGAAGTCGTTCTTGGGGGAAGACCCTGCTCGGCGCAGTCAACAGGGAGACCTAGGGTGTGGGGCTACTCCCTGCTCATTTCTTGGGAGATAGTGTATTCTACCTGACCCTTTAGCAGTGGGTAGGGACACAGGGGTCTTGAGCAGGGAGCTGGGATGTTCCCAGAGAAGACACAGTGAAAAGCCAGGGGTCCCAGATGGCACAGAATAGTCTGAAGGCCCCTTGTGACCAGGAGCACAGCAAGCTAGGACTGATGATAACTTTTGCCCCTTCAAAATGTCACCTCAGGCTGGCCCTTTCTCTTGGGTCTGGCATTCTTGACAATCTGAGAGCCAGCAGGCCCTTCTGCACCACACCGGAAGGGCCTGGCTCTGGTCAGCAGCCTCAGGCACGGGGATCAGCTCCCAGCCCTTTCCGTCTCCCAATCTCCACCACCCCACACCTGCAAGGTGACCTGCAGGACACCATTAATGAGTAATTTATTAAGTCCTGCAGGTAACATTCCTGCTATTCACCCTCAAACCTCAGATAGCTAAAGGAGACTTTTAGTTTAGGGTTTAAGAATTTGGAAAATCTATTTTACCGAGGACTATGGGTTTGGATTTTATGTATTTAGAGCAGTTTCTTTGCAGAGATGGCTCATGAGAAACTCTGTGGCATGTGGAGTGCAAAGTACATTCCTCCCTGCGCAGCTCGTCAGCGACCGGGTTCCATTGAGTCAAGATAAGGCAGGCAGCGCTATTATCAATATTTAATCAGGATACAAAGGATTCGGCTCTGTAAAAGCAACACTCAGGACCTGTTTGCAGAATCTGGCTAAGTGTCAAGTAAAGTACTAGTCCCTCCCTCACTTTAAGGGCAAGATTACAGTGTCCCTTTTCCCAAAGTCAGTTGCAGGAATTCAGATGAATACACCCTACTGTGTAGCTCCCTCCTAGACTCCTACATCTCTAATAGTTTGCTGGGGCTTTCTGCTTGTGGAGGGACAGAGCCTAGAATGTAGCCCTTATTCTCTGTGAAAAAGCCCCAAGTCTTCTCACCAGAACCTTCCCAGACTGCCTTTTGTGGTCCTGACCTGCTCTGTCCACTGTCCGGAATCAGCCATTACTCAGTAGGGCCAACTAAGTGGTGGCCCTACAGGAAGGAAGATGCTCTCTTTTAGTTCTTCTTTTCTAATTCTAAATGACTTATTCTAGGGATTCGGTCTTCCTGGGGGTGAACTCCTGCCCTCAGAGCTAAGGGGCTCTGCTGTGCTGGGGATAGAACCTTAGACAGTCTGAGGCCAAGTCCTGGGCCTCAGGCCCTGCTTCCATAAACCACCTCTGATCTCAACAGAAGCCTTGCTGTCCAGCCAGCTTTATTACTGGATCTTACTTGCCTTTGCATTTCTTCTCTCTTGGTTTGTATGTGTGCATGTAGGGCTGTTGGAGTTCATGAGCTGTCGATATTTCCGAGAGGAATTCTGCAGCGGTGATGGGATATCGAGTGCTACCCAGCACAGTTCTGCCAGTGCCACCACATGAACCAAAGTTCCTCACAGGTCTTTAGAAGCATACAATTTACCAGTCATCAGTGATCACTTACTCTCCAGGCAAAGGGTTAAGTGTTTTATCCATTACTTCATTTAATTCCTTACTACACTTGTGACTATGTGTTTTTATCAACTTCATTTTATAGATGAGGCTAAAGAGACACAGAGACATTAGTAACTTATTTAAGGTTACATGCTATTGAGCGATCAAGCCACGAGGGAAGCCAAGATCTGTTTTAGTTTGCACTGCATTCTTTAGCACCATATGCTACCATTTCTTTAATGTAAATAATTAAGTTTTATTTTAAATTTACTATAATTGCACAAGTAACACATGAGTATGTCATTCTTGTGAAAAATTAACCATATGAATAGAATCCCCTTTGATTCTATTATGTGTCCTTTTTATGTCACTTTTCCTCACTCAGTGGGTATTATGTTTGGCTAACATATTTCAGACACTGTCCTATATATATATATTTACATGCATAGAAAACACCAGCATCACTTGCTGTTCATTAATGCATGGAATCATACTTATAAGCAACATTCTGGAGCTTTTTATTTCACTTCCCAATTTGTCTTGACTTTCTTCCTATGTAAGCATATGTAGATTAATCCATTCCTTTCTACTACTGCCTAGAATTTTATATTATGGGTATTTACCATAGTTTTCTGTTTTCTGTTTTTTTTTTAATTGCTCTACTGGTGAACATTTGAGTTGTTATCAAATTTCCATTATCATGATGTTTTAATGAAGATCCTTGAACATCATGCCTTGTGAACTTTTGTGAGTATTTTTCTAGAGCAGAGGAAGTGGAATTGCTGTCTGATAGAATATGCAGATTAGGAATTTTAATAGACACTGACAAATGATTCTCCGAAGTGGCTGCACCAATGACTAACTTTTAACAATTGCTACACACATGTTCGGGAAAGTACCCTCTCTCCAAGAGAACAGCACAGGAGCAAGTGGGCTTAAACAGCAATAGGACCTACACAGGCAACAGGCGGTGAGAGATTTGGGCTGTAGCCTTAGAGCCTTCTAGCTGCATGGGCGACAACTCCTCTGAGCCTCACTGTTCACATCTGCCAAATGGAGACAACAACCTCATTAACTCAAAGGGCTGTTGTGGGGATTAACTGAGATGATCCATGAAAAACTCATACATATGGTCATGTGCATATGAAGCACTTGATGACACTTATGATTAGTTACATGGGAAGGAAACAAGGACAAGGGAGACTCGGGGCTGTTTCCTGGAAAATCTTGAGGGAGAGCAAGCTCACAGCTGCACTGGGCCCGGGTGCTGTCCCCTAGTGGCAGAGGACTAGATGACATGGCATTAATGTCCAGCCAGTTTCAAAGCAGCACTGTAAGCCACAAACCATGACTTTGAGCTTGATAAGCCAGCCTAGGAAAGGTAGAAGTTCACACAGCATGGACATGCATTACCTTTTTATGAAAATTACAAATTCATAAAAAGTGCTCTTGATGTTTTTGCCCTTGAAATATCTTAACTTTTAACCTTAAATTCTTTAGCATTCTTTATGGCAGATACGCAGGATTTTAGGCCGTCAAGACAATGCCAGCAAAGTAGTTATCTTTCATTTGGTGGGTTTTATTTTCCTATCAGGATGGCAGAGTCATTTTGCCCCTGACCCACTCTTAATATGAGTAACTTTGGGAAAATTGTGAAACTGCTTTAAGTCTCAATCTTTTGTAAAAATTGGATGATGATAGTATCTATATGAAAACCTATGCTTATGGAACACTTAAAATGTACCAGACACTGTGCTAATTAACCACTTTAATGTGTTTCTGGGTTATCTAATTTAATGCTCACAATTAGTAGAAATAAGTGGTGGTCCCTGGAGGCAAATCTGGGTTGAAATCCACTAACATTGTAGCCTTGGGCAAGTGACCAGTATCTCTGTGGCTCAGAAAGTTTTGTTAGGAAGGGCAATGGACTGATATGCTGGACTCCAAAAACAGCCCATGGGCTCTCAGAAGGCCCCTCCCTGACTGTGATGGAAGAAAGGGGGAATAGGTGCTGGACTTGCCTGTGTGAGATGCCCCCCACTAGGTCCCACTCTGGGCATGGACCATGTGATCCTGGAGGCCAGGGGGACAGAGGCCCTTGTGACAACCTAGGTAAATATAACCAGGAGAGCAATAACTGACCCTAAAGGCCAGGGCTGGGCCCAGCTCTCCTGGGGAGTGGGCTTCTCTTGGCTTTAGTAAGTGGGACCAGTGTTGGCAATCCTCGGCTTGAGAGGAGGTGAAGGAGGTCATACGTCCCATATCTGTCTCTTGGAAGCTGTCATGGTGACCTGCTACTTGTGCGGCAGATTCAGACTGAAACCAGAGCTCCTGAGTCCTTATGAGCATCTTGAAACCACTTTCTCCCATTCCTCATCCTTTCGAATGCCCAACTCCCTTAGGTCAGAGGATTGCCTAAGGCCTAGTTCCTCTTTCGTCAGCTCCTAAACCCTGCTGAGATCCAGGGCAGCGATTCCCCCTGAGGGGAAGCACCCTAGCACCTTGGCCCCTTGGAGCCTGTCGGAGCTGGTCTTCTGTCAGATGGGAATGCTGAAAACAGGACCATGCCTAAGCATGGAGAGAGAGAGAGCAGCAGAGAGAGCAGCAGAGAGAGCAGCGGGACAGAGAGAGCAGAGAGAGAGAGAGAGAGAGCTTCTGAAGAAAAGCGTTATGTCTTGGTAACTCAGTTGTCTCACCTTTCACCCTGGGACACCCAGGTCAGTCCTCCCTTCTCAGAATGTGGCAGCAGTCACACTGGACTCACCGGGCAGAGGAGTCCCATGGGAGCACTGCCTTCTCAAGGGCTTCCAGAGAGGCAGGACCCGGGCGGTGCTGCTCGCAGGAAGGTGGTCTGTCTGGGCACCGGGAGTTCTTAATCAGCAGGAGCCTGCAGACCCCAGGACCCTTCTACAGTCACGCCCAGCAGCGCATGGCCCATCAGCATCTTTAAAGGAACACCATTTCTTGTGGCCATTTGCTTGTTAAGCTGCCCCTCAGGATCAATGTGGACAGTGTTCTGGCACAGGGGTGGGTGACGAGCCTGCGGTTAAGTTGTCAGGGAACCTTGGGTAGGTCTCTTTGTCTGCAGCATGAGAGGCTTGTCCCTCTAAGTATGGGTGATGGTTGGCCCATAGTGTGCAAGGGTGAAGAGCTCTAAGCATTTTTGGCCAAGGAGGCTTGTCTCTTCCACAGTGAAATCAACAATCTCTTCATTGGAAACTGAGTCCCTAAAAAGTCCTAAAGCAATGCTAGTGAGTCCAAGGGTCCTATGGAATGTGAAAATCCTCTGGGTTTCCAGGTCTCCATTTCTCCAGGACACTGTACCTACAGTGACCACTGTCCCAGCTTGCCCAGGACTCAGGGAGCCTCCAGGAATGTGGGACTTTGAGTGCTAGAAATGAGAAAGTCTTGGGCAGACCAGGACAAGCTGGTCATCTTAACTGTTCCCCAAACTCTCTTCCCTGAGGCCTGGGCAAGACCCTCCTGCCCCTTGGCCCTATGCTGAATCCAACCCAGATGCTTTGGCTCTGATCCACTAGGGTCCAGCAGGAGATCTACTTTAAGGAATTGGCTCTTGTGATTAAGGAGGGCGACAATTCCAGGATGTGCAGGGTGGGCCAGCAGGCTGAAGATCAGAAGGGCCAATGATGAAGATCAAGTCTGAAGACTGTCAGACTGGAGACCAGGCAGAAACTGATGAGTATGAAAACTGAGGCACAGAGTGGTAAAGTAACTTGCCCAAGGGTGCACAGCAGTAAGAAAAGGAGCCAAAAATTGATCCCAGGCAATCCTTTCTTCAGAGTTTATGCTCCTAACTACTATAGTCAATATAGTATATATATATAGCTTTATAAAATGGGGCTGTTATCATACCGATTACCTTGCTGAATTCATGGGAGGATAGAAAGAGATACCTTATGTACAGAGTGACTGGCAAAGAGGAGGCACTCTCTACTTGCTAATTCCTTTTTCTTGCTCAATTCTGTTATTAAAAATAAGGCATGTGGCCACAGATGGTTTGGTCACTATTATTAAACCATCAGCACCTAGGAAGGAAGTTTTATCTGGGGGCCTTTGTTCTGTACATGTGTTTGTCAAATTGCATGGCTGGCGGCAGTGGGGATGCTGGACTGGCCACCTGCATTCCTCTGTGTGTCTCCAAGCCAGGGTGGGCCAAGCCCTCAACAGGCCGAGAGCTGGAGAGAGATAACAGGGCCTGGGGCTGGCTTGTAAAGCCCAGGGCTCTACAGCCAGCAGGGAGATAGGGGTTGGGTGGCTTCAGGGGCTTTATGAGCCTGCCCTCTGTCCTGGATCGTGGGCTTGGCATGTGCCTGGCCCCTGTGTCTGCTGCCAGACGCCAAGTGCCATTGGGAGGACATGAAACCAGTCAGACAGTGATCCCTGAGGCCACCTCACCTGACCTTCTGCCCCAGTTATCTTTCCATCTGACTTGAGACCCAGGTTGAAGCGATTGAGCTGCCTGGCTGTGGTATGTGCAGGTGGTGCTCCTGCACATGTCTGCAGGTTGCCCCTGCTGGCTTTCGAAGGCAGGTGACCAAGTGCAATGAGGTGAGCTCTGGGGCCACCAGGCCGGGGCTCAGATCCTGACTCTGCTGATGCTGGTCAAGTCGCTTTACCTCTTGGTCTCTTCATCTATAGGATGAGGTTGATATCACTGAGCTCTGAGCTGGCGGTTGGTTCCATTAAAAGTAAGCACATAAGTCAAAAAACTTGGCATAGAACAGGAGCTCCTTTCACGTCCCTCCTTAGAATCAAGACTTGTCTGTCTAAGACTTGGGTCCTGGGGCTACCTCCTCTGGCAGCCAGCTCTGCCTTCCCTAAGTCTAGAAGCAGAGCACCTTGAGCTGGCCCCATGCCTGGAGCCCGGCTTAGAGAGGCTGACAAAGCCAGGCTGGGCTCCCTGCCTGGCAATCTTGAGAGGGAGGCCAGATTTGGCTGAGACCCAGACAATGGTGACGGTCTCCTGCAGGTGAACTCCCCAGACTGCTGGGGTGTACATTTCAGTTATATCTCCTGGGAATGAGTCCTGGCTGGCTTTGATTGATTTTTTTGGCTTTTGAGCTATAGCACAGGGATTTCTGAATTCAAAGGCCTCTAGCCAACATGCACATAGTTTTAAATTGAGTTGTAACAGACAGGTGGAATTAATACTTAAAAGTCAGCACTTTCCTGGTAGATCCTGCTATAAAGTTGATCACTAAAAAGCAAGGTAGAAACTGCTCAAGTCTTTTCCACCTTGTGGCAATTTTAGGCTGTGGTGTTGAAAAGGAAAACATTTAAGAAGAAAATTCTAAGAAGGAATTTTTCCCAGCTTTTGAATAGGACGCATTGTTTTCTGTATGTGAATTTAGTAGGAGATGGGTTGGGGGCTGTCGTTTGGATGACACTTTGCTCAATCTGGGATCAGAGAGGAAGATGCCAGGCAACTCCTCCCAGAACTTGTTTTGGTCCTGCCTTGTCTATTTTTTCTTTTTCTATAATTCCTAATGGGCTGTTTTTGTGGAACACTCTGGTGCAACAGAATAGACCCTAGCCAAGTGACTGAGATTAAGATAATGGTTGAAAACATGAGCGTTGGAGTGGGCCAGGTGTGGATTCAAATCTTGATTTTTTTCCTCTTCCTGAACTTGTGACTCTGGGCACTCTCTGATTCTTATAGCTAGAATGGGCTGGCATTAGCACTGGGGTCTGTACAATGGAGGATGGCCTTGGACTGACCTTGAAAGAGGGGTAAGTGTGCAAAGAGGCAGAGGTCAAGGGAGAGCTCTCTTCCTTGGTTTACTGCCTTATAGGACTGTGGAACTGGGCCTCACTAGGAAGACATTGTGAGTGCTGCCTAGAGCAAGAGGAGGCCCTCTCAGGGCACACCGTGGGCTTGTTGTGCCTGGCAGACTGTGGGCATCAGGGCCAGCCGGTCCTGGCAGGTAGAGACCACATTCGGCTTTTGCCTTGCCACAGCTAGGCAGTGAAATCTGACACGTATCCTGGCTGTGCAGGGTGCCAGGCATTTTCCTTCTTATTGGGCTGGGCACATTCCATGGCCAAGTGGCCATGGCATCTGTCAGGGTAGATCCACTTTGGACTCTGTGTGCATTTGCATTGCTACCTGTCCTGCAAGTTTTATATTTTCGAGTTTGGCCTGGCTGCTGCTTGCTCTTCACTCTCACATTTTGGAAGTCTGGGGGCAGGTGGGTGTGCTGGGTAGACTGCCTGGCTGCGGCTCACTCTTCAGCACCACCTGGACGTCAGGCATCTGAGATAAACATGGTCCTCTTATAAGAGGATCTGAATTTGGGCCCGGCTCATCTTTCTTGGTTGTATGACCTTGGGTAGGTCATCTCACCTCTCTAGGCCTCAGTTTTGTTTACCATAAAATGGGGATGGAAAAAGATACTAACCTTGAGTTTCCTTTTGAATAACAAGTTTTATATAAAATTAATAATCATTATTTTTAGTGCTCTTAGCTGCTTTTGGAATATTGAGAGTTCTGAACTCTGGAATAGTGCTCAAAGGGGAGTGGGCAGGGATGAGTAGTACAAGAGGGTGTTGTGAGGCTGCCATTATATCTTGTCTGTTCAGGCTCAGGGGATCCCCAGCTTTACATCCTAAGCTGTGGGAAGGAATTTGCCCTGAAGTTGAGTGGGAGGAAAAACTGCTTCACCAGATTGCTCAGAAAGGGCTATGTGGTCATGACACAATTTTGCTCCTAAAAAGTCTCTGTTGAGCTGAAAGTAGGCTTGAGGAGAGTTTTGCTCAAATGTTACCCAACGATAGCAACCCAAACCTACAAATGCATGTATATTTCTATTTCATCATCTCCAGGGCTTAGTGTAAAGAGAACTCACTGTATGTGCTGTGTCACACTCACTGGGTTTAAGCTGCAGCGTGTCACGGTGTGGCCTAGGGCAAGTTCCTTCATTTCTCTGCCCTTTCGCAGGTCAGGAGGCCTGCATTCCTTTGTCTCTTTCATTCCATTGGCATTTACAAGAGCCTTGTGAAGCTGGCATTACTGTGATTATTAATATAGTGAGCAAACATGCTCAGATCGCCTAAGTGATTAATCCAGCATCATTTGTCTAAGAGTGAGAAGAAGGTGTCACACTGGGATCAAGACTCCCAGGTCAGAAGCCTCAGCCAGGTCCCAGGTGGCCTCTCAAAGACGTTCTGGGCCAGTGGTCCAGTTTGAGACCTTGAGCCTGCCCTTTGGCTTCCTAATCACTGTGCTTTTCTAAGCTAGATTCCTGTTCTCTGGTGATACCGACTAGATATTTGCATAGTGTATCTCTGAGAACAATCTCAGGCCAAAACTCTGACGTTTTATGAGAAGTTGGCTAATTATACGAGGCACCATTGGTCTGCTGCCATGGAGAAGATAGGAGAGATTGAGCTATTTCAGTGGGTTGTAAAAATTCCCCGGACAGCTATTGCCAAAAAAATCTCTAAAATGGACTTCAAGGTGTTTCTGTGGGGACATTTTTTGGGAGGGTGGGTCTAGCTTTATGGAGAGTCACTAAAGGATACTCCCATTTGGCCTGGAGTTTTGATTTTAATCAATTCAGTCTGAAATCAACTTTGTTCTCAAAACACCGGCTGACCAGCCCCAGTGCCCCAGTCAGGTGGGCACAGCGCAGAGCTGGGCGAGAGGGAGCGGGTAGCTCTGACTCATCCAGGACTCTCTGTGAGTTTGAAAAGTGGAATGACCTCTTAGAAGTGGCAGACCTGTGACTCAAACAATAATTTTATTTTCTTTCAGCAAATGAAGGAAAAATTCACCATGGCTGGAAGAGAAGCTATGGCTTTTTTCAATGTAACCTTAGCTCTGTTCTTTCACTTGGCCTTGTAATTGTCAGCAGGGGGCCAATCGCTGGGAGGCACCAGGAAGGAAGAGGGCTGCACAGTGACCTGCACCAGGCCAGGAGGAGCAGATTTCTGCAAATCAGATTGCACTGTACTCTGAGACCTCTGCTTAATGTTAGCTTACCCAGCTTGCAGCTGAGACTCAGGTACAAATCCCACACTGCTTGGGGAGAGGAGGCTGGAGAAAGATGCCAGTAATGGTTGCAGGAGTCAGGCCCAGAGCTGGAGACACAGTGGTTTGGTTGGTAATTTGGGAGCCATCTGAATGGGGCTCAGGAGCCAGCTCTTACTTAGTCCCAGCCTCTACCCCTAGGTGGGCACCATCTTCCTAGCTGCACGGGCTGTGAGAGGAATAGAGGGTACAGGAATTTCTCAAAGTTGCCTTGAAGAAAAGGTTACCCATCAAAAAGTACAAACTTCCAGTTATAAAATAAATAAGTCCTGGGGATGTGATGTGCAGCCTGGCAACTATAGTTAATGATACTGCATTATGTATTTGCAAGTTGCTTAGAGAGTAGATCTTAAAAGTTCTCATCATCAGAAAAAATATGTTTAACTATGTGGTGATGAATGCTAATTAGACTTATTGTGGTGATCACTTTGCAATGTATACAAACATTGAATCTTATGTTGCACACCTGAAACTAATATAATTATACCTCAATAAAAAAAGAAATGCAGCTCACTCCCACCCTAGAACTATTTAATCAACAATCATCTTAACAATGATTCATATGCTCATTAAAATTTAAGAATAAACAAACGAAAAAAAAAAAAGAAAGAAAAGGCAACCCAATTCTGCCCTTCCCAGTACAACATTCTGCCAAAGCCCACCAACTTTCTGGTTGAGTGTCTTATCTCTTCCTCCTGACTTATGCAGTGACTTGTTCCCTTCACCTGGAGGAGTAAGGATGCATCCCGCAGGGGAGGGTTCAGACTCCTTGCATTTGTTCTTTCTTTTTAATCAGCATTTGGGCCATGTTCTTGGACTAGAGACCATACTATTCTTCTTCTTTCCTTTTCCTCCCCTCATCCCTTTCTCTCTCTTTCTCCCTTCCTTCCTTCCTTTAACTTCCTCTGTCTCCTCAATTTTCCTCTTTTTCTGTCCTCTCTTTCCTCTCTTTCTTTGTCTACATTGATTTTGGTCCCTACCAAAGACAGTCTTACTCCTCACAAAACTGTGGGCTCCCTGAACCCTGAACTGACACCCCACCTGCAACAGGCAGAGACTTTCTGGAAACAATTGCCAACACGGTTCTCAGTGAGTCTGTGCCCCATCTGCCCGCGGTGCTGCAGAGAGCAGGCAGGAGCACACTGACTTTCGCCCCCAGGCCCTCTTGGGCTGCCTTCTCTGCCTCTGGCTCCTGTTGCTACTTGGGCAACTTTGGTAGCTGAGGGTGCTACTCTCTGGCCTGGATGGTTTGTCCTGTCTTCAGCCCAGGCTTATATCCACAGCTACTTGTTTTCACTGTACAGGCCCTTTTTCAGAAGCAAACACGCAAGTTTACAGCTGCCCCTTCTCTGCATTTCTTTATTCCCCTGCTGGCAATGATAATTCTTAGTAGCTGGAAAAACTAAAAAAAAAAAAATGAGACTTAAGTTTCTGACTCCACTTGCCTGAAATAAAAAAGAATTTGCTGCATTCTACTCTCTATGAAATTCTACATATCTCATTACTTATCCAGACAAAGGGGGAAATCTTGGATTTTCTTTACTGCAATGACCATTTGTGATCACAATGCAAAGATGCATGAGTGTGGTCAGGAAGTCTCCACGGAAAGTCAGCGGAAACCTTCACGCCCAATAGCCAGTGCCAATGGCACTCTTGCTGTGGGCAAGCTGCTCATGCACGTTTTCACTGAGGCCTCAACTGTAGAAGCAAGTGTTATTTGTCATGACCATTTTACACGTGAGCAAACTGAAGCTTAGGAAAGGCTAAGTAGTTTAGTGAAGCTTACATGTCTAGGGATTCAAATATGAAACATGAGATGACTCTGGTTGGCTCCCATGCTCTTAGCCTCTATGTTACACTACTTCCAAAAAGAAAACTATAGTCTCAAAGTTTACAAGCTCTCAGGAATCAGGCCCTGTAGTGAAGCAATCTAGCCTAAATGAACTTTCAGATTAAAAAATCATCACAAGAGGATTATGATGCTTATTTTCATTTTATGTTTGAGTTCATTAGACTTGTTCTATGCACTGTGCTGTTCGTTTCTGGATACCATTAATACAGTTCGGGTCGCTGCCACCTGGTGAACAAGCATCTCTGTCCCTTGCTGCTCAGAGTTTGGTCAAGAAACGGGCAGCACCAGCATCAACTGGGAGCATGTCAGAAGCCAGGCCCCAGGCCCCAGCAGACCTGCTCAGTCAAAATCGCCCTTCTCACAGGAGCCTCAGGTGACTTGTGTGCACATGAGAGTGAGAAGGGATCAGTCTTGGCTGTGGCTGTGGCTTGAACTTAGATTTTTCTCAAGAGTAGAAAGCAGAGATAACTGCTTCACAATTTAATACATCCGTTTCCCTATAGGAACATAACTTTTTATTAATAAAAAATACTTAACTGCTCATGATATAACTAATAACAATGACTAACTCATAAGAACTGGTCATTTAAAAGCACTTCTTTTAAACAGGCAAGTTTACATGAAACCAAATACCTGGGCACACTTCAAGTATCCCATCCACTGAGCATGACCTGTTTCCAGTCAGCTTCTGGAGTCTTTCTGAGTCACTCCATAGGATGAGGTCTTTGAAAATAGCCCCGCAAAAGCATTTAGCCACCTATATGCACTCATTAAGAAGAACAAAGATAGCAACTACTTTCTCAGTACTTCTACTAAGAGTGAATAGTATTTTAGTTGTATTTCTATTATTTTTCTATTTGGTACTTCAATTTTTGCATATCTTCTGATTTATTTTATAGAAGGGAATTAATTACACATAGGATCATGAGGTTTCGTTGACAGGGATTGTATCTTAATCACCTTTCTTCCTGCAAGGTGTCTGTTGCAGCATTTTGTATATTGTAGCTGCACAAGAAATGTCTTTTTAATGTGGAACAGCCTTCCAAGCTCTTCCCAAGAATCCTTCCTAAAGTGGCCTTTTGACTTTCCTTTTGGATATTTAAAATAATAATTCCATGGTATCATTTGAAACCAAGCTATACTGGGACAGTTTCTCCATAGAGGCCATGATCATATATGATCAAAGTCTCTTTGTTCTTTTTCTGTTCTGCACCATGTTTTATTGTGTGGCTTTCCGACTCAGCATTTTGTTATCTGCGTCAGTGCTGCCCTTGTTCTGCTGATAGACAATGCTGAGCATGGATGAAGAGTGCGTCAGTAGTGTGAACTACCCACCTCAGGAGAATTCTGTTCTAGAAGCATCTGGGAACTTTTCTAGGAGAAAGACATAGGCTATGGGATTAGACAGATTTAAGTTTAGTTATGGTCTTCTGATTTTCTCGGTTGGGCATTTGACTTAGTAGCTGAATTTCATCTATAAAATGGGATAGCAATACCTGCCTCGTTGGCTGGTTATGGGCACCAAATGAGGTAGCAGTAGGAAGGTTGTCTAGCAGACACAAAATAGCTGGGGAGCTCCTTGTGTAGGGGTGACCAGCTGAAGTTGGAGAAAACCATGTTTTTCCTAATGTGTAGAGAGTTCCCTCATAAAAACCAGATAAGCAGTGAAGTCTTTTCCAAAGGAAGGAAACAACTTTTCTCAGACATCTGTGCCACTGATGGTGCTCTCACAATCCCCATCCCCTCTAAGACAGGAAGACCTCTTGTGTCAATGCCTTGGAGGATTTGGAAAGGTCTTGGATGACCTGGTCATGCAATGACCTGGCTTCCTAGGATGATAACTTCCACAAGTTGTTCTCAGGACAAAACCAGTTTTGAAGAGGTTTTCAGAAGGAGCAGTTTTACTCCAATTATTTGTGTGCTTTGATCAGTAAATTGTAGCCCAGAGAGGTTAAGGTACTTGTCCAACATCACAGAGCAAATAAATCGTGGAACCAGGAATCAAACCCGTGTGCGTCTGGCTCCGGAGATTTTAAGCATGGGCTGTACTACTTTGTGTGGAAGTGACGGCGTCAATGTTCCGGCAGCTGGACACCCACTGCCCGCTTCCTGCCGCATGAAGGAGAACCACTGGAGTCAAAGTGCTCTCCTCCTGCAGCGGGGGTGGGCGGGAACACCGAGGCCCGGGCCCGCATGGCTGACCAGCCAGACGGCGCTCCCCCCCGCCCCGCAGACGGCCTCCTCCGGGTGACCGCGGGCTCTGACCCCCTGGCCCGCGGGCGGCCCAGTGCCAGCGCTGGGTGCGGGCGGCACACAGGCTGCTCCTGGGCGGGGGTCCTTCCCCAGCCACTCCTGCCGAGCAGGAGGCAAAGCCGCAGGGAAGGCGCGCCAAGCCTGTCGGAGCTTTGGTCCGTCCTCCCCCGAGCACCTCCAAAATGCTGGGGGCGGAGAGAGTGCGGCCTTTTCATTTTCTTATTCACAAGCCTTGGCTGCGCATGAGTGCGTAAACTCCTGAAGGAGTTTCAAGAAGCTGCAGGAAGATTCTCCGCAGACCACGTTCGGTTCCGCCCACTGGGCCTGTGGCAGAGCCACGCCGGTCGTGAACGGCCTGGCTGCTGGAAGCCAGCTCAGGCCGGCTGCACCAGGGGCTACCGCGCGGTTCCCGGGGCGCCGCGAGGCGAGAGGCCGAGCCAGGGGCGGCGAGCTCTGCTCGGCGCGCCTTCTCCGGAGACCCTCCGGCCGCCGTGGCTGCCCTGGGCCCGGACTGCGCTTAAAGTCTAGATGGGTGTCCTCACTCTATTTTCCAGCTGCAGGTAAAGGCCGGGCGGACCACGTCCGACAGAGAGGGCAGTGCAGGGCCTCCTGCACAGGACCAGGCGGCTCTGGGAGAAGGGGGAAACATTTCTGTGGCCTAATCAGGCCAGAAAGCACATAAAGTGAAGACACCACCCCCACAGGAAGTGAGTGGGCTCCCCCACCTGCCTGCACACTGTTCTTTGGGGAGAGCGCAGCAGTAGTCACTCTAACCGGCCTGACTCTGCGTTCCCAGCCACCGAAAGCCCCTTGGCAACAGGAGGCAAAAGCCGCATGGAGAGGAAGTCAAAGAACACGAGTTCCACGCGCTGCCAGATCTGCGTTCCCTCAGGCCGAAATTCTCTGACAGTAATAATGAAGTGTGGCGAGGCATATTATTGACCAACATCCATACCGTCAATGAATCTTTAGAAATGTTGTTGAACGATCTTATAAAGTCGGAAGGGCTACCAACGGTTACATTTTGTGTTGCCCCTTAACGTGACTCTAAGTTAGCCACATACCCTTTCCATCTTTTGCTCCAACCCTCAGACAATCAGCTCTTTTTCAGCAGCACATTGTCGACCTGTAGCAACTCTGTTCAGGGAAGTCTTCTGTCTTCCTCACTGAGAGCTGGGGGTGTCCTGGGACAAGTCACTCACCTACGCTGCACCCAGTTTCCTTGCCTGTGGAATGCGGATTTGTTGAACAAAACCACTCTCTCTCAGACCTGACTGTACATTTGGGTCTTCTGGGAAAGTTTTTAAAAAAATACAAATGCGGCACACTTGAAGAAGGAAGAACCATCCCAAATGAATAGTCTAACATCACAATTATTAAAACTGGAAAAAGAAGAACAAATGAGGCCTAAAGTCAGCAGAAGGAGGGACATAATAAAGATCAGAGAAGAAATAAACAAAATTGAGAAGAATAAAACAATAGCAAAAATCAACGAAACCAAGAGCTGGTTCTTTGAGAAAATAAACAAAATAGATAAGCCTCTAGCCCAACTTATTAAGAGAAAAAGAGAGTCAACACAAATCAACATAATCAGAAATGAGAATGGAAAAATCACGACAGACTCCACAGAAATACAAAGAATTATTAAAGACTACTATGAAAACCTATATGCCAACAAGCTGGAAAACCTAGAAGAAATGGACAACTTCCTAGAAAAATACAACCTCCCAAGACTGACCAAGGAAGAAACACAAAAGTTAAACAAACCAATTACAAGCAAAGAAATTGAAACAGTAATCAAAAAACTACCCAAGAACAAAACCCCGGGGCCGGATGGATTTACCTCGGAATTTTATCAGACACACAGAGAAGACATAACACCCATTCTCCTTAAAGTGTTCCACAAAATAGAAGAAGAGGGAATACTCCCAAACTCATTCTATGAGGCCAACATCACCCTAATACCAAAACCAGGCACAGACCCACCAAAACAGAAAACTACAGACCAATATCCCTGATGAACGTAGATGCAAAAATACTCAACAAAATATTAGCAAACCAGATTCAAAAATACATCAAGAGGATCATACACCATGACCAAGTGGGATTCATCCCAGGGATGCAAGGATGGTACAACATTCAAAAATCCATCAGCATCATCCACCACATCAACAAAAAGAAAGACAAAAACCACATGATCATCTCCATAGATGCTGAAAAAGCATTTGACAAAATTCAACATCCATTCATGATAAAAACTCTCAGCAAAATGGGAATAGAGGGCAAGTACCTCAACATAATAAAGGCCATATATGATAAACCCACAGCCAGCATTATACTGAACAGCGAGAAGCTGAAAGCATTTCCTCTGAGATCGGGAACCAGACAGGGATGCCCACTCTCCCCACTGTTATTTAACATAGTACTGGAGGTCCTAGCCATGGCAATCAGACAAAACAAAGAAATAAAAGGAATCCAGATTGGTAAAGAAGAAGTTAAACTGTCACTATTTGCAGATGAATACTGTACGTAAAAAACCCTAAAGACTCCACTCCAAAACTACTAGAACTGATATCGGAATACAGCAAAGTTGCAGGATACAAAATTAACACACAGAAATCTGTAGCTTTCCTATACACTAACAATGAATCAATAGAAAGAGAAATCAGGAAAACAATTCCATTCACCATTGCATCAAAAAGAATAAAATACCTAGGAATAAACCTAACCAAAGAAGTGAAAGACTTATACTCTGAAAACTACAAGTCACTCTTAAGAGAAATTAAAGGGGACACTAATAAATGGAAACTCATCCCATGCTCATGGCTAGGAAGAATTAATATCGTCAAAATGGCCATCCTGCCCAAAGCAATATACAGATTTGATGCAATCCCTCTCAAATTACCAGCAACATTCTTCAATGAATTGGAACAAATAATTCAAAAATTCATATGGAAACACCAAAGACCCCGAATAGCCAAAGCAATCCTGAAAAAGAAGAATGAAGTAGGGGGGATCTCACTCCCCAACTTCAAGCTCTACTACAAAGCCATAGTAATCAAGACAATTTGGTACTGGCACAAGAACAGAGCCACAGACCAGTGGAACAGATTAGAGACCCCAGAAATTAACCCAAACATATATGGTCAATTAATATTCGATAAAGGAGCCATGGACATACAATGGCAAAATGACAGTCTCTTCAACAGATGGTGCTGGCAAAACTGGACAGCTACATGTAGGAGAATGAAACTGGACCATTGTCTAACCCCATATACAAAGGTAAACTCAAAATGGATCAAAGACCTGAATGTAAGTCATGAAACCATTAAACTCTTGGAAAAAAACATAGGCAAAAACCTCTTAGACATAAACATGAGTGATCTCTTCTTGAACATATCTCCCCGGGCAAGGAAAACAACAGCAAAAATGAGCAAGTGGGACTACATTAAGCTGAAAAGCTTCTGTACAGCGAAAGACACCATCAATAGAACAAAAAGGAACCCTACAGTATGGGAGAATATATTTGAAAATGACAGATCCGATAAAGGCTTGACGTCCAGAATATATAAAGAGCTCACACGCCTCAACAAACAAAAAACAAATAACCCAATTAAAAAATGGGCAGAGGAACAGAACAGACAGTTCTCTAAAAAAGAAATGCAGATGGCCAACAGACACATGAAAAGATGCTCCATATCGCTAATTATCAGAGAAATGCAAATTAAAACTACAATGAGGTATCACCTCACACCAGCAAGGATAGCCGCCATTCAAAAGACAAACAACAACAAATGTTGGCGAGGCTGTGGAGAAAGGGGAACCCTCCTACACTGCTGGTGGGAATGTAAATTAGTTCAACCATTGTGGAAAGCAGTATGGAGGTGCATCAAAATGCTCAAAACAGACCTACCATTTGACCCAGGAATTCCACTCCTAGGAATTTACCCTAGGAACGCAGCAATCAAGTTTGAGAAAGACAGATGCACTCCTATGTTTATCGCAGCACTATTTACAATAGCCAAGAATTGGAAGCAACCTAAATGTCCATCGGTAGATGAATGGATAAAGAAGATGTGGTACATATACACAATGGAATACTACTCAGCCATAAGAAGTGGAAAAATCCAACCATTTGCAGCAACATGGATGGAGCTGGAGAGTATTATGCTCAGTGAAATAAGCCAAGCGGAGAAAGAGAAATACCAAATGATTTCACTCATCTGAGGAGTATAGGAACAAAGGAAAAACTGAAGGAACAAAACAGCAGTGGAATTACAGAACCCAAAAATGGACTAACAGGTACCAAAGGGAAAGGAACTGGGGAGGATGGGTGGGCAGGGAGGGATAAGGGGGGGAAGAAGAAGGGGGGTATTAAGATTAGCATGCATGGGGGGAGGGAGAAAGGGGAGGGTGGGCTGCACAACACAGAGAGGACAAGCAGTGACTCTACAACATTTTGTTAAGCTGATGGACAGTAACCGTAATGTGGTTGTTAGGGGGGACCTGATATAGGGGAGAGCATAGTAAACATAGTATTCTTCATGTAAGTGTAGATTAAAAATTAAAAAAAAAAAAAAAAGAAAGAAAGAAAGAAAAGGGGGATTACTCCTTAACAGGATAAAACTATTGGTAAATCAAAGATCAACGCATGCTTTAAATATCCTTAATGTTGATCACTTAAAGGGTGTCAGATGATCAGGTATGGAGGTACTCTTTTCTGATAATATTCCTTTCTCTTAATTAAAAAAAAAAAAAAAAAAGCAGTTACTGTGTGCTGACCTCCAGTGAGTTCTGCACAGTGGTATAGAGGGCATGTCAAAGTGTGGGCAAAGGGTCTGTTTGTTTCTATGCAGAAGATCAAGGCCTAGCTTGGATATCCAGAAAATGAACTAAGATACGATATGAGGAGGAGCTTCCGGCATCAGCACTCTCTGGAGGACTTGTGCCGGGGGATGATCATCAAAAAGCCTCCACAGGTATCCGGACGATGCTGCGGTTGTGGCTGCATCCAGCCCACCGTCTCCTGTACTTGCTATAGGAATGAGGAGGGAGATGTCTAGGCCGGCATGTGCATACAGTGAGACAATGAATTTGACTGGAGCTGTACTGTTGGAACTCAACCAGGAGTTGGGAGGGGTGCAAGTTGTAGCACTCCAAAATCTCATGACTATAGACTATCTATGGTTAAAAGAACATATGGGATGTGAACAGATCCCAGAAACGGGCTGCTTTAATTTGTCTGATGGTTCAAGTACAGTTGGACAATATCCATCATATCATAGACAAATTTTCACAAATGCCTAGGGTGCCTAAATGGTTTTCTTGGCTTCGCTGGAGATGGATGGTAATTATAGATTTGCTTTGTTTATGTCACCGTATTCCTATTATGTTAATATGTGTGTGCAAATTAGTTAATAGTTTAAAACCTATACATACTTAAGGTACTATACAAGAAGATATGTCAAAGAAATAATCAATCCTCCCATGTTTCCTTCATATGCTACATCTATAGCTTTTCTTCTTCCTTCCTAATTACAACCCTTAAATAGAATTCGTGCCTCATATCGAATTTACCGAGTATCATAATTCCTCCAGGTGGTAAAGATACCTCGAGACAAGTGCTGGGCATAGAAGCCACAGGGCATAAATCTGCAAAGAAGTAAAAAGCTAACCTTTGCAAACAATATGGCTTCTCTCTCACTTACCAACTTTACATTTCCCTGTATGGCCCCGGAAGATGACTGGTTAGCCAGAGACGGGTAAGATTCCTCAAGGGAGGAACAACCTAATACAGGCACAGTCGCAGGGGGGCCATCAGGTGAGAATTTGGGGATCAACAGAGGTGAGGCTCAGAACCTCACCCCCCCTGCTTTGAGAGAAATCTTCTGCATCCGTGGATGTCTTGCTGCCCTTGTCTAGCCTGGATTAATACTTAGTCCATAGGCACACACCTGATCATCTGATCATCTACATTTGCCTTCTTACAGCACTAAACTATGTTTTCTACCTTTATCTTGCATCTACCTACCACTTCAGCATTTTATTAAAAATAAAAATAATAATAATAATAGGAGAAATGTGGGATCAACATATAAATCAAGTTCAAAAATCAAACGAATATTCATATTTGACCTGATTGTTTATAGGTCATAATGCATGATCAAAACCAAAAGTATCTGTGATGAATGCCCTTGTACTGTTCACCATGTAAGAATTTATTCACTATGTAAGAATTCGTTCACCATGTAAGAACTTGTTTGTTATGCTTCAGAAGATTGGAGACTGACGAGAATTAGGCTTGAGATGGATTAATGATTGTACATTGAGCATTGACCCCCCTATACTGAATTTTATTGTTGTTAACAACCATTTGATCAATAAATATGAGAGATGCACTCTCAAAAAAAAAAAATACAAATGCTTATTTCATAGAAACCCCTAGACACCTACAACACATAAATGGGTGCATGAGAAAATGATGAAAACAGTAACATCTGTAGTCTAGGTAACACACTGTACCAGTCAGCTTCCTGATTTTGGTGTACTGTATACATAGCTATTCAGATGTCGGTTAGTGAGGAAAGCAGGTGAAGGGGACATAGAACTCCATGTGTTACTTTTGCAACTTCCTGTAATTTCAAATTAAATAGTTAAAAAATTCCTAATGCCTCTCACCCCAGGGATTTGATTCATTGGTCTGGGGTTGGGACGTCAGTGTTTTTTAAAACCTCCACAGGTGATTGTAATGTGCAGCCAGGGTGGAGAACCACTAACCTATATCATCTCTGGGTCCCTTTCCAGCCCAAAATATTACCAGTCAAATTAATCTCAACCCTTCATGAAACTCTGTAAATGTTCAACTTGTAGGGGTAATACTTTTTTTAAGTTTATTACCCACTATGGTAAAACTTCCTTTAATTTGTCCTAAAGTTACTAGTTGAGTGACCTAAGCTCTGTCCAAGCACTGTCACCCTCTGGCTGCTCGGGGCTGCTGCGTCTCACCTGATGCCCTCTGCTGTGATTCTGATGTGTACTGTGGCCGCCACTCACTGGCTGCAGGTCCCTTCCTGCCCACCCTGGCCCGAGTCTGTGTACTAGGTGCTGCCAGCTCTGCTTGGGCCTCAGAGGGGAGGGGTGAGTGGGGCAGGGCACACTTTCCTTTCAAGTCCCCTTACTTCCCCCCAAAGCTCTGTGAGGAATCAGACTTCACTGAACAGTTGGGGTTACCAATAGCAGTTGTGATGTGGGAGGAGAAAATCCAAACATAAAGCTGAATGGGACTGTGCTCACAGCCCAAAACCCCCAAATTAAGCCTATCACAGGAAGCCCCTCACTGTAGTCTAGATCCCCTGTCCTCTGAGGAGCCTTCCTTGCAGAGCACATACCCTTTGCACAACAATGATGAAATTCTTACCCTATTCCTCCTTTAGGAAAAGTGTCACCTATCCACAAATTGATGTCTCCTAAGGACTCACCAGTTCCCTTATCAGGGAGATCCTAGGACTTGAAATCTGGCTTATTCAACTAAGAATTACACAATGGGGAGGGAAGTGGGGGCCTGGGAACCTTGGTACTCCAGGTCCAGTCCGGACAAGTTAAAGGGCAGATGTCTCCTCTTTCCACCTGATCATCAAGGTGGTAACAAATGAATTCCCTCCACGCCCACCCCCCCACCAACCACACACATCCTTCCACATTTCCCAAGGATGAACAGCATGTTCTCTAGCCATATTAAGCAAGAGCAATTGTTTTCTAAGTGGACACATATTCCTGTCCTGAGCGTGTTTGATGCTTTATTATCATGCAGATCTGTGTCCTCTCAGACTTGCTCATCATCCAGCTCATGTCTTACCCAGAGGCCTATTGGAGCATAAGAAAGGGGTTCAATTACCTTGCCTTTTAAAGCGCAGAGTCCCTTGGCTCTGTGGTCACTGTCTGGCCACACTAAGATATAGTCCCCAGAACTTCAAAATAGCCACAGACCACATCTCATTTTCTAAGGAGGGCATCTTCATATCTTTATCTGTAATGCGAAGGGAGGCAGTGTGAGGGTAATTACTTTCTTGAGCAGCCCTGACAGGGGTTGTGCTGGGGTTGCAGAGGGTGCAAGGATTTGGAAATGATGGGTCTGTGTTTATTTAACCTATACTTCTCACACTTTTCATTGGTTTTGATTCTCTTCTTAGCTATGATCTTTCTAAATTGAATAATAATTTAAAAAAATATTTTCTATCAGAAGGTAGCACCCCATCTCCAAGTCCCTCCTCCTGTCCCTGCCTCCAGTCCCAGTATTACCCTTATCTATACCTTGCTTCCAGATGTCCACCTGTGGGCTCAGGCCAGCTGCCAAGATGTCACTGCTTTAGGCCACTGCTTGAGGTAATAGTTTGCAAATGTTTACTACCTTCAACTTTGTCTCATCTTATCTCTCTCAGGCTTCAAAAGGCTGACCCGCAATTTAGATTTCTCAAGGGTCTGAAAATCAGTCCATGTGCATGCTAGCTGAAATCTCCCCAGTTTTAAATATTTTAAAGCACATCTTCTTTTACCCTGTGATTGCATTTTAAAGGCATGTAATATCTCGCACACGGGTATTTAATTAATATTTTATTTTATTAATCTTTCTAATAGTTCTAAATGATAAAACAATTCAGCCACTTAAACTCCCATTTAACAGTCTTATTAGCCCTCTGTGGTATGAGGAACTGGCTACAGATACACAGGTGACTTTCAGGCCAAAGGTCAAATTCCAAATAGATTATTCCTCCAGATATAATGCATGGAAAATATACCGTGGCTGTTGGCATAACACAACCTGAGTTGGAGAACTCTGATCCTGATTTGAAGGTTGTGTGACCTTGGGCAAGTTATTTCATCTCTCCAAGCTACAGTTTCATCATTGACAAAAATGAAGATGATGATAATAGTAGCCACCTTGTGTGGTTGTTTGAGAATTAAATGAGATAAATGCCCACAGGGCTGGGTCATAGGAAGAGCTTAGTCCATGTAAGCCATTGTTACTGTGCTATTAGTTCCTATAGGGGAAAAACTCAGGCTTGGAATAGGTAGGTGAGTGTTTTTCAAGCATAGACAGAACACCATCTAATATCAGAACTGACTTAGGTGCACTTAAAAGTGAGATTCCTGGACCCTGCACACTTCTCAAATCATGTTGCGACATAGGCACCTGTATTTTATCCAGCTTCCCAGGTATGTTGATGAGAGGTACTCTAGATTATGCTACTGGCTCATATTTTACCTGTGAGCTGCAGCAGTTAAGAGACTGGGTGGACAGTGTGCATCCACTTCATCGTGTGCTAGGAGGAAAGATCTTAAAGACCAATTTAAGGTGGAGTTATTTATTTTGATGCACAGTAGTTATATTAGCCCTTGTTTCACATCCTTTTAAGAGTTATTTCCCACACTATATTTAGGCGTACTATAACTAAGGGTCAGCTGAAGGAAGAACAAGAAACAGGAGGTAGAAAATGCTTTCTGTTAGATCTGCAAAGGAACTGATTCAGAAGGCAGACAGTCGAGAGTAGGGAGTTAAAAAAAAGAATGGCATCCAGGAAAGGGATATTTTGGTACCAACCACTGGGCATCTTTTGGTTCTCTGCTTTTTGTCCTTTGGGGACAGCTGCTGAGGATGGGACTTTGGCCTGTGTGAGCAGCTAGATAATTTAACTGGAATGATTCAAAATGTAGTTTTATTGGCATCTTATAAAGGCAGCAATTGTTTTGTTTCCCTGGCACAGCTATTCCATGAGGGAGGTTGCAACTTGTCCAATTTGCCCAAGCCTTAATGGAGCCCCCAGGGAAGGGATAATCAGATTGGTGTTACTTGGAAAGGCCCCTGATAGAAAAAGGCTCACTTTGGTGGCATTGGTCAGCTTTCTCCCCTCAGTTCCCAGAGTCAGGGACTCTGGCAACTTACTCTTGGCATCTTAGTGTCGCGTGGTGGCCAGTCAGGCCCTTCTGGAAAGTTCTACAGTTGTGATGCAGGCACACCTTTGTGCATATGAGGAAGTTGCATTTAATGGGGTGATCACACAAACTCTTGAATGGTCTTTCACAAATGGATGCTCAAACTTTTCACCATTAGAGAGTTAAAAGTATGACTTTGGCATCTTCAGACCTGAAAGTTCGTGCTTAATGGCTGAGTGACACTGGGCAGGTGACTTAACTTCTCTGAGCCAGAGACTCCTCACTTTGCTATCAGTGTTGTGAAGATTAAATGAAATGATGTGTGAGAAAACCCTTAGACTATTCTGGCCCAGAGGAAGGGCTAAAAATGGTAGCTGTGGACAGTGCCAGTGGTGATGGTACCAGTATTGCTGCCTTTGTGCTGAACCTTGGGACATGGAAAATGTCCCCAGGCTTCACTGCAGGGATTGAAGCCTTGTGCCTTACTGCCCTCAAGACAGAGGATTTAACAGAATCATCCCGTTTGGGTAGCTTAAGTAGCTCCTCTTCACCTTGAAAGATGGTTAAGCTTGTTCAAATAGATTAATCAGAGGAAGTAAACTCTGAAATTCATCTGTAAACAACATGGTGAGTCCAATAAACCAACCTGTAAACATGATCACTCATGCATATTTAAGGACCTAGGGCAGAAATTCAGAAATTTCTGCTGGTAACAATGATAAATGTGATCATTAACTACATGGCAGCTCTCAAGGGAAAGATCATGTATATGCCCAGTACTTTGGAAATCAAAGAGAATTATCTTCAGGTTAACCTTGCCATAGCTAAGATGTGCTTTGGGTCATTTAACATTTCATAGACTAATATTAGATATGACACTGATGATTCATGAATGTCTTCCTCTGATGTTGCCCCAAGGACAACCTCATTTAGGGGTGAGGCTGACTTCCCCTTGTAGCCTTCGCAGCAGCCGTGTCTACCCTCTATCCCTACGGGAGCCGAAGCATCTCACCACATTAAAATAATTTTAAATTCATGAATAAATGAGATTAAACTATTGAAGGGTAATTAGTGACTTCCAGAATTAACTGATATTAATCAAGCCAAATGGCAACTACCATTTGAAAAATTTTAAAAATAAGCCAATATTTAATAATACAAAATTATTTATTAGTAAAAAAATTAGAATTTGTTCATTACACAGAAAAGTTAAACAAGTGACCGTTCCCTATGAAAATTTTAACCATAAGCATACGAAGTAGGAGTGGCACTATGACTGGGTCTGTGGACTTCAAATTAGTGCCTAAATTAGTTGGCATCAGAAAACTGGAAATGGTGACATGTAAGCTGTGCTTGTTATGTTTTGCTACCAGGTTGCGTATTTTGAGTTATTATTTGGCTTGGTAGAAAACTAGATATACACATGCCATATTCTAAATTATTAACTATAGCAGACGTCACAGTTTGTTTCCCTCTTGTAGAAATCGCTGGTCGTTACTGCTGAAGGAGCAAAGTTCACATAGTCCATGCTGGGATAGGAAAAATACTCTGATGCTCTGATGGTGTCCAAGTGCTCTGCCTCGCAGGATGCACAGTAGCAAACTGAAGTGCTGGCTGAGGAGAAGCAGTCATGCTGGGCATGTGAGGGCAGGTGAGAGTAGGAGTAGTCTTCTAAGGGATAGCCACAGTTTCTGGTGTCCAGAGAAGACAGGAGATTGTAATTCTCCAGAGCACATGCAGGAAGCTGAGCCGGCGAGTAACTGTAGTCTAAGGAACCAGAGAGAGTGGAGGAATCTGAGGGCGATCCTGGGATCTAGAGAAATGAAAACCAAGGAGCAAAGAGCTTGATAATTTAGGATTAAAAGGATAGAATAGAGTGGATTTATTAATTCAGAGTAAGAACATTAGGGATAAAACACAAGATAACACTCAACCCAGCCCAAGTCTGCAGATGTAATTTATTTGCTGACTGCAGGATTTCATGACACCACATTCTATATTTACCTATTTCTTTCCAAACAATAAGTTACCTTGCTTCACTGGTTTCCTTTGTCATAACCATACTTTGGAGGATACTTTGTTCTTAAACCACAAAATTCCATTGTTCTGCAAGTCACCTGCACATCAAATCCTGCTGTGAGCCACAATACATGCTGCAGGCAGCACCGTGGTTGTGCCTCCACACCCTTGGCTATGGAGGACAAGGTGACCACACACATTATCAACGATCCCGTGTCCAGGAGACTCCGTGATGGGGAACTACTCTTACTGGCGTCAAGGTCTTATCCTCTGAGGAGTACTGTAACACCTTCTATTTCTCTTAGGAAGGTTTACAGTTATTAGTAAGAAAGCCTAACTTGGAAGCTGGAAGGGAACTGGATGATTGGCACCCTGTATGCATATTCTGTGGAGTTAACTTCCTAACCCCTTAAAATTTAGTCTTGATACCTACACAGACTTCTGCCAAGTTGAAAGAAAAATTATTCACTTTAGAAACTTACTTTTCAAGGCTTAAAAAACTATATAAGTATCTAAAAGATATGTAAAACAACTGGTATCTACTAATGGAAATTTTACTCCATTTATGTAACACATTTTTTAGGCACCTAAGGTCCATTAAGAACATACAATCCAAGTTCTTTCAATAATGTAGCACTTGGCTTTTTTTCCTAACCATCTGAGGCCCAAATGAGTCCTTGTGCCTATGCCAGACCAAAACAACCAGTTAATAGGGCCTGTTACATGTCAAAGTAAAACAAAAACCCCTTACCAGAATGATAGTTTGGTACTGTGTGGACATAGCCTTAATTCCATGTCCAAGAACTCAGACATCCATGGACCATTGTTTAAATCAGTGATTTCCAATTAGTTGATGTCATAACTTACAGTTCAAAAACATTAAATGAATATTGCCAGGAAACCTCAGTTTATTGCCACACACATAATTACATGTGTATCCAAAAGTGTACACCCTGCAATGTGTGGCTGTTTCTATCTCCATTAAGTTTTAAATGGTTCTCTGCTTCTTTCCTGAATAATTTCCTTGTTGATAGTGTTTGTGTGATTTCTCATGAGATGATGCAAACTTTCTTACAAAGCATTACTACCCCATAGTAAGTAACAATCAGATTTTGTAAAGAACTGAGATAAATTACCAGGTTCTGGTTAAAGCAGAAAGGGGCAGCCTGGAAGCTGTCAGGGAAATAGTGTGGAGTATTTTGCAAGGAATTGAGTGAAGGGCCTGGGTGTGTCTCTGTCTGAAGGTAGGAATCAAAGATCTGGTCGAGGCAGCTTGGGTTCTCTTCACGAGAAACACAACTGGAAAATTCTCGGGGTTGAAAATAATTGGGCGTAGAAGAAATTGGTTCAGGCTCAAAATATAGTCCTAGAAGAGAAGGAAAAATATATATATTTTTTGTTTAAAAATTGCACTTATGTATTTGAATGCAATTTATTCTATACTTTGGATATTTACTATGTCTAGGGTAAAAGTCTAGAAAGGCTTAAGACTTTCTAGAAAGGTAAACAGGCAGGCAATTTGGACTTTTTTAGTTGCTTTGCAAATTCAAGTCCCAGTGAAATGAGTCTGGTCAGTAATGTAGAACTTGTCTGTAAATATGACAAGGGCAAAAATAAAAGAACAGTGATCCAACTTGCGACAACTGGCACTTTCTCGGACTAGAAAGCATCAATATCCAGCACCTATCTGCAGTTCAAGTAAACCTCCTCTCTGAGAAGTAACTTACAGATGTTTGAGGCTAGAAGAAAACTTATGATGCCATGGGAAGTAATCTCTTGATTTAGGGTTACTGTTTTCCTAAACTTTTCAGAACACTTACCCAGGATCTTAACTTTTTAAGAGTGATATATAAATGGCAATACAACTGATAAAATGGAAACTAGGAATGTAGAGTACAAATGAGTACTACTTGTTTTAAATTACAAAAAGCAAACCTGTTTTCTTAGTGAATAAGTTAACATGATAATGGAACTAAAATAAGTTGTTAAATATTAAACAAGAATAATTCTGAAAACATGACTTCTTTTCTATTTTAGTATTAATAGACTTGCTCTGATTGTTATCCCTAAATGCTCAAAGAAAACAGGTGGATAGTATGACCATCAGAGGGAAACAGAACACTGGATTTAAGGTTAGGTTAGGTTAAAGTGGCACATTCAATGGTGAGCTACCATAAGCACAGGTTTCCTTCTGCATGACCTCTTTAAACTGTTAGCAGTTGAGTGGCATAGGTAGGAGTGTTTATGTAATAGAGTTATTCGTATTGGGCTGAGGAAATTTACAATTGTTTGAACTGCTTTCTAGGCAGAAAGAAAAGAAGGGGAGGGAAGCCCCTGTCAGCTAGAAACTAAACGCACAAGAGCAAAGGCATTATTCTAGGATCTTAGGATGTTCTATATACCATCTAAGAGCACACTAAAAGTGATAAATTTCTGAAAACAATTCTGATCTTTCTGTGAAGCTTAGTTACTTGGAGATGAGGAACTGAAATATGAAGAATAAACTCTCGGGACAGACTAGACAGCAGAAAATAGACAGCTCAGAATTGAGGACGAAAATTTTCCCTTATTTCCTTGCTATACTTGAATCTGGAGTCACTATGTGTTTTTCACCTTCTGATTGGTTGGATTCCAATTAAATGGTGGTGCCTATATTAACCTCTGAATCAAGCACTGAGAGACTTTCCAGATGGACTTTGGAAAGAGTTTTTGAGAGAATTGTAATGCTGACTGCACTGACCTGCAGAAGATGGTGTGACTGGGTCTGCAAGGTGGACACCGTTGCCTCCGGACAGCTGCCAAAACAAGAATACAACCATAAAGCAAAGTGGAATAAGAGTTCTCAAAAGGGAAAGCTAAGGCATTTTGATGTGAACTTTGTAAGGTAAGCCAGATTTTTTCTTCTGAAAAAAAGTCTTTAAAATACAACCAATGTTATGTTTTATTTAGATTCAATTTTTAAGTTGTTTGGGGATTATTTTTTAATATCAAATTCTCCCACTTAAATTTTAAAGGCTATTAATTTGATAAAAATTAATATAAACAACTTCTATATTACATAAAACTCAGTTAAGAGCCTTTCTATTAAACTATTTAAAATTAGTGAGGGCTAACATTTATTTAATACCAACTATCTATGACTTGGTCAATCATTTTCCTCAAAATTTTCATATACTGTCTGGCTGCTTAGCCTTACTAATTTGTTTTCCCAAAAGGACACAATTCCTAACTTTGTTACTCCTGGATAGCTAAAAATATTCACATGTTCTTACTAGGCATGAAACATTGTAATACAGAATACTCCCTTACAGCTGTGGTCAGTGAGCTGGAGCCTATGACATTCCAGTAAACAGCTGGAAAATATTTCAATTCTGCTTTTTACTTTTTTCTATAAAAGTTTATTTTTTCACTACTATATTTCAATACTTAATGTTTATGAGACTGTTCCTTTAACTATTCAGCCTGTATCTTCCAGTTGAATGGATAATTACTAATTTAGGATTTTTTCTTTTGTTTGTTTTTTATGTTTCAGGTGTTGGCTTTAAAATTTAAAGGGACCAGCATTGCACTGTGATTCTGCGCTGGGAAGCTGAGCTCACCACACCCCTCTTGGGTTACAGGGTATACTTAACTCTTGTACACCGAGCCACTGGGGAACTGCACAGCCAGCCTCTGCTGAAACAGGAGGTGGTGTTACTTTTGAAAATGATCCGTGTTATAATGTCATGAACCAGGAAGCTGGAGTCCCTCACCAGCAGTTTATGCAAATACTTGGCTGCAGTTTAAGCTAAAGGACTTGGAAGGAGTGGGCTTTAAAAAATCTGCTTCATTGTAGGGCTCTCATTTACCCCATTCCTTCCCCCACCCAAAAGGTCTGTTTGCCTGCCTCCCCATGTTATCGCCCTCAGGTATGTTTACAATATCCTACTTGATATTATCTTTCTAGTCATGGGTCCACTTTCTACTTTGCTCCAAGAATACAAAGAAAAGCACCTTCTCTCTTACATTTCAAACAGCACAAAATCCACCATCTACAATTTACAAAAGCACAATCAAGACTGTTTTTTTAGAAAAAGGTAAAAAATGGGTAAATTATATCTTTTGGTAAGTACTAAGTTTCCTTTATCCTAAAGGTAAAAGGTGTGTGTGTGTGCGTGCGTGCTCAGGACTGTTTGTAAATTCATCTGGCTGAAATAAGTTTTACCAAATTTACAAATCTGGCATGCATGAGTTTTTTCTGGCATTGTTTGAGACTCTGTTATTTGTGTCAATCTATAACTTCATTCACGATCTCCTTAAAGTTCCAAATTGTGGATACTCATCTGACTTTATAACAAATTAACATAAATTTCTCCCCACTTTGTGTATTTGATAAAATTAACTCTTTCCTTGGCTTAAAGATTCCCAGAGGTGTCGTTCAACCACTGAACAAATTAGAGATCATCTCTGTTAAACCAGAAAGATCTACACCCAGTAGCAGGTGTGCATTTATCCCCTGCCATCTGCCATCCTTGCCTACTGAGTATGGCTCTTAGAGCTTTCTTAGAATGCCAGATCCTTCTGATGGTTCTCAGTGAGGGATTTTTACATTTGCCTCTCATAATTAAGTCACCTGTGTGTTAGTCCTGTGTGGTTGTGAGGACACGGACAGATATAATCTTCCAAGAAGCAGAGCAGAGAAGGCTTTGCTCTGCATGTTCCTGAAAGGCGCTGGTTCAGAAGCACTGCTTTACTGTTCCTCATGGGGGAGTTCGAAAAAACCTAGATAAGTCAAACTGCTCCAGGGAGCAGACACTGGTCAGATACGCAAGTGAAATTTTTACCTTTACTTTCATTCTGTAGCTAGCTAAGAGGGGAAGAGTGGCCAAAGCAAGCCTCTAAGTGGGAATTCTCCAGGTGCTGCTGAATCAGAATTCTACCATTCACCAAAGCTCCTTAATGAAGGATAAACATCTTGATGATTAATTATTATTTTTTGCACCAGAAGCATTTCCCTGTTCCCTTGTTACTGGTTTTATTAAACTTATAGCCATCTCTGAACTGAAGGGGCTGATGATTAAGGCTACTAGACTCCTGCTCAGCACAGCTGGATCTGCAGAAAAATGAATGTAGGGGGCCAAAGGTGGGAAGGTCTTTTATATTAAGAATAGGAAGAACTTGGTCCTACTTTTAGCTCTATTATTATTAACTGCAAGACTGAACTTTTAGCTCTATTATTATTAACTGCAAGACTGAACTTTAGCTGTAAAAGAGGCATGCATATCTCTGATCTACTCACCACCCTGGTTGTTATAAGAACTAAATGAAATGTGTGTGCCAAATTGCTTTAAAAGAACAATTGTAAAACTCTCTTCAAATGGAAGTTTATTGTGTTAGCTGAAATTCTGCATACAGAGGTACTGACTGCTCCAGCAAATGTAAAATTTGTGCTGTACATGCCATTCACAGCAAGCTCATACCTGAACTCTAAACTCTGAGCAAGGGGTATGAATGAACATTATTCAACAAATTCAACATCTGGCTTTTAATCTATGGTTGTAATTTTATTTTGGTTGTTTTTCACAAATAATAATGATAGCTAACATTTATCAAGCACTAGTAAGTGGTAAGCACTAAGAGGAAAACACTCTTCTAAGTGCTTTATATGCAATAACTCATGGAACTCTCATAAAATCCTATTATCTCCAGTTTAAAGATGAGGAAACTGAGGCAATCAAGATAGTGATTTGCTCAGGGATATACCCCATGTTGGAGCTGAGACCTGAACCCAGTCCCCTGGTTCTAGAATCTGTGCTACCTCTACATCATTGTTTTTTCCCACAAAGGCTCATTTCATGAAATTGTCCATTTCGTACAAAAGCACCAGGCACAAAAATCACTGCAGGCTAGATGCCAATAAGCTGGAGCCAGGACTAATCCTAACAATGGCAATATGGGCCCTAACTGTCATGGGCTATATCCACACAGCCACACTCAAACCAACCTACAAACAAGGGTTAGTGAGTTGCTCTCTTGGAGGGCAGCCCAGCTTCATTTGGTGCTGCTGCTGCCCTGAGCCTCTCAGCAGCACTGTATACTCTAGGCTGTATATACAGTAGCAGCGTGACCTCACAACGGCCCAGATCAAACTCGTGATAACCTGGAACTGCTTCAGGCTTCATTACATCTTCACGAGGTGGCTTTATATTCCAAGCTGTCTCCTCTGCAGATAGATGGCCCCTTTCTGCTGGGCACATTCAGTGCCTGGTGATTTGTGGATAAATGACCTCAGAGGTGGGGTCAGAAGAATGAGGAGGGAGGGGGTGTTGTGCCATAGAGATTGTCACCTTGAAGGGTTGTCTCAAATGAAGTGAATTTCTGGGAGAGATTCCTTCGTGTACATGAGGGCACATATACTGTCTTCCTAACAGAACGACAATCTACTTACCTGCTGCCTGGTCCTCTCCCTGTACAGGACCAATGACCCCTTTATACTCAACTATAATCAGTGAGGGTCAGGCTCCCTCAAATCCTGAGCACCACGAGCCATTCTTTGTGGCTTCCTGTGGTGAACTGGGATGAAGCTGGCACAGAAGTTATAAGAACAGCTGAAGAAGGCCAGGTCTTGGGATGGTGACTGGGGCCTAGGGTGGTCTCCACCTTCCAGACAGGGGTGAGGACAAACATGAGGTGGGGGTTAAGTGGGGAGTTCATGCTTACGGGTCCCCCTGAGGCGGCCTGGTGTGCCCTCCTCTGCTGTAGCAGCTCCTTCACTGTGATCTTCACCCGGACACCTTGATACACCTTCGGTTTCTCTGAGAAAAGGCAACTGAGTCAGTGGTCAAGTGCGAGGTTTGGGTGTCAGCCTGGGGTGTGGGTGCTCTGCACAGACTCTGGCACTTGCGGCCAGGTGTGTAGGTTTGGAGAATGAAAAGGGAATGCTAAAAGACAGGTGGTAAAGAAACACAAAACTTTCAAACTTGGATAAAGAAGGCTTGGGCAGGTTTCAGGGCCCCAGTGGGAACAGAACCTCTGGAAATCTGTGGGGTCACCCACCCCAGGCTGGACCCTATCCATAGACCAATAAATAGCATGACGGAATGTGCTCAGGAATGTGGAGACCAGGCTAGGGGAGATCCCCACCTTGGTTCAGTTCGGGGGACCTGGGGCCCTGGGCCCACTCGCTGGCTTAGGAGCAGGCATCAGGGACCTGGAGAGGGACCAGGCGCTGGGCAGGGGCACGCTTTCTGAACTGGAGCGGCTGGCCCTGCCCGCCCCCGCAACGATGCTCGCACTCCTGGGGAAGCTCTGGGTCTCTTCCTTCTCCATCAGGCCAGGCACGGCTTCTGGGAAGGCCCTGGCCTCCACGGACACCTTGGTCTGGAGCAGGCAGCGGGCGGGTGGAGTCTGGAAGCCTTGTTCTTGGGCCAGTGAGGGGCGTGCGGGGCTGACTCCAGTATAGGGACCAGGCCTGGGGAACGACTCCCCTTCTCCCTCCTTTCTCCTCCGCCTTTCCCGCTCTGCATCCTCCCCTCCAGCCACCTCCGCGCCGCTCCCGCTCTCCCCGTGCCCCCGGCTCTCCCCTCCCCCCCGTCCCTCCCCCACCGCCTCCCTTCCCCGTGCAGGCATTTCCCTGGCGCTCGGGGGCTCGGGGCGCGGCCGCTCGGCACCCGCTCTGGGAGAGCTGTGCGGGGCCTCTGCGGCCGCCGGAAGAGGCCGCCCTCGGGGCCGGCTGGGCTGGGCCGGGCCGAGCCGGACCGCCCCGGCCCGCGGGAGAGGCCGGCGCGCGCCGGCGGGCAGGCGGAGGGCGTCTCCGCGCGCCGGGAGCGGGGCGGCCGCGGCCCCCGCGAGCCCCCTGAGCCGCAGTGAGTAGGGCGCGGGACGCCTGGCCGCAGGGCGGCCGCTAGAGCCCGGTGCGCCTCCGGCCGCCCTCGGCCGGGAGTGAGCGCGGGGGGGCCGCGCGGGGAGGGCTGGGCCCCGCGGCTGGGGGCGGCCGCGCAGCCCTCCTGGGCGCCTGGTGCCACGCCGGGCCGCCAGCGCCCCACCTGGTCGCTGCGGAGACTGCAGCCGGACCGCTGGGGCCGCGCACCCCCCGGCACGGCCCCGGCCGGGTCCCGGGGGCTGGGGGTCCCCCCAGGGAGCGAGGCTGCGCTCATTCAGCCCGCGGACGCAGGGGACCCCTGCCTGGCCCGCAGCGCCTGGGCGCCGCGTCCGCTCGGTTGTCCGGTTTCTCCCCCCAACCTCCTCGCTCGGTTCGCGGCTCGGGGCTGGGGGCGTTGGCGGGTGCGGCCCTGGGTCCCCATAGGGACCGCCACCATCCAGTTCTCTATGTCCGGCGCGCCCTGCTCGAGTCCCGGGCTCAACGAGAGCCTCTAGCTCCCCCGCCCCCCGCCGCCGCTCCTGGGCGCGCAGAGTCCGCGCCGCCAGCCCCAGAGTCACAACTGTGGCAAAATGGTAGGGCGGGTGGGGGACCGGGGTACGCGGCTGTCCCCGGCGACCAGCGCGGCCTCTGGCCCTGTGCTATCACGAGCAGGCGCTGAGTGGGAGCGGCCACAGCGTGCCCTCGGGATCCCCGGCTCATACTCTCATGCCCTGACTTTGTGCCTCTCTGTTCCATGCAGGAAAAGCTGGGGAAATACACACGGATGCAAAAGGCTCTGGCTCGCGTGACCCTAGCCCAGGAGAAGCAGCTGAGTTACCGGACATCGTTGTCAGCAGAAGTTGGGTCGGTGGCTGGATGCTGTAGCTGCAGGGATTCAGCGCCTAGCAGAACTCCTGTGCAAGGAGAGAAGCAGAGATGCCACATTTTTAAAGTTTCACAAAGCATCCAGCTGCACCCAGGTTGCTGGAGCAGGAGACAAACAGAATTAATGTTTTATACCTTCGGGTATAGGTTTGAGTTTTTTCCCCCTCATGCCAAGTATTTAAAACCTCTAGAAACCCATGATTTGACAATCAATGATTGCGCGATACTTTCAATTTGAATATTCAAAGGCTTAACAAAATGGACTATCTTCTGCAGAAATCCTGCACACAGGCACCCCACAGAGAGTCCAGACAAACAGGAACTGAGACCCCTTTGGGTCCTGGCCCTTGCTTTTGTTTTATTTTGGCTGTTTTGCCCACCTTCCCACAGACAGAGCAGGAGTCCTCCAAGATGCTCTGTGCTTCTGCCTTAAAGGCAGCTCCAGGAGCTCCGAGTGGCTTGGGCCACCCCTCATGACCACCTGTGCCAGGCTGGCTGGCTGAGCTGACTCCCACACTCCTCATCTCCATTTTAAGGGAAAAATCTCAGATTTTGGGGGGTGAACATGGCACCCAGTAGATAGGATATGGCAAGGAGTCACCCTGGGCCCAGATTTCAGGACAGAGGCCTGGCAGGGGCCTCAGCTCTGTGCCTCATCTCCTTCTGGCGCCCCGCCTGGCCATGTGCTGGCTTCCCTCCCCTTTTGCCCTACTCTCTGTCTGGGCCCCAGACACTCTGTTTTCAACACACAATGCTTGCCCATTAAGACCCTTTGCTGCCTAGGCTGATGCTGGTGGGGCCTCCCTGCACTGGATTTTGTGAGGCTGGTATTTCTTCAATATGAAGTTTCCTTTCCTTTTCCCTTTAGAGAGATCCCTGTCTTTTTGCTGTAGGAGTATGTGTGAGAAGTAATGATAAGCTTGGCTCCTGCTAATTTTAGCTGAAAGGACATGGATTTGTGTTCAATCCTTCATGCTTTGAGTGAGAGGTGGAGGGGGTTTGAGGTTAGACTCCCCACTTGGTCCAGGTCTGAGCCCCTTACAAATGACCTGGGACTGTGCTAGGTTCTGTTCTTCAAGCACTTGCTGTGCCTCTTCCATGTGATTTGGAAGCTTATGAAAATGAGTGGTCCAGAGAGGGAGCAAGTGCCAGGCTGAACACTCTCTGAACCCCTGAAGGAAGGGGGCAACACTAGAAGGTAGAGGCAGAATGCATTCCTTTTGTGCATAAAGCAAGAAATTCCCATGCTGCCAGGCCAGGCAATAGTTATAGGCCTCTGCTCTTTATTCTCTGAGTTATCTGAAATGTGAAAAGGAGCTGAGTTCCGTAAGGCCACCAGAAAAATACCTGAACACTCTCAAATGTGCAGATGAAAGGTGGAGCATACGGAGGTGGGGAAACAGGGATTTCAGAGAGTGACAAGACACTGGAGTTTGTGACGGGTAGGCATTGCCTGGCGACTGAAGCCATGTCTCTGGAGGAGGGGATCAGGGCTGGGAACCCCTGAGGTGGCACCTGGCAGTGCCTGGCAGGATAGGATGTTTGTCTCTAGCTCAGCTGGAACCTGGCAGCTTCTGGAGTCTTTTCCAAAGCCCCTGAGCCTGTGTTCTATTTCCTTGATGAAAGTCGGTGTGAGGACCAGACTCAGGAGTTGGGGAAGGATGCTTGGGAGCTTTGAGGGAGCCCCTGTTTCTTTCCTCCCAGTCCTGCTTGGCACTGTGCCTTCAGAAGGAATAAGGAATAAAGCAGCATGGAATTAGGGACCGTCTCTCATCCTCATGGTGACTTCCATTCTCTTTCTCTTTTGTTCTCCTTTTTGTTTTACACTTATTTTTTGGTTTGCTTTTTAAAACCTTCCTCTTTGTTCTTTGGCCTTTCTGTTTATTTTTTTCTGAGTTTCTTTGTCTGTCTTCCTGTCACTGCTTTCCTCCATTTCTTGCCTTTCATTGCTGTTTTATCCCAGGCTCCCTGCGTGTGTCTGTTTTCCCCCACTGCGGTGCTGTCTCATTTTTTTCAGACTTAATCGCCTTCTTACCCTCTCCTTTCATGTGGAGATGGACAGGGCTGGTGGGAGGCCTTGGAGATCACTTGGCAATGTCATCACAGTTGACACTGATGGCTGACTGCCCTGTGGAGAGGACAGCAGGGCTGGGTGAGAGATGAGCTCCTTGGAAGTCACCAGGTGTGCAGAGATGGCAGATGACTTTTTGTCCCTTTCTCTGGAAGCCTCCACCAGGACCTGGGCAGTAGTCCCAGGGGCTTCTGTGTTGGCCCGTGCTGCTAGGATGGATGTTCCATTGTGGTTGCTGGCCAGCAACTTCAGAAAACTGGGTTTCCTCAGGCCTAAGCCCTGTTTTGAGAATATGTTGTTTTTTTTTGAAAGATTCTATTCAAAAACATTCTATTTTGAAAAATACATGTTTTTTGGGGAGTCACTAAAATAATTTCATCACCCACCAGTGAGGTGTGTCAAGCCTTGGAAAACTGCTGCTATAGGACACGTGAACACACCTGTCACTGTGCATGTGGCAGTGTTTTGGTGGCCTGCTTGTGTCACTGTCAGGGTGTGTGAGGAGACTGAGGCAGGGCAGCACAGACTGGAGAGTGTGCCCTCACACTGAGGACACCAACGCCCTGAGGAAGAGGCTGTCTAGAGAGGAGGCTGAGCTGGTAATTATGCTAATTAAAGTTTGTACTTCTCAGACTAGGAGATCTTCCCTCCTGCTGGGGGTATTGTCACCCCCAGGGTGTCTGCCTTGAAGTCCTGATAATCATTTGGGAGTTTTAATAAAAGACTAAAAAATATATGGGCATTCAACAGACCTTAAAAGGCTCTCTTGCTTAAAAATATAACATAGGGTCTTCTTGTTTGGATGTTGGAAAAGAACTTGCAGTGCAGAGAGAGACTTGAGCCTTCTGATACCCTTGCTGATGGCTGTCTAGCCTCTGGCCCCCTTCCCTGCTTGGCTGAGTTCCTGGCCCACAGTAGATGTGTGTTGAGGAAGTAGGAGCTCGAGCTTTGTGACACATCTCGTTTGACTAGCGGGCTGGTTTAAATATGATAATCATCGACTGAGCCAAAATCCAATCAGGTATTCATTGAGTACCAAGCATGTATCAGGCATGGTATAAAGTGTGAGGGTATAAAGGTGATTGCCATCAACTGCTCTGACACTGGGTGCTGCTCTCCCACTTCCATACTACTGCTTCTCCACTATGTGTTTGTTTGGTTCATTGGTTCATTCATTCACTCATTCAACAAGTGTATACTGATTATCTACTCTACTCACACCCAGTGCCAAGCCTGAATAAGTTATGCACTAGCCATCTCCTTTTGAGGCTGACCATCCATAGTTTTTCTAGGTCTTCATACATTATAGTTTTCTGGATCTCAGAGCCACTGAACTCAGAAACCCTTTAGTTTACCATAGACCTTCTTAAATTCATTTAGCACCCAGAATAATAGGAATAGAATACATTTCTTTTTAAAGTTTTTAACTGATATTTGACTGAAATTTTTTGGCAGGCATTTTATATGCAAATAACACTGCAGACCATTATATTTTTTTCTCCAAAGTAGATGTTAACCATAGGCACATGAATATGAAAAGACTTTTAAGTATAAAGAAAAGAGGGAGTTTATTTCCTCCAAATTTGACTACAGCTCTAATTCTCTATACTAATGCAAAGTTCTTTTGTCATTTTGACTTTGGAACACTGTTACCAAACCTTGTGGAAATATCAAGTTCCAAAAACATGGAAGAAACAGGTACTTACTGACCCAGAGAGAATCATCCCTATGAAAATGACCAGAAAGACTATAGGATGGAGGTTAATTATGGTTAGTCCATCTCTTCCCATAAAATATACTCTGTCTTAACTTTTCCTTAAAGGCTTCCATAGGGAACAAGCATTTGATAATTTATCATTTAATAAAACTACCATTAGATACTGCTTGAAAAGTTCATCTTTTACCTAAGTGTTCTTATTATGCAATATTTAAGACATACAAAAACATGCAAAGATTGCCATGATGGAAACCTATGAATATATTACCAAGGTTAAGAAATAAAATAGTTGAATGATCTTTCATTTATGAATAAATTAATTTATTAAACATTAAACTTTTGGACTATTCCACTTAAAATAATTTGGTTAGGGAGGTTAGTTGGGACATCTATAAATTTTCCCAATGCAGAAGAGCTAATTCTTAGATATTATTTGTTTTGTTCATTTATTTTTCCTTTTGGAACTTGTAAAATTTTTTATTGTTCTCTCCTTTTAGTTTGTAACATACTGACAATTATATTGCATATTGAAAACCCATACATCTTAATTATCTAAGGTTAAGCTTAGAGGATACTTCTATATAAAAGATCAAAGATAATATGGTGTCATTTACAGAGTCAGTAGTTATTGAATATGTTGTGTAAGAGGAACAGTGTAATGTTTTGAATAGAGAGGATACTTGAGACAGAACTCAATGATAGAACCTAAAGAAATTGTAAGTGTTGCGTGTGGTTGGTAGAAACATTGTAATGTAATGGGTCTTAAATCTTCCACATCAAATGTAATTTCAGTTCTTTAAATATACCAGATATTTTATTTCTTATGAATGTATTATTTATATTTATATATTGAAAAATGACAAAGATATTAGTTAATACTTATGTATATGTATGTATGTATGTATATATATATATATATATATATATATATGTATGTATGCATATAAATACATATTTATTACTGGGGTTAGTAATTCTTTTCCCTTTGTGGAATTTCTTCTTCCTCTACAATAGTATCATCATATTGTGTCATTAATTGGGCTGTAGCAAGTCATAATGCTCATATAAGTTTTATTAATATTTATTAAATAAATTTATTCATTAATATTTATTAAATAAATGTGGTTTTCTTTCATTCTTGCATTTGAATAACATAGTTGGAGAAACACAAATACTTTCAACTACACACTGTAATGTCTATTTCCAGTAACCTATGGGACGATGGTCTATATGGCAGTTTTTGTGTGGGCAAGTTTTGCCTTCAGTTTCTTTTTAACATTATTATTTAGTTAGCTTCTTAAGCAGCTTGAGCTTGACATCACCATCTCTGCTTACTTTCAATCTTAAAAGACCTGAAAGGGATGGCATTTTGAACCCAAGCTCTCTAATTTTCTCTGGCTTCCCCAGGAAAGCTTCACAGGATAGCAGATTTAAGGAAGGTGAGGGAGAGGAGAATGTGTGTTTTTCTCTTATGCCGGCATTGTCACGTATGATGAAAAGGGCAGTTAGTCCCCAGCATGCAGTTGGAAATAGTACTTGGATGGAAAGTGAGATAGGAAATATAATTAATTTCTCTTGTCATAATATTATAGCTTGGTTTTACTTTTTTTTACAAAGTGTTGTAAATTCCCAGCACAATCAGAGAGAACCAACTTGAAATACTTGGAACAAAGAAAGACATTGTCAAGCTAAATAGAATTCTTAAAAATCATTTACAATTTGGAATTATTAGCACCTCTCTCCACTGCCTCTTTCCACTTTCAACTTGGTAACTGAAATGGATGCTAGACAGAGGATGGGCCTGAGTATGTCTCCCTTTTGTAAATTAATTTTGTCAAACACTGTGGAAGTGCTTGGATACTTGAAGAAGAATGTACACATGCTGCGCTCACTACCTTTACCTTCATTCTGAGGTCTGGTTGCTGAGCTTTATTGTCTGAAAGCCAGTGCCTCCTATGGTGGGGAGATGAGCATAACACCTGAGAAGTAACTGAACTAGGAGAAATGGGTATGCCTAACATTTAGTGTTATAATCAGACAAAAGTTAAAGTGATGTGGACATACATATGATTTATACTACTATTATTGTGTTGTATAGTACTTAGTAACAAATGGTAAGCAGCAGGTGACTATAATTATCATAAATTTCATACAACCAATCTGGGAAAAATGGCTTTGAGACCCTTGTGCAGACCCCTAAATCTATAGAGAGGGCGAGATCTTTCCTTTCCAATGCCCAGGTACTAGTGAGGCTAAGTGACAGATGGCTCTGCGCAAGATTCTGGGAGCCAGAACTGAGGTCTCCTGTCTGACCAGACCTAAGAAAGCACAGCTCTCTCTCCTCAGTGAAATTGTCCCCTTCCACTGAAGAGCAAATAATGAGCAAAGTAAAGATCAGGCTGTGAAAAGAAGTGGCGAGAGGGAAGAAGAAGAAGACAGGGGACCCGGGAGAGGACAGCCTGGCAGCTGGGGACCACTGATGCCCTTCCAGATTCCCCAGGAGGGAGCTAGTGGGTGTGAGGTGAAGGAAGTTTCCCTACCCAGACATTTCTGTGGGCATTCCATAAGTTAGGAGTGTGTTTGCTTTGTCAGGAAATACCCTTGAGGGCATGAAGATGGAGGAATATCAATGACTCACTTCTAAGTGTGAATGTCCTTACTTGATTTCTGGACTCTTACCTAGCTGAGGCAGAGCATGGGACCCTGTAACACGATGTAATGAAGACTGTATCGAGGCGCTTTGGGCAACAGGTAGAAAATGGGAACACAGGGTCCCAGGAGATCGGGGCAATTGGGTCAGGAGGGACTTGAGGGGTCAGAAAAATATGAAAAGGGAATAAAGAAAAGAAGATAGTAGGAAGATAGGAGGAACAGTGTGGGTGAAACTGGGAATTAACTCATGCTTTGAAAATTCAAGGCATTTATGATGGGCTTGGCTCGCAGACAGGCACACTGTGTGGGAATTACTTTGGGAACTGAACTGGCCGAGAAATGCACTCTAACCAGACTTTACGTGAGACAGATGAATGCTTCAGATGTCAGATTTCTTCATTTTTACAAAAGTAAGCTGTATGTTTCTGCAATGAGACACCAACAAAGACTTCCTTTAAATGGGTATGTTGTATGTAATGCCAGTACACACCTGACACTATATCCTTCTCCAAAGTCCCTTTGCTTCTTGCTTCTGTGCTCTCTTGCTTCTTGCTGACTGTCTAGTCTTGCTCTCTGTATTTTTTTTACAATGTGCTCATTCTTACTTGATCACAGATTGCCCATTTTACTAATCCACTCTGATAACTAGATTTACTGCATCAGAGGGACAATGTCCAAGTTAATTAAGGCTACCATTGATCAAAAGAAGTTTTTGACTTTTATTGTTTTTTGGATTAGACTCACTTTTGGATATCCTAGGCTTTAGGGCAGTCAAAACTATGTATTTATGCAGCCACAGTCTTCTGACCTCATCCTATTTCAATGACAATAAAGTATTTATATGTGGTGCCCTATTTGGTACTGGGCCTTTACAAGTCACTGTAAGGAGAGAAATGTATGTAACACTTCTTTCTTTAAAGTCGCATGTTATAGCATGAGTTGGGTTTATGTGTCCTAATCTTTATTATATCCTATTCATTCTCTTTCACTAAAGAGCACACATAGTTCATAACTAAGAAATACTCGACAGGAAAGTCAGTATGTTTTATGATCCGCATAAACTTTTTAATGTAATTTAAGAAAAAAATATCAGTGCCACAAATGATACTTCAAAGATAACAGAAGATTCAGAATGTAATGGGTTACTAACACTCCCAAAAGACCTCACTATCAGGTTGTCTCACCAGAATACGGTCCCTGATGTGCTGAATTAACATTGTGTTGATTTCAGTGGGGTTATGGTGGGGAGGATTAAAATAATTGCCAGCATCCACTAACCAAAGGTGATATGATGGCTTATCCTGAAAATCCAGTTCTGAAGGAGTTGCCATACCACAGACAATCTGCAATACAGAACCCAGCTTAAAGAAAAGCATGTAGAAGTTTTTGGTACACCCCTCAGTAAGCTCTACGGCATTCATATGACCCCCAAGCCATGCCCCCGTCTTCTTTGGTCCATGCAGAAGGGTCCTGAAGGGCAGGGGTGTCTGTCCCTTCTTCTGGGGAGAGGTCATTGGACACAGTCATGAAAGGGGGGAAGGGATAGGGGGGTGCAGTGGGGTACCCAGGCATGTGGTACAGATCCTCCAGTGCATGCAGCGAGTATGTCTGGGCCCCAGCTATGGGCCCCCCCCAGCTCGAACTCCTGTGCTGGGCAGTGCTCCCTGTCTCCAGCTGGGAGAGGCAACTGGTGCTAGGCGGCAAGGTCTGCAGGGCATCAGTGGGCACAGGGTCCAGCTGGCTGAGACCATCGGACACTGTCTGCTCCCAAGAGTCCCTCTAAGGAGAATGGAGAGATCACTGGTTTAGTCATTAGGCAGTAACTGTGATGTGGACAGATTTCCTCGCCCGCGGGGTGCTGCTGGACTGTAGCTTCCAGAGCTGAGTTGGTGTCTTCCTTTGCTCTCCTAAGCCTTCTTACCCGACAGCTTTTCCCTCTGGCGTTTGACACTAGCAGTGAAAGTTGTAGTTCTCTTTGTAGTCTAGAATTAGATTTCTAATATATATTAAGATTCTTTTCCCCAGAAAACATTGAAAGATTGAAATGGGCGAACAATAAAATGAACATTTATACAGCATTTTACCAGTTACAACACATGATGCCTTGCTTTCTTCCTGAGCTTCGTAGTTCTAGAATGCCCTTTCCACAGTGGAGAAGTACGTTCTGGCTGCTCCTGGATGGTGTAGGCTGTGAACTACATGGTGGGCTTTTGCCCTCAGTGAGCAAAGAGGGAGGAAACTCATAGGCTTGGAGCTGGAAAGATTTGGGTTCAATTTATGGCTGTGCCACTTCCTACCTTCCTGAGTGCCTCACTTTGTTCATCTGTAAAATGGGGCTTTAATAACTATATCCTGAGGTGTTACAAGTATTAAATGAAAAAAGGCACACAAATGTTTCTGGTTGGGGTAGGGACTCAATGTGAATTCCCACTCCCCCACATACCTTTGTCTAAACTCCTGTCTTTAGAGATTCTTGTCTTTGTAGTCAAAGGCTTCACAGTTTTCTATAATAAAGGTGCTAGTATTTTTCAGATCTCTACAAGTTCACTTCTTTGGAAAGGTGGAGGAGGAACAAGGTTCGAGAGGGCAGAACTATTGTGGGAGGAGAGGCAGGGGACTGAGAGGGCAGGAAGCCCTGGGGTGCCGGCCCTCGGAGATCCCAGCCCCCGCATCGGCTGAGAGGTGCTCTCCTCATGTGCTGGAAGAGGGCGGGGGAACAGCAAGTAAACTCAGCAGGGTATTAACAAAATGGATATAAATCCTGCCTTCCTGGTGCTCCCCACCCGAACCCCTGGGTAGGCCCTCCCGCATGGGTCTTTGAGGAAGGCGCCCTCGGCCTGTGTTCCGGCAGAGCGCCGTCCCGGCCTCTCCAGAGCGCGGCAGAGCAGCCTCGGGGGTCTCCGGGGTCAAGCGCAGGGCTGACCAGATGCACGCGGGCCCAGCCCTTACCTCACTCCCTAACCATGAAATGTCTGCATACTCACAAGCACGAAGTGTGTGGGGTCGCTGGGGAAGGGCGGCGGCAGGAGCGGCGGCAGGGGCGAGGCACTGAACAGAGAGCTGGTGCCGGGGGTCAGGGCTGGGGTGCGGTGGTCTCCGTAGCGCTCCGGGAAGTAGGAGTCCAGGAGGGCCGGGTGACTCGGCCCTGCGGAATTCTCACAGGGAACCGGCTTTGCTACACTAGAGGTGCAGACTTCATTTGCAAACTGTTTAGTGTTGTGGAAATCTGAATCAGATAGGAAAGATCTTCTGATACCGTAGTAACCTGACATTACTGGTGAACCTGTTGCCAAAGGAAAAACAAATGGGCAAAAATCTCCTCATAGGAAGTCAAGGCATCTCTGTTGTAGCTGAGTTTCTCCACATGTAAAACGGTGTTTATAATGTAAGGCCGACACGAAGACCAACATTTAAGCAAATGTCTTGAAAAGCATTATAAATGACTGCATTTTCTCCTTGAACTGGTCCAGCTCAAAGAACTAGTATGTTTAAGGTCACTCTGCCTTAGGGGATGAGTGCATTTGAGATGGTGCAGTAAGCCTTCTGTCATTCACTGAAAGTAAACAAACATTTACTGTGAACCTTCTGTGGGCCAGGGACTGTGCTAGGTAAAGGTTGGACTTAAAGAGATAAGAAAAAGAATTCCTTGGGATTTACATTTTATCGCATAAAGCATCTTTTTCACGGCGTCTGAGCTCTGTCCTCATACATACACATGGAGCTGTTAACAAGAGGCTGCTTCCGGGTGTGTTATCTGAGATTCAGTATTTCCAGATAAGGTGGTACTGTAACTGTGCCCTAAATTAGAGGCAGGTTGTACTCTTCAAGTCTTCGTATACTGACCTTTAACACCACGTTTCCTGTCTAGCAGCTTTGGGATGATGTGGTTATGTGCAGCCAAGTTAGAGGACCACCAAAATATTTTTCTTTGATGGATCTCATGTTGTTTGCTGCCCTCTTGTGTCCATACCGAGTCCCTCACTCAGCTCACCCATGGATATGGAGTTTGGGAAGAGAATACCAAGCACACAAAGTTTCCCCTGAGGAAAGCAGGAAGAATTTGAAACTGACTAGAGTCTCATTTCAGGTAAGGCCAGCGAAATTGTCCCAGAAGGGAAGTGATGTGTTTGCTAAAGACTTTCTGACCCCATAGCTCAGCTGTAGCAGGAAACACGTTATCATTTAGAACAGGGTCCAGAGCCAAAGATTCAAGGTCTAAAAAACTGAAGGTTTAATTGTTGCAGCCATGGTGGGTGTGGTTTGACTAACCAACACCCTGGGGTCACAAAAGGGCCTGAGCTGGGAGAAACATGCTGCGCTCCTTCTTATCTTTCCTACCCCCAGTGAGCTTAGTCCCTGCCCAAGCTTCTGGGGAGAGGAGACAGGCTCAGGGAGACCCCTCTCCTCTGCGGCCCTCCCCGCCTGATGTGGCCCTGATATCATGCTTGCTACTCTTTCACCTGAGGTGCCTCCCTTTTTCCAAATCAAACTGCAACTCCACAGGGACAGAATTTTAGTCTTATATGTATGTTTTCCATAAACCCGGTAGTATAATACTGTGTTCGAACATGTAGCTTTTCATTCATTCAAAGGAAATAAGAATTCCTCGTGGAAACTAACAGCCCTATTCTACTCATTCCATTTTCATCTTAAATTCTATCACCCCAAACTTCTAATCTGCTTATGAATTTGAAAGCTGAAGTTAAGGGTTTCATCGTAAGCATACTTGCCTAGGAAAAAAAAATCTGTGCAAGTGAAAATTGCTATCTATAAATAAGGTTCTGTTTCATGCCATGAATTGATATTCATGGGAGTGGTTAAGGCTGAGAACTGAATGAAGAATATGTAAACAAGGCTTTCAGGATCTCATGTCTATATTTCCAATTTCCAAATGAAAACAACCACAGAGAAAAATGCTTCTGCTCTCTCAATCATGTATTTTTCTCCTCAAAAAGATAAACAATAATTTTATGATAAGAGAAGATGCAGAAATTTTCTTCTGTAGGAGGAAGCAGATACAACCAGATTCCAGCGACAGTAAATGTGACAAGGAAATGCAACGGACAGACACTCAGATATGTGGGATCTTTGATGGCTCTTATTCCTTTCCCTTATCCAGTTCTGAAGGTTACTAAAATTATTGAGAAAACCTATGCCACCTGAGTTTGGGGTCTGGAAGTAATGTATAGGTATGCATGTATGTGTGTGCATGTGTATGTGAGAACACATGAGAAGGCCCAACGCTCTTATTAAGAATGCCCTTTTCCCATCCTTATAGGAGTATTTAATGAGACACATATGTTGAAATGAATAGAAGATGCTTAACTATATCCCTGACATATAGAGAGTATCCAATAAATGGTACTTCCTCTAACTACCCAGAAGTTTCTCTCTCTCTTCTATAGCAGGTTAGGCATTTAGAATTGTATCAGGGTCTTAACCGATATTGCTTTTGCACATTAAGCTTCTGCTAGGCAAGGGATAAAAAGGCTGCCTTCAAGTCAGAAGGAGTTCTAAATTCAGGAATGACTGAATGAGGTCTATCTTCCCTGATTTTATGTTTTAAAAACAACTATTTTAAAGGAGCAAAAATTTGAAAGCACCACAAGGCAGTTTAAAAATTAAAGAATGGAAGCAATTAATGAATTGCTCATTGAACAAAAGCACTCACCTGGCACCTGGACAAATGGAGACGAAGAGGAAGTGGCACTGCCCTGCAAGCAAAGAGAGCACAAATGTTTTCTTCCTTAGTTGCAAGTCTGAATAAAGAACGAGAGTAGGAATGCACTTTAACTCTCAGGAGCTAGGAAGAGACAGGGTAGCGCACCCCGCAGAGTCTTCAGAGGGAGCCTACCCCTGCCGACACCTTGATTTTGGATTTCACAGAGTGTACAGAATGGTGAGACAATAAATTTCTGTTGTTTTAGTCCACTCCATTTTTGGTGATTTGTTACAGCAGCCCTGTGAAACTCATACAGGGTGTGACTGGAGATGAAAGACTCACTATAGTGTGAGAAGTGGCATGGTAGGCGGCTGGTGGAGTGAGGTGGACCTACCCTGGTATTGGGGGTGGGGTGGGAATACATCCTGGACGAGGTGATATCTAAGCTGACCTCTGAAGGAAGGGTATCCAGGTGTGCAGAGTCTTAAAATACACAAAGGCAAATTCTGGCTCTATGATGCCCAGGAGCAAAGTTATGCGGAAAATTTGGCTGTTACAAAAGTTAGGAGTCCTCAGCATCTCGCTCTTTGTATGTGAGCTCTTAGGCCCGACCCTCACAGCCCAACAGACTCTCGAAAGCTGGAAGAGGTTTTATAAAGAGTCTTATCCAACCACCCATATAATGCTGAAATTTAGCCTCTAGTGATGAAGAAATTGTCACCTGCTGAGAAAGCACATTTCTTCTTTGGGGACCTCTGACCATTACAAAGTAGCCTGAAATATTCATTTCTTAATTCTAATATCTTTGATCCATACAGAATAAGCTTAACCCTTCTTCCATATATGGGCCTTCAAATATCTGAAGACAACCCATTATTTCTCAACTGTCTAAATCAGTCTGGGCTGCTATAAAATACCATAGAGCAGGTGGCTTCAAAAATAAACATTTCTCCCTGGGGTCTTTGTGGGAGCCCTCTTTCTGATTTGCAGATGGCTGTCCCCTCACTGTGTCTTTAGGTGGCAGAAAGAGAGATCATCTCTCTCTTGTGTCTCATTATCTCCCAGAGGCCCCGTTTCCAAATACCATCACACTGGTGATTAGGGCTTTAACATGTGAATTCTGGGGGGACACAAATATTCAGTCCAGAGCACCAATTTGTAATTCTATCTTCTCCAGGCAAAATATCCTCCAAACACTCATAAGTAACATAATATTTAAGAGTGAAGACTCTGGAACCAGAGTGTCTGTGTTTAAATCCCAGCTCTGCCTCTTACCAGCTATTGATATTGGGCACATGAAGATTAAGCAAGATCGTATATGTCAAGCCCTTAGACTAGTTCTTGGCATAGAGTAAACAGGATATACATGTTAGCTATTACCACTCAGATGCATTTTTAGGTCCCTTCAAATCTATGGTGTATTCCTCTAAACATGTTTTGATTTATGTGTTTTCCTGTTTAATAAGTAAATACTTTGAAGTGGCAGAAGGGAACTTGGGGTGTGTAGGGTCAGAGGTGAGTGCAGAGCAGGGAGCCCTAACACCTCACATGGGAAGGAGGCACTGATTAAACACAGAAGCACTCATGTTTGGGCACATTTGCTCATGCTGCCAGGATCATGTTATCCAGTATTTCCCTCCAGTTTCCAGCTCTGTCTGGCTGGGTCTTTTCTCCGAAGCATGTGCCAAGGCATGTGCTCTAGCTCCCGCCTCAGCTTCCTCCTGTGTGTAAACAGGGTGTGGTGGGGTGGTGGCTGTCCTGGGCGCTGCCTGGGGAGATGTCTGTTTGCTCTTTTACCTGCTCACCCTGCCTGCTCCCCTAAACTGCTCTGGCCTGAGGCTGGGGGCCAGAAGGGAGGCTTCTGTGAGACGCAGTAATAACGCCCAATCTGATGGATGTAAGTATCACTCTACTGTCCCCTGACCACCTATCAGCTGTTCATTCGTTGGCTGGCATTGCTTCTTTCCAAGACCTGGATAAAGCTTAGTCTATGCTAATACAGCTCCTTTAGCTTTTGACATCTCCAGCTTCCTACTATTCTCTTCTACCACCAACAATCCCTAGAATCTTCTTAAGTTCCTCTTCCTTCTGCCCAGCTTCAGTTATTACTGTGGAATTGCCAGTACTATACCCTCCCCAGCCCAATTTTTGTACCTGAAGACTATACAAAGATTTCAAAATTTCATGTCTAGTTGATTTTATTTATTATTTGATGAAAAGAAGCCTCTTGTGTTCATTTCTCCTATATAATTTTGCTCTCTACCTGCTATGGAAATTAAATACTCTATTTCCATTCTTTATGGCTACCCATAAAATTTTGCCTTACATGCTTAACAAAGACTACAAATGATATCTTAAACCTCCCACTGATAGACAGGATCCTTGGGACATTAACTCCTCCCAGTTTACATGAGTATGTTACTGTCTTGCATTCTGGCTTGTTTCATTTTATTAAACCTCCACAAATTAGACATCAAAATTATTATAATCACCATCTTATTAAGTAAACCTGTATTAGATTTATTTGTATGTTCACCCCTTTTTTTTGCTTACTCTTTTTCTAGACTTTTTTCCTAGAGTCATTTCTATTCTTCTATAGTAAACCTTTAGAAAATTCCTTTTGTGTAGGTGGTATTAGTGGTAAACTGTTTCAGTTTTTATATCAGAAAATATCATTTATTTTGCCCTTGTACTTGAAAGATAATATTTCTGAGTTCACAACTGCAATTAGTCATTCTTCCCTCAGCACTTTAAAGATACCACTCTGCTGTCTTTTGGCTTCCATGATTGCTGTGGAGGAGTTTGCTGTTAATTTTAAAATTATTCTCTGAGACAATTTTTCTTTACTTTATTCTTTTTAATATACTTTTTTTGGTTTTTAAGGTTTTTTAATTTCACCTCATTTTATCTAGAGGTTGATTTTAAAAATTTACCCCGTTTGGTATAGGATGTGCCTCATGTGTCTGCAGATTCATGTCTTTCACAAGTTCTGGAAAAGTTTCAACTATCCACTCTTTAAATATTACCTTGTATGTATAGTCACTTTTGTCTCCTTCTGGGATTCTGTTTAGTTGTATGTTAAACCTTTTACTTTTCTCCTCTGTATTTCTTAACCTGTTGTTACTTCCTCTTCGTCTCTGATTCTCTGTTCTATACATTTTTTGTATATGTTGGTATAGATTTCTTAAGATCTACATCTAGTGCATTAATTCTTCAAACGTAGGCAGTTTATTGTTTTACTTGCCCATTTGGACACCTGTCCTCAAGGAACCTGCCTTTTTGGTGTGACCACCTTCTCATCACAAAACATCTTAATTTCTGCTCAAACCTTTCCTCAGCCTCCCATGTCACCCCTGGCCCCACCCTGCTGCCCCGACTTTGGGGATTTTTCTTTCTTTCTGCCAGCTCAACAACTCATTAAAATGTGTTTTACTCAAGATCCAGTTTTGTTGTGGGTAAGATCTCCCCATCTTCAGACCATCTAGTTTGACTGAAACAGAATTGAATCTCTAAATATTGAAACTAGATGTAGATTCCTGCCCATTTTTCACATAGCACAAAACTTCTATTTTTCTACAATTTTCAATATTTTCTAGCAGAGATTTAAGTTATAATGGAAGTAATTCATAAACCTGTAGTTTTGAAACCCCACAAACACACTATTAAACACATGGCACCATAAGATAAGTAACAGTATTCTTGTCTTAATGAGGAAGAACCTGAAGCACGAGGGAATCATCCACGTTCCCCCAGAGGCAGGGTCGGTGGTGGTGAGTGGGATCAAATAAAGACTTCCCTGATTTCAGAGCCTGTTTCTTAACTACCACACCATGCTGTCTCCCAAGCATTTAATATCTCAAAGATAAAAATAGAAACAGCTTCAAGATTTTTTTTTAGTATAAAGGACACTTAGGGACCCCCAGAGAGATCAGCCATACAATTATGTAAGAGCTCACAAAGGACATCGAGTGGGATCCACACTTTCCTGTCCGATACACACACATATATATATATCTCCTTAGTTCTTCAATGGATATTCTATTTTGGGGCATCAGCTTAATTGAAATACAATTTACATATAATAAAATTCACACATTTTAGGGAAACAATTAGATAAATTTTGACAAGCTTCTGTGACCCACCAACATAATCATGTTAGAAAACATTGCCATCAAATTAATTACTTTATAGCTATAGTTAGTGCTGCCCTCTCTATGGTAGCCTGAGAAATACTTAGATGGATAAATATAAAAGGCAATGATAATGTTCCTCATCAGTTCATCTCACAGACACAGAAGAATTCTAAAGGGCCTGCATTGGGACTAGGAAGGATTTCACTGGGTAGATTTCAGAGCTGGATTTACTACTTCACCCCACTCTCAGATTTTACAGATTAAGAAGAAGAGTCTAAAATATGTGCTGAACATGTGCACTATTGTTATTGCACATGTGAAGAGAAAACACATTTTCTTCCTTTTTCAAGGTATTGTATTCACACAGTTGCCTCTTACCATACAAATTCCCCAGGAATAATATCAAAATTAATATTGAGGAGCCCATAACTTTTGCCCAGGCAAGTTGGTATATAATTTTTTATTTTGCATACTGCAAACAACAGGATCCTGCAATGCCAGGTAGCCAAATTTAGAGGTTTATATTTGAATGAAATTTGCCAGTCTGCAACTTCCTGTAGCTAACACAGCAGCCTCATAGCTGCCCCAAAAGCCCCTCCATGAAAATGAGTTAATTTGAACTAATGGGTTACAAAGGTAGTAAAGTGATAAGATTCGAAGTTTCCCTTGAGTACACTTATAGTCATTTTTATTACCTTATAACATTTTTAGGTGCCAACCTAGTTGAGGGAATATACTGAAAGAGATACTAAGAGATTTCTGTCTACCATAAGATTTTTCACATTGCTATATAATTTATAATCAAATTATAATTATATAGTTTAGAAAGTGTCTCTTTAAACTTAAAGATATTGCTACTAATGCTTACATGATAATAATCCTAGTCACCTCTGAATAGTTGGGATCCCTCTTCAAGGAATTCATGGTACTTTATATATTTAATTACTCATTGTCATCATATCTATGGTTGGAGAGAGGTGGAACTGATTGTATTATACTGAACATTCTAAAACTCTGTTTTACTATCTGAATTTGGACCTACCATAGGTCAAATGATTTTCCTCCAACTTTGAAATGAATGTAAAGTTAATGCTGGATGTAACCCATCCTTTAAATGAGTACCGCCTTAGGTTGGAATACCATCCTCCTCCAGAACATGAGCATAAAGAGTTAAATGCCTTAATGCACGTAACAGGTATGTAGTGGAACCAGGGGCATTCTGACCAGGGTGAATCCTCAATACAGTAACCGACCTATACCAAGCCTGCTCTAATAAGTCTGACTAGTTTTCTAAAGTCTGAAACAGGATTTGATTTATGGACCACTTATCTGAGTTGCATAGTAATTTAATCGTAAAAGGAAAAATGCTCAGTAATGAGTAGGAACAATAGTTATAAGCATCTACCATATACCAGATGCTTTATGTAATGTTATTTTAGTATAAAGTGGATACTATCATCCCAGGTTTACAAAAGAGGAAACCAAGCATCAGAGAAGTTAGGTCATGTGCTCAAGATCACCAATCTAGTAAATTACAGAAGTAGGATTTAAACTCAAACTCTCTGAGTCCCAGATTTATGCTCCCCCAGCCTCTCAATGACATGACAAGCAAGCCCTCTGCACTAGCCCTTCCATCAAACCACAGACTGGGCACCTCTCACGGGTAAGGTATAGTACTAAGTGTTGCAGGTACTAGAAAAAACACAGTTAACAGGTGGAGATTAGGGAAACTAGCCATCTGTGGTAGATTAAATATGGCCACAATTTCTTTGCAGCTCCTCCCATCATGAAGTGGAGTCAGTCCCTCAACCCCTCAAATCTAGGATGATTTTGTAGCTTGCTTTGACTAATAGAATGTAGCAGAAGTGATGTGTGCTTTTCAGAGACTAAGCCTCAAGAGTGTTTGCAGCTTTTACCTTCATCTGTTTGAAATACTGATTTACAATCTCCTTTCAGGCAGTCAGTCTAGCCTCCTAGAGGATGAATGACAACACGGTGGTGAATTCAGGTGCTTTTGCTGACAGCCAGCATCAACTGCCCGTCGTGTGAAGCAGTTCTGCTGGGACTTTCCAGCATGGCTGAACCTCCAGCTAAAAGCAACTGCATGAGTGAGTCTTGGGGAAACCAGCAGAAGCACTTTCAGCAGGATTATGAGAAATAATAAATCACTATTGTCATCTGCTAAGCTTTGGGTGGGTTCTTTTGCAGCAATACGTGACTGATACAAACAAACACAGTAAAAAGCCACTCATGGTACAGAGCAGGATGTACTCAGTTTCCAAGTACATGGTGCATGCTCTACATACACTGCAAGTCATAGAAGGGAGAATACAGGTGCTGAGGATTTGATTCGAACACTGAAGAATGAAGAAATGCAGAGAGGAGGGAGGAGGCTCCCAGATGCAAGGAACTTTGTGAACCAAGCCACAGAGGTAGGAAAGCATGGCTTTTCTTCAAGAAATAATAAGTAAGTTGGTTTGTGGGGAACAGGAGTTGCACTTAATTGATTAAATAAAGAGGTATTGTGTGCCTATTATGCATCAGGATTGTGGTAATTTTTAGAGGCATGAGTTCTGTTCTTAGGGAGCACACAATTTTATAGGAAAGAGTTGCATAAATGCATATGTAACTAGTGCATTAATAAAAATAAGAGTTGAGAAGACTAGTATTTCATGAATACTTACCTTCATGGCAGACTCTTTGTAAGACACTTTACACATACAGTGTGTGTTTCATCATTTCCAGTAACAACTAACATTTGTGTGCTTTATATACTCTACTGTGTTAAGTGATTTACATGCACTATCTCATTAAATCCTCCCTATAGATCAATTAAATAGATTGTTGTGAGTTATTATCTCTAGATTATAGATTGAAACACCAATAGGCAGTATAATGGGCCTAATCAAGGTCACAAAGCTGGTAAGTGACACAACCTGGATTCTAATCTAGGTCTGCCCTAACCATGATTTAGTGCAGGTAGTGGGGTGTTGAAGGTGAGAATGAGCTGGGGTGGAGGTGAATTGCTGCCTTGGGGAAAGATGACTGACCACATTGTATCATAGGTGGTACCTGAGTCCAGTTTTGGAGGATGAAGGAAATCAGTAAGCAGATAGGATAAGAGGCATTGTGGTTGGGGAGGAAAAGTAAAGGCTCAAATGTATGGACAGCATGTCACAGACATGGAAAGGTGGGCAGTAATTGTGAAGACAGGAAAGCTGGAGGAGGGTGTAGAAGCCGGGTTATAAAGGGTTTTCTTGAGCCACACTAACGAGTTTGAACTTTGCACAATAGCAGGCAATGGTCCCTTAGAAGTTGCTTAGCAGTGTAGACATGGTGATAGTGGCAGTGTAGGAAATTTAATCTGGTGCTGAAAATGATGAGCCAAAAATGATTGATGGGGCGAGTATGTGAGGTGCTGTAGTTTGAATAGAGATTGAGTGATAAGGGTTTGATGGGCTCAGGAGGGGCGGGGTTTCAGGAGGCCAGCAGGTAGCATTTATGTCCACTTCTGTTTGACTTTATTTTAGAGTCTGGCAATGGCTGATACTCGCTCTGTGGGTGCTAGGGTGCTAGCCACCTGTACCAGTTATACCAATTCCCAGGACTCTGTCTTTTCTTATCGCCAAACTCTCCGCTGATACCTCTGTATGAAGAGAGAGCTGGCATGTCTCATACTGCACAATTTACAAAGGAAAAACCCCTACATTTTTACATAATTTAATAGTACATTATAGAGGTCCGACCCTAAAGCCAAAAAATTTGTGATGAAGGAGTATTGAAACACACATCCTTAAAAACATTTACCTTGTGTCTACAAAGTCTAAACTATAGAGGATTTATCTTATAAAGAAAGAGCTCATCCTGTTCCCATTATCATTAGCCTCAAGCAAAGTAGATCCTCTGCACCTGACAGAGAACAGAGACAAAAGTAATGAGTGATTTGCTTAAAGGCTACAAATGTACAAAGGTAAAATTAAGACAAAGTCCTGTGCAAATTCTCTCTTGGGGGAAGGAAATTTACCATGAAAGCATTAAATTTTGCATTTTTGTAATAGCACATGTAAACATCTAACAGATTCTGATGTTCCTTAACTTGTTGGTACAACAATTTAATTTCTTTCTAATTAAATTTCATAGCAAAATTCTAGAAGATTGTACATGAAACTCAATGTGGTGACCCCTGGCAAGCAGAATGAAGGAAGGGAGTGGGAAGGCGAGGTCAGTAGACTTCTGTTTTTCACTTTACACTCTTTCATTTTGTCTGAAATTTTACCATGCCTTACTTTTGTAATTACAACGACTAGTTAGTTAACAGAAGTTAAAAAACAGAAGTTAGATCTTATATCTTTATTGTAAATCAAATAAAAAAAATCTATGATTTAAATTGTCTTAAATTCCTTTTATGTCCTTTGGAAAGCTATACAGTTGCAGAATTCCACAACTTTCTGACAGTTTTCTTGAAATTTTATTGTTAAAACTCTCCTGCTGGGCAAAAAATTATCTCCAGTCTATATCCATGAGAAAGTGATTTCTGTTGCCTCAGTTACAAAGTGAAACACATTTTTTTAACCCTGGGTCTTGGTGTGCCTTTGGAATGCTATTTGTATTTACGTAGCTCAGTTAGAACAACAAGGACCAATGGGATGCATGCTGATAAGTGGTCTTGTACACTTTGGCCAGAACAGAATCTGCAGAACTTCAGCCCTGCCAGCTGGACTTGTCAGGACTGTTTCACTGCAAAACCTGATTATTTTTGCAAGCTGTGTGAAAGAATTCACCACCAGGAAATGTTTTAAATTTCATGACATTAAAAAAACTCTGCAGAACCAATAGGACAGCTGAAAAAATAAGTTGCTTGCAAAAAATTTGCCTTTATTATTATTATTTTTAAACATTTCTGTGATTGTGAAGGAGCAGATAGTTGGGTGTGGAGCACGGAAAGCCCTGGAAATGTAGTTCGGTTCTCTGACCTGAAACAGGGCAGGATAGTGGGATAATTAAAGTCAGACAACAGACCATGTTGAAGGCCTTAGATAAGACAGTCACTCAAATGAAGGCCAAGGATATAATAGATACCTCTGTATTCAAACATCGTATTTTGAGTTTTCAGGGCATTGCCTATTCAGAAAATGCCTTTTTCTTTTTTCAGATTCTTTCTGGGCTCAAGAAAGGGGTTAGTTGACAACATTAACTAGCAATATGCAGCAATATGCAAAGCACCGTGCCGTGCCGTGGGAGTGAGCGCAAGGTGAGGGGGGGAACCCCGTGGTAAGCACTGATTCTCTTCATCATTAGCCTTGCAAACATTACAGATGAATTGGTCCTTCTGCTAGTGATTCAGAAAAAAGTAGCAAGGGCAAATAAGATGTATTTATTAAGGAAAAACTAGTTTTCCTGAGATTGAATAGTCAGCACTAAGAGAACAGGTACTTCTAAAAAATGCTAAAAATAAAAATGACATAAGACAAAATAAAACGCTAGCAAGGCGGGAAGACACGTTGGGCCATTTGATGACCATTTGTTGTGCAAGCATGAAAATCTTACTATGACCAGAACACATTGTAGGATGGTTCAGTTTATGAGAGTTGAAGAAATGAAAAATAATTTTTATGGTAAATTTTGAGAAATCAGAGAAGAGCATGAGTACTTCTTGTAATAGCAGGATACAAACTTTTTTGCACTTACATATCTTCAGAGTTTGGGATCCCCCTGTCCAAACCTTACCCTTCTAACCTTGAACTCAAAATAACATGCATGTGCTCTGTATTTAGATTTGACAGTAGAACAATGGCCGCAATGGCTGCAGTTTCTTCCTTGGATTTGTGTATGGCTAATTCCCTCAATTTAAAGCATGGATAATCAGTTTGCTCTTATTTACATTCTGCTTCTTTCTTTTACTCTCTTTATTGTTGCTTAACACCACCATAAGAATACCAAAGAGATGCAGCACCATAAATAAACTGTCCAAGTTTTAACAGGTTTAGGGGGTTGTATCTTGATTAAAATCAAATTTTGATATTAGTAAAGGCTTCTAACTACTTTTAGCTTAGAATTCTAAAAATTGTCTTAGTATCTAGGAAATGAGACATTGGTAATACCCTGTCCCATCTTTTTCCATACTTTTGTAAGAAGGCAATAGCCTAAGGAAATTACCCTCCCCTTTTTTCAGTGGCTATTATGTTTATTGAGAATATGCATATAGTTTTTCAGTGTGTAAAACTATGAGAGAATGCTGGACACCATGGTGGCTGGGAAGGTGTCTAAGAGGTGAATTACCAGGGACAGCTGGTAAGCTCTATACTTCACTGGCATCAGGACCCCTTCCAGCCCTCAAATGGGAGCAGGTAGGTTCTCTGCCTTCTCAAGTGGGAGAAGTGCCATTCCACATCTAGTCCCACATCTAATAAGCCAGGAATGCCAGCCTCTCGGGCCAGCTCAGCATTATTCAGAAAAGAAGCCATACTCCATCAAAGGCAAGGCAGGAGAGTAGTGTTAGGCAAGAGGAAAAGGGCACAGAGAAATAGGCTGAGTGAGGTAGGCCCAGAGGTCTCTAGGAGAGCAGCAGAAAGCCTCCCACAAGGTCAGTGTGGTACGTTTGGTTCTAGGTCAGGAAATTTTTTCCCCTTTCCAAAGAGGGCCAGCTGAGTGGAGAGCCCAAGAGATCAGAGGGTGGTGTGGTGAGGAATATATTCTGGAAATAGGTCTGGGATATAGCTAGAGACAGGTTCTCAAGGGAATTAAGAACTTCTTGTGTCCAATTTCTTCTAAGATGTCTGAGTGGTGTAGTAGGGAAGGACGGTGCAGGTTCTGGTTTGGGATGGGTATGGCACCGTCTAAGCAATCTACAGAATCATGGCAGAGATGGGTGAGGAGCCAGACACATTGAGAGGATGCAGAAGTCATGTCTGGGACCCAACATCACATATGGAATCTGAAAGGTGAGATGAGGACTGAGTGGAGGACCTGAAGCAAAGCAGTTGCTCCAAAGCTCATTCTTCCTTGGACCAGAAATGTGAGTTTAAGAAGGCAAAACCTTGGGTGAAATAAAGACCGAGGAGTCCAACTAACCTGGTTCCAAATCTCAGCTCCTCTGCTTTCTGTCTGTTTACAGGCTACCCTTTTAAGGTTGTTGTGCTTCTTGTGGATAAGTAAAATATATTTTAAAGTGGATAAATGAACATATTTGTAAAATCCCTATTTCAGAGCCCAGCAGTAAATGATAGCTATTACTATTATTAAGAATTCTTACTTACCCCAGGCAGACCTAGGTTATGCAAGGGGACTCAGATCTAGACACCACCTCATCTGTTCCATCCAGGCCAGTGTTTGACTAGATATTAAAGCTACTGTCAGAACATTTGTACTCCATGTAATTGTTCTTGTGCTTTCTGTGATTTTTATGTTCTCTACTCCCCTTGCAAACTCAATTTGAAAGACTAGCTGAACCAGAGGAAAGGGCATTTATCTTTCTCATAATATGAGGGTGTTCACCTTGGTCTTGGAAGTTAGGAGTAGGGGTGTGAGTGGGTGGAACATGTTCTGAGGTCAGGGAGAGCTGTCAAGTTAGGAAGAGAAATAGCTATGCCCAGTGGGAAGGAGACACAGAGAAAACACTGAGTACTGGACCACTCATAATATTGTATGATCCTTTGTAATTAGGACATGTAGGCTTTAAAAAGTATCATTACTTGCTAGGTCAGTAAAGTAGCAGCAAATCTTGATCAAAGTGTTAAGAGTTTTATTTTCTTTTTCCTGCCATTTGAAGTTGGGGTTTTCTTAAAACAGTAGCCTGTGATAGGTAAGTACCATACTAATCCAAGACTGGTTAAGCCTTGGATATTTATGACTGCAGAATGGGAACCGTTGACTTTATCTTGATGATATGCACCACATTGGAGCTTCACCTCTAAACATCTTGTCCCATGGAATGGAGGGATGGCATTGCTGAGTCTAAATAAAATCAATTTGCTAACTGTGGCTTCTATTGTTTTCTTGTTTCATTTGCTCACAGTGAATCAATTTTTCAGACCTACAAATTCACCCAGTGGCCTTTCTAATGGTCTGACTTATTTGTATTTTATTAAAATTTGTAGTAAGGAAAACAGGAGTATCTAACTCTCAAGTCTGCTATACAGAGGTCACCAGTCTTGCAGGCATCTGCCTTTGTGTGGCACACTTTCACTGTGACATTTATTAAGGGCTGCCAAGCTCTAGGTACTATAAAAACCATAAAAGCTGCAATTTGCTGAGCACTTAAAATATGCTTCACAGCAATTATGCCAGGTGCTTTATATACATTATTTAATTTCATTTTCATGACACCTTTGTGATGGGCATCACTATCTTCATTTCCATCAGAGGAAACTAAGGCCCAGAAAAGTTAAACACTTTCACATGCTGGAGTCAGATCCTCAGTTTCCTCAGTTGTTCTGACTCTGAAATGCAAGCTCCTAACCATTCATTCTATCACATTGCCATTCCTCCTGGGCGGGGGGCTCCAAAAGGGACCAAGGAAATAGCAAGTTAGCCATTTGGGGGAGAGATCTCGAAAAAACAAGAAGTTATAGTGCAATGTTGTAAGTATTTTAGTAAACAGATGTGCTGGACGCTCTGGGAGCAGCAGGGAGTGTCTAGGAGACCTTAGCAGGTAAGACTAGAACTGAATTTTGAAGGGTCACATACCAGGCCAGGTTTCCAAACTTCCTTCACTTCTCCACCCTGCCAGTTCTCCTACAACTGGACTGTATGTTTCTTGAGGTCTGTGAATTTCTTACATCTCTGCAGTATAACGTTCCTTACATACAGTATATAATCGCAATAGCATTGATTGAGCATATACCATGTGCCAAACCCTTGACAAATATTATATCTAACCCTTGTGATAACCTTGTGAGGGAGATATTATCTTCCTTTGAGAGCAAGATTAAGTGACTTTACTGTCATCATACAGTTGGCAAATGACAGAGCTGGGATTTGAGTTCAGGTCATCTGCACGCAGAGCCCAAACTCTTCCCCCTGCTGTGCTGCCTGTGTCTTAGATGCTGAACTTCAGTCAGCCTAAGTGCTGTAGCTTCCCAGGTGACAGAGTGATCTGAAACATCAGCTCCAAGATGAGCTAGTGATTCTGATCCATTTTAAATCCTAAATAGTGAGAAAGAAACGTTTGAAATGTGAAAAATAAAAATCAGGAAGATTAAAGGAATGGCTTAAACTTCTAAAAGTTTGAGTATTAAAACTGAATACCAATGTGGGAGGAACCCAGCTCTTTAGTGTTATTGACAAGGACACTGAGGCCCAGAGGAGGGAAAGGACTTGCCCAAGACCACTGATAGTGAGAAGGAAGTGTTCAAATATGAGCAGTTTGTCTTTCGAGGTAGAAGAGAACTCTTGGATGTGTTTTCCAAAGCTTCAAGGAAATCAGAGAAATTTTCATGTGCTATAATATACAGTTTCCAATTTCATATCTTCTTTTCTTAGTACTTCACAAGAAATCCAAATGCAAATCACAGATATGGACATCACAGTGTTTACACTTGGTGGTAACCAAGGTGTGTATGTGGTTGGTGCCACAAAACAGCAGCTGGATATATAATGAAACAAAACTCTATCTAGCAGTCCTGTTAGAAAGATTGGGTTATGGACAGAGCTAGGCGGTGCACATATGTTCTACAGTTTGAGTTTATCTATCTCTCGACAATGATCAAACATTTTCAATTACTCTGTGCCGTAAATGCACAACATGGCACCCATTTACCTTCTGTTCCTCCAGACTTTTCCATCAATATGGACTATTGTCATGCTTCTTCCTGCATTCACAATGCTTTCCTTCCAAAAATAATCAGAAAGGATTATTAACCAAGACTCCCAGCTGACAATATGGCCTTATCATATATGTTCTTGATGTAAAGGTTGCAGCTAATTTAAAAGTAAGGATTTAGGAAAATTTAGGAAAAGAAAATGATTATAAGTAGTTATGACTTGAAAATCAAACACTTGACGTTCTTATAAAAGATTCATGCCAGCTGGAAATAATTAAATTTTGGTCTGTATATGCAGGATATGTTTAATTCAAGGCTGATAGAGTCTAAATATATTCTCCACTTGGGATGTATCTCTTCAATGTTTTCTTCAGTTCCAATCTCCCAAAATAACCAGAAATCTTTACTTATTTTTCCTCTTGTTGATGTACAATTTAACTTAAAATAACTTTGATATCTATTTCCTTATTGTTCCTCACCATATCATTTTGATGAGCGTAGAGCGCATGACAGCTATTATAAACCAGCAATAGATGGAGCATCAGCCTTGCTCTCGAGCCCATTCTTAGCTCCCCCAGACCACACAGTGGCCCTCCCCTTCCACTACACAAATTAACTCCAAACTGATCTTCATTTCAGTTTGTTAAACATTTTTTCCTTCATGCCAGCTGTTGTATATTCAATGACTTTAAGTGAATCTTTATGATGGCTTAGGAAAAACTTGATTAGACAGCTCAATAGCCTGCAAACTGTTTGGTGAATTTCCAAGCAAAATGAAAAATGGTGGCTATTAGTCCTGCTGCTTGTTACTCTTCTCCTTTCCTATAGGAAATTGAAAGCTCACTAAATTTTGTGATGTTATTAAAATTAACTTTTTTGGAACTCAATTAAAATAGTGTAATTTAAAAAATACAACATAAACCTATACCAAATGTCTAATTATATATTTTTTGTCAGTAGGTGTTGGTGAATGACTCATATTTTAAATATTCTGGTAAAAGACCTAGTAGTATAGTAAAGAAAAGCACATAAAGATTTGAGAAGGAAGGAGAAAAGCCATTATTTAAAAACAGATATATACAATAATAGTATGAAACCACAGGATTATAGCTAAATTTCACAGAAGCGGTTTTAAGTCCAGTTTTTGGTGAAAGTCTCTTTTGATACAAGGGATTTCTTTTCCTCTGATTCCTACAGCAAAGATGTGAAAAACATTCCACGGTATCAAAAACAGATTTTCTTGAGGAAATTGTGGTAAAGATGGGTTAACATGGCCTGTGTAAATTTTGTTGTCACAAAGAGAACACTAACTTGTACATCAATAGATGCTTCCTTAAGGGATACTTATCCAGAAGGGCATAGTTTTCATAGTATGTGTGTATTTACTTCCTATGACTGTTCAAACAAATTACCTCAGCCTGGATGGCCTAAAGAGACCAAAATGTGTTCTTTCACAGTTCTGGGGCCAGAAGTCCTAGTCAATATGTGGGCGGGGCTGTGTTCCCTGTGAGACCCTAGGGCAAAACCCACTCTTTGCCGCTTCCAGCTCCTAGTGGTTGCCTACATTTCTGAACTCAAGGATGCAGGGCTCCAACCTCTGCTTCTGTGGTCACGCTGCTTCTTCCTCTCCATGTGACTTCTCTGTGTGTGTGTTCTCAAACTTCCTTTTATGAGGATGTACATGAGTGTGTTCAGAGCTTGCTTGGATGATCCAGCGTGTCTCCTTTCAAGATACTTAACTTAATCACATATTTTGTCATGTAAGGCAACATACCCAGGTTCCAAGGTTTTGATGTGAGATTTGTCCTAGCACAGTATGCATGGTAAAACTGCATGGTATGGCCTCCAGTTTCCTTAAGTTACCCTCTGTTTGATTATTACCCGTGCTGTCAGTAGCATATTTTGAATATTTGAAGCCTAAGGATGGCTTCCTTGTCTGAATGTATCCAAGATATGCAGCTCATTGTCACCTAACATTGGTATGAAACAGAAAAGGTGGTCACCTATTATCCATGCAACCAGAATCACACACCTGCCTGCCAGTAACATGATTCTCCATGATTCCTAATCACTGGGTTGCATTTGTAACATGGATAGAAATAGGTCCCGGAGAGTAGATAATTAATACAACATCCTTTTTGGGATATAAAGATATTCTAAAATAGTAGTTGAGAAGAAGAAACATGAGCAGGTGGACAGTAAAAGCAATTCATGGAGATACCCGAAGTCCAATAGCTGCATTTTGGGGACTATAAGCATTTAATAACCCAAATTGAAAAGGTCACTGAAGTGAAGAGGTTAAGATGCTGGTCCTGAGACACTGGGTGATATAAGTGAACAGGAAGTTAAGGCTAAGTTTATATTGCCTATGTACTTGGTGCCTGAGAATAGCTACCATGGGTGGGGTTGGTTTGTATCTTTCTAGTGCTAGAAGTTCTTTCTACATGATATATTTCCTTATGTTTTGATTTCCTTTGTTTGCATGTGTTGTAGCGTGACTGCTTGTGTCCTCCCAAAATCCATATGTTACAACTCCAATCCCAAATGTGAGGGTATTAGGAGGTGGAGCTTTAGGAAGGTAATTAGGTCATGAGGGTGGACTGCTATGCCACTGTGCTGGCTGCTGTACATGGTCACCTCGCTTACTCCTGGTCATCTGCTTTCACATCCTGCACCCAGCAATGCCTGACATTCATGTTGTTATATTTTAGTTAATAGAATATGTGATTATATACCCACCTTGATAGCTAACTTCTATTTCCATTTTTGCATTATTTTTGGAGATCTGGGTACTAGTACTTAAATTAGGCACAGAGTGAAACTATTTAAGAGACATGGATGGCAAATAGACGTTTCAGACTTAAGGCATTGTCTACTGTGGTTTTTAAGTCTGTTTTCTGCATGCTACAGAGAGAGTTTTTCTAAATTGTCTTTATCAGATTTAGAATAACATGTAGATGAGGGTCAGCATTATCACCACTAACTGAGCCTTTGTTAATTTATGACTGGAAGAAAAGAAAAAAGACACGTCATCCTTTTCATTTCCACCAGCTGAAGTGCCCAGCCAGCAAGTTCCGAGTTCTTAGAATACTCGCCCATAGATTGACAGATGTACCATAATGTTGATAGTAGTAATTATATAGTGTGTGTCAGTTAAAGGAGGGCTTTGCTATGGAGAACATCAGAGAATACTGACTAGAAAGGGTGGGTAGTTAAGGAAGGGGGAGATAACTAACCTTAATAGAGCACTTAAACCCCCAAAGATTTCAGAATGGGTTACATTGAGACTTACATTAAATCTTGAGTTATTTGTCTGCCTGGATCGCTTTTCTGCCAGTAGGTCTTTGACTGTGTGTTTCACTCTCACGCCTTGATACACTCTCTTGCTGTAGTCTCCTGTGGCTTAAGGAAATGGAATAGTAACATCAAATGTGGATGGAGTAATTAGGTTAACCTCCCCAGGGGCATATTCAAAGGCTGATAATTGTGATGCTCTTTTCTCATTAGAAGGCTGGATTTCTATCTCCTGGTCCTTGATAGAAGCTCATGCAAACTCTGCTTCAGTGAAACACCATTCCAACTTCTACACATCTTTTCAAAGTGTCCTCTGTTCTGTATTCTGATTTGTCAAAATTCATTCCAGGAAGACTTACAATTTATGCTTTAATTGCAAAATCAGGGATTTGATGTGATTTGAAATAATGCTTACTACATGAGGCAAAAGTGGATTTGTATGGTTCAGGTTACAGAGTGGCAATATTCCTGCCATACCATATTTCTACCTGATGTGAGTGTTCTACCTGAACAGTCAACTGGACTGTTTTAAGAAGATATGTTCCTAAGAAAAAGGTCATTTGTTTCCATTTACTGTACTAAATTAAGTATTTTTACTTCTTGAAATACGGTGATACAACATGAGGAGTTGCTGCTTTGAAACTAAACCAGGTTAAAGAAAGTCATTCATTCATTTAACAAATTCTTATTGAGCACTTACTACATGTACTTACTGCACTTGATAATTCACATATATTATTTCACCCTATCAATTCTATAGATGGCAAAACTGAGGCCTGGGACTAAGTTATTTGCCAACATCTCCTAGCTGCTGATAATCAGTCAAGTTGGGATCCAAACTTAGGGCGAGCTATAGCTCTAACAGACGGGAAATACGTCATTTTACCATGAGGAAATCACAGAAATAATAGACTACCCAAAAGAACATTTCCCCAAGATTCTGAAATTGGCAACACTGTTTCTAGGGGTAGTGAATTCCTTGTAACAGAGGACACTCAAGCAATGACAGGACAACTTTTGTTCAAACGATCATAGAAAACATTTAAGCACTGAATTAGTAGTTGAACTGAAGGAATTATATTTTCTAATCTGACATTGTTCTATAGTAGGTTGGATGGTTTTAATTCATTTTAAATGAGTTGTTGCTGGCTTACTAGCAATTTCAGCTGGCACAGAATTCAGCATGAGAGTGTATGGCAGAATATATTAACATAGATATGTATTAGGCATACAATCAAAAATATTCTCTAATCTGGCTGAATTTGTAGGTAGGATATATTTGATTTATGAGTCAAATCTCATCACAAAGAAAAGAAGAAAGGAGGAAACTAAAACCAAAACTAGAGTCAGAGTGGTGCACTGGAGGAAAGAGGCTGCTGGCCTAGGAGTCCGTGCTCACATGGTCATGGATCAGTCACTGACTTGGGACCATCACAATCTCTCAGTCCCATTTTCTTCATCCATAAAATGGGTATAGTTATCTCTCTGTAGCTCACTATAGATTTTATAAGATAGGCAAATGAAAATGCTTTGAAAACTACCAAGTTTTATACAGAATGTCTGCACAGAATGAAGGAGAAAAAAAATCTAGGTTCCAAGTTGATGCATTATTTAACTCAAAGCCACATGCAACCTGATTTTGGCAAAACAAAGTTATTTTAATGGTCCTTTGGTTCTAATTTTGGTCTATATATTTTTTAATTAGAGACATTCAAAGAACTTCTTTCAAATCAGCCTCAATTTAAAGCTAAGGACCTTATGTTTGTTCCAAAGAAATCTAAGTGCTGCTCCTAGAATTGCATGTCATGCCTTAGTTTTTAAAAGTGTGAGTCTACATTTATTTATCAATGATTTTTCTGTGTGTCAGACATTGTATTAGAACTGGGGATACAAAAGAACATGCCATCTAGTGGGAGGAGAGAAATACTTAAAGAATAATGATATTATATTGCAAGTGTGCTAAGTACAACAGAAATATGCCTAGAAAATTCAGAAAAACACTGAATGTCAGTTCCTTGTGAGGTTGTGGAGGGAATCAGGGAAAGCAAGATGATACTCAAGCTGAGATAAGGGGTGTGTGGTGATGGCAAAATGGGCAAGAACATGCCAGGTATAGAAGGCAGTGGTGAGCAAAGGCCTGGAGGCAAGAACAGAAGGAGGTGAGGGAGGAAGTGAGATGGGGAAGGGAGATGGACAGGGCTCAGTCATGAATTTTCTTGTGTGTGAAGGAGTTTGGACTTCATTCTGTTGGCCATGAGCCACTGGAGGCTTTTAATGAAGCAAGGGAGTAGTTTGGTTAGATGTGTATTTAAATGGACTTTTCTGGCAGCTCTGTGCAGCATGGTTTTAAGAATCACAAAGCCACAGGGAGATTAGTCATAAAGATTCTGGAATCATTCAGGCAAAAGAAATGGAGTCTGAGCAGTGAAAGCTAGGAGGGCTATCTGAAGATTATTTAGATGTGGAAGAGAAAAGAGAGGGAAGATTTCAGGGTAATTTTCAAGTTCCCACCGTTGGACTGGTCTGGCTGCACACCTTTCAGAGCCATTGTGATGCTGACGGTAATGACAGCAGGACAAGGATGAAATCTCTTGGAGGGTGGTTTGAAAGGCACACATAGAACAGCAACATATGTCTGGCACTTTGGAATAAACAGTCCAGGCCACTCCCAATGGTTGAGAGGATTAAGATCAATATTTGGAATTTCTTTAATTCAGATTCCTGACACACTGGTTGGGAAACTCTGGACTAAATGGTTAAAGATGGAAGCCTGGGGAACATCCACACTGAAGGGCTGTCATAGAGCAGGAGAGAGAACCCTAATGAAGAAGAAATGGTTGAAGGAGGAACCAGGAATAAGGTATCACCAAATTCAGGAGATTTCAAGAAAGAAGGAAACAGTATGAGATGAAGCAGAATGTTCTAGGAAGATAAGGACAGCAAAGCATCCATTGGTTTCAGTTTGGTGGTTAGTGTTGACCTTAGCAAAAGCAATTTTGGAAGCGCTCAGTAGCTAGAAGCCAGATAGTTATATCAAGGGTGGAGGTAGAGATAAAATTCTTGAAGTCTGAATGAGAAAGTGAATCAAGAGATTGAATGATATTTGGAGAGAACTATAGGGTCAAGAAGAGGTTTGCTTATGTTTTTCTTTTTTATTTATGTATTTTTGGGCGGCAAGGATTTGAGGATATTTGAACAGGGACAGAGGAAGGTTTAGGGAAGAGGAAGAAAATGATGGAAAGAGATCTTGAAGAGGAAGCAAAAAATTGTGGTCAAGGGTACAAGTTGACTCTCAACCTGAGACTGGAATAAAGAAGGACAAGGAAGGGGTGGTGGCTGGGTGGGGTGGTGAGTGACTAAGACAGCTTTAATGCCCCTAGAAACAGCCTGAAGTATAAGAACCACTCCGGTACTAAGACCAGAACAAGGCAGGGGTCAAAGCCAAATAGACAAGACAAAGTGAGAACATGCACCAGTGATCCTCAAAGTTTAACCCCTGTACTTCAGCAACACAGTCAGCTAGGAACTTACTGGACATGCAGATTCTCAGGCCCTCCTCCAGATGTACTGAATCAGAAACTTTAGGAGGGGGACGCTCAGCAATCCATTTTTTAGTAAGCCTCCAGATGATTTCCGATGTTCTCTGAAGTTTGAAACCACAGGTAAACCTGACAGTAAGGACTTTAAAAGTTTCCTGAGGAGGTGGGAGCCACCTCTCACCTAGGCATTCCTGGCTGGACAAAAGGGGAGTATCTGGCTGACTGATGACAGTGGGGGTGGACTTAGGCTTGGGAATGAGGAGAGGGTTCAGGGGGTCTGGGCCAGATCCTTGGTGCGTTTGCAGACAGTTTGGGTTTCACTTTTTTCTGAAGGGCTTTTTGATGATTTCAACTTGATTTATCAATTTATGCTTTATGTTCATGCCCAAAAGCCTAGAGGAAATACACCTCTTCTAAATAAGTTAAACAAATAACCACATGGTAATTAATAAAGTTCATGAGGTGGCAAATCACCTAATCAAAACTTCCGATGCATTGTCATAAAACAGTCTTATGTACCAGTTGGCACCAACTGAGTGAAAAGTATGGACTGTATGCCACAGGAGGTGCAAAGTATGTTTAGAACATATAGCAGATGTCCTCAAAGAGATTCTATTTTAGTGAAAGAAATAAGACATTCACATGTGAAAGGGGAGGGGAGGGAAAGAGTACACTTTGGATCATTGGAAGCTCTGTGAGAAGGGATGAGACTTAGATTGTACTTACAGGGATGTGGACAGGTTAGGAGGAGAGAGAAGACTTGTAGACATCAGACATGACGTGAGTAAAAGCAGAGGTGGGAAGGGGAAAGGTATGTGTAGAAAGGGTAAGGAACTAGTATAATGGGGTTAGTGGATTTAAATATCATCCATATGTGGATGAATTCCAAATGGATATCCTTAGCCCATATCTGTCCTGGACTTTAGACTCAGATAGCCATCTCCACTTGAATGTCCAGGAGATATTCTGAACCCCAGATGTCCACATCTGAACTCCATTCTCCCCCTTCACATTGCTTCATCTGAAACTTCCTATTTCAGCTGATGGCAACTCTGCCCTTCTTGCTGCTCAGTCCCAAAAGTATAGAGTCATCCTTGATTCCTGTGTTTCTCCCATACATCACAAGCTATCCTTTAGGAATTCCTAATGGTGTTCCCTACAGAACAGATCCAGAATCTGCTGACTTTTTTCTGCTTCTGCTGCTGCCAGGTTTAGCCTGCTGTCATCTGGCATGTAGGTTCAGTCTGATGCCATCTTGCATGTAGGTCACCTTAGCTGTTTTCTGACCACTCTCTTTTGCTTCCACCTTCACACCACCTCAAGTCTATTGTCAACACAACAAGCAGACTGATTCTTTAAAAAAGAAAGTCCAATTGTGTCATTCTTCATCTCAAAACCATACAATGGTTTCCCATTTCATTCAGAGTAAAAGCCAAAGTCCCTACGATGCCCTGTGTAACCCTGTCCCACGGTACCTCTGGACTCATCTCCTGATACTCTTGACTGTGCTCCAGCCGGTTTCTGAAAGGCAGTGAGTGCCCCGCTTCTGCCTTGGGGTCTCCGCATTTTGGCTGCCCACCCTGCCTGGAATAATGTTCCCCCAGTTACCCACATGACTCAGTACCTTTGTCTCTTTCACATCTTGGCTCACATGTCATCTTCTCAGTGAAAACATAACTAAAGTTTCATTTTCCCCATAAAACTTTTCTGATCCACCTTACTCCATCCTAATTTTTCTTTCTATGTAGCACTTGTCACTTTATAGCATCCACTATAAATTCCTTATTTATTAAGTTAATTGTTTATTGTCTGTCCACTCCTTGCTAGAATGTAAGATTCATGAGGGTGAGAATCTTTGCTTATTTTTATTCATTAAAATATCTCAAATACAAATGCTTAGAAGAGCACCTGGCGCATAGTAGGCTTTCAGTAGGTATTTGTTAAAAGCATTTTGTTTTTTTTTTTAGTTGAGATTAATGAAAGTGTTGAAAGTCTTGAAAACCAGGATTTAAAAATTTATACTTTTTGTTGTCAGTGATGGAAACCACTAATCATTTTGAAGAGGAGACTATTAATACTTCATCATAGTTTTTGGATGATTTGGAATACTTTTTGGTTGATTAAACTGACAGAAGATCCTAGGATAGGTTGAGGATGGGAAGTGGTAAAACAAAGGCTACCCAGAAACAGTGGAAATGACAAGGACACATTTAAGAGACCTTTCAAAGGAACACACACACACACACACACACACACACATGCATGTGCGTACATACATGCATGTACACACAATCAGAAAGACTATTATTGAGAAGAGGAATCAATAAGGCAGGGAAGAGAGTTGGCTTTGATCGGGAAAGAAGAGTCCAGCTCTGAATCCACCGACTCTGAGGCTATGGCGGCATGATCAAATAAAAATACCCTGTAGATACAATGAGAGCTTTGACCAGAATTAGAGCTGTACATCTAAGAAATATCTTTAAAACTATGGTAATTAAAACTAAGTTCTCCAATGAAGACTTTGCAGCAATAGTAGAAATCCAGGCACTGAGGCTTGAGAAATGGCTTCAGTCCTGATGACTGTGGAAGGCAGGGGACAGGGAAGGTCAGGAAGCAGAGAGCAGAGGTCAGACGTGTAGGAATGCAATGTACCAAAGTGGAGTGACAAGCCAGGAACTGGGAAAGAGAAAGCGTAGAGGAAGAGGAATAATCAATGCTGTCAAGTATCTGTTACCTAGTAAGTGTTCAATAAATACTTGTGGAGTAAATAAATACTTCAGATAAGTTAAGGAAAACAAAACCACAGAAGGGCCATAGGGCATGAAGATCTTTAGGATGTGCAAAGAGTGGTTTCCTAAGAGGCGGGGGCTCAGACCCCTCTCTGGGTCTTCATGGGAGCATGGGTGGTAGGAAAATGGATGAGGACAAACCATGTAAGAAGCAGTGGTGCAAAAAAACAAATGCCAACATTTTACACAGCATAAAAGGTGAATTAAAATAAATTTTAACTAAGCTATGGACCTAGAACAAATTCTTTAAACTACCACCTGGAGTATCTTTCACGTTTTTGAGAATTCTGAAAGCTCTTTACCTACCCTGCCCTCCTTTTTTTGCAGAGGAGTGATATTTAGAGCTTAAAAATGTTACCAGTATTCCTACTCCCAAACATTCCCCTCCATCATTCTATTTAAAGAATCCACGTCTGCATAAGCCTGGAGATGCTTAAGAGATTTTATTCAAATACTCTAGATACAAACTTGCATTCATATCAGTTGTTGAGAAAACAAAGACATGTGTTTCTGGAGAGAAAACACAGCAAATTTATTAATACCAGTTGATTTATCCTTTAGAATTTGGAAAAAAAAGTTGTACTGTAGTGTTGTTAATATGTGTATGCAGAAAAAAGTCTCAGTCAGTCCTCCCTTATTCTTGTTTATTTTAATGAAGAATTTGGCCCATAGTAGATTTAATGGTGCTGTTGCTTTAATGTTCTTTTTGAAAATTAAGCATTTTCTCTATCAAATCAAGATCATACATTCTGAAATCAAATATTTGAAATGTAGGTAATATCTAAAGTATTTCTAGTCATTAAATGTCAAATACATTTATAATATTTGAAGCACTTTCTTATTTTACTATTTGTGATGATATTCTCTGGAATACATTTTCATGCTTTTAAATTCTCTAGAGTTGCCACGCTGGTGCTTGTTACATAAAGTAAGGGATTTAGGAGTTGAAACAAAAAAAAAAGGATAAACAAAAAACTGTCCCATAACTTAAGAAAAGAACAACTCATATTTGAGTTATACCATGGCAAAATTAAGATAATAGATGATATCTCTTTGTATTATTGTCCCTAATGGTGTGGAATATAGGCACACTCTCACTGACCAGACAGAATAAAAATCCTGCATGAAGGATTATTGATGGGCAGCCTCAGTGTTTGTACCATTTCTCTGCCTGTCAGGGACTTGCCGAGAGCGAGGTCCTGGACCACCCGGTGGCAATACAGTGTGATTGGCCCAGTGGCAGGTGCTACAGTTACCCCTCTCCTTTCCCCACTGACTCAGCTCAGCCTGCCTTGCTGAGAATCAGAGCCCCCTCACCAAGGGGAGGCAGATGCCCACTTAGGAGTGAGCTCTACACCTGCTAGAGGCTTGGTGTCTGTGGTTCCCCTGCTGATCAGGGGAGATGAAGTCGTTTGTTTTATTATAGGAAACCTCCAGGAGAATACAAGGAAAGGCAGGTTCAGCAATTCATCTTGAAATGTTCATAATATTAATTAATAAGCTGAAAATAATATGTACCACTTATAAAATCTTAAACTGGAAATAAAGACTTTTAAAGAAGTGAGGCCAAATTAGTTAACAAGTTAGGATTTTGCAGAAGTTTGCTTGGCCCACACAGTGGGTATCACGACTCCCTCCTAAGAATCACTTTCCCACCTTGTAAGCCTCACAGCTGGACCCCCAGAGGTGTCAGTGCCCAGATGCTCCTATGGCTCTTGCTGTCTCCTTTTGAGATTAGACTTTGAAGACCTGGAGTGTCTTTAAAAATATGAATTTTTCTTTCAAGTTACTTTACAAGGCATTTTTGAAATATTTCTTCTGTTCTTATTTATTAAAATTTTAAATTCTAACTTTTTAATCTCAAATTTGTTCCTGTCCAATAGAGTTGCTCTTTCAGAATAAATACCCACCTAAAATCTATGCAGAAAAATAAATCTAAAAATCAGTAATTAGAATTATGAAAATATTACCAAGAGTTCTCAACTGTTGGTCTCTGGTTGGTGTTTTTGTGTGTTTGTATGTTCTAGTTGGAGTTACGGGTATTTCTTCTTGTCCTTTTCTTCATGTTATGACTTTGTGATGTCAGAAATAAACATTAGGATTATTGAGGTCTTTTTAAACAATTTTAATAATACATATTGACTCACCACTTTCCATTCTGGATGGCTCTGATGAATTTCCTTCTTAGTGGCAATGTAGAATTTCTCCTTGATAAGGGATCCTGGTCTCCTGGAAATGTCAGCCTGATTCTGATTCTGATGGGAAAGGCTTCTGTACACAGTAGTGACGCTTCTGAAATGACTTGCTTTAGATTTGATTAAATGCAAATCCTTTGGTGACTGTTTCTCTACAATTTGCATCCCCAGTGTAGATTGTATATGAGGGTACTTTTTTCCTCCCTAAGAAGATTTTTATCCAGTAACAATGAGTTTCCATTAGGAATAAATCTCTTAAAAGTTTACTAGGAATCTAACACTTGTTTTTTGAATAACAGTAGCATTTCCTATCCCTTTGATTTAGAGTTAGGTTTTAAAAAATAGTATGTATGATAAAGCCTATATTTTCTAGTAGGAAATATAGGTATTATGCTTGTAATACTTAGATTATGGGTACATGAATTTTAAAGCTAGGCATCTTTCAAATATAAATAGAATTCTTGGAGGATATTTTTATTTAGGAATAAAAATCAAAATTAATACATTTTAATGCAATTGGATAAATATATGATATGCATATAAACATGAATGTGTGATCTATAAATATATATAAACATATGTCATTATATATTAAAATATAAAATATATAAATAGAATTATCAATATATAAATCTATGATCTATAGCAGAGGTTCCCAAACCAGCAGCGCATAAGAACCCTTGGTGGAGCTGGTCAGACATACTTTTGCCCAGCCCCCATCCAATTTTTATTCAGTATCATCATTTGAAGTAGAACCCAGATAGCTATACCTCAAAAAAAAACTTCGATTTATTTTTTTTTAAAGAATCTTTCTGATGCAGAGTCATCATCAGGAATTTCTCTAGAGCAAAATTTAAAGAAACCAGATTTTAGGTACTTTCTGACATTTCCTTCATTCATCTTTAGCTACCCATAATTTCTGCTTCCTGTAATTTGGTTCTATCTCCCAGTTCTGAGCAGAGTTAATTCCTGGACATTTTCGTCTGGCTGGATTTATCCAACACTTGGTATTCAGTGAGTCAAATGGGTGTCATGTCATGGTCCTCTAACCTGGCTCTGCATCACATACCCTTACCCATTTCAGGGCAATGTGGTCTAAAGAACTAGCTCTCAAAGTGTGCTCTGGAGTGCCCCAGAGGTCCTGGAAACTGATTCAAGGCACCTGCAAAGTCCAGACTATTGTCATAATCAACTGGTTATTTGCCTTTTACTCTGTCTTTCATAAATGTACAGAGGAGTTTTCCAGAGGCTATGTGGCAAGTGATGTCATGCAAATTGAATGGAGAAGCAGATAAGAGAATATAACAGTTTTCTATGAAACCAGACATTTAAGAGATTTGCAAAATTGTAAAACAGTGTCACCTTTCATTTTTTTTTTGTTTGTTTGGAAAACGTTTTTTATTAAAAGGTCATTTACATAACCATGTCATGGTTCCCTATTGTTATTTTTAATGAATAATAAATATTTCAAAAATTCTTAGTTGTAATTTCTAATATGATAAATATATGGGGATATAAATTATATATATTTTTAAGAAAGCTTTTTGGGGTCTTCAATAAATTATAAGACTTCAATAAATTATGGAATTCTGAGATCAAAGAATCTGAAACCTGCTTTTCTGGAGGAACATCGGTGGTTTAAATGAATTTCTAGAGTGTTCTAATGGCAGTCAAATGTGAGAACTTTGTGTCTGTACTTCTCTTAAGAATATACCTCTTACAGTCTCAACATCTTTCAAAGAGAACTGACATGGTAAAACTTGTCTCAGTTTCCCAGTCTCCAGAACCTGTTTCTTTTACTTTTTCAAGTGAGAAGGAACAGGAGGACCTTAACCACCCTAACCTGAGAGCCCCTGTAGTTTGTATCCTTCTTCAAGCAGGGGTGCCCTAGCAGTCCTTTTGGTTCATTCTTTCTTACTCTTCCAACCAATAGCCTTATATTAAAATAAAATATAAAATTATTGCACAAAATTTATTATTTCTATGGTAAATTCCCCAAGCATGGAGATTCTTCTCAACATTGTACTTTTAAAAGAGTCTGGAACATTTTAAACCATTTAAGCAGAATGGAATTATTTTAAAACACAGATATGAGACCTATTGCTAACAGGATAAAGGCCAACCTCCTAGGCATGGCATTCAAGGCTCTCTAGGATCTGGGCACACCCTAATTTTCATCTTGTCTACCATTTCTTTCCTCCACACAGCCTCTATCCCACCTCACAGTGTGGTTCTGCCTCAGAATTTTCTGCAAAGCTTCTAAAATATAGTCTATGCCAGATTTACTGAATTGGAGTATCTGGCAATCATGCCAGATAATCTGCATTTTAAGTAAATCCCTGCTTCCATGTGATTCTTAATAAATACTGAAGGTTGAGGGTCCATCCTCTAGCTATAACTGATATACACCCAGTAGTTTACAAATAAGTCGATGTTCGCATCCCTCTACCTTTAACAGTACTGTCCAAACTGAAGCACCTTTCCCTCACTTTGTGTGCTTAAAATTCCACAAATCTTTCAAGGTTTGACACCTTGTGGTACCTTCTCGACATAATTTGCTTGCATATTCACCAAGAAGGATTTAATAGCCCATTTCACGGCTGCTTGGATCTCTGTCATGGTACTGATTTCATGTTCCTTTCCATGCTGCTCGATGGTTTGTGTACCCATCCCCCACCCCCAACCAGACAGTCTCTCTCCTCTATGTATTCCCAAAGCATTTAACCGTTCATGGCGCTGAGCACATAGAACGTCCCCAGCCAGTGCGGGCCCTGCCGAGCTCTGCAGCTGACACCATCGGGTCTGAGGACGAGCAGCAAGGACATCAAAGCAGAGGGTTTTCCATTATTTTTCATGGTAACCACGGGTATAAACTTTCTTTTCCACAACTGAACACAACACTGAAGAGTGTGTAACCATCTACCTGTAGGCTGGTCCTATGTCCAAAACTCAAAGATAACGATTTGCTAGAGGAAGTTTGAGGTAGAAATGCCCTGCAGAAGTGGTTCAGATCTTAGACGTCATCCAAGGAGCTGAGATGCATGGAAGCTGAGAGATCGATTCGCAATAGATAAAGTGCTTGTGCTTTAAAATGCCTTCTGGCACTTGTTAAATTTGTATAGAACTCCAGTATTGTTTACTTAGAGTTTAAGATAATTTTAAAAATCCCAAAAAGTTGTTTTCTTATCCTAAGGAAACAAGTCTTCAGCCCATTGAGTTGTGGCTGGAAGGATGTGGGTTGGTGTCAGGTTTTGTCTGTACTCGGTTGCTGGTGGGTCAGAAACTGCAAGAGTGCAGTCAGTCAGACAGATTGTTGGGTCAAAGTAAAGTCTGATGGTGGTCTGGAGCACCCATTTCCCTTAAAAAAGGGAAAACGAGAGTAGGTTTGGGCAGAATAAACGCAAATCCACATAGTACAGGCAAGATTAGTGTTTGCCTCCTTTACCTTCTATCAGGGGCACCCATCAGATTCAACCAACGGCAGTGTTTCTGTATCAGCTTCCTCGTGCATTCCAGGGCTGGGCACCTGCCTTCTGGGTTGAGCAGCTCCTGACGACCGGGGCTTCATTGACAAGCACTGTAAGGCCGTCACGGTGGAGGTGAGGGGGTGGAAGGCAGGGGTGAGCGACCCTGGCGTGGGCATGCCAAGGTGGGAACCGAGGCACCCCCTGTTTCTCCCTTGCTGCCTTTGTTCTGAGGCTTCCTATTTCCAAGGCCTATCTTTGAGGCAGGTTTGAAGGGGGTGGTTAAGCCTGCTCAGGGATTTAGGCTCCTCTTGCAGAATTCACAGGGTCCCAGGAATGCCCTTACCACAGCAACAGGTAGCAGGCAGAGGATTCTCCACCGGGAGGTGGAGAGGAAATGTGTAGTCAACACATGAGATGCCTCTTAAATGGTGAAAAGAATGGGCACTGTAACATTATAAGAAATACGTATTTGGTTTCTGCTCTCAGTTCTTGACACAGGACTCATAAAACCCTTATAATCTCCTGGAAGATAGGAGCATCTTTTGTTCTGATGAGGTGACTGCTGGTGGGCTCCTGGATGGCTTCAGGATGGGGGCTGGTCACCTGAAAGGCTAAGCCCTGATCAGAAGCTTGGAGCTTTCAGTCCCACTCCTCATCCTTGGGTGGGGTGAGGGGCTGGAGATTGGGTTAATAATCGATCATATTTACATGAAGCCTCCATAAAAATCCCTCAAGTTTGGAGTCCAGAGAGCTTAAGGGCACATGGAGTGCTGGGAAGGTGGTGCCCCAGAGTGGGTGCGGAACCTCTGCACCCTTTACCCTATGCATATCTCCTTTGGCTGTTCCTGAGTTGTGCCCTTTATAATAAACCCATAAAAGTAAGTAAACTATTTCCCTGGGTTCTGTGAGGTGTTCTAGCAAATTATTGAATGCCAGGAGGGGGTCATGGGAAGCCTTGATTTATAGCCTGTTGGTCAGAAGTATAGGTGATAACTTTGGACTTTGAACTGGCATCTGAAGTGGGGAGCAAACCTGTGGGGTCTGCACTAACTCCAGGTAGCTAGTGTCAAAACTGAGTTAAATTGCAGGACATCCAGGTGGCACATGCTGAGAATTGGAGAATTGCGTGGTGTGTGCAAACCCACACATTTGGTGCCAGAAGTTCTATGAATAGAGGAAGGAAAACCAGTTTGGTTTTTTTTTCTTTTCAGCATGCACAAGCCCGTGCCCAGTGCGCCTGATGGGATTCTGAGATGCCAACTAAAGTTCCCCTGCATTTGAGGATCTGTGCAGATTGGTGTGGCCTAGGCACCCCCGAGAGGGCAGCTGTGTCTACTTCTGTGGCTCCAACTCAAGTTGCTACCAGCCTTGAGCTTCACTGAGGGGGGCACAGTGAGCCTGATGAAAACTGAGCAGAGAGGAGGGGCCTGGCCACCAGTTTGTCATGTAAGGGTGAAGATTGCCTGAGAATAGACAGGAGGTGCAGAGAAGGGTAGGGAAGGTGCCAGATATGGCCACACAAAGCCAGCTGAATTGTCATTTTGAGGGACCAGCTCGGGATTTTTTGTTGAGTGACCTGGCCAGTATTATCCAATCCTACATGTGACCAGCTTCCCAGTTGTAAGCTTTCCCTTGAATCTGAAAATAACTGTTTTGCAAATACTCTGGCATTTGGGCATATGGAAGCTCAGTTGGAGAATAAAATATGGGTGAGAGGCTGTTTTTGCTGGATGGGACACTGGAGATGGTACAGACTACATTCCTTAATTTGAATGCAGTTCTAGACCTGATGGGTCAGAGGAAACCACCACCCTGGAAAAAAGATTAAATCGATCCTAGTGTTTTGTTTGTTATAATAGGCACATGAGAGGTCTGAGGCCCCGCCTCTGGGGAGCTGCTTTGGCAGCAGAACATGCTTCAAGGGGAGGTTTACCCACAGCCAGAGAGAATGAATGAGACAGCCGAAGGAAGCCTTAGGGGATGCAGTTATTTCATTTCTCAGGTTAAACCGTTCTGTGATACCCAGGAACCTCTAGGAAGCAGTGAGATTGCTGAAAGTATCTCGTTGAGGCAGGGGAGGTGGATGGGTTTTTTTGCTGGGCAGTGCATAGGGTCTGAAGAGGGTCTTGGACCCTGAACTTTACACTTAAAGAAACCAGTTAACTCCCTGAGCCCATTCCCAGAGTCCATCAGAGAGGGGATTTTAGGGATTGAGGAAAAGCTGCGAGAGCTGGTCTGGTTGTGCTGAAGGTGAATGCCTGCACTACCACCCCAACTCTCCTACCCTTTTCCCTTAACTATGGTGTGGGCAGGGGAAGAAGCAGTGACCTAAGGGATGAAAATAAAGCTTTTTTCCAACTATGATCCTTGATGAGCAAAAATGCCAGGATTTTACAAATCATAGGTGTCCCATATATTTAGGTATCCTGAATGTGATAGTTGAAATGCAGACCTTTACTATACAAGTCAAGAAGTAGATTCAGTAGATTTTATTTAAATAGAGATTTTATTTAACATTTATTAGGTGCAAGAGGTAGGTAAGCCCTCTTACACCAGGAATTGCTTTCAGGCAGGAGCTACACCTGAAGCTTGTGCCTGAGCACATTTCTAGGAGGAGCTGAGGGGACTTAATAAACTACCCTAAAAAAGCTTCTAGTCAGATACTGCCTGCCTGCAGTGGTGAGAAGGGCTTTGCATTTATTTGAAAATATCGTGTCTCGCTGAAGCTAAGATGCCATTGATTTTAAGACACTAATGATTTTGTGTATCACTGAGAAAGAAAGCAAAAGCTATCTTGTAAGGAATGATTTAATACCTAAACAATACTGCTGATACCTGAACTGGTCACAGCCTCTCCTTGTTTTGAAGTTACTTTCAACAATTGCAAGGGATGTGATAATTTTCCTGTCTTTAGTTGCACTGTTTGGCATAGTGGGTAAAATTTCAGTATGTCCAGAATCTCTTACCTGGCTTTAGTGCATCTCCATATCAGTAGGTGTTTCCAAGGGGTGGAGAGAAGTAACCATCTCCATATCAACAGGTAATTACAAGGACAGGAGAGGGCATATCTGGATCAGAGAGGTTGGGTGGGGGCCCTTCTTCTACAGCTGGGTTGCAAGGGACATGGGAAAGCAGAAGTGGACTACTGCTTGTAAGAAATAAACAGGTTTCTCCACTTTATTTCTCTCTGACTGATTTCGGTTTCAAAGGTATTTTGCCCTGGGATTTTCTCCCTGGAGTTACAGGAATTAAAAAATATGTATTAAAAAATAAAAACTTGTTTTTGCATATTTTCCACCAAAAAAATGTAACATGCCTCTATGGAGTTTAAATGTCTACTTAAGTCCCATGAACACTGGAGTTTTGCTATTTGTAAGGAAACATGGAACTGTGGCCATTTCTCCAAAAACGACTGTTTTACTAGTATCAAATTTATGCCCACTGCTGTTTCTATGCTTTTTGCTGACATGACATTTCTAAATACAGTGCCATCCCAGTGTATTCTAATTGAAGACATTTTGAGTGACATTTAAATCCAACATATGTGGTACTGACAAGGTATATCACTAGGGTGATCTTTCCCCTGCCCTCCACTATCCACTTTAGACCCTGTTTACTATTGTCATGGCCCAATGACACCAATGTTGGACTCTAACCTACAAAACTGTAAGATAATTTGAGTTGTTTAAAGCTTTAAGTTTGTGGTAACTTGTTACAGTAACAACTGAAAACTAATAAACTGTTATCAAATGTATAGATCTTTGCCAATCTAAGGTAGAGTGTTATCTCTGTGTAGTTTAAATTTACATTTCCTTATTATGATTGAACATCTTTTTATACATTCTTGGAGTATTTTATACTTTGAGATCAGCTCTTCCTGTGATTTTGAGTTGCAAATAATTTTCCCTTGTTTGTCACTTTATTTTTTGACTTTGTTCTGGCTTTAATTTTTGTAGTCTTTCCTTTTTTGCACAATTTTTATGTTTGTTTAACAGGACTTATCAATCTTTTCTCTGAGGCTTCTAGTTTTTGAGTGAGAGTGAGAGAAGACTTTTTTACACCAGTTTCACAAAGGAATTCTCCCATGTTTTCTTTGAGTATTTATTATTTATTTATTTAAGAATATTTAACCCTTGGATCCAATTGGAATCCAGATGGCAAAACTGTTTTTGAATGGTTTATCTTTCCTTCACTGATGACTCTTTTACCATGATCTAAATTGCTACATATTTTAGTGCATTTCTTGACTTACTATTCTGTTCGATTAGTCTGTTTATATATCTCACCATTTGAATTACTGACATTTTGTGTTTTAATATCTGATGGGGATAGTCACTCTTCTTTGCTCCCCAGGGTCTTCCTAGTTACTCTAATTTATTTTTTTCTTATATGAACTTTAGAATTTGCCTGTCTAGTCCAATGAAAAAAAAGGAGAGAATACTTCTGGCATGTTTATTTATTGGGTTCATGTCACATTTACGAATTAATGCTTTTTTATTTGCTCAATAAAAAGTATGTCATTTGGTATATCTCTGTACTGCTTATATTGTCTTTATATGTTTTGCCTAGCTCTTAAACTTCATTCCAGTTACTTTATCTATTTTATTGACATTGAAAATGGAGTCTTTCTTTCCATTATGCTCTAACTTATTATTGTTTGTATATTTGGAAGTTGTTGATTTCTCTGTATCAGTTTGGCACCTCTCCATGTTACCAAATGTCTTATTGTTTCTAGCAGTTTTACAGTCATTTGTGTTGTGTTTTTCAAATATACAACAGTGTCATCTGGGGATGTTTTAGGTAAATTACATATCCATAGAAAATTATTCTTTTAATCTGGATTTTCAGGTTTGTGTATAGTAGAAAACAGTAGGTTATTCTGATTCTTTTAATTTCATCTTTATTGTGTGATGGTTTCTCATTTATTTTTGTTTTATCATTTTCTTAACTAGGTTAACTAGTATTTATGTATTTTAATATACACCTTTTGCATTTATTGATTAGTTATATTTTCTAACTCATTAATTTCTGCTTTGTTAATTCTTTAGTTCCACTTTCCTTTGGTTTATTTTGTTGTTCTTTTCTTAATATTCTGTGTTCTTTCCCTAACTTTCCTAACTCACTGATTAATACATTTGTTTTTATCCTCCCCATTTTATTCAGATAACATCCTGGAACTATATGACCTTTACACACACATCAAATTCAATGGCATTCCTCTATCTGCATCATCCCAGAATTCTCTTTGTTTTTGATATAGTTGGCCCTTTCTTTTCTCTCCCAGGATACCACACACTTTTTCAGCTTTTCAGATAAGTCTCATTTTTCTTTTTCCTCCTGAAACTCTTCCTTGTACTATTACTGCATGTGGGTTTTCTGAAGTCCTGCCAGCCCCTTGTTTTAAGCCTTCTTTCCCTGCAGACTGCTTAAAATTCATATCTGGCACTAGAAATAACTTGATCTTCTCAGCTTCGGATATACATTTTAAACTGCTTTTAGAAATCTCTATCTGGGTCTGCTAGGAATTTAGCTGAATACTTGAATCTGAACCCTTGGTCCTTCCATCCTCGCCTCGTCTCGCTCATGCTCTGACTTTCAAATCAACAGCAGCGCCATTTCCTGAGCAGCTAAACGTGACAACCCTGAGTCATGTCTCATTTCTCCTTTCCACTTCCAACATTCAAGCAGTTGTCCAATCTTGTCAGTCCTGCCTCCCTTGTGGGTTTCCCCTTAGGCTCCTTGTCTGTTCTTACAACCTGATTTTCTAGTCTGTGTTTCCCTTCCCTGATGCTTGTGGTGATTTTCTATTAGTTTCTCTATCTCCAACTTCCCTCTTCAGTCCACCTATCTCAACCAGCTTCGGAGCTCCGACCATTTACTCAACTTGGAATCCTAAAAGGTACACCTCAGCTCCCCACGTGAAGGGCCGGTTCATCATCTGACCCTCTGCAGTGGGCTCTGACCTCCCCACGGAACCCCGTTCCGCTTACACCCTGTGCCGTCACGCTCATCGCTTCCTAGATTTCCTGCTTTTTCTTATCTTCAAGCTTTGGCTTATACTATTTTCTCCACTGCTAATATTTTATTCTCCTCTTCTCTATTTACTGAAATTTATTTATCCTTCAAATCCCATTTCATATACAACTTCCTCTGTGAAGGTTTTCCTTCTGCCTCTGGAGGGAAGGTGACTGCTCCCCCATTTCATTCCTACAGACTTTCTATTGTCCTTGTTTTTCTTCTCGGAACATACTTATTTCCTTGCTATGTCTTCCCATTAGTTCATGAATTCCCAGAAGGCTGAGATTGTTATCTACTGCAGAATGTAACCCAGCATCTTTTAAATAGTGCTCAAATATTTATTGAACATCGGAGAATTCTCTAAAACACGGCAAAGAAACAAAGTAAAAGAGTTCTTGAATGACTGAGCTTAGCGAACAGCTTGCTACTATTGTGAACTGTAACATGAGAGAGAAATAAACTTTATTTTTAAGCCACTGTAGTTCAAGACCTCTTTGTTATATAACATGTTAGGCTTTCAAACAAATACAATGGGGAACATAGGTAAGTAGGTGATGACATTAACATCTACAGAGGATGTCTCAACCGTTCATGGGGGATGCAAATCAGCTCTGCAGGACGAATAGATGAAGACTCAGGGTGATTCCTCTAGTCAGAATGAGTTCACGGAGCTCTTCAGCGGCCTGAACCTTTGTAGTACGGTGAGACAGCGGTCTGGCAGGTCCGGTAGAGAGCTGACATATTGTGAAGGGCTCCTGTAATGATGGCCCTGACCAGTAAGGCTGGGGAGATGAAGCCCCGAGCTTAGCTTAGATTAATAGGCAAAGCAGCTCAAATTTTGCAAAAGATAGAACCAGCATTAAAAAGTGAAAATAAAGGTGAGCCAAAATAGACAAGAGAGAACAGAGTCAGGGGAGCCCGGAGCCTTAGGCATGTGAGCATAGAAACTAATAGGGTGAAAGAATGGGCTGTGAGGACAGTCCAGGTGTGCCTGAAGAGCTAGAATTCCTGGGGCTCAAATACAAGAAATACCATCCTCTGCCTTGGCCTGAATTCTGGACGTTTGCAGAGGCCAGAAGACAAGATGCCTTCAGAGTAGGTATAATAAAGCCTAGGGACAGAAAGGAACATGTAGTCTCATTCTTAGGAGATGTATAAGAATCCTGGTTCTGCAGGATCGAGGGTCTGTCACGCTGATCATGATACTAACCTGAGCTGACTTGAGATTAAGTTTGTGTAGAATGACCAGCACCCAAACTGGCATTGCTTGATACTATATTTTGGTTGCTTCCTCAGTCTACTTTTGTCTGCTTTAACCTATCTGATTCTTTGAATGCTTGGAATTACTCCATTTTCCTAGGTTTCTAGAGATGGGATGGGAGGAGCCTAGTCTGCTGCCTGGTTTCCTTCCAACAAACCCTTCTTACTAACCACCCTGAATTGGTTTCATCAGTTAACATCCCCCTCTGCACCAGATAACAAAGCATAAACATTGCTCAGCGCTCTAAAAGCTGTGCTTACATCCCGTTCCCTCAGACTGCACCTCCAAACTGTCCCCCTTCCCTATAACTCTCTGCTCCACATGCTTGATCTAGACAAGGGTTCTGCTGGGGACGTTGACCTGACTAGCCAGCCTCTCTCCTCTAGAACTCTGTGGCACTTCATTCTCCAGTGTACTGCCTCTGGGGCTTGGTGTGTCCCCTTGGGCTGCACTTTAACATGTGCCAAGTAAGGGACAAAAGATAGACATCCACTAATAGCTCCTGAGGCTGCAGGAAGGACGGCACCCTGTGTAATAGTACCTCCACAGCCCTTCCTTCTGATTCTTAGGTTTTTGCATAAGCTCAACAGAAACTTTTCTTTGAGAAGGAAGAAACTTCTCTTCCCATTTTCCCTTTCTTTTCTTGTTCTTTCATTGCCACTAACTTCTCTATTGAGTTCTCTGAATGACCCCCTACCTCCGCCCCCTCCCCAATGCTGAGTGAGGCCCACAGATATCCAGTATTGTTCTCAGACCTGGGGAGAGATTTTAGGAGACACACCTTTTCACTCTATTGAAGCATCAGTGACTGGGGTCTGGAGTTTAGGTTTCCTGGATTCCAGTTCTTACTTTGTTCCTAATATGTTGGGTAAACCCTTAAACAGGCTGGCATAAAAATGACATCTTCTAATGATTTGTGGCTGTAGGTTACACGGGAAAACAGAAAAGGTAATTACTGCTTTCGGTTCCCCTTTCCTGCCTTGCACAGATAGGTTTCCCTCCTCGCTTCTCATTCTCTAAGGACATACTGTGGGGTTATATTCAGGTTAAGCCACTAGGTGGTGCCTCAACCCTTCCAGTTGCTCACAAAAGGATGACCGCTGGATTAAGAGCAAAGATTTTTTGGGGGGTGCACTGAAGTGACGTGGAAGAATGTACTCTTCCCGAAAATGCTGGAAGTCAACTTAAATATTCTTTCCATAACAGTCTTCTGAAAAGGAAGCAATTTTCCCAACTTCTCTGCCTATTCCTCTGACTTTCACTGTGTGCCCTTTGTGCTATTTGGAGTAGATAACAGCGTATGAAGATGAGCCTCTTTCTTTGGGTGATTCTGGGGTGGAAACCCCTCATTGTTCAGGAGAGGCAGCAAGGCCAAGTGATTAAGAACACAGGCTCCAGATCCGCTGGCTCCATTTGCAAACTATGGAAATACAGGCAAATCACACAACTTCTCCATGCCTCAGTTTAGTATCTCTAAAGTGGGGATCAGGACTGTTACATTGTGAAGCAAAACTATTATTTACTAGCACTGTCCAGGTTAGATACTCGATCAAAAGAACAAACTTTGGTCCTTGGTAGGCTCCATCTGCCACCTTGCTGGCCCTTGTGGGAGAGTATCAGCCATGTCTTTACTGCTCTTCTCGCCTGGTCCAAGAACTGGGAGAGCTCTACTTCTGACCACAAAGGTGGCATAACCGTTGGTCTGTCCTTCAGGTCTTGAACTTCTTCCAGTTGACCATATTCCTGGTGGCAGAGCCTCCAGGCCATACACTAGAGTTCCTACTCAAAGCTCTTGAACACCAACCACATGAGCCTGTGTGTATAGCTAATATTACCCTGGGAATCAGAGAAGCCAGTGCAGAAAGAAACCATAGGATCCAGTTAAATAAGAGACACGTCTCTCTGTCTCATTCCTTCCAACACTCTGGAGAGACTAGGCTTTGAAGGGAAGGGATGGGAAGGCAGCTCAGAGCTTCCTGGGTCCCCTTCTTCTCTTGACTCCAAAGGTCTCAGGACAAAACTCTGATGATGGGAGGAGAAGATATGATATGCAAATTTAGTTTGAGATTAAAGTTGCAACTGGACTGAGTTTTAATAATAGAAAATAACCAGAAAAGTTTTGAAATCTGCCTAGGATATCACTAAGGAATGCAGATGGCCGATTTGACTGAGCTTGGTTCTAGGCAGTAACTAGAGAAAAATAAAACTATATTATGTTCATGCACCACTGAGTTGAGACAAAGCTATATACTCATTATAAGTCTTCTAAAAACCATTTGTCCCCAAAGGGACACAGGCATCTCTAAAAGAAGTGTTTATAGTATTAACTGGAGATGCCTTTATTTGTAGAAAGTCATAAATTTTTAGTATTGTTGCCAGGCAATCCAGTCTGGGGAAATCTTCCTATGCACTAGGTGAGACCTCAACCCACGGAAGTGTTCTTAACTTTGATGGAGAAAAATTCAGCAGGTCAAGCAGGTACAAATAAACAGTGTTTAATAAGGCAAAAGAACACACTCAAGGAGGGAGTGAGAATGGGCTCCAGGGGTGTGCAGCACAGTGGGGTTTGGGCTGGATCATCTTATCCTCGGAGTTTAAGCAACTAGTGGAGTATTCATCAGGATAGGTGGGGTTTTCTCAGAATAGCAAGGGGGTTTCTGGGAAAGAGAGTGATACCCTCTTTTTGTCCTTACATGGTGTGGGTAAAATTGCAGTATTTCCAGAATTTCTTGCCTGGCTTCAGTACATCTGCATATCAATAGATATTTCCAAGGGGTGGAGAGAATTAGTCCATCTACATATCAATAGGTCATTTCAGGGGCATTCGGGTTGGGGGAGGGTATCTAGACCAGAGAGGTTGGGTGGAGCTCTGTTCTGCTGCAGCCTGGTCTAGAGAGAGACAGGGTGACTGCTTGTAGGAAATAAATGGGTTTCTTTTTTTTTTTTCTTTTTTGAGAGGGCATCTCTCATATTTATTGATCATATGGTTGTTAACAACAATAAAATTCTGTATAGGGGACTCAATGCACAATCATTAATCAACCCCAAGCCTAATTCTCAACAGTCTCCAATCTTCTGAAGCATAACGAACAAGTTTTTACATGGTGAACAGTGCAAGGGCAGTCATCACAGAAACTTTTGGTTCTGATCAAGCATCATGAACTATAAACAGTCAGGTCAATTATGATTATTCATTTGATTTTTATACTTGATTTGTATGTGAATCCCACATTTCTTCCTAATAAATGGGTTTCTTAAAACTGTATTTCTTCCTTTGACTGATTTCAGTTTCAAAGGTATTTTGCCCTGATATTTTCCCCCAGAGTTACAGATAGTCTTCTTAGGAACTGTCATGGCTCCAAGGGGTGTGAATTTTAGTATGTTTAATGAAGTCAGGGTGAGCTTCTCTTCCATTTGGGAACCAGTCAGTGTTGGCAGGTCTGGTTTCTATACCCTCCCCCACCAACATCCAGGGAGAACAGTTGCATGAAATGTTTAGAATACAAACAAGCATCTAATGAGTATAAAAAAACAGCCAAAGTCCCCAACCCCTTCCTGCTCATGTCTATCTACCTACTATAACAGTATAGAAGATGGATTTTTCCTAACACTGAAATCTTAATCAAAAGCAAATTACAAAAAGTCACTTGATGTTAGTTCTTAAGGGATTCCCATGTACTTGGAGGTGAGAGGTGGGGTTAAGGTTAAGGATTATTGACCTAAACTTCCCTTCCTAGCCTTCTTAGAGTAGACTAAGAATTTAAAAAGTCACAGTGATTAAAAATTTTCAGGGCAGGCTTACATATCAGAATATCTTTGGAGCTATTCTAGAATCCATATCCATTTAAACTTTTAAACTGATGCCGTTCAAATACTCAGCCTCCAGGAGCTTCAATTCATTCTTGTGGGACTAGCGGATCCCTACAGAGCTTTAGTAACCCATACCCCCACTTTCAAAGCAGAAAAAATGCACCTATCTGGTGCAGTCAACACTTTTGCCCGGACACTAGGCATGGCTTCTCTCAGCCTGTGATCACTTGCCTTACCTGGTCACTGACCATCGATTGTAGGCTTAACACTGCCTATGATTCCCTTCTTATTGCTCCTGACCATGACCTCAACATAGCCTCACCTATTAAAATCTTTTGTTTGGTCATGACCTTTGCACTGCCTATTAACCTCTGCTGACTCTCTTGGTTAAACCAAATTGTGTCACTTTATTTTCAAACCATTTTTAAGGAACACAACATGGGAGGTGAACAAGGATAGCAGCTTTCAGCTTTTTCAGAGCAGAAAGGACACTGATTGGAAAACAGTCAGAGCTGAGCTGTGTGTGGTAGCGTTCAGTCTGTGTTTTCTGTGTTTTCTGACCATGCTCAGTGTACCTTTCCTCCTCTGCTCTCTCACCTGTGCCCTGGAGGCTGTCTTCCCCTCCCAGCCCTCACAGAAGCAGAAAGACAGGCTTAAGGGAGCTGCTGGCCTCACCCAAGGAAAGACTCTGGTGCATGCTGCTTGTTTATATGTTATATTCAAAGACTGGAGTCTTTGAAGTGGGGAGGAGAGGAAGCCTAGACTTGGTGAGAGTTAGAGATGGGGCACATGTCGGGCCCTTGGCACCGACCAGTCCATCCACCACCCCTGCACAGACTGTTTGCAGTCCTGGATTCCTGTAAGCCCCTGCACAATGGGGTAGGAATTTGGGTCACCTTGTGTGAGAAGGGGATATAAAAGGAAAACGTCATCCCTGGCAGGGGAGCAACTATTCAGAACCAATTGGATTTCTGTTTGATGCAAGGAAACCATGTGCATGCTCCCACTGTTACATACTTCAGTATGAATGAGCTGGTTTGCTAGCTTCTGGGTCAAATGATGCATTTCACCCATATTTTAAGTGCTGTGTCTACCAATTCTAGAGAAGCTAATCTCACAATTGAAAATGCTAATTTTACAGATTCAAATGAATTAATTACATGGTACAAAGTAGATGTGGACTTCTTCAGGTTGGAAATCAATGAAGGTTCCCTGTAACCATAGGTTGGCCAAGAGGATATGGGTGTCAGGAGCCAGGCGTGGGCGGCTATTGTTTCCAGGAACAGTTTCCAGTGGAGAGAGGGGTCCATCTCAGCGTGTGGTGAGGAGGTCATGTGAGGGTGAGGGATCTTCTGTGGCCAGAAGCTGGTAGTTCCTGAGTAAAAGCTGGTTGAAAGCTTGATTAGAGATTTTTCCGACTTGGGATTTGATGAACTTTATTATTCAGGGTAAGAAGAGACAGGCGAGAAGAATGATTATTATGGGGCCTGCAATGTGCCAGAGCCAGGTGAGGAGGGGGTTTGTTAGTATTGACGAGAATGGGTTGGAATTGGAAGCAGAGTGGAGACTGGAGGCAAGGTCGGTGAGTTTGGTAATGTCAGTTTCTACAATGCCAGATTCGTTGATGTAATAGCAGCACTCTTCCCAGAGGAAGACGCAGGTGCCGCCCTTCTCGGCTGTAAGCAGATCTAGGGCCCGCCGGTTTTGAAGGGTGACTCTGGCTAGCGAAGTGACCTGTCTTTGGAGAGAGGCTAGGGAATCGGCAGTGGATGTCAGGGCTCCCTCAAGTTTGGCGTCGAGATCTCTAACTGCCCATAGAGAGTGACCCAAGGCTCCTCCCGAAAACCCCGCCCCAATGGCTGAGGTGATCAAAGAGCTACTGACCATGATGAGAAGGAAAGCAGCTCTTTTTGTGCGCGAGGGCAAGGGAGGTTGGAGCTCAAGGAATTCTGCCATACTGTAAAGTGTTAACTGTGGGATTAGGGTGATGAGAATGCAGGGTGTATCGGAGTTGAGAGGCAGTGAGTTGAAAAGACTGCTATTACACTAAAAGAAGTGTCCCGGTTGCGTAAAAGTCTAGAGCCGGAGGTAGGGGTGTAGATAGAGAAGGCAGTGGAGTGCGCTGGAAGGGGGTGGAGTTGGGCTTACACAATGGTGGATCGTGAGATTATCTGCGTATTCTGGTTCCCATAGGGGTATGTCTGCCAGGGGGCAGAGGGGTTGTCTTTCTGCATGGAAGGAGTAGTTGGAAATATTAAGGGGCACGGCGGCCAGCAGTGGGCGCTGTAGTGATGCGCAGAAGAAACAATTGGCTGTGTTAAGGGTGTGGTTGAGAAAGATGGTGGTGTCCTGAATGAGCTGTAATGAAGAGTAGGAGAAATGAGAAGAGGGGTGGGGATAAGAAGATGAAGAGGCGCCGTCAAGAGTTTGGATAATGACTTTTTCAGAATGTCTGCTATCTGATGCAACTTGAGAGATCTGGGAATGAGAGGGAACATACTTTCGAGAGATATGAAGGGTACTGTGGGGGGTCAAGGACCCCCTGTAGTAAACTGAGGCTGTGACTCTGGCAGCCCATCGAGAGTCCCAGGGATCTGGGATTGATAAGGAGAATGAGCCATTGGGATATTTCATGAAACGGTTGGAGGAGTAATACTGTGGGTACTGGAAGTTACCTATGTAGTGAATGGTGCAAGACTAGTAGGGACATCTCCTGTAGGTATCTGGCCATCGCCTGCAATAGGCTTGTTTTTGGTCATAGAGGAAGCAGAGGTAGGGAGAATAAGGGTAGCTGCTAGTGAACACTTCAGTGGAGGGAGGAAAGTGGAGGTATAAAGGCTCAGAGCAGCTTTTCAGAGGGCAGTCTGGTGTGGCAATGAGGGCAGTAACTTTTGTTTGATGCTGTGTGTAAGTCTGTCTGACTTTGAATCGCCATACAAAGGAGGCTGGGGTGGTGGGGAAGACAATAGGAATGAGGAAAAAAAGCGAGAGAGCAGTAAAGGAGGAAAAAGTCATGATTCGGGTATGGATGGCAAAGGGGGTGAACGGGATTTTGGAGGAAAGAGGACAGTAAGGTCAGGAGTCTGGAGGGAGGGAGAGTCTGTAAACTTTTGTAGGTTAAGAGATCTTTTAGGTGATGTGGGGACAGAATGGTAAGGGGCGCTCTGAATGTCAGTTTATGAGCTTCTTTCTGCAAGAGCTGTCTAGCGGCTAATGCTCGTAGGCAGGGGGCCCATCTCCGAACTGTGGGGTCTAATTGCTTAGAGAGATAAGCTACTGGGGCAAAGCATGGGCCATAATATTGGCTTAGGACTCCTAGAGCTTGACTGGACCTCTCATGAATGTATAATGAGAAGGGCTTCGACAAATCAGGAAGATGGAGAGCTGGGGCTTCAGCAAGGGCTTGACGGAGCTTAATGAAGGAGTGTCGGGGTGAGGATAATGGTTTTTTAGGGGGGGCTCTTGCTGAGGTTGTATAGGGGTCTTGCCAACAGGGAGCAGGGAGGAGTTAGGGATCTACGCTCTAAAATATCTAGCCAGGCTTAGAAAGGAAAGGATTTCTGTCTTGGTTTTGGGAACAGGCAGGTCAGAGAGGAGCTATTTTCTGTCTAAGGTAATGGACTTTCTTTGTTGAGATAGAAGGAATCTGAGGTAAGTGACAGGAGGGGAAGAGATTTGAGCTTTGACGGGGGATACTCGGTAACTTCTGGAAGCTAGAAGGTTAAGTAGGGAGGCAGTGTCAAGTTGAGACTGTTCTCACGAGAGACTGCAGAGTAGAAGATTGTCCATGTATTATAATAAGGTGGACTTGGAGTGATCATGATGAAACTGTTTGAGGTCCTGAGCTAGGACCTGTCTAAAAATATGGGGACTATCTCGGAAGCTTTGTGGCAAAACTGTCCAAGTGAGTTGTTTAGAATGTCTTGTGTATGGGTCCGTCCAGGTGAAGATGAAAAAATCTTGGGAGCAGGGGTCTAGAGGGACAGAAAAATGGGTCTTTGAGATCTAGGACTGAGAAGTGGGATGCTGAGGCTGTATGGATTTGGAACTAAGGGATGGATAGGGACAATGGCTATGTTGATGAGGCAAAGGTCTTGGACAAGGCGGCAAGATCCGTTGGTTTTTTTAACAGCTAATATGGGGGTATTAAATGGGGAATGAGTGGGTCTGCTTGAATGATGGGTTGGAGGCCCATGAGGGCTGAAGTGGTTAGGGGGTATTGGGCCTGACAGATATACTGAGAGGGGTCACATAATTTGATAGAGGCAGGGGGACATAGGGCCACGGAGGGGCTTGTAATGTCCCAAACTTTGGGATTTACAGGGTGTATGAGGGCAGAACCGGAGCTTTCATTGGGTAGAGTGGGGTCGTCGGCTATAGGGGCCATCAGAAAGGGAGTACTGGGGGCTGTGGGAGTGGATATAGTTATGGAAACGTGGAGGAGGGAAAGGATGTCCCATCTTAGTAAAGGGATGGGACACTGGGGCATAACCAGGAAGGAGTGGGAGAAAGGTATGGGATTGTCTTGGATTGTGCATAAATGGGGGGGGGGGTTTAATGGGAAAATCTGTTTACTTCTTACCCTGACTATAGGAGTAATGGCAGGCATGGTAAGGCCCCGGTATTCTCTCAAGAGTGAGAAGGTGGCTCCTGTGTCTAGGAGGAAGGAGATGGGGCGACCGTCTACTGTTAAAGTAACCCTGGGCTCCTGTTTGGTGATGGAAATGGTTGCGCGAGAAGCCCCCGGGCCCCATCAGTCTTCTTCTGCCAGCCCCACTACGGCGGGCTTAGGATGGGGGTTGTTCGTCCAGCCTCCCCTTCGGGTGGTTGGGCAATCAGACCCCCAGTGGCCCTTTTTGTGGCATCTGGGGCATGGGGTGGTAGGAGATCTGGGGGAGGGGCACACCCTTGACCAATGTCCCTCTTTTCTGCACTTGAAACAAGCTCCTGGGGAGGGCTTGTCTGTAGAGGGGCGCCCAGGTTGTGGTTTTATCAGCTAGGCCAACATCTGGAAATTGGCCTGATCAACTTTTTGTTTACGGCATTCTTTACCTCCTCCCAGTTATGGAAGACTTTAAAGGCCACTGTTAGGATCTCAGTCTGTGGGGTAGCGGGGCCCTGTTCTAACTTTTTGAGTTTAGCTTTAATGTCGGGGTAGCCTTGAGCTAGGAAGTATGTCATAAGGACATGTCTTCCTTCAGGTGTTTCTGGGTCCAGGCTGGTATACTGTAATAGGGCTTGAGTGAGTCTGTCTAAGAACTCGGAGGGGATTTCATCTCTCTTTTGAATTATGTCTTGGAGCTTTTGAAAATTGACTACTTTACAAGCTGTCCTTTTTCAGACCTGCTATTAAGCAGGAGGCAAAAATATCTCGAGAGCGGAGACTGATGGCGGTGTTATAATTTCAGTGTGGGTCTTGTTCGGGGACAGCAGTGGGGCCAGGGGGATAGGTGGGGTCAGTCCTGTGGGTTTCAGTAGCCTGCATTTGGGCGAAGTCTTAAACTCGTCTACGCTCTTCAGGGAGAAGAGTATTGGGCAGGAGCATGAAAATGTCATGATCTGTGAGGCTGTAAGACTGGAGGGTCTATTGAAACTCTCTGATGTATGTCATGGGAACAGTGGAAAAGGAACTTAGACGTTTCTCTAGTTAGGCTAAATCTCTTAAGGAGAAAGGGACGTGAACGCGCACGATGCCTTTGGATCCTGCTACCTCCCGGAGGGGGGCGATAATTTTGGGAGGCTCTCGGAACTGAGTTTGAGGGTGACTGAAGGGTTCTGGCTCAGTCTGTGGGGGAGTGACGCGGTCTAGCCGTGCCTAGTTGAGCAGGTCCTGAAGTGCAGAAGGGGGGCAAAGAAAATAAAGAAAGATAGAATCGGACCCACATGTCACCAGCTAGCAGCCCAGCTGCTTGCCTCTGCTGCTTTAGTTGGGCTTGAACTCATGACTCTGAGGTTAAGAGTCCCATGCTCTACTGAGCTACAGCAGGGCTCCAGTTAATTGCTTATGGAATGCGTTGTTTTCTATTCCTGCCACATCGGCAAGTGGGGGAAGGGCATAGCTAGAAGCAGGGGCAGTGTTTCTACACATCTTCAAGGTCTCCCTATTTTCAGAGTGAGGAGTCTTGGCAAGATATGTTTTTGTGGACAGATAACTTCTAAGGACTGCACCGGTTGTTCTCTAGCTTGTGCTTTCCCATGCTGCGTTCAGACATGGGGGGAGGTGCTCTCCCATTCTCTCTACAAACATGTGAGAAGACAAAGGCGGTCCCTATCAGGGGAGAAACAGGTGATGAGGGCAAAGACGGAGGAGGCCTCTGGGACCTAGTTAAAGGGGGGCTGAAAGGCTCAGGCTTAATCTGCAGGGAATGAAGGTGGAGGAGGTGAGATGGGGGAGGAGATGGTTGAGGAGGAAGGGAGAAGGGCTGTTGTAGGAGAAGAAGGGGAAGGGAGTGAACGGGAGGCTTCTGCGGGAGCGGCGGCTTGCAGGCTAGGAGAACTTGGGAGGGGGCGGGGAGAGGAGGAGGCGGAAATCTTCGATATAGGGAATCTCCTTCCATTTTTTCAGGCGCTGGCAGTAGTTAAAAAGATCGCGAGTGATGTTAGGATCAAGAGTTCCCCCTGCAGGCCATTGGTTTTTATTGTCTAGGGGGTATGTTGGCCAATCTTGGGAGCAATATTTACGGAGAAGTTTTGGTTTTATATCAGGCATCAGGGAGAGGGTAGCCAGATGCTTAAGCAGGCATTCAAGAGGTGAACTTTCAGGGAGGGATGAGGAGGCTCCCATGGGTAAAGGACAGAGAAGGAGACAAACAGGGGAAGATGAACGGAGATCCTCGGACTGGAAGCAGACCAGAAGGAGACAAAGGGTGTCCCCAGTGATCCTTAGTGGTCTGCGGAAACTCGTATACGAGTTGGAATTTCTTGGGAAGTGTGGGTCGTCACCCAGACTTCCCTAAGAAGGCACAGTGCCGGAGTCACGAGGTACCTAGCGCTAGGCGTTTTTGGCGGACGGAGCAGAAGGAGGAGGGGGGGGAAAAGGGAGCGTTCTCATCCACAAAGGAGTCACCTCGTTTATGGCTGTTGGAGGGGTGTGCCTGAGAGTCAACCCCAGCGGTGAAGGCCTGAGGCGGGGATTTATGACTGTCGGAGGAGGGGCCTGAGCGTCCGCCGCAGCCGTAAAGGCTTGAGGCGGGGATTTATGGCTGTTGGAGGAGGGGCCTGAGGGTCCGCCGCAGCCGTGAAGGCCTGAGGCGGAGAGCATTCCCTCCTCATCCCCGAGCGTCAGGGCCTTGCCGGACGATCACGGTCAATGGCACTGCAATAGCTCGGGGAAGAGTGGCCCACCCCGGGGGGGAAACTTACCTAAAGGCAAGAGAGGAGTGGTGAGTGTGATGAGCCAGTGCCGGAAAAAGAGGACGAGGGCAAGCTGCTGCTGGTGTCGGGGGAAGACGGGGCCCAGTTGGGGTGTCCCGTCTCCCGGGTTTCGGCACCAATGAAACAAAAGGAGAGACACATAGCAGCAATTCACCAGAGAGTTCCGCTTTATTAGGGAAAGGTGCTGGGTTATATAGGAGGGGGCATGAATTGATTGAGGTGTCACTTCTATGGGGCTGGTGGCTGTTGGCTAGGTGCTGGGATTGGGAGGGGGGTGAGAGGTGATTGGGCTTCAGGTGGCGCCGGCGGGAACTGAGGACCCCGAAGAGAAGCCGGAAGTTCGCCATCTTACTGGTGGGGACCCTTCATTCCCCCCTTTCTCCTCTATGGGTTTGTGGACGTTGCTTTCTCTCTGGCTGCTTCCTGCTGAACAGGGGCGGAGAAGGGAGTGAGGGCTTGAGGATTGGGAGGAAAGGGTTGATAGGACTCCCCACAGTAAGGATGAGTAGATGTGGACTTCTTCAGGTTGGAAATCAATGAAGGTTCCCTGTAACCATAGGTTGAGGACCTGTTGATTCCAATGGTGCCAAGAGGATATGGGTGTCAGGAGCCAGGCGTCTGCGGCTATTGTTTCCATGAACAGTTTCTAGCGGAGAGAGGGGTCCATCTCAGCATGTGGTGAGGAGGTTACGTGAGGGTGAGGGGTCTTCCGTGGCCAGGAGCTGGTAGTTCCTGAGTAAAAGCTGGTTGAAAGCTTGATTAGAGATTTTTCCGACTTGGGATTTGATGAACTTTATTATACAGGGTAAGAAGAGCCAGATGAGAAGAATGACTATTATGGGGCCTGCAATGGGTCAGAGCCAGGTGAGGAGGCGGTTTGTTAGTATTGACGAGAATGGGTTGGAATTGGAAGCAGAGTGGAGGCTGGAGGCAAGGTCAGTGAGTTTGGTGATGTCAGTTTCTACAATGCCGGATTCGTTGATGTAATAGCAGCACTCTTCCTGGACGAAGACGCAGGTGCCGCCCTTCTCGGCTGTAAGCAGATCTAGGGCCCGCCAGTTTTGAAGGGTGACTTTAGCTAGCGAAGTGACCTGTCTTTGGAGAGAGGCTAGGGAATCGGCAGTGGATGTCAGGGCTCCCTCAAGTTTGGCGTCGAGATCTCTAACTGCCCATAGAGAGTGACCCAAGGCTCCTCCCGAAAACCCCACCCCAATGGCTGAGGTGATTAAAGAGATACCGACCATGATGGGAAGGAAACAGCCCTTTTTGTGCGCGAGTGCGAGGGAGGTTGGAGCTCAAGGAATTCTGCCATGCTGTAAAGTGTAAGCTGTGGGATTAGGGTGACGAGAATGCAGGGTGTATCGGAGTTGAGAGGTAGTGAGTTGAAAAGACTGCCATTACACCAAAAGAAGTGTCCCGGTTGTGTAAAAGTCTTAGAGCTGGAGGTAGGGGTGTAGATAGAGAGGCAGTGAAGTGCACTGGAGGGGGGTGGAGTTGGGCCTACACAGTGGTGGATGGTGAGATTATCTGGGTATTCTGGTTCCCATAGGGGTATGTCTGCCAGTGGACGGAGGGGTTGTCCTTCTGCATGGAAGGAGTAGTTGGAAATATTAAGGGGCACGGCGGCCAGCAGTGGGCGCTGTAGTGATGCACACAAGAAACAATTGGCGGTGTTGAGGGTGTGGTTGAGAAAGATGGTGGTGTCTTGAATGAGCTGTAACTAAGAGTAGGAGGAATAAGAAGATGAAGAGGCGCCGTCAAGAGTTTGGATAATGACTTTTTTGGAATGTCTGATATCTGATGCAACTTGAGAGATCTGGGAGCGAGAGGGAACATACTCTCGAGAGATATGAAGGGTACTGTGGGGTGTCGAGGACCCCCCATAGTAAACTGAGGCTGTGACTCTGGCAGCCCATCGAGAGTCCCAGGGATCTGGGATTGATAAGGAGAATGAGCCATTGGGATATTTCATGAAATGGTTGGAGGAGTAATACTGTGGGTACTGGAAGTTACCTATGTAGTGAATGGTGCAAGACTAGTAGGGACATCTCCTGTAGGTGCCACCATCTCCTGGCTATCACCTGCAATAGGCTTGTTTTTGGTCATAGAGGAAGCAGAGGTAGGGAGAATAAGGGTAGCTGCTAGTGAACACTTCAGTGGAGGGAGGAAAGTGGAGGTATAAAGGCTCAGAGCAGCTTTTCAGAGGGCAGTCTGGTGTGGCAATGAGGGCAGTAACTTTTGTTTGATGCTGTGTGTAAGTCTGTCTGACTTTGAATCGCCATACAAAGGAGGCTGGGGTGGTGGGGAAGACAATAGGAATGAGGAAAAAAAGTGAGAGAGCAGTAAAGGAGGAAAAAGTCATGATTCGGGTATGGATGGCAAAGGGGGTGAATGGGATTTTGGAGGAAAGAGGACAGTAAGGTCAGGAGTCTGGAGGGAGGGAGAGTCTGTAAACTTTTGTAGGTTAAGAGATCTTTTAGGTGATGTGGGGACAGAATGGTAAGGGGCGCTCTGAATGTCAGTTTATGAGCTTCTTTCTGCAAGAGCTGTCTAGCGGCTAATGCTCGTAGGCAGGGGGCCCATCTCCGAACTGTGGGGTCTAATTGCTTAGAGAGATAAGCTACTGGGGCAAAGCATGGGCCATAATATTGGCTTAGGACTCCTAGAGCTTGACTGGACCTCTCATGAATGTATAATGAGAAGGGCTTCGACAAATCAGGAAGATGGAGAGCTGGGGCTTCCGCAAGGGCTTGATGGAGCTTAATGAAGGAGTGTCGGGGTGAGGATAATGGTTTTTTAGGGGGGGCTCTTGCTGAGGTTGTATAGGGGTCTTGCCAACAGGGAGCAGGGAGGAGTTAGGGATCTACGCTCTAAAATATCTAGCCAGGCTTAGAAAGGAAAGGATTTCTGTCTTGGTTTTGGGAACAGGCAGGTCAGAGAGGAGCTATTTTCTGTCTAAGGTAATGGACTTTCTTTGTTGAGATAGAAGGAATCTGAGGTAAGTGACAGGAGGGGAAGAGATTTGAGCTTTGACGGGGGATACTCGGTAACTTCTGGAAGCTAGAAGGTTAAGTAGGGAGGCAGTGTCAAGTTGAGACTGTTCTCACGAGAGACTGCAGAGTAGAAGATTGTCCATGTATTATAATAAGGTGGACTTGGAGTGATCATGATGAAACTGTTTGAGGTCCTGAGCTAGGACCTGTCTAAAAATATGGGGACTATCTCGGAAGCTTTGTGGCAAAACTGTCCAAGTGAGTTGTTTAGAATGTCTTGTGTATGGGTCCGTCCAGGTGAAGATGAAAAAATCTTGGGAGCAGGGGTCTAGAGGGACAGAAAAATGGGTCTTTGAGATCTAGGACTGAGAAGTGGGATGCTGAGGCTGTATGGATTTGGAACTAAGGGATGGATAGGGACAATGGCTATGTTGATGAGGCAAAGGTCTTGGACAAGGCGGCAAGATCCGTTGGTTTTTTTAACAGCTAATATGGGGGTATTAAATGGGGAATGAGTGGGTCTGCTTGAATGATGGGTTGGAGGCCCATGAGGGCTGAAGTGGTTAGGGGGTATTGGGCCTGACAGATATACTGAGAGGGGTCACATAATTTGATAGAGGCAGGGGGACATAGGGCCACGGAGGGGCTTGTAATGTCCCAAACTTTGGGATTTACAGGGTGTATGAGGGCAGAACCGGAGCTTTCATTGGGTAGAGTGGGGTCGTCGGCTATAGGGGCCATCAGAAAGGGAGTACTGGGGGCTGTGGGAGTGGATATAGTTATGGAAACGTGGAGGAGGGAAAGGATGTCCCATCTTAGTAAAGGGATGGGACACTGGGGCATAACCAGGAAGGAGTGGGAGAAAGGTATGGGATTGTCTTGGATTGTGCATAAATGGGGGGGGGGTTTAATGGGAAAATCTGTTTACTTCTTACCCTGACTATAGGAGTAATGGCAGGCATGGTAAGGCCCCGGTATTCTCTCAAGAGTGAGAAGGTGGCTCCTGTGTCTAGGAGGAAGGAGATGGGGCGACCGTCTACTGTTAAAGTAACCCTGGGCTCCTGTTTGGTGATGGAAATGGTTGCGCGAGAAGCCCCCGGGCCCCATCAGTCTTCTTCTGCCAGCCCCACTACGGCGGGCTTAGGATGGGGGTTGTTCGTCCAGCCTCCCCTTCGGGTGGTTGGGCAATCAGACCCCCAGTGGCCCTTTTTGTGGCATCTGGGGCATGGGGTGGTAGGAGATCTGGGGGAGGGGCACACCCTTGACCAATGTCCCTCTTTTCTGCACTTGAAACAAGCTCCTGGGGAGGGCTTGTCTGTAGAGGGGCGCCCAGGTTGTGGTTTTATCAGCTAGGCCAACATCTGGAAATTGGCCTGATCAACTTTTTGTTTACGGCATTCTTTACCTCCTCCCAGTTATGGAAGACTTTAAAGGCCACTGTTAGGATCTCAGTCTGTGGGGTAGCGGGGCCCTGTTCTAACTTTTTGAGTTTAGCTTTGATGTCGGGGTAGCCTTGAGCTAGGAAGTATGTCATAAGGACATGTCTTCCTTCAGGTGTTTCTGGGTCCAGGCTGGTATACTGTAATAGGGCTTGAGTGAGTCTGTCTAAGAACTCGGAGGGGATTTTATCTCTCTTTTGAATTTTGTCTTGGAGCTTTTGAAAATTGACCACTTTACAAGCTGCCCTTTTTCAGACCTGCTATTAAGCAGGAGGCAAAAATATCTCGAGAGCGGAGACTCATGGTGGTGTTATAATTTCAGTGTGGGTCTTGTTCGGGGACAGCAGTGGGGCCAGGGGAATAGGTGGGGTCAGTCCTGTGGGTTTCAGTAGCCTGAATTTGGGCGATGTCCTAAACTCGTCTACGCTCTTCAGGGAGGAGAGTATTGGGCAGGAGCATGAAAATGTCATGATGTGTGAGGCTGTAAGACTGGAGGGTGTATTGAAACTCCCTAATGTATGTCATGGGATCAGTGGAAAAGGAACTTAGGCGTTTCTCTAGTTGGGCTAAATCTCTTAAGGAGAAAGGGATGTGAACGCGCACGCTGCCTTCGGATCCTGCTACCTCCCGGAGGGGGGCGATAATTTTGGGAGGCTCTCGGAACTGAGTCTGAGGGGGACTGAAGGGTTCTGGCTCAGTCTGTGGGGGAGTGACGCGGTCTAGGCGTGCCTAGTCGAGCAGGTCCTGAAGTTCAGAAGGGGGGCAAAGAAAATAAAGAAAGATAGAATCGGACCCACATGTCGCCAGCTAGCAGCCCAGCTGCTTACTTCTGCCGCTCTAGTTGGGCTTGAACTCATGACTCTGAATTAAGAGTCCCATGCTCTACTGAGCTACAGCAGGGCTCCAGTTAATTGCTTATGGAATGCGTTGTTTTCTATTCCTGCCACATCGGCAAGTGGGGAAAGGCATAGCTAGAAGCAGGGGCGGTGTTTCTACACATCTTCAAGGTCTCCCTATTTTCAGAGTGAGGAGTCTTGGCAAGATATGTTTTTGTGGACAGATAACTTCTAAGGACTGCACCGGTTGTTCTCTAGCTTGTGCTTTCCCATGCTGCGTTCAGACATGGGGGGAGGTGCTTTCCCATTCTCTCTACAAACATGTGAGAAGACAAAGGCCGTCCCTAACAGGGGAGAAACAGATGATGAGGGCAAAGACGGAGGAGGCCCCTGGGACCTAGTTAAAGGGGGACTGAAAGGTTCAGGCTTAATCTGCAGGGAATGAAGGTGGAGGAGGTGAGATGGGGGAGGAGATGGTTGAGGAGGAAGGGAGAAGGGCTGTTGTAGGAGAAGAAGGGGAAGGGAGTGAACGGGAGGCTTCTGCGGGAGCGGCGGCTTGCAGGCTAGGAGAACTTGGGAGGGGGCGGGGAGAGGAGGAGGCGGAAATCTTCGATATAGGGAATCTCCTTCCATTTTTTCAGGCGCTGGCAGTAGTTAAAAAGATCGCGAGTGATGTTAGGATCAAGAGTTCCCCCTGCGGGCCATTGGTTTTTATTGTCTAGGGGGTATGTTGGCCAATCTTTGGAGCAATATTTACGGAGAAGTTTTGGTTTTATATCAGGCATCAGGGAGAGGGTATCCAGATGCTTAAGCAGGCATTCAAGAGGTGAACTTTGAGGGAGGAATGAGGAGGCTCCCATGGTAAAGGACAGAGAAGGAGACAAACAGGGGAAGACGAACAGAGATCCTCGGACTGTAAGCAGACCACAAGGAGACAAAGGGCATCCCTGATGATCCTTGGTGGTCTACGGAAACTCGTATACGAGTCGGAATTTCTTGAGAAGTGTGGGTCCTCATCCAGACTTCCCTAAGAAGGCAGAGTGCCGGAGTCACGAGGTACCTAGCGCTAGGCGTTTTCGGCGGACGGAGCAGAAGGAGGAGGGGTGGAAAAGGGAGCGTTCTCATCCACAAAGGAGTCACCTCGTTTATAGCTGTTTGAGGGGGGGCCTGAGAGTCAGCCGCAGCTGTAAAGGCTTGAGGCGGGATTTATGACTGTCGGAGGAGGGGCCTGAGCGTCCGCTGCAGCCGTAAAGGCTTGAGGTGGGGATTTATGGCTGTTTGGGGAGGGGCCTGAGGGTCCGCCGCAGCCGTGAAGGCCTGAGGCGGGGAGCGTTCCCTCCTCATCCCCGAGCGTCAGGGCCTTGCCGGACGATCACGGTCAATGGCACTGCGATAGCTTGGGGAAGAGTGGCCCACTCCGGGGGGAAAACTTACCTAATGGCTAGAGAGGAGTGGTGAGTGTTATGAGCCAGCGCCGGAAAAAGAGGACGAGGGCAAGCTGCTGCTGGTGTCGCGGGGAAGACGGGGCCCAGTTGGGGTGTCCCGTCTCCCGGCTTTCGGCACCAATGAAAGGAAAGGAGCGACACATAGCAGCAATTCACCGGAGATTTCCGCTTTATTAGGGAAAGGTACTGGGTTATATAAGATGGGGCATAGGGTGATTGTGGTGTTACTTCTACGGGGCTGGTGGCTGTTGGCTAGGTGCTGGGATTGGGAGGGGGGCGAGAGGTGATTGGGCTTCAAGTGGCGCCGGCGGGAACCGAGGACCCCGAAAAGAAGCCGGAAGTTCGCCATCTTACTGGTGGGGACCCTTCAGGGCACATGTCGGGCCCTTGGCACCGACCAGTCCATTCACCACCCCTGCACAGACTGTTTGCAGTCCTGGATTCCTGTAAGCCCCTGCACAATGGGGTAGGAATTTCGGTCACCTTGTGTGAGAAGGGGATATAAAAGGAAAACTTCATCCCTGGCAGGGGAGCAACTATTCAGAACCAATTGGATTTCTGTTTGATGCAAGGAAACCATGCGCATGCTCCCACTGTTACATACTTCAGTATGAATGAGCTGTTTGCTAGCTTCTGGGTCAAATGATGCATTTCACCCATATTTTAAGTGCTGTGTCTACCAATTCTAGAGAAGCTAATCTCCCAATTGAAAATGCTAATTTTACAGATTCAAATGAATTAATTACATGGTACAAAATAATTCTTTACCTGGGTGATGTATTATTATAGTAATTTCCAGGTTCACTGTGCTCTGGATGTCATTGGCCATTCCATTGATCTTCAAGTTAACTGTCTCATCTGGATCTTTCTGTGGATGATGATGGTTGCACTAACCACTGCCAGTTCTGGAGTGGTCAGCCAGTGATGTAGCTGAAAACTCAGCAGTCCAAGTTCTGGCTCCACGTCATGGGTTCCAACTGCAGATTCATGTATGATTACTTCTGTGGAATTAAGCATACACAGGAACATCACCAACAAGTAAAAATTATTGAGCCAATTTTGGGAAAAAATCATGTTTGTTTATGTGTGTGTGTACATGTACATGTTACAGAAAAGTAGATATATGACTATACTTCTTGAGTAGTTTATGATCAAAGAGTTAACTTATTAAGTTAGTAACTTCATATTTGGAATTGTCTTATGGCTAAATATTTCTTAGTTCCTGAATATGTGCTTATATACATGTATAATAAGACATTAAAGTTGAAGTTTCAACTGAGATATTAAGATACAAAAGATGCTGTTTACCAAAATAAAGTGTGAGGAGAAAAATAATTGGAATCATGCAGTATGTGACCTTTCCAGGCTGGCTTCTTTCACTTAGCAATATGCATTTAATATTCATCCATGTCTTTTTGTGTCTTGGTAGTGCAATTATTTTTGTCACTGAATAATGTTTCATTGTATGGATGTTCCAAAGTTTGTTTACCCATTCACCTATTGAAGAATGTTTTGGTTGCTTCCAGTTTCTGGCAGTTATAAATAAAGCTGTTATAAACATGTGTATGCAGATATGAGTATTCAAATCAGTTGGGTAAATACCCAGGAGTATATGATAAAGCTATAATTAGCTTGCTCAGAACCTGCCAAATTGTTTTCCAATGTGACTGTATGATTTTGCATTCTCATCAACAATGAATGAGAGAGCTCTGATTGTTCTGCATCATTGCCCACACCCAAGGTCATCTATATGTTCTACTATGTTTCTTCTAGAAATTATGTTTCATATTTTACATTTACATAAAAAATTAACCTGAGTTAATTTTTGTAAAAAGTGTAACGTATGTATCTAGGTTGATTTTTTTTTTTTGCATATGTATATCTAATTGTTCTAACAGCATTTTTTTAGAAGACTTTTTCTCCATTGAATTGCTGTTTCCTATTTCAAAGATCAGCTGTTGACTCAGTTGACTGTATTTGTTTGGGTCTTTTCCTGGGTTTTATTCCATTTTGTTCTTTTCCAATATATGTCTCCATTCTTTCATCAATGCATGCTGATTTGATAATTGTGGCTTTTAAGATTATTTTTTAGGTAAAATACACAGAAGTACCTGCTCTTATGTAACTCTGGGGAGAGGAAATCCTGGGGCAAAATATCTCTAAAACCAAAATCAGTCAAAAGGAGAAATAAAACTTAAAACCCATTTATTGCTTACAAATTGTGGTCTGGGGGCAGTCCCTTTCCTGTTCTGGAGGAAGGAAGCAAAATCTCCCCCCAACCTCTCAGGTTCAGATAAGCCCTCAGTTACCCACTGATATGGAGATGAACTACTTCTCTCCACCCCTTAGGAATGCCTGTTGATATGGAGATGTACTAAAGCCAGGTGAGAGATTCTAGAATATTACAATTTTACCCACACCTTGTAAGAACTACATGAACTTAAGGTATGAGAGTAAGATTGGGTGGAAATTGAAGTGTTGATTAATGTGCTGAAATGAACACTTAATTTGTGAAATGAGATTGTATTCTGTTACTTAAAGTGTGTCAGTGTCTTTTACTTTAAAATGAATAGAAATCTGCTGAGTTTTTATCTAGTGCAGGTGTAAATCTTCATTTGCTGAATAGTTTCAAATGGCACTGGAGAGACAAAAATAAAGTTGAATTAATGAAATCCCACTCAATGGGTCTATTAGATGTATATGTCCAATGTATAAATATGTTAGAACTCATGTGGCATTTAAATAGTTATTTCATGGATTTAGGTTAACATGGGTCAAATTGTGTGTCTTGAAACATAACCATATCCATCAGGTAAATACTTGATATTTATTATAAAGTATAACAGTTAAATTGTAAGTACTAAGTATATTTTCTGGTACCACATTTTGGAAGGAATTATGTTGTGTATCCTTTTCTTCATATTATATTGACAACCCAGGTAAAATGCAAGTAGGTCCAAATAACATTTGTGTTTTTTTTCTTAAAAAGTAAACTTTAGATTGCCTTAATAATAGTCTATTAATTACCAGCAATTTCTCTGTCTGTATTTTTCCTAACCATTGGTCTAAAGCCACATCAATATGCCTTGTATTGTATAGCATGACTATTATTTAAGGTATTTTCTATTTCTTATCTAATTTTATGTCTGAGGCAAAGTGTAATGTACACTCTTTCACTCACTTTTGCTGCTGTTAGAGGATATCATCATTGGTGATTTGGGAGGTGGCTCCACTGTTGCCTATTTGCCCTCGTCCAGTAAGAAACAACGTCAGCCATTAAGACTGATTAATAACATTAAAGTAGCTCAGAAACTATTACTCATTTGCCCAGTAATCTGCCTGATTAGTTTACATTTTTCCATGTTTGTATTTCAACAAAGAAAGATATTGTTGATAATTACCTCTTTGTGGAAATAAACCTGTTTAGGTGGGAGTGACTATTTAGCTTAAATCAGAAGTAGGCTAACTTTTTTAAATAAAAATTTTAGGCTTTCTGGACTATATAGTCTCTGTCTCTAAGCCATTCAACTCTGCCATTGTATCATGAGAGTACTCACAGATAATATATACTGAGTTGACTTCTAACAAAAACTTATATATAAAAACTGCGAGCATTTGGCCTGCAGACTGTAGTTTAGAGAGTAGAATGTCCACTTCAAACTTTTCCTTCGGAAGTAAGTGGAATTAAATAAATGCTAGTAAGCAACTTATAAAATCTAGCATGGTGTGAAAATTACAATGGCTGCTTTTCCAATCTCTCTAACAGGAGCCCTTTAAGAAAACTTCCCAAGTATCAGAATTTTATCCGAAAAATTTCAAGAATAAGAAAGAACCAATATCAGATGCCATTGTGTCTGTCCAGAGGAGGAATAAAAGAGCAAATTCTACAGTCTGAGCTACTGGAAGTGATTCACCTGTTTTGCAGACAGTGGGCACATGCTTAGCAATGGCCCACCATTTTGGGGTGGGGGGCCCTCTAGTGGCTTGATTATCTGGGGCATTGCAGAGGAGCAAGGAATGGACACACATGCAGAGGTTGAAAAGTAGTAGTTGGTGCTCCCAAGCTCAAACAGGAAAGCTATTGGAAAGACTCTAGTATGGCAGACAGCATATTTACTCTTACCTTAGAGTAAGTTACTTAATTTCCTAGCCTTGGATGGATCATAATCAGCAAATTAGTAAGGGGGAATAAGCAAGCGAACAACTGGAGAGTAAAGGAGGACATAGGCTTAAAATAGATGCATCAATTCAAAACCCCAGCCTCATAGTCATTTACTGCTGCGATAAACAATCCTTATGTACAGATTACTGCTATTGATTTTGGTGAAGATAATAATGAAATATGGACAGATCAGTCAGAAGCATTGTAGAAATAAAAGGGAATTGGCATATGTGTGTTTATGAATAGGTACACACAAGCACAAGATTATTCAAGCTCAGTGAGCTGGACCAAAGTAATGGCTGAAATGGATATGAAAAAGCAATTTCCTGGAGAAATATCCATCAATTGTTTAGCAGCTCAAATTATGTAGGGAACTACTATTACCACATACATTACCTGGAGGCAAAGGTGGACAAGGGTCCTGTGGAATCATAAAACAAAGTGAGATTAGGAGCCTAATTGGTCTTGACCCCAGGTCAACATGAAAACCTTAATCATATTCTGACTACTGTTTTAAAGAGGGAAGAAAAACATCCAAATGGTAAGTTATCCAAAAATGATTCCAATGGTTAAAATTATTAATAAAAAAGTCTTGGCATGTAAAGGCATAAAATTATTTGAAACACTTCATTTCACAATGATGTTGAATAAATAAAGCATTACTCTTCTTAAGTAAGGCCAGGTGTAGAAACAAATTACTTTTTTTTAGCTGGACTGTTTGGAGATTTGTATACATATAAGATAGTTTCCATATCTTACAAAGTATGGTGGGAATTTTAATATTTGATAATTGTGATCAATATTAAATACCTAAGAACAATTTATTCCTCACATGAATTAATTTCATGCAAATTTTAAGCTTAGATGTCTAATGCCAATACAATTAACTGCCAAACATCTTTCTTTTTCCCCATGTGGACAGCATTTATACTGTTAGTAGATTATTTGAAATTCTTAAGCTTATCTAAGGCTTCCAATCTGATTGTCAAGAATTGTCTGAACAATTTTTTCTTTTTAAAAAATTTACCTGTTACTCATCTTTAACTTTTTTGTCTTGTTTCATGTTTTACTCTTTTTTTAATGTAATAAATAAAATACAATAGATCCAAATGAAGATCCATTTGTACCCATCCCCAATCCCACTACCCTCTTTCTTACTACAGAGATAATATTTATTCAAATTCATGTCTTTATTTTTATTTTTGTATATGTATTTTAGTTGCGACATACTATTCCAGTATATAAATAAGCCACAGTTAGCTCTCCATTCATCTGTTGATAGACATTTGGGTTTTATCTGGGTATAAACAACAATGAGATCAACTTTGCAATGTTTGTTTCTATATACACATATCTAGAAGGAGTATTTTTAGGTATGTTGAACTCCAACCTGGTTTTTACTATCTCCAGCCTATACCAATGTATGTGTTCCAAATAAATGTGTCCTTTGTTAGGCAATTTTATTTATCAGTTTATACCACTGGCTTCAGACTCAAAATATTTACAAACTGTATAGAAATTACTGGGAATAAGCTCTATGGCCTAATTCATCACAGCAGTCCCTCCCTTGGCAGTTGCAATATTTTGAGAGATAGAATTCAGCCCAAGTTATGTCTAAATCCACATTTTAATGAGCCCAGCTAATAAGATCCACTGTTGCTCTTCAGCAACAAGAAGGCAGGGGGACAAGCAGGACCAGCCTGTTATCCCCAGGGCTGAGTGAGAGGGCAAGTGTCGGCGGCTTGGACACCCTCCCCTGAGATCTGGGGAAAAACAAAACCACACCAAGCTGGGAGATGTGTCAGCCTCAAGGGTGCAGCAAAACTCAGCTTTATTCCATCAGAGGCTTAGTTATATAGGGGAAGAGAAGGAAGTAACAGAAACCAATGGGAATTGATGATCTCATCTGTCACTAGGGTCTTTTGGCAGGTTTCGGGTTAGGTGGGGAGGCGGAGTTAGGGCCAAGAGCGCGCGGGAAGCTAGTTAGTTAGGCCACGAACGCGGAAGTAATGAGGGAGGATGGAAACCTCTAGTCTGCGGCCGTCACAGGCCTAAAAGAGGCAAAAGGTCTCAACAATTCCCCCATTTTGTTTTATAAATGCTCTGGGATGTCCCAGCAGGCAAGGCCCCTGTCTTAGGTTGTCCTCCTCTGGGGATCTTACCCATCATGGGTGTGCTGGGAGATAGGGGGAATCAACGGACACGGCCTCATCATAAGGTTCACAGTGATTGTAGGGGTCACTGGCTTCCGTGGCAACTCTCTGGTAATGTACCTGCACTCACATCAACTGAATTGATTCAATTCTTTTTTGGACAAACTGGATAATCTTGTTAATAATGCAGGGCCCAAAAGTGAAAAGTAGGAGCAAAAGAAGGATAGGACCAAGGAAGGGCAGAATATAGGGCAACTGCCCATGTAACTCAGTCCAAAGAAAATTGGCTTGTAATTCTTTTCAGCATCTCTTGAGGTCTTCTTGAAGTTGCTTGACCTTATTTTGGACTATGCCGGAGCGGTTCGCATAAAAGCATCACTCTTCCTGTAAAAAGGGACATAAGCCTCCCTTTTCAGCTGTGAGGAGATCAAGCCCCCTACGGTTCTGTAGGACTACTGTCGCAAGGGAATCCAATTGTGCTTGGAGGTCAAGAATTGTGCTGGCTACAGCTTGTATATCATCGATCATCTGTTGAGAAAGGGCTTTATAATAATGCAGAGAGGTCCCAATCCTGCTGCCCCTGTGGCAGCCCCAGTGGCCACCCCAAGGCCCAGAAGCAGGGGGATAACCTGAATGCCTCTCTTTGATCTACCTCCGATGTGATCTAAAGCAGGAATAGGGAGGCTCTGATTATTAGGGACCACTCCAATGTCAGGGAAAATTACAGCTGGAGCACAAAGCCCCGTCCAGTCTGTCAGGAGAAAGCTAAACGCATCTCCCCCACAAATGAAGACTGTTCCATTAGGGGGACAGAGAAAGGTATTATTCACAGTAATATTTTGTTGACCAAAAGAATAGTGGATTCGGCCCACATCTGTCTCACTAGTATTATCAGAATTGGGGTCAGCTTTGAAGCATGGGCCTTTAGGGGAAAGAGGGTCTAGATAGACTCTAGAACTTGGGGGTAACAGCTGGCACTGGGGCTTGGTCTGTGACAGGTTAACAAGAAGAGCATTGGCTTGTAATGGTCCCGGCCTCAAGCACAGCCAGCAATCCTTAGCTAAATCGGGATTGGTTCTATTGAGTAAGGTAAAAGCAGCCTGTATGATTGACTATGTCTCAGGATCAAGAAGCAATTCTCCCCTGATCTCTGGGAGGCTAAGAGGGTAGTAAATCAGGGGATTTTGGTCTTCAGTCAGCCTGTCTACCAGTTTTTTAATTTTGGTACTGTCCAGCCTGATCTTGGACTCTGCCCCCATCAGAGGCACCTATAGGGGCAAATTTATTCCAGCAGATGTTCTCTCCGCTATTCTTTTGACAGTCAGCATATTCATCCTTGCCTTTTATCAGAGTTGCATACCAGTATGTTTTGTTCTGGTGAGTGCAGGGGATAACCTCCTGATAGCATTGAGCATGAACGGAGGCAAGAAAAGTGGTGCAAGGACACTCAGAGGGGGATTTCCCTTGGGCAGGTGAAGATATTTTGGGGCCTGGCCAACAATGGTGAGAGAGAACTCTCCCAGGGCATCCATTTTCTGTCCCTTGCATAAGTGTAACTGCCTGTTGCCCATTAGGGCAGGTTTTGGTAGAAGTATAACAGTGCAGGGGGAGGGGCCTTGGAGTGAGCGCAAGCTGTGCAGGGATCTCCAATGGTTTTTTGTAGTATGGCTCTTGCTTGACCAGAATCTCCAAATCCTGTCCTAGCTAATGGGAGATTTATTGCCATTAACAGGAAGACCAGCATCATTGAGTTCATTGCAGATCCTGAAAGAGAGAAAGAAGAGAGATATCCTCAGGAGGCGAGGAGCCTTCTGGGTCATCAGTGACATCAGTGAACTCCCCCTCTGTAGGGGGGTAATACTTGAGATCCCTTGCGGGGACCCAGATCGGCCTTTTTTCATTTGTCGGAAAGACACAGCCGAATCCCCTTCCAGCTGTAATGAGGGGGTTTGGGCTCCTCCATTCTCCAGTAAGAGGGTCCTTCCATCAGGCTCTAATTGTCTGATAAGTAATGGTTGTTGTCCAGTGCTTTTGAAAAGGCAAGAAGCGTTCGCCTTTGGCAAAATTTAAAATATTCAGAGTAAATAATGCCATCTTTAGTTGATCATGAGGGGGGAGTGTTCCCCCTTTTTGTTTTATTATTTGACATTTGAGGGTATGATTGTGTTTTTCCACAATTGCTTGTCCTTTAGGGTTATGAGGAATTCCAGTGGTATGGGAAATTTGCCATTTACTCAAGAATTCAGTGAAAGATTTACTAATAAAGCAGGGACCATTATCGGTTTTGATTTGATCTGGCAGGCCAAGAATGGCAAAGCACTGGAGAAAATGGCTTATGGCATGTTTAGATTTTTCTCCCATATGGGCTGTAGCCCAACAAGCATGGGAGAAGGTATCAACTGTTAGAAATATGTATTTAAGCTTCCCAAAAGGGGCAAAATGTGTGACATTAGTCTGCCAAAGGTTATTGGGCCTCAGGTCTCGAGGGTTCACTCTGCCCTTTTGAAGCGGAGGAACTTGTAGAAAAGGCTGGCATGACTTACATGTCCTAATGATCTTTTTTAAGTCTCTGACGGGGACCTGAGGGAACCGATGGTGTAGTCCCCTCCAATTAGCATGTGTAAGTTGATGAAAAGAGGTGGCCTCCTGTACTGTGTAGGCTGAAGCTAGTTGGTCTGCAAGAGCATTGCCCCTCGACAAAAAGCTTGGCAAGTCTTGATGTCCCTTTAAATGTTGTACAAAAAGGGGAACTAGTCTCTGTTTTAACAAATGGTGGGCTTGAATCATTAAAGGAGTGATGGGATTATTGTCAAGTCTAATGTGTGCGCCCACAAGGTTGGGCAGGAGATTGACGATGTAAAGGCTATCAGAAAACAGATTAAGAGGACCTTGGATCTCAGACAGAGCTAAAACAACAGCATAAAGCTCTTTAAACTGGGCAGAGCCCTGTACCTCATGAAAGAGGGTTACGGCCGGAGGGCACTCACTTGTGCCTGGGGGGAACATTACCATAGAGGCTCCCCATTTACCCACGTCAGTAAAAACAGAGGGGAAAGAGGGGTCTGCCTCAGTGAGGAACATTTTTGGTGGCTGCCATGCCAACTGGCTAAAAGAACTCATCCACTTATAGGGACCATAGTGACAGTCCACTATCCCCAGAAAGCTTTCCATGGCCATTGCCAATCTGGAATTATTTCTCTGTAGCCACGAGAAATCATTGACTCGAAAAGGGATGATCAAAGAGTGGGGTTCACACCCAAAAAGACGAACAGAAAGATCTCATCTCTTGACAGTGTAGTCAGCCATTTGATCCACTATAGAGTACACTCGGGGTGCCCCTCCCACAGATAGATGTATCCAATGTACGGGATCCCCCTTCTGAGCCAAAAGGGCAGTGAGGAGGGTCTCTCCCACCATAATATAGAGGACCAGTGGCAAGTTTTAGATCATATCTTTTTAAGGCAGCATTATCAATGGCATGTTGAACTTTAGTTAATGTATCTCTATGTATAGGGTTTAAAGTCACTGTTGAAGCTAGATCAAGGCCTTTTAATAGGTTGAAAAGAGGGATAAGATCAGCTATGGATATAGGAATCCAGGGCCTCATCCAATTGATTTCCCCCAGCAGTTTCTGGAGCTGTGGTAGTGTATACGCGTCCTGAATACATAACTGGGGCTTAACAGGGGAGACAACATCTAATGTCAAAGTAGTCCCCAAAATTTTCAAAGGAGCTATTTGTTGAACTTTATCTGGGGCGATTTGAAAGTTGTGGTTTTTGAGCAGGGAAAGGCACCTTTTAAAGAGGTTGTCTAATTTGCAGGAACAAGTGGCCCCCAAGATAATATCATCCATATATATGTAAAACCGTTTGTCAGATTCCTCTCAGCTTGTTGCTGGCATTCCTCTTTATACAAAGCACACCACTTAATATAAAGGGGGCCAGGGAGAACTGCCTGGGCAAGAGCCCTCCAATCTGCGGCGGTGCACGGATGGTGAGCAAGTCCCTGGAGGATGGTCTCAGTCCAAGGAGCATTGGGGCCATCCTCAAGAACAGCCTTCTTTAACTCCTTAAGGTCACCTGGCTCCCAAGGGTACCAGGGGGCAGGGTGGTTACCTCTGGGATTAACATTGACAGGAAATAGCTGACATGGCCCTAGGTCGGGTTGTGGGTGCAACCCTGGATTCTCTTGAGGTTGACAACCAATAGGAGAGCCTAAGTCTTTGTATGGGAGAGGAGCTGAAACCCCTGCCCATTGGTATGGGGGAGGGGGAGCTGATGGTGATTTGAAAGGGTTAAAAGAGGAACTAGTACCAGGAAGTGGTGGGTACAAAGGAGCTGTGGATTTGGGAGGCCAGGGGGCGGCATCAAAAGGGTCGAGGGCACCATTGCCATGATTTTCATCCGGCTCTTTATGGCTTTCTTGTCCTGCCGGTGTGGACTCAGCCTGAGGAAGGGGATCAGAATCTCCCCAGGAAGGGGCTCCCGATCTGGTGGTTTCCCTGTCTATTAAGTTCTTGGCAGCTGGCTTTGATGGCTGAGGAGGGAAGCAACTCTTAAGGGCTGCTAAAGTGGGGAAGGTCCCCAGAGGGGGGATATCACCCCAATTAACTTGGGCTTTGTGTACGAGTTGCTCCACCCTGTCCCAAGTTTCCCAGTCAAACAAATTACTTGCAGGCAGCCATGGGGCTACCTTAACTAAGGTCTCCCAGGTTTTGATAGCTTGGCTGTCAGAGAGCTCTAGGCCTCTACTTCAGAGGAGGACCCTAAGGGATTCAAGAGAGGGATCAGGCTTGGAAGAAGAATGTCCCATATTTTATGGGATTACACTTACCCGTAGTCCGATTAGCTCATCAGCAAAGTTCCTCATTCCTCACATGGGGCACCAGTTGTTGCTCTTTAGCAACAAGAAGGCAGGGGGACAAGCAGGACCAGCCTGTTATCCCCAGGGCTGAGCGAGAGGGTAAGTGTCGGTGGCTTGGACACCCTCCCCCGAGATCCGGGGAAAAACAAAACCACACCAAGCTGGGAGATGTGTCAGCCTCAAGGGTGCAGCAAAACTCAGCTTTATTCCATCAGAGGCTTAGTTATATAGGGGAAGAGAAGGAAGTAACAGAAACCAATGGGAATTGATGATCTCATCTGTCACTAGGGTCTTTTGGCAGGTTTCGGGTTAGGTGGAGGGGCGGAGTTAGGGCCAAGAGCGCGCGGGAAGCTAGTTAGTTAGGCCACGAACGCGGAAGTAATGAGGGAGGATGGAAACCTCCAGTCTGCGGTCGTCACAGGCCTAAAAGAGGCAAAAGATCCCAACAAGATCCTACTGTGTTTCCTTCACAATTTAAATTTTGCCTAATTATTTATTTCATTCTTTGATATTTCTTTATTAGCTAGCTCCACAGCTCAAGTAATATTGCCCTGATTAATTAGTGGCTGTGGATTGTTAACTTGGTTTATCGGTCATTGCTTTCCCAAGGTATTTGTTAATCTCTTGTCCAAGCTGACATGCATAGGTCTGTATGAGTTTCCTCCTCTGGTTAAGGCAATCACGGTACTATAATTCTTCAGTCTGTCAGTTATTCAGCTATCTGTGTATTTGTTCATTCATCAACCATTTATTTTTCATCTTCTGTGTATCATGCCCTCTTAGGGCTGGGGACAAAAAGGTGAATAAGGTTTAGGCCTTGACCTTGACTAAGTCACAGTCTGGAGAGAGGTGTGATTGTGCTCATAGATCTATTACAAAGGAAGCAGACAAATTCTATAATCGGATAGGCACAGGGCTATGCAGAGGATGGAGGAATGAATTCTGCTTCACTGCTGCTCCCAATTCCTTGAGCTCTGTTTTGAAAGACTATAAAGGAGGAAGCTTAAGTAGCAGAATTAACAAATGCAAAGAAATGAATTCCTGAAAGTATCTAGGAAGTGCTTAGAAATTCAGTAGGGTGGGAATATAAAGCACAATGGGGAGTTTTGGAGGATGAAATTAGAAAGATATTTTGGGGACCATATTGGTCAACTATTACTGTGTAAAAATGACTTCAAAGCTTAGTAGATTAAAAAATTATCTCAGACTTTCTGTGGGTCAAGAGTTGGGGAGCAGCTTAGCTTTGTGGGTCTGGCTCAGAGTCTCTCATGAGTTTGCAGTAAGGATGTCAGCATGAGCTGTGGTCATCTGAAGGCGTGAATGGGATCTGTTTCTTCATTATAAATATTTTTCTTTCTATTTTTGTATACTTCCCCAATGTTTTTTGAAAGTATATCTTCCCAGTCAAAAGAGTTCCTAACCTGATCCTTGATCCCCTTGGTGAATTTCAGGGTGTCTTTGAATATTTTAAAATACATGCAGGTTATTCTCTCTGCAGCTTACTGCTAGGTAAAAATTATATGTCCATGCAAATTGGAGCCACCACAAAGGTGTGGGTGAAGCACAGGGCTGCTCACCAGTCCTCTCACTCTCATGCCTAGCAAGTCCTTGCTGGTTTTTGACAGAAGACTTCAGTTTCTTATCTCATGAGCCATTCCAGAGGCCTGCTTATGGACCTGGTCTTCAAAGTCACATATCATCATTTCTACAGTATCCTAATGGTTACCCTGGTCTTTCCTATTCAATCTGGGAGGGAACTACACAAAGGCATAAACACCAGAAGACAGGAATCACTGGCGGTCATCTTGGAAGTGGGTTTTCACAGGGGCAGACTGTGAAGTGCCTTGTACTTATAGTTCAGGACTTTGAGTTTTTAAAAATAACTTCATGAAGAAATGAAGTTTATTATTTTAAATAACATTTAAAAAGTATATATGCATATTGTAGAAAATTTGGGAAGTATACAAATGCACAAAGGAAGAACACTTATCACTAGAGAGGATCATTAATGTTTTAGTTTATTTTTTTCCAGCTTTCCCCTATTTTTAAGGTTTTTGTTCTTTTCCCCAAATTTTTACTATAGTCTTAGCATCTTTTCATATACTTTAAAAAGTAAATAGATTTTTAGACAGAGTAGTTAAGGAAGCTAAACTGGGGTCCTGAGAATTTTGGAACAGAGACCAATAAGGAGTCTATGAGAGATAATAGGCAGCACTGTGGTTCACCCTTCCCTTTGTGGTGGCACTAATTTGCATGGATGTGTAATTTTTATCTAGCAGTGAATTGCAGCTTTGGAGAATGATTTGCACATACTTTTAAGATATTCAGTGACACCCTGAAATTCATATAGGGGATCAAGGACTGCAGGCTAAGAGTTCCTCTGACTGGGAGGACTCCATGAAGATGAAAAACAGGCTTAGTTGGAAAAAGATGATGGGGAGAAGTAGGCAATTGTATTTAAAGTATAGGGGTATACATTTTGCAGACAGAGCAGCATCTCCAGGTATAACCAGGGGAGCAGCTTGCCAAAGTGAAGAGGATGGAAAGGTCCTTGGAAAGGAGGGATCCAGGTGCCCTAGACCACAGGGTCAGGGTGTTAGCTAACTCAGCTGCACAAATTTAAAGATACCCAAGGTAATGTCAAGAATTAGGATGGAAAAAAGACAACTAACTCCTCTATGGTGGCCTGGAAGTGATGGTGGAACAAGGGAGGGCATGACTAAATGTTACAGGCCTCAAAAGAAAGGGCTTTGAATGAGGGCAAAAGAGCTAGATGGACACAGGCAATCTGGCACCAGCAGAATGTCAATAGTTGAGTATCCTTCTCTTGGGATTTTTCTGTTTCAGTTAAAGGAAGGTGTATTAGTTTCTTAGGACCGCCATAACTAAGTACTACAAATTCAGTGGCTTAAGAGATTGGCTTAAAGGTGGTGGCATAAGAGATGAGACAGAAATCTCTTCCCAAAACCACATGTATTATGAAAATATAGCAAATACAACTAATCCAGAAACAGCAACAGGAAAGAATGTTGTGACAGACTGCCTACATCTGGGGAAAAGAGCAAACCTCATGGAAAAGGGAAAAGTACCAAAGCTGTGATCTGGTGGGACCCAAGCTCTTCCCCTACCCCAGCCCACCAGCGGGAGGAACAGAAATGGAGTGGGAAGGGGTGGAAACCTAGGACTGCTGAACACCCAGCCCTGGAGATCTGCTCTGGGAGCACAAACCTACATTACATGGTGCTCTTTAGTGGGGTTGGAAAGCTAAGATATGCAGAATACCCAGAAAGACTGACATTTCAACTACTTGTGGAGAACAAGCACTCACAACCTGCCACTTTCAGATAAAAGAAAGGTGGGCCTTCTGAAAGACTTCCCAACAGTGAGAGGGCTGCTAAAGGGGCAAGGATTTCACAGAGCTTGCTGCTCAGGAGAAAGAACAAGTGGACAAAATTGTTCCAGCACACTCAGCCCAGCAGGATGGAACTTTCTGGAGCTTCAGGTAGTCCATCCCCCTGGCTGGCAATGCAGCTCCAAGTCCCCCATGCAATACGTAGGATGCAGCTTCTTCCTCCTGCTGGCAAAGGCTTGCAAATCTGTTGGCCCTGCCTTTGCACCAGGCCACCCAGAGGGCAGTACTGCCAACAGAAGATCAGAAGATAAAAGGCTGTAGCATAGAGGCTCCTCCCTGTGTGCTTGGCCCACTGGCCCTGGCAATGGAGGCATGCACTGCAGCTGGAAGCAGGAAAGAGCCCTTTCTTCCTGAAAGGCACCAGTATTGCTGGCCTGTGACCCCCTGCCACTGCCCCAGGGTCTGAGCAGCTTCAGAGAGTAGAGCTTCTGGGCACTAGAGGGCGCCACCTACAAATATGAAATGGCAAAGAAACCTGGTTCAACCCAAAATCCCACAAACACCAGAAAGAGGGCCAAGTGAAATTGAACTCACTAATATTCCTGAAAGATTGTTAAATAAAAATCATAAACATGCTCATGGAGCTACAGAAAAATATTCAAGACCTCAGAGAGGAATTTAAGAAAGAGAAAGAAACTTTGAAAAATACAGTATCCAAAATGAAGCATACAATGGAGGGATTTAAAAGCAGATTAGATGAAGTAGAGGAGGTGGTAAATGAAATAGAAATTAGATAAGATGAATACAATGAAGCTGAGGCACAGAGAGAAAAAAGGATCTCTACGAATGAAAGAATATTGAGAGAACTGTGTGATCAATCAAAATGGAACAATATTCACATTATAGGGATACCAGAAGTAGAAAAGAGAGAAAAAGGGGGTAGAAAGTGTATTTGAGGAGGTAATTGCTGAAAAATTCCCCAATGCAGGAAGGAATAGTCTCTTAGGTCATGGAGGTGCACAGATCTCCCAACATAAGGGACCCAAGGAAGACAACACCAAGACATATAATAATTAAAATGGTAAAGATCAAGGATAAGGACAGACTATTAAAAGAAGCCACAGAGAGAAGAAAGATCACATACAAAGGAAAACCTATAAGATTATCATCAGACTTCTCAGCATAAAACTTAAAGGCCAGAAGGGAGTGGTATGATATATTTAATAGAGTAAAACAGAAGGGCCTCAACCAAGAATACTCTTTCTGGCAAGATTATCATTTAAATTTGAAGGAGGTATTAAACAATTTCCAGATAAGCAAAAAGTTGAGAGAATTTACCTCCCACAAACCATCTTTACAGTTTATTTTGGAGATACTGCTATAGATGGAAGTGTTCCTAAGGCTAGTAGCTGTCACCAGAGGAAATAAAACCACATCACAGGAAGTAGACCAATTAATTACTAGGCAAACACAAAATTAAATCAACTACCCACAAATCAGTCAAGGGATACCCAAAGAGTATAGAATATGATACCTAATATATAAAGAGTGGAGGAGGAAGAAAGGGAAGGGAGAAAAAAGAGGAACCTTTAAATTGTGTTTGAAATAGTGTAGTAAGTTAGCTAAGTTAGATGGTTAGATACTAAAGAAGCTGCCCTTGAACCTTTGGTAACCACTAATCTAAAGCCTGCAAGGGCAATAAGTACATATCTACTGATAATCACCCTAAATGTAAATGGACTGAAAGCACCATTCAAAATAAGTAGAGTCAATGAATGGATAAAAAAACACGACCCACCTATATGATGCCTACAAGAGACTCACTTCAAACCCAAAGACAAACTAAAAGTGAAGGGATAGAAAAAGATATTTCATGCAAATAATAGGGAGAAAAATGTAGGAGTTACAGTACTTGTATCAGACAAAGCAGACTTCAAAACAAATAAAGTAACAAGAGACAAAGAAGGACATTACGTAATGATAAAGGGGTCAGTCCAACAAGAAGATATAACCATATCTGTGCATTCAACGTAGGAGCACCTACATTTGTGAAACAAATACTAACAGAATTAAAGGGGGAAACAGAATGCAATGCATTCATTTTAGAGGACTTCGACACATCACTCACTCCAAAGGACAGATCAACCAGACAGAAAATAAGTAAGGAGACAGAGGCACTGAATAACACATTAGAAAAGATGGACCTGACAGACATCTACAGAACTCTACACCCCAAAGCGGCAGGATACACATTCTTCTAAAGCACACATGAAACATTTTCAAGAATAGATGATATTCTTGAAAATAAAAAAGAGCATCAGTAAATTCAGAATAACTGAAACTGTACCAACCAACTTTTCAGACCACAAAGGTGTGAAACTAGAAATAAATTATGTGAAGAAAACAAAAAAGCCCATAAAGACATGGAGGCTTACCAACATGCTCCTAAATAATCAACAGATCAATGACCAAATTAAGACAGAGATCAAACAGTATGTGGAGATGAATGAAAACAGTAACCCAAAACATCAAAATCTGTGGGATACAGTGATGGCCTTGCTAAGAGGGAAGTATATTGCAATACAGGTGTACCTCAGGAAAGAAGAACAACCCCATGTGAACAGTCTAAACTCACAATTAATGAAACTAGAAAAGGAAAAGCAAATGAGGCCCTGAGTCAGTAGAAGAAGGAACATAATAAAGATCAGAACAGAAATACATAAAATTGAAAAAAAATAGAAAGAATCAATGAAAGCAGGAGCTGGTTCTTTGAGAACATTAACAAAATAGATAAACCCCTATCAAGAAAAAAAGAGTCTACACATAAACAGAATCAGAAATGAGAAGGGAAAAATCACTATGGACACCACAGAAATACAAAGAGTTAATAGAGAATATTGTAAAAAATTATATGCTAACAAATTGGATAACCTAGAGGAAATGGACACATTTCTAGAAAAATACAACTTTCCAAAGCTGACCCCAGACCAATTACCAGCAATGAAATTGAATTGGGAATCAAAAATTACCTAAGACCAAAACCACTGGACCTGATGGCTTCACCTCTGAGTTTTACAAACAGTTAGTGAAGACCTAATACCCATCGTCCTATTTCTTCAAAAAGTAGAATAGGAGGGAATACTTCCAAACTCATTCTATGAGGCCAGCATTACTTTAATGCCAAAACCAGTCAAAGACACCACAAAAAAAGAAAATTACAAACCAATATCCCTGATGCATATAGATGCAAAAATACTCAAGAAAATGTTAACAAACTGAATTCAAAAGCACATCTAAAGATCATACATGATGATCAAGTAGGATTTATTCCACGGATGCAAGGATGGTACAATATTTGAAAATCCATCAACATCATCCACTACATCAACAGAAAGGATAAAAATTACATAATCATCTCCATAGATGTTGAAAAAACCTTCAACAAAATCGAACATCCATTCATGATAAAAACTCTCAACAAAATGGGTATAGAGGGCAAGTACCTCAACATAATAAAGGCCATATATGACAAACCCACAGCCAACATCATACTTAAGAGCAAAAAGCTGAAAGCTTTTCCTTTAAGATCAGGAACAAGACAAGGATGCCTACTCTCCCCACTTTTATTCAACATAGAACTAGAGGTCCTAGCCATGGCAGTCAGACAACACAAAAAAATAAAAGGCATCCAGATTGGAAAGGAAGAGGTTAAACTGCACTGTTTGCACATAACATGATATTTTGCATAAAAAACTCTTAAGAATCCACCCCAAAACTACTAGAAATAGTAACTGAATTCAGCAAATTTTCAGGATACAATTAACACCCAGGCATCTGTTATGTTCCTAAATACTAACGATGAACTAGCAGAAAGAGAAATCAGGAAAACAATTCCATTTACAGTTGCATCAAGAAGAATAAAATACCTAGGAATAAACCTAACCAAGGAACCGAAAGACCTATACCCTGAAAACTACAAGACACTCATGAGAGAAATTAAAGAAGATACCAGTAAATGGAAACTCATCCCATGCTCATGGATAGGAAGAATTAATATTGTCAAAATGGCCATCCTGAATAAAGTAATCTATAGATTCAATGCAATTCCTATCAAAATACCAACAGCATTCTTCAACTAGAGAAAAATCATTCTAAAATTCATATGGAACCACAAAAGACCCCAAATAGCCAAATCAATCCTGAGAAGGAAGAATAAAGCTGGGGGGATTATGCTTCCCAACTTCAAACTCTACTACAAAGCCATAGTAATCAAGACAATTCAGTACTGGCACAAGAGCAGACCCATAGACCAATGAAACAGAATAGAGAACCAGATGTAAACCCAAGCATATATGGTCAATTAATATATGATGAAGGAGTCATGGATATACAATGGGGAAATGACAGCCTTTTCAACAACTGGTGTTAGCAAAACTGGACAGCTACATGCAAGAGAATAAACTGGGTTATTATCTAACCCCATTCACAAAAGTAAACTCAAAATGGATCAAAACCTGAATATAAGTCATGACACTATAAAACTCTTAGAAAAATAATAAAAAATCTCTTGAATATAAATATGGGCAACTTTTTCATGAACACATCTCCTCTGGCAAAGGAAACAAAAGCAAAAATGAACAAATGAGACTACATCGAACTGAAAAGCTTCTGTACAGCAAAGGACACCATCAGTAGAACAGAAAAGCATCCTACAGTATGGGAAAATATATTCATAAATGACATATCTGACAAGGGGTTAACATCCAAAATATATAAAGAATTCATATGCCTCAATACCCAAAAAACAAATAATGCCATTAAAAAATGGGCCGAGGATATGAACAGACACTTCTCCAAAGAAGAAACTCACATGGCCAACAGGCACATGTAAAGATGGCTCCACATCACTAGTTATTAGGGAAATGCAAATTAAAACCACAATGAGATATCACCTCACACCAGTTAGGATGGCCAACATAGAAAAGACTAGGAACAAAATGCTGGTGAGTATGTGGAGAAAGGGGAACCCTTCTACACTGCTGGTGGGAATGTAAACTAGTTCAACCATTGTGGAAAGCAATATGGAGGTTCCTCAAAAAACTAAAAATAGAAATATCAGTTGACCCAGGAATTTCACTTCTTGGAATTTACCCAAAGAATTCAAGTTCTCAGATTCAAATAGACATATGCACCCCTATGTTCATCGAAGCACTTTTTACAATAGCCAAGATATGGAAGTAATCTAAGTGTCCATCAGTAGATGAATGGATAAAGAAGATGTGCTACATATACACAATGGAATATTGTTCAGCCATAAGAAGAAAACAAATCCTACCATTTGCAACAACATGGATGGAGCTAGAGGGTATTATGCTCAGTGAAATAAGCCAAGTGAAGAAAGACAAGTACCAAATGATTTCCCTCATTTGTGGAATATAATAATGAAGCAAAACTGAAAGAACAAAACAGCAGCAGACTCACAGACTCCAAGAAGGAACTAGTGGTTACCAGAAGTTAGGGGTGAGAGAGAGGGTGTGTGTGGAGGGAGGGAGAAGGGGATTGAGGGGCATTTTGATTGGCACACATGGTGTGGGGCGGTCATGGGGAAGGCTGTATAGTGCAGAGAAGACAGGTAGTGACTCGACAGCATCTTACTATGCTGATGGACAGTGACAGCAATGGAGTTTTGGGGGGGACTTGATAATATGGGTGAATGTAGTAACCACAATGTTCTTCATGTGAAACCTTCATAAGAGTGTATATTAATGATACCTTAATGAAGAAATTTAAAAATTCAGTGGTTAAAATAGTAGAAACTTATTCTTGCCAAGTTCTGGAGCCGGGATGTCTGAAATAAAGGTGTCAGCAGGGCCATGTTTCCTCTGAAGATTCTGGGGAAGAATCTTCCTTGCCTTTTTCAGCTTCTGGTAGTTGCTAGCAATCCTATTGTTCCCTGGCTCATGGCAACATAACTCTCATTTGTGCTCCCATCGTCATAGGAACTTCTTGTCTTTCTCCTCTGTGTAAAATCCCTCTCTCCTTATGAGGATACCAGCCACTGGATTTAGAGCCACCCTAATCCAATGTGACCTCATCTTCATTTGTTTATATTTGCAAAGACCCTATTTCTAACAAAGGTTGTATTTGTATATGCAGGGATTCAGACTTCAACATATCTTTTGTGAGAACACAACTCAAGCCACAGTAGAAGAGAATAGAAGAGACATTGTGAAATGAGGCTGAGGGAAGAGATGAGCTTGTTTATAATTCTAGTGCTTCCTAGAACTGAGCAGGAAGGATTAGACACAGGATTAGTAGGGGATGACTGGCCAGAAGGCAGGGAGGAGGTAGGGGTGCTGTAGCAGTGATGCCCATAAAGCAGGGGTCTCACTCTTGGATGGCACAGGCACAAATCAGCTACTCAGTGAGAGGGGCAGGCTGGATGGGGAGCATAGGGAATTACTGGACAGAATGTGCTCATTTTGAAGGAGAAGGCTCTGCTCAGCTCCAGTTGGCTGTTGTCATTAAAGAATGGGACCCAGTGTTGCCAAATTTTCCCATTTTCTGAAAAAAGAAGTTCACTAAGATTATGTTACATTTCCTGAATTTTAAATCATGTAACTAATCTACAAATATGTAGACTACAAACCCCTAGGCAAGCTGGATTTATAGCATGGATGGTCAAGGATCATGTGACCAGGGGAAGCAGGGTATGAGGACAGGCAGGCGGAACAAAAATGCAATATGCAGCTCCAGATTCCCATTGGCATGCTGCCTCTCTCTCTGATTGCATAGGACAGTATTAGGTTGCAGAGGCTGAGCCCCGGGTAGTGAAAATCATGTGATGGCATCTGCTGAGCAGGCTCCTGGAAATAGGTTGTCTTCTTTTTGTTGAGACCATTATGGCCTCTGCCTTTAAAAAGCTTACTGTTAATTTGACTGGACAACACTGTTATACCCAGGGCGTAAGGTTTATTGTGTAAACCACCTATGTAGCCAGTCTTCAAGGTTGAGAGGACTTAGATATACAAAAGAGGTTGGTGTCTGGGTATTCCAGGAGAGGAAACAACACGGAGACATGAAGGGGGATAGAGTTTGCCAGAGAATGAAGAGTCTGCTCTGACTGTAGGATGTCAGGAGATGGCCAGAAGGTCTCCCCGTGCTCCAGATTCACTCACACCCCTGTACTGCATCCCAGGAGGCTGACCTCCATGGACTGACTCAACTAAGCTACCTTGCCCTTTGGCATCTGGTTAGGTTCAGTCAAGGGGGCACCAGTGAAGGGTAAGTGGAAAGTGAGCTTGGAGGAAACAGAGGCCATCAGGGCACTTATTCCCTCAGGAGCCTTCTTGCAGGGCTGGGGGTTGACAGTAGCTTGACCAGAGGTCACAGCTTCTACAGGCCCTAGGAAGCCCTCTTCTTCAGCTCCAGGTCTCAGGGGATTTCTGTGAATGGTCGTTCTCCTTGTCCTGTTAGAAAGTCTACCATGAGGTCAGCCACTGGGCAGAGGGGACTCCCTCATATAATTCCACTCCCTTGACCTGTGCCTTTGCTTTTCCCATTCCTGGCAGCATGCTGCTCACGGGGTTCTTCCTGCTTTAGCTCCCTCACACTCAGCCACTTAGAAAACAAAGCCGAAGTCTGAGAAGATCCCAGGATAAAAGGATACAAAAGTACAAAGTACAATCATAAGCAAAGGTACAAAGTATAATCATAAGCAAAATTGGCATGAGTGAATACAACAATCAGATCTTTAGCAGTGTCTGTGGTTTTAAATCTGATTCACCTTTATTACATTCACCAGATGAAAACCAGAGTATATTCTTCAATGTTTCAATCCTTAAGGAATCAAAGCCCTGCTCCCAACTTTACCTCTGATTCCAAATCAGTGTTGTGGACTCTGCAGCCTTCTGAGCTGTCAGGCCTGTGCCTCCATGACCTCCTGTTCTAGTCACAGCATACTTCTTACATCAGTAGCCCTCATCGTGGTGTCCATGCAGCTCAGAGAGCCTTGCTTCTTCCTGTCTGTCCCTCTTCAGCTTTCTCTCTCTTGATCTTTTTTAATTTTTCGTTTCATGGCTTTCTAATCTCTAGTCCTCTAGAGCTCAAGATTTTCTCTTTGAATCACAATTTCTTTCCACCCTTTTTTTGTGAAGCTTCTAAAAATGGTTTTCCTTTACCTTTCAACATAGCCCTGGTCAGGACTAACCTCCAAACTAGTGTGACTATATCCCCAGCATGCCTGGGAGTTATCATACCATTTCTAATTTTCATTTTTTTTTTAAGTTCAAACAGTGACATATAAATGAGCAGATCTACAACCCGAATTGCATTTCCATGACTTTGACCTCAGTCTGGTTGATTCTCTTGAGTTACACAGTGAAACTGGGTATTATGAAAGGATATTTTGTTGGCCTGTGTAACTCTGGGGAGGAAATACATTCCTAGACTGGGGCAAATTAACTTTGGAGCCAAAATCAGTCAAAGAGAAAAATAAAGTGGGAGAATCCTATTTATTGCTTACAAGCAGTCATCCACTTTTGCTCACCCATGTCTGTCATGACCAGGCTGCAAAAAGGGACCCCACCAAACCCCTCTGTTCTAGATACACCCCTGCCCCTGCAACCCTTGTAATCACCTATTGATGTGGAGAGGGACTACTTCTCTCCACCCCTTGGAAACACCTATGGATATGGAGATGCACCAAGGCCAGGTGAGAGATTCTGGAAATACCGCAATTTTACCCACAGCCTGTAACTTAGTTTGAGTGATTTCCATAAAGTCAATTATCTTCTCTGGGTTTCAGTTTCCTCATCTTTAAAATGGAGGGAAATTGAGAAGTGTTTTTTATCACTGCACAATCGTCCAAAAAAATGTATTTTAAAATAGGTCTATATGTTCTTCAGTTCACAGTTGTAATTTTTACACATTATAAGGTCAGTTAAAGAGAACAATGAATTCTGTTTTAGTAAAGAGATGCATTTAAATTGGGAAAGGTGGTGATGGAGAATGGACCATAGATGTGGGCTCAGATGATCCTCCTTTCTAGTGAATGTAAATCTAGGATTGCAGAACCCATCTAGCACTTCCCACAGAATCCTTTTTCAGATTATGAATTTTGGAGTTCTGAAAACATAGTTTGATAACCACTGAGCTAGGAGATCTGAAAGGTTGCTACCCAAAGTGAAGGGTAAGTGGAAAGTGAGCTTGGAGGAAACCGAGGCCATCAGGGCAGATAGCATGACTGCAGAGAGCAACATCAGCTTCACACAGGACCTTGTTAGAAATGTAGAATTTCAGGTCTCAGTCAGACTTCAGACCTACTGAGTCAGAATCCGCATTTTGACAAGATCCTCAAATGATCTGTTGAACCATTAAAACTTGAGAAGCAGTGATTTGGAACACTGTTTCTCAAACTTGGCTGTACATTGGAATCAGGTAGTGCTTCTTAAAATTTAAGTATTCTTAAACCTTAAGGACCTTGCTGTTCAGAGGTCCTTTTCAGCTCTGAAATGCCATGATTTTAATATCTAGCCTGATGAATTTGGGGTGGAATAAGAGATTTCTTTAAAAATATACAACTGGTTTGATCGTTTAGTCCTGATTTTTTTAAATCTAGAGTTGAAAAATGAGTTAGATAGTAAAGGAAGTCAGGGTTTTAGATATGTGAATCTTTATTATCCATCTAGATAATCTCTAGGACATTAAAAAATGACATCTTGGGGCCAAAAGACACATGAAAAGATGCTCAACATCACTAACCACCAGGGAAATGAAATCAAAACCACAATAAGATACCACCTCTCATTACTTCTAACTAATCAGAATGGCTAGTATGCAAAAGACAAGAAATAACAAGTGCTGGTGATGTGGAGAGAAGGGAAGCCTTGTGCACTGTTGGTGGGAATGTAAATTGGTGCAGCCATTATGGAAAACAGTATGGAGGTCCCTTAAAGATTAAACATGCAAATGGTATACAATGCAGTAATTCCAGCTCTGGATATTTACTCCCAAAAAACAAAAGCACTCATTCAGAAAGCTACACATAACCCTGTGTTCATCACAGCATGATTTACTATAGTCAAGATATGGAAGCAACCTAAGTGTCCACTGATGGATCAATAGATAAAGAAGACATGGTATATATTTACAATGGAATATTAGCTGGCCAAAAAAAGAATCAAATTTTGCTATTTGTGGCAATGTGGATGAAGCAAGGGTATTATGCTAAATGAAATGAGTCAGAAAGAGGATGACAAATACTGTATGATTTCACTTACATGTGGAAGCTAAAAACAAAACAGACTCAGAAATTCGGAGAACAAAATCATAGTTGCCAGAGGGAGGGGAGTGGGGGAATGGGTGAAATAGGTGAAGGGGGTTAAAGGGTACAGACCTGAAGGGGTGCAAACTTCCAGTTACATAATAAATAAGTCATGAGGATGTTAAGGAAGGCATAGGGAATATAGTCAATAATATTTTAATAACTTTATATGGTGACAGATGGTGACTACATTTATCATGATGAACATTTTATAATATATATGTGTCAAATCACTATGTTGTACACCTGAAACTAATAGTGTATGTCAACTATACTTCAATTAAAAACAATAATGACAAAATGTATTGAACTGTGTATAGACTCAAGATTCATGCATTTCAATATATGTAAATGCTATCTTAATAAGAATATTATGTAAGAAAGTGACATCTTGGTATATTTATAGAATATATCAAAGAGAAACATTCTCAATATAAAAGTGTTTTTTCCAAGTGGGGGAGGGGATTGCCTTTGAGTAACCGTATCTTAGACTTTTCACCTTCATTTTTTCTCTCATTAAGATATCTGAGAGTATCTGTCATAACTCAATGTATTTTGTTTCAACAGATCTACTTCCCCTAAAAGTAATGCATTTGTGCTTTTGGTCTAGATCACAATGTAGTGATGATCTGGGATTCATCTGTTCCATTGAGCCTGTGCGAGTTGGTCTCTTCTCATGAGGCCTGTGTTGTCCGTCAGAGAACTATCTATGATTACCAGTCTTTCTGATGTAGGAAAAGTCCTCACTCTTTTTTTCTACTGTAAGCTATACTTTAATACTGCTGCAGCCTATGAATTTGATGACATTTAAAGCCCCACTCCCTTACATTATTTCTATCTGTAGAAACTGTATGTGTATAAAAGCTGAACAGGAAGTGTGATGACTGAAGAACATAGCTATTTTTACCTAAGTCAGAAAGCTACTCTCAGGAGAATTGCTGTTGGCAAGAAAAATGAACTTTTCTCTAGGGATGTCACTAATAGTTGATACGTGCTGTGGGGCGTTTTCCGAGGCAGAACATAAGGTTCCACTTGAGTAAAAAGAACTGAGGTCTATCTATCAGAAATTTGTTGACAAATTTCTTAATTTTAAGTCTTTCAATCCTAAATATCAAATGGGTCAACAAGCTATAATGATCTAACTACCAAATGGAGGCTACCACATTTCTCAGAATGAGAAATACAGCAATTGCCTTTTCATTTGAAGGAAACTTTGCCTCGGTGTTTGTAGCATCAGATCTGTTTTTATTATGATGTTCTGAACATAATGTCCTTCACCAAGAAGGGGAGTCAGTTATCATCTGGTTGTTAGGTTACAAACTGGCTGTCATCTTGAATAAACCAAGGCCATAAGGCTAAAAAGAAAAAGTGAATCTACACTTAAAAAAAACAAAAACACTGTCTCAAAGGGAAACCAAATAAAGCTGACAATAATGTTTCAGCGATACCATGTAATGTTTGTCAGTATGAATTTAGGAAGAGTCCAACTATCAATGAACTTTCTTCTGTTCATCCACCAACATTTGTATATACAACTACTAGTGTGTTAAATTAAAAAAAAATTGTTCAGTACCCACACATTGGGCATTTCCTTATCCACAGAGCTCTAGTTTAAGAGGCTGTATTTATATTTACAAAAATAATTAGCCCAAGATCAGAGAGAAAGCATGGGTCCTCTCTACTCCTAAGGGGCTGAGCAGATCTCCTTGTATCTGTAGGCAGAGTGGGATATAAAGCCTGCCCAGGAAGGCTCAAGGTGCTTCGAGGGGTGCAACAGCTGGAGCTGTTTGTCCATCAAAGGGGAGCACAACCAAAACATACAGGAAGAGTATTTTTCAAGATGGGATGACTCTAGCTGAGAATGACCACTCATCTTCAGGTTAAACTTCTGCAGGTTCCTGTTGAGGGGCAGACTTTTGAATAATAAAATAACTGATCTAAAACATCTGTATTAAAAACACTCTGCATGTCTGAAGAGACTATCTCATGTTCTATTAGGAAGGCTGAAACTGTACCCAAAGCCAGATTTGTGGCTGGTTACATATCTATCTGAAAGCATTGGGATTTCTCCAAGAGAGTTGATTTTTGGAGGAGTTGCCTAAAATGAGCACACCATAGAATATTAGGAATGGTGTTTACTATGTGCCAAGTATAGTACAAAGTACATTATGATGGTCTTTCTTTTTATGCATTGTCCAACTCTTTCTCTCTCAAACAGTTTTTGCATCCACAGATACTTTACTTTTTTGATCAAATCCTTAGCTTCTTGTGGTCAGGGACTGTACATGGTGCACAGCCCTTGGAATACTAAGATAGGCTACACAGACATCTGTGTGTCCTCCCAGAACTTACAGTCTCTTACATGGCCCAATTTTGCTGGGTGGATGAATATACATTTATACAGGTGACAGCTATTTGACCAGATAACAGCAGTGGTGAGTTAATGAAGACAGCTCTGTTCAGAGTATATCTGAATCAGTCCTCTCCAGAAAAGCCACTTGCTTCTCATTTCACAGTCCATGAAGGGAACCTAACAGGTTTATGAGAGACCTTTAGAGGTCTCTTGCATTTGTGGCATGTCACTGTCACTCTATTATGACTTACTGTCTAGTCCCCTTGATTAACACTGACCCTCTTGTGTGATCCTTTCTGTTGATTTTTGTGCTGATTTTGTGTCCACTGATATGTGCATTTTTACTGTAACCATGCAGATAATTTGTTATTAGTCCCTCAATTGTTGAGCTCTTTAATTTGATTTGCTTATGGTGTAATCCAGCTCTATTTGTCACTCTTAGCTTTTGAGATACTACTGGTTGTCTTCCAACCATTCTGACATTCCTCTCAGTATCTGTCTTTTGCACATTCTTTAAATGCTGCTGTTCCTTTGAGTTCCATCTTTGATTCTCTTCTTATGCTATATAGTCTATTGGATTAATGTATTTGGTTAATCTCATCCGTCCTAGGACTTCAGATTTCCATCTTCATACCGATATCTATATTGGCATATTATAGCAGTCTATTTCTCCAAATCTTTCTCTTCAGTGCCAGAACTTCAAAATACCTAGCAGACACCTAGTAGCCTTTTAGTATCTAAAATGAACATTACAATGAACACACACCAAGCTGAACTTGTTTCCACATCATTTATCTTTTCCATTTATTGCCTACTTAGGGTAAAGGCATGTCATCTTTATTCTAGTTGTCCAAGCGAGAAGCTTTAGAGTCATCTTAAATTTATTCCTCCTTCTCACCACCTTCAAAATCTCAAAATTCAAATCCTGTTGAATGTACCTAGCTTCTCCAGAGAGGCCGCTCTTCTCCATCCTTAAAGCCACTTCCTGACATTTCTCAATGGCAGTTTCAAAAATCACCTTCCATCTGTCCTCCATGTATGTGGTCACTTTTATTCCTTTTCCTTTTTCCTGTTGCAATCAGAGTAACATTTCTCAAATGCAGATTTGATGATGAATCTATCTTGCTTTAAAGTGTTCACTGTCTACTTGCTGACAATTGGATTCTGGTTAAACTCCTAAGACCTTTCAACATCTCTGATTTCTCTCTGTCATCCCTCCTCCACATACCATGCTCTAGGCTCTCTGAAACTGGGACTGCTTCCTGGACAGTCCCTTCTAGAACATGGTAATGCGTCTTCAAATTTCCTGAAAAGCTGTGTGGATTGCAGTGTAATCCAAGGTGGTAGGTGTGGTCATTGTCAAATGTAAGCAGGACTTCTGAGTATGCCAGGATAACAAAAGAGAGGATATACTGGAGAAGGTTATATAACTTGGACATGGACTTTAAAGATGTTCACCTATTCCTTGTAGGGGCACAGGGAGTCTTTTCCAGGAGAGACTAGGATGCTGAAGATGGGAAGAACCTTGTCAGCCATCAGAAGCAAAGATGGAGCTCTTGAGAAAAAAGAGGTAATCTGAAACTTTGGGCCCTACATGAGCAGAGTTCAGTGATAAAATCTTAAAGGGAAAGCATCCTTGAGACAATAACCTCCAAGAGGCTAATGGGTCCTTTCAGCAGAGCTTAACATCAGAGAATCTTATGTGAAAATCTGGAGTTTCTAAATATGGATTTCTCCAATAAGCAGATTAAACAGATCAGTTTCAACATGAAATTGAGGCATGGATCTGGAAGGCAGGTAAAGAAGAAACTATTTTGCTGATCACTAAGGGGTATGACTAATAGTAATTACACTAAAGGATTTTGAATATTTATTCAGTATTAAGTATGGTTCTGAGAGTTTTATATCTACTCATTTAATCTTTGCAAAATTACGAAGTAGGTACTATTATTAGCCCCTTTTATAGATGAGAAAATGGAGGCACAAAAAGTTGAGCCAACTGCTTAAAGTCACAGCCCTCTGTGGTAGAGTCAGGATTAGAACTCAGAACCCTCCCAGCAGGCTTTGCTCATTCTGAGCCTGTTCTCTCAAGTATCTTGGATGAGGGAGGCAAGCAAGAATGAATCAGAAGGATGAGTTTGGACAAGAGAAAGAAGCTATGAAGCAGAGAGTATTTGTGACTGCTCACTTAGGACTAGCAGCGTACATGTAGGCATGTGCACACACACACACAGTCACCACACGTATGCACACAGTACACATGTGCACACATATATACCCCCCCACAGAGATGGTAAAGGGGATCTCTGTTTTTGTCTTTGAAGAAATCCTCTCATTATTTCTAGTAACATCATCCTTCCAACAAGCCAAAATAAGAACAATGTGTCATCACAGTTACTTTTATATTTTTTCTCATTTATGGATATTTTTAAGCTTATAGCCTAATATAGGTTAAAAAATGATAATTCTGAAATGTGCTAATTTTGTCATGGTTATTTATAATATACTTTAAGACAGATACTTAAAAGATAACTTTAAAATACAAAACTAATGGGAGAATTGGGTAATTGGTCTGATCTTGTGAACTTACATCAAAGAAAGTACAGAGGTTTTTTAGTCTGAACTGGAGAACGTAATTGTTTATCTACTGCCCTCTGAGATGATCTGGAATCCAATGCCTTATACTGTTTCAACAGCAACATCCATGGAGAAATTGAAACAATCTGGGATCTGGTTTCTGGTCTTATTGTGGCCACACCTTGTTTAAGGTCAACACTTGGAGTACTATCCTATCTAACCCCCGTGGGATTACTTGGAATTGTGTCATGCTCTTTTGGACTGCATGTTTGTGTCTTCCCAAAGTTCATATGTTGAAATCCTAATCCTCAGTGTGATGGTATTGGGGTGGGGCTTTTGGGAGGTGATTAGGTCATGAGGGTGAAGACCTCATAAATGGGATTACTGGCTTTATAAAGGAGACCCCAGATAGGTCCCCCTCACTTCCTCCTCCATGTGAGGACAATGCGAGAAGATAGCCATCTATGAACAAGGAAGTGAGCCTTCACGACACAGCGAATTTGTCTGCACCTTGATCTTGGACTCTGCAGCCTCCAGGACTGTGAAAAGTAGAGGTGTGCATTGTTTAAACCACCCAGTGTATAATATTCTTGCTAAGGCAGCCCAAGCAGACTGAGACAGGTGCCAAGAATTTGAATGCCACTGGGGCAAGTGTAAGCATACACAGACATCATTGAAAAGGTGCAGGGATATCTCACCAAACCAAAAGTTAGAAGTACGGCCAGCCTTCCCATTCCCTCTCCCCTTCATGAACTGGGTGTTCTCATGTTTCCGCTCCTTTCTGTGCTTATATCATTATTCTCTATTTTAGAAAAATGACTCTTTCTTCTTTGTACATGCATATCAGAGCATGTCCTCACTCAGAACCTGATTCAGAATTGTGGGAGAGAATCTGATACTTGGGTTAGGTGTCTGCTTTAATCGTGGCAGTGAGCAGCTGATGTCTCATTCTGTAGGATCTTTGGTGCAGGCTGCAGGGGAAGAGGTGGGGGTGGGAAGAATTAATTAACATGGAAAATGATATAGGCACTTACAATAGTACAGCAGAGATCATTTTTCTTTGCACATGCTACTTGAATGCCCAAGTCTTGAGAGCAGGCTTGTGTGAATGGCGTCATACTAACAACAGGACCTGACTAATAAAGTACAGAAAACGAGAGCAATTGCTCAAAGTCACAGTGGCACAAAGACCAGTAAGGATGAGCATGCAGCACTCGGGCCCCTCCAGCTGCTCTCTTATGCATCCTGGACCAGGTGTACAGGCAAGAATGAAACCAGGAGGAAGAGTTTGGACCAGAGAAAGAAGCTATGTAGCAGTGACACACACACACACACACACACACACACACACACACACACACAATCTGAGCCCTTGCTGATGTTAAAACCCTTCCCTCAAGGACTTCTGGGAATCCCAAAGGCTGTCTTACCTGCATTCATGGATCCAGGTTATTCTTATTTTGAACTCTGCCAGCAATTAGCACCACTGTGTCTCTAGCAGGCTTTGCTCATTCTGCATTGGCTTCTGTCCTTAGCTGGCCCTGATTCCTGCTGGTTCATCCTGGCCATTAATGCCATCAAGGTCCCACTGCATGAGGCAGGAAAATGCTTCCCTTTCCCTACTGTACCTCACAGGGCAGGAGGGGCCCCCATGGCCCACATGGCCGCGTGGTGTAGCTCCTCTCATTGTCACAGGGCTCCTTCCTTTCCAGGGTCATACAAGCAGCCAGGGCAGCTGGGTTCAGAAAGGAGTCAAGAGTCAGCCACCATCTAAACCACCTCTTCTGTGACCTGCCCTTCCTTATTGCCCATCTGCTCTGCTTGGCAACTTTTCTTTTTTCTTTTCTCCTGTCACTGCGGTCTCTGTTGCATCTTCACAGGTTCTACTCCAGCAGGAATATCTGAGCTGTCTGAACGCCAGTATTGGACATTATCCAAGCTTTTATTGCAATAAAAGGGTAATAAAATGAGACTCATAGCTTCCATATACACTAGCGATTGCAAGTAGACATAAAGGTGTGTTGTTTATTAGCAACTCCATGAGATGGACTTGTACATGTCAATTGAGACTCCAGATACTTATAACTTGCCAGGTTTTGTCTACTCTATAAATTGGTCCCAATCTGTCTTTTCAAATTCTTTCTTACCAAGTTCCTTTATATGTCCTAGGATTCAGCCAGTATTGGACATTTAATGATTTGTGATGAGCAGAGGAACCTATAAAATATTATAAAAATAGCAAGTTAGGGGAATAAGAGACAATGGTGTGATCACTTCATCCCACGTGGAGGAAAATCTCAGGCTGCCCCCAAATCCCTTCCTCCTCTTCCTTTGAGCTGTCTCTCCCGGTTCTCTGCATTTGCCTCTTTCACTTCCACCCCATTTCTCTCCGAAGCACATTCCAAAGACACATGTCAAAGCTGTTTTTTTTCCTTTTGTGAAGCTGGCCCTTTTCTCCCTCCCATTGCTTGGGACTGGGAATGGGACCTGCTCCGCTTGGGACCTCATTTGTTACAAATCTGTTTATTTCTCATGTATAATTTCATCTCCTGAAAAGGATTATCAACTCCTGAGAGCAATGCTATACTATTTAACTTCTTAATATATCTCTCATTGAAACCAACATAATTTTGAGGTTATAGATGTTTCTCCACAATAATTTCTGAAACCCAGTTTTGTCAATATGGCCTTGCTATTCAGTGTCTATTTTGAAACACCACATCAGATGAAAGCCAGTAATGCACAGAGGAGGGGTCTAGGGAGATTTCAACCAGATATTTTATCATTTGTGTATTTCAAGGCTTATTATTTTTCTTTTTCTTTTATTTTTATTTCTATCATTTATTTATTCATTTTTTGGTATCATTAATACACACTTACATGAAAACAGTGTGGTTACTACAATCACCCATTATCAAGTCCTCACATACCCCATTACAGTCACTGTCCATCAGTGTAGTAAGATGCTATAGAATCACTTCTTGTCTTCTCTGTGCTATACTGCCTCCCCCCCCCAACCCAACTACGTTATGTGTGTTAATTGTACTGCCCCTTTTTTAACTGTTAGTTCATTCTTGGTTCTGTGAGTCTGCTGTTGTTTGTTCCTTCAGTTTTTGCTTTGTTCATATACTCCACAGCTGGGTGAAATCATGTGATACCTGTCTTTCTCCACCTGGCTTATTTCACTGAGCATAATACCCTCTAGCTCCATCCATGATGTTGCAAATGGTAGGATTTGTTTTCTTCTTATGGCTGAATAATATTCCACTGTGTGTATGTACCACTTCTTCTTTACCCATTCATCTACTGATGGACACTTAGGTTGCTTCCATTTCTTGGCTATTGTAAATAGTGCTGTGATAAACATAGGGGTGCATCTGTCTTTTTCAAACTGGACTCCTGAATACTTAGGGTAAATTCCTAGGAGTGGAATTCCTGGGTCAAATGGTATTTCTATTTTTAGTTCTTTGAGGAACTTCCATACTGCTTTCCACAAAACTGGAACTAATTTACTTTCCCACCATCAGTGTAGGAGGGTTCCCCTTTCTCTACATCCTTGCCAACATTTGTTGTTGTTTGTCTTTTGGATGCTGGCCATCCTAACTGGTGTGAGGTGATATCTCATTGTGGTTTTAATTTGCATTTCCCTGATGATTAGCGATGTGGAGCATCTTTTCATGTGCCTATTGGCCATCTGAATTTCTTCTTTGGAGAAGTGTCTGTTCAGATCCTCTGTCCATTTTTTAATTTGCTTATATGCTTTTTGTTTGTTGAGGTGCATGAGCTCTTTGCATAATTTGAATGCTAACCCCTTACTGGATATGTCATTTATGAATATATTCTCCCATACTGCAGGATGTCTTTTTGTTCTACTGATGGTGTCCTTTGCTGTACAGAAGCTGTTTAGTTTGATATAGTCCCACTTGTTTATTTTTGCTTTTGTTTCCCTTGCCCATGGAGATATGTTCATGAAGAAGTTGTTCATGTTTATATTTAAGAGATTTTTGCCTACGTTTTCTTCTAAGAGTTTTATGATGTCATGACTTACATTCAGGTTTTTGATCTATTATTTTATTTATTTATTTATTTATTTTTATTTTGCATTATTAATGTACAATTACATGAGCAATATTATGGTGGTCTTTGATCCATTTTGAGTTTACTTTTGTGTATGGGGTTAGACAATAATCCAGTGTCATTCTCTTGCATGTAGCTATCCAGTTTTGCCAACACCAGCTGTTGAAGAGGCTGTCATTTCCCCATTGTATATCCATGTCTCCTTTATCATATATTAATTGACCATATATACTTGGGTTAATATCTGCACTCTCTATTCTGTTCCACTGTCTATGGGTCTGTTCTTCTGATAGTACCAAATTCCTGTGGCTTTGTAGTAGAGCTTAAAGTTGGGAAGCGAGATCCCCACTGCCTTATTCTTCCTACTCAGCATTGCTTTGGCTATTCAGGGTCTTTTGTGGTTCCATTTGAAATTTAGAACTGTTTGCACCAGTTCATTGAAGAATGCTGTTGATATTTTGATAGGGATTGCATTGATTCTGCAGATTGCTTTAGGCAGGATGGCTATTTTGACAACTACCCAAGAGCATGGGATGGCTTTCCATTTATTAGTATCATCTTTAATTTCTCTTAGGAGTGTCTTGTAGTTTACAGGGTATAGGTCTTTCACTGCCTTGGTTAGGTTTATTCCTAGGTATTTTATTCTTTTTGATGCAATTATGAACGAATCAGGATTTGTTTCCCAATTTCTCTTTCTGCTAGTTCATTGTTAGTGTATAGGAATGCAACAGATTGCTGCATATTAATTTTGTACCCTGCAACTTTGCTGAATTCAGATATTATTCTAGTAGCTTTGGAGTGGAGTCTTTAGGGTTTTTTATGTACAATATCACATCATCTGCAAACATGACACTTTGAATTCTTCCTTACCAATCTGGATGCCTTTTATTTCTTTGTGTTCTCTGATTGTCGTGGCTAGGACCTCCAGTACTATGTTGAATAAAAGCGGGGAGAGTGAGCATCCTTGTCTTGTTCCCAATCTTAGAGGAAAAGATTCCAGATTCTCACTGTTAAGTATGATGTTAGCTGTGGGTTTGGCATATATGGACTTCATGATGTTGCTTTCTATACCTATTTTGTTGAGAGTTTTTATCATGAATGAATGTTGAATTTTGTCAAATGCTTTTTCAGGGTCTATGGGGATGATCATGTGGATTTTGTCCTTCTTTTCTTTGATGTGGTGGATGATGTTGATGGATTTTCAAATGTTGTACCATCCTTGTATCCCTGGATGAACCCCTCTTGATCATGGTGTATGATCCTCTTGATGTGTTTTTTGATTTTGTTTTGCTAATATTTTGTTGAGTACTTTTGCATCTATGTTCATCAGGGATATTGGTCTGTAGTTTTCTTTTTTTGTAGTGTCCTTGCCTGGTTTTGGTATTAGAGTGATCCTGGCTTTATAGAATGCATTTGGAAGTGTTCCCTCCTCTTCTATTTTTGAAAACTTTAAGAAGAATGGGTATTAGGTGTTCTCTAAATGTCTTATAAAATTCAGTGGTGAATCCATTTGGTTCAGGGGTTTTGTTCTTGGGTAATTTTTTGATTACCGATTCAATTTCATTGTTGATAATTGGTGGTCTGTTTAGATTTTCTGTTTCTTCCTGGGTCAGTCTTGGACGATTGTATTTTTCTAGAAAGTTGTCCATGTCTTCTAGGTTGTCCAGTTTGTTAGCATATAGATTTCCATAGTGTTGTCTAATAAATCTTTGTGTTTTTTTGGTGTCCATTGTGACTTTTCCTTTCTCATTTCTGATTCTGTTTATGTGTGTAGATTCTCTTTTTTTCTTAATAAGTCTGGCTAGGGTTTTTCTATTTTGTTTATTTTCTCAAAGATACAGATCTTGATCTCATTAATTTTTTCTATCATTTTATTCTTCTCAATTTTATTTATTTCTTCTCTGATCTTTCTTATGTCCCTCCTGCTGACTTTGGGCCTCATTTCTTCTTCTTTTTACAATTTCAATAATTGTGACTTTAGATTATTCATTTGTGATTGTTGTTCCTTCTTTAAATATGCCTGGATTGCTGTATACTTTCCTCTTAGAACTACCTCTGCTGTGTCCCACAGAAGTTGGGGCATTGTGTTGTTGTTTTCATTTGTTTCCACATATTGCTTGATCTCTGTTTTAATTTGGTCATTCTACTGATTATTTAGGAGCATGTTATTAAGCCTCCATATGTTTGTGAGCCTTTTTGTTTTCTTTGTACATTTTATTTCTAGTTTTATACCCTTGTGATATGAGGAGTAGGTTTGTACAATTTCAATTTCTTTGAATTTACTGAGGCCTAGTATGTGGTCTATTCTGGAAAATGTTCCATGTGCACTTGAAAAGAATGTGTATCTTTCTGCTTTTGGGTGTAGAATTCTGTAGATGTCTGTTAGACCCATCTGTTCTAATGTGTTGTTCAATGCCTCTGTCTCCTTACTTATTTTCTGTCTGGATGATCTGTCCTTTGGAGTGAGTGAAGAGTTGAAATATCCTAGAATGAATGCATTACATTCTATTTCTGTATTTGTTTTACATATGTAGGTGCTCCTGTATTGGGTGCATAGATGTTTATAATGGTTATACCTTCTTGTTTGACTGACCCCTTTATCATTATGTAATGTCCTTTTTTGTCTCTTGTGACTTTCTTTGTTTTGAAGTCTACTTTGTCTGATACAGGTACTGCAACACATGCTTTTTTCTCCCTATTAGTTGCATGAAATGTCTTTTTCCATCCCTTCACTTTTAGTCTGTGTATATCTTTGGGTTTGAAGTGAGTCTTGTAGGCAGCATATAGTTGGGTCTTGTTTTTTATCCATTCAGTGACTCCATGTCTTTTGATTGGTGTATTCAGACCATTTACATTTAGGGTGATTATTGATAGGTATGTACCTATTGCTGTTGCAGGCTTTAGATTTGTGGTTACCAAAGGTTCAAAGGTAACTTCCTTACTATCTAAGAGTCTAACTTAACTCAAATGGTCTTTTTTGCCCCCTACTTTTCTTCCTCCTCCATACTCTATATATGAGGTATCATATTCTGTACTCTTTGTCTATCCCTTTTTATTACCTCTGGTGACAGCGACAGCTATTTAACCTTAGGAACACTTCTGTCTATAGCAGTCCCTTCAAAATACACTGTAGAGATCATTTGTGGGAGCTAAATTCTCTCAGCTTTTGCTTAACTGGAAACTGTTCAATCCCTCCTTCAACTTTAAATTATAATCTTGCTGGATAAAGTGTTCTTGGTTTGAGGCCCTTCTGCTTCATTTCATTAAATACATCATGCCACTCCCTTCTGGCCTGTAAGGTTTCTGCTGAGAATTCAGATGATAGCCCGATGGGTTTTCCTTTGTATGTGATCCTATTTCTCTCTCTGGCTGCTTTTATTATTCTGTCCTTATCCTTGATCTTTGCCATTTTAATTATTATATGTTTTGATGTTGTCCTCCTTGGGTCCCTTGTGTTGGGAGATCTGTTCCCTTCCATGGCCTAAGAGACTATCTCGTTCCCCAGATTGGGGAAGTTTTCAGCAAGTACTTCCTCAAAGATACTTTCTGTCTCTTTTTTTCTCTCTTCTTCTGGTAACCCTATTTTACGAATATTGTTCCATTTGGATTTGTCACACAGTTCTCTCAGTATTCTTTAATTCTCAGAGATTCTTTTTTCTCTCTGTTCCTCAGCTTCTTTGTATTTTTCTTCCTTAATTTCTCTTTCATTTATCATCTCCTCCAACATATCTAATCTGCTTCTAATACCCTTCATTTTGTTCTTCAATGATTGGATCTCTGTCCTCAAGTCATTCCTGTGTTCTTGGATATTTTTCTGTACACCCATGAGCATATTAACTATTTTTATTTTGAAATCTCTTTCAGGAAGAATCATGTTGATTTCATTTGAGTCTTTCTCAGGTGTATTCATAACTTGCTTTGAACCAGGTTCCTTTGACATTGCATAATTTCTATGTGGTGCCCTCTAGTGCCCAGAAGCTCTACTCTGGAGCTGCTCAGCCCCTGGAGCAACATCACAGGGGAGAGGTATTGGTGCCTGGGGGGAGGAAAGAGCTGTTTCCTGCTTCCTGGCTGCTATGCCTGTCTTCATTGCCAGAACCAGTGGCCGAACACACAGTTGTAAGCCTCTATGCTTTGTGTTTGTAGCTGCTGTAGGCAGGGCTACCCTCTGGCTAGCCTGACATAATAGCAGCGGTTGCCAGTTTACAAGCCTAAGCCAGGTGCAGGCTAGCCAAGAGGAAGACACAGTAGGCTGCATATCAAGATGGGGAGCCTTGGAGCTGCATAGCCAGCCTGGGGGATGGAGTGCCTGAAGATCGTTTGAGCTCCCAACCTGCTGGGCAGAGTGCACCCAGACAATCTTGTCTACCTGTCCTTTATCATGAGCAGTAAGCTCTGTGCAATCCTTGCCCCTTTAGCATCCCTCTCGCTTTTAGGAAGTCTCTCAGACTGCCTACCCAGATCAGCCAGATATGAATCCCTGTTTTCCACAAGCAGCTGGAATCTCCATGTCTCCAGGTATTCTGCCTGTCTTAGCTTTTCAACCCCACTAAATCACCAGAGCACCATGCAATGTAGGTCATTCTCCCAGAGCAGATTTCCATGGCTAGGAGTTCAGCAGTCCCAGGCCTCCACTCCCTCCCTGCTCTGTTTCTCTTCCTCCTGCCAGTGAGCTGTTGTGGGGGAAGGGCTTGGGTCCCAATGGGTTACAGCTTTGGTATGTTACCCTGTTCCATGAGGTCTGTTCTTTTCTCCAGGTGTATGCAGTCTGGTACAGCCTTCTTTCCTTTGCTCTTTCAGGATTAGTTGTATTAAATTATATTTTCATATTATATGTGGTTTTAGGAGGAGGGCTCTTTCTCACTTCTCATGGTGCCATCTTTAATCCTCTATTGTCTCTTCTTATAAGAGTACTAATCCCAACATAAGGGCCCCACCTTCATGAACTCATCTCAACCTAATTATCTCCCAAATGCCACACCTACAAAGAGTATCACATTTAGGGTTAGGGCTTCAATATATGCATTGTGAGTGGTAGGGAGGAACAGTCAGTCCATATCAATTCCTTCATAAGGCACTTGGGGGGAAGGTGAGATTCTAGGGACACTAGTGACATGAAGCATCAAAAGTAAACATTAAATTGTTTGAAGTGAAAAAGAACTGTTTTTTTAAGAAAGAATAATAACTTGGTGGTGGTGGTATATGTGTGTAATGGGTGTTAGAAACAATAGAAAAATCCAAGAAGCTGGGAGCGATTGCCCACAAAGCTGTGAGACTGGGGCACCTGTGGTATGAGGTGATCAGGGAAAATCTCTAGGGTGGGGTACCCAGAGGACTTCCAGATATGGAATGCTGAACATTCAATTTTAAGTTTGTTTATGTCTACTTTGGTGATAACTTCTCTTCTGATCCTCAAAGTTTCCAGGTGATTTTGCTACATGAATCATAAGCCCTATGAAGTGGGTCTTTTTGTGGGAATCAAGGAAGAAGCCTAGTTTTGTATCTTAGCCTTCAGTATACCAGGAATGGTTTCAGGCTGATGAAGTAATTCCTAAACTGAGGAAGATCCGAAGGTGGCCAGGAGAACGTAAGCCCCAACCTTCACTGATCCACAGAGAAGTGAAACCAGTTTTATCTGACTCTTTGATGCAGGAATACCCCAGCTGACATAGGCTAACAGTTAAAAAATATGGCAGATGTTTGCTCAGTGTGGGGCTTATTTGTAGATTATTAAAGACCATCTTTCAAAGTTCTATGGAGAAAGAAACCCCTCACTGAATATTTTTAAGTTATATCAAGGCTCTCAGCTCCCTGCTGAGCCCCTTCTGGGTGGGTGGCCTGTAACTCTGCTGTATCAGCTGTCCTCCCCTTCTGCCTTAGTCAGCAACAGAGACTGGGGGTTTCTTTTCTTTTTTTATAAGGTTAACATACACATGGAGTGTTTTCTTTGTGTGATGGTGAGAGAAAGGGGAACATTTTTTAAAAATTTTATTTTGGTATCATTAATCTACAATTACATGAAGGACATTATGTTCACTAGGCTCCCCCCTTCACAAAGCCCCCCCACATACCCATTCACAGTCACTGTCCATCAACATAGTAAGATGCTGTAAAATCACTACTTGTTTTCTCTGTGTTGCACAGCCCTCCCCATGCCCCCCACGCACTATACATGTTAATAATAATGCCCCTTTTCTTTTTCCCACCCTTATCCCTCCCTTCCTAAACGTCCTCCCCAGTCCCTTTCCCTTTGGTAACTGTGCTTCTTGGGTTCTGTGCTTCTGCTGCTGTTTTGTTCCTTCAGTTTTTCCTTTGTTCTTATACTCCATATATGAGTGAAATCATTTGATTCTTGTCTTTCACCACCTGGCTTATTTCACTGAGCATAATACCCTCTAGCTCCATCCATGTTGTTGTAAATGGTAGGATCTGTTTTTTTCTTATAGCTGACTAATATTCCATTGTGTATATGTACCACATCTTCTTTATCCATTCATCTACTGATGGATATTTAGGTTGCTTCTATATCTTGGCTATTGTAAATAGTGCAGCGATAAACATGAGGGTGCATCTGTCTTTTTCAAACTGGAGTGCTGAATTGTTAGGGTAAAATCCTAGAAGTGGAATTCCTGGGTCAAATGGTATTTCTATTTTGAGTATTTTGAGGAACCTCCATACTGCTTTCCACAATGGTTGAACTAATTTATATTCCCACCAGCAGTGTAGGAGGGTTCCCCTTTCCCCAAAACCTTGCCAACATTTGTTGTTATTTGTCTTTTGGATGGTAGCCATCCTTACTGGTGTGAGATGATATCTCATTGTGGTTTTAATTTGCATTTCTCTGATGATTAGTGATGTGGAGCATCTTTTCATGTATCAGTTGGCCATCTGAATTTCTTCTTTAGAGAGCTGTCTATTCAGCTCCTCTGCCCATTTTTAATTGGGTTATTTGCTTTTTGTTTGTTGAGGTATGTGAGCTCCTTATATATTCTGGATGTCAACCCTTTATCGGATCTGTCATTTATGAATATATTCTCCCATACTGTAGGATACCTTTTTGTTCTATTGATGGTGTCCTTTGCTGTACAGAAGCTTTTCAGCTTGATATAGTCCCATTTGTTCATTTTTGCTTTTGTTTCCCTTTCCTGGGGGGATATTTTCAAGAAGAGGTCACTCATATTTATGTCTAAGAGATTTTTGCCTATGTTTTTATCTAAGAGTTTTATGGTTTCATGACTTACATTCAAGTCTTTGATCCATTTCGAATTTACTTTTGTGTATGGGGTTAGACAGTGATCCAGTTTCATTCTCTTACATGTAGCTGTCCAGTTTTGCCAACACCATCTGTTGAAGAGACTGTCATTTCTCCATTGTATGTCCATGGCTCCTTTAGCAAATATTAATTGACGATATATGTTTGGGTTAACGTCTGGAGTCTCTAATCTGTTCCACTGGTCTGTGGCTCTGTTCTTGTGCCAGTACCAAATTTTCTTGAATTACTATGGCTTTGTAGTAGAGCTTGAAAATGGGGAGTGAGATCTCCCCACTTTATTCTTCTTTCTCAGGATTGCTTTGGCTATTCGGGGTCTTTGGTGTTTCCATATGAATTTTTGAACTATTTGTTCCAGTTCGTTGAAGAACGTTGTTGGTAATTTGATTGGGATTGTATCAAATCTGTATATTGCTTTGGGAAGGATGGCCATTTTGACGATATTAATTCTTCCTAGCCAAGAGCATGAGATGAGTTTCCATTTGTTAGTGTCCTCTTTAATTTCTCTTAAGAGTGTCTTATAGTTTTCAGGGTATAGGTCTTTCACTTCTTTGGTTTGATTTATTAGTAGGAATTTTATTCTTTTTGATGCAATTGTGAATGGAATTGTTTTCCTGATTTCTCTTTCCATTGGTTCATTGTTAGTGTATATGAAAGCCACAGATTCCTGTGTGTTAATTTTGTACCCTGCAACTTTGCTGTATTCTGATATCAGTTCTAGAAGTTTTGGGGTGGAGTCTTTAGGGTTTTTTTATGTACAATATCATGTCATCTGCAAATAGTGACAGTTTTACTTCTACTTTACCAGTCTGGATTCCTTGTATTTCTTTGTTTTTTCTAATTGCCATGGCTAGGGCCTCCAGTACTATGTTGAATAACAGTGGGGAGAGTGGGCATCCCTGTCTTGTTCACGATTGCAGAGGAAAAGCTTTCAGCTTCTCACTGTTCGGTATGATTTTAGCTGTGGGTTTGTCATATATGGCCTTTATTATGTTGAGGTACTTGCCCTCTATACCCATTTTGTTGAGAGTTTTTATCATGAACAGATGTTGAATTTTTTTGAATGCTTTTTCAACATCAATGGAGATGATCATGTGGTTTTTGTCTTTCTTTTTGTTGATGTGGTGGATGATGTTGATGGATTTTCGAATGTTGTACCATCCTTGCATCCCTGGGATGAATCCAACTTGGCCATGGTGTATGGTCCTTTTGCTGTATTTTTGAATTTGGTTTGCTAATATTTTGTTGAGTATTTTTGCATCTACGTTCATCAAGTATATTGGTCTGTAGTTTTCTGTTTTGGTGGGGTCTGTGCCTGGTTTTGGTATTAGGGTGATGTTGGCTTCATAGAATGAGTTTGGGAGTATTCCCTCCTCTTCAATTTTTTGGAAAACTTTAAGGAGAATGGGTATTATGTCTTCTTTGTATGTCTGATAAAATTCCGAGGTAAATCCATCTGGCCCGGGGGTTTTGTTCTTGGGTAGTTTTTTGATTACCGCTTCAATTTCGTTGCTGATAATTAGTCTGTTTAGATTTTCTGTTTCTTTCTGGTTCAGTCTTGGAAGGTTGTATTTTTCTAGGAAGTTATGAATTTCTCCTAGGTTTCCCAGCTTGTTAGCATATGGGTTTTCATAGTGCTCTCTAATTATTCTTTGTTTTTCTGTGGGGTCCGTTGTGATTTTTCCTTTCTCGTTTCTGATTCTGTTGATGTGTGTTGACTCTCTTTTTATCTTAATAGGTCTGGCTAGAGGCTTATCTATTTTGTTTATTTTCTCAAAGAACCAGCTCTTGGTTTCATTGATTTTTTCTATTGTTTTAATCTTCTCAATTTTATTTATTTCTTCTCTGATCTTTATTATGTCCCTCCTTCTGCTGACCTTAGGCCTCATTTGTTCTTCTTTTTCCATTTTCGATAATTGTGACATTAGACTATTCATTTGGGATTGTTCTTCCTCCTTTAAATATGCTTGGATTGCTATATACTTTCCTCTTAAGACTGCTTTTGCTGTATCCCACAGTAGTTGGGGCTTTGTGTTGTTGTCATTTGTTTCCATATATTGCTGGTTCTCCATTTTAACTTGGTTATTGATCCATTGATTATTTAGGAGCATGTTGTTAAGCCTCCATGTGTTTGTGAGCCTTTTTGCTTTCTTTGTAGAGTTTATTTCTAGTTTTATACCTTTGTGGTCTGAAAAATTGGTTGGTAGAATTTCAATATTTTGGAATTTACTGAGGCTCTTTTTGTGGGCTAGTATTTGGTCTATTCTGGAGAGTGTTACATGTGCAGTTGAGAAGAATGTATATCCTGCTGCTTTTGGATGTAGAGTTCTATAGATGTCTATTAGGTCCATCTGTTCTAGTGTGTTGTTCAGTGCCTGTGTGTCCTTACTTATTTTCTGCCCAGTGGATCTATCCTTTGGGGTGAATGGTGTGTTGAAGTCTCCTAAAATTGAATGCATTGCAGTCTGTTTCCCTCTTTAGTTTTGTTAGTATTTTTTTCACAAATGCTGGTGCTCCTGTACTGGGTGCATATATATTTAGAATGGTTATATCCTCTTGTTGGACTGAGCCCTTAATCTTTATGTAATGTCTTTCCTTATCTTTTGTTACTTTCTTTATTTTGAAGTCTGTTTTGTCTGATACTAGTATTGCAACACCTGCTTTTTTCTCTCTGTTGTTTGCATGAAATATCTTTTTCCATCCCTTGACTTTAAGTCTGTGCATGTCTTTGGGTTTGAGGTGAGTGTCTTGTAAGCAGCATATGGATGGGTCTTGCTTTTTTATCCATTCTATTACTCTGTGTCTCTTGATTGGTGCATTCAGTCCATTTACATTTAGGGTGATTATTGAAAGGTATGTACTTATTACCATTGCAGGCTTTATGTTTGTGGTTACCAAAGGTTCAAGGTTAGCTTCTAGTATCTTACTGTCTAACTTACTCACTTATTGAGCTATTATAAACACAGTCTGATGATTCTTATTTCTCTCCCTTCTTATTCATTCTCCTCCATTCTTCATATGTTGAGTGTTTTGTTCTGTGCTCTTTTTAGAAGTGCTCCCATCTAGAGCAGTCCCTGTAAGATGACCTGTAGAGGCGGTTTGTGGGAGGCAAATTCCCTGAACTTTTGCTTGTTTGGGAATTGTTCAATCCCTCCTTCATATTTAATTGATAATCGTGCTGGATATAGTATTCTTTGTTTGAGGCCCTGCTGTTTCATTGCATTAACTATATCATGCCATTCTCTTTTGGCCTGTAAGGTTTCTGTTGAGAAGTCTGATGATAGCCTGATGGGTTTTCCTTTGTAGGTGACCTTTTTTTTTCTCTCTGGCTGCCTTTAATACTCTGTCCTTGTCTTTGATCTTTGCCATTTTAATTATTATATGTCTTAGTGTTGCCCTCCGTGGATCCCTTATCATGGGAGTTCTGTGTACCTCTGTGGTCTGACAGGCCATTTCCTCTCCTAGTTTGGGGAAGTTTCCTGCAATTATTTCTTCAAAGACACTTTCTATCCCTTTTTCTCTCTTCTTCTTCTTCTGGTACCCCTATATTGCAGATATTTTTCCATTTCATTTGGTCACTCAGCTCTTTTAATATTCTTTCATTCTTGGAGATCCTTTTATCTCTCTGCATCAGCTTCTCTGTGTTACTGTTCTCTGTTTTCTAGTCCATTAATGGTCTCTTGTATCTCATCCATTCTGCTTTGAAGTCCTTCCAGAGATTGTTTTATTTCTGTATTCTCCTTCCTTAGTTCTTGCATATTTCTCTGCAAGTCCATCAGCATGGTTATGACTTTTGTTTTGAATTCTTTTTCAGGAAGACTGGTTAAATCTATCTCCCCAGGTTCCTTCTCAGGGGAAGATGTAGAAGATGTAGAAGCTGTCTGGGTTCGTCTTGTCTGGATCAAATTTTTTTGCCTTTTCATGTTGATAGGTGCAGTGGTATGCTATTGATGCATCTGTCAGCTGGGAGAGCCTAGACTTTTTCCACTTGCTCCTGGCCTTTTTTTACTGGGACCACTGCGACCCCTAGTGGCTTGTGTTGGGCAATTGCATACAGACTGGGTCTCTGTATCTTGTCCGGCCAGCATGGAGAGAGCTCCCTTGCTGTGGGTGTGGCCAGCCTCAGACTGCTGCTCTGCTATGGTGGGGCCCCGGAGGGGTAATGGATGGGGGGCTGTTTGGCTGTTTACCTCCGTGAGGGGTCTCAGAGCTGTTGCCCAGGGGCTTAGTGTGCCCGGAGTTCCCTGGAATTTCCAGCCGCTGGACTGTGACCCGGGATGCTTCTGTCCAGTTGTGGGGTCCCTGTCCCTTTAAGACTTTCAAAAAGCACTCACTTATCTTTGTCCCAGATGCGCCAGCTGTGGTGACCTGCTCACAGGTCTTACTGTCCTGCTTCCCTAGTTTCCAGCACCGCATGCATGCACTGTGTGTCTGCGCTCTGGTGCAGATGGCTAAGGCTGGGTGTTCAGCAGTTCTGGGCTCCCTCTCCCTCCCCGCTACAACTACTCTCCTCCCACCCCACCGGGAGCTGGGGTGAGGGGCCTCGGGTCCCACCAGGCTGCGGCTTGTATCTTACCCCTTTCACCAGGTGCTGGGTTCTTGCAGGTATGGATGTAGTCTGGCTGTTGTCCTGTGTCTTCTGGTCTCTCTTTTAGGGACAGTTGTATTTGTTGTATTTTCAAGAATATATATGTTTTTGGGAGGAGATTCCCACTGTCCTACTCACCCCGCCATCTTGGCTCCGCCTGAAAGGGGAACATTTTTAAATACAGCATCTTTCCTTTCCTGTAAGTGAGGAAATGGCCTATTCAAGTGTTTTCAAATTGGTTATACTTCTGAGGCTCGAGTGTCTTTCTCTCTCCCAACCCTGATGAAAGATGACTCCAAATGTAATCATATGGGCTCTAGAGAAATCAGTGTATTTATTCCAAATATTTCAGCTAATGGGAAAGCACATCTGAGCTCCTTGTCCTCAGGGGCTTTGCAGCCAAGCTTTGTGGCAGTAACCCTGGCACGGGTACTCTCTGACGTGTTCCTTCTGCCTCTAAGGTCCTATGGGGACTACACTTACTGCAGGCTTCTCATTCACAGAAACCCCGTCACTCACATGGGATGCCGAAGCCTCACTCCTGCTGACAGCTTCCTCGTGCTTTCTCACCCTCGCGTCAGCCAACCCCCACTCTCTGCAGGACCCCCGCCCTCTCTGTCATCCTCCTGTGTGGCTCTCGGCAAGAAGATCCCTTTGATGGACCCCACAGACCTCTGACCTCTCTTGGAAGTCTCCGCAGCTTGATCAGACACGCCCACCTCGAGACTCGGCACTGCCCTTATAACTGGCTCACTGAGCTCAGTAGGCATCCCAGGAGACCCAGTTTGCTTCCTGCGTGACAGAATGATAAGTAGGCTTGGGGGAAAAGAAGGGAAGTGACTGCTGTATTCGTAGCCATGCACCACTAAGAGGGCGAGCTTCCTTGGGTAAGAGGTGGAGAGTGCGGCTGCTGACTGCCATCCCTCCTCCAGCTCCGGGCTGTGGCAGAGCTCAGACTTTGGGGTGGAAAGACATGAGTTAGACCTGGGTTATGTCTCAGCCCTGCCTGGTTGAGATTAACCTTGGGTAGGTCACTTTGGGTTATGACTGGTAACCACCCCTTGAAGTAACTCTGGTGATTAATTGACTGAAGTTCTCAGCACAGTGTGTGGTAAATAAAAAAAGTTAACTATTGTTATTTCCAGCGATCAACCTCAGTAAAAGGTGAAGGTTTACTGGACAGCCATGAAGATCCACTTTTGCACTCTCACTGAGGTTACTAAAGGGGAATGAATTCATGCTGTTTAGGATGACACTACATAGCCACACACCATTGATGATCAGTGCTAGAGGTCATCAGGACAGAGCATAGTCACAATAATACTGATCATGTAAATGACTACCTCCTATTGCTCATTTATCTTGGGCCAGGTACTACACTGAGCAACTGAAATATAACAGAACTATTTCAGGCAGATATTATACTCCCCATTGTAAATAAAAGTGAACTGAGACTCTGAATATCTGCATGACTTGTTTAGGGTCTTGTATCAGGCAGATCCCCGACAGGAACAACATATCCATCAACAAGAGATGACGAAGCACCCAAAAACTAACAAAAATGGAAAAATCTGTTCCCACCTCTAGACCTAAGGGGGCTGGCCAAGGGGCAGCGGGAAGGAGTGACGGTGTCATACTCCAGGGAGAGCCAAGCCATAGAAGAGGGTCCCCAACAGGACCTTTGGCCACAGCAGACCGGCAAGGAAGGACAGTGATTAAACACACCATACACCAGCCTCTCCCTCCTCTCAACCTTGTATATCTTGCTGGTGCCTCCCATTAGAACTGGAATGAGTGGTCCATAGAAGTCAGCTTCCCTAGGCACAGGGAAGAGCAGAGGAGAGGAGAGAGTGGATGGCGGGTGGAGGGGTGAGTGCAGAGAACATCCAGCAGTCACTCAGCTTCTCTGCAGGAAACCTAGAACTTCTCTGTTAATCACCGAGCAGTCTCCCCCACCTAGAGGATACCAGTACAGTTTTGTTAAGTATATAAGTCAATGAAGGGAAATTATAGGATGCTATAAAAGAGAGCAATACAATCTAACTAAATCTGATTTTGAATCTAGAGTCTGCTACTTAAATAAAACTTGGTAACCCTGGGTGAATTTACTCAGACTTCTCAAGTCTTAGCTTCTTCATCTGTGAAACTAGCAGAATAATTGCCCCTAGAGAGTACGACCAGTGCTAAGAATTAGGAGAGATAAAAGATCAAAAGTGAAGAGGTGCTGTCACAACAGTTACCAGAGCAGATTGGGAGGCAGGCTGCCCAGGGGCAGATACCGGCTCCGCCACCTCCTGGCTGTGGTATCCGTATTATCATAGACAAGTCCGTCAACCACTAAATGCCTGTTTTCTCCTGTGTGAACAGGATAATAAGAACACATACCGTTTAGGTGTGCTATGATGATCAATTGACCTAACATATGTAAAAAAGCCAGTAAAGTTACCCAACACTTAGAGCTCAGTAAATGTTGTTTTTTTACTAAAATGTTTAGCGTACTGCCTGTCACACAATAAGAAGCAATCTAAAGTTCACCTTCTGGGTGGGACGGGAGTAGGATGAAAACACTTGTGTTTGCATCTTTTGTCACTCTTCTTTCCAGAGCACTCAGACCCCATATCAAAACCCAGATTCCAAGTCCCATTCTTAGTTCACTGTTTTCCACAAGAAAACCAACAACACTCAGCATTCCATAATTTTATTAATTTTTCCAAAGTCCGGTCCTCATCCATCTTTCTGTGACCCTGTACTCAGTGTCTGTCCCCTTTTTCTCAGCTCATTCTGAGGCTGTGTTCAGCATCTGAAGACTGTAGGCCAGTCTGTAAGCAGCTGCTGGTTTGGAGGGAAGCAATCCTGCCAGGCCTTACCCCCTAGCTCAACCCTGTACAAGTGCACAGTGGACTTCTGTTGAGTAATATATTCTCCATCTGGTTATGGAGCACCCAACAGAGTAGAAAAACACCTGCTATGTGCTAGAAACTCTTCTAGGCACTGGAAACACAGCAGTGAATAAGTAGGCAACAATTTCTGCTGATGTGGGGCTTACATCCTAGTGGGAGGAATGAACAGTACACATAATAACTAAGCAAAACATACAGTATGTTAGAAGATGACAAAGGCCATGGGAAAAACAAGAACAGGGAAAGGGAATGGGGAGTCATAGCATGAGAGGGCTCTTTCAATTTTCAATAGGGCAGTCAGAGAAGCTAAAAAACTGTGGAGAGCTTCACAGGCTGTATCAGAATGACTTTTCACTATTATTATTGGCCAAAGAAAACGTAAGCTTCTGACAAGCTCTGTGCTCAGTGGTGTCCGCTCTGTGGACGTTAGGGACATGAACCTGGAAAAAATGTGAGAGTCACTGCCTAGATATTAGGGGGTCATTGCAAGGACATAGGAGAATATGGGCCAATGTGGGGCACCATGTGGTTCTCTGTCCAAATGCTCTCAGGCCTAACATCCCCAAAACTGAGACATGGAAGAGCCATCATGAAATCCTCAGGGTCACTTTTGGGGATCCAAACACCGACATCATATGACTCCTTCCTGAGGGTCCTGAGGAAGGAAGGGAAGCCGAACTGTGTTGCCAACGTCCAGTATGGATTCCTCTGTTGGGAGAGCTATGAACTAAGTCACCTCAGGGGAAGCAGTTTTCCCTCATGGTCATATTAGTTCTTAGGTTTTGGGGCAGTTTAGGTCAGAATAGCCCAGATTACACTGTGGCAGCAAATTAACTGAAATCCCAGGACCTTAACACAACAAAGATTTACTTCTTATTTAGGTAACATACACTCTGGGGCCAGGGATTGTCATCTGGGACAGCCCCTGCCCACAGGGTGACTCAGGGGTCCAGGCTACATCCAGTGCTTGTGCCAACTTGACACAAGCTTTCCTCCTTGACAGGAGGACCCATTTCCCCACAGTACCCCAAATAAAACATAAACATAAACTTTCTGACTGTTTTCTTTGAGTTCAATGAAACTAATGTTCTTTCTTAAAGAGAAAGGCCATAAAAATTATCATGAAAATCACATAGCTGTACCTTGTCAAAAAGCATACCCATTGAATATACAACTTCCTCCCAGAACAAGAAATTAATTAATTAATTAATTAGCCTCTCCTAGGACTTGTGTTGACCAAATGACTCAGCTCTACAAATTACTCATAACTCCTGATTACTGGTATCTGATACTTACTGAATTTCCATAATTTCCTATGTGTTAAAGAAGGTCTCAAAAAGATGGTCAAATTTTTTTATCAGTTCATTTTCCAGCATTATGAGAGCATCCTCATTTCCAGCTGCTTCTTGGTAGTCATACCACTAAAATTTGAAATATGGGTTATTTTTGATGAGTAGATGGGAGTACAGGATAACTACACTAATACAATCATCAAAGTGAAAAATACCTGCTCATCAAGCCACTTAGTGTGGTGATACTCGTATCTCTTGCTCTTGCTTTCTCTAAATTCCTGTTATGCATGTAGCCCTATCATAGAAAGGTACCCAGTCTAGCACCCCCTTCATAGCTCCACTTCTTTTCTATTCACTCTCAGCAGATACTCAGCAATTATTTCACATTTTTCTGAAATGCTAACACCTTCAAGGAGGATTCTTAGACACTTAAGGGCTTCACAACAAGGCTTCTGGGAAGATGTAAACAATTGTTCCAATTTTCCCAAGACTGTCCCATATTAGCACTGAAAGACCTGCTGTGGGGAAAATGGAAGTTCCCAAGGCCAGGATCCTCACCTGACCCTAAACTACTTGGTGATGTAACTGGTCTGCTGCTAGGCTCTGCTTCCACACTTGTAGGCAATAAGGTATTACTGATGGAGTCACTATATAAAGAGCTCTGCCCAGTGCTCTGGGCTGAGGCAGAGATGGAGGAAGATCATGGACCTGCAGACTGCTGGATGCAGATGTGATTCTAGTGCTCAACCTATAGCCAGAAGAATAAAATCAGATATAAAGCCTTTTACCCCAAGAATGTTCCATTGTGATTTCTCAGTCTCACTGAATCCATAGTGAACTTCTCCAGGGCTGAAACCCTTAGGAAAGAGAACTGGCATAGCTAGCAGGATTTATGGTAGACCAAAGAACAGAACAGGCTGCCCTCATAGGAGGGGAACTTCAGCAGCCTGCCCCTATGAATGGGGAGACATTCTAGTGTCCCCCCAGTAGGCATGTGGTCTGAGGTGGCTTTCCTCCTAGAGGGCTGGGACCCACCCAGGACTGGAGGCAGGTGGAGGTGACACCTGAGGTGGCTCTCAGCATAATAAGGAGGTCCTTTTAGAAACAGAGTGCCCATGAGGACAGAGCTGGAACCATGGGTCAGCTGCTTCTCACAATATTAAAAAATTCTACCAATGAGAAGAATGTGCTCCTGCAAAAGACACGAGAAATGGCTGCATGAGAATGTGAGTTGCAGAGTGCTGTGGATTTGTTGAAGACTGAAATGGCACTGATATGAGAGGAGGCAGCATGAGAATACAAGTTATGAGGTGCTGAGAAAGAAGAAAAAGGTTTGTTAAAAAATGAAATGGTGTTGCTGCAAGGTACTGTGGAGGAGGTAAAGGCCATGAAGAAGAAGTATGTGCCCCTGAGAAAAGCACAAGAAGAGGCAGTGCGAGAATGTGAGCAGTGAGGTCCAGTGGAGGAAGTAAAAGATTCCTTACAGAATGAGACGGCAGAGCTGCCAGGTGCCTTGAAGGAGGCAAAGGCCATGGAGGAGGAGGACGTACTCCTGCGGGAAGCACAGGAAGAGGCAGCATGAGAATGCCAGCTGCAGGGCATTGAGGTGAAGGTAAGAGAGCTGCTGAAGACAGAGCTGGCATTGCTGTGAGGCACAGTGGAAAAGGTAAAGGCTGTAGCAGAGGAGGCACTTGGAGAAGGGGAGAGAAAGGTGCCATCAACCCCAGAAATGGAGGAGCTGGGGGAAGATGAAGGGGTTGTGCCCGAGGCACTGGCCCCTCCTCTATTGAAAGCACGCCCTGTTGCAGTAAAAAAAATAAAGACACAGCAACCAAGGGTTTTCCTCTGGGAGAGGTGCAGTCCCCTCCCCAGGTCATTGGAGCACTCTACCCTCTGCTCCTATACTCAGACTGAGCTGGTTGATTTGGGCTCCAAGTTTTGGAGGAAGCCCTTGGGGTCTACATCAGCTTGGGTCCTGTGCCTTTGGGATATAGTGGGGGGATGGTCTGGATTACAGATGGGAAAGATGGCTTCCCTGACAGCTCCTTCTGCCTTGATGGTCAGTCTGCTTATGGACAATGCTACAGTTTGAATGAGAAGCCCCATAATGGAGCCTGAGCACTATAGATATGCTAACACACATTGTTGCCTCCCCTATACAGCTGCAAGTACAAACCAAGGAAGAATTGTTGAAGCTGAGGTTTGGCCACCAGAATAATATCTTGCTGCCAGTACCAACTACACTAAATCCTGGAGACTCCATTGAGTGCCCATGGATGGCCTTGGACATTTTGACACATGGACAAGTGATAGATGGCCCTCCTGGCACCTTGGGGACAAGACCTGGAAGCTGGCCTCTTGTGTATTCCTGGAGTAACAGCAGAGTGGCACCCAAAGATCACTGTACTACATCCTGAATGGCCAGAGGGTAGGAGCATCTTACTGGAGAGTTTAGTTTTATCTTTATGGCCAGTGCATGCACCTCCAGTAACAATATATGTAGACCTCTCAGTAAGCCCCTTTGGGAGGGGAGTAAAAGTATGGTATACTAGACCTGGAAGGGACCCCCTTACTGCCATGGTTCTATCACAGGACCACTCTTACACGCAACCTACCTGATGGACAAGATTTACCTATGTTGGTATCATTAAAACATGTGTCATTGCTCTTAAGGTTAATTGACTGTAAAATCTTTGTGGATCAGGCACAGCACACACCCTGGCAAAAAACTGCTACTTGCTGGGGTGCATGGAGCTCCCTACCAGTACAACTACCGGCCTCCCCTGGAAGTGCGAGTCATGACCTCATCTGAGTAGAGCTGGTTTTAAATACACCTGGAGCAACTTCCTCAGGCTTGATGATTATTATAATTTCTGTTGCCTGTATCAAAATTTTGTTGTACCATAGTTTTTGTTATTATCTGTATCCTCTGTTGTTATTGTGGAATCTGGTTACGATACTCCAGCTTTCTTGCACTTGGACCACTGCGGAAGATTGAGGGCATACAGACTGTGAGGCAAGAATCCTGGCGATAATACAAAAGGGAAGTTCCTATGGCCAGGATCCTCACCTGACCCTAAACTACTTGATGATGTAATTGGTCTGCTGCTAGGCCACTGCTTCCACACCCGTAGGCATCAAGCTATTATTAACTGAGTCACTAAATAAAGAGCTCTGCCCAGTGCTCTGGGCTGACGCAGAGATGGAGGTGAATTACAGACCTGCAGACTGCTGGATACAGACTTAATTCTAGTGCTCAAACTGCTGGAAGAAGAAAGCCAGGTATAAACCCTTTTACCCCAAGAACATTTCATTGTGATTTCTCAGTCTCACTGAATCCATAGTGAACTTCTCCAGGGCTGAAACCCTCAGGCATGATATCTGCATCCTAGAAAACCCCATAATACTGGGCACACTGAGCGCCTGGTCACCCTACATAACCCACTGAAATTGTTTGGAAGTGAAATGGTGTGTGCACAAATGCATATATTTTCCCATAGAGGGAGTTCAGGGCTTCAGTCACATTTTCAAGGGCTCATAAAAAGAGAGTATTCACTGACTGCAGGTACCTTGGAGGGACAAAGGATTACACTTGAACTCCCCTTCTCATGTTTATACTCCTGTGAACAGCCATGTGATTCTATTTCTGTTAGTGTTAGAAGTAATCTACAATAATATGGCAGGTAGAGTGGACAGCGGGTGCAAAGATGTATTGAACTTCCATGGCACATATTCATTCATTTATTCCACAGATACATATTGATATTGTTCTATGCTCAGAAGATAAAGGGGGACGAAGACAGTTCAGTCCTGGCTTATAAACAAGCAGGAGATAAACAAGGTGTTTTCAGACAGCAAGAAATGCCATGAAAAATAAAATATGGGGATGTGTTAAGTAGAAATTAGCGGAAGCATGCTTTAAAGAGGATGGTTAGGAAAGTCCTCTGTACAGTAGAAGCATTTGTGCTGAGACCCCAGGCGTCATGCACAGAGTGAAAGGAGATTGTCCCAGCAGAAGTGGAGCAAATGCAGATTCCCTGAGGGAGGAATGAGCTGCAGAGAGGAGGTTTGTGTATCGGGATAGAGTGAGCACTGCGCAGAATGATATCAGATGAAGGAGAGACAGAGAGGACAGTTGATGCCTGGAAGGCCATGTAAGGGATTTGAACTTTATTTCAAACTCGATAGAAAGCAATTAATTGCAATGTTTTTAGCAGAGTGACATGTTGACATGTCTGACTTATTGTTCTAAAGATCCTCTGGCTGCTGTGAGGAAAAGGGATTGCAGGAAACAAGAGGAGAAGCAGGAGGACCACGTCATCCAGATGAGAGAAGAGAGGGTCTTGGACTCAGGTGCAGGTAATGGAATTGGAGTGAGGCAGACATGTTGGGGATACATTCTGGAGGTACAGACCTCAGGAACTGATGCTGGGAATGAAGGAAAGAGGACAAATCTATGCTGTGATTTGTTGCTTGCATGGCTATCTCACCTGTGAGTCTGTGAGGTCCTTGCTGGTAATAAGAATACCTTTTCATCTCTTTATATTCACCAACTACCACAGGGCTTGGAATTTGGTTCATTTTAATAAGTATTTGTTGGTGATGCATGAATAAGTGAATGTAAAAACAAATGGAACTCCGTCTCTCTGTTCTTAAATGAAGAAAGGAAAGAGGAAATAGGTTGAAAGAGCTCCCAATGCCTTTAACTGCAGTGCTTGCTTTCTGGCTAGATTATAAAATATAATTCCTAACTCTGGCCATAGGCTGAAGGATGATAAAATATAATTCCTGAACGCTGGTCATAGGATTATGCTTCTTATGCACATAGAAAGAACGAATTTGTTTTTTCTTGTTTTTGCCAGAAGAGGTGTTGGAGTTAGCACTGCACGTCCTAGGAGGTACAGAAGGCAGTCCACATGAAAGATCACTATGCTGACCTATTTCATGTTTTTTAATTTTATTTATTTATTTATTTTGGTATAATTAATCTACAATTACATGAAGAACATTATGTTTACTAGGCTCCCCCTTTCACCAAGTCTCCCCCACATACCCCATTAGCCACTGTCCATCAGCGTAGTAAGATGCTGTAAAATCACTACTTGTCTTCTCTGTGTTGCACAGCTCTCCCCAGGCCCCCCACCACACTGAGAGGTTAGTCTATGTTGTTTCCCCCACTTGTTGCCTGTCTTCTCTTCAAGGGGTTCTTGTAGATTGTATTGATTCTTACCCCCCAATAAGGTCATCTGATTTTTCTTCTTTGATATTTTCCCTGAGACCTGAAATGAAAACAGCTTCCACTTTCTGTCTATAGACTTTGGCCAAAAGAACTTTTTTTGCTGTATTGGCTCATCAAATTCCTACATGTTTTAAAATACAACACCTTAAAATTGAATGGGGAGATTTTACAAATCTTCAGGGAAGTTTCTTCATTAATATTTTTAAGTAGGCAATGAAGAGTTTTCTCTTATTGCAGTAGATGGTGGTGGTATTTTCCAGTTACGGAAGCCAGTGTTTCATATCTTACCAACAGTCACCTCCTCAGCACTGAAATGTTTTCACATGCTCTGTGGGCTTTGCTAAACACAAGCAGTGATTCATTCAATATGTAAATCATTCCCAGTGCTTAGCACCTAGTAGGAGCTCTGTAAATGCTTGTTGAAAAGCTGAATGAATCACTCAATCAAAGGTCAAATAATTTTTTTTACACAGCACATAATTATGCCTTTTCAACAAATATACTGACTAGTTAATACAAGTTTTCTGTTGGGTTTTTTGGATTTTTTTGTTATTAAAAATAGTACTTCATGATTATTTTTGTACATATATCTTTGTACTCTTACTTGTAGGACAAATTTCAAGAAGTGGAATTACTGACTTAAAGGTTAGGCACATTTCACATTTTGCTTGATATTGCCAGCTGCCCCTATAACTTACACTCACAGGGTTCCTGGAATTCCCACTCTGGAGTCAAGCCAGTATGACACTTGCGTCTCCCTCTTTCTTGCTCCTGTTATCTGTCAAGGACAAGTTCTCAGTAGTGTCACTTAAAAACTAGTCACCTTGGTCAAGGCCACTACGTGGCCACACTGTGAGCCCCCCACTCTTGCACAGCAATCAGGCCCTGTCTAACTGGACCTCACTTCCTGGCAGCTACTCTTTTCATGGCTAAATATTCTCCATGCCAGGTTGTTGATGTGTCACCAATACCCAGAGAACAGGTAGCACAGAAATCCATGCAGTACCAGTGAAGAGGATGATGGAGGCAGCACACCACGAACATGGCAGCCCTACTGTGTCATGTGTGATCATTCAAAAGGTAAGTATCCACCACCTCTCACCAGAAGTTCCAAGAATGAGAAATAAAACTTTTGGGCACCCTTCAATAAAATGTGTTTTTATAGCATTATAAAAATAAAAAATGTATGTTGTAATTAAAATAAACAGTAAACCATATATACCATACAAATTAAAGGCCACCCCTTGGTGACTGTAAGCCTCCGTACCCAACTCAAATGGCCACTAGGATTACTGTTATCAAAAGACTGGTGTCATTCTTTTATACAGTTTCTGTGCATACATGTTCTTTTTACACAATTAGACTGCACTGTTTCCTGCAACTTGCTGTGTTAACAGATACCATTCTCAATACAGAGAGTAATGCTTTAATCTCTTCAATGCATTTCAGATATGGCATTGTAGGTTAATACAAGTTTTCTGTTGGTTTTTTTGGATTTTTTTGTTATTAAAAATAGTACTTCATGATCACTTTTGTACATATATCTTTGTACTCTTATTTGTAGGATAAATTTCCAGAAGTGGAATTACTGGCTTAAAGGTTAGGCACATTTCACATTTTGCTTGATATTGACAGTTGCCCCTATAACTTACACTCACAGAAACTCTTTTAATTGGTCATTTTTCCTGAAAATGCAAGTGGGAAAGATATAGAATGAACGCCAGGAACCTTAACTAGAGATGTAGTGTAAAGAAGCAGCAAAATCAAGGGTGAGTCACTTCATCACCTTGCCTCTGGCGGGTCTGAAGAGCTGCGTGCTCAGCAGGACAGAAACTAAAGGAGCTGCTGAGCAACACCCACCGCCCAGAAAGGCAGGACTTGAGAAGCTGGTTTCTCTGTAACAGACGCTTAAAGAAAATGAAGAAGAGGCTTGAAGAGAGAACATCTTCTAATCTACCTGTCAGTTTTTGTTCAGGAATCTGTCCCTCACTCCAGGAGAGGAGAGGGTTTTGGACAAGGTTTTCTTTCAAAAGCAGCAAGTACAAAATGTTTGAGTGGAGGTAATTTAATTCTAACACTCCTCAGAATTCCCAGAAAGAAAAAAAGATCCAGTGTAATAGATAATTGAGTCATTCAGGCAAAAAAACAGGGACTGACATCGATAAATTGGCTGTTTCTGGCCTTCCTCAGCTGTATTAAGACAAATTTCACAGAACATCTCACCCGCATGCCTGTCAGCCTCTGAAGCAATCCACGGCTATTTCTCTGCTTGGATGTTCTAAGACTGTAACAAAAAAGGTATCTGATCCCAAGATAAAATCCCATGAGTACCATCACCTGCTGCCAATAAACTTTCTCCTTGAAGAGTAGGAAAAAAAATTACATTTGAAAAGGAAAAACCAGTGCCAGAAACAGGAAGTCTTGCCGCTGTTATTTTCTCAAAAGGATCACCTTCAGCATATGGAAAAACTAGCAAGTACATGTGCATCCGTTCTCCCATTTTCAGTATCGTAATCTGCCAGTTTTCCCCTCTTCTGAGAAAAATAATCTATCTACCTCCACATTTTAGTAATCTATCTTCATGACTCCCAAGTTGTCCATACCAGCACAATGAATTTTCTGTCACAATCCTACAAATGGGAAAACCCAGGAGATACAGGTTGATTCTGATTATTCGCAGCAGTTTTACAAAGTCTCCGTGAAGACTAAATTAGAACATGCTGAACCATTGCTTCTGGGGAAAATGCAGGTTAGTTTCCTGTGAGCCTTTGATCACATTGTCACCAACTGATTGAAATGTAATCTCATTTTATATATGTTTCTGTTTAAAGACACACCTTCCGTTTTATATATATGATATGTATATATGATTTGTTGACAATGAACTCATGGCCAACAGCATGACTAAGCAGTGACTGAACAAAGCTTATCTAACACACACTTTACCCAACAAGGCACACTACAGCCTTTTTGTGCTTCAGAACACCAGACTTGGACCGTTTTAAACAGTGAAATCAACAAAAAAAGAGCACAAAAATACATAAAACATGGCCATTAAACACTGTGAAAAGAACCCTTGTTTATATATATATTTTTTTTTTCATTTTCTTTTTTTTCATTTTGGTATCATTAATTTACAATTACAGAAAGAACATTATGTTTACTAGGTTCCCCCCTTCACCAAGTCGACCCCACATACCCCTTCACAGTCACTGTCCATCTGCATAGTAAGATGCTGTAAAATCAATACTTGTCTTCTCTGTGTTGCACAGCTCTCCCCGTGCCTCCCATGCACTATACATGCTAATCATAATGCCCCCTTTCTTTTTCCCCACCCTTATCCCTCCCTTCCCACCCATCGTTCCCAGTCCCTTTCCCTTTGGTAACTATTAGTCCATTCTTGGGTTCTGTGATTCTGCTGCTGTTTTGTTCCTTCAGTTTTCCTTTGTTCTTACACTCCACATATGAGTGAAATCATTTGGTATTTGTCTTTCTCCGCCTGGCTTATTTCACTGAGCATAATACCCTCTAGCTCCATCCATGTTGTGGTGAATGGTAGGATCTGTTTTTTTCTTATGGCTGAGTAATATTCCATTGTGTATATGTACTACATCTTCTTTATCCATTCATCTACTGATGAACATTTAGGTTGCTTCCATATCTTGGCTATTGTAAATAGTGCATCAATAAACAGAGGGGTGCATCTGTCTTTTTCAAACTGGAGTGCTGCATTCTTAGGGTAAATTCCTAGAAGTGGAATTCCTGGGTCAAATAGTATTTCTATTTTGAGCATTCTGAGGAACCTCCATACTGCTTTCCACAATGGTTGAACTAATTTACATTCCCACCAGCAGTGTAGGAGGGTTGCCCTTTGTCCACACCCTTGCCAACATTTGTTGTTGTTTGTCTTTTCGATGATGGCGATCCATACTGGTGTGAGGTGATATCTCATTGTAGTTTTAATTTGCATTTCTCTGATGATTAGTGATGTGGAGCATCTTTTGATGTGCCTGTTGGCCATCTGAATTTCTTCTTTAGAGAACTGTCTATTCAGCTCCTCTGCCCATTTTTAATTGGATTATTTGCTTTTTGTTTGTTGAGGTGTGTGAGCTCTTTATATATTTTGGATGTCAATCCTTTATCGGATCTGTCATTTATGAATATATTCTCCCATACTGTAGGATACTTTTTGTTCTATTGATGGTGTCCTTTGTGGTACAGAAGCTTTTCAGCTTGATATAGTCCCACTTGTTCATTTTTGCCTTTATTTCCCTTGCTCAGGGAGATATGTTCATGAAGAAGTGACTTATGTTTATGTCCATGACATTTTTGCCTATGTTTTCTTCTAAGAGTTTTATGGTTTCATGACATACATTCAGGTCTTTGATCCGTTTTAAATTTACTTTTGTGTATGGGGTTAGACAGTGATCCAGTTTCATTCTCTTACATGTAGCTGTCCAGTTTTGCCAGCACCATCTGTTGAAGAGACTGTCATTTCACCATTGCATGTCCATGGCTCCTTTACTGTATGTTAATTGGCCATATATGCTTGGGTTAATGTCTGGAGTCTCTATTCTGTTCCACTGGTCTGTGGCTCTGTTCTTGTGCCGGTACCAAATTGTCTTGATTACTGTGGCTTTTTAGTAGAGCTTGAAGTTGGGGAGTGGGATCCTCCCCACTTTATTCTTCCTTCTCAGGATTGCTTTGGCTACTCGGGGTCTTCGGCGGTTCCATATGAATTTTTGAACTATTTGTTCCGGTTCATTGAAGAATGCTGTTGGTAATTTGATAGGGATTGCTTCAAATCTGTATATTGCTTTGGGAAGGATGGCCATTTTGATGATATTAATTCTTCCCAACCAGGAGCATGGGATGGGTTTCCATTTGTTAGTGTCCTCTTTAATTTCTCTTAAGAGTGTCTTATAGTTTTCAGGGTATAGGTCTTTCACTTCCTTGGTTAGGTTTATTCCTAGGTATTTTATTCTTTTTGATGCTATTGTGAATGGAATTGTTTTCCTGATTTCTCTTTCTATTAGTTCATTGTTAATGTATAGGAAAGCTACAGATTTCTGTGTGTTAATTTGTATCCTGCAACTTTTGCTGAATTCCGGTATTAGTTCTAGTAGTTTTGCAGTGGAGCCTTTTAGGTTTTTTATGTACAATATCATGTCATCTGCAAATAGTGACAGTTTGACTTCTTCTTCACCAATCTGGATTCCTTGCATTTCTTTGTTTTGTCTGATTGCCATGGCTAGGACCTCCAGTACTATGTTGAATAACAGTGGGGAGAGTGGGCATCCCTGTCTTGTTTCCAATCTCAGAGGAAAAGCTTTCAGCCTCTTGCTGTTCAGTATGATGTTAGCTGTGGGTTTCTTATATAAGGCCTTTATTATGTTGAGGTACATCCCCTCTATGCCCATTTTATTGAGAGTGTTTATCATGAACAGATGTTGAATTTTGTTGAATGCTTTTTCAGCATCAATGGAGATGATCATGTGGTTTTTGTCCTGCTTTTTGTTGATGTGGATGGTGTTGATGGATTTTCGAATGTTGTACCATCCTTGCATCCCTGGGATGAATCCCACTTGGTCATGGTGTATGATCCTCTTGATGTATTTTTGAATCTGGTTTGCTAATATTTTGCTGAGTATTTTTGCATCTACGTTCATCAGGGATATTGGTCTGTAGTTTTCTGTTTTGGTGGGGTCTGTGCCTGGTTTTGGTATTAGGGTGATGTTGGCTTCATAGAATGAGTTTGGGAGTATTCCCTCCTGTTCTATTTTTTGGAAAAATTTAAGGAGAATGGGTATTATGTCTTCTCTGTATGTCTGATAAAATTCTGAGGTAAATACGTCTGGCCTGGGGGTTTTGTTCTTTGGTAGTTTTTTGATTACTGCTTCAATTTCGTTGCTGGTAGTTGGTCTGTTTAGATTTTCTGTTTCTTTCTGGTTCAGTCTTGGAAGGTTGTATTTTTCTAGGAAGTTGTCCATTTCTCCTAGGTTTTCCAGTTTTTTAGCAAATAGGTTTTCATAGTATTCTCTAATAATTCTTTGTATTTCTGTGGGTCCGTCATGATTTTTCCTCTCTCATTTCTGATTCTGTTGATGTGTGTTGACTCTCTTTTTTCTTAATAGGTCTGGCTAGAGGCTTATCTATTTTGTTTATTTTCTCAAAGAACCAGCTCTTGGTTTCATTGATTTTTTCTTTTGTTTTGTTCTTCTCAATTTTATTTATTTCTTCTCTAATCTTTATTATGTCCCTCCGTCTACTGACCTTAGGCCTCATTTGTTCTTCTTTTTCCAATTTTGATAATTGTGACATTAGACTATTCATTTGGGATTGTTCTTCCTTCTTTAAATATGCCTGGATTGTTATATACTTTCCTCTTAAGACTGCTTTTGCAGTGTCCCACAGTAGTTGGGGCTTTGTGTTGTTGTTGTCATTTGTTTCCATATATTGCGGGATCTCCATTTTAATTTGGTCATTAATCCATTGACTATTTAGAAGCGTGTTGTTAAGCCTCCATGTGTTTGTGAGCCTTTTTGCTTTCTTTGTACAGTTTATTTCTAGTTTTATGCCTTTGTGGTCTGAAAAGTTGGTTGGTAGGATTTCAATCTTTTTGAATTTACTGTGGCTCTTTTTATGGCCTAGTATGTGGTTTATTCTGGAGAATGTTCCATGTGCACTTGAGAAGAATGTGTATCCTGTTGCTTTTGGATGTAGAGTTCTATTCATGTCTATTAGGTCCATCTGTTCTAGTGTATTGTTCAGTGCCTCTGTGTCCTTACTTATTTTCTGTTTGGTGGATCTGTCCTTTGGAGTGAGTGGTGTGTTGAAGTCTCCCAAATTGAATGCATTGCATTCTATTTCCTCCTTTAATTCTGTTAGTATTTGTTTCACATATGCTGGTGCTCCTGTAATGGGTGCATATATGTTTATAATGGTTATATCCTCTTGTCGGACTGAGCCCTTTATCATTAGTAATGTCCTTTTGTATCTCTTGTTATTTTCTTTATTTTGAAGTCCATTTTGTCTGATACTAGTATTGTCACACCTGCTTTTTTCTCTCTACTGATTGCATGGAATATCTTTCTCCATCCCTTGACTTTTAATCTGTACATGTCTTTGGGTTTGAGGTGAGTCTCTTGTAAGCAGTATATAGATAGGTCTTGCTTTTTTATCCATTCTATTACTCTGTGTCTCTTGATTGGTGCATTTACATTTAGGGTGATTATTGAAAGATATGTACTTATTGTCATTGCAGGCTTTAGATTCGTGGTTACCAAAGGTTCAAGGTTGGCTTGTTTACTACCTTACTGTCTGACTTAACTCACTTATTGAGCTGTTATAAACACAGTCTGATAATTATTTCTTTCCCTTCTTTTTGCTCCTCCATTCTTCATATGTTGAGTGTTTTGTTCTGTGCTCTTTTCAGGAGTGTTCCCATCTAGAGCAGTCCCTCTACAATACCCTGTAGAGGTTGTTTGTGGGAGGTAAATTCCCTCAACTTTTGCTTGTCTGGGAATTGTTTAAGCCCTCCTTCATATTTAAATGATAATCGTGCTGGATACAGTATCCTTGGTTCAAGGCCCTTCTGTTTTATTCCATTAAATATATCATGCCATTCTCTTCTGGCCTGTAAGGTTTCTGTTGAGAAGTCTGATGATAGCCTGATTGGTTTTCCTTTGTAGGTGACCTTTTTTCTCTCTCTGGCTGCCTTTAATACTCTGTCCTTGTCCTTGATCTTTGCCATTTTAATTATTATTTGTCTTGGTGTTGTCCTGTTTGGGTCCCATCTCTCAGAAGTTCTGTGTGCCTCTGTAGTCTGAGCAACTCTTTCCTCCCCCAGTTTGGGGAAGTTTTCAGGAATTATTTCTTCAAAGACACTTTCTATCCCTTTTTCTCTCTCTTCTTCCTCTGGTACCCCTATAATGTGGATATTGTTCCTTTTGGATAGGTCACACAGTTCTCTTAATATTGTTTCATTCCTGGAGATCCTTTTATCTCTCTCTGTGTCAGCTTCTCTGGGTTCCTGTTCTCTGGTTTCTATTCCATCAATGGCCTCTTGCATCTTATTCATTCTGCTTATAAATCCTTCCAGAGTTTGTTTCACTTCTGTAATCTCCCTCTGGACTTCATCCCTTAGCTCTTGCATTTGTCTCTGCAGCTCTGTCAGCATGTTTATGATTTTTATTTTGAATTCTTTTTCAGGGAGTCTGGTTAACTCTGCCTCTGCAGATCCTTTCTCAGGGGTTGTTTGAACTATCTTAGACTGGATTAAATTTTTTTTGCCTTTTCATGGTGATAGCAGTGGCTGTAGACAGGTTGCAGGTGTGTCAGCTGGGAGAAGAATGTCCTTTCCTGCTTGCTGGATGCCTTGCCCTTCTCTGCTGCCTGTGACAGTTACCCGCACTCCTGGAGCAGCCACCGGGTTAGTCCCCTAAGCTGCTATGGGCGGGGTCTCCGTCAGAGCAGCACGGAGACCTGCGGGGAGTGGCAGGCACACCAGGTGCTCTCCTCTGTGATAGTGATGCCCCTGCCGAGCAGCTGTGTGCCAGCAGCGGCCTTTGGGTCTGGCGCGGGTGGCTGTGCGTTGGGCTGGGATTCCGGTCGGCTGCTGGGAGCGCACCTGCTCCCTCTGGCTCCACTGCAGGTGCATGCAGGGCTCTCCCACGGGGGCCTCTACCTGACTCCTCAGGCTTCACTGCTGCCGGTGAGCGCGAGCTGCGCCTGGACTGTTTGGTCCCAACTCTGCAGGCTTGCACAAGCCTCTCCTCGTCTCATCTGGTGCCTCTGGTGCACGGATCTGCTCCTGGTCCCTTCCGGTGCTGCCGTCCCCAGCATGCACTGCCACTCTCCCACTACTGGGCCGGTGTGTTGGGGTCCGCGCCAGTTTGAGGAACCACTGGCAGGCTGCTTAGTGCCGTGAGGGGCTTCAGAGCTGCACTGCCTCCCTGGGGTTTAGGGCGCCTAAGTTTCCCCCGGATTCCCAGCTGCTGTCTAAGTGTGCTGGGACAACTTCATCCAGCTATGGGGTGCCTGTCTCTTTAAGACTTGCAGAAAGCACTAGCTTTTCTTTTGTCTCAGGGGTACCATTTGCGGGGACCTGTCCACAGGTTTTGATTTTCCGTTTCTCTAATATCCAGCACCCCATGTACCTTGTGTCTGTGCTCCGGGTGAGGATTTCTAGAGCTGGTTGTTTAGCAGTCCTGGGCTTTCACTCCCTCCCCGTTCCAACTCCTTTCTTCCCACTGGGTTTTGGGGTGGGGGAACATTCAGGTCCTGCCTGGCTGCGGCTTGTATCTTACCCCCTTCATGTGATGTTGAGTTCTTGCAGATGTAGATGTATCCTGGCTGTTGTACTGCATCCACTGGTGTCTCTTTTAGGAATACTTATATTTATTGTATTTTCATAAATATATATGTTTTGGGGAGGAGATTTCCTCTGAACTACTCATGCTGCCATCTTCCTGTGATGGGACCCTTGTTTATAGAAGGAGAGCTGAAAGAAGAAGGCAGAGTGCAGCCTTGCTCTGTCTCAGCTGGGCACATGGGTGTTCAGTGGCTCAGATATTTTGTTGCTCTGTGTATTTCTGTGGGTACCAACATAAGTACCACCAGTATGGATTTTCAGGTCACAGATGAATGTTATCAAGGAGGTGAATTTGCAAATATGAAATCTGTGAATAATGAGTATCGAGTGTATTTCCCACACAGGCCTTCCCACTAGGCAAGTGCCCCTTGTCCCTTCCCAGCTCCTCTGGCTTGACCCGGTTCGGCTTGGACAGTCCCAACAGGTGGAGCCCCTTTCTGAAGGCACTGAACAAGGCATTGAGGAGAGCCCTGGAACAGGACGTGCAAGTTGTCCTCCCTTTCCCCATCCCCCCTTGCTTATTCAGCTCCTGGGTGAAAAACTGCCACACAAATAATGATGACTTAAGACCCAGTTTGGTAAGTGACATTAAAGGCTAAAGAGGTGAAGGAAGTGGTATATTAAGAAAGTGTACAAGTACTTCCTACAATTTTTCTTCAAATTCTTTATTTTTAGTTAAACCCTCTTAAATTGTAGCACAAAAATAACAATTCTTGCAAAGGAGGTACCAGGAATAGGATTGTCAGATTTAAAAAATAAAAATACAGACAACCGGTTAAATTTTAATTTCAGATAAACAACAAATGATATTTTATTATATGTCACATATTCATATAAATACATAATGCTTATATGTTAGGGTAAGGATATCCACTGACATAAACAGAAACAGGCAATCAAATGAGGAAGGGAAGAGACTGGGGGTGGGTGATGGATAGAAGACCAAGAGGAAGGAAGGTTTTTCCTTCCTGGTTCCACTAATTTCCACTTGTCTAAATGACTTAGATTTTTTTTTTTTTGGTATTGTTAATGTACAATCACATGAGCAACATTGTGGTTACTAGGTTCCCCCCATTATGAAGTCCCCACCACATACCCCATTACAGTCACTGTCCATCAGCATAGTAAGATGCTATAGAGTCACTACTAGTCTTCTCTGTGCTGTACTGTCTCCCCCATGCCACCTCCCCTCTACGTTATGTGTGCTAATCGTAATGCTCCTTATTCCCCTTATCCCTCCCTTCCCACCCATCCTCCCCAGTTCCTTTCCCTTTGACAACTATTAGTCCACTTTTGGATTCTGTGAGTCTACTGCTGTTTTGTTCCTTCAGCTTTTCTTTGTTCTTATACTCCATAGATGAGTGAAATCAATTGGTACTTATCTTTCTCTGCCTGGCTTATTTCACTGAGCATAATACCCTCTAGCTCCATCCATGCTGTTGCAAATGGTAGGATTTGTTTTCTTCTTATGGCTGAATAATATTCCATTGTGTATATATACCACTTCTTCTTTATCCATTCATCTACTCGTGGACACTTAGATTGCTTCCATTTCTCGGCTATTGCAAATAGTGCTCTGATAAACATAGGAGTGCATATGTCTTTTTCAAACTGGGCTCCTGCATTCTGAGGGTAAATTCCTATGAGTAGAATAACTGGGTCAAATGGTATTTCTATTTTTAGTTTTTTGAGGAACCTCCATACTGCTTTCCATAAAGGTTAAACTAGTTTATATTCCCACCATCAGTGTAGGAGGGTTCCCCTTTCTTCACATCCTCACCACCATTTGTTATTCCTAGTCTTTTCTATGTTGGCCATCCGAACTGGTGTGCAGTGGTATCTCATTGCAGTTTTAATTTGCATTTCCCTGATGATTAGCTATGTGGAGCATTTTTTCATGTGCCTGTTAGCCATGTGAATTTCTTCTTTGGAAAAGTGTCTCTTCATATCTTCTACCCATTTTTTAATAGGGTTATTTTCTTTTTGTATGTTGAGGCATGTGAGTTCTTTGTATATTTTGGATGCTAACCCCTTGTCAGATATGTCATTTACAAGTATATTCTCCCATACTGTAGGATGCCTTTTTGATATGCTGATGGTGATTTTTGCTGTACAGAAGTTTTTAGCATGATGTAGTCCCATTTGTTCATTTTTTATTTTGTTTCCCATGCCCAAAGAGATGTGTTCAGGAAAAAGTTGCTCAAGTTTATATTCAATAGATTTTTGCCTATATTTTCTTCTAAGAGTTTTATGGTTTCATGGCTTACATTCAAGTCTTTGATCCATTTTGAGCTTACTTTTGTGTATGGGGTTAGAAAATAATCTAGGTGTATTCTCTTGCATGTGACTGTCCAGTTTTGCCAACACATGTTGTTGAAAAGGCTGTCATTTCCCCATTGTATATCCTTGGCTCCTTTATCATATATTAATTGACCATATATGCTTGGGTTTATATCTGGGCACTCTAGTCTGTTCCATTGGTCTATTCTTGTGCCAGTACCAAATTGTCTTGATTACTGTGGCTTTGTAGTAGAACTTGAAGTAGGGGAGCATAATCCCACCCTACTTTATTCTTCCTTCCCAGAATTGCTTTGGCCATTCGAAGTCTTTTGTGGTTCCATATGAATTTTATAATAATTTTCTCTAGTTTGTTGAAGAATGCTATTGGTATTTTGATAGGGATTGCATTGAATTTGTAGATTGCTTTAGGTAGGATAGCCATTTTCACAACATTAATTATTCCTATCCATAAGCATGGGGTGTGTGTCCATTTATTGGTATCTTCTTTAATTTCTCTCATGAGTGTCTTGTAGTTTTCAGAGTATAGGTGTTTCACTTCCCTTGGTTAGTTTTTTTCCTAGGTATTTTATTCTTTTTGATGCAGTTGTGAATGGAATTGTTTTCTTGGTTTTTCTTTCTGCTAGTTCATCATTAGTGTATAGGAATGCAACATATTTCTGTGTATTAATTTTGTATCCTACAACTTTGCTGAATTCAGATATTAGATCTAATAGTTTTGTGGTGAATTCTTTAGGGGTTTTATGTACAATATCATGTCATCTGCAAACAGTGACAATTGAACTTCTTCCTTGCCAAGCTGGATTCCTTGTATTTCTTTGTGTTGACTGATTGCCGTGGCTAGGACCTCCAGAAGTATGTTGAATAAAAGTGGGGAGAGTGGGCATCCTTTTCTTGTTCCTGATCTTAAAGGAAGAGCTTTCAGCTTCTCACTGTTAAGTGTGATGTTGGCTGTGGGTTTGTCATATATGGCCTTTATTATGCTGAGGTACTTGCCCTCTGTACCCATTTTGTTGAGAGTTTTTATCATGAATGGATGTTGAATTTTGTCAAATTCATTTTCAGCATCTATGGAGGTAATCACGTGGTTTTTGTCCTTCTTTTGGTTGATGTGGTGGATGATGTTGATGTATTTTTGAATGTTGTACCATCTTCACATTGCTGGGATGAATCCCACTTGATTATGATGGATGATCTTTTTGATGTATTTTTGAATTTGGTTTGCTTATATTTTGTTGAGTATTTTTGCATCTATGTTATCAGGGATATTGGTTTGTAATTTTCTTTTTTTTGTGGTGTCTTTGCCTGGTTTTGGTATTAGAGTGATGCTGGCCTCATAGAATGAGTGTGGGAGTATTCCCTCCTCTTCTAATTTTTGGAAATCACTTAGATTTTTGAACCTCTGTTTCTTCTTTTATGTGGCGACACGTATTTCTTCCTCAGAAGCAACTGGTTTGACCAAATGGGTCTCCTGCATAATGACCCAAAATAGGAATCATTGTCATTATTCTTAGTCCTGAGGCGAGAGTGAGAAGCAACAGTTCTGTGACTGACAGAATTTTAGATATTTAGTGTTTCATTTCTGTTTTGTTCTCAAGGTTGTTGTGAGCCAGGAAATGTCATAGAAAGTCATCAAAAACTGTCATTTTTTTTCAACAGAAGAAAAAATAGCTTGCTTCACAATTGTTCTAAGTTCCTTAAGGCTGAGATGCACCATGAAAAGTCAAAGTGTCAGTCTCTGTCCTCGGTGCTGCCACCACTCCATCCTCTGCTTTCCTGCAGCCCTGCAGCCATGCAGCAGCCATGCCACCGTGTGGCCCAGAGCTCTTTATATAGAGTCAATAACAACATATTGCCCATACGTGTGTAGTGAGCTAGCCAACCAGGGCCAGGTGAGAATCCTGGCCATAGGAAACTTCACTTTATCCATGAGGACCAAGCAACAAACAATTTAAATGAAGAAGAGCTAATCAAGAGTGGTCTGCTCACTCTGTCACTTCTCTCAAATGGAACCATTGTTCTGTTTTTGTTTTATTTAATTTTCATAACTTGGGAATTCAGTAGTAAGGCAAAGTTCTTGAGCAATAAGAGAAGAATTCACTTATTCATTCATTCATCAAATATTTATATACTGTGTGACTCCAATGGGTCAACCACTGCTCTAGGCACTGGAGAAACAGCAAAGAACAACAAAACATAGATGAAAATCCCTGCTCTCCTGGAGCTTATATTCAAGGGCATAGACAACAGGAAAATAGATAAAGAGATACAGCAACTGATCTTGTTAAATGTTTCTAATACACAACAGACTATCCGTCAGAAAAGGAGCTCAGAACTCAAGAGATAAATGAGACAGGCTAGGAACATGGACACTAGTTCTGCCCACAGGTGTCCTTTCCAGAATGAAGACACATGGCACCTAGAAATAGGCAGCTGTTGAAATAAGCAGCAGAATTGGGGTGAGCTAATATGGCTAACAAAAGAATCCAGGCAGATAGAGGCAGGATTAGGAGGTGTGTCTGTGGGCATAAGCATCTCAGCCATGGTGTTCAGAGAAGTTATACAGTGCCTGCAAGCCAGGCCAGAGGAGAGCTGGAATCCTCTCTTGGATGGCATAGGGTAGAGAAGAGTTCACCTATGGGTCAAGACAGATGCCTAGGCTCTACAGTGGGCTATAAGATTGGCAGCCTGACCATATAAGCCAGGCTTTCATTCATTCTATCAATATTAATTAAGCACTCATTATATGTCATGCACTGTTCTCAGTACTAGGTATGCAGCAGTGAATACAACAAACAAAAATTCCCTTCCTTATGGAGTTTGCTTTTAGAGGTGGATAATAAATATCATAAATGAATGAAGCAAAGAAGGAATTTAGGAACACTGGGACAGTGTTAACGATTTCAAATTGAGTAGTCCTCAGGAAGGTAGGCCTTACTGAGGAGATGATCTAAAAGAGGTAAAGGAGGAAGGTACATGGCTAAGTGGGGAGGATGTTTGCAGAGGAACCAGCATGTGCAAAGTCCCTGAGGCAGGAATGTGCCTAAGGAACAGTGAGGAGATCAGTGTGGCTGGAACAGAATAAGCTGGAGGGAGAGTAGTAGTTGCAGAGGCCAGAGAGGCAATGGGTGAATGGGTAAAGGGACCAGAGGGAAAAGAAGATACATAAGTCATTCAGTGAACTTTTGCTTTTATTGTCAATGAGAAGGGAAGCAACATGGAGGGTTGGAGCAAAGGACTGTGATGGTCTGACCTACATTTAAACAAGCTCACTTGTAGCTTTTGTGTAGAAAGTAGACCATAGAGAGGCCAGGGCAGTTTCTAAACTGGAGACATTAGTTAGGTAGGCAATGACAGGATGCTGAGTCAGCTGAGCCGCTGCCCCTTATTTCTTCCATTTCTTTGTCAAAGAATAAGAATGATGACAGACCCAGGGGCAGAGCAACAACTGCTGCAGATGGGGACAAGGGGCCCTAACTGTGGGAGAAACAGACTGAGAAGATACAGGCACAGAGATTGGTGGGTTTAGAGCCAGTTTCACACACATCACCTCAGGGAACTTTTTAAAATATGATGCAAAACCTGTTTAATTGGTTTTGGGAGCAGTACTTTGATTAAGCCCCCAGGTGAATCCAATGTGCAGTCAAGGCTGAGCACCACTGATGGGAACCATTACAACCTGACACCGCAAAAGAGCGAGTGGTCACACAGCCATACATCACACACTTCTTAAGTATTTATTATGCCCATCTGGGAGCTGCACCACCTAGTATATAGAAAATGCTCAGGAGACATTACATTTTCCTGGTATTAACAGTGACAAAGGTCTCACCCCAGGGAGTGAGAGGACCATATCTGTGCTTTGGAAGTCTTATCTGACAGTAGGAGGTAAAGTAATTGTGGGTAGTAAGAGAACCTGGCAACAGGGAGAATGGTTAAAACAATGGTTCTCAATCTTTCGTATTTATCAGAATCACCTGGAGAGCTTGTTAAGCCAAAGGCCACCAGGCTCCATCTCCAGAATTTCTGACTCAGAAAGTCTGGAGAGGGGCCCAATAATTTGCATTTCTAACAAGTTCCCAGGCGATGGTGATGGTGACACTGGTCTGAGATTTATGCTGCAAGCCTTGGCTATAGCGATTCATCCGGTGAGAGGTGAGAAAGGCTTGATGCAGACGAGAGGCAATGGAAAGAAGGAACAAGCTGAGAGATTGTGGATAAAATGAAGGTTCCTACAGCAGGATTCTCACCTGGCCCTGTGGGCGGGCTCACTACACAGGAGTGGGCAATACGTTGTTATTAACTCTGTATAAAGGGCTCCACCCAGTGCTCTGGGCTACACGGTGGCCTGGTGGCATGGCGGCACGGCTGCAGGAGAGCAGAGGACAGAGACTGAGATAGCTGCGGGGGAGCATAGGGGCTCAGAGGCAGAGACCAGCTTGCTGCATGCAGACTCAGTCTGAGTGGATGGGATTCTAGTGACTGACCTGCCACCATGGGAATAAAGTTGGGTATAACCTTTTCACCCCAAGAACATTCCATTGTCATACCTCAGTCTCACTGAATCCACAGTGAACTTGTCTGGGGCTGAAAACCATTGGCAAGACAGAGATACTGTGCAGGTCGATTCAGTAAGGATATTGATTAGCTTGAGAGAGGGCTGGGAGGTGACCCAGAAGAGGAAGTCCACAAGGAGACCAAGATGTGTGCAAGGTGCCCAAGATAATGAGCAGTTCCTCTTATAAGGTATTTACTTTAGTTTCCTTGTTAAAAGCAAAAAATTATTTGTTTTCTCTGTAGAGATTTTTGCTTTTTCCCCTGTGCTAAACAGTACAATAAATTCCACTGCCTTATTTGCTTCATCAAATAAAAGAATGCCTGCCAATATCTGTTAGGCTAATACATATGCTCAATTCCAGAACATCTTATAGTGGTTATTTCTAACATGTTCTGAAATCTGTACTTGGGGGTACTCATTCCTTAAACAACCCACATTTGAAATTGAATTGCTAGTGCACAAGTTTATCAAGGTTGTTATGCTTCCAGAGTAATTTATAGCAGATGCAGGCCAGGGAGTCCATCCTCTGATATTGCAGTTATTTAAGTAATCAATAAATTCAAAGGCTGATGGTAGAGCAATAAATGCTGTGAAAGTGTTTTTATTTTTGACTGACTTTCCTGATAGACAAAATAATATAAATGGTTTAAAATTTGTTCCGCATGAAGGGATAAAATGTTGAAAGGCCCATGCCTATAATTTAAAAAGCTGGTAACTGCTTAATAGATTTCATAGTCTATAATTTGGAGAAATGATAGATAGGAGACATCCTTTTCATTATCTGGCTAGAAAAAAAAACATTGTGTTCAGCCCTTCTGCATCCAACCACCTGTTTATGAGATGCATACTCCTGTGCCTAGCCTCAGACCAAGCATCTTGACTGTGGCCTCAGAATCTACATATAATACAAGGACCATAGGCTTAAGAGCACTCAGAGGGAATATACTCTGGATCCAAACAGCAGGCAAACCGCTAGAAATTAGAGCAAAGAAGCTTCACAAGAATGGGGGTTTTCATACAAATTCATCTCTATATGCAATTAGTATTCATAATCATCAAATTTCAGAGCAGAAAACAGAGGCTCACCCAGTCCATCACCAAGAGCTTGTCAGTAACATGTCAGAACTCAGGTTTTCCTTCTCTTAAGGCAGTGCTATTTTTCCCAACTGTGAAGTTTATTTATTTACTTAGTCATTTGTTTTTGTGACTGTAACCATACCAAAGCTTTTATGGTTGTCATACAGTTTACCTTGCTTGTCAGCCACAAATTATACATGTGTCAGCCAGAAATGCGGGTGCAGCCAGTTTGAGCGGGGATCAGGAAACCCATATAGTTCTTTTTCTGTATGTGCTACTGGGCACCTGTATGTGTCCCGCTGAGATGCATTCATTCTCTTTTTCTCATGCTAGTGGTGAAAGGTGATCACTTTTTTTTTACTTTGTATTCAGCTTTATTGTGGTATAATTGACATACAGTAAGCTGTACATATTTAAAGTATGCAATTTGATGACTGGTGACATATGTGTATACCTATGAAACCACTGTTATAATCAAGGACATTCAAGGAGATGTCCATCTCCACAAAAGTTTCCTTGTGTCCCTTTGTAATTCCTCCCTTCCCTCCCTCCCTACCCCATCACCAGAAACCACTGAACTTTTTCTGTCACAACAGATTTATTCAGATTTTCTAGAGTTTTAATAGAGTTTTAAATATATGGAATAATAGAGAACATACTTTCTCTTTTTTTCTTGGTAATTTCATTCAGCAGTTTTGAGATTCATTCATGTTTGCATCAATAGTTGTTTCCTTTTGATTGCTAAGTAGTACTCTATTGCATCATGATTTGTTTTTCCACTTATTGGTGTACATTAAGATTGTCACAAATAAAGCTGCTGTGAACATTTGCACATAAGTTTTGTGTGCATTATGTTTTCTATTATCTTAGTAACCCCAAGGAGTGGGATGGCTGGATCATATACTAAGTATATGTTTAATTTTTTAAGAAACTGTCAAACTTTTTCAAAGTGATTTTAATCATTTTACATTTCTGCTGATAGTGTGTGAGTCTCAGTTACTCCACATCCTCAACAACAGTATGGTTGGCCTTTCTCATTTTAAACATTCTAAGGTGTGTTATGGTATCCCACCATGGTTTCAGTACGCATTTTAGAATAGCCAGAACTTAAGAATGGCAAATATTATTCTGATTTTCAAAGAAAAAGACTGAGGTAGAAATATGAGAAGCCAGTAAAGCCAACAGCAGTCTCTGTCAAAATTCCAGAATAACTAATCAACCAAGTAGTTAATAAATATTTAGAGAAGACTGGCAGTATCACTAGCTGTTGACTTGGGCTTACTATCAACAATTCATACTCAATGAAGAGTATTAATATTTTGAGAAGGTATTATTAAACCAGCAGATAAGAGAGATCATGTGGGTGATCATCACTTACTATAGTCATCCAAGCATGACAGTTGCTTTTCACTAGGGGAAATACTTACATGCTCCTAGGTTTCCCAATCATGAGCACCTCGGCATCCTCTGTACCCAGCCATGGGACCTCTTCACTGGTTGTTGGGGTAAATCTAAGTCTGTTTAAACAGCCTCATGTTTGATGTCACCAATTTCTGTTTCAGTGTGTACTTTTTCATTCACAATGGACTTCTTCTAATATTCTTCATGTTTTTCCACTAAATCTAGTTGACAGCTCATGATATTTTATGAAAAATCACTTGTACATTGCCCATTAGAACTTGTGTAATTTTCTAACTGGATGGCTTAAACGTAATGACCTATTACATATGCTTACTCATTACATTATCTATTGAATGTTCAGTATGAGGACAGTCTTGGTGTCCTAGTCTAAAGGCCTATATCTGCTAGTATATAATGACTGTCTTCATCCCTTTAATACCATGGATATTAAGCTTGATTCCATTTTTAGCCTTATTTTCAGTTACTTCTGCCTGTTAATTCTAAAGAGATTCTGAATTTAAGCAGGTCTTAATCTACATAGCATCTCTTATTATTAAAGTTGAATAGCTTCCCAAACCTGGTTCATTTGTCAGCAGGAAGCAAATTAGAGTTTTCCTAAGTAAGGGGAAGAAAAAGTAATCTATTTATGGATATGGATGGCCTGGGGTTTATCCCCAGAATGCTCCCAGGATTCTTGTATATTGCAAAGGGCACTGTGCCTCGCTGCAGAACCCTAATAATTTTAGGAGAAGAAAATTAGATTTAGCAGGGCCAAAATTAGTAAGTTTTTATCTTCTCAACTAACAAAGAAAACTAGAAAGATTTTTCACTACTCTCTTCTTCCTAAATCAGGAAACTACCAACAAGAGAGCCTCTTTTCACAATGGAAAGAACCAGTAAAGGATCTGTGAGGTCACAGAATCTGAGTATTAAAAGAGGACTCTCTAGAGGCTAAACATAAGGCCTCTATGCCGATATTGAAACAAGACCAGCTTGGAGACTATAGCTGGAAATGTAAGAAAATTGTAATTTTCATATTTTCTATAATACAGCTTTTTAAATGTTCTAGAGAAAATGCAGCACCTGAAAAATAAGATCGCATCCAAACAAGTCTATAGGTATGCCCACTGTCCATTCCCAGCATGGCAGGCAGTAGGATCTTTGCATTTTGTTTCTTTATTAACACCCCGCAATTTGAATTAGTAGAGTTTAAAGCAACATTTCTCAAAATATAGTTTCGGTATCCTAATAAGCTGAGGAACTTGTTCAATGCAGTGTCTTGGGTTCCCTCTAGACCTTCTGAATCCCTGGGGTTGGAGTTTAGGAATCTGTATTTTTTTCAGAATCCAGGTAACTCATATACTCACTGAAATTTGAAGAGGATGCTTTGTGGCCCCAGTGTGGGGCTAACAGATAGGATACTTACATGTAAAAGAATGAATTGAATATTTTTTTATTTTGGAATAAATGTAAACCATGCTAATTTGTTATCATAAGGCTACTTATAGCCAGGGGATTCCCTAGAGATGATTGGAGACTTTATTGGCCTGAACTTCCAGTGTGCACTATATAAAGCCAACCACATTCAATTTCTTACATATGGATATCTACATTATGATTTGTCCTTACACATTTATGTGTAAACCTTTATGAGCAAACCTTTGATGAGGTTATGGGACTAATTCATCTTAAACCTACTCTGAAAACTTTTTGGAAAACTATGCCTAGTATAGGATCTGGCACATAATAAGCACTCAGTAAGTATTTATGTAATAAGGATATAAATGAGTGAATGAATGAATGCTCATCTCATCTTTCTACCCCATCCTGCCCTTAAACTTTCTGTGTGTCTTATCACATTAATTGATATTGCCATCCAGATTTCCAAGCTAAAAATATATAAAACATTGTCCTACAGAGTGAATATCAGTAACTGGAGATTTTAACATAATCCTTTCAGAATCTCTTAAAAGGGATTTTAAAAGAATGGCAAGTTAAAACAGTGGTAAGTAAAAGATTACAGGAGATTTGAATAACATGTCTGATGATCTCAAACAAACAGATATACAGAAACTTACACCCAACAGAGAATATACATTGTTCATGAGCAAACATGGAATAGTCACAAAACTCTTTATGTGTTAAATTCCAAATAATCAACATCATCCAGACTATATTCTCTGTTCGTGATGAAATAAAATAAGAATCCAACAACTAAGGATTTTGTTTTTACATCTCATATACCTAGAAACTAAGTAACATACTACTCAGTGACCTTGGGTTAAAAAGAATACGATAAAGAAAATTACAGAATACTTAGAATGGAGAGACAAAGAAATACTATTTGCCAAAATTTTTGGAACACAGTTAAACAAGTACTTAGAGGGAAATTTCTAGTTTTGAATCCATTTGCCAGCAAACACAAAGATTGAAAACAAATGCTAAGCATTCAACTCAAGAATCTGGAAAAGGGAGCAACAAATACACAACCAAGGAACAAAACTAGGAAATAATAAAGAGGAAGAAATCAGTGAAAAATAGAACAAAACTAAAGGAGATTAACTGTGCCTGAAACTGGTTATATGAAAAAATGTGTAACAGAAGCAAGCATTAGTGGAGAGAGTGGGAGGGTGGCCGGGGAGCCCAGAGAGGGAGAGAGCATGAAAGTGAATAAATACAGAACTAGAAGTAAGAATTACTAATAACATATGTAATCACTTTTAATTTATACTTTTCTAACTTTATTCAATTTACATTAAATTTATACTTTAAAAGTTTTATAAGCTTTTCATTTATACTTATTACATGTATTATACATATTTCTATTATGTATTTTACTTCTGTATTGCAATTGAATATGTATATAGAAATATAGTATCACACATGATATTTTACCTTAACATATAATATATAATACATGCTCTGTATATATTATATGTAGCATTTCATATAGTGTTGTGTATATATGTCATATACTATCATCTAATTCATGAATTTATACAATATAAGTATACAATATGACAAATATTACATTATGAAAAAGAGAATAATAACAGTTGCAACAGAAATTAAGGGAACAACAGTTATACAATAGCTAATTTGATAAACAGAAAAAAGGAAAATACAAAATTGTTCAAAAGGAAATTAAAAATTTGAGTAAACAAGTAGCAGTTAAAAAAGTGAAATGGTAATATATCACTCACATGGCAAAAGCCTGAAGCTCAGATAATTTTATCAATAAGTTTTATCACATATTCAAAAAGCATTTCCTTACTTTATATGCAATTATAAAATTACATATAAAGAAAGAGAAAACACCATTCAACTCATTGTATGAGGCTAGTGTAAACCTTGATTCCCAAAGCAGGTAATAACAGGTCAGAAGAATAAAATTACAGGGCTATTCAGGAACACTGGTGCAAGATACTAAATAAAAATGTTTGCTAAGCAAACTCAAGAGTGCATTAAAAACACTACATCATGATTAAGTAGGGTTTATTCCAAAAACACAAAATTGGTTCAATATCATAAATATAGTAGTTCACCATATTAACAAACTAAAGAGATAAGTCATATACTTATCTCAACTGATGCAGAAAAACTAATTTGGTAAAATTTAATAACTATAATTTTTAAAACACTTTTCAGAAAACTCGGAATAAAAGGAAATTTCCTTAACTTAAGAAAGAACAAGCCAAAACCTAAAGCAAGCATTATTCTTAGCAGGGAAACTTTAAAACTTTCCATTAATATTGGAAACAAAATAAGGATGCTTACTATTGTCATTTGTTTTATAAAGTCCTGGTTAGTTAGCTGTAAGACAACAAAAAAGCCAAGATACAAAGATTGTAAAAAAAAAAAAAAAAAAAAAACCTCATCCTATACAGATAATAAAATCATCTAACCAGAAAAACTAATTGAACCAACAGGTGAGATTAGCTTTATGGCCGGATAGATCAACTTACAAAACTCAGTTCAATTCCTCTACTCCAATAATAGTCGATGAGAAAATATTATACCATTTACAAGTGTAGCAAAACCTATATGATATTTAAGATTTCACCTAACAGAGAATACACAGGCTGTTTACAGTCGGGGGGAAAAGATCTGACAAGAATAAAAACAAAACTGCCTACCTTCCATGCACAATGCGGTGCCAGACTCCAATTGTATTTGGAAGGATAAAACTATAAGCAAGAGAAGTTGTAGATCCCTTTTGTGACTAACAGTGTAGAAAGTCTTATTAAATGAGACCGTCAAATTACAAGTCACAAGGGGAAAAAAGTTAAATTTGACTACAGCAAAACTAACTGTTAAGATGTTGAGTCCTAAGTCAGAAGCCCTTGAAAACATCACTTTTTTAATGCATATTCACAATAAAAAAATGAGTCATTAAGAAATGGCTGAGATGTACCTCCAGGGATCACGGATCATGCGTGTCTTGCTCTTCTTACAGTTTGGGGCCTCTCACAGTTCCTAGCACATAGCACATGCTTAATAAATATTTACCGAATAAATAAGCATTACTGTATTTCTATTTTACATAGTAAGACAAGGAAAGGTGTAACCTGTCTTAGAAAGACTTCTATAAAATATCTCAAAAATTTTAAATTTCAGTACTTTAAAAAACAATATTCAGTTATTTAGGAAAGGTACTTATGCAGAAAACCTCATTGTCACTTATTTTTTGTGGCACTTGGGTCAGTTTTCAGTGCCAGCTTCAGTCATGGGATTCACATTCATATTTGAAACGAGTTAAATAAAATCTGCAAATACAGTTTCATAAAAGATTATTGAACCAAATATTTCTCTAAAGCCCAATTATACTATATAATCGGAATTCCTAATTTCTACTAACTTGACAGGCCAGGCTAAAAGGCGGAAGTAGAAGAGTAATTCATAGTCTAAACTTCTGTCTTGGCCTCATTTCCTATGATATCACCTATTCCCAAAACAGCTCTCTCATTCTTGTCAAGGAAGAAAACCATAATATTCTTACAATTAAGTAAGTACAAACAAATACTGGACTCAGAGTCAGAATTTTTGATTTATTGATTGTGATATTTCTCTGCTGCCACAGGGAAGTGACACCAATGGCTAGGCTTTTAGTGGGATTATAGGAACTGGGCAAATTCAGAGAGAAGTAACAGTACCAATAAGGAACTACTACAAGCCTTCAAAGAACAAAGAAGGTTTCTACTACTGAAGCTAATTTCATTTATCCAAAGAGGAAGAAACAGGATTTGGTGCAGGCCCTCCAAATATTGCTATAGCTATGTAAAACTGCAAAATGAGACTGATTCAAGTTCATTTAATCACCCCCTTACTATGCACATCTCTCTTCGGTTTTCATCTTCTTGATTGTTCTATTTGTCTAAAGAGCACTGATTTCAGGTCCTGCACATATTGGCTTTGGTCATAAGCCAAAGGTAAGGGTTTACATTTGGGGGATAAACAGTTTTCCAGACAAGCTGCTTAAAAGAAGCTACACTGACTTTGCTAATTCCTGGATGACGCTGTCTGCCATCTTGTTTCTTAAAATCCCAGAGCAGAGATGCAATTAATCCCACTAAGGCTCTAGTTCAAATTCACTTTCTGAAAACTACGGCCTAATACCCTCTTAGAGCCAGAATAGCTGGTTCATCACTGAACATATTAATGAAGAATCTTCTGTTTGCAAATGATAGAAATCCAACTTCAACTAATTTGAGCAAGAGATTGGTGTTATTGTGTCAAAATCCAGGAAAGACTGAGACAAAGGAAGACCTTTGAAATATCAGACATGCAGCTGGTTTCAGAGACTGTTGGAACTAGCAGTCTAAATGGCATCCCCCCGATTTATTCCTTCTCTGTACTCCTCATCTCTGTTCTTTCTGCAGGTAAGTCCTGTTGTCTCTCACTGTAGGCACTTCTCTTTCCCATTGTGGGAAACATAGGCACCAAAATCTCCTGGGTGTTATTTCCTACAACTTCTCACCCAAAATAAGGACTGGCACTTTCAGTCCTAGTCAAAACCTGGAAAAAATGGTACTGGCCCAGTTCAGGTCAGATGCTCACTCACAGATTAAGTCATGTGAAAACAAGGCAATTCTTAACAATAGCCAATAAATTAGAGGTACAGAGCAGAAAATAACATAGCTGTTCATGAAGCACCAATATTAAATGTATTAAAATAAGATTAATCTGGCCTTCTATGAACCTATTGTCTCTACTTGTGGAATATTACAAAATACTTTAGTTCAATTTAGGGAAAACCAAATAGATCTAGAAAAACTATAGGGAAAGATAACAAATTAAGGAAAAAAGAATTGCTTCAGATAAAGGATCACTTCCCAATAGCAAAACTTTTCTTCATCAGGAAAATATAGAAATTGAAATCATATATAAATTTATATATGTATATTAAATATGTATCTAATATATTTAATAAAAACACATAAATTTTTATATATAAATTTACATTTCTTTATCAAAATTTATAAAGCAAACTTGACACATGGACAAGCCCACATGTTTAAAAATATCTTCCTAAAATATGTCAATTTGGTCCAAATCACCTAGAACACCACTGTCAGAAGCAAATGTCTCACATGAAATTTTCCTACCAGCTTTAGCTTCTGCATGTGAAGACCCAGTTAGTAGAAAGTGTCAAGTATTCCTGTCTCCAGCATAGAGGCACTATGTATAGGCCTACAACATTTTCATCAGGTTTAACCACTAGTAATCCTCCTACTGGATATTACCTAGTGATCAGATGGTTAAAAAGCAATGTGGCAAATAGATCTTTGCCTCAATTTTCTGAGAAATAAAGGGAATCCGATCAACTCTATGGCACATGTGGAATATCTTATATCAAAACTTATATCTTCTTGGGGAAGAGCTGGCCACATATGCACAAAGGGACCTCACAGAGCAAAAAGGGCTTTCAGAAGTTGAGAGAAAGCAAGCCATTTATATTTCTTGAGGATCAAATAGTATTTTTTTAAATGAATGCCAAAAAAGTTATAAATTTGTGAATTATTACTTTAAATGTTATATTTAATAAATAAGCACTCCTAACACATGATTATGGTGATGATGGTTGTATGTATGTAAGATAATATCTGAAACAGAATTGGTGGATCTTGGCAAATTTGAGGTCCAGATTGAATGCCTCTCTTTCCAACCCTCGCCTCTAGAGAGAGAATACTTCCCTTCCCTGAACCAAGCCCACAGAAGGCCCCAGGACATATACATGCTCCACTTTGATTAAAAATTTTTTTTATTGCTATAGTCTTATATTAGTTTAAGTATACAACATAATGATTCAACAGTTACCCATATTAATAAATCCTTACTCCCACTAGTACAGCTACTGTCTGTCAACATAGGAAGATGTTACAGAATCAACAGCTATATTCTCCATGCTTTACTACTACCCCTGTAACCAATCTACATTATAATTGAAAATTTTTGTGCCCATTTATTCCCCTCGCCATCCCCACCTGCTCACCCAAATCCCTTCCTTTACAGTAACCACCAGTCCCTTCATAGTGTCTATGACTCTACTGCTATTTTCTTCACTCTGTTTTGCTTTGCATTTATATTCCACAAATAAGTGAAATTATGTGATATTTGTCTTTTTCTGCCTTATTTCACTGAGCATAATACCCTCTAGATCCATCCATATTGTTGTAAATGACAGCACTTCTTTTCTTTTTATGGAAGAATAATATTTCACTGTGCATATGTACCACTTCTTCTTTATCCATTCATCTATTTATGGCCACTTAGTTTGCTTCCATGTCTTAGCTATTGTAAATAATGTAGCAATAAACATGGGGTGCATATGTTAGAAACACAACAGATTTCTGTATATTAATTTTGTATCTATAACTTTGCTGAATCTAGTTATTACTTCTAATAGTTTTTTGATGGAGTCTTTAGGGTTTTCTATGTTTAATATCATGTCATCTGCAAATAGTGACAGGTTTACTTCTTCCTTAACAATTTGGATGCCTTTTTATCTCTTTGTGCTGTCTGATTGCTGTGGCTAGGACCTACAGAACTATGTTGAATAAAAGTGGTTAGAATGGACATCTTTGTCTTGTTCCTGATCTTAGAGTAGAAGTTTTTAGCTTTCCACCATTAAGTATGATGCTAGCTGTGGGCTTGTCATATATGGCCTTTATTATGTTGAGGTACATATCTTCCATGCCCATTTTGTTGAGAGGTTTTATCATGAATGGATGTTGCATTTTCTCAAATTCTTTTTCAGCATCTATTGAGATAATCATGTGGTTTTCACCCTTCTTTTTGTTAATGTGGTATATGATATTGATTGATTTACAAATATGCCATCCTTGCATCCCTGGAATAAATCCCATCCATCAGAATGGATGATCCTTTTGATGTATTTTTTATTTTGGTTTGCTAAAATTTTGTTGAGGATTTTTTCATCTATGTTCATTAGGGATATTGGTCTATATTTTCTTCTTTTGTAGTATCTTTCCCTGGTATTGGTGTTATAGTGATGCTGGTCTCATAAAATGAGTTTGGAAGTATTTCCTCCTCTTCTACATTTTGGAATACTTTATAAAGGTTGGATATTAGCTCTTCTTTAAATGTTTGGTAGAATTCAGCTGTGAAGCCACCTGGACATAGGTTTTGTGTTCTGGGAGGTTTTTGTGTTTCCAATTTGATTTCATTGGTGGTAATTGGTCTGCTCAGATTTTCTGTGTCTTCCTGGGACAATCTTGGAAGGTTATATTTTTCTACAAATTTGTCCATTTCATCTAGGTTGTCCATTTTATTGGCATATAATTTTCCATAGTATTCTCTAATAATTCTTTATATTTCTGTGGTATCCATTGTGACCATTCCTTCTTTGTTTCTGATTCTATTTATTTGTGTACTCTCTTTTTTTTCTTGATAAGTCTGGCTAGGGGTTTATCTATTTTGTTTATTTTCTCAGAAGTAGATGTTGGTTTCATTAATTTTTTTCTGTCGTTTTATTCTTCTCTATTATTAATTTCTGGTTGATATTTATTATGTGCCTCTTTCTACTAACTTTGTGTTTCATTTGTTCTTTTCCTTGTTTCTTTATATGAGTTTAGACTGTTTATTTGGGACCATTCTTGTTCCTTGAGGTAGGCCTGTATGGCTATGTACTTCCCTCTTAGAACAGCCTTTGTGGCAACCCACAAATATTGCACTGCTGTATTTTTGTTTTCATTTGTCTCCATGAGTTGCTTTATTTCTGTTTTAAGTTGGTCATTGGTCCATTGATTATTTAGAAGCATGTTGTTTAGCCTCCATGTATTTATAGGCTTTTTTGTTTTCTCTGTGTAATTTATTTCTAGTTTCATACCATTGTGGTCTGAGAAGTTGCTTGATACAATTTCAGTCTTTTTGAATTTATTGAGGCTCTTTTTGTGGCCAATATGTGATCTATTCTGAAGAACGTTCCATATGCACTTGAAAAAAATGTAACATGCTGCTTTTGAGTGGAGTGTTCTGTAGCTGTCTATGAAGTCTATCTGATCTAATGTATTGTTCAGTGCCTCTGTTTCCTTATTTATCTTCTGTCTTGTTGATCTATTGATGTGAGTGGTGTGCTAAAGTTTCCTATGATGAATGTGTTACACTCTATTTTCCCCTTTAATTCTGTTAGTATTTGTTTTACATATTTAAGTGCACCTATGTTGGATACACAGATATTTATAATGGTTCTATCCTCTTGTTGGACTGACCCCTTTATCATTATGTAATGTTCTTGTCTCATTACTTTCTTTGTTTTGAAATCTATTTGTCTGATATAAGTACTACTACTCCTGCTTTTTTATCTCTACTGTTTACAAGAAATATTTTCCTTCATTCCTTCACTTTTAGCCTGTGTATGTCTTTGGGTCTAAAATGAGTCTCCTATAGGCAGCATATACATGGGTCTTGTTTCCTTATCCATTCTGCCACTCTGTATCCTTTGATTGGTGCATTCAGTCCATTTACATTTAAGGTAATTATTGATAGGTATGTACTTATTGCCACCTTATTAATTGTTTTCTAGTTGTTTTTATAGCTCCTCTCTGTTCCTTTCTTCCTCTCTTATACTCTTATTTTTGATGGTTCTCTTTAGTGTTGTGGTTGGATTTCTCCTTTTTAATTTTTTGTATATCTTTATAGACTTCAGGTTTGTGGTTACCAAAGATTCAAGGATAACTTCCTGACTATATAGCAGTCTATATTAAGTTGCCGATTTCTCTGTTTCAAACACAATCTAAAAGTACATTTTTTCTTCTTCTTCCTCCACACTTTGTGTGTTAGATGTCATAATCTCCCCTTTTTGTGTATCCCTTGATTGATTTTGTGTATAGTTGTTTTTGCTACTTTTGCTTTAATTTTGTACTTGCTTGGTAATTAATTGGTCTACTACTTTTACTGTGGATTTAATTTCATTTATGAAAATTATTTTACCTTAGGAATATTTCATCTACAGCAGTCTCTTTAACATATTGTGTAATGGTGGTTTTGTTGTTATGAATTCTTAGAGACTTCATTTATCTAGAAATTATTTAATCCATGATTCAAATCTAAATGATAATCATGATGGATAGAGAATTCTTGGTTGAAGGTCCTTCTGTTTGAATACATTAACTATTTCATGCCACTCCCTCCTGGCCTGTAAAATGTCTGCTGAGAAATCTGCTGGTAGCCTGATGTGAGGTTTCCCTTATAAGTAATCTTTTTTCTCTCTCTGGCTGCTTTCAATACTCTCTCCTTATCCTTAATCTTTGCCATTTTAATTATTATATGTCTTGGTGTTGTTTTACTAGGGTTCCTTTTGTTAAGGGCTCTCTGTACTCCCATGACCTGAGTCTATTTTCTTCCCCAGACTGTGGATGTTTTCAACAACTATTTCCTTAAAGAGACTTTCTATCTATTTGTCTCTCTCTTCTCTTTCTTGTACCACTATTATGTGAATATTGTTTCATTTGGATTGGTCACACAGCTCTCTTATCATTCCTTCATTTCTAGAGATTCTTTTATCTCTCTGTTCCTCAGATTCATTGTGTTTCTATTCTCTAATTTCCATCTCATTGATCATCTCCTCTAATTGCAGCAGTCTATTATTCATTCCCTCCATTTTGTATTTCATTATAGTTGCTGTATTCTTCAGCTATTATATAGCTTTGTTGAAGTCCTTCCTGAGATCTTTAATACATTTCTGCAGATCAGTGAGCATATGTATGACTTTTACTTTGAAATCTTTATCAAGAAAGTTGGTGATTTCTGTTTCATTTAGCCTTTTTCCTGGTGGTTTTGTTTAGAACATATTCCTCTACCTCCTCCCTTGTCAGGGTTTCTGTGTTTCTTTCTTTGTATTAGATTGATTTGCTGTGCTTCCTGATCTAGAGAGTAACAGCTTGAGGAAGAAGGCATCCTGTGGTGCTCAGAAGCTCAGGACTCTTTCCTCTCCAGTGCCTACTTCTCCTTTGCTGTGGATCCCCAGTCACTGTTGGTGGGCAATGGGCGGGGTCATATTTCTGTCTGTCTGCCAGCAGTGGTTTATCTCAGACTGCTGAGGCTGGTGGTTTGCCTCAGCCATGCCTAGGCAATCAGACCAGTGATTTCTGCTGAGAATGTTGCAGGCACGGCTGCCCTCTGCCTTCTCTGAAGCAATGGCTGGGCTGCTCAGTTAACAAGTTGGGTGAGACATTTGCAGGGTGAGCTGCACAATGGCAGGGTACAAAGGCTCTGGGCAGTGGCAAGTCACTGGTTGAAGAGGCCACCAGTGCTTAACAGTGGCAGTGAGCTCTGTGGAGGGAGAGTGTATGGGCATGCTGAGGCAGCGAGTTGCATCCCCTTGGCACACAGCTGCTCCAGCAATGGACTCAAGAGCATTCCCTAGCAGCAGTAAGGTGCAAGGTGCACAGCATGCAACTTGTCCAACTGTGGAAAGGAAGGAAGGAACTCTAGGAGCTGGCTCCCGCAGGTGCCTCCCCAGTGGGACTGGAACAGGGCCCTGTAAGCTGGGAGAGTCTCCTTCTGCTTTCCAGGCAACGAAGTCTGACGCTGCTGAGTCAGGTGGGCTGGCACATCAGCAATGCACAAGGAGGTGCCTCAGAACTGAGCTGCTAGCAAGGGGGTGGAGCATCTGTGGCTCAACCTGTTGGGCTGAGGGAAAGGCTAGGGAGGTATTGTCCACCTTCCCTTCTGTGTGGTCTTCTGTTCTTCCCCAGGTGTAGGTAGTCTGTTCTGCAGTCTTCAGTTCGGTTTCAGGTTTAGTTGTATTTGCTGTAGTTGCTTCCTTTATGTGTGTGTGGGAGGAGCTTTCCATCTTGCCTTCTTATTCCATCATCTTGAGACTCTCTTCCCTCTGCTCCACTTAAATTTAAATTCAACAGACCAAATGCATTAGTCTTGGGCATTAAGCTTACTGGGATCATATCTTGCTCACATTAAGATCTGCACGTCTTTTTTAAAATGTTAAATCTTTTGCCTAGGATCACATAACTCCCACAAAATTAGAGTGGAATAATTAGTAAGGTGGTAACTTCTTAAACAGAATATTTCTTAATCATATAATTTGAACCTATAGTAAAATTTCCCTGGGACTGTGCTAACTTTGAATATTCATGAGGCTGAAAAGGGATAGAATTATCAGGGAATAAAGGAACATAATTAGCAGAGTCCAAGGAACAGCTTTGATGATCAAAATGCCTTATTATTTAAAATGTTTCAATGATGAAAACATCAGCTTTGAGAAGGTCTGCCATTTTTCACTTCCCACAGGTAATAAGTAATAGAACCCACATATAGTCCTGCCTGTCTGATTCCAAGAACTACATGATTTCTATTATACTAGTTTACTGCATTCAAATGTGTTTAGTAAGTTCATTCACTAATTTAGTTCTTTTGTTCCTGTAATCTTACATTTACTAAACCTTTATGAGTTCTAACCATAAAGGTATGTGCTAGATCTAGAAATAAAGTAGAGAACAAAGCAAGGTTATTGCCTTCATGAACATACTATTTAATGAAAACATAATATAGTGTTAAAGAAGATCTGTTTGGGTAAACAAGAAAGGAAGGTTTTGGGGTTCAGATGGGTTCTTACTCACTGTAAGAAAATAAGTGTTTAAGCAATAGAAACAATAAAATGTGAGTGCTTGAGGCAAGAGTAATGAGGTCAGGGTTGGCCTGGTTCCTAATATAAAGGTATACTCACATAATTTTTAAATGACTTCTTCTCACATCACTTAGTAGATAGATGATGCATACATACATATCTACCCTTGGCTTCAGAGGGCAGAAACCTTGACCCAAATTTATCAGCTGTTCTCTTCATTCTCTAACACCTAAATAAACATAGACATTTAAAAAACAGATCTTTTATACCCAGGCTTCTTGATCCTGATTATTTTTTAAATTGAAAGAAAGTTCATTTTGATTTCTTCATTAATTCCTACATAAGTCCATTCAATCAACACTTGTTAAGTACTTACTAATGTTCAAATTACAGTGAAAAGCTGAGTAAACAAAGCCTGAGGGTATGTTTCTAAAGATAATGGTTATATTTATAGCAGACAGGATATTCTGGCCAACAGTAAGTAGTCAATGAACCCCTCACCCTGTCCTGGAAGCACTGTTCATGAACACACTCCCAGGTGAGCCCCTGCAGGAAGACACATCTGTTCACCAAGTATTTTCTAGCAGTCCTACTCTAAGCAGACTTGTTTATTTAATTTTCTTGTATAGCTGCATATTCTAGATCTCTAGTACTGCCAGGCATAGTTCCCAGAATTCACATGAATAGTTTCAAATTTCTGTAACTCCCCAAATGTAACTGTCTTATATCAAATGAAAACATAGCAGCAGTCAGAAAAATAGTTCATATCTTTGAAACATGTAAGAAAGTGAAATTACACTAGGGAAAATGGTGTTTTTAATGCCAATTATCTGGATCTATCTTCAATTAGTGCAGTGGGAGCTAGGGAATAAATTTGGCATTTCAGAAGCAGATGTCCCTCTCATTTGGGTATGAGAGTTTGAAAACTGCGTTCTAATCTACTAAATAATGACATCTAATTTCTTTTTTTTTTGACATCTAATTTCTTTATGTGGACAATACCTCGTAATCATTATGTGCCAGGACTGTGCCAGTTGTAGTTCCTGTCCTCAAAGAGCTTTGCTTCTCACTGATTTTGCCTCCTGAGTGAGCCCTGTGGTCCCTGTGGCTCCCTGAAGACTGACACTGGCTACTATGAAAATATGAATGTCACCAGATGGCATTGTGGGGATGGAAATGCACCTCTACCCTAAGGTCAAGACTGAAATAACTCAGGAGTTGACAGAAATCTGGGAATAATTGTAACAGGCAGGTACGGACATCACACAGCAGTCTCCAACTGAGTCCATAGGAAATATGCAGCCTGCTTTTTAATTTGGAAACAAAACACAGAACTCAGAGAAACACGATGAATGGTTCTAAAGGAAAATGCAGAACAGAGTGGGACTTTGAGGGCTGTGAAAGGCCTGGAGTGTGATGGGTCACACTGTGCCCTCAAGATGTCAGGACACCCTCACCCCTGTGGGATCACTCAGTTCATGGTGCTGTGTGCTTAGTAGTTAATAAGTTTTCTATCATCCTCAAATAACCCTTGTCAGGGAAACTTGTAGCATAAGGAGTAATGGAAAAGAGCATTGGTGGTACACTGTCTACCTTGAATATGGATCAGTTAATCTCCCTGGTCTTCACTTTCCTAACTTATAAAATGGGGATAATTTTGTTGTTTGGGTTGAATTACACAAGTGTTGAGCACTTAGATAATGCTTGTAGAACACATTGCCCAGATCAATTAAGTGTTGGCTTCCTGAAAAACATTTTTAAAAGATTCCCATTAGCACATACCTGAGGGTACATTTGTAAAGAATACGGTTATACTTAGAGCAGCCAGGATATTCTGGCCAACAGTGAGTAAAGAACAGATTTGTAAAGCCTCAATAATAAAAATTGGAATGTAAGTTGTGTTTGGGTAATAGGCAGAGGTCCAGCAAAAAGAACAGAACATTGTCTTGAACTCAATGCCTCCTAGGAGAGGGCTCTGTAAATTTCCCCAGAAGGGCAACTATACGAACAAGCAGGCATTCAATTTATTCATCAAACACAAATAGAGTGCTTGCGTTGTGCCTTTGTGGTGGTGTTGTATTAAGAAATAGGGAAAGAGAAAGAGAGTCAACAGTAGATGTATGAGACCCCACAATAGAAGTCAGTCAAAGGTCACAACAGAGGACAGTCAGAGCCACGGGACCACCAAGATACACTAACAGAGGAATATATCTCCTCTCCCTCCTGAGACCCTACCAATATTGCCGGATCTTCCCAGGAGATAAGGGAGTTAGAAGTAGGAAAGAGCACTTGGAGTGATGGTCAGGGGAGCTGATCACATAACTACACACAGGTTTGAGCAAGGTAGCATTCCACTTCTGAAATCTTACCAGCTCTGACTCCAGGCTGTGTGACTGGTACAATGTGCTACAGGACTCTGAAGGAGAGAAAGTTTTCTTCCGGTGGAACATTCTAAGAACTCCACTGAACATTCTAAGAACAATTCTAAGAATTCTCCAGTTTAAGAACAATTGAACAGAGTCACATTGTTGTCATTGGCTTAATGTCAAAAAGCAGTTGGGAATGTAATCTGAGGAAAAAACATGTATATATAATGGATACTAATATATCAAGTGCTGAGTTCTGGATGTAATGCAATTCTAACCACTGAGCTACAATAAAGGAAGTGCCTAAAGTCTTTAAGGGCTAACAAAGAAATGTTAAGTAACCCACCAATCATACCACCTGTCAATGAAATAAATTGCTGCTGAAAAGCTGCTGAAATTGGGTTTAAAAAAATGTGGGATTTTATTGTGAGCTCACAGCTCAGTTTGTTCTGGCAATGTCAACTTTGAGCCATAACCATGTGTTCTCATCAGTTACTTCATCAGTTACTAGCTTTGACTTTACTCCAACCAGGTCTTTGTTCTGGAGAGGACAAGTATAGTTATCACTACTAATTAAAATCAGCTATATAAAAGGATTTAGAAAGGAAAGAACCCTTTTCATTAAAGATGAGGGCAAACAGAAGCATTCCAGAGTAGGTTGCTACCTCCCTTAGGACAATCATTCTGAGCAAGAACTGGCAAGAAAAGAAATATAATGATAATGCCAAATGCAGGCTTTTTAACAGAAATTGGGGTGCCTTGTAGAAAATGTTTGGTTCAATGCTGTCAACATTCTTGTAAATACCTAAGAGTTTCTAGACCCTGGACTTCAACTATTTCTTTTATTAAGGCTCTCCAATATCTCAATTGACTTTCTTTGTACAGGCCGATGATGTGCTTCCTTTGATTTCCTACATATCAACTAAGTGTATAGAAAGGTTTAGGCTTCTGGGGAGATGGTCTTGGTCACATGTGAACACAGGCTTAACATCTCAGCAGTCAGCTGCCCACTTTCTAGTATCATGATTGCCCTTGCATCTACCCTGCTGTCAAAATGCAAACAGGGGCCCAGTGTTCGGAATTTCAGTGCTTTCTCAACGTAGGTGTCCACTCACCTCATCAGTGTCCTCCATGGTGACATAGGCACATCCCTGAAACCAGCCATTTCTTCAGGTCTTTGGCATGTGGAACAGGTGACTGCAGGGCTCTTCCCCCTCCCCCTACCCCTGTAGCCTGCCTGACACGTTCAGGGTGCAAGTGGGTTCCAGGAGTTTCTGGCAGATGGTCTGATGAGGTGAAACAATACAAATAGCTATCTACACACAAAATTTTAGAGCTGGAAAGGACTTCAATATCCAGATGAACTAGTTCTTAAAAGCTTGAAGAGATCCAATTTCCTCATTTTGCATTAGAAAGCTGTAGTCCAAAAGAAAAAGTAAGGTGGCAAAACTTTTGTGAGCAAGCTATGCATAGTGCTTAGGCAGCTGCTATGACCCTCTAGCCCATATATGTACATACATTATATATATATTAGAGAATTTTCATATGATGAAATGTATGAATACTAACCACTTTATTAGCCTGATGAGTTTAACCAATGAATACACACGTTACCTACACTCCTACAGGGATCTGGAACAGTTCCATCACTTTAGAAAGTTTGCCTGTTTCCCTTTGAAGTAAGGGATTTACTCAACTCTCTCTCCAAGAATCCACTGATTCGGTTTCTATTAATATAAGTTAGGTTTATGGTTTTTCCTGAGCTTTGTATAAAAGGAAGCATATAGTATGTGCACTTTTGTGTGTGGCCTCTTTCATTTGGCATAATGCTTTCAAGATCCATCTAGGTTGTTGAGACTATCAGTCTTTATATTGCTGAGTAGTATGCTGTCATAAATGCCCCACAATGTACTGATTCATTCTCTTGATAATAAACAGTTGAGTTGTTTTTAGTTTTTGGCATTAAATTGTGTACAGTCCTTTTTGTATGCATATGTTTTCATCTCTCCTCAGTAGATATCTTGAAGTGGTACTGCTAGACTTGGGGTAGGTATATGTTTAACTTTATAAGAAAATGGCAGAGTATTTTTCAAAGTGGTTGTACCATTTTACACTCCCACCAGCTCCACATCCTGGCCAAAATTTGATGTCATCAGTCCTTTTAATTGTGGATGTGTAGTGGTATTTCATTGCAGTTTCAATTTGCATTTCTCTGATGACTGATGATATTGAGCATATTTTCATGTGTTTATTAACCATTCAGATATCTTCCTCTGTAAACTGCCTATTAAAGTCTTTTGCTCACTTGTAAATTTGGTTCTCTTTATTATTGAACTGTGGGAATTCTTTATATATTCTGGATATAAGTCCTTTGTCAGATGTGTATATTGCAAATACTTTCCCCTTGCTTGTGAATTCTCTATTCATTTTCTTCACAGTGATCTTAGTGGCCTGATCTTTTAATGATCAAAAGAGTTTAATATGAAGTCCAGTTTCTCACTTTCTCCTTTATGGCTAGTGCTCTCTGGATCCATCTAAGAAGTCTTTGCCTAACCAAATGTTGCAAAATACTCTACTGTTTTCTTCTTGAACAGTGTTTCCCAACATTGTTTACATTATCACCCCTTGTATGAGTTTCCCCTGGCTGCCATAACAAAGTAACAAACTGGGTGACTTAAAACAACAGACATTATTCTTTCATGGTTTTGGAGACTAGAAGTCTAAAATCAAGGTATCTGAAGAACTAGGTTCTCTTTGATAGCTCTAGGAGAAGATCCCTCCTTGCCTCATGGTGAGAGTCTCTGACAGCTCATCAGGAACCGTTGGCACTCCTTGTAACACTCCTCTCCAGTCTCGGCCTCTGTCTTCACAAGGCTTTCTGTCCTTCTCTTCTCTCTGTCTCTTCTCCTGTTCTTATAAGGACACTAATATTGAACTAGGGGCTCACCCTACTTGAGTATGATCTCAATTCACTTCTTAATTACACCTGCAACAACCCCACCTCAAGTAAGATTACATTCACAGATACCAGGAGTTATGACTTCAACATATCTTTCTGGGAGATAAAATTAATCCACAACAGTTCCCAAGGAGTCTTCTTAGATTCTTTCAAATCAATCCAAATCCCCAACGTAAAATGTAAATGCCACAGATACACTATATATTTGTTTTGAATTATGGTTCTTTGGAGAGCTACAGACTATTGTAATACCTAAGATTTTTTCTCATGCCAAGAACCAATTTTCACCCCTTTTCATATTCAGGCCTATTACCCATCTGTGAATAATTTTTATGTATAATGTGAGGTATAGGTTGAAGGTCACTTTTTTATATGAATATCCACCATTTGTTGAAAAGGCCTCCCTTTTGTTACTGAATTGCTTTGGTGCCTTAATCTCAAGATGTAGCTTTATTTCTGAATTCTTATTGTGTTGCATTTATCTAGCTGTTTATCTTTATATCAATACCACACTCTGTCTTTATAATGCAGCTGTACATACAGCTCTTCTTTTTTAAGAATATTTTTGGCTATTTTACATTCTTTAAATTTCTAAGCAAATTTTAGAAACAACTTCTCTATTTCTATATACATACACACACATGCCAAGTCTACTTGGCTTTGGCTAGAATCACTGAAGGTGTAGATTAATTTGGGAAGAATCCTCATCTTAGTGATGCTGAGTCTTCCAATCCACTGTCATGGTATAGCTTTTCATTTGTTTAGATCTTCATTAATTTTTCTTGGTAGCGTTTTTGTAGTTTTCAATATATAAATTTTATACATCTTTTCTTAAATTTTATCCTAAGCGTTTTGTGGTTTTACATGCTATTCTAAGTGATATTGGGGTTCGTTTTGCAGAAGCCCATTGCCAACATATAGAAATGCAATTATTTTTGGTATTTTGACTGTTGTCCTACAATCTTAACTGAACTCTCTTAGTGTTCTAGTGGTTTTATGTAGATTCTGTAGGATTGTCTATGAATACAACATGTTGTCTATGAACAAAGATACTTTTCTCATTTTTTTTCAATCTAAATACCTTTTACTTCTTTTATTTGATTTATTACCCTGGCTAGGACCTCCAATACAATGACAAATAGAGGAAGTGAGAGTGGGTATTTTTGCCTTGATTCTAATCTTAGGGAGGAACTTTTCAGATTTCACCATTAAGTTAATTAGCTGTAGGTTTTTTTGTAGAGGCCCTTTATTAGACTAAGAAAGCTTCTATTTCTAGTCTGCTGAGAGGTTTTTGTAAATAAGTGTGTATTAAATTTTGACAATTTTTTCTCCTATTGAGATGGTATGATTTTTATCCTTTTTATTTTCAGTGTGATAAGTTCATTAAAAATGATTTTCAAATCTTGAATCAACCTTATAGTTATGAAATAAACACCAATTGGTCATGATATATTATCCTTTTTATCTACACTGAATTCAATTTGCTAATAATTTGATAAGCTTTGTGCATCTATATTCATGAGGGAGGTTGGTTTGTAGTTTTCTTGTAATATCATTAGTTTTGGTACTAAAGTAATTCTGGCCTCATAATTTAGGTTGGTATTATTTTCCTTAAATGTTTGTTAGAATTCAACGATGTAACCAGCTAAGCATGTAATTCTTAGAAAAAAGATTTTGAATTATGAATTTAATATTTTTATAAATATATCTACTCAGATTTTATTTCTTCTAGTGTCCATTTTGTTAACTTACATCTTTCAAAGAATTTGTTCATTTTATTTAAGTTGTTGAATTTACTGCATAAGTTTTTACATAATATTCCCTTTTTATCCTTTAAATGTCTATAGGCTCTTTAGTAATTTTGCTTCATCAATTCCTTACATTGGTCATTTGCATGTTCTCTCTTTTCTATTAATAAGTTACCTGGTGTTTATTAATTTTGCTTTATTCTCAAAGAACCAACTTTTAGCTTCATTGGCTTTATTGTTCATAAGTTTTCTATTTAACTGATTACATCTCATGCCTTTATTATTTCCTTTGCTATGTTTTAATTTGCTCTTCTCAGAGTAAAAGACTTCAGCATTGATTTCAAATCTTTCTTCTTTTCTGGTATTAGAATTGAAGCTTAATTTTTTTTGTCTAAGCACTTTTTTAGAGTTATCTCACAAAATTTATATGTTCTGTTTTCATTCATATTTAGTTCAAAATATCTTCTAATTTTTTAAATGATTTCTTCTTTTGTCCACAGGTTATCTCGAAGAATGTTGATAATTTCCAAAAAATTAGAGTGCTTTCCAGATAACTTTCTATTATATGATTGATTTCTGATCTAATTCTGTTGTGGTCTGTAAAGGTTTCTTTCCCTTCCTCCTCCCTGCATCCCTCCCTCCCTCCTTTTTTCCTTCCTTCCTTCTATCTTCCTTTTCTCTCTCTCTCTTTCTTCCTTTCTTTCTCTTTTATTTATTGAAGCTCATTGTATGGCCAAGCATAGATTCTATATTGGATGATTGTTTTATATGCACTTGAGAACAATGAGTATTCTGTAGTTTTTGCATATACTGTACTAAAGGTTAATTAGGCCACGCTGCTTAATTTACATTCTCTCCCTTCTCTTTTATTTGCTTTCTGAGTTTCTGGCTCCTTTTTTCAAATTAATTATTGAAAGAAGAGTATTGAAATATCAAAATTTATTTGGGGATTTGTCTATTTCTCCATTAAGTTCTGTCAGCTTTACCCTCATGTGTTTTATAGCTATGTTATTAGGCGTACACATACTTAAGAGTGTTATGTCCTCTTGATTAACTGACTCATTCATCATTATGAAATGCCATTCTTTATTCTAATAAAGCTCTCCATCTTGAACTCTACTTTGCCTGATGTTAACAGACCTTTCTTATGATTAGTATTTGCATGATTATTTTTTATACTTTTGCTTTCATTCTGTCAGTGTCTTTATATGTAAAGTAAATCTTTTGTGCAGAGCATATAATCAGATCTTTATTCTCCAATCTGACCATTTTTGCTTTTTAATTTGAGTGTTTGTTGTATTTACATATGATGTAATTACTGATATGTTTGGCTTAAATCTATCATTTGCTGTTTTCTATATTTGCTCTCTGTTCACTCTTACCTCTTTTCCTGCATTATTTTAGGTTAACTAAAAAATGCTTAGTATTCCATTTTATCTCTTCTATGAATCTCTGTGCTTATTTGTTTGTACCAAAGTCTAGAGGAATTTTTGAGGGATTGTAACATTTTAACTTATCACAGATAGCATTCAAGTAATATTATGCTATGTCACATACAAAGCAAAAACATTATAGCAGTATAATTATTTATGCTATTGTTGCTTTACATTTTCTTTCTATTTATGTTAAAAATTCCACAATAAATTGTTATTATTTTGTTTTAAATGGTGATTAACCATTTTAACATTATTTATATATAATTGGCATATTTATTTAGAAATCTTTGCCTAATCAAAAGTTACCAAATTTGTTCACCCCGTGTTTTCTAGAAGTTCTATAGTTTTCTATTTTTTTCCCTTTCTTTTTCTTTCCTTCTTATTTTATTTATTTTTGACATCTAGATATCCAGTTCTTCTAGGACCATTTGTTGAAAAGACTGTCCTTTCTCCACTGAACTACATTTGCATCTTTGTCAAAATCAATTGACTATTTATGTATAGGCCTATTTCTAGACTCTTTTTTCTATTTCACTGATCTATTTGTTTATCTTTACATAATTACCAAAATATTTAAATATTGTAGCTTTATAATAAATGTTAAAATCAAGTATAGTAAAGGTTCCAACTTCCCTTTTCTCTTTTCAAAGTTATTTGGTTACCAAACAAATTTTAAAATTACTACGAAGAGCTTGATGGGACTTTTTATTTTTTATTTTTTATTAAGGTATGATTGATATACACTCTCATGAAGGCTTCACATGAAAAAATAGTGTGGTTACTACATTTACCCATATTATCAAGCTCCCACCCATACCCCAATGCAGTCACTGTCCATCAGTGTAGTAGATGCCACAGATCCACTGTGTGCCTTCTCTGTGCTACACTGCCCTTGCTGTGACCCCCACACCATAATACCCCTCAATCCCCTTCTCTCTCCCTCCCCACCCGCTTTCCCCCACCCCTCCCCTTTGATAACCACTAGTTCATTCTTGGAGTCTCTGAGTCTGCTGCTATTTTGTTCCTTCAGTTTTGCTTCATTGTTATACACCACAAATGAGGGAAATCATTTGGCATTTGTCCTTCTCTGCCTGGCTTATTTCACTGAGATTAATGTACTCCAGCTCCAACCATGTTGTTGCAAACGGTAGGATTTGTTTTTTTCTTATGGCTGCATAGTATTCCATTGTGCATATGTACAACACCTTCTTTATCCATTCATCTACTGATGGACACTTAGGTTGCTTCCATATCTTGGCTATTGTAAAAAGTGCTGGGATGAACATAGTGGTGCATCTGTCTTTTTGAATTTGAGAAGTTGTATTCTTTGGGTATATTCCAAGGAGTGGGATTCCCGGGTCAAATGGTATTTCTATTTTTAGTTTTTTGAGGAACCTCCATATTGCTTTCCACAATGGTTGAACTAGTTTATATTCCCAACAGCAGTGTAGGAGGGTTCCCCTTTCTCCGCATCCTTGCCAGCATTTGTTGTTCTTAGTCTTTTTGATGCTGGCCATCCTTCCTGGTGTGAGCTGATATCTCATTGTGATTTGAATTTGCATTTCCCTGATGATTAGTGATATGCAGCATCTTTTCATGTGTCTGTTGGCCATCTGAATTTCTTCTTTGGAGAACGATCTCTTCATATCCTCTGACCATTTTTTAATCAGGTTATTTGCTTTTTGGGTGTTGAGATGTGCAAGTTCTTTATATATTTTGGATGTTAACCCCTTGTTGGATATGTCATTTACAAATATATTCTCCAATACTGTAGGATGCCTTCTTGTTCTGTTGATGGTGTCCTTTGCTGTACAAAAACTTTTTACTTTGATGTTGTCCCATGGGTTCATTTTTGCTTTTATTTCCCTTTCTCAAGGAGATGGGTTCAGGAAGAAGTTGCTCATGCTTATATTCAGATGTTTGCCTATGTTTTCTTCTAAGAGTTTTATGGTTTCATGACTTACATTCAGGTCTTTAATCCATTTTGAGTTTAATTTTGTGTATGGGGTTAAAAAATAATCAAGTTTCATTCTCTTCAATGTAGCTGTCCAATTTTGCCAACACCAGCTGTTGAAGAGGCTCTCATTTCCCCATTGTATGTCCATGGCTCCTTTATCATATATTAACTGACCATATATGGTTGGGTTTATATCAGGGCTCTCTAGTCTGTTCTATTGGTCTATGAGTCTGTTCTTGTGCCAGTCCCAAATTGTCTTGATTACTGTGGCTTTGTAGTAGAGCTTGAACTTGGGGAGCATAATGCCTCCAGCTTTATTCTTCCTTCTCAGGATTGCTTTGGCTATTCGAGGTGTTTTGTGGTTTCATATGAATTTTAGGACGATTTTCTCTACTTCGTTGAAGGATGCTGTTGGTATTTTGATAGGAATTGCATTGAATCTATAGATTGCTTTAGGCAGGATGGCCATTTTGACAATATTAATTCTTCCTATCCATGAGCACGGGATGTGTATCCATTTATTGGTATCTTCTTTAATTTCTCTCATGAGTGTCTTGTAGTTTTCAGAGTATAGGTCTTTCACTTCCTTCATCAGGTTTCTTCCTAGGTATTTTATTATTTTTGATGCAATTGTGAATGGAATTGTTTTCCTGATATCTCTCTCTCTCTGCTAGTTCATCATTAGTGTATAGGAATGCAACAGATTTCTGTGTATTAATTTTGTATCCTGCAACTTTGCTGAATTCAGATATTAGATCTAGTAGTTTGGAGTGGATTCTATAGGGTTTTTTATGTACAATATTATGTCATCTGCAAACAGGGGTAGTTTAACTTCTTTCTTGCCAATCTGAATGCCTTTTATTTCTTTGTGTTGTCTGATTGCCATGGCTAGGACCTCCAGTACTATGTTGAATAGAAGTGGGAAGAGTGGGCATCCTTGTCTTGTTCCCTATCTTAAAGGAAAAGCTTTCAGCTTCTTGCTGATAAGTATGATGTTGGCTGTGGGTTTGTCATATATGGCCTTTAATATGTTGAGGTACTTGCCCTCTATACCCATTTTGTTGAGAGTTTTTATCATGAATGGATGTTGAATTTTGTCAAATGCTTTTTCAGCATCTATGGAGATGATCATGTGGTTTTTGTCCTTCTGTTTGTTGATGTGGTGGATGATACTGATGGATTTTCGAATGTTGTACCATCCTTGCATCCCTGGGATGAATTTCACTTGATCATGGTGTATGATCCTCTTGATATGTTTTTTAATTTGGTTTGCTAATATTTTCTTGAGTGTTTTTGCATCTATGTTCATCAGGGATATTGGTCTGTAATTTTCTTTTTTTGTGGTATCTTTGCCTAGTTTTGGTATTAGAGTGATGCTGGCTTCATATAATGAGTTTGGGAGTATTCCCTCCTCTTCTATTTTTTGTAAAACTTTAAGGAGACTGGGTATTAGGTCTTCACAAAATGTTTCATAAAATTCAGCCTTGAAGCCATCTGGTCCAGGATTTTGTTCTTAGGTAGGTTTTTGATTACCAGTTCAATTTTGTTGCTGGTAATTGGTCTGTTCAGATTTTCTCTTTCTTTCTTGGTCAGCCTTGGAAGGTTATATTTTTCTAGGAAGTTGTCCTTTTCTTCTAGGTTATCAGGTTTATTAGCATATAATTTTTCACAGTATGTTCTAATAATTCTTTGTATTTCTGTGATGTCAATAGTGATTTTTCCTTTCTCATTTCTGATTCTGTTTATGTGTGTAGAGTCTCTGTTTTTCTTGATAAGTCTGGCTAGGGGTTTATCTATTTTGTTTATTTTCTTGAAGAACCAGCTCTTGCTTTCATTGATTCTTTCTATTGCTTTATTGTTCTCAATTTTATTTATTTCTTCTCTAATCTTTATTATGTCCTTCTTCTACTGACTTTGGGCCTCATTTGTTGTTCTTTTTCTAGTTTCATTAATTGTGAGTTTAGACTGCTTATATGGGATTGTTCTTCTTTCCTGAGGTAGGCCTGTATTGCAATATACTTTCCTCTTAGCATGGCTTTGGCTGCGTCCCACAGATTTTGCCATGTTGAATTATTGTTGTCATTTGTCTCCATATATTGCTTGATCTCTGTTTTTATTTGGTCATTGATCCATTGGTTATTTAGGAGCATGTTGTGAATCCTCCATGTGTTTGTGGGATTCTTCATTTTCTTTGTGTAATTTATTTCTAGTTTCATAGCTTTGTGATCCTAGAAATTAGTTGATACAATTTCAATATTTTTTAATTTACTGAGGCTCTTTTTATGGCCTAGTATATGATCTATTCTTGAAAATGTTTCCTGTACACTTGAGAAGAATGTGTATTCTGTTGCTTTTGGATGTAGAGTTCTGTAGATGTCTGTTAGGTCCATCTGTTCTAATGTGTTGTTCAGTGCCTCTGTCTCCTTACTTATCTTCTGTCTGGTTGATCTGTCCTTCAGAGTGACTGGAGTGTTAGAGTCTCCTAGAATGAATGCATTGCATTCTATTTCCCCTTTTTATTCTGTTAGTATTTGTTTCACATATGTGGGTGCTCCTGTGTTGAGAGCATAGGTATTTATAATGGTTATAGTCTCTTGTTGGACTGATCCCTTTATCATTACGTAATGTCCTTCTTTGTCTCTTGTGACTTTCTGTGTTTTGAAGTCTATTTTGTCTGATACAAGTACTGTAACTCCTGCCTTTTCTCTCTGTTAGTTGCATGAAAGATCATTTTCCATCCCTTCACTTTTAGTCTGTGTATCTCTTTGGGTTTAAAGTGAGTCTCTTGTAGGCAGTATATAGATGGGCCTTGTTTTTTATCCATTCAGTGACTCTATGTCTTTTGATTTGTGCATTCAGCCATTTACATTTAGAGTGATTATCAATAGGTATGCACTTATTGTCATTGCAGGCTTTAGATTCATGGTTACCAAAGGTTCAAGATTAATTTCCTTACTATCTAAGAGTCTAACTTAACTCACTTAAAATGCTATTACAAACACAATCTAAAGGTTCTTTTCTTTTTCTCCTCCTTTTTATTCCTCCTCTATTCTTTATATATTAGGTATCATATTCTGTATTCTTTGTCTATCCTTTGATTGACTTTGGGGATAGTTCATTTTATTTTGCATTTGCTTAGTAATTAGCTGTTCTACTGTCTTTACTGTGGTTTTATTTCCTCTGGTGACAGCTATTAAACCTTAGGAACACTTCCATCTATTGCAGTTCCTCCAAAATTGACTGTAGAGATGGTTTGTGGGAGGTAAATTCTCTCAGCTTTTGCTTATCTGGAAATTGTTTAATCTCTCCTTCAAATTTAAATGATAATCTTGTTGGATAAAGTAATCTTGGTTCCAGGCCCTTCTGATTCATTGCATTAAATACAACATGCCACTCCTTTCTGGCCTATAAGGTTTCTGCTGAGAAGTCTGATGTTAGCCTGATGGGCTTTCCTTTGTTTGTGATCTTATTTCTCTCTCTGGCTGCTTTTAATAGCCTGTCCTTATCCTTGATCTTTCCCATTTTAATTACTATGTGTCTTGGTGTTGTCTTCCTTGAGTCCCTTGTGTAGGGGGATCTGTGGATCTCCATGACCTGAGAGACTATGTTCTTCCCCATATTGGGGAAGTTTTCAGCAACTACCTCCTCAAAGACACTTTCTGTCCCTTTCTCTCTCTCTTCTTCTTCTGGTATCCCTATAATGCAAATATTGTTCCACTTGGATTGGTCACACGGTTCTCTCAATATTTTTTCATTCTTAGAGATCCTTTTTTCTCTCTGTCCTCAGCTTCTTTGTATTCCTCTTCTGTAGTTTCTATTTCATTTATCATCTCCTCCACTGTTTCCAACCTGCTTTTAATACCCTCCATCGTGCTCTTCAGCGATTAGATCTCTGACCTGAATTCATTCCTGAATTCTTGCATATCTTTCCATACCTCCATTAGCATGTTCATGATTTTTATTTTGAACTCCCTCTCAGGAAGAGTCATAAGGTCCATGTCATGTAAATCTTTCTCTGGAGTTATATTAGTTTTACTCTGGACCAGGTTCCTGTGGCATTTCCTATTTGTGCATTTTGCCCTCTAGTGTCCAGAAGCTCTACTCTGGAGCTGCTCAGCCCCTGAAGCAATGTCAGGGGTCACAGGGGAGCTGTACTGGTACCTGGTGGGAGGAAAGAGCTGTTCCCTGCTTTCCAGCTGCTGTGCTTGTCCACTGCCTTAATCAGTGGGCTGAGTACACAGATATAAGCTTTTTGCTTGCAGGGATTTTTATTTGGATAGCTTTACATCTATAAATTAATTCAGGGGGATTTGACAACAACTTCGAATCTTCCAACCCATGAACATATTATATGTCTGTCTGTTTATTTAGCTTCCTCATTTCTGTCATGAATATCATGTAGTTTTCAGTGTACAGGTCTTATACATTATCTACTAAACTTACCTCTAAATATTTTCTATATTTGATATCATTATATAAAATAGAGGGTTTTCTTCTATTTCTGCTTGTTCATTGTTAGTATAAAGAAATACACTTTTTTACAGTATATGGCTCTTCTATCATGCATGCACTGATTAATTCTAATGGTTGTTTTTTTTTGTAGATTCTGTAAGATTTTTTCCATATTCATGATGAGGTACCTGTAAATAAGGACAGTTTTTTAAAATAATCTGTATACCTTTTATATTTTTTTCCATATTACCCATATAGAACTTCTAGTATAATTCTGAACAGAAGGAGTAAGAACAGACATCTTTGCCTTGTTCCTTATTTTAGGGGAAAATTATTCAACATTTCACCATTAACTATAATGGTTAGCTCTAGACACCCTTGATCAAATAGAAGATGTCCTTTATTCCTAATTGGCCAGGGTTTTTTTTTTTTTATAAGGAATGAATGTTAAATTGTATCAAAGTACTTTCTCTGTATCTATTGAGATAATCATACAGTTTTTCTTTTTTCTTTTTTCCATTCTGCCATGGTGAATCGCACTGATTTTCAAAGATTTCATCAACCTTACATTCCTGTGATAGCCTCACTTGGTCATGATGTATTTGTAAGATAAATTCTAGTTTAAGATAAATTCTAACTGAAATAAGCAGGCGTGAGAGGCAACAAAGGGCCAGGCAGTTTATTTGAATGCAATTCCCAGGTGATGTTCCTTTGTCTGAAACACAGGCAGGGGAAGTCACACCCGGTCAGGGAGTGGGGGGTTATAAGGGGTTATGAGGGGGAGGAGTGGGCAAGCTATCTTAGGGGGCATGGAGAAGTATGATTGGCTAAAGGTGACATGATAGACAACTAGAAACTTTTTTTTCCTTCCAAGAGGAAGGAGGCTGACATCCGGGTCTTAGTTGGCACATCTGAAGGATGGAATTCAGGAAGAGCTGTCCCCTTTCCATATAAGGCACAGACCTTGGGGTCTGGTCTGTTCTCCTTTTATGGCATCTCTCTGTTCTGTTTGCATGTCTTTGTTTTCCTTCCTCCAGCCTAACAGTATTGTTTTTATGTATATTGTTGGATTAAATTTTAAAAAGTTTTGTTAATAAAATTTTCAACTATATAGTTTTCTTTTATTGTAATATTTATGCTTTGTCTTGTAATGTAGCTTACATGAGAATAGAGCTAGCCTCATAGAATGAATTGAGAAAGTATTCCCCTCTTTTTGATTTTCTTGAAGATTTTATATAGAATTGCTAGTATTTCTTCCTTAAGTATTTGGTATAATCACTAGTGAAGCCATTTGGACCTGGATTTTGTATGTGTGTGTGGAAAGGTTTTTAATGTCAAATTTAATTTCTTTAATAAGTATAGGCTTTTATGTTATCTATTTCCTCTTGAATAAACTTTTATAGTTTGTATCTTTCATGAAATTGGTCCTTTTCACTTAAGTTGTCAAATTTCTTGGCTTAAAGCTGCTCTTAATATTCCTTCATTATCTTTTTAATATTTGTAGAATCTTTACTGATGTCACCTCTCACATTCCTGATATTTGTAATTTGTGCTTTCTCTCATTTTTGATCAGTCTGATTTGAGCTTAATCAGTTAGACTGATCAAATAACTAACTTTGATTTCATTTATTTTCTCTATTGTTTCTCTGATTTCAATTTTATTGATTTCTGCTCTGATCTTTATTATTTCCTTCCTTATCTGTACCTTGGATTTCATTTGCTCTTTTTTTACCTAGTTTCTTAATATATAAACTTAGGTCATTAGTTTAAGAACCTTCTTCTTTTCTCTTTTAGGTGTTTAGTGCAATAAATATCCCTCTAAGTAACAGTTTAGCGGCATCCCACACTTTTTAATATGTTGTAGTTTTATTGTTATTCAGTTGGAGATGCTCTCTAATGTTCCCTCACATTTCTTCTTTGCCCCATGGACTATTAAAATATATGGCTAGCAAATAAACATATGAAAAATTGCATATATCCATAAAAGACTTGTATACAAATGTTCATAGCAGTTTTGTTTGTAATAGCAAAAGAATTGGAAATGACCTAAATGTTTATCAACGAGAGAATAGATGAAAATAAAAAAGCACTGTGGTACATTCATACAATGATTTAGTGTTCACTGTGACAAGGAGTGGCCATTGGAACACACAGCATGAACAAGTTTAAAGTAATTATGCTGTGTGAAAGATGAGGCAAAAAAGTATATACTGTGTGGTTCCACTAATATAGAATTCTGGAAAAAGCAAAATACTTTATAGAGGCACCAAGAAGATGAGCAACTACTCAGAAACAATGAGAGAGGACAGGGAGGGCAAGAGGGGAGGGTCCCAGAGGGGCAAGAGGGATCTTCTGGGAGAAAGGGACACACTCATTAACTTCACTGGATGATGGTTTCATAGGTGCATGCATGTGTCAAAACCTATCAAATTTTACACATTAAGGATGTATATTTTATTACCTGTGAATTAAACTGTAATACAGCTCTTAAAGAAAAAGTGCAAAGCTGGAATGGGAACAGCAGCTCATCACCACTCAGGGCGCTTTGCACAGCCTGGTGGCTTGGCCGTCTTGTCAGGTTGCCTCTCCCTCTACTCCGAAGGCTCCGCAGTCCTTTAGACCCATTTCTATGTCTACTTGCTCTTGTCCTCTCTCTGTTTCACTTCCCTGTGTGTGTGGTGGTGGTGGGGGGGTATTAAACTCTGCAAGAGAAGATGACAATTGATGGTCATGAAGGAGCCCGGCTACCTTAGAGGCCATGGGGTCTCTTTCATCCAATGTTTGTGATCACCCTTGTCTGAGTTGTGTGCCCAGTGTCCTGCTCAGTCTGCTGTGGTCAGGGGCTCAGGCTCCTTGACCAAGAGCAAAGGAGCCCATGTGATGGAAGTGTCTTTGGCTGCTCCCTGAGGAGGGAGTGCAGTTGACGGGGTTTCTCAGACTCATTTTCTCCTCCGTGGCACGAGTGAGATCACATCTCCCTGTGCACATGGGCCTCCAGACACTCAGGCAGCTCTCCTACACACCAGGGTCCTGAAAGGGGTTCAGCAACCCCTTGCAGCCCTTCACAGAGGTGGGAGCTCCAGAGGCAGAGCGCTCCTCGGTTCTGCTGCTGGGGGAGATCGGCAGGCACATTGATCACATTGCTGAGCCATCTCCAAACCACCAATGGTTCTCTGGCACAATGCACAACATAGACAGAAAACATTACCATATTCTCCCTGTGGTCAACTCTTGGACTGCAGAAAAGGTTAAAAGTGTAATATATCTGCAGATCATAAGTCTCATAAAATGTGTGACAATGCAGGGGGAAGAGGAATCGTTATAAAAGTCAGATTATGTTGTACTGCCTCCAAAGGTCTCATGCCATAGAAAAAGTTCATGCTTGGAAAGAAGTAAGCAGGCAGAGGCTCTCCTGGTGAAACACAGACCTCTTCATATTAGCTGTTTTCTCCAAGGTCCAGGAACAACATAGCCCTAGTGCATGAGTTTGGTTTAGTTCTTTGAGCTGCCACTTCTGCCAAGAAATTCCTCACTGCTTCTTTGTCCTGCTTCTTGTTCTACTGGTCATTTCCACATAAAGAATTGAGAGCCCATCACTGAGCAGAAGGGACGAGTGGAAGCTCAGGTGTTTATTATTGTTAGACTCACTCATGTCCTTCTAAAACATGGGGAACATGTAGAAAAAGAGACACAGGAGATGAATATTCTAGCCCAAGAAAATTCTCCAACACCAGGCAGTGGACCTGCAGCTTTGCAGTAACGTGCTTATTGTTTCTCTTTTATCATCCCCTTTTCTCATTTCAAAGAGTTTCTTTTTCAGTGACTTTCACAGAGCCAGTAAGGTAACAGACAGTGGACACTGCAAAGTGAGGGGCAAAAGATGAAGCTGGAAAATGGGAACAAATGTAAATCAAGTAATCACATGGCCTGACAACAAAGAGTTGGCTTGCTTGTGCTCTGACTAGGTAGCCATCTTAGTGCATTAGGGCTTAGTCCTTTAGGGCTGCTATAACAAAATACCATGAACTGGGTAGCTTATAAAAAACATAAAATTGAAAAAGATGGTGGTGTGAGAGGTGAGACACAGGCTTCCTCCCTAAAACCTCATATAAAATGAAAATATAATTAATATAATTAACCCTGAGAGAGCACCAGGAAAGAGGACTGCACTAGATTGCATACACCTGGAGAAAAGAGCAGACTTCATGGAACAGGGTAATGTACCAGAGCCATGGCCCAGCAGGACCTGGCCCCTCCCCCACCCCAGCTCACTGGTGGGAGGAAGAGAAATGGAGAAGGGAGGGAGTGGAGACCTGGGACTGCTGAATACCTACCTCCGGAGATCTGCTCTGGGAGCACAAACCTACATTTAATCATGCTTTCATCATACTCTTGTGATTATGGGGTAGGAAAGCTGGAACAGTCAGAGTTCCTGGGGAGACTGAGATTCCAGCTACTTGTGGAAAACAGGGATCCATATCTGGCTGTTCTGAGACAAAAGATTATACCTGTGTGCTTGGCCCACTGGCTCAGGCAGTGGAGGCAGGCATAGCAGCTGGGAAGCAGGAAACAGCTCTTTCCTTCCACCAGGCACCAATACAGCTCACCTGTGACCCCTGATATTGCTTCAGGGGCTGAGCAGCTACAGAGAGTAGAGCTTCTGGACACTAGATGGTGCCATATACAAATATGAAATGCCAAAGGAACCAGGTCCAGAGTAAAATTATTAATACAACTCCTGAGAAGATTTAAATGACATGGACCTCGTAACTCTTCCTGAAAGGGAGTTCAAAATGAAAATCATTAACATGCTACTGGACGTACAGAAAGATATTCACGAACTCAGGAATGAATTCCAGTCAGAGATCCAATGGTTGAAGAGCACAATGGAGGGTATTAAAAGCAGGTTGGGGAGTATAAGAACAAAAGAAAAACTGAAGGAACAAGACAGCAACAGAATCACAGAACCCAAGAATGGACTAACAGTTACCAAAGGGAAAGAGACTGGGGAGAATGGGAGGGTAGGGAGGGATAAGGGTGGGGAAGAGGAAGGGGGGTATTATGATTAGCATGTATAATGTGGGGGATGGGGGAAAGGGGAGGGCTGTGCAACACAGAGAAGACAAGTAGTGATTCTACAACATCTTACTATGCTGATGGATAGTGACTGTGATGGGGTTTGTAGGGGGGACTTGGGGTAGGGGAGAGCCTAGTAAACATAATGTTCTTCATGTAATTGTAGATTAATGATAACAAAATAAAAATAAATAAAAATAAATAAATGAATAAATGAATGAATGAATGAATGAATAAATAAATAAATAAGTAAGTAAGTAAATAAATGAATGAAAGCAGGTTGGATATGGTGGAGGAGATGATAAATGAAATAGAAACCAGAGAAGAGGAATACAAAGAAGCTGAGGCACAGAGAGAAAAATGTATCTCTAAGAATGAAAAAATACTGAGAGAATTGTGTGAACAATCCAAATGGAAAAACATTCACATCACAGGTATTTCAGAAGAAAAAGAAGAGAAAGAAAGGGATAGAAAGTGTATTTGAGGAGGTAATTGCTGAAAACTTCCCCAATATGGGGAAGGACATAGTCTCTAGGCCATGGAGATCCACAGATCTCCCAACACAAGGGACCCAAGGAAGACAACATCAAGACATATAGTAATTAAAATAGCAAAGATCAAGAATAAGGACAGAGTATTAAAAGAAGCCAGAAAGAGAAGTAAGATCACATACCAAGAAAAGCACATCAGTCAAACATCAGACTTCTCAGCAGAAACCTTACAGACCAGAAGGGAGTGGCATGATGTATTTAATGCAATGAAACAGAAGGGTCTGGAACCAAGATTACTTTATCCAACAAGATTATCATTTAAATTTGAAGGAGAGATTAAACAATTTCCAGATAAGCAAAAGCTGAGAGAATTTACCTCCCACAAACCATCTCTACAGTCAATTTTGGAGGAACTGCTATAGATAGAAGTATTCCTAAGGTTTAATAGCTGTCACCAGAGGAAATAAAACCACAGTAAAGACAGTAGAACAGCTAATTACTAAGCAAATGCAAAATAAAATGAACTATCCCCAAAGTCAATCAAAGGATAGACAAAGAATACAGAATATGATACCTAATATATAAAGAATGGAGGAGGAATAAAAAGGAGGAGAAAAAGAAAAGAACCTTTAGATTGTGTTTGTAATAGCATTTTAAGTGAGTTAAGTTAGACTCTTAGATAGTAAGGAAATTAATCTTGAACCTTTGGTAACCATGAATCTAAAGCCTGCAATGGCAATAAGTGCATACCTATTGATAATCACTCTAAGTGTAAATGGCTGAATGCACAAATCAAAAGACATAGAGTCACTGAATGGATTAAAAAACAAGACCCATCTATATACTGCCTACAAGAGACTCACTTTAAACCCAGAGAGATACACAGACTAAAAGTGAAGGGATGGAAAATGATCTTTTATGCAACTAACAGAGAGAAAAAAGCAGGAGTTGCAGTACTTGTATCAGACAAAATAGACTTCAAAACAAAGAGAGTCACAAGAGACAAAGAAGGACATTACCTAATGATAAAGGGGTCAATCCAACAAGAAGATACAAACACTATAAATATATATACTCCCAACAAAGGAGCACCTACATATGTAGAACAATTACTAACTGAATTAAAAGGGAAAATAGAATGCAATGCAGTCATTCTAGGAGACTTCAATACTCCACTCACTGTGAAGGACAGATCAATGAGACAGAAGTTAACTAAGGAGACAGAGGCACTGAACAACACATTAGAACAGATGGACCTAACAAACATCGACAGAACTCTACACCCAAATGCAGCAGAATACACATTCTTCTCAAGTGCATATGGAACATTTTCAAGAATAAATCATATACTAGGCCACAAAAAGAGCCTCAGTAAATTCAAAAGATTGAAATTGTATCAACCAGTTGCTCAGACCACAAAGGTATGACACTAGAAATAAATTACCCAAAGAAAATGAAAAATTCCACAAACACATGGGTGCTTCACAACATGCTCCTAAATAATGAATGGATCAATGACCAAATAAAAACAGAGGTCAAGCAATATATGGAGAAAAATGACAACAATAATTCAACACCACAAAATCTGTGGGACACAGCCAAGGCTGTGCCAAGAGGAAAGTTTATTGCAATACAGGCCTACCTCAGGAAAGAAGAACAATCCCATATAAGCAGTCTAAACTTACATTAATGAAACTAGAAAAAGAAGAACAAATAAGGCCCAAAGTCAGTAGAAGGAGGGACATAATAAAGATTAGAGCAAAAATAAATAATATCAAGAAGAATAAAACAATAGAAAGGATCAATGAAAGCAAGAGCTAGTTCTTTGAGAAAATAAACAAAATAGGTAAACCCCTAGCCAGACTTACCAAGAAAAAAAGAGAGTATACACACATAAACAGAATCAGCAATAAGAAAGGAAAAATCACTACAGTTATCACAGAAATACAAAGAATTATTAGAGAGTACTATGAAAAAATTATATGTTGACAAACAGAATAACCTAGAAGAAATGGACAACTTTCTAGAAAAATAGAACCTTCCAAGGCTGACCAAGGAAGAAAGAGAAAATCTGAAAAGACCAATTACCAGCAATGAAATTGAACTGGTAATCAAAAACTTACCTAAGAACAAAACCCCTGGATCAGATGGCTTCACTGCTGTATTTATGAAACATTCAGTGAAGACCTAATTCCCATCCTCCTTAAAGTTTTCCAAAGAGTAGAAGAGGCATACTTCCAAACTCATTCTATGAGGCCAGCATCACTCTAATACCAAAACCAGGCAAAGACACCACAAAAAAAAGAAAATTACAGACCAGTATCACTGATAAACATAGATGAAAAAATAGTCAACAAAATATTGGCAAACCGAATTCAGAAATACATAAAAAAGATCATCCATCATGATCAAGTGGGATTCATCCCAGGGATTCAAGATGGTTCAACATTCGAAAATACATCAACATTATCCACCACATCAACAAAAAGAAGGACAAAAACCACATGATCATCTCCACAGATGCTGGAAAAGCATTTGACAAAATTCAACATCCATTTATGATAATAACTCTCAACAAAATGGTTATAAAGGGCAAGTACCTCAACATATTAAAGGCCATATATGACAAACCCACAGCCAACATCATACTTATCAGCAAGAAGCTGAAAGCTTTTCCTTTAAGATAGGGAACAAGACAAGGATGCCCACTCTTCCCACTTCTATTCAACATAGTACTGGAGGTCCTAGGTACAGCAATCAGACAACACAAAGAAATAAAGGCATCCAGATTGGCAAGGAAAAGCTAAACTGCCTCTGTTTGCAAATGACATGATACTATACATAAAAAACCCCAAAGAATCCACTCCAAAACTACTAGATCTAATATCTGAATTCAGCAAAGTTGCAGGATACAAAATTAATACACAGAAATCTGTTGCATTCCTATACACTAATGATGAACTAGCAGAGAGAGAGATATCAGGATAACAATTCCATTCACAATTGCATCAAAAATAATAAAATACCTAGGAAGAAACCTAACGAAGGAAGTGAAAGACCTATACTCTGAAAACTACAAGACACTCATGAGAGAAATTAAAGAAGATACCAATAAATGGATACACATCCCGTGCTCATGGATAGGAAGAATTAATATTGTCAAAATGGCCATCCTGCCTAAAGCAATCTATAGATTCAATGCAATTCCTATCAAAATACCAACAGCATCCTTCAACGAAGTAGAGAAAATCGTCCTAAAATTCATATGGAACCACAAAAGACCTCAAATAGCCAAAGCAATCCTGAGAAGGAAGAATAAAGCTGGGGGCATTATGCTCCCCAAGTTCAAGCTCTACTACAAAGCCACAGTAATCAAGACAATTTGGGACTGGCACAAGAACAGACTCATAGACCAATGGAACAGACTGGAGAGCCCTGATATAAACCCAAGCATATATGGTCAATTAATATATGATAAAGGAGCCATGGATATACAATGGGGAAATGACAGACTCTTCAACAGCTGGTGTTGGCAAAACTGACAGCTACATGCAAGAGAATGAAACTGGATTATTGTTTAGCCCCATACACAAAAGTAAATTTGAAAAGGATCAAAGACTTGAATGTAAGTCATGAAACCATAAAACTCTTAGAAGAAAACATAGGCAAACATCTGAATATAAGCATATAAGCATGAGCAACTTCTTCCTGAACCTATCTCCTCGAGAAAGGGAAATAAAAGCAAAAATGAACCCATGGGACAACATCAAACTAAAAAGTTTTTGTACAGCAAAGGACACCATCAACAGAACAAGAAGGCATCCTACAGTATTGGAGAATATATTTGTAAATGACATATCCAACAAGGGGTTAACATCCAAAATATGTAAAGGATTTATACACCTCAACACCCAAAAAGCAAATAACCCGATTAAAAAATGGGCAGAGAACATGAAGAGACAGCTCTTCAAAGAAGAAATTCAGATGGCCAACAGACACATGAAAAGATGCTCCTCATCACTAAGTATCAGGGATATGTAAATTAAAACCACAATGAGATATCACCTCACACCAGTAAGGATGGCCAGCATTGAAAAGAGTAAGAACAACAAATGCTGGCTACGATGCAGAGAAAGGGGAACCCTCCTACACTGCTGGTGAGCTGGTTCAACCATTGTGGAGAGCACTATGGAGGTTCCTCAAAAAACTAAAAATAGAAATACCATTTGACCCGGGAATCCCACTCCTTGGAATTTATCCAAAGAATACAACTTCTCACATTCAAAAAGACATGTGCATCCCTATATTTATCACAGCACTTTTTACAATAGCCAAGATATGGAAGCAACCTAAGTGCCTGTCAGTAGAAGAATGGATAAAGAGGATGTTGTATACATACACAATGGAATACTATTTAGCCATAAGAAAGCAACAAATTCTACCATTTGCAACAACATGGATGGAGCTGGAGGACATTATGCTCAGTGAAATAAGCAGGTGGAGAAAGACAAATGCCAAATGTTTTCCCTCATTTGTGGAGTATAACAATGAAACAAAACTGAAGGAACAAAATAGCAGCAAACTCAGAGACTCCAAGAATGAACTAGTGGTTACCAAAGGGGAGGGGTATGGGAGGGCAGAAGGGGAGGGAGAGGGGACTGAGGGGTATTATGTTTAGTACACATTGTGTGGGGTATCATGGGGAGGACAGTGTAGCACAGAGAAGGCATATAGTGGATCTGTGGCATCTTGCTGCACTGATGGACGGTTGTTGCATTGGGGTATGGGGAGGATTTGATAATATGGGTAAATGTAGTAACCACATTGTTTTTTCATGTGAAACCTTTATAAGAGTGTGTATCAATCATACCTTAATAAAAATAATAGTAATATAAAAACAAAACAATAAAAAACACAGAAAATTATTTCTCACAGTTCTGGAATGTGGAAGTGTGAGATCAGGGTGCCAGCAGTTTCGACTGGGGCTCTCTTCCAGGTCGCAGACTTCTTGTGTCCTCATGTAGCCTAAGGGAAGGGAGCTCTCTTGAGCCTTTTACTAGAGCAGTGACCCCATTCATGAGGGCTCCACTGTGTGTCCTCATCACTTTCCAAGGGCCCCACCTTGTTGACCTTAGATTTTCAACATATGAATTTGGGAGGTAACACAAATATTCAGACCGTAACAGTAGCAATTACCAAAAATTAAGGTATGTCATTGCATATACAGACACACGCATAAACACACTACCTGCACATGGGACAGAAAAAATGGCAAAATGGAAAGAATTTAGAATCATCTAACAGTAGCTATGCCTAGCGTTGCCACTTACCAATTCTGTGCAAGTCATTTCAAACTCCAATTGCTATTTCCTCATCAGCAAATGGAGATAACAATAGCAGCTGACCTCAGTTGACAAGGGTATTGTAAGTATGACCTTATGTAGAAAAGGTAGTTACTGTATGCCATCATGTTTTTTCACTAATACAATTCTTTATATAATAGGAAAGGGTTGTTAACGAAGGAGAAGTTTCCCTTATTCATCCATTCAATAACTAGTTACTGAGTGCCTTCTATGTGCCCGTCATCCTTACTTCCCCTTTACAATTATCCTTTTAGTCTTCTAGATTCCAGGGTGATTTCCTTTATAAATGTGGTTTTTATTGCTTCTACCTTTTCTACATAACTTCTATATAACAAAGAGATAGGTATACATCACACACACACAGAAAAATAGATCATGCCAATGTTATTGAGAAAGGTGAAATCAGCCACAATAAAAATAAACATTTTATAAGAAAAGCAATGACTTTCCCAGAAAAATGCTATGTTAAAGGAAAGAACAGATAGTTTTTCCTGAGACTTCATAATCTGTGCTCTAAATAGGAAAAATATAGTTCTAACCTTTATCATCATTATTTTATCAGAGCTTTAAGGCATTGTAATCCATCATCTCGTGTAAATTTCTTCCCAATCATCCACATTCTGAAATACATTATAAATTAAGAATCTCGATCATCCAAATATGTTATCACACTACTCATGTCAATTTTCTCCATCATTAGACTGTCTATTATGCTAAGTTATTACCTAAGTTCAAACAGACAACAATATGCCCAAACCAGAACTTACGCTGAGGAAGGAGCTTTACTTTATTTCAATAGCTTCAAAGACTGTGGTTGACTTGCTGAAAGGGCTTCCTGAATAAACAGGAGAAAAGTTCCCTCCAAAAGTGCAGGATGACTTAAGCTCATATTTTCCCTCCTGTATAAGTTAGAGTTTGAATAAATTGACAAATTAATTTTAATTCAAAACAAAATAATCACTGCTTTAGCTTGATATATTCATTAGATGATTCCAAGTAAAATTTTTGTATAAAATACTATAAAAATTTTGTAGCTTTAAAATGTCTGGAGAATGTCTTTCCTTTTAAAGTGCTTTGTAGCACCTATTGCTTATATTTTTACAGTGTCTTTTCTTTGCATATTAGAAAAATGGTAAAAGGATAGAATAATTTAAATGGAATTTTCCAAGGCAGATCTATAAAGCACATAAAGTCAGATTTTTCAGGCCTTGAGGGATGGCATTAGTTGTTATAAGCCTGCCTTACAGAGTTGTTCTACTCTCTCCTTCTTGGCCAAGAGCACAGGGATGCACTGATCCACCTGTCCTCCCGTGTCTCTCCTGCCTTCCATTCCCTTCCCACTGCTACTGCAACTCTACTCTCCCCAGGATGCACTCACACCACACAGAGGAGCAGCGTACCCGGAAGCCGTGAGTCTGATAGCTAGGACAAATGGGTAGTTCTGCACTTCAGCTGAGCTTCAGCTGGGTTTGAATGGAAGCTTCACCAATGGTGCTGAAAAGGTTTTGCATCTCCAGCACCCAGGATGTCCTTTGAATACCTCCAAGAATAACAGGAAGGACTGGGCTAATTAAGCACCTGCTTGCATGGAACAAGAAAAAGGGCTCCTGTCAACAGCACTGTCGTGGGACAGTTACAGGAAGAAGGCCAGTCCCCCCATAATGAACTCAGCTCCTCCTGTTCCTGCACACTCGCTCAGTTCCGCACACACTGTGATCCGTCCGGCACTGACCCATCCCATAATCAGTCTCTGGAAACTCGTGTCCCCCCACAGTATAATGCTACTGTGTTTCCACTTTTCTAAAATGAGCAGCAGAGTCATGCCCCTGAACTCATATCATGCTTTTTCCATTGTGATAAAAACCAATGTTCTTCTCAATTGTGCATAAAGCAGTCATCACTGTGTCCTAATTTTATACAGTAACAAACTACAAAGAAAGGAAAAAGAAGGATGGGTATAGATACACCAGCTGAGCAGAACCAGTTGCTTGTTACAAGGATGAGCTCTGGGGGAGGGAGGAGGAGAAAAAGGAAGGCTTGTACAGCATTTAGCTAAGTTTGAATTCTTTGCTATTTGTTGACATAAATGACCCTGAAAAAGAAGTCTCAATATTTTGATTCTGGGATATATCAGTTCTATGAATGCTTTTAAGATGACTTTTCATGGTTTTAGTGAGCAGAATTTTTTAATGGGTAGTTAAATTACAGAAGTGTTAAAAAATCGTTGAATTGAAATCCAGTTCTTCCTCATTAAGTCATTAGGGATAATATTCTATATGCTTTACACCCCAGAATGTGTTCATAGTTTGAAATTTGAACCTATCACTTTAAAAATGGCAAAAGAAAGTTTATGCCAGCAGAACTGATCCAAGACATCAGCGCAGACTGCTTCCTCTCTACCTCATCTGTCTTTATCTTGAGCTGATTCTCCTCTGAATTAGATCACCCTGACCTAACCTCCCATTATCTACCAAGGCATGGGAAGAAATAATTTTCTGTGATGATGAATATGATTTGGTTTTTATAATAAGCCCGGAGAAAGCTGACTCTGTTTTGTGTTCAAAAGTTATAAATCTTTGGTAAAACCTCAAAACACCTTGAATTATGAATCTTTTTCTCAAGATTAATTGTGATGGAACATTATTAAAATGCTTCATTTGGAGCATGCTTCGCACCTTGTATTTTTCTTTTAAACTGTATCAGAAGTTATCCCAGCAACCTAAGCATGGCTTTGATCTAGAGGACAAAATTGCTCACAGTAGCTGGAAATGCAGGTAATTGGTGCCCACCTTATGGCTCAGGAGACCACACAAATCTATGGACAGTCCTCCAGTTACAAAGACAGAACTGAGTCATGATTGTTTCTCTGAAAGATATGTTTTATCTGAAATCTTCACAATACCATTACACTGGATTTATAATCAACATCTTCTATAAAATAACAGCAAAAAAAAAAAAATCTTGGAAGCACAGACTATTAGTTTTTTCCTAATACATATTCCTTCCTTCTTCCTTTCTATGGAAACAGTGCCCTGCATCACTGGGTGTGGCAATTTGCCCAGCTATGTAACTCTCATAGTATCTTTTGTAGATTGGAGTAGAAATCACTGTGTGGTTTCTTAGAAAGGGGGTTAGCTCAAGTGAGAGAAAGATGGGAAAGCTGTAACTACTGATTAGCATGCATAATGGGGGCAGGGAGAAAGGGGAGGGTTGTACAGAACAGAGAGGACAAGTGGTGATTCTGTGGCATTCTGCTATGCTGATGGATGGTGACTGTAGGGGGGTTTGTGGGGGGACCTGGTATGGGGAGAGCCTAGTAGACACAATATTCTTCATGTAAGTGTAGATTAATGATAACAAAAAAAAAAGAAAGAAAAGGGGGATTACTCCCTGATAGGATAAAACTAACTAAATCAATGATTAATGCATGCTTTAAATATCCTTAATTTTGATCACTTAAAGGGTGTCAGATGATCGGCTATGGAGGTACATTTTTCTGATAATATTCCTTTCTCTTAAAAAAAAAAAGCAGTCCCTGTGTGGTGACCTCCAATGAGTTCTACACAATGGTATAAAGGGCAAATCAAAGTGTGGGCAAAGGGTCTGTTTGTGTTTATACAGAGGATCAAAGCCTAATTTGGCTACCCAGAAAATTAACTAAGATACAATATGAAGAAGAACTTCCAACATCAGCACTCTCTGGAGGAGACATACCAGAAGATGATCATCAAAAAACTTCAACAAAGATCCAGGCGATGCTGCAGTTGTAGCTGCATTCATCCCACCAGTTCCTGGACTTGCCATGGGAATGAAGAAGGAGATATCTAAGCTGGCCTGTGCATACAGTAAAACAACAGATTTGACTGGATCTATACTGTTGGAACTCAACCAAGAATTAGGAGAAGTACAAGTTGTAGCGCTCCAAAATCTTACAACTACAGACTATCTACTGTTAAAAGAACATATGGGATGTGAACAGTTCCCAGGAATGGGTTGTTTTAATTTGTCTTATTTCTCTCAGACTGTTCAAGTACAGTTGGACAATATCCATCATATCATAGATAAATTTTCACAAATGCCTAGGATGCCTAAACGGTTTTCTTGGTTTCACTGGAGATGGCTGGTAATTATAGATCTGCTTTGGTTATGTAACTGTATTCCTATTATGTTAATGTGTGTGCACAATTTAATTAGTATTTTAAAACCTATACATGCTTAAGTTACTCTACAAGAAGATATGTCAAAGAAATAATCAATCTTCCCATGTTTTCTTCCATCTGCTACCTCTATAGCTTTTCTTCTTCCTTCCTAACTACAACCCTTAAATAGAATTCGTGCCTCATATCGAATTTACCAAGTATCATAATTCTTCCAAGTGGTAAAGATACCTCAAGGCAAATGCTGAGAATAGAAGGCACAGGGCATAAATCTGCAAAAAAGTAAAAAGCTAACCTCTTCAAACAATATGGCTTCTCTCTCACTTACCAACTTTACATCTCCCTGTATGGCCCCGGAAGATGACTGGTTAGCCAGAGATGGGTAAGATTCCTCAAGGGAGGAACAACCTAAGACAGGCCCAGTCGCAGGGGGGCCATCAGGTGAGAAATTGGCAATCAACAGTGGTGAGGCTTAGAACCTCACCCTCCCCTGTTTTGAGAGAAATCTCCTGCATCCGTGGATGTTTTATTGCCCTTGTCTAGCTTGGATTAACACTTAGTCTACAGGCACACACCTGATCATCTACATTTGCTCTCTTACAACACTAAACTATGTTTTCTACCTTTATCTTGCATTTACCTACCACTTCAGCATTTCATTAAAAATAATAATAATAATAATAATAAGGGAGAAATGAGGGATTCACATATAAATCAAGTATAAAAATCAAACGAATATTCATATTTGACCTGATTGTTTATAGTTCATAATGCGAGCATGAGGTTACCCTGGAGATGGAAGCTATTTACTAAGGGTAGTGGAGGAGAAAGATAGAAGGAGACTGGGTCCTCAAGTGAAGATAGAGTCACCATACTAATCTTCAATAGCCAACTCTCTGACTTCTCTTTCAGGAAAAAAAATGTATTTAAATAAGACCTCTCTGTCTTATTTAAGTTACTGTTACTTTGGATCTTTCTCTTCTTTTTTTTTGAGAGGGCATCTCTCATATTTATTGATCAAATGGTTGTTAACAACAATAAAATTCTGTATAGGGGGGTCAACGCTCAATGTACAATCATTAATCCACCCTGAGCCTAATTCTCGTCAGTCTCCAATCTTCTGAAGCATAGCAAACAAGTTCTTACATGGTGAACAAATTCTTACATAGAGAATAAGTACTTACATGGTGAACAGTACAAGGGCAGTCATCACAGAAACTTTCGGTTTTGATCTTCCTTCTTTAAATATGCCTGGATTGCTATATACTTTCCTCTTTCCTCTTAAGACTGCTTTTGCTGTATCCCACATTAGTTGGTGCTTTGTGTTGTTGTTGTCATTTGTTTCCATATATTGCTGGATCTCCATTTTAATTTGGTCATTGATCCATTGATTATTTAGGAGCGTGTTGTTAAGCCTCCATCTGTTTGTGAGCCTTTTTGCTTTCTTTGTACAGTTTATTTCTAGTTTTATGCCTTTGTGGTATGAAAAGTTGGTTGGTAGGATTTCAGTCTTTTGGAATTTACTGAGGCTCTTTTTGTGGCCTAGTATGTGGTCTATTCTGGAGAATGTTCCATGTGCACTTGAGAGGAATATGTATCCTGTTGCTTTTGGATGTAGAGTTCTGTAGATGTCTATTAGGTCCATCTGTTCTAGTGTGTTGTTCAGTGCCTCTGTGTCCTTACTTATTATCTGTCTGGTGGATCTGTCCTTTGGAGTGAGTGGTGTCTTGAAGTCTCCCAGAATGAATGCACTGCATTCTATTTCCTCCTTTAGTTCTGTTAGTATTTGTTTCAGATATGTTGGTGCTCCTGTATTGGGTGCATATATATTTATAATGGTCATATCCTCTTGTTGGACTGAGCCCTTTATCATTATGTAATGTCCTTCTTTATCTTTTGTTACTTTCTTTATTTTGAAGTCTGTTTTGTCTGATACTAGTATTGCAACACCTGCTTTTTTCTCTCCGTTGGTTGCATGAAATATCTTTTTTCATCCCTTGAATTTAAGTCTGTGCATGTCTTTGGGTTTGAGGTGAGTCCCTTGTAAGCAGCATATGGATGGATCTTGCTTTTTTATCCATTCTATTACTCTGTTTATTTTGATTGGTGCATTCAGTCCATTTACATTTAGGGTGATTATTGAAAGGTATGTACTTATTGCCATTGCAGGCTTTAAGTTTGTGGTTACCAAAGGTCCAGGGTTAGCTTCGTTACTATCTTACTGTCTAACTTAGCTCACTTGTTGAGCTATTATAAATGCGGTCTGATGATTCTTTATTTCTCTCCCTTCTTATTCCTCCTCCTCCCTTCTTCATATGTTGGGTGTTTTTTTCTGTGCTCTTTTTAGGAGTGCTCCCATCTAGAGCAATCCCTATAAGATGCCCTGTAGAGGTGGTTTTTGGGAAGCAAATTCCCTCAACTTTTGCTTGTCTGGGAATTGTTTAATCCCTCCTTCATATTTAAATGATAATTGTGCTGGATACAGTAATCTTGGTTCGAGGCCCTTCTGTTTCATTGCATTAAATATATCATGCCATTCTCTTCTGGCCTGTAGGGTTTCTGTTGAGAAGTCTGATGATAGCCTGATAGGTTTTCCTTTGTAGGTGACCTTTTTCTCCTCTCTGGCTGACTTTAATACTTTGTCCTTGTCTTTGATCTTTGCCATTTTAATTATTATGTGTCTTGGTGTTGCCCTCCGTGGATCCCTTGTCATGGGAGTTCTGTGTACCTCTGTGGTCTGAGAGGCCAGCCATTTCCTCCCCTAATTTGGGGAAGTTTTCAGCAATTATTTCTTCAAAGACACTTTCTATCCCTTTTTCTCTCTCTTCTTCTTCTGGTACCCCTCTAATGCAGATATTGTTCTGTTTCGATTGGTCTCTCAGCTCTCTTAGAATTCTTTCATTCCTGGAGATCCTTTTATCTCTCTCTGCATCAGCTTCTCTGCATTCCTGTTCTCTGTTTTCTAGTTCATTAATGGTCTCTTGCATCTCATCCATTCTGTTTTGAAGTCCTTCCATAGCTTGTTTTATTTCTGTATTCTTCTTCCTTAGTTCTTGCATATTTCTCTGCAAGTCCATCAGCATGGTTATGACTTTTGTTTTGAATTCTTTTTCAGAAAGACTGGTTAAATCTATCTCCCCAGTTTCCTTCTCAGGGGAAAATGTTGCAGATGCCGAAGCTGTCTGGGTTCGTCTTGTCTGGATCAAATTTTTTTGCCTTTTCATGCTGATATGTGCTATTGACTGTCAGCTGGGAGAGCCAAACTTTCTACTTGCTACTGGCCTTTCTTTACTGGGACAACTGCGACCCCTAGTGGCTTGCGTTGGGCAATTGCGTGTAGACTGGGTCTTTGTGTCTTGCCCGGCTGGTATGGAGGAAGCTCCCTTGCTGAGGGCATGGCCAGTCTCAGGCTACTTCTCTGCTATGGCTGCACCCTGGAGGGGTAATGGATGGGGGGCTGTTTGGCTGTTTACCTCCATGAGGAGTCTCAGAGCTGTTGCCCAGGGGGTTTCCCTGGAATTTCCAGCTGCTGGACTGTGACCTGGGTTGTTTCCATACAGCTGTTGTGTCCCTGTCCCTTTAAGACTTTCAAAAAGCACTCGCTTTTGTCACAGGGGCATCAGCTTCAGGACCTGCTTAGAGGTCTTGCTGCCCTGTTTCCCTAGTTTTCAGCCCTCCATGCATGCACTGTGTCTGCGCTCTGGTGCGGATGGCTAGCGCTGGGTGTTTAGCAGTCCTGGGCTCCCTCTCCCTCCCCGCTCTGACACCTCTCCTCCTGCCGGGAGCTGGGGTGAGGGGCACTCGGGTCCCACCAGGCCGGGGCTTGTATCTTACCCCTTTACCCAGGCGCTGGGCTCTCGCACTTGTGGGTGTAGTCTGGCTGTTGTCCTGTGTCTTCTGGTCGCTCTTTTAGGATTAGTTGTATTTGTTGTGTTTTCAACAATATATATGTTTTTGGGAGGAGATTCCCACTGTCCTACTCATGCTGCCATCTTGGCTCCTGTTTCTTTCTTTTTTAGCAGCCTAACCTCATCTTGTCTCCCTATTCCCTTGTCACTTGATTGGGATATTAAATTAAATGATTAAAACTATTAACTTAGATGATTCCAACTATGGGAAAATAGGATCTTGAAGTTACTAAGCATGATCAGTTTAATAAAGAAGAATCTCTGGAGTGCAAAAGAGGCAGAGTAAGCAATCATTTACTAAGTACTGGGAACCCAATATAAAAATAAATCGTAGACATTGGCCCTCAGAAGGTGAAAATCATATACACTATGTGATCAAAACACAGAAAAAACAAGCAGAAAAAACATGCAAAGGAATAATGTCTGTGTATGTGTGCATATAATCAGTGGAGCAGAGTGAAATAAGAAAAATGTTGTGGTAGCCATAAAGTATAGAAATGTTTACCAATAAGAAAAAATCCATCTGTAATGGGAATTTGATACTTGTGGCATTGTAGGATGGATTCCATATTTCTATGGTAGAGGAAGACAACTTTATCTGGGACATAAAACACACTGGAATGAATTAGGTTCTGGGACCTAGAGAACCAGGCTTTTGGCTAAGCTTTCAAGGACCAGGCTCAGACTTCCCTGTAGAAATGGCCTGATGAGGCATTTGCTGAGCTGCCAAGGCCACCACAGAGCAACTGTGCCACTTGACTTGAAGGCCCTGCCAGGGCTCCAATTTCCAGCAAAAGCTGACCTCAGCTGGGCCACTTGGTCCACAACAAATCCTATTTACTCATGGCATGCTGCTCATGTTTGTCATTTATCTTCCTGCAAGGAAGCCTGGAAATTTGAGTGTGGACTTCTACATTGGGAGGTAGGACTCATAACAAAGGAATTTCCCCAAATACAATGAAAGACTTATCAAAAATATGATGGAATGTTCTGAATAGGATAAGTGTGTGCCACACAAATACTAAAGATGAAAAATTCAGGAAGTTCTGATTGTTAAAACTGGGACAATGTTTAGAATTCAGACACCTGGTAAATTCCAGTTTCCAACCCAAACTAGGACTGCCCTTGTGACTGAGGTAAGAAAGGCCGAACATCCATGACTGTGACATGCATGCCTTCTTCCAGTTAACAAACGGTTATTGAGCGCATATATATGCCAGGCCCTCTTATGGGATTGGAGAGTCAGCACTGAGCTGATAAACTAATAAAAGTCCTTGCCTCCATGAAGTATGCATTTCACCAATTAAATACTTAGGATCTGGAAATCCAAATATAGGGGTAAGCCACTGCATACCTACAATTTATTGAGGCTGATTGAGTTATATTTTCTAAATCCTTCTCTGGTATTTCCCAAAGTATGTTTTGCCAAATGATAAAATGTGCTACAACAACAACATTTGGGAAATGATGAAGAAATAAGAGTAAACAGATTTGTCAAAAGCAGGATTTCTCAGAGGCTTTAATATACTTAATATATTCCAATATGTGCATTGGAATTCTCCAACAATGATCGAGTATGTATGCCATGTGTCCAAATTTGTATGACCACAGAACCTCTTTTGTGAAGAATTTTGCACAGCTAGAACACCCACAAACACTTTAAAAATGCTTCATTATCCCATAAAAAAGTTGATCTTACTCACAAAATAACTGCTGGAGAAAGTGGAGGATGTGGTCCACAGAACAGCAGCAAAGGGTGGTTCCAAAAAGGGTGGTTCTCTTTGCTTTCCAGGTGAAAACAGTGGGAGGGCAAAGCAGTGTGTACAAAAATCCTATGTTTTATGAGATACTGAGCAATTTTCACATTAGATTTTGCTTAAAGAAAGAAATGGAAAAAAACATCAGGGTTGAGTGGAGAAGATAATTCAGCAATGAAGAAACATAAAATGTGGGTAATAAACTATCTCATATTCTATTAAGAAGCCCTATTCAGAGAAAAAAGTTAAGGATCACATACAAAAGAAATTTTCCCTCTTACTGGGAGAATAAAATGTACAATTCATATGCTTTTCAAATTACCAACAGGGAACATGGCATCAAAAGCAGTAATTTAAATTCCTTTCTTCACCAAAACTCTCATTACAACCATGAAAAAAATTTCCATTAGCTCTAATTTTAATCTGACCTGACCCTCCCTCTGTGGGGTTCTGTGAACAGGGGAAAAGTCAGAATGAACCCCCACACATGCAGGTGCAGGTGCACACACACCAACAGACAGAGATGGGAGGGACATGGAAGAAGTGGATCATACAGGGTACAGAAAAAGTCTTAAGATAATTGACAGGTCACAGAGACCCTTGAAGGAAATAATGAGAAGCCTTGAACACAGATGGCACCAAGCATAGGGAAACATTTCTGAAAGATTATGTGAATCCTATCTCTTTTCCCCAGAGGGCAAAATCAGTCAAAACAGATCAGCATTTTGAAATCAGACTTTCTCCATCTTCCAAGAGTCCTGTCTTAGAATATCAAAGGTTGGGGAGATTTTTCATTCCATTTCTTCTGTGTCAGCATATGATGAAACACCACATTATTTTTGAAGGTCTGCTCAAAGTGGACACAGTGTGTGTGTGAAATTAGATGGATACTTCCTGAAACTCAAGGGATATTTTCACAGGGTCAAATGAAAAATAATAAGCCTTGAGATTGGATTAAAGATGGCAGCATGAGAAGTGAGACAGAGAACTCCTCCTAAAACCACATATAATGTGAAAATATAATTAATACAATTAATCCTGAAAAAGCAACAGGAAAGAAGGCTGTACCAAACTGCATACACCTGGAGAAAAGAGCAGACCTCATGGAACAGGGTAATGTACCAAAGCTGTGACCCAGCAGGGCCCAAGCCCTTACCCCCACCCCAGCCCACTGGTGGGAGGAAGAGAAACAGAGCAGGGAGTGAGTGGAAGCCTGGGATTGCTGAACACCTAGACCTGGAGATATGCTCTGGGAGCACGAACCTACATTGCATAGTGCTCTGGTGATTAGTGGGGTTGGAAAGCTAAGACAGGTGGAATACTTGGAGAGTCAGAGATTCCAACTGCTTGTGGAGAACAGGGATTTATATCCAGCTGATCTGGGTGTGCAGTCTGAGAGACTTCTTAAAAGCAAGAGGGATGTTAAAGGGGCAAGGATTACACAGAACTTACTGCTCAGGAGAAAGGACAGGTAGATAAGATTGTCTGGGTGCACTCTTCCCAGCAGGTTGAGAGCCAAAATGATCTTCAGGAGCTCCATCCCTCTGGCTGGCTGTGCAGCTCCAAGTTCCCCCTCTGTGATACGCAGCCTGCTGTGTCTTCCTCCTGGCTAGCCTGCACCTGTCTCAGGCTCACAAACCAGCAACTGCTTCCCTGGCATCAGGCTAGCCAGAGGGAAGCCCCACCTATGGCAGCTACAAACACAAAGCATAGAGGCTTACATCTGTGTGTTTGGCTCACTGGTTCTGGCAGTGGAGACAGGCATATCAACTAGGAAGCAGGAAACAGCTCTTTCCTCCCCCCAGGCAACAATGCCACTCTCCTGCAATAGAGAAGAGAGCTTCTGGGCACTAGAGGGCACCACAGACAAATTATGAATGTCAAAGGAATCTGGTTCAAAGCAAAATTATGAATACACATGAGAAAGACTCAAATGAAATTGACCTCATGAATCTTCCTGAAAGAGATTTCAAAATAAAAATCATTACCATGCTCATGGAGGTATAGAAAAATATTCAAGAACTCAGAAACAAATTTAGGATAGAGATCCAATTGTTGAAGAGCACAATGGAGGGTATTAAAAGCAGTTAGATGTGGTGGCAGAGACGATAAATGAAATAGAAATTAGGGAAGAAGAATACAAAGAAGCTGAGGCACATAGAGAAAAAAGGATCTCTAAGAATGAAAAAAATACTGAGAGAATTGTGTGACCAATCCAAACGGAACAATATTTATATTATAGGGGTACCAGAAGAAGAAGAAGAGGGAAAAAGATAGAAAGTGTCTTTGAGGATGTAATTGCTGAAAACTTCCCCAATCTGGGGAAAAAGATAGTCTCCCAGGCCATGGAGGTGCACAGATCTCCCAATACAAGGGACCCAAGGAGGACAGCACCAAGATATATAATAATTAGAATGGCAAAGATCAAGAATAAGGGCAGACTATTAAAAGAAGCCAGAGAAATAAGAACACATACAAAGGAAAACCCATCAGGCTATCATCAGACTTCTCAGCAGTAACCTTACAGGCCAGAAGGGAGTGGCATGATATATTTAATGCAATGAAGTAGAAGGACCTCAAACCAAGAATACTTTATCTGGTGAGATTATCATTTAAATTTGAAGGAGGGATTAAATAATTTCCAGGTAAGAAAAAGCTGAGAGAATTTGCCTCCCACAAACCATCTCTACAGTCTATTTTGAAGGAACTGTTATAGATGGAAGGTTAAATAGCTGTCACCAGAGGCAATAAAAAGGGATAGACAAAGAGTACAGAGTATGGTACCTAGTACATAAAGAATGGAGGAAGAAGAAAAGGAGGGAAAAAATAAATAAAAGGACTTTTAGACTGTTTGTAATAGCATACTAAGTGAGTTAAGTTAGACTCTTAGATAGTAAGAAAGTTACCCTTGAACCTTTGGTAACCATGAATCTAAAGCCTGCAATGGCAATAAGTACATACCTATTGATAATCACCCTAAATGTAAATGGTCTGAATGCATGAATCAAAAGACATAGAGTCACTGAATGGATAAAAAACAAGATCCAACTATATGATGCCTAAAAGAGACTCACTTCAAACCCAAAGACATGCACAGACTAAAAGTGAAGGGATGGAAAAAGATATTTCATGCAACTAATAGGGAGAAAAAAGCAGGTGTTGCACTACTTGTATCAGACAAAATAGACTTCAAAACAAATAAAGTAACAAGAGACAAAGAAGGACATTACATAATGTTAAATGGTATATCCAACAAGAGGATATAGCATTATATATGTCTATGCACCCAACACAGGAGCACTTGCATATGTGAAACAAATACTAACAGAATTAAAAGGGAAATAGAATATAATGCATTTATTCTAGGAGACTTCAACACTCCACTTACCCCAAAGGACAGATCAACCAGATAGAAAATAAGTGAGGAGACAGAGGCATTGAACAGAACATTTAAAACAGACAGACCTAACAGATATCTACAGAACTCTCCATACAAAAGCAGCAGGATACACATTCTTTTCAAGTGCACAGGGAACATTCTCCAGAATGGACCACATACTACACCAGAAAAAGAGCCTCAGTGAATTCAAAAAGACTGAAATTGTACCAGCCAACTTCTCAGATCACAAGGTTATAAAACTGGAAATAAATTGTATCAAGAAAACAAAGCTCATAAACACATGGAAGCTTAACAACATGCTCCTAAATAATCAATGGGTCAATGACCCAATTCAAACAGAGGTCAAGCAATATATGGAGACAAATGAAAACAACACCACAATGCCCCAACTTCTGTGGGACACAGCAAAGGCAGTTCTAAGAGGAAAGTATACAGCAATCCAGGCATATTTAAAGAAGGAAGAACAACCACAAATGAATAGTCTAAATTCACAATTATTGAAACTGGAAAAAGAAGAACAAATGAGGCCCAAAGTCAGCAGAAGGAGGGACATAAGAAAGATCACAGAAGAAATAAATCAAATTGAGAAAAATAAAACAATAGAAAAAATTAATGAAACCAAGAGCTGGTTCTTTGAGAAAATAAACAAAATAGATAACCCCTAGCCAGACTTATAAAGAAAAAAAGAGAATGTGTACACATAAACAGAATCAGAAATGAGAAAGGAAAAATCATGATCGACACTAAATACATACAAAAAATTATTAGAGAATACTATGAAAATCTATATGCTGACCAACTGGATAATCCAGAAGAAATGGACAACTTTCTCAAAAAATACAACCTTCCAAGACTGACCCAGGAAGAAACAGAAAATCTAAACAGACCAATTACCAGGAATGAAATTGAATCAGTAATGAATAAATTACCCAAGAAAAAAATTCCCAGAGCAGACAGATTCACCACTGAATTTTATCAGACATTTAGAGAAGACATAATACCCATTCTTCTTAACATTTTCCAAAAAATAGAAGAGGAGGGAATACTTCCAAACTCATTCTATGATGCCAGCATCACTCTAATACCAAAACCAGGCACAGACACTACAAAAAAAAAAAAAACTACAGACCAATATCCCTGATGAACATAGATGCAAAAATACTCAACAAAATATTAGCAAACCGAAATCAGAAAGACATAAAGAGGTTCATACACCATGATCAAGTGGGATTCATCCCAGGGATGCAAGGATGGTACAACATTCGAAAATCCATCAATATCATCCACCACATCAACAAAAAGAAGGACAAAATCCACATGATCATCTCCATAGATGCTGAAAAAGCATTCGACAAAATTCAACATCCCTTCATGATAAAATCTCTCAACAAAATGGGTATAGAGGGCAAGTACCTCAACATAATAAAGGCCATATATGACAAACCCACAGCCAACATCATACTGAACAGTGAGAAACTGAAACGTTTTCCTTTAAGATCGGTAGCAAGACAAGGATGCCCACTCTTCCCACTTTTATTCAGCATACTACTGGAGGTCCTAGCCACAGCAATCAGACAACACAAAGAAATAAAAGGCATCCAGTCTGGTAAGAAAGAAGTCAAACTGTCCCTGTTTGCAGATGACATGATATTGTACGTAAAAATCCCTAAAGAATCCACTCCCAAACTACTGGAACTAATATCTGAATTCATCAAAGTTGCAGGGTACAAAGTTAACACACAGAAATCTGTGCCATTCCTATACACTAATGATGAACTAGCAGAAAGAGAAATCAGGAAAACAATTCCACTCACAATTGCATCAAAAAGAATAAAATACCTAGGAATAAACCTAACCAAGGAATTGAAGGACTTATACCCTAAAAACTACAAGACACTCCTAAGAGAAATTAAAGAGGACATTAATAAATGGAAATTCATCCTATGCTCTTGGATATGAAGAATTAATATTGTGAAAATGGCCATCCTGCCTAAAGTAATCTACAGATTCAATGCAATCCCTATCAAAATACTGACAGCATTCTTAAATGAACAGATGGTTCTAAAATTCATATGGAACCACAAAAGACCATGAATAGCCAAAGCAGTCCTGAGAAGGAAGAATAAAGCAGGGGGAATCTAGCTCCCCAACTTCAAGCCCTATTACAAAGCTGCAGTAATCAAGACAATTTGGTACTGGCATGAGAACAGACCCACAGACCAATGGAACAGAATAGAGTCCAGATATTAACCCAAGCATATATGGTCAATTAATATATGATAAAGGAGCTATGGATATACAATGGGGAAATGACAGCCTCTTCAACAGTTGGTGTTGGCAAAACTGGACTGCTACATGTAAGACATTGAAACTGGATTACTGTCTAACACCATACACAAAAGTAAACTCGAAGTGGATCAAAGACACGAATATAAGTCATGAAACCATAAAACTCTTATAAGAAAACATAGGCAAAACTCACTTGAATATAAACATGAACAACTTCCTCATGAACATATCTCCCTGGGCAAGGGAAACAAAAGAAAAAATAAACAAATGGGATTATATCAAGCTGAAAAGCTTCTGTACAGCAAAGGACACTGTCAGTAGAACAAAAAGGCATCCTACAGTATGGGAGAATATATTCAGAAATGACATAATCGATAAGTAGTTGACATCTAAAATACACAAATAGCTCATGCAACCTCAACAACCAAAAAACAAATAAGCCAACTAAAAAATGGGCAGAGAATCTGAAAACAGACACTTCTCCAAAGAAGAAATTCAGATGGCCAACAGACACATGAAAAGATGCTCCATGTCACTAGTCATCAGAGAAATGCAAATTAAAACCACAATGAGATACTACCTCACAACAGTTAGGATGGCCAGCATCCAAAAAGCAAACAACAAATGTTGGCGAGGATGTGGAGAAAGGGCAACTCTCCTACACTGCTGGTGGGAATGTAAATCAGTTCAACCTTTGTAGAAAGCAGTATGGAGGTTCCTCAAAAAATTAGAAATAGAAATACCATTTGACCCAGTTATTCTACTCCTAGGAATTTACCCTAAGAATGCAGCAGCCCAGTTTGAAAAAGACCTATGCACCCCTATGTTTATCGCAGCACTGTTTACAATAGCCAAGAAATGGAAGCCACCTAAGTGTCCATCAGTAGATGAATGGATAAAGAAGATGTGGTACATACACACAATGGAATATTATTCAGCCATAAGAAAAAAACAAATCCTACCATTTGCAACAACATGGATGGGGCTGGGGGGTATTATGCTCAGTGAAATAAGCCAGGTGGAGAAAGACAAGTATCAGATGATTTCCCTCATCTGTGGAGTATAAGAACAAAGAAAAAACTGAAGGAACAAAACAACAGCAGACTCACAGAACCCAAGAATGAACTAACAGTTACCAAAGGGAAAGAGACTGGGGAGGATGGGTAGGAAGGGAGGGATAATGCGAAAAAGGGGCATTATGATGTACACATAATGTAGTGGGGGGTCACGGAGAAGGCAGTATAACACATGGAAGATAAATAGTGATTTCTACAGCATCTTACTATGCTGATGGACAGTGACTGTAATGGGGTATGTGATGAGGACTTGATAATGGGGGAAAGTAGTAACCACAATGTTGTTCATGTAAGTGTGTATTAATGATACCAAAAAAAAAATAAATAATAAGTTAATCAAATAAATGAAAAAATAAATACCCCCATAAAAGAAGAGACAATAGATAGCTTGCTGTCTCTTTCTGCCAGGTAAAGACATAGCAAGAAGGCCACCATCTGCAGTCCAGGAAGAGAGCTTTCACTAGAATCCCACCATGCCGGCACCCTAATCTCAGAATCGCAGCCTCCTGAACTATGAGAAAATAAATTTCTGTTTAAACCACTCAGTCTGTAATATTTTGTTATGGCAACCTGGGCTGACTAAGGCAGGTATTTTCTCAAAAACCTTTCTCCTCCACCAGCCACAAAAAATAGTTTTGGTATTACTATTAGGAGAATTGATTTTTTCATCCATCTCTTACAAGTGTCAAAAAAGAAAAAAATCTTCTAATTCCTCCCTTCAGCATCATGTATACGTAGGATATAGATCTTGACTTTGTTCTAACTGACAAGCTAGTCCTGGGTGACTGATTTACCACCCTAGGTTTAAGTTTATTGTTGATTAAATACAGTACTTGGAATAGATGATTTGTAAAGTCTGTTCCTGTGTTGAAATGCATGAGATGATTTACAGAGATGGAAACCTATAGCTATTCCCTGAACATAGCAAAGTCTTACTAATAAAGTAACCATAAAGGCTGAGAATGCAAACTGCTCAAATTTTCTCTTGGGAAAACTCCTATGAATCCATAAAGGTGATTCCAGGAAGATGCTTTGCAGTTCATCTCATTTGAATTTCACTTAACATTAAAATCAGGATTGCATATGAAAGAGGTTGACAATTTGTTCTCTTTTCATAATTCCATCTTAAGGACTTACTATGTGTATTTTTGTGCAAGGATTGGAATGAAGTAGTTGAGATGTCTTTCAAAGTATTTCATTAGTCTGAGCTTTTATTTTTTAGGGGAAGGAAATTTTCCTGTCCTGCATCATTTAAATTCTTTGTCATTCTCGAACTATTTATGGAACCTTAATAATATCTCCATTACTCTTGGTAACATGATCATTTATCTAAAAAAAAAATGTGTTCTTTGAGTCATCTGAGGATCTTGATAAAAATAAATTCCCTAAATCCCTTTTTAATTATGGAAGATTCAGAAGTCCACTGTACCCTGCGCTAAAGCACACTTCCTTCTCGGCATTTGCTCCTGCTCTGTGATTGCAGACCAGTGTAAGAATGCAGACAAAGACCATTTGGTTTTATCTGGGTCAGGCCTAAAGACTCTTCATAGGAAACATGGATTTCCTGCCTTGATGAAGACAAAATGATTACTAACTCCTCTGAATTTTTAAAACAGAAAAGTTTTTGGACAGTAGCCGGAGGAATCAAAAAGCCAGCTGGATAATTCCTTTTAGGAAAAATTAAGGTCTCTTGAGTTAGGAAATGCAAGTTCTGGGCTTGGCTTTGTCATTTGGGTACAGTTTCCTGGTGTTTATAGGGACGCTGGTAATACTTTCCCCATTCAGCTGTCCTATAGGCTAACTGTGGTAACATAGGCAGTTTGGGTGATTGGGGGAGCCCAATAAATAGCCTTATCTTCCCTGATTAAATGTTGAACCAACTGAGAAGTAAGATGAAAGGAATCAGTTAACTTTTACTCACAAGAGCTAGGTTTATCTTACAGCTTACTGTAAGAGCTAAAATTAGTATGCTAATTCCTGACACCCCAGTCTTAACTGTGGAACAATATGGAAGTAGGGAAAGACATTTCCTTATAACATTGATGATTCATACTGGGATGCCTTATGTGTTAAGATTTCTTTGCTTCAAGCTACAGAAACCACCCTGTTTAACTTAAGCAAAATAAATACATCAGAAGAATAATGGAGATTCCGAGAATGGACGGGAAGAGGGACAAGAGCCAAGCCACTCTGAGAGCTGGGTCAGTTGAGATTGGGGTAAGGAGACCTCAGGTAGACCAATGGCAGGAATGTTCGTGTGAGGACCCTGACCTGCTGATGACTTGAGTAATAGTCATTTGTGGTTTCTGCATTTCTGCTCAAGATTCAGGATTCATGGCAGGAGCACCTGAATGCCTTAGCTTGGGTTACATGGCTCTCCATGGACAAGGGCAAGTGGCGTCCTGGGTTCATCCCATCTGTCTATTTGTTATTGAACAGTCAGTCTCAGTGAAATGAAATCAGGTCAGTGAAAGAAATAAGGCTTCTATTAGGAAGGAAAAATAGCTCTCCAAAATTTATAAAAGCCCAATGCAGTCACTATCATATTATGAACTTTCCTTGCCTATTTCAGGATCTATTCCAGGGTTCATATACAAGACCTTGTGAGTCTGTCCTGAACCAAAATTTCTGACTTTGTAGACTCATCTGTCACTTTTTCTCTTTCTACCCTGCTCACTCCTTGCATGTACCATATCCTTTCATACCCGGGTTTTCATCTACATAGAATACCTCTCTCACTCCCTACCTTCTATACTTAAACCTGGAAAACTCTTACTCATCCTTCAAGGCCCAATTCCCATATTATTTCTTACCTGCCTAATAAAGCAAGGTGGAATTTAAGCATTCCTTTTCTTTATTTTTCTGTGCTACCATGGATATGTATATGTATATCTTTCTTCTATTTTACTACTTATCATGTTGTGTCATAATTATTTATTTATGCATTTGATATAATGACAAAGGCAGGGATTATGTATGTCTCATACTTCTGTGCCTCATACACAGCAATGATTCAGTATGTTTGGTTTTTGTCTTTCCTGAAATCTTCATTTTAAGACTGCTGATGTGATGAGTACTAGACTGAAAATGAAAGAACTAATTCTGACCTGGCCTTCCATATTTATAGCCACATAATCATAAATTCTCAGTTTCCCTATTTGCATAATAAGAAAGCCATACTAAATCAGTGATTTATAAAAAATGATAGTGTCTTAAAGAAAATAGAAGTCAATTTCTCTCTCTTCTGCAAGAAATCCTGAGACAAGTAATCCAAGTCTGCTATGGTGGCACCACGAAGTTTCCAGTGGAATAAGTTCATTCTAGTTGATGTTTCACCGTTCTTAGAGTGCAGCCTCATATGCAAGAATCAGTCCAAGCCCCATCAATACAGGAAGTAGGAGGGAGGAACAGATGAAAGAAGTCCCACTCCACCTCTTTAGGGACACTTTCCAGAAGTTTCACTTAATGCTTCTTACATCTCTTCTTACATTGGCCAAAACTTAGTCACATCGCCAAACCAGGTACAAAAAAGAATGGAAAGTTAGTTTTTTTAGCTGGGTGAAAACACACTCAGTTAAGTATAAGAGTTCTCTGCACTAAACACGAAGGAGAAACAGGATAATGAGAGGTAACAGTCTCTGCCCTAGTGGACTACATTGGTTAAAGTGATTACAAAAGGTTTTCCAGAGATTAAAACTAAACTTAAACTTGAAAGATTAGAAGGAGTTGGTTATGTAAAAAGCTACAGAAAGAATATCCCATGGAAAGGTAACAAGAAATGCAATTGCCCTGAATTGGTATGATAGAGATCATGTTACATTTTCATCAATTGTTCACCAATTCCTATACCATTTTTTGGTTTCTGGACATTCTGGAAGGCTATGTCGCCCATTCTTTCTTATAAATAGCTTGAGGTCTTGTGACTGAGTTCTGGCCGGTGGTCTATTCTATTTCCAGGGCTCGCCGCCCACCCCACCTCCTTCTTCATGGAGATCGTGATGAATGCCATGTGTGATGATGACAGTGTCCTAGCTCGGAAGGAGCCTGGGCCTCTGGGTGAGCATGATTTCTCTTTTTGGAAGAGAACATATCAGGCTCTGTGATGCGTAAGAAATAATAGTTTTATTAAACCACTGATAGTTTTGGACTGTTTGTTACCTCAACATATCCAATCCTATTTTGGCTAATATAGGTATGTTTAGAGAATAAATAAAAATAAAATATGACTTAAGTATAGGTAGCAGAGTGTAGAGTGGGAGTGATATATTAAATTGGAGAAAGGGCAAAGTGGAAGCAAGGAGATTAGTTATGATGTTATTACAATAATCCAGTAGAAAGATGATGTTTGGATGAGAATGATGGAAACTGAGATGGAGAGAAGTGGATGGACTCCACCTATATTATGGAGCAAGAAACATTCCTTTTATTCATAAAAGAAGATAAAAGAGCATCCACTTTGAAGAGATGGGGGTGGTCTATATCCACACCCATTATTCTTCCCCTTGCCCTCTACTGAAGCCCCAAGACTTATCTACAGAACCCTAAGATTCACAGAGACAGAGTTTAGAAAATCACTGGACTAGATGGTGCTGAAGATCTTTCCAGCTCCAACATCTGTAAATTTATTGACGTCTTGCTTGCCAGATATATACACTGGCTTATTTTCAGTTTGTATCTTTTGTAATGTTAATGTAAATGTTAATTTGAGCAGCCAGGGTAAAAAATAATTACTGAATTAAATCTTCAGAAACTAACCATTAAGCAGAGTTAGATGCTTGATAACACGTTTTTAAAAATGTTTTTTCTGATTAGAAAATGAACACATTCCTTATGTGAAATCTAAAAAGAAAAATATGGAGAAAGAGATATTATAAAAGTCTGTTACAAACTCACAACTAAGAAATATCTAGCATTCATTTATATTTGGGTTTCTCGAGGAAAAGATTGGAGTCTTGGAAGACAGCTATGTAGTGAGTTGTCTAAAGACGGGATTGGATGGAGTGTGTGCAATAGAGCAAACCCGGAGTCAGAAGAAACATCCCAGAGGGTGCAGACATCTGCCTGCATGTCTGAGCTAGATTCCAAGTCCGGCCCACTCCTAGGCCTATGACTGATCCTCCCAAGCTCCGGAGACTGCTCCTGGGTAAAGAACAGGGTAAAGAATCTCGTTTTCCAGAAACAAATTGTAATATTAGAGCCAGAAGGACCTGAGATAGGCGCTGATTCAGGTCAAACCCTTTGGTTTATGTATGTGGCCCAGTGAGTCGCCATTCACTTGTCACTGTGCTTGTGGCTTCCCTGGGACGCGCTGTGGACGGTGGGAGCAGTATAGTGTGCTAGTTTAGAGGACAACAGGCTGCCTAAATTAAATCCCAGTTCTGTAACTTACTGGCTAAGTGATTTGAGTCAAGGTATGTAACCTTTCTGTGCTTCAGTTTCCTTTTCTTTAAAATGGAGATAGAAATGGTTCCTACCTCAAAATTTCTGGGAGGGTAAACGGGTTTTACATTTATAACACATAGTAACCTCTTAGTAAATGCAACCATTAATTTTATGTAGTAGATGAGTTTGGACTTGATGATAAGCCTCCTAAATTCCTGAGTTTGATGTTCATGACCAGACTTCTGCTCTTCACCTTCTCGTACTGAACATACTTGCATTCTAATCTATACCTGGCAATTGTAGTTGAAGACATAAACTGTTTGTGTCAGCTCTGTAGTTGAAGCCTTCAGTGGCTTCTCATTGCCTTGTAATAAGTCCTAAATGTGGCCCTGGGTCACCTGGGCCTCCTCTGCCTGGCACTTTCCTACCTCTTCGAGCTCATCTCTCTCCCTAGGCTCTGCGACCTCCAGCTGCTCCATTCTGCCTGACTTCCCGTCAAGGCCCCACATTCCCTCTCTCTGGGGACTTTTGCTTGTGCTGTTCTCTCCATCTAGGACATTCTTCCTTCCCTCCAGACATTTTAACTTTCAGCTTCTTCTCATCCTTCAGATTTCAGCTGAAGTGTTACCCCTGAGCATAGGTAGAGAGCAGCTTTTGAGGGGGTTTTCTTCAAGTCCCCATTACTTTAGTTGCTTCTCCCCATATTATATGCTTCTGTGAATATATAAGTATTATACTTATGTGAAAAAATAATCTGTATCCTACAGACTGTATGAACATTCCTGTATCCATGAACAAAAGATTGGAAATGGTGACACCAAGATCAAAACCTAAACTTACTGTGTTATTTCTGCATTGTGGGACCATGCATGGCTTTGGTAATTTCTCTCTCTGTCCCTCTCTGTAAACAGTTCTATAAAAACCACAAAAACCCCTTTCTTTCCCTTCCCTTTTCCTTACACTTTTAGTAGTTTCTTCCTTACTAGTTTGTAAGAACCATGAAAGTATTGTTACCATTATTATTATTATGGCCAAAATTATTTTATCATTATATTCCTCTGTACATAGCATAATGTACATAGTGTTGCTGAGTGGATATTCATGGAATAAGTGAATAAAAGAAAGAATGTGTAATAGTACATTTAATAGTAGCATTTGTATATGATGAGGGGCATATTTCAGTGGAGTACTTCTCGATATCTCATCATCTTAGAATATAAAGAGAAGTGTATGCTTGTAGGATTTTTTTACAGTATTATTTGGATTCATTGTAATAGAACAATATGGTTCTTAAAACTGCAATGATATGAAATAGCAACTGTTCTTGTCCTCTCTGCCCCATGCCAGTTTACATAATATCATATTCCTGCCACTCTCCGAAAAGTATGCTTTATAGATCTGTGTTTTCTGTATAGGCAAAAGTGTTTCCCATCTCAGATTACAACATGTGTTAGTTTCCTATTGTTGCTGTAACAAATGATCACAGATTTAGTGACTTAAAAAGGCATAAATTTATTATCTTACATTTCTGGTGTGAGAAGTCCAAAATGGCTCTCACTGGGCTAAAATCAAGATGTTAAATAGGGCTGCCTGCCTCCTGGAGGTCCTAGGGGAAAATTGTTCCTTGCCTTTTCCTGCTTCTAGACTTTGCCAGCATTCCTTGGCTTGTGGTCATAGCATTCTAACTCCTGCTTCTGTTGATTCCTCTCCTCCTGCCTCCTTTTAATAAGGAAATTTGTGATTACACCTGCTGACCCACCCAGATAATTCAGGATTATCTTTTCACTTCAAGGTTCTTAATCACCTTTGTAAAGTCCCTTTTGCCACATAAAGTAAGCATATTCATGGGTTTCAGGAATTAAGAAGTGGACATCTTGGTTGTGGGGAGCAACGTTCTCAGTCCTATGCTCTACCCTTCAGACAGGAAGTAGATCTAAAACTTTCATCAAAGAAACTCAGAGACTTAGAAATCAGCCAGCTCAATTCCCTCCACTCACAAAGCAGAAGACAGCCTTGTTCGGGGAAGATGCAACTCATCTGAGTTTTCAGGGAGTGGGTGATTGCTGAGGCCCCTGACTCCAAGCCAGAGCGTTCTCACTGAACCTTGGCTCAAGAGTGAAGGAGCAACGAAGGGGTAAGTTTATTGGAAAATCCTTGCAGGCCTCTCAGTGTGTTTGCCTTTCCTAAGGGTAATATGAACACACTCTTCCAGTTGGAAATGTTAGCTACTAGAACCAGAAGGAAGAATAGAAGCGTTCCATATGCTGAACTATTGAAATTAAATAGATTTTAACCCAAGAATTTGCTCCATATTTGTGCCTTGCTCTAAGCTAGTCTTTTAGCAATTTGATTAGAATCTAACTCATATTTGAATTTGCTCCATTTGGTGCATGGCCTTTATATTTTAAGGCATATATTGTTCTGATTTTTGGGCTAGTTGTTTGCCATCTGTAACAGAGCATACCTCATGAGCTGCCTTTGGCATAGGCCTGTAATCTTGGGCCCAGTCACTTAAGTCCCGCAGAGTAGGATTACTTTGGTTGTAGGCACATGCTTCCAAATCGCAAAGAAGTTTAAAAGGATGGTGTTCTTGTCCAGGCCAGTGGGAAAGCACAGTCACAGCTAAGCACCCTGAGGCCTCATGGACCATTCAGAACAGTACATTTCCTATTTGAAATACAGGGTAGAGAAGTGCACTTATGGGGCACCCCAGTTTATTTGCATGCATGTTTAACACCTTAGTCAATTTTTTGGACTATCTTTTGATAAGCTGTAGTTAATGTCCATTACTGTACATAGGATAGTTAGTTGCCTTCAAATCACAGTTTTAATAGGGATTGTTTTTACAAGTGGCACAAAAAGAATGAGTGGCTACTAAAAGAAAAAAGCCTTTTAGCATTCTTTCTTTTTGAAATAATCTTAAAAAAAAAACTTTTATTGAGGAATAATTGACAAACGATTATATATATTTAAATTATACAACCTGATGATTTGATGATATACATATACATTGTGGAATGATCACCAAAATCAAGGGACTTAATCCAGCTATTACGCCACAGAGTTAACTCAATTTTTTGTATGGTGAGAATACTTAACATGTATTCTCAGCTACTTTCAAGTAACAATTCCATATTATTAATTATAGTTGCCATGTGATACAGTAGATCCTCAGACCTTATTCTTCCTATAAATGAAAATTTACTCATTTTACCGACATTACCCCAAGTCCCCCTCTACCAGTCTCTGACAATCACCATTCTATTCTCTGTTTCTATGAAATTATTTTTTTGTTTATTTGTTTTTAGATTCCTCATTTAAGTATGGTACTATACATGATTTGTCTTTCTCTATCTGGCTTATTCACTTAGCATAATGTCTTCCAGATCCACTCCTGTTGTCACAAATAGTAAACATTTCCTTCTATTTTATGGCTGAGTAATATTGCATTGTATATATATATATATACACTATTTTCTTTATCCACTCATCTATCAAAGGATATTTAGCTTGTTTACATATTTTGGCTATTGTGAATAATACTGCAGTGAACGTGAGTATGCTGATACAGATATTAATTTTTTTGGATATATAGCCAAGACTGGGATTTCTGGGTCAAATTGGTAGTTAAAGTTTTAGCTTTTTGAGGAATTGCCATACTGTTTTCCATAATGCCTGTACCAATTTCTATTCCTACCAACACTTTGCACTGGTTGCCTTTTCTCCACATCCTTGCCAACATTTTTATCTGTTGTCTTTTTGATAACAGCTCTCCTAACAGGTGTAAGGTGATATCTTACAGTACTTTTGATTTGCATTTCCTTGATAATTGGTGATGTTGAACACCTTTTCAAATACCTATTGTCCATTTGTTTACCTTCTTTGGAAAAACATTTATTCAGATCTTTTGCCTATTGTTAAATCCTGAAACTAGAGTTTAAAAGACGTATTAGTTGGATCAGAAGCATTTAGAATTACTAAATATAAACACAGATAAACAAACCCAGGGAGGATGTTGTTTTAGATGCTCAGAAGGTAAGATGTTATCTTTAGCCATTTGGAAACATGGGTTGTTACTCTTAATACCTAATTTACCTTAGAAAGAAGTGCATTTTTTTGATTAAAGGGAAGTTCACGTATATTAGCATTCCAATACTTTAAGCACAGTGGTTTTACAGGAGCTTACACAGTGGTTGCTAAAATTAAATAATGGTGAACTTTCTCTAGATATCATGAAAAAAGTGAAACTAATGGAACAATAGATTTTTCTCCTATGTATATAATTTGTGTCTGGTGTCACTTGTTTAATGTCATATGAGCATGCACCTACTTAATTTTTTAAAGCTCTTTATTATGGATAGACAGATATAAATATATACATATTTCCTATTTCATGGTATTCCACAAAGTATCATTATTTTCAGTCTCGCCATTCTTGAATAGATTTTAGAATATAATTTGATAGCCCTTTCCAAGATCTTTTTATTAGAGCAGCCTAAATATCCAACTACCTAGAGAAAATGGCCATTTAGATGTCTTTGAAGTCCCTTAAACATGATGATACTAAAATGAAAACCTCCCCTCATAAACTGAGAGATATCATCGATGCCTTCTTCCCCCAATATTTAATGGGTCGTCAAGTTTGTCAGGCTTACCTCTTCAATGTCTCTGTAATTCATCTCTTTACACTGTTGACTTTATTACATTGGTTCTCCTTTCTTTCTTAAGAATGAGATACAAAGCAATTAATCTCTTCCGGGAGTCCTGCCCCTCACATCATACCTCTGTGCCACAACCCTGAAATTTGTGTTCTTTCAAAAACACAAATCTGATCATTATATTTATTATTTTTCAGGAAAAGAAATTTTTGGCCTCAAATTCCTAGCATGGCCTGCAGCACCATCCATGAATAGTGGATACCCTTTACATCCTTTGAAATTAATGCTACATATGAATTTTCCCATTTAATCCTTACTATGGCATAGGATATTAGCATTAGGAAGCAAATAAAACCAAAGCCTAAAAAATTCAAATAACTTACTTAAGATGGTCAAACAATAAGTGACTGAACTGATTTTTTTCCAGGTCTATTGATTCCAATTTTCTAGCTATTAACTACTTTAAATTGAAAATTAAGAAGATAGATATTTAAGAGTGCCTTTGCTTGAATCACAATATAATTCTTTATAATCACAATATAATCCTACAAATTTCAAAATAAAATAATGAAAATTAAAAAGAATTTTGAATTATTTTATAAAATGAAAGAGAATGTTTCAGATAAACATAATAGAATAAATCCACAGGTTTACCTCTGCTTTCTCCTCAAGTCTCACTTGAATGACAGTAAAAGGGAGTTTTTAAAAGGCATGCATTTACAAGGACCTAGAGGCATACATTTATATCGGGCAGCTCATTTCAAAAAATTTAGAAGCAGGAATTTGGAGGGACTAGGAATAACTGACTTAATTGACTTGAAAAATCTGAAATTTGTCAAGCATGCAGTATAGAAAGCTAATAAAAAGCAAGTTGATTCATCCTACAGAATGTGGGAGAGGCTCAGGAATTGGGTCTGCAGGTATCTGGAAAGGAGGGACACTCAGGGAGGGGCTAAAAAAGGTCTATTGGTTGAAAACTTTTATTTGTATTAGCAGTTAGGCCCCTTTATCTTCTTCCTCAGGGCAACTGCCCCTCCCAACTCTGGTCAAGGGTTTGAGGTTTACTGTCTAGAGAGGACAAACCATATAGGTTCTCATATTGGAGAATGAATCATACATGCTCTCAAACTGGGGATCTCAAACCGGAGGCTGTACACAGTTCAGAGTAGTGTGAAGGCTCTTTACTGGATGATAGGTGGAGACCTGCCTATCAGAAGTGAGACCTCCAAAATCCAGCCCCATTCAGCCTCCTGAAGGCTAATAATGAAGCTTGTAACCATCTCCTTATTTCTAAACTATAAGACTGGAAGATTTTTATTTAGGAAACATACTTGCCCAAGAGTGAAGTGCTACAGAAATGATTTTTGTGAATTTTCAAAAAGAAACCCATATCCCTAGACTGTCTTATAATGAAGCCCACCAGTCAAGTCCCACAGTGAGACATGTTATTTTCTAATAAAGTACCCACAAATTGCCAGGTAACTGAGAAAAGAATCTTAATAAACTGTAAAAGGAAAGTGTCTGAACCTTTTAATATTCTCAGAAATATGAGAGAAGAAAATCTATCCATGAAAAAGGATAGATTGCTTTGAAAAGAAAGATTTTGTATATTAAAATGTGATAGAAATTAAAAATTCAGTGGAGGGCTTGGGGAGTAAAGTTGAAAAAACATTTCAAAGTCTATTTCCCAATAATGGTGAGAAAATTAAAAGATTAGTTGAAGAATTCCAAAGATATGAATGGCAAGAAAAATGGGCCAAATGAAAAACAAAAACTAAAAACAAAACTAAAACTGAAACAAGGCATATCATTATAAAAATTTTTGAACATCAGAGATAAAGGGAAAATTCTAAAAGCCTCCAGACTGGTGGTGGTGGAGTATGGGGAGTGGGGGCAGGAGTAATTACATACAAATGTCCTGAAAACAATATTGGAAACTAGAGTCAATGGAGTTACAAAACAGAATTCTATATCCAGCTGAACTAACAATCAAGCATAAGGGTAGAAGGACAGTTTGGGACCTGCAAGTTCTTAAAAGTTTTAGGTCTCAAATATCCTTCCCAGGAAGCTCCTATAGGATGTGCTTCCTGAAAGACAGGACATCATTCAAAAGAGGAAAAGAAAAGGTGCCCTGCAAACAAAGTGTATAATATAGGAATTAGGTGAAGGCAGTTTCCAGAATGACCCAGAGGAAAACTCTCAGAACAGTTAGAGTGTGGCAAAGCTCTGGTGCAACCAATCCAGGTCAAAGCTGAGGGACAGAGGGTTGCAGCAAGAAAGTCTGCAAGAGGAAAAAAGAAAAAAACAGAACTGATGGGTTTCCTGTTCTGTTGGATTTCAGCTCTGTCAGAGTGCTGGGGAATGAATTTGTGACAGTTACAAAGAAAATCAAACAATTGGACCAAATGAGGACATTATTAATTACTAGGAGCAAAATATTATAGACTAAAGGAAATGAAACTGTAATACACCATTTATCTAGTCTGTATTATTCTTACATGGTCATAAAATGTAAACAACATTGATTAAACTGGAAAGGGTTATATTAGAAGAACAGGAAAAGATGAGTTTATGTTTGTATGTGAAAGGGTGAAGGAAGTGGCTATGAGAAGTAAAACCTCATCTCACAGCAGAATCAATAGATAGCATGTAAATGTAAAAAATCATAAGACAGCAATATAACAAGCTATGTAGAGATATGGAAGTAAACACCAGAATAAACATTCAAAAACATTGAAAGTGGTTGTTTCTGAGGAATTGTGAAAGAAGATGGATGAGGCAGGTATCTAGGGTTTTTTTTGTGCATCATTTTTAATAAATAAAATGAGATTAAAAAAGAAAAATATACTGTCTTAAAATCTAACTTTTTGACAAAATCTAGTTATTTAATTCTTATGGAGTTATAAACATTCTGACATTTAAGCCAAGCATCTAAATGATGACATATCTGAAAATAATTTTAAAGTAGTAAAATAGAAAAGCTCCAAAGGTTCCTGTTCCTTTCTTACAAATTATTTGAAATACCATGTAGTCTTTTTGAAAGTATTTCATGATATTTAAATATATTCAGAATCACATTCAAGAAATATTTAGAATAAAAAATTGAGCATGAACAGAAAATGTCCCAACTTTTTGAAATAATGAGGCTGTATTTTTTTCAACCATAAAAGATACAGATTATGTGCTGTCTGTATTTAAGTTCAATGCTACTTAACACAGGGTCTGGCCATACATATGGGTGATGCTTGCCAAGAGTTTGGGTGGAATTGAAATTTTTCAAGTGCACTAGAAACCTGATTGAGCCAAGAATTAAGGGAGGGGTTGCTTTTTGTTGACTTGCTAAAATCTGATATCTCACTTTTCTTTTGGAATTAAAATGAAATTCACAAATTCTTAGAGGTTTTTACTAGGAATAAAATTCCAAGCTTTTATGATCCTTGTCTGTGAAGAAACTTACTAGACTCCATGTCTTAGATTACTCACCAACATCTGGATTTTAGATGGATTCATGGTTTTTCTCATAGTTTATAAATCACACACCCAAAGTGAAGCCTCTTTTAATCTACTTCAGCCTCACCACTTGTCAGCATTTTGTTAGCAAGTGAAGAGCATATCATGTAGAATATCTTTTTAATTTAGGGAAGATTTCTTTTTGTTTCCTTCTTATTTTATACTTGAATTAATTTTGATCTCCTGCAATTAAAATGTTCTTTTTAATGTGTTATTTATTAATGCTAATGACAACATTTTCTCCTCTTAAGTAATATTTTCCTACTTACTTTTAAAGTAATATTTAATCAACACATACTTATTGTTTATTGGAATATGTGGTAGAAAACACCACCCAAAATATGACAGTTTATATATACATCATGTGCTAGGTATTATTCTAAATATTTCACTCATAAAACTCAATCCTGTTATGTTAGTTTTCTATTGCTATTATAACAAATTAGAATGAAATTAGTAGATTGAAATAATATAAATTTATTATCTTACAGTTCTGTGGTTCAAAAGACCAACATAGTCCCACTGGGCTAAAGTCAAGGTGTCAGCAGGGCTTTGTTTTGTTTCTGGAGCTCCAGGAAAAGAATGCTTTCTTTTTCCAGCTTCTGGCAGTGTCCACATTCCTTGGCTCATGGCCCCTTTCTCCATCTTCAAGGCATCCAGCAACATAGGATCTCTCTGCCATTGTTTCTGTTGTCACTTCTCTTTCTCTGACTCCCTTTTTCTACTTTTTTTTTTGAGAGGGCATATCTCATATTTATTGATCATATGGTTGTTAACAACAGCAAAATTCTGTAAAGGGGACTCAATGCACAATCATTAATCAACCCCAAGCCTAATTCTCAACAGTCTTCAATCTTCTGAAGCATAACGAACAAGTTCTTACATGGTGAACAAGTTCTTACATAGTGAATAAGTTCTTACGTGGTGAACAGTACAAGGGCAGTCATCACAGAAACTTTCGGTTTTGATCACACATTATGAACTATAAACAATCAGGTCAATTATGATTATTTGTTTGATTTTTATACTTGATTTATATGTGAATCCCACATTTCTCCCTTATTATTATTATTATTTTTAATAAAATGCTGAAGTGGTAGGTAGATGCAAGATAAATGTAGAAAACATAGTTTAGTGCTGTAAGAGGGCAAATGTAGATGATCAGGTGTGTGCCTATAGACTAAGTATTAATCCAAGCTAGACAAGGGCAACAAAACATCCACGGATGCAGAAGATTTCTCTCAAAACAGGGGGGGTGAGGTTCTAAGCCTCACCTCTGCTGATCCCCAATTTCTCACCTGATGGCCCCCCTGTGACTGTGCCTGTCTTAGGTTGTTCCTCCCTTGAGGAATCTTACCCGTCTCTGGCTAACCAGTCATCTTCTGTGGCCATACAGGGAAATGTAAAGTTGGTAAGTGAGAGAGAAGCCATATTGTTTGAAAAGGTTAGTTTTTTACTTTTTTTCAAATTTATGCCCTGTGGCTTCTATTCCCAGCATTTGTCTTGAGGTATCTTTACCACTTGGAAGAATTATGATACTCGGTAATTTCAATAAGAGGCATGAATTCTACTTAGGGGTTGTAATTATGAAGGAAGAAGAGAAGCTATAGAAGTAGCAGATGGAAGAAAACATGGGAAGATTGATTATTTCTTTGACATATCTTCTTGTAGTGTAACATAAGCCTGTATAGGTTTTAAATTACTAATTAAATTGTGTGCACACATTAACATAATAGTAATACAGCCACATAACAAAGCAGACCTACAATTACCAGCCATATCCAGTGAAACCAAGAAAACCAGTTAGGCACCCTAGGCATTTGTGAAAACTTATCAATGATTGATGGATATTATCTAACTGAATTTGAATATTTTGAGAAAAATCAGACAAATTAAAACAACACATTCCTGGGAACTGTTCACATCCCATATGTTCTTTTAACAGTAGATAGTCTATAGTCACAAGATTTTGGAGCACTGCAACTTGCACTTCTTCTAATTCTTGGTTGAGTTCCGACAGTATAGATCCAGTCAAATTTGTTGTTTTACTGTATGCACAGGCCAGCTTAGATATCTCCTTCTTCATTCCAATGGCAAGTCCAAGAAGCGGTGGGATGAATGTAGCTACAACTGCAACAGCACCAGGATCTTTGTTGAAGCTTTTTGATGATCATCCTCTGGAATGACTCTTCCAGAGAATGTTGATGTTGGAAGTTCTTCTTCATATTGTGTCTTAATTCATTTTCTGGATAGCCAAATTAGGCTTTGATCCTCTGTATAAACACAAACAAACACTTTGCCCACACTTTGATATGCTCTTTATACCATTGTGAAGAACTTATTGGAGATCACCACACAGGAACTGCTTTTTTTTTTTTTTAAAGAGAACCTATTTCTACTTTTAAGGATTCTTGTGATTATACTGGGCTCAGATAGATAACCCCACATAATCTCCTTTTTTAAGGGCAGCTGATTAGCAACCTTAATTCCATCTGCAACTTAATTCCCCTGTGTTATATACGGTAATATACTCACAGTTTCTGGGGATTAGAATGTGGACATTACAGGCATATTATTCTGCCTACCATACCTCTCAATAGCATTATTGCTACAGGTACTATTACCTCCACTTTACAAATAAAGCACTGAAAAGCTATGCAAAGTCCCTGCTGAGGCCACAAAATCAGGATTTGAACCAGACTAGTCTGGTTCCAGAGTGCTTGCTCTCTCAAAGGCTACATTCCATGGAGATAACTCACCTCTTCATATTGTACTTTTTGTTTATACATTTTTTGTGTGTGATTTTTTTACATGGTTGTTAGATTATAGGCATAATTTTGTAGCCTTTTTTCTTATTCTATTTCTACTTAATATTGCTACATAAACTTTCCATCCTTAAGATGACAGTATGGCATTCCATTTCAGCTTCAGGGCCTGGGCACATATTTCCGCTGCCTGCAGTGCTATTCCTCATATCCACGTGGCTTACTCCCTTTTCACTGTGCAAATGTCATTTCATCAGTGAGACTTCCCTTGATCACTGTTTCTAAAAGAACATCCTATTACTCTCATTCTTCAAACCCTACTTCATTTCTTCATTGCTTTTATCACTAATTGATTTCATGTAATTTATTTATTTATTTGTCTCCCCTACTAGAATGCAGTCTCCATAAGGCGAAGTGTTTTAGTTTGCTTATTGACTTGGGCATTCAATAAGCATTTTTTCAATGAATTAATGAATGTTGAAATATAAAATTATGGACAGCCATTCACAATACCAGTACTCTAACAAATATCAGCCAGTCTCATATTCTATTCATTGCCCACTTGTAAATATAATTTTGTGTATTTAATTCTAACATAGAGACAATTATGTGTGTGTACATATCTAACTAAATGTTAAATCTTACACATTTTCCATTTTGTTCCATGGTTTGCAGAATTATTAGTTTTAATGGCTGCATGAAAAATATTAAATTGGTATATTTAATTAATTAACCATTCTCCTATTTATTGTCATTTAGGTTATACTTTGTTCTTTTTTAACCATGTATCTAATCTTTCACAGGTAATATAACCTTGTTGAGCTCATTTCTTCATTAGGAAAATAATATTTAGATTATTGTTGTTAAATATAATGACATAAATGAAATACTGAACAAATACCTGACAAATAATTGTTACTGAGGAAAGTATTAGTTTCCCTTGTTTTGGTTCCATTTCTAATATATTGCCATTACAAAATAATGGTTCAATGAACATTTGTTTTTAATGACATATTCATAATATCTACTTTAGGATACTCAGAAGTGGTATTACTGTATTGGAATGATTCAAAATATTTAATAAATTAATAAAATTAAATCAAGTTAGGATAAATAATCATATCTTGGTTTCAAGTATGAATTTCCCTAAAGAAAGATGTGCTATTATTCTTTATATTATATTTTATTTAAAGTATAAAGTTATTACTTCAGAAATGTTTTCTTCTAGTCCCAGTAATACTTCAAGTCTTTCAAGGTATAAAGCTGTTCTTTATGATTTAAAGCATTCAGAATTTTGTTTAAAACTGGGAAAGGGTGATCTTTCTAGGTGGAATGGATTGCTCATTTACTCAGGCTCTGAATCTACTTTGAATTTCTTAGAATTGGTGTCCAAATTTTTTCCTTTCTAATTTAATAGTTGCTCTTAAAAATAGATTCATCATCAGTTTGTTGCTATAGTTGTCTGTATCTTTCCTGGTCTCAACTTAGTCACAGCATCTGTGCAAAATGGTATGAAAGTTATTACTCCACCATCCAGAGGGAATGCTTGATTCTTGACATTTATATCCCCTTGAACATAAAAGCCAGATTTAAAAAAAATCAAACTTTGTGCTTTGGGGACTGAACAGATTGTTTACTATGGTTAGTAGAGAATGCCCTCCTCTGCCTCCTCTTCCTGAATTATAAATATATTTTTGTCGATTGTGTCCCCGAGTGACCAGATATTTTTTTAAAATTACACTTGTTGGGGTGATTTGACCTGGGGATAAAAACGTATTGGGCTGGCAGAAAAAGTGAATGTTTAAGAAAATCATCTCTGGAGGCGGGCAAACCTGGGTAGGTCATCTGCACCTCTGGACCTGAGATGGTTACTTTGCTCTACCCACTAGATTCCTGAGCAGTCAGTGTGAATAATAATCAGTAGTTCATAGTTTGTAAAAGGAGTAAATGAATTAAGGTATGGAAAGTGTACACAAAATGTCATATATTTCCTAAGTGCCAAAAATGTTATCTATTATAATAGTTAAGTCAGAAATAAAATGAATTGTGCATGCAAAAATGTCTACATTTTTCTCACTGCTACAAGCTTTAGCAGATGGCAGGTGTCCCACTGATGCTCTTCCTATTCTACTGAGGCTTTGGATGCTTTATTGAACTCAGAGGCATCACTCGGTGGTTGCTTCAACTTCCACATTGAATTATACCTTTTAAAAAGGCTTGTTCTTCCTATTTTGGCTTAATAAAGAGCACTTCAGTGTATTTGCATTGATAATATATGGAAACAAGAGCAGGCTTCACATGACCAAGATGACTTAAACATGGTGACATTTAAATTCAAGCAAAGGAGAGATTGTTACCCTCTCCATAGAGGGAGGCTGTTGAGGCATAAGAAAGTGTTTCCCATTTGTGGCAGACCACATACAGTAATCTCAGACCACAAATCAAGAGGTAGAAGAAATTTGAGTTTGTAGAACAGAAAGAAATTTCTATCATGAGCCTCCATGCCACTGAGATTGTGGTACTTAGTTTTATTTGATTTGGGGTGTCCTTGTCTTTCCTCCATTTGCAGGTTGCTCTCTAGTTGTCCTGTGTTCCTACCTGAAAGAGTTACCAGGTTCCTAGAATCCCCTTGTTCTCTCTCAGGTGCCAAGGAAATTAATCTGCAACTCTAGTTTCAAGCCAGGCCACCAACCCTCTATGGGATCCTGACAACCTTTCTGCACATCACTTACAAAGAATAGATATCTTATTGGCATCTGACTTCTCATAGCAACCCTGGATGCAATACAGTGGAGTAATGTTATATTTTTTATGTAGTGAATCTATCCAGAGGTAAGCCATTATTTAAGTGTTCAGATGTAATAAAGATATCCTCAGGCATACACAGTCTCATAAGTTTTACTACACAAAGATCCTCTTTGAAAACACTCTTGGTGGAAATTCTCTGGTGAAAAGAGAAATTAATCCAGAAGAAAATAATGTATGTGTAATAAAAAGGTGTTATGGACTGAATGTTGTATCACCTCCAATTCATATGTTGAACTCTTACCCCCAAAAGTGATGGTTAGGAGGTGGGGCCTCTGGGAGGTAATTATAATTAGTGAAGCCATGGGAATGGAGCCCTCATGTATGGGATTAATATTCTTGTAAGAGTCACAAGAGATCTTGACTCCTTCTTTTTCTTCTATGTGAGGATACAAGGAAAGACTGGCTAGCTGCACCCCCCGAACCTGACAGTGCCGGTGCTGTGATCTCTGACTTCCAGCCTCCAGGGTGTGAGGAATAAATGTTTGTTGGCCAAGTCACCCGATCTATGGTATTTTGTTCTGGCAGCCTGACTAACACAGCAAATAAGTAGAGTTCATTATTATTTCAAAAGAAAGGACCAAAGAGAGTATATTCATAAAGAGCTAGAACTAAACTGTAGTTGATTAAAAATAGCTGGGGGAAAGGATTGAGACCAGAGGGATAAAAAGTACTTGTTTTATTTATGGAGTGGACATTGATATTAATAATTGAAGAAACTGAAAAATTATAAATACAACTTTTGGTCTTAACAAATTAGGCATCACCACAAATAAAAATAGAATGTGTAAATTTCAAATTGGAAGAAGAGACCCCCTAAACTTACTATTTTCTGGAGGGCAGGAGAAGAGAGAAAAAGAAGTAGATAGAAATATTTTATATAGAAAATATGAAAAGGACGGTAGAAATACATTCTTCTATAAAAACAAGAACAATAAATGCAAGTGGGTTTCCCTTACTGAATCAAATACAGAGTTTCAGAGATTATTTCAAAAGCATGTTCCATTAATATAGCTGTTAGAAGAGGCATTTTTAAAACTGAAGGATAAAAGAAGACTTGAAAATAAGTGTATGGGGAAATACAAACTAGACAAAATTGTGATAACAATTTTGATATTTTAAAAGTGAAATTTAAGATGGAAATACTGTAAAGGTGAAAGTGGAACATAAAAGAACAATATATCAAAAAGCTAGTTAGAAGCATACATGCACCTTACCATACAGGCTAAAGTAAAGACCACAAATAGAACTATGGGACAAAATAAACAACACTGCACTTAACAGCAAAACATGTCAACACACCTCTTTCAGGAACTGCTAGATCAAGCAAAATGTAAATGCATGGCTAAATAACTTTGGTGAAAGAGAAAAGCCAAAGAAAAATTGTGAAATAGTGAAAACGGAATGAAAATGCTATATGTTAGATTTGTAGACCCAGCTAAAGCAGTACTGAGAGTGAAATTTATAGCTCAAAAATATCAGAAAACAACATGATAAAAACAAATGAGCTAAAGATTGACAGCTGCAAAAATTGAAAAAAAGAGTAACAGAGCAAAATGAAACAACAAAGGAGAAAAAGTGCAATAGATATAAGGGGCAAATCAGTGCAGTAGAGAATATCGATAACTAATGACTGCCAACTAATAGATGAAAAAAAATCCAGAAAAATAAAAACTAAGATAAAAGGACTGGGAGTGGTCATCAAATTTCCTTAAATAGGGAACTAAGACTAAATAACTGTAAGAATCACAAGCACAGAGGAGAATGCAAATATCAAAAAAAATTAGTTGTTGGAACAATAATAATATTGTTCTGTGTTGGGCTGCATAATTCCCCCTAAAAGTTAGCCACATCCAAATACTTCGAACCTGTGAAAGTCATCTTAAATGACAATAGGGCTTTGTAGATGTGCATAAATTAAGGATTTAGGATAGAGAAATCATACTGCATTATCTGGGTAGGCCCTGAATGCAATTACACCTGTTCTTATTAGATGGAAGTAGAGAAAGCGGTGTAGTGATGCGGCAGGAGGGGAGAAGGCATGCAACCACAGGGGCCAGTACAGGAATGATGGCGCTGCAGGCCAGGGGATGCTGGCATCCGCCGGAGCCCGGAGGAGGCAAGGCACAGGTCTTCTCTTAGAGCCTCTGGGGAGAGTGCGGCCCTGCTGACCCCTTGATTCTGGCTCAGTGAAACCGGGTTTGGATTTCTAGCCTCCAGAACAGTAAGAGAATATATTTCTGTTGTTAAAGCACCAGGCTTGTAGTGATTTGTCACAGCATTCATAGTAAAATTATGTAATGACCAATGAAAATTCTAGGTGGAAAGAAGAGAAGGAGTGGGAGGAAGTGTAATATAGTAATGTCCTCGTCTGCTCCATCAGAGAATTAGTAAGTATTGTCTAAAGTTAAACAGGACCTCATGACCTCACCCCTTAACGTTTCATATTTTTTATAGTTTTTAGAAATGTTTTTCTTTCGTGTAATCTCTAATGTTTAGTTACTTAGATTTACTTCAGTTCTTTTTTATCATTTTAAATTCAAGCAAAATTGCTTTTATTATATTTATTTTACAAGACCATGCATGAAGTGTCTTATTTTTGTAAACTCTGTTTGTCTATCTATATCTCTCTCTATTTATGTCTCTTTCATGCTATGGGCACTTAGAAAAATATCTACAATGAGGTCATCCATACATAGATTATATATGTATATATAACCAGGCAGTCTGAAGTGTCAGAAACCCAGTATTACCATGGACTGTGTTTTTGAGGGAAGTGCTATGGTTTGAATGCTTGTGTTCTCTCAAAATCATTATGTTGAAATCATAATGCCCAACGAGATGGCCTTAGGTGGGAGCTTTGGGAGATGATCAGGCTATGAGAGTAGAACCCTCATGAATGGAAATAATGCCCTTAAGAATAAGACCACAGGGAGCTTCTTTGCTCCCCTTCCACCATGTGAAGACATAACAAGGAGCTAATATCTGTGAGCCAGAAGTGGGCTCTTACCAAACAATAAATCTGCTGGCACCATGAGCCTGGACTTGCCAACCTCCAGAACTGTGAGAAGTAAATTCCTGCTGTTTACAAGCTACTCAATCTGTGATACTTTATTTTAGCAGCAGGGATGAACTAAGACAGGAGGTTCACAGAGGATGGAAATCAGATGATGGAAGAACCCATTAGCATCCATCAGCCAGTTTGCTTCCTGGTCCATATAGATGGGGGTGGACCATAGTATTCTTTCTGGCAAATTGGCTGTTCTGCAACTAAGTGCCAAGTTATTTCATAAAGTTTCCAAAATAAAGTGAATGATGCTTTGTGCTTCCTCACAATGACCATGTTTATTCAGGTTTTTAGCTGGTGTAAGTTCTGCTTGCCTGAAAGCATTTTTGAGTGGCAGACATACTGCTCTCTTGGTTCCCAAGAGGGTCTGGCATTGACTGTGCACTTATCATGAGAGACTGTGTGCCTGTCAGTCTCTGGCTGATGGGGCTGCTTCTCTGAGACATCTCTGCTTGTGTGAAGAGCAAAGTGATACTGCACACAACTAGCTCTTTCCACGCCTTACTTTTCCTTCTTTGTCATGGCAACCTTGGCCCCCTGCATGATAAGACTGCCAAGCACAGGTAAGGAAACAGCTGGAGCAGTGGAAAGTGGCCCTGCAGTGGCAATCAGGAGATTTGGGATTTATTTCTGTCCTGCTAATAATTTGTTATATGCCCTCTGAAAAGCAATTTGTTTTATTTTCTTACATGTTTTTTCTCATCTGTAAATGAGGTGGTTTGGCCAGAGCAAAGTTCTTTACAGATTTATCATTCTGTGACACTCACACTTAATACTGAATCAGCAGCAATGATATGAATGTTTCTATCTACATATGTGTTTTTAATTTAGTCATTATCATAAATAAGAGTGGTCAGCAGTGATCCCTTTGATATATTGGAGCAGAAACTTTCTTAAAGTGATGTGAAAATATTATCTCAAGGCAAATAACATTTATCTCTCAATTAGGTAGTAAAGGACAGGAAAGGAATTTACATTCTACAACTTTATGCTCATATTTTATTGACTTCATTAAACTTTGCATTTAAACACTGTATATGTCTGTAATTTATTAGAAAACTAAATGGCAGTGGCATTTGGTACAGGCAGATGAGATGGAAAGGTTACATTTGCATTAATCCATGCTCTAGTGTAAAATTTTAAGTTCTAAAGTATTATGGAGTCTTTATAATTATCTATAGACATTAACTCATTTTGCATATGTATTGATTAGACTATGATCTCTTTGGAGCTAAGAACTGTTTTTCACGGCCTTCACTAAACACTCCATAAATGGTTGAAAGGAAAAGTGCTTGAGTATCCTACCACATGGATACATGCTGTTTAGTGGATAATCTTAGAGATTTTCCAGAGCCAGCCCCCTGTTGGTTGCCAATTCTTCAGATGCTTTTGGTTACTTTTTCCCATTTCCCTTAGATGTTCCAAACCTTCATCATTTATCACAAGCAACCCATATAATCCTTGCTGCCTTCACTTTCAGCAAATGATTCATACCTACTTTGGTGAGAAAAACAAGGCCATTCCAGTGGTCAGCAATACTACCATTCACTAACTCTGTGTTGAGTACCGTTTGGTGCTCTGTGGGCTCGTCCTGCAGTGCAGTTAAGTGGGCAGCTAGCTGGGTGAGGTTCAGGAATCTGGGAACTCCTTGCCAACATCATACCTGAATGTGTTGTGTTGGGCATGTTATGGTAGAATATGTTAATCACGTGTTGTATCCTGTCTCACAGGCCTGAACTCTTTCAACTCTTATTTTTCCTTCCTTACAACTTAGAAATATGTCTATGCACCTACCCACTCTTCCCCTACCTCTGACAGAATCCTTCCTTTCTAAGGCCTGCCTTCCATTATGGCATTTAATCTTATCATCCTTTGCCTCCTCTAAAACCTTGCTTTTTCTCTTGCATCTTCAGTTCCCTCTCTCTACTGGCTCCTTTCTATCAGTCCAATTTGTTCTAGTATTCATTCGTTCAGATTAGAGTGAGTTGTTGATCCTAATTCTTCTCTTCCCTTTAATAGGAATATGTGTCCACCTCTTTGCTACATAGCTCTGGAGTGTTCTTGTACTCTCATTTCTCTGGGTCTTTTTGCTTTGCTGCAAAATTGAAGTGCTTGGATAAGGTCAAATTCTTCATAGCTTTCATATTCTGTGACACACAGTATTTAATCAACAGCAATAATGTAGATATTTCTATTTGTATATGTGTTTTTAATTTAATATCATAATCCTAAATGATAATGGACAGAGTATACTTTCCTGTCTCACTGATGTTGGACTTGGTCATTTGACTTGCTGTGACCAGTGGAATATGCGTAGAAGCAATAGTGTGCCAATTGCAGCCAAGTTTTCAAGAAGCATGACATGATTTTGCTTGCCTTCTTGTTTGCCAGTGATCTGTTCAGAGACAAACCAGACTCAGGTAGCCTCTAGCCCAAGAAGAATGGGGAAACACACGGTGCAAAACTGAACACAGCCTGAAGTCAAGTCGTGCCAATTTCATCCAGCATCAGCTGAACTCAAGTTGATTCTTAGATACATGGGCAAGAAAGAAATGCTTATTGTTTTAAGACACTGAGTTTCAGGATGATTTGTAATGCAGCATTATTGAGGTAATCCATTCCACAATTATTTATTGAACAACTAATATATGCCAGATACTTTTTGTAAGCTTCAGAGATACCATGTTGAATAAAACCAAGGCAAAAGTAAGTAAACAATGTAATTCACATTCTGACAAATTCTATGAATAAAAGAAGATGGGGTGATGTCAAAACCAGTGGTGGAGGCTGCAGAAAGGTGCACCTTTTTAGTTTGAGTGGTCAGGGAAAGCCTCTAAGAGGGAAATATTAGAATGAGAAATGAATCCCAAGAAGAAGGAAGCAGAAGCTGCCCAGCCATAGTGCATTCCTGCAGAAGAAAAGCAAGGTCCTGTGGTAGAAATGAACTTAGTCTAAGAACAGACCTAAGTGTCTCTCAAATCAACAAAACTGTACATTTTACATTAAAAATGATTCCAAGGCTGATAGCTAGAAATAAAAACACACCTCAAGCAGCAGCTGAGCCAGACTAGAAAACAAGAATGGCAACAAGGAGAGGCAGATTCTGAGTTGTTTCTCTTTGGCTACTTGTCACAGGCTTCAAGAAAGGGTCAGGCTAGCTAAGTGTGCAGCTGGACATTCCTGGCTGTTATTCTACTGAATTGGACATAATCACTCTTCATTTTTTGCATTCTGTTTAATATTTCTTGGGTCAAAGTGTTTCCATCTCAGCTAGAGATGCATTGTATTGTTTTCACTGAATGCAAATAATCTCAGGATTTTTCTTTTGAAAAACCCTGCTCTCTCTTATTATACCCCCATGCATTCTTTTAATCAGTTATATGCATACATGGTTTAAAGAGTCAAAGAAGTCTACAGGATTTGTGATAAGAAACAGCCATCCTCCGTGAGCAGCCCCTCAGGCTCACATTTACCAATTCCAGAAGCACTTCAACATTTTTTGTCTGATTTTTTGCCATTTCACCTTCATGTCCCCAAATAGCAGACCTTTTGCTACTTTCTGATTTGCTATTTCTAGATATTTTTTTAATAATTCTTCACAATTGACTGAGGATTCAGCTTTCTTTTTTCTCTCATCTCCTGTCAAACACATATAATTATTCTATCACCCTTGCCTGTCAGTATAATGTTAATGATAATTTTATATTATTTATATTATTATGATTATATAAACACTTTAAACAGCTGAAGCATACAATACAATGTAATTACTTTTCCTTCCTGTGGTAGGCAGCCTCTAAGATGGTCTCCTGTGATCCTTGCCTGCTGGTCCTTGAGGCTCTTTGCATCCTCTCCCCTTGAGTATGAGCTGAGCTCACTGATCTTCTTCCTTTAGATGGCAAAAGCAACGGGCTGTCACTTCTGAGATGAGGTCACATGAAGATTGGCTTTCATTTTGGGCACTCTTTTTGTTGTTGTTGTTGTTCACTTTGAGTATGGTAGACTTCTAAAGATGTCCTCCCAAATTCCCATTCCCTAGTTATTCTATCAAACACTATTCTCAGTACTGCTGCAAAAGGATTTTGCAGATGAAACTGTTTCCTAACTGTTAAGGTTCCTGATCTTAAAATATGAAGTGTTATGAGCTAAATGTTTGTGTTCCCCAAAATTCATGTGTTGAAATCCTAAAGCCCAATGTAATGGCATTAGGGAGGTGATTCAGTCATGAGGGTGGAGCCCTCGTGAATGGTGTTAGTACCCTTACGAAGGGGACCCTAGAGGGCTCTTTCACCACTTCTGCCCAATGAGAAGACTGCTGTCTAGGGACCGGGAAACAGGTCCCTCCCAAGACAGAGAATCTTCCAGTGCCTTGAACTTCTTAGCCTATAGAAATGTGAGCAAAGAATGTTTGTTGTTTAAGTTATCAAGTCTCTGGTAGTTTTATTATAGCAGCCTGAGCAGAATAAGACAAGACAATATCCTGGATCATCCAGATAGACCCACTGTAATCCCAGGAACCCTTAGAAGCAGAAGAGCAAGGCAGAAATATGGGTACAGAAGGAAGGATGTATAAGGCAGAAGGAAAGAACAAAGAGATTTGAAGTGTGAGAAGGACTCAACTCATCACTGTTGGCTTTGAAGATGAAGGGGGTAACCAGGGGGAATGTGGATCACTTTAGAAGCTAAGTGTGACCTGTAGCCAATAGCCAGCAAGGAAATTAGTTTGTTTCCTATCATTACAAGAAACTGAATTCTGTCAAAAACCTGGATGAGCCTGGAGGTAGATTCTCCCCTAGAGCCTTTGGACAAGAGCCCAGCCTGGCTGGCATGGGGATTCCAGCAGAGGCTCTGAGCCTACTTGGGCTTCTGACCCAAGAGCTGTGAGATAGTAAGTGGGTGTTCTTTTAAAATGGTAAATTTGCAGTAATTTTTACAGCATCAATAGAAAATAAATACATTGTGGGAAGCTAGAAGTCAAATTGTGAGCATAGAAAGGAACTGGGGAAGTGATAATGTCAAGGATTCCTCATGATAAGGCTATGTTAGTGAATGAAAGTTTCTCAAAGGATTACATGAGACAAGCATCATGCTTATGAGTGCCTGCTTGGGATACTGCCATGAATAAGACAAAGTTCCTATTTTCATGGAATTTATCTCCTAGTCAGAAAAGAGGGTGTACAGGCCTTAAGTGTAATAGACCCATCAAGGCCCTGTGAGCTGCATGTTCATGTAACTGAAGATGGTTTTGTATGGGGCCTCTGGCAGTCACTTGAATGGACCTACCAACCGATTGGATTCTGGTCTCAACTATGGAAAGGAGCAGAGGTTTGTACAACTTGATAGAGAAGCAACTGGCTGCTGGGTACCACGCCTTGCTGATTATGGAGGCTGTCACCAGAACAGCTCCAACCAAGGTAATAACCACCTATCCCACTGCAAGGCATGAAACTGAACCCAAAGGCCATGGAGTGGTGTGGCACAGATGCCTACACTGACTAAATGGGGTGCATCTTTACAGCAGTGTAGCACCTTTTGGTGGTTTGCTGATCTGCACGATGTTCAGGAAAAGCAACCAACAGTCCAGTAGCCATGTCCACACAAGTCATGGCACACCAATACCCTTCTGTATGGACAGAGGCCTGATATAGTCTATCTGCCACCTGACAAGGGGTATCTGCCTCTTTACTATTGTTCTGTGTTGCTGTGGGACTCAGTGTAAGTCCCTCTTAGAGCACACAAGTCACTCCTTCTGGGTTCTGCTGACTTCTTTAAAGGTCAAGCCCCACTGACAGGCTACAGCCTACATTGTCTTTTGTCCCATGTGCAACAAATGCTGATGTAACCATTGGGCCACATCAGAGGCAGGCTTTCCTTCTAGCCAGAGCACCTGGGCCAATGTTTCTGCTTCATCATTCCCTGGGGATGCCAAAGGCAAATGGCCAGTCACATGATATATGGTAACTGTCTTAGTCTGACCAGAGGCCCATAGGTATTGCCACAACTCTTGTCCCCAGAGGATTTGGTGGCCAACCATCCAGTTGGCATGATACCATGTCAGTAGCCACAGGGTCAAGCCCTGAAATACAGCCCAGCTGTCAGTACAGACAACTATAGGGGAGAGCTCCTGGGTGGTCACGAGCCATACTGCCTGCAACTCTGCCCACTGGCTGCTCTTCCATTCCCCATCCTCCATCCATATTGTCTCTGTCTTAGGATGGAAAGCCACAGCCCTCCACTTTGAGGGCTGCCCATGACTGGAGCCATCTGTATACCAACCATGTTCAGGTAGAGGGACTCTTGCCTCCTGATAAGAACTCTCTGCTATTAATGGCTCCAAAGAAAGTTCTTCCTACTTTCCACTGGCGTATGTCACTGGCCCCCATAAGTGTTGGAGTTCTTCACTTAATGATCTAGTGGAGAGGGCACTACACTGCTAATTGTTCTTTAATGAGGAACTCTCAGATGATAGGTTCTTAGCACGCACCATGCTTTCCCTCTGTGAGCCACTTCTGATTCTTCCTTCAGCCCCTGGGCATCTGGCAGACCACTGCTTCCATAGGTTGCACATCATCTTTCCAAGTAGTCATGTTGGGCAGGAGTCAAGGCACCTTCTAGGGGCTCCAATCTGATTGGTTAGATTCTTTATCCCCCCAAATAAGAGGTAGTCAAGCTGAGGGTGGTCCTCTGTCTTCTGTCACCTCAGCTTTTTATGACCTGAGCTCCCCAAACTCCAGGGCCACACATCAAACTCTCTGAGAGGTGTTCATGGAACCTTTACTATCCCTTGGCACAAGGTGAGAAAAGCCCTTCTGTCCCTGCCCTCCCATAAGGGATGGTGGATTGAGGAGCACAAAGAGCCTTAACAGCTCCCTAAAAAGAAATCCTCTGTATTGGCTTTTTTTTGGTTTTAGTACTTTCATACTCTTGAGCGAGGTGAGATTAATGTCTTAGTAAGTCTCAAACTCATTTTGAGATGCCGTGACAAAGACACTTGATGGTGGCCTCATGACTCTTGCCTCCTGGTGTCCATGTCCCCTCCCTAGGAGGAAAAAATAGCAAAGGCAATGAATTCATGATTCACAAAGGGATAAATGTAAATGGTCACTAAAAAAAATGGAAAACTATTTAATATCAAATCAAAATAAGATGTCAATTTTCAACAACAAATTATATCTTTATAAAATAAATGTCAACAAAATTGACAGTTAAAAAATGACAATAGAAGCAGGAGCCAGGATGGCGGCATGAGTAGAGCAGTGGAAATCTCCTCCCAAAACCACATAGATATATGGAAATATAACAAAGACAACTCTTCCTAAAATAGAGACCAGAGGACACAGGAGAACATCCAGACCACATCCACACCTGCGAGAAACCAGTGCCTTGTGAAGGGGATAAGATACAAGCCCCAGCCCGGTGGGACCTGAGCAATCCTCCCCCTGGCCCCTGGTGGGTGGAGAGGAGTCAGCAGGGAGGGAGAGAGAGCCCAGGACTGCTGAACACCCAGCTCCAGGATTCCGGAGCAGAGCGCAGACACAGTGCATGTGTGGGGTCCTGGATACTTGGGAAACAGGGCGGCAGGACCGGTGAGTGGGTGCCTGAGGCTGATGCCGGAGAACAAAGAAACGGGAGTGGTTTATTTTTTGGCGAGTGCTTTTTGGAAGCCTTAAAGGGACAGGGACCCCAATACTAGGGAAACAGGGCAGCAAGACTGGTGAGCGGGTGCCTGAGGACAAAGAAAATTGTGCCTTTTCCCGATTTTTTTTTCTCTTTCATTGTTGCTGTTGTTGTTTTGGTTTGGAGAGTGCTTTTTGGAAGTCTTAAAGGGGCAGGAAAGGACACTTAGCCCAGAGGCACGGAATCTGGGGATCTCTGGGCACACTAACCCCCTGGGCAACAGGGAGCACAGAGGACCCTTACGGAGATAAATAGCCTCCCAGCCGCTCCCCCTCCAATGGGGCTCCACCATTTTGGAGGAGCAGCCCCAGCCAGGCCATGCCCATAGCAACAGCGGAGATAAACTCCAAACCAACTGGGCAGGTAGCTGAAGCCCTGTCTGCGCACAGCTGCCAAGCATAAGCCACTAGGGGTCGCTATTCTCCCAGGAGACGAAGGCCACAAACCAACAAGAAGGAAAGCTCTCCCAGCTGTCACTCGTACCAGCTCTGCAAACTATCTCTATCACCATGAAAAGGCAAAACTACAGGCAGACAAAGATCACAGAGACAACACCTGAGAAGGAGACAGACTTAACCAGTCTTCCTGAAAAAGAATTCAAAATAAAAATCATGAACATGCTGACAGAGATGCAGAGAAAAATGCAAGAGCAATGGGATGTGATGCAGAGAAAAATGCGAGAGCAATGGGATGAAGTCTGGAGGGAGATTACAGATGTCAGGAAGGAGACCACAGAAGTGAAACAAACCCTGGAAGGATTTAGAAGCAGAATGGATAAGATGCAAGAGGCCATTGAAGGAATAGAAACCAGAGAACAGGAACATATAGAAGCTGACATAGAGAGAGATAAGGATCTCCAGGAATGAAACAACACTAAGAGAATTATGTGACCAATCCAAAAGGAATAATATTCATATTATAGGGGTACCAGAAGAAGAAGAAAGAGGAAAAGGGATAGAAAGTCTCTTTGAAGAAATAATTGCTGAAAACTTCCCCAAACTGGGGGAGGAAATAATCGAACAGACCATGGAAATACACAGAACCCCCAACAGAAAGGATCCAAGGAGGACAACACCAAGACACATAATAATTAAAATGGCAAGGATCAAGGACAAGGAAAGAGTTGTAAAGGCAGCTAGAGAGAAAAAGGTCACCTATAAAGGAAAACCCATCAGACTAACATCAGACTTCTCGACAGAAACCCTACAGGCCAGAAGAGAATGGCATGATATATTTAATGCAATGAAACAGAAGGGCATTGAACCAAGGATACTGTATCCAGCACGACTATCATTTAAATATGATGGTGGGATTAAACAATTCCCAGACAAGCAAAAGCTGAGGGAATTTGCTTCCCACAAACCACCTCTACAGGGCATCTTACAGGGACTGCTCTAGATGGGAGCACTCCTAAAAAGAGCACAGAACAGAACACCCAACATATGAAGAATGGAGGAGGAGGAATAAGAAGGGAGAGAAGAAAAGAATCTCCAGATAGTGTATATAACAGCTCAATAAGCAAGCTAAGTTAGGCAGTAAGATACTAAAGAAGCTAACTTTGAACCTTTGGTAACCAACAAATCTAAAGCCTGCATGGCAATAAGTACATATCTCTCAATAGTCACCCTAAATGTAAATGGACTAAATGCACCAATCAAAAGACACAGAGTAATAGAATGGATAAAAAAGCAAGACCCATCTATATGCTGCTTACAGGAAGCTCAATTCAAGCCCAAAGACAGGCACAGACTAAAAGTCAAGGGATAGAAAAACATATTTCAAGCAAACAACAGTGAAAAGAAAGCAGGGGTTGCAGTACTAATATCAGACAAAATAGACTTCAAAACAAAGAAAGTAACAAGAGATAAAGAAGGACACTACATAATGATAAAGGGCTCAGTCCATCAAGAGGATATAACCATTCTAAATATATATGCACCCAACACAGGAGCACCAGCATTTGTGAAGCAAATACTAACAGAACTAAAGAGGGAAATAGACTGCAATGCATTCATCTTAGGAGACTTCAACACACCACTCACCCCAAAGGATAGATCCACTGTGCAGAAAATAAGAAAGGACACAGAGGCATTGAACAACACACTAGAACAGATGGACCTAACAGACATCTATAGAACTCTACATCCAAAAGCAACAGGATATACATTCTTCTCAAGTGCACATGGAACATTCTCCAGAATAGACCACATACTAGCTCACAAAAAGAGCCTCAGTAAATTCCAAAATATTGAAATTCTACCAACCAATTTTTCAGACCACAAAGGTATGAAAGTAGAAATAAATTCTACAAAGAAAACAAAAAGGCTCACAAACACATGGAGGCTTAACAATATGCTTCTAAATAATCAATGGATCAATGAACAAATCAAAATAGAGATCAAGGAATATATAGAAACAAATGACAACGCCAACACAAAGCCCCAACTTCTATGGGATGCAGCAAAAGCAGTCTTAAGAGTAAAGTATATAGCAATCCAGGTACACCTGAAGAAGGAAGAACAATCCCAAACGAATAGTCTAACATCACAACTATCGAAACTGGAAAAAGAAGAACAAATGAGGCCTAAAGTCAGAAGAAGGAGGGACATAATAAAGATCAGAGAAGAAATAAACAAAATTGAGAAGAATAAAACAATAGCAAAAATCAATGAAACGAAGAGCTGCTTCTTTGAGAAAATAAACAAAATAGATAAGCCTCTAGCCAAACTTATTAAGAGAAAAAGAGAATCAACACAAATCAGCAGCATCAGAAATGAGAATGGAATAATCATGATAGACTCCACAGAAATACAAAGAATTATTAAAGACTACTATGAAAACCTATATTCCAACAAGCTGGAAAACCTAGAAGAAATGGACAACTTCCTAGAAAAATACAACCTCCCAAGACTGACCAAGGAAGAAACACAAAAGTTAAACAAACCAATTACAAGCAAAGAAATTGAAACAGTAATCAAAAAACTACCCAAGAACAAAACCCCGGGCCCGGACGGATTTACCTCGGAATTTTATCACACACACAGAGAAGACATAATACCCATTCTCCTTAAAGTGTTCCACAAAATAGAAGAGGAGGGAATACTCCCAAACACATTCTATGAAGCCAACATCACCCTAATACCAAAACCAGGGAAAGACCCCACCAAAAAAGAAAATTACAGACCAATATCCCTGATGAATGTAGATGCAAAAATACTCAATAAAATATTAACAAACAGAATTCAACAGTATATCAAAAGGATCATACACCATGACCAAGTGGGATTCATCCCAGGGATGCAAGGATGGTACAACATTCGAAAATCCATCAACATCATCCACCACATCAACAAAAAGAAAGACAAAAACCACATGATCATCTCCATAGATGCTGAAAAAGCATTTGACAAAGTTCAACATCCATTCATGATAAAAACTCTCAGCAAAATGGGAATAGAGGGCAAGTACCTCAACATAATAGAGGCCATATATGATAAACCCACAGCCAACATTATACTGAACAGCGAGAAGCTGAAAGCATTTCCTCTGAGATCGGGAACCAGACAGGGATGCCCACTCTCCCCACTGTTATTTAACATAGTACTGGTGGTCCTAGCCATGGCAATCAGACAAAACAAAGAAATACAAGGAATCCAGATTGGCAAAGAAGAAGTTAAACTATCACTATTTGCAGATGATATGATACTGTACATAAAAAACCCTAAAGACTCCACTCCAAAACTACTAGAACTGATATCGGAATACAGCAAAGTTGCAGGATACAAAATTAACACACAGAAATCTGTAGCTTTCCTATACACTAACAATGAAGCAATAGAAAGAGAAATCAGGAAAACAATTCCATTCACAAATGCATCAAAAAGAATAAAATACCTAGGAATAAACCTAACCAAAGAAGTGAAAGACCTATACCCTGAAAACTACAAGTCACTCTTAAGAGAAATTAAAGGGGACACTAACAAATGGAAACTCATCCCATGCTCATGGCTAGGAAGAATTAATATCATCAAAATGGCCATCCTGCCCAAAGCAATATACAGATTTGATGCAATCCCTATCAAATTACCAGCAACATTCTTCAATGAACTGTAACAAATAATTCAAAAATTCATATGGAAACACCAAAGACCCTGAATAGCCAAAGCAATCCTGAAAAAGAAGAATAAAGTAGGGGGGATCTAAATCCCCAACTTCAGGCTCTACTACAAAGCCATAGTAATCAAGACATTTTGGTACTGGCACAAGAACAGAGCCACAGACCAGTGGAACAGATTACAGACTCCAGACATGAACCCAAACATATATGGTCAATTAATATTTGATAAAGGAGCCATGGACTTAAAATGGCAAAATGACAGTCTCTTCAACAGATGGTGCTGGCAAAACTGGACAGCTACATGTAGGAGAATGAAACTGGACAATTGTCTGACCCCATATACAAAAGTAAATTCAAAATGGATCAAAGACCTGAATGTAAGTCATGAAACCATTAAACTCTTGGAAAAAAACATAGGCAAAAACCTCTTAGACATAAACATGAGTGACCTCTTCTTGAACATATCTCCCCAGGCAAGGAAAACAACAGCAAAAATTAACAAGTGGGACTATATTAAGCTGAAAAGTTTCTGTACAGCAAAAGACACGATCAATAGAACAAAAAGAAACCCTACAGTATGGGAGAATATATTTGTAAATGACAGATCTGATAAAGGCTTCACGTCCAAAATATATAAAGAGCTCACACGCCTCAACAAACAAAAAACAAATAACCCAATTAAAAAATGGGCAGAGGAACTGAACAGACAGTTCTCCAAAAAAGAAATACAGATGGCCAAGAGACACATGAAAAGATGCTCCACATCACTAATTATCAGAGAAATGCAAATTAAAACTACAATGAGGTATCACCTCACACCAGTAAGGATGGCTGCCATCCAAAAGACAAACAACAACAAATGTTGGCGAGGCTGTGGAGAAAGGGGAACCCTCCTACACTGCTGGTGGGAATGTAAATTAGTCCAACCATTGTGGAAAGCAGTATGGAGGTTCATCAAAATGCTCAAAACAGACCTACCATTTGACCCAGGAATTCCACTCCTAGGAATTTACCCTAAGAACGCAGCAATCAAGTTTGAGAAAGACAGATGCACCCCTATGTTTATCGCAGCACTATTTACAATAGCCAAAAATTGGAAGCAACCTAAATGTCCATCGGTAGATGAATGGATAAAGATGTGGTACATATACACAATGGAATACTACTAGCCATAAGAAGAGGGAAAATCCTATCATTTGCAGCAACATGGATGGAGCTGGAGAGTATTATGCTCAGTGAAATAAGCCAAGCGGAGAAAGAGAAATACCAAATGATTTCACTCATCTGAGGAGTATAAGAACAAAGGAACAACTGAAGGAACAAAACAGCAGCGGAATTACAGAATCCAAAAATGTTCTAACAGGTACAAAAAGGAAAGGAACTGGGGAGGATGGGTGGGCAGGGAGGGAATAAGGGGGGGAAGAAGAAAGGGGGTATTAAGATTAGCATGCATAGGGGGGTAGGGAGAAAGGGGAAGGAGGGCTGTACAACACAGAGAGGACAAGTAGTGATTCTACAACATTTTGCTATGCTGATAGACAGTGACTGTAATGTAGTTTTTAGGGGGGACTTGGTATAGGGGAGAGCATAGTAAACATAGTATTCTTCATGTAAGTGTAGATTAAAGATTTAAAAAAAAGGAAAAAAAAAGAAAGAAAGAAAGAAAAGGGGGATTACTCCTTGATAGGATAAAACTATTGGTAAATCAAAGATTAATGCATGCTTTAAATATCCTTAATTTTGATCACTTAAAGGGTGTCAGATGATTGGCTATGGAGATACTCTTTTCTGATAATATTCATTTATTTTAATTAAAAAAAAAAAGCAGCTCCTGTGTGGTGACCTCCAATGAGTTCTGCACAGTGGTATAGAGGGCATGTCAAAGTGTGGGCAAAGGGTCTGTTTGTTTTTATGCAGAAGATCAAGGCCTAGCTTGGCTACCCAGAAAATGAACTAAGATACGATAGGAGGAGGAGCTTCTGGCATCAGCACTCTCTGGAGGACTCGTGCCAGGGGATGATCATCAAAAAGCCTCCACAGGGATACGGGTGATGCTGCAGTTGTGGCTGCGTCCATCCCACCGTTTCCTGGACTTGCCACTGGAATGAGGAGGGATATGTCTAGGCTGGCCTGTGCATACAGTGAGACAACGAATTTGAGTGGATCTGTACTGCTGGAACTCAACCAGGAGTTGGGAGGGGTGCAAGTTGTAGCGCTCCAAAATCTTACGACTATAGACTATCTACGGTTGAAAGAACATATGGGATGTGAACAGATCCCAGAAATGGGTTGCTTTAATTTGTCTGATTTCTCTCAGACTGTTCAAGTACAGTTGGACAATATCCATCATTTCACAGACAAATTCTCACAAATGCCTAGGGTGCCTAACTGGTTTTCTTGGCTTCATTGGAGATAGCTGGTAATTATAGATTTGCTTAGTTTATGTCACCGTATTCCTATTATGTTAGTATGTGTGCGCAAGTTAGTTAGTAGTTTAAAACCTATACATGCTTAAGGTACTCTACAAGAAGATACGTCAAAGAAATCATCAATCCTCCCATGTTTTCTTCCATATGCTACCTCTATAGCTTTTCTTCGTCCTTCCTAATTACAACCCTTAAATAGAATTCATGCCTCATATCGAATTTACCGAGCATCATAATTCCTCCAGGTGGTAAAGATACCTCGAGACAAGTGCTGGGCATAGAAGCCACAGGGCATAAATCTGCAAGGAGTAAAAAGCTAACCCTTTCAAACAATATGGCTTCTCTCTCACTTACCAACTTTACATTTCCCTGTATGGCCACAGAAGATGACTGGTCAGCCAGAGACAGGTAAGATTCCTCAAGGGAGGAACAACCTAAGACAGGCACAGTCGCAGGGGTCCATCAGGTGAGAAATTGGAGATCAACAGTGGTGAGGCTTAGAACCTCACCCCCCCTGTTTTGAGAGAAATCTTCTGCATCCGTGGATGTTTTAAGGCCCTTGTGTAGCTTGGATTAACACATAGTCTACAGGCACACACTTGATCATCTACAATTGCTCTCTTACAACACTAAACTATGTTTTCTACCTTTATCTTGCATCTACCTACCACTTCAGCATTTTATTAAAAAAAAAATAATAATAATAATAATAAAGGGAGAAATGTGGGATCCACATATAAATCAAGTATAAAAATCAAACGAATATTCATATTTGACCTGACTGTTTATAATTCATAATGCGTGATCAAAACCAAAAGTTTCTGTGATGAATGCCCTTGTTCTGTTCACCATGTAAGAACTTATTCACTATGTAAGAATTCTTTCACCATGTAAGAACTTGTTCGTTATGCTTCAGAAGATTGGAGACTGATGAGAATTAGGCTTTGGGTGGATTAATGATTGTGCATTGAGCGTTGAGTCCCCTATACAGAATTTTATTGTTGTTAACAACCATTTGATCAATAAATAGGAGAGATGCCCTCTCAAAAAAAAAAAAAAATGACAGTATACTGTGTTAGTTAAGGTGCAGTGAGAAAGGATTATCATAATCTATATTGGAAATGTAACAATGTTTATGAAAGCATTTTAATAATAACTATTAAGACATTTAAAAGAACTCATACTTTTTGGTCAAAAAACTCTGTTTTAGGAATCCTAAAAAAATCTGAAAAATGGGTGAAGAATTATACAGAGGCTTTTCATTACAGCATTGCTTAAATTAGCAAAAAATTAGAAAAAAATTTAAGTACCTAATAATAGTAGACTTGATGAAAAAAATTATTTATAATCCTCTATGTGATGAAATGCTAATCAAACATTAAAATATCTTTACTATGAAAATACTCATATATGTGTATTCATAGAAAAAACTGACAGTTTTAGGATTATTTCATCCACTCATTAAAATTACTTTTTTTTTTGATAATTATTTTTTATTGAAGGGTAGTTGACACACAGTATTACATTATTTTCAGGTGTACAACACAGTGATTCAACATTTATATACATGATAATTCTAGGTACCAGCTATCACCATACCAAGTTGTTACAATATTTTGACTATATTCCTTATGCTATACATTACATCCCGGTTACTTATTTATTTTACAATTGGAAGTGTGTACTTTTTTTTTTTCTTTTGTGAGGGCATCTCTCCTATTTATTGATCAAATGGTTGTTAACAACAATAAAATTCTGTATAGGGGACTCAATGTTCAATGTATAATCATTAATCCACCCCAGGCCTAATTTTTATCAGTCTCCAATCTTCTGAAGCATAATGAACAAGTTCTTACATGGAGAACAAATTCTTACATAGTGAATAAGTTACATGGTGAATAGTACAAGGGCAGTCATCACAGAGACTTTCGGTTTTGATCATGCATTATGAACTATAAACAGTCAGTTCAAATATGAATATTCGTTTGATTTTTATACTTGATTTATATGTGGATACCACATTTCTCTCTTTATTATTATTATGTTTAATAAAATGCTGAAGTGGTAGGTACATGCAAGATAAAGGTAGAAAACATAGTTTAATGTTGTAAGAGAGCAAATGTAGATGATAAGGTGTGTGCCTGTAGACTATGTGTTAATCCAAGCTGGACAAGGGCAATAAGACATCCACGGATGCAGCAGATGTCTCTCAGAACGGGGGGAGGGGGGAGGTTCTAAGCCTCAACTCTGTTGATACCCAATTTCTCATCTGATGGCCCCCCTGCGACTGTGCCTGTCTTAGGTTGTTCCTCCCTTGAGGAATAAAATTACTTTTTAAGCATAAGTGCCTACTACTGTTTAGGCATTGTGTTAAATCCTGAGTATTTAGTGATCCCAGTTTGTCATATAATTCACCATATACAATTACCTTTGATTATTCTGAGTTGTGGTGTTATTATATTTTTTATTAATTGCCTTATACCTCTCTGTATTTTACAAAATGTCTCCATGCACCTGAAAAGTTGAAACTTTTCATTTCTTGCAGTACTTACACTGGAGTTCTGCCCAAAGATTAGGTTGCCTCAAGGCCCTCAGTGAGGCAGAGATTTAGTAAACAAATCATCTCCTGGTTTATCATTGGTTAATGGGGTGTGGGAATGGTGTGTAGTTAAAAACAAACAAGAGAAGCTTACTTTTTTGGATACTAGAAGATTGCAGGTTTTCACAAGGAGAGCTTTTTAAAGAGGATAGTGTGGCTGCCTGCTGAGATTCTGCAAAGCTGCATGTATGTTTGAGCTCCCAGAGAGCCTGGCTGCCTAGCAACTACCACATAAAGTCATCTTTCTCTCCTTAAAAAAAAAATTCCAGGCTTTGCATGACTTAAATGAAGATGTTCTAGTTCACTGGAGCTTGGAGAGCAATTACTTGTAGCTGTCTCTGGCATGTGTGCCAGGCACATCAGAAAATAAAAATGACGACGCTGTGCACGCCCTGTGTCTTCATCTCCAGCATGTGGGAGGCAGGGCAGTGAAAGGAGCAGCTGTTCTCCCAGTGCCTTATTGCTTCTCTCCTGCAGACTGAAACTCTCACAGAGACAAGTGTGAAATAGCAGGGTTTGGACTCCGTAGGCCTCAAGAACGTCTCATTTTGAAGGCAAAGAGTGGGGAAAGGGTGGGAGCAGAGTGAAGGGCTCCCAGACTCACTGAGAGACACTTTCCATCCAGGATCATTTTTCTGTCTGCCTCAGGACAGCCCCTAGACAAACTTCCTCAAAGCTAGATGAAATAGGGCCTCCCTTTTTCTGCACTCTGTCCCTATAGTCCATGATCTGTAGAAATGTAAGGGGACCTTAGGGTCTGCCTGTTACTTAAATTCTCTCCTGCTGTCTGCATACCCACAGGTCTGGCCAAGCCTTCCTGGTCCCCATTTCCTTCTCCAGGTCTGACCTGTTGCTCTGGCTGTGGGGTCTTCATGAAAGTTGGTTGAACCAAATTGAGTGCCTGTCAGGACTGGAGGCAGGGGCCCCAGTAGCTACAGGCGGCCATGTGCAGGTGGGCCCAGGCCAGAGTCTCATCTCTGGGTGAGCTGGGACCAGCCACCTGACATCTCTATCTGTGAGTGGGACACTGGTCACAACTGGTCATGGACTTGTGAAACCTGAAAGATTGCCTGATTCATAGTACATGCTCAATAAATGCCTGCTCCTGGGGCAGTGGGCAGCTCTGGCCTGACCAGTTTTGACCCCTTTTCTTCTCCTGAACTTCCTTTATCAGCCTTCATTGCCTGAGCTGGGCTGGGCTCACAGAAATCCCTTGGTCTTTCTCCCCAAATCAGAGTCCTGGGGGCTGAGGCAGAGGAGGGAAGAATACTATGTTTTAAGACTCTTCGTTGGGGGCGTCTTGACAACCTGATTTACTCCTTCCAGTGCCACGCAGCTCTGCAAGGCCCCTTCATCTGGTGGTTCTACTCCTGTCCCTGAGTCGCCTTTGGAATAGCTCCTAGTCATGAAGCCACCTCTTCTAGCCCTTAACCAAAGTAGCATATGCATCAGAGTGTTTAAGAATAATAACGGTGAGAGCAAGTAGGGGAAGGGAGAGGAAATGATCTATGTGACAAAATGGCCCTCCTTTTTCCCTTGTGAAGTGTTGGGAGCAAATCTGTGGGCCTTTAGGCAGATTCGGTCACAAAAGCCTTAAGACAACAGCAACGTTTGAGTAAAATCTTTCCTGTAAAGTCAGCAACAATGAACCCATCCACGCGTTAGAAACAAGCTTTCCCCTATTACCAAGAAGCGCATTTAGTAAACTCCTAGCTTAGAGCTAGTGGCTAGGTTACCTAGCAACATATGCATTTCTAGGTTAGAGCTAGTGGTTAGGCTACCTCGCAGCATGTGCCTTTTTTGTCCTTTGTTAATCAAGAAACACCCTCTGCCCCAGGGGAAAGCCCCTCCCTTAAAACCTCCCTCCCAAGGGCCCCCACCCACAAAATGGCGAACTCCCTGCTTCTCTTCCGGGTCCTCCGTTCCCGCCGGCACCAACCAAGACCCAATCACCCCTCTACACCTCCCCACCGGCACCACCTAAGGTCCAATTATCTCCTGACCCACCCCTTACTTGCTAACCTGTATAAATTGAGCCTGCAAACAATAAACTGTGCCAGCTTGATCAGACATCCTGTCTTGCTGGTTGTTCTTTGTGTCCCTTGCCCCATTCTTTTTTTTTTTTTTCAATTCTCTCCTCCAGGTCGTCGACCCCCATTGATAGTCCTGCAGGTCGGGACAGTGAAGGTGAAAGGTATTAATGATTTTATATGCCTGCATTACTTTTATGTGTAAAATTAAAATTAATTTTAAGTAGTGGTTCTCAGTTATTGTAAAGGCACTATTTCATGAAGAGTGTGTAAAAAGGAATATGATACCCTGCCCTTCAAATTGCTTTCAGACTGATGGGAAATACATACTAGTAAACAAATAATACAAAAGACAAAGAAAGAAAGGGTAGAAGGGACAGTGTTTAATGCAAGCTGTACCCTGTGTGTCTCAGGCAGGAATGCAGGCACCATGGCACAGAGAGGTTCTGGTGGAATGGCCAGAAGAAATGTTCTCCCTTGATCTGGAGGCAGAAGAATAGTCCACTGGAGGGCAGAGCATCTGAATACTGGGAGAACTTCAGGGACTGGGTACAGATGGTACTAAACATGGTGATAGGAATTAATGAAGCCTGAGAAACCTACAGAAAGGCAAGAAATCCTGCAGGGGGAGGAAACTTGAGGGTCAAAGGAAAAGATGGCTTCCTAGCTGGAAAGACTGAAAGGACAGCCTGCAGAGCAGGAGGGAAAGGAGAGGGGCCCCGGGAGGATGGCTAGGGGGTGGGCCTTCAGAACAGCAGACCTGCCAGGGCTTGCAGGAGTCAGCCTATGTGAGGACACCGTTTATGCTGCAGCATCTGTGTACCAACTACTGTGCTATTGCTAAGAACTATGAAAGGTCTGACACTTTACCCTGGAAGTTGACTTGCCAGCTTTGTGCATGCTGGTAGAAGACATGAAACTCCTGGGTTAGTGATGATGCACAGGCATCTGTGCCCCTTGCTCCAGTCCTGGGGGTTAATGCAGTTGGGACTATGCACATGCAGTAGTCTGGAGCTAAGGGAAACCATAACTGTTTTCTTTTTTTCAATATTATGAGTTTTTACTAATATAAGCTTTTAAAGATATAGCATGTGACTGACTAAGATTTGCAAAATGCAGGCTCAGGAAGAAGCCTCTTATGTTATGTTACCATTGTCCCATGCCTGAGTTTCCCAAGAGTCATGTGGAAGTACTAAGTTTCTTCTGAAGAGTTTTTCTCAACAATTCTCCTAGAGGCTTTATTTACTTTTCATACTTTTTAAAAATTGAGTTATAATAGACATATAACATTGTATTAGTTTCAGGTGTACAACATATTGATTAAATATGTGTATATATTACAAAATGATCACCACAATACCAAGTTAACATCTGTCACCACACATAATTATAAAAGTTTTTTCTTTTTTCTAATGGACAGTGTCTTTTTAAATGAGCAGTAAGCATACCTGACTGGCTTTGGAGGCAGACATTTTTCTAAGGCTGCTTACTATACACATATCCTTTAAAAGATAATAATAGTTCAGAACAAAGGATAGTCAATAGCCTGCCTCTGCTTGTAACATACACAGACATGCAAAAGACCCATGGAGAATTGTGTGGCAATAGCTATGTGCTTAATATCTATAGTTGTGCTTAATACCTACAGACCAGCATTTAAAATAGTCTGAAAGAAGTCACTGAGCATCCTTTCAAGATAGAAGTTGAGAATTTTAGGAAAAAATGAACTTTATAAAATTTCTGGAATGTTTGTAATTTCCCCCATGTTTCATAATTTTATGCTCTTGTCTTTTATTCTAGTGGATGAGCAGTAACAGTTAGATCAAAAGATTTCATCAAGGAGGGAGAGAAATGGAAAGGTGACTGGGGTCTTCTAACAGCATCTGTGGAACAGGCTGGGGCAATCAGCCCTCCAGCCGGGTGTTGGTCTGCCTGTCTTTCCAGTGCCTTCACGATGGACTCACCTCCTTGGGCTCCACATGTCTGGGGAGCCTGTTTCAGTTCAGGTCCTGCCTCCCTCCAGCATTGGGAAAGAGTGCAAGTAATTTTACCCAGAGATCCAGTCTCAGGCTACAGCTGCCTGTGAATATTGTCTGGACAGTTTCCTGGATTTTATACAACAATACATTTAAGAAAGAATTAATCTAGGCAGAATGACAGTGCTACTTTATGCTACTTTAACATTAATCATAACTCTCTCTTACACTCAAGGATTTCTAGAAAGATTCATTTGATCTGTAAGATTCAATCTTACTCTTTACAGAAGAGCTGAAGTTTCTGTGGATTTTTGAAACAATGCACTCCAATATCCAATTCCTGTTGTTTTGTGCAGTCCATTCTCAGTTATCAAAACAAAATTGTACTGCTTTGCTAAGATTCCAGTTTTTTTTTAAATCCCTTTTTAAAAAATGTCCTGCTTAGGACATTTTACTATCCATTAGCTTCTAGACCAGGAATTAATTTCATTTGGGACAGTGACAGGATACAGAGCTGTGCTGAGTGCTAGTAGCCGGCGCTTGGCAAAGGAAGATTGTTAGAGGAAACTGAAAACAACTGATTTCACCTTTGATTTGGCACTTTGTTTTTCAAAATTAACGCTCTCTATCTAAATTCTAGAACTTAACACATACAGAGAAATTATAGTTAATCAATGATGAAAACAATATCATACAATAATTAATTTTAATCAACATCATCTGCTGCAGTTGAACAACAGGGGTTTGAATTGGGTAGGTCCACTTATACACAGATTTTTTCAATAAATATATTGGAAACGTTTGGAGATTTGCAACAATCTGAGAAAACATTTTCTTTTCTCTAGCTTACTTTTTTGCAAGAATACAGTGTATAATATACATATCATTCAAAATGTTTATTAATTGACTTAATTGGTAAAGCTTCAGGTCAAGAGTAGGCAAGTTTTGAGGGGGTCAAAAGTTATACACAGATTTTTTGATTGTTCAGAAGTCGACACTCCAACCCCTGTCTTATTTAATGGTAAGCAGTGTATGCAAAAGCATATAATACTCAGGGAGAGATTTTTTTTTAAATTCTGAAAGTTTTCTTAAGGCTTTCTTTAGGTGACACCTGAAAATTCACCTGGAACCTCTTATTTGTTATTGGATCAAGAATCTAATATTGAAACTCACCACATTAAAGTTTAGATGCCTTTAAGAGACACAGCATTATGATAATTTTAAGTAAAATAATACATGTAATATGGTTATCATAGCATGCGTCACACAGTATCTGATACTACCATTTATTAGATGATAGCTCTTGTAAGGATCACCACTGAAGTTATACCCAACAATCTTAAAACAGATTAGTAGTGTCAACCATTGAACACTCTCGGCAGCCAAGTGTAAGACTGGGAAACCCAGCATGAACAGACTGGTCTTGCTCCTGAATCTACCAGGGAAATACTAAGTGCTGCATTTCAGAATGGTTGATTTAGTAACTTAGAAAATTGTTTTATGGTGAATATGAAATTAGCTAAAGAGATACAGTAAAAACAAGAGCAACTTAAAATTCATTGATTAACTTTTTTTTCAGGGTTTAATGCCTACTATGTAAGGTATGGATACTGAATATATGAATATACGCCTGCCATCCCTTAAAACTATTGTTAAAGAGAGAAGGATGGAATTAATATTTGCTTATTTAAAATCAGTAGTAATTTATCTATGTAAACTTGAACTTATTTTCGTATTTTTTCATAACTATATTAAAACAGTTATTGGCAAACAAAAATAGTCTTTAAAGTTTTAAATGTTATCTAGTTGTTAAATTGCCCAAGTAAAATTCTTATCACTTATGTTGCAGTGGACTGATCAACTAAAACATAATACTTATACTACTTAAGGAATATGGCAAAATGAAAATAGTCATAAAATCCTAAATTTATGACTAATCTTCACTCACATCCTAAGATTTATAATTCTGTCAGGTCTCAATTTGAACAAATGTGCAATTAGTTAAACAAAAGCAGTAAAACTGACAAAGGAAGAGTTCAGAAAACAGTCCTGCTGGAAGATGGGCTCAGTGCTCCTGGCTCTCAGTGCCCCTCGGAAGCATTGGGCAACGTGAGGCACCTGCCTGACAGACAGGTGTTCTTCAGGGCTGCTGGAGGACGGATCTATCCAGAAAGTGCCCTGCGTGGGAAATCATTTCAAGGGGAGTTACATAGGTTATTGGAGGAGTAATAAGTGGGAGATTCCCTCTTGAACTGCCCCACGAATCACAGTTTCCAATTTGGTCCACATTCTGGGCCAAGGCTCCTTCTGTCCTTTATTGAATCTATTGTTCTGTAGACTTAGAGATGTCATCCTCTGTGCAAACAACGCAGAAATATCCCTTTTCGTTGATGTGCCCACCCCAGTTAATTTTTAGTCAGTATGTGAACATGTGCATGTATGTGCATGTGCATGTGTGTGTGTGTGTGTGTTTGTGTGTCAAGAGATGGGAGTTGAATCTAAGTCTACTTGACTTCTGAGATGAGCATTGAAGGATTATAGAGAACTCCCCAAATAGACAAGAGAACACAGGACATTCCAGGCAAAGAAGGTATATATATGTATAAAGCCGTAAGGCGGTGAACCTCGTAAGTGCAGGAATCTGCGGGCATCTCAGCGCTGTGGGCGAGAGTGTCAGGTGTGGAGCGTGAAGTGGGGGCAGACCAGGGAACTGGGGCCCAGGAGGAACACAGGTGTGAAATGTCAGTGGCTTTGGTGTAAGGATATGTAGTCAAAATGCTGACTTAGGAGACATTCTAAGCCTAAGTTCAGAAACCTGTAAAGTAGAGAATGTATTTGTTTCCTAGGACTACCATAAAAAAGACCACAGAATGGGTGGCTTGAGCAACAGAAGTTTATTTCCTTGCAGCTGCAGAGGCTGGAAGTCTGACAGCATGGTGTGAGCAGGGTTAGTTTCTTCTGCGGCCTCCTTCCTTGCCTTTTAAAAGGCTGTCTTCCCCCTGTGTCTCTGTGAGGTCTGTGTCCTACTCCCCTCTTCTCATGGACTCGGGCCCACCCACATGCCCTCCTTATTCCTTCATCACCTCTTGAAAGACTGCCTCCAAATGCAGTCACATTCGGAGGTTCTGGGCATCAGGGCTTCAACATTTGAGGGGAACACAATTCAGCCAGTAACAGGGGACGTCATGCATTCAGATTTACCAGAACCCATATCTTCATGCCTAAGCCATAAAATCCAGAAGCTTCTTAGTTGTTTTGTTTGGTAAAAGCAGTGTGACTTTTATCTTTTTTCAAAAATTCCTTCACTCTTCCTCTACAGAAGAGCTCTCCTGATTAATTGAAAGCCAAGTGCCTATTTCTCCAACACTCTGCTTTCTGGACCCAAACCACAGACACAGCAGGCATAGGACTTAAAGAACTGTCCAATCTCCTCATCTCTTAAGGTCCAGCCCAAGCACTGCTTCCTGGGTCAGCCTCTTCAGATCTGACCTGAGTAGAAAACCATTTCCCTTTCTCTAAACTCCAGTGATTCTTTGTGCCTCTCACAGAGTTTATCTTATTTAGGTTTCTGTGCCTCCACAGCTCTGAAATAATCTCAAAAACACCTCCACCTTGTGTATCTCATCCTGCTGAGGCCAGGGTTTTTATTTTTGCCTCACATTACTTGAAACATGGTGTGTATCAGTACATGATAAAATAATGAATGTGATTTATCACTAAGTCCTTTATGGCACTCTGGGACCTTGATGACCTGGAAAACCCTTTCTAGCCTCATTATTACATCTCTCACTGTGTTAGGTCCAGATCACCCTGCTCCTTGGAGTGTTAGTTCCGGGAGGAGAAACTACGCACTCATATTAGGTACTAAGCATGGAGCTACAAACCCGAACAAAAGACCATCCCAGGAAGTAACAGAAGGAATCCTTAAAGGACCTCCCCTCCAAGGAGATGGTGGATGATTTAAATAGAAGAAAGGCAGACAGAGAACACAGCGTTATAAGACTCTGACCACATCTCAACAGCTTTCTACAGAGATCACAGTGAATTCTGCTCTTTGACAAAACAAAAACAAACCTAAAGGAAACAAAACATTGCACCCTTGCTGTACTTTCTGAGTTACAGCGATTTTCAATCTGTGGTTGGATGACTCCCATTGGGGATGGAGTGTGGGAAAGAAAATTCTTGCAAAGGTCTGCATGATCAATATTCCTCCCAAGTAACTATGATGATACTTCACGGAGAACAGAGAGAGAGATGCCTCACATGCCTGCATGTGGCCATTTTTTGACAGGCAGTTATGTGTACAGTTATGATTAATAGAATTAAAATTCCTTTAAAAACTCTTACTGAATTATTATTGGATTTTTGTCATGTTTTTTCTCCACCACTTGATACTGACAGTCAATATCCTAGAGAATTCTTGAAATTATTTGAAATTAAAGGGGCACCCTTTTAAGTGAAAAGTTTGGGAGCCAACTAATCTTTATATAAATGCTTGTCCTCCATGCAGAACCTGAAATTTCTGCTCTAGGAACTGTAATTAGCAGCTAGTGAAACCTTTAAGATTTTGTTTCCATCATTTTGGTTTGGTGTTGATGACACTGTTTTCAGTGTAATTCCTCAGGACGGCTGTAGGGTAGGGCTTGGAGCCAGTGGTTTGTTTATCTTTCAGCCAGCAGGGAGAAACTCCAGGATTTCTATTTCTCTAAAGGACACAGGGGGACTAGTGCAGAGTACAGACAAAACAGGATATCACTTTCTGATTTAGTTACTGACAAGAATTTCCCAAAGAGCTCTCGTGTTGCTTTCCTAAATAATCTGCATGGCAAAGTGGCCCCAGACTTGCTGTATGACCCCTTTGCATATTAGTACAAATGGGTGTTGCCAAAAAAGAAAGGATTCACAAAGCAGAAGGATTTAACAAAAAAAAAGAGAAGATGCTGGGAGGGGCAGTGATGAAAGCCCATATTTATGACAGATATTTTGAGAATGACTTTGAGAGGAAAGATGTATATTCATAGCCATTTACAAAGACTCACACCTCTGTTCTGCTGGGGAGGGGTATGATCTGCTCAAGACAGAGGGAAAGGAGAAAGGAGCCACACTTGGGTTTCAAACGCATTGTCAGCATGTCTGGCACTACCTTTACCTTCCTCATCATGTTGGACTTGGACTGATTTATAAGCAACTTTGAATTCCCTGAGCACATCCTAGAGGAGATGAGGGCTAGTGGGGACCAGCCCAGGCTAACCCACAGCAGCATGCCTCCCCAAGGGCCCAGACAGCCGTGGCTCCATCCCTCTGTCCCTCTGCATTTTGGGGACTCTTGTGTTTTTACCTCTATGTAAGTCCACTGGCCGGAAGGACTGTGGAGGGGCCAGTTAAAGCTCAGCTGCCTTCCCAGAGGCCGGGAAGGGTTTAGTCCTCCCCTGGTCCAAACCGAGTTTATAGTCCCTCCCCCATCCCATCCCCTCAACCAACTCATGCTGCAGCCACATGACAATTTTCATTTGTTCACTGAACTCACTTGGCTTGTTCATAGCCTTTGAATATGTGGTTTTGTCTAAATGTCCTTCTCTAACTGACCCTGATTGCTTGGTCAGGTAGGATGCTTGGTACACAATAAGGACTCAGTGAACTGTAGATTGTACTATTGTTAGGCAGTTCATCCTCCCCACCTCTGGATGGCCCTTTGCCTATACCTGTTAGAGCTCCTGGTATTATTGCCATTGTTTACATATTTTTCTCCCTCATGAGTCTGTTTTGTGCATCAACCGCAGCACAGTACCTGGCACACAATTTGTGAAATGAATCAGGCTCAAATCCAGGTACCCGGAAGGCCATTGACTAACACATTAAGGAGACAAGGTATAACAATAGGGAAGGATGGAGATGGGAGGACAGAGCTCTTGGCCATCTCTAAAGGGGCTGCATCTACTGTACCCTGAGCAATTCTGCTACACAGAAATATTTAGATTTAAAAAAGAAAAGAAGCTGTAAACTTGTATTTTTATGTGTATGCTATGAGTTTTTAAATCTTGACAACTAATACAAATTTTCAAAACCACTGTGTAGGTCAAAGGAAATGTGTTTGCGGGCTTCTAGTTTCCATTTGTTTAGAGAGTGGAGGGGGCGAGTGAGTCCTGACTGGTCTCCAGGTGATGCCCCAGTTCTCCCAGAGCCAGGACGATCCCTGCAAGTCTTCCTGCCAACATCAGGAATAAGAGTACTTCCCTTTCTACTCTTTAGAGCACAAAACAGTCTTAATTTCAAGTGTCCCCACAGATTTCCAATCTGCTAACAAGTTGTCCAGCTACAGAATTCCCTTCCTGTGTTAGGGATTGGCCATCGGTGCCATTAAAAATCAGGCTTGGCATTCTTCAAGAGAGCATGTCTGGCCTGGGAGTATTCACACTCCACATACCACCGCCTCTGAGGATGGGAGGGATTCTGATTAAAAGGAGGGGTCAATCCATCTTCAAATGGGGAAAGGGGACCTGGTTGGTAATCAGGGGACTTAGATTTCAGTTCTGATAGTACTTGGAATTGTTTGAGTGATTGTAGGCTCTTTATTTGTGTGTATGTGTTTGTGTGTATTTTTTTCAATTATTCTTCCCAATAGTCCTGCAAGGCAGGTATTTTTATCCTTATTCCATTGACAAAGATACAGAGCTTGGTGAAAGAATTAGTATCACACAAGTAGAAGTACAAGGCTGGGCACTGAGACTTGGGGGTCTGTTTACCTCTGAAATCTTTGATATCTTTCACTCCTCCATCGTGTCCCTGCATGAGAAGGGGCCCAGCCTGGGAGGGGGATGGAGAAAGGTGTCCCCCTCACTTTCCCCTGCTGCCTGGGAGGTCAGCGAGGGCGCTGGGACAGGGTGCTTTCTGCGTGCTCGGACATCTGCCTCCGTGGTCCCATCAGCTCTGACAGGTGAGGAAGAGAGAGCTCAGCTTTCAATGATGAAGATACTTGTTCAATTCTGTTCCACCCAGCACTTCTAAGATACATGTGGTCACAGATCTCTTTCTTGGAGCCCTTCGTATTTACTGTAACTAGTGTTCCATGGGAGGCTCTTAGGGAAAGGCTCCATTTAGTTCAGCACAGGATGGTCTGCTATGTGAAACGAAGCTTAAGAGTCTTCTGTACCAAAGAGAACACTTACAGGTAAGTAATGAAGCTGACTGCAGACTAGGAGAAAGCTAAAGTAGGGAAATCCAGACTAAAAGAAAACCCAGCAGGGTGAGTTTATGATAATAAGTAGGCTCAAACTTTATGAAAACCACACCTAATGCTGTGAAAAGGTTGCTAAGAAGAGAATGTTTAAGAAAGCACCTTGCTTATGAGAAAGCTTGTCAACTCAGGAATGTCCTACCATAGAAGGCCGGGAAGGGAGAGGCTGGGGAACCCTTCTCTCTGCAGAATTTTAAACAGAACAGCTTCCCCTTGACAAGGTTCAGGTGTGGATGTTTCTAGGATCAGAGGAGAGATTAGGTTTATCTCAAAATCTTCAGGAATCACCTATAATTTAGCCATAACTTAAAAAACCACATTTGAAAATTAGGGCCAGGGAAGAAAAGGGACCACAGAAATTTATAGGTAGGTTAATTTCAGAGTTTAGCCCTGTACCCTCATCTTAAAAGCTTATTTTCTGCCATAACACCCAATCCCTACAAACCTATCAAACAGATAAAAACCACCAGTGATTGCGCCAGGTTGCTTCATGCTGCAGCCAAGCAAAGACGAGATGTGTGATGACCACAAATGGTCAGCCTCGCTGGGGAGCATGCCTACTGAGAAGACTGACACCCCCAAAAAACAAAATACAGTGGGATTTTAGATTCCTAAATGTCTCAGCAATGAAAATTCCAACTTATTGTAACTTTGTTAGATGTTATAATTAAAAATAAATATGCATGCCTGGGCACCAACCCTTAGGTAAAGATTTCACAATCTCTTGTATGGTGACAGGCCATTAGTCAGGGCTGTCAGGCTGCAGTGCATCTCTCCTTGCATCATCTGCTCATGCAGGGCGAGGTGGTGGCTGGAAGTAGTGACGGGACTCTCTGCCCTGAGATGTGCTCCTGCTGGGAGGGGAGGGCGGGTGTTCTCCTGTCACCAATAAGAGAGAGTCCTCGGACTGTCTCTGGGAATTCAAGGCTGCAGTCAGCAAGCCTCACTAGTTGACTCTGACAAGTGATGAGTCATTCTTCCAGCTTGAATGAGGCTCATTATTCAAAACTAGGTGCCAGAGTGCCAGTTGGCATGGTTGGAAATAAATATGTCTGAGTATTGTCAGCAGTATCATCTGAACTCCCACTTTGGAAACTTTCAGATGCTTCCCACCTTACCGTTGCTGGTGAGCACTATGTAGCATAAAGTAAAAGTCTTGCCTCAGTTCTCTGAGAGAATAAGTGGAGCTAATAATGCCCATTCTGCATGGCTGTGAGGGGCAGAGGCATTGTGGGAAGGGAAGCGCCTGGCAGAGCACCTGGTCCAGGCGTTCAGAGAAGAGTAGCAGGGTTACTCTTGAAGCAGCACATTTAAGCAATGACCCCAGATCTTTGCAGTTTAGACGGACTTGGGTTTGAATTGGGGTTTTGTCACTTACCATGTAGATTTGGACAACTTATTCTAACTTCATTTTCCTCATCTGCAAAATGAACAGAGTAGTAATATTTTACCATGTACCTTGAAGGATTGTGGGAATGTCAAAGATAATGGACACAAATGCCTGGCATAGTGTCTACATGTCATAGAGCATCAATATTGATTATTGCAAATCTGAATACTGAGCTATAACCCAAAATTCAGTTTTATAGTCCAGATTACACTATTTTGCTTGGTCCTTCCTTCTGCTACACATTGAATATGTTTCCTGAGGTTAGGTCTGTCTATGTATTCCTATATGCAAACTCAGTTTATATTTATAACAACTCTGTGAAGTCTTACATATGGTAAAGTTGAGGAAACAGAGGAGGGAAATGATTTCCCTGACCATGGCACATGTCCAGAGACCAGCTGTGCCAGGATTTTAGCCAGAGAGTCCTCCCCAAGAGCTATTCCCTACTATGGCAGTGCCTCTTACAAGATACAGATACCTTCCCTTTTCTCTCCCTCAGTTCATTGGAGGGGATTTCATGGACAGAATGGTATGTAATCATAAATGTAACCTTTTGAATAGACCTTGTGAAATAGGTGATTGATCTCTGTGCTTTTAGATTTGCATGGTCGCTCTGTTTTACAGATGGAACAACTGAGATATGGGTAGAAAATCTTCTGAGACTTGGTGTAGCCCCAATTGCTTAATTTCAGTGCTACTTTTCTGATTCTCAGCTCTTGAAACTCCTGTTTCTGAGCAGTTCAGTCAATTGCTTCCAGCTTGTGTCAGGCCTGAATCAACTCCCTGAAGACTTAGAGGATCAAACTACTCCCTAATTTATTTTTACTTGGAGGTGTTTTAAAAGTGATACTGCTTCTAGGCAGCTAAAACAAAAAAAAAAATAGTTTCTCACGTACATGTATAGAATTTCCTTCCTGTAATTGAAATTAATTAGATATGTAAAGTTGATTTCTTCTCTGACAAAAACAAATAGCACAATTGTGATAAAATAACTAGAAGCTCTGTTGTTTCTGCTAAGGACTCCCAATCGTCACTCACCTTAGTGGTGACAATCAATAAAAGAGACATGCTGAACAGGCTAGTAGTGATAGTCTTGAAGCCCCTTACACATTATGTTCATGGGTCGTTTGACAGAATTTATTCGTTAGGGACACGTGGGAGCCAAGTGTCTCAGCAGACACTGTCCATGCTGTCCTGCATCCCTCCCCTCACTCTTAACAGAGGTCACTATTTCTTTCCAACTGCTCCAGCCAGCCAAGAGATTGCCATAAGCAGTCACAAGACTTTGGGTTCATAAAATTCAGGGAAAACATGCAAATTTATTTTGAAAATTAAACATATCATAAATCAGAAACTAATCAAAATCTTAGTTCAACCCAACTTGGAGCATTCTCTATCTGAAGCTTTTTGCTTAGTGCTTTTTCCTTATTAGATGAATGTTTTCTAAGACTTATCTCCAATCTCAGAAGCCAGCTAGAATACTAAACATGACAAATGTGTTCCTAAAAAACCATATATCTAAGAGACTGCAAGATACAATTCCAAATATATAAGTGATTACCTAGTGGAACTTCTTAATTTGGAATGATGGGGCTTACTTGCAGGAGTATCCAGCCTGCCTTTTTGAAATGTTGCCTTTTGAAGATCTACTCTATCTCACTTGGTGGTAAGAAGAAGCTAAAATGTGTGGGCCTCATATGCAGATGGTGTAGAGTGTGGTGTCTGGAACACAGGGCAGAGTTCAGGTTCTTCTGTGCTAAGAACCAGCTGCATAACCTTAAACAAGAATTAACTTGAGATAATAACACAAAATCACAGGGTCACCATGAGTATGAAATGAAAAAAAAGAAGAAAGCAGTTTGTAAATTCACAATGCTAACCTGCTGTTCAAAATTATGAGCTTTAGTTTGAGGAAAGCTAAAAAGACTGGATATTCTCTTGCCTCCAAGGGATCTCCCTTCCTTGCTGCCATGGCTTCCTGGTATTCCCATGGCACTAGTGACTTGGGGCTCAGTGAATAAACCTGAGAATACCTTGCAGATGTGTAATGCATATTTCTGGAAGTGGAGAATCATCATGGCAAAGATCCCCTTCTAGATTTATTTGTCCCATTGCTCAGTAATAATAATCGTCATCTAACAGGCTGTTAGAATGGCCCTCTTTCTGGCTTCAAAGGCCCAGAACAAAGGTCAGGTATCTCCAGATTTCAAAACAGTGTATAGACCACCTGTGCAAGACTCTCAAAGAGTGTGGCACAAAACTCATCTGGCTGCCCTCATCCATAATCCATTTAAAGGATCAAGTTAGAGACCAAAGCAATAGAAGATGCCTGTGTAGAAAGAGGTCAGAGAGCTGTGTATTCCACCTCCTGTCCCCACCTCACCTATGGGAGTGGAGGAGAACAGTGACTCTGCTTGTTTTCCTACACTGGAGAGAATGGCCTCAAGAGAAGGACTCAGGTGCCTCAAGGCATGCCTGTGGATTTGGGGGGCATAAGGACTGGAGCACAGCTCTGCTAGATGAGACTGAGGCAGCCAAGGGGCGAGGCAGCACTGTGCTGGGAGTTCCTCTGCCCTCAGTGGGGTGAGCATCAGGCGCACCTCTTAGTGTCCAGATATGGCTCATGTGGGACAGGGGAGATGCTCAGCTCTTTTGAATTCCATCAGGGAGGACTGCTGAGGAGCCATGTGACCCCAAATGAGACCACCTGGTGATCAGGAAGGAGGAGTGAGGATGTCTCACTGAGAAGGGTCAGTTTGCTCACCTGCTGCAGAACCTTAGTTTGCTTGTCAGGGCAGTTGCCCTCCATGGAGACCACGTCTGAGGAGGCCACCCAGTGCCCTAAAGGAGTCATTAGCAGGGCATGGTGCACCTCAGGCTGCTGTTTCCAGGCTCGGTCTATGCAGGCAAGAGGAGGATTCCTGCCCCTCACTCTCTCCCTCCCTCCTCCCTGCCTTCCAACCTCCAACTCTGCAAGCCCAGAGACAGCCTGGGAGGGAGACAGAGGTGGGGAGCAAAGCGTGGAAGGAGGGAAAAATCAACTATTTACTGCTTCTCTGGCAATTTCCTGGCAGAGGTGGGCTGGAGCTAGAGAAGGAAAAAGGTTTCAAACTGGACAAGAATCTAGAGTTATGTGATTATGACTCAGGAATGGATATGAGAATAACTATGATTTGTATTTTCTTTTTTAAAATGATGTATTTTTGCTGAAATATTTTTGATGTTTCTTGTTTACTTGCATTATCAGAGAACATGTTCTAACTGTTACCAGTTCTTCAGGAAGGATTGATTCTTTCTTTATGAGGCTTCATTTATGAGCCTGTGTTCCCTTCAAATGACCTATATGAGCAGCTTCGGGTATTTGAATTTGACTTTTCACTCCCTGTGTGATCCCTGCATGATACTACCTAGTCCTGTTCAAGAGTAGATATTGTGAAATCATAGAACCATAATTCTAGAGTCTAATGTTCCTTGAGCAGAAGAAACAAGCACTAGTGTGTAGCCATTTTTTGAAAATGACTCTTTTTGAAAAATAAAAACATATTATTTATGAAACATAATCTGTTAATTATATTTTTCAAATTTATATAGTCTTTTGACTTTCTTGTCTATTTGCTCTTTCTAGAAGAGTAAATTAAAATCTTCCACTGTGTAGAATTATTAATTTCTCCTTGCAATTAGGTCAATTTTTTGCTTACATATTTTAACATTGCTGATATGTATATACATATTTATACTTGTTATATCTTTTAAGTGGAATATCATGCTAATTATCATATAGTATCCATTTTTAATTAAATTAATTATATTGTATTAATTGAAGTTAATTTTGTTAATTCTATTAAATTCTGCTTTACATTCTATTTTGTCTGATATTTAATATCACTACACCATATATTTTTTGGTTAGTTTTGCCTTTTGAACATTTGTCCTTTCAACCTTTCTGTGTGAATTTTTCCTTAGTTGATATTTGTAAACAGCAGAGAAGTTTATTTTGATTTTGTTAGTAAGATAAGAACCTTTGTCTTAAAGCAGACTTCAGAGCAAGGGTCATCAGCAATGAAGAGAGCATTCTGTAATGACAAAGCAGTTAGTTCTCTGAGAAGACATAACAATCCTTTGTGTGTATGTGCTTAACAACAGGACATCAAAATACATCAGCTAAAAACTGATAAGCCTGAAGGGAGAAGTAGACAAATATATAGTTGGAGGCATCAATCCCACCCTATCAGTAACTGACAGACAGAGCAGACAGTTAATCAATAAGGATGTAGTTGAATTTAGTGGCACCACTAATCGAATGAATCTAATTAATATTTTTAGGTTACTTGATTCATCAACAGCAGAGCACACATTCCTTTTAAGTTCACATGGAATATTTACCAAGATAGACCAAATTCTGAGCTATAAAAACACACCTTAACAAATTTAAAAGAGTAGAAATCACACATGCTCACAGTCCCCAATGAAATTAAACTAGAAATCAATAACAGAAAGATAGCTGGCAAACCCAAAATTCTGGACTTTAAACAACACACATTTAAACAACATGGGTCAAAGAAAAGTTTCAGAGAAAATAGAAAATATTTTTAATTAAATGAAAATACATTTTATCAAAATTTGTAGGATGCAGCAAAAGCAGCACTTAGAGGTAAATTTATAGCATTGAATTCATATGTTAGGAAAAAAGAAAGATGTAAGATCAGTAATCTAAGTTTCCAGTTTAGGAAAAGAGCAAATTAAAAAAAGAACAAACAACTCAGAAAAAGAACAAATGAAATCTAAAGTAGGCAAAAGAAAAGAATGTCAAAAGTCAGAACAGAATCCAAAACAATGAAAAACAGGAAAATAATCAAGTCAATGAAGCCAAAGAGTACCTCTGTGTAAAGATCAATAAAATCGATAAACTTCTAGCCAGGCTAAAAAAAGAGAAGACAGAAATTACTTATATCATATATGAAAGAGGAGCCATCAATATTGATCCCAAGACATTTTGGGTAATAAAGGAACATAATGAAAAATTGTTTTTGTCCAAAAATTTGTCAAAGAAGATGAAATGGACCAGTTACTTAAACGAGTATCTGCATTTTAGTTGATGAGTTTATTTATTTATATTATTGTAATTATTTATATATTTGAATTATTTCTGCCTTCTTTGTGTTTTCTATTTACCAAAATTTTTTCTTGTTTTTTCTTTCCTATCTTCTTTTTTTCTTTTAAATACCCTCCCCCCATCCAATATAGGTGCTATATATCCTCCTGTTTCTAATGGTTTACCCTTGAAAAGACTAGCAGAAACCGCCATGTTTCCCTTATTGGCCATGTCCCCTTCTTTTTTTAGTAATGGGAAGGCTGATTTTTGTTGAGATGTGGCTGCTTAGAATAAAGATCACACTTCCTGGCTTCCCCTGCAGCTATGTGTGGCTATAAATGACTGTAGAATTTAGCATAAGAGAGGTCATGGTGACCTTAACAATAGCAGTTTGGGTGGCGTGGTGGACTGAAAGCCTGATTTGCATAAACTCGAGAGACAATTAGAGAAGAACGCAGAGAATACTTTTTTCAGGAAGTTGTTTACTTAAAAATTATTAAGGTAAAATTCACATAACATAAAATTAACCATTTCAGAGTAAACAATTGGTGGTACTTGGCACATTTACAATATTGTGCAAGTACCATCTCTAGCTAGTTTCCAAATTTTTCCATCACCTCAGAATAAAACCAAGTAGCCACTCAGTCGATTCTTTCCATTCACTACTCTCTCCAGTCCTGTGGCACACCAAAGTGCTTACATCTCTTTGGATTTATCCCTCCTGGAATTTCAGATTGTGCAATTGAGCTTGTTTATTTTTGTAAAGGGAATGCAGAAATGAGGCAAAAGCAGAGAGGGATATGAGGCCACATACCTAAGTCAAGCCTGTGCTCTTTCGATTCACTGCATTTAAATCTCTGCATTTCTCATAGTGGTTTGCAGGAATCTTCTTCCTGTGGCATCTCCACAGAATCCTGTTTAAATAGCTCCAGACCTTTTCTAGTGGCTACTTTCATGGGGGATAGGGAGGAGGTGAGAGCAAGAAGTTTCTGTTCTTTTGGGTTTCCAGCCATCATCATCTAGGCTGTTGTTGAAATTGTGCTTGCAATGTCTTTAAAGACTCTTTTAACTGCCCTTTACAGTCCAGAAATAGAAGAGGACAGACCAGTGGAAGGGTGAAAGCAGCTAAGCTGTCTCAATAACACAGTCAGAGAGCAATCAGGCTGGGCTCATGGGGGATATAATGCATTCTTAGGTGGAGGAACTAAGATCTTCTAAGGCCATGAGGGGATTTGGTCCTACACTGAAAAGCACTGCTCACATATTAATTACAGTCATGGTTTATTGGGTACATTTTTGCTAGCACTATGCCGAGTGATTGCTCTCCATGTTTATTCTCATATGCCTTCACAACCACTTTGTGAGGTGCCATTATTACTAGAATTTCCATTATATAGATGAGGAAACTGAGTCTCATAGCAGGTAAGTAACTAACTCAAAATAATGCAGTTAAAATAGATGGGACATACATTAGTTTGACTTTAAAGCCTGGCTTAGCCACTGCATTGTGCTGCCTGAGTTTTAGCTAAACTTTAAAGGATTCTACAAGTTGGGCAGTGACCCCAGGAGAGCTTGGCAAGAGAACTCTGCAATTTCCCTTTGAGGAGTCCATTCATATTTTGTATTTCAACTTGAGTGACTCAGGGTTTCCTTACATCTTATGCATTTTGCTTTGCAGTTAGAAGTGGTTGGATATTACTCTTGGCACTGAGCCAGTGCTTTTTAAATTTTTCTCACATTTTCTTTCAGCCATTTGAAGGTTGCATTCTGTCCCTGTTTGCTCCCAAGATATGGTTTGTCTGCCACGGCCCGTCCATTGCTATTGACTTACAGTTTCTTCACCTGACATTTCATCAGCCTCATTTCTCACTTCCCACCCTTGGGATGGATGTTCAAGTGCAGCTTTTGACACTTTTATTCACACTTGCACTCTCTCCTACTTCTTCAGTCTGGTGAGCACAGATCAGATGTCAGTTGTGAGCTCAGGAGTCCTTCCCCCAGCGTGGGCCCTCAGCCTGGGGCTGTGATCTGCAGCCTGTGGTACGTCTGGCCATGGGGATATGCCTTCTCAGTGGCTATTTCCAGGGAGGCTGGGTGTGCAGTGGCAAAATTTATCTTCTGTGGGAATCTGAGTCAAACAGAGGAATTTCAAGTAATGTTCATATCGTGGCCTTGGTAGTGAAGGAGGTTTTTTCTATTTTGGCAAACTGAAAGCAGGGACAAAATAGATGGGAAACTCTCAACCACAAAGAAATGTGTTTTAAAGAACAGAGGAAGAGCACAAGAAGGTGATTTAAAAACTTGAGTGTTTAACATGTGTTTATATAAGATATTATCATTGGAGGAAGCTGTGAGAAAGGTATATGGGAATTCTCTATACTGTTTCTGCCACTTTTTGTGAGTCAAACTATTTCAATAAAACAGGTGGTAATAAAAATAACAATAAAAACAGTAATAATAATTTAAAACCCTGTGTCTACTTTTGTATCTATATCCATGTCCATATCCATGTCTATGCCAATTTTACTACACATCTTACTACTGATGTACAATGGGAGTTGGAAGGAGTCAACCGAGTTATGCCTCTAAGTTCTCCTGCTTTGAATTATTCACATGTCATATCCTCCATTTTTTAAAAATATACCTTAAATAGATTTTTGAGATATAATTCACATGCCATACAATTCACCTATTTTAAGTGTACTTTTCAATTCCAGTGTAGCATATTAACAGAATTGTACAACTATCACCCCAAAAAGAAATCTCACACACATTCGCAGTCACTCCCTTTTCCTTCTACATTTTCTGTATAAATGAATCATAGAATGTGTGATCTTTTGTGAGTGGCTCCTTTCACTAAGCAGACTGTTTTCAAAGTCCATCCATGTTGTAATATAAATCAGTACTTTATTCCTTTTTATTATTGAATGAAATTTCATTGTATGGATATATCTCATTATGTTTATCTATTAATTATTTGATAGACATTTGGGGTTGTTTCCGTATTTTGGCCATTGTGAAAAAGGCTTCTATGAATACTTATGCACAGGTTTTTTTTTTTTTAATTTGAGAGGGCATCTCTCATATTTATTGATCAAATGGTTGTTAACAACAATAAAATTCTGTATAGGGGAGTCGATGCTCAATGCACAATCATTAATCCATCTCAAGCCTAATTCTTGTCAGTCTCCAATCTTCTGAAGCTTAACGAACAAGTTCTTACATGGTGAACATATTCTACATAGTGAATAAGTTCTTACATGGTGAACAGTACAAGGGCAGTCATCACAGAAACTTTCGGTTTTGATCACGCATTATGAACTATAAACAGTCAGGTCAAATATGAATATTCGTTTGATTTTTATACTTGATTTATATGTGGATCCCACATCTCTCCCTTTGTTATTATTATTATTTTTATTTTTAATAAAATGCTGAAGTGGTAGGTAGATGCAAGATAAAGGTAGAAAACATAGTTTAGTGTTGGAAGAGAGCAATTGTAGATAATCAGGTGTGTGCCTGTAGACTATGTGCTAATCCGAGCTAGACAAGGGCAATAAAACATCCACGGATGCAGAAGCTTTCTCTCAAAACGGGGGGTGGTGGTGAGGTTTAAGCTTCACCACTGTTGTTCCCCAATTTCTCACCTGATGGCCCCCCTGCGACTGTGCCTGTCTTAGGTTGTTCCTCCCTTGAGGAATCTTACCCGTGTCTGGCTAACCAGTCATCTTCTGGGGCCATACAGGGAAATGTAAAGTTGGTAAGTGAGAGAGAAGCCATATTGTTTGAAAGGGTTAGCTTTTTACTTCTTTTCAGATTTATGCCCTGTGGCTTCTATGCCCAGCACTTGTCTCGAGGTATCTTTACCACCTGGAGGAATTATGATGCTCGGTAAATTCGATATGAGGCATGAATTCTATTTAAGGGTTGTAATTAGGAAGGACGAAGAAAAGCTATAGAGGTAGCATATGGAAGAAAACATGGGAGGATTGATGATTTCTTTGACATATCTTCTTGTAGAGTACCTTAAGCATGTATAGGTTTTAAACTACTAACTAACTTGCGCACACATACTAACATAATAGGAATACGGTGACATAAACTAAGCAAATCTATAATTACCAGCTATCTCCAATGAAGCCAAGAAAACCAGTTAGGCACCCTAGGCATTTGTGAGAATTTGTCTGTGAAATGATGGATATTGTCCAACTGTACTTGAACAGTCTGAGAGAAATCAGACAAATTAAAGCAACCCATTTCTGGGATCTGTTCACATCCCATATGTTCTTTCAACCGTAGATAGTCTATAGTCGTAAGATTTTGGAGCCCTACAACTTGCACCCCTCCCAACTCCTGGTTGAGTTCCAGCAGTACAGATCCACTCAAATTCGTTGTCTCACTGTATGCACAGGCCAGCCTAGACATATCCCTCCTCATTCCAGTGGCAAGTCCAGGAAACAGTGGGATGGACACAGCCACAACTGCAGCATTGCCCGGATCCCTGTGGAGGCTTTTTGATGATCATCCCCCCGGCACGAGTCCTCCAGAGAGTGCTGATGCCGGAAGCTCCTCCTCCTATCGTATCTTAGTTCATTTTCTGGGTAGCCAAGCTAGGCCTTGATCTTCTGCATAAAAACAAACAGACCCTTTGCCCACACTTTGACATGCCCTCTATACCACTGTGTAGAATTCATTGGAGGTCACCACACAGGAGCTGCTTTTTTTTTTTTTTTAAGAGAAATGAGTATTATCAGAAAAGAGTATCTCCATAGCCAATCATCTGACACCCTTTAAGTGATCAAAATTAAGGATATTTAAAGCATGCATTAATATTTGATTTACCAATAGTTTTATCCTATCAAGGAGTAATCCCCCTTTTCTTTCTTTCTTTCTTTTTTTTTAATCTTTAATCTACACTTACATGAAGAATACTATGTTTACTATGCTCTCCCCTATACCAGGTCCCCCCTAAAAACCACATTACAGTCACTGTCCATCAGCATAGCAAAATGTTGTAGAATCACTACTTGTCCTCTCTGTGTTGTACAGCCCTCTCTCCCCTTTCTCCCTCCCCACCATGCATGCTAATCTTAATACCCCCTTGCTTCTTCCCCCCCTTATCCCTCCCTGCCCACCCATCATCCCCAGTTCCTTTCCCTTTGGTACCTGCACAGGTTTTTTTAAAATTCATTTTATTATCATTAATCTACAATTATATGCAGAACATTATGGTTACTAGACTCCCCCCTTCACCAAGTCCCCCCTAACAAACCCCATTACAGTCACTATCAGCATAGTAAAATGCTGTAGACTCACTACTTGTCTTCTCTGTGTTGCACATCCCTCCCTATGCCCCCCCCACATTATACATGCTAATCATAAGGCCCCCTTTCTTTTTCCCCACCCTTATCCCTCCCTTCCCATCCCTCCTGCCCAGTCCCTTTCCCTTTGGTAACCATTAGTCCATTCTTGGGTTCTGTGATTCTGCTGCTGTTTTGTTCCTTCAGGTTTTCTTTGTTCTTATACTCCACATATGAGTGAAATCATTTGGTACTTGTCTTTCTCCGCCTGGCTTATTTCACTGAGCATAATGCCCTCTAGCTCCATGCATGTTGTTGCAAATGGCAGGATTTGTTTTCTTCTTATGGCTGAATAATATTCCATTGTGTATATGTACCACATCTTCTTTATCCATCATCTATTGATGGACACTTAAGTTGCTTCCATTTCTTGGCTATTGTAAATAGTAATGCACAGGTTTTTATATGGCATATGTTTTCATTTATCCTGAGTAAATCCCTAGAGGTAGAATTGCTGGATCATATGGTAACTCATATGCTTGACATTTTGAGGAACAGCCAAATTTTTAGAAAGCAGCCTATCATTTGACATTTCCACCAGCAGTATATGAGAGTACCAATTTCTCCATATCCTGATATCCTGATACTTATTATGTGTCTCTTTGATTATAGGCAGGAGGTGGGTATGAAGTGGTATTTCTCTATGGTTTTATTTGCACTTCCCTGATGAGTAATGGTATCTTTTCATGTACTTACTATTTGAACATTTTCATAAAGCAATATCTATTCAGATCCTTTGCCCATTTTTAAGTTGGGTTATTTATCTTTTTATCATTAAGTTACATGAGTTCATTATGTATCCTGGATATAAGTCCCTTACCAGATATATAATTTAACAGTATTTTCTCCTATCCACTGGGTTAGTCCCCTAAGCTGCTGTGGGTGGGGTCTCCGTCAGAGCAGCATGGAGCCTTGAGGCGAGTGGCAGGCATGCCAGGTGCACTCCTCCATGCTAGCAGCACCCCTGCCAGGCAGCTGTGTGCCAGCAGTGGCCTTTGGGTCTGGCCCGGATGGCTGTGCGTTGGGCTGGGATTCCCATCGGCTGCTGGTTGCACGCCTGCTCCCTCTGGCTCCACTGCAGGTGCACGTTGGGCTCTCCTGTGCGGGCCTGTACTGGGCTCCTCTGGCTCCACTGCCACCGGTGCATGCGAGCCGCACCCGGGCTATTTCGTCACCGCTGCTGTGGGCTCGCACAAGCCTCTCCTGGTACCGTCTGGCACCGTTGGCGCACACAATCTGCTCCCGGTCCCTTCCAGCGCTGCCGCCCCCGTCACATGCTGCCACTCTCCTGCTACTGGGCCGGTGTGTTGGGGTCCTTGCCAGTTGGAGGAATGACTGGCAGGCTTCTTAGTGCCGTGAGGGGCTTCAAAGCTGCACTGCCTCCCTGGGGTTTAGGATGCCTAAGTGTGCTGGGACGACTTCATCCAGCTATGGGTTCCCTGTCTCTTTAAGACTTGCAGAAAGCACTCGCTTTTCTTTTGTCTCAGGGGCTCCAGTTGTGGGGACCTGCCCACAGGTTTTGCTTTTCCATTTCTCTAATATCCAGCACCCCGTGCATCTTGTATCTGTGCTGTGGGTGCAGATTTCTAGAGCTGGTTGTTTAGCAGTCCTGGGCTTTCACTCCCTCCCTGTTCTGACTCCTTTCTTCCTGCCAGGTTTTGGGGTGGGGGAAGCATTCAGGTCCCTCCTGGCCACTGCTTGTCTCTTACCCCCTTCATGTGATGTTGAGTTCTCACAGATGTAGATGTATCCTGGCTGTTGTACAGCATCCATTGGTGTCTCTTTTAGGAGTAGTTGTATTTATTGTATTTTCATAAATATATATGTTTTGGGGAGGAGATTTCCTCTGAACTACTCATGCCGCCATCTTCCCATGATACTCCCTAGGGGCTGTTTTCTTAAGAGGCCTTCTGCTCCTCTGGGCTCCAGCATGGCTTTGGAGTCCAGGTGCCAAAGCATGGCCTTGGATTGGACAGAGAGTGATTCTCCACTCTGTGTAGCCTGGGAAGTGACAGCAATGAGGGGCACTGGTGTAGCGCCTCTGGCACAGACATTGCTGTTTGCACAGAGGCACCTGTGATATTAGCAACAGGCAGGTTTCTTCACCACTGTGGGGATTAGCAGCCTCAGAGGAGATGGAACAGGAGGGAAAGGGAAAGAGCAGAGCAAACAGCACATGGTGTTTAAGACACAAAGTTGTGATGCATCCCAGGAACCCAGGTTCACCTGGAAGGGAAGGAGTTTGAAGTCTAACTGTCAAGCTGAGCCTTTGTAACTGGCACCCTATATCCTCATGTAGCTGCAGTTTTATCCACTGGTTACCTGTTGTAACAAGGAGATTGTGTCAGGAGCCATAGACAGGCAGTCTGGGGTTTGAGCAAAACAGGATTTAGTTAGATTTGAATTTAAATGTTTGTTGGGTACATGCATTTTCTCTTCAGTTTGCCATAGTCCCTCCACTCCCTATTATCTCATACCAGCCTGATTCACACATTCATGTTACCCATCTAGCCTCTACATATATTTGGGTTGCTGAGCCCTTGACTAAAGTTTCTCAAATGGCCTTCTATTTTTGACATTCTGCAATTCAGCGTGATCTTGGAAAGAGAGTTTTGAATACCCCAGCCCAGCTTGTGGACCTACAGACTCAACCAGTAGTCCCTTATTGAGGGCTGGGGACACTCACTGTGGCCGGAGGTCAACTGTGATCATGGGAGACAATTGCTATTTTACCACCTTTTTCTGCCATTTTAGTAATAACTGATGGTCCAAAGGGTAAGAAACTGTCCAGACAAAGCCAAGATATACATACCCCCTAACATCCAGACCTTCCCCAGGAAGGTTCCAGAACCAGTTTTCTATTTACATGATAGATTTAAATCCGCATCAGCTTGTCTCTTCTTCAGAAGTTTTTCTTTGTCAGCTGCATCTCTAATAAACATGTCCTTGGTAATTGACTGCATTTCAAATATCTGTGGGTGGGGGGCACAAGCATCTTTTAGGTCGAAGATGTTTTCCAAGTCTCCTAGAATTTCACCACAAAGGAACAGAACTTTCTGTTATATTTATCAGAACAATCCTCAGAGTTGGGGGAAATCATTTATGAGAAAACAAATTCTTTTTCTAGAGATGTTATTTCTAGTCTTCTGATGACAACATTATCAAATTATAGATGAGTGGGGTTCTATGCATTTTGAAATTATCTTGTAACCATATCATACCTGCCCTATGAGAGTATTTTTCTTATTTTATGCAGAAGGAAGCTGAAACACAGAAATTAAGAACCTGCTCAAAGACAAGCAACTAGGTAAGTGATTAAAACATAAAGCTTCACGAGTTCTCACTCATAATACATTCGAGTAAAAAATCTGGGGGAAAGTTGAATTTACCCTAAACTCTTCCTCATAAACAACATTTATAAAAGATTCCAAATAACTAGTTTTTCCCCCTTCCTATTTGTCCTCTTGATTTGGATTCTGTGGACTATGGCAGGAACTGTGATAGAGAGAAAGCCAAGCTGAACATCCCCGAACTGAGTACAATGTGCGATTCTATGATGAATCACAGAAGGGGTGCTCCCAAGGGGAGAGGTTAGGGTGCTGGTGCTGGGAACCACTGCACATAAAAAGTACAATAATATCATTATAGTGTAGAAAGAGAAGACAGTCTACCATGAACTTGATCTAATAGAATCATATTGAATAATATCCATACTCAGGATATAAGAACTGTAATCTCTGATCAAGACATTCCTGTGCAGATAAAACTTGGCCCAAGGGGCTGACCATGGTTTGCATTATCAATACTTCACTCCCAGGGAAAAAGGGATTTAAGGAGTGCATCAGCTACAAGTGTGTGAAGTTCAAAGCAAAGAGTAAGAAAGCAATTAGAAACAGACACCTCCTGCTTTAACACAGCTTTACCAAAGAAAGTGGGGATTGTTTACATAAGCAACAGGGCACCTCAGAAGAAAGACACCAACTTATGAGAAAATGTTTAGGGGAAATTCAATTTTCCTAGAAAAAAGCGAATGCAGTATGTGAATGAGCACAGTGGGTGAGCACCTTGGAAGAATTACAGAACTCTTAAATATTTGCACATCACATGGGGTTTTGTCCCTCCTGCAAAAGTATACCTGGGAAAATGAGCATGAAAAGTAGGTTGTAGATGTGAGCTTGCAGTGCTGTTGTGAAGGCAGTTACTAATTTTAAACACTCCCCTGAGCAACTTTGAGAACTTTGATCCTGTGGAAATATTGACTGTTTACACCATCATGACAGAATGAATTCTAAGAAATTGTGCAATAATTAATTGTCAGTTGTGGACAGTTCCTATGACCTATAATTAAGGGATAAAGCTCTTGTTCAGAAGAAATAAATGGCTGGAAGAATAAACAGGATTCTCATTAGTGACTTTGCTAACATTTTCTTTTGCAGCAAGTCGTCAGATGGGCACTGCTGTGTTAGATCTATGCACTTGAAAGGTGTTGTCAGGGAGTTTCTTTTTTTGGACCACTGTTCTGATTTTCGGTCACTCCTTAATACCTAGGTTTTATTGTGCACTTTTAGTAGGCTTTCTGTATGCTATTTAGGCATGCTGGGAGACCTGGCAGGACAGGCCTGCCAAAGGTCTGTTTACATGAGAAGCAGAGCTCCCTCTAAGGAAAGGGAGAACTGCGCAAGAAGGGTTTAGCTAAGGGCATGCTGGCTAAGTGTCGAAGGAGAAAAGTGATTCTAAATTCAAGTGTTTATCACTCAGCTGTCCAATGACTCAATAACCATGGAATCACATCTGAGTATTGGGTTTAAGAGGCTGCAATCCTAAAGAGAAAAGAAAAAGATTGGTTTGCTAAAATCTGTGAATAGTTACTAAGAGCCCAAGGTGTCAGCAGAACAGCATCAGCAGAAACAGGAGATGGCACCCTTGTTGCTGGCATCAGTGTCCCTGAAGTGGTATGAATGTCCTGTGTCACTGGCAGCTGTGGAAGTCATTACTACTGCGGTCCAGAGCCGAAGAGAAAAGTAGGGAAGGGCAGGGGCAGAAATGTGCCAGCCAGACCTGCAGCTATTGCCCTCCCAGAGCTATTTGGCAGAAACGTCAGGAGCTCAGCTTTCTTGAAAATTGGACGTGAGCATATCCTAAGGAATTCTGTTTTGTTGCCACATTTCCATTATAGCTAGAGGTAGGTGTGGGCTTGGAGAACACGCGTGAACAGACAGGGAGAAGGGCAGCCTAGCTCCTCTGAGCTATATGCCTGATTTTAGGGCCAGGACTGATGAATGGATGCTCCCTTTTTGCTGAAGCCGACCCCTGAAATGGCTTGGTTTTATTTGGAGGTATTTATTTTTTGAATCAGTTGGCAGGAAGAAGGGCCAGAGAGCTCTCACAGGTCCAGGTGATGAGTGGTTCTTCCTTTCTCCCGGCCGTGGGAAAGGGAGAGACAGAAGCAGGAGAAAAGAAGCATGGAAGATGTGGAAGATGTGGTGATTCCAAACTTTAGTCATGCAAAAGAAAGAGTTGGAGTTGCAAATGGGAAAAGAAAACCAAGTCACTTAGGAGTAAGTGAGCTTTAGGTTCATAGACAGCAGAAAGGAGAAGAGGAGGGCGGAGTCCGAGAGCATTTGGTGTTGGAAGAAAGTGGTCATGATTAGAGGGAGGTCAGGTGGAGTGCCAGGGAAAGGTTTGGGGATGGAACAGAATGACACAGGTAAGACACTGGGCAAAAGAAAATTCAAATCAAGAAGAAATGGGACCTTAGCCTGGTAAGAAAAGCTGCCTACAGTTGCCCAAAATAAGAAATAACTGATGTTTAAATGACAGGACATGAAAGGGCATAGAGGAAGAAGCAGATATGAGACCTAGAACAGGCAGAGACGGATGGAGTCACCGTGGGGGCGCGCTGAAAGCAGAGGTCTCACCTCAGCCATGTGTCTAGTCTTAAGGCCTGGCACAGTCCCCAGCATGTAGTTGGCACTTAAGAAGCATTGGTAAACTGAATGTTGTTTCGAAGGGTCTATTCTTATGGATAGTATCACCAAATGGTGTTTGCATATTTCTTGTTCTTCCTTTTACTGAGTCAGTTTATTTGAACTTGTTTTTAGTTCTAAAGTGTATTTTTCTCATTATAACATGAACAGGTAAACATTTTGATTCCCCATGCTTCTCTTGTTTTTAAAAGTATAGGCTGAAGCAGTTCGGCTTCCTTAGTTAAATAAGGATTTGACACTATTTGAACCTTATTGACCAAAGCAAATTTTTTCTTTTAATTTGTTGTGAAGAGTTGGGTGTCCATAAAAATGGGTTGATGGGGTAGGAGACATGAGCTTTATTAATCAATAAGTTCCTCATCATTGGCTTTCTAATTGTCATCTGATTTCAGACTTAAATAGTCTCATAACTGTAAACAGATATGCTCAGCTGATAGGCACACTGAAAGACTTTCATACACAGAATCATGAGCAAACAGCATTTTTATGCCATCTCCATGCCCTGACTGACATGAGGCCTGAGTGGGAAAATACCTAAAGAGGTAAATTAGCAAACTGCCCATATCCATAAGAACCATACTGGCTGTTAGGCCACCATGAAGGCAGCAATGATATTGTGGGAAAACCCCTGGAGTAGAACTAGAATTCTAGTCCCAAGTGTGCCAGGTGACCTTGAGAATGTCATCTAACTTCTTGAAGTGTCAATTTTCTCATTTTTCAGTGGAGTTGGAGTAGGTGAATCCTGCAATCCTATACAGCTCTAAGCAGCTACTACACATTTTGGTGCTCTCCAAAGTTGGGAGACTAGGTGCTTTTTTTTTTTTTTTTTTTTTTTGTCATTGATCCATTGATTCTTTTTTGGGAATGAGGAGGTAATATATTGGATGATGGGAACCTGCTCTTGGACGATGGGAACCTGCTCTCATTTTTGATAGTTGATAATTTAATGTACTATTTAGTCTTAGTTTGAAACGTGGGTAGCCTCTAGCATATGCTCTCAGCCAGAGAGTGGGAGAGACCTGAAGGTGGAGAAAGGTTCTCTAATAGAGAGAACCCTCCCAGTGGTGAGTATTACACTAATATAATGGGGAGGGGTAAAAAGATAAATGCTTTCATCTGTATTTCTTTATCTATATATGAAAGTTATTTGAAAGAGTTTAATAAAAACATGCAATATATGTTTATATGTATAAGCATATATATAAATACATATATGATATATATCCTTATGTAGATTGGTTTCTAGGTGGATTTTATTTAGATGAAAGAAAGAATCATTGACTCATTCAACAAATATTTACTGAGCATTAACAACATACCAGATGCTGTGCTAGATCTTGGGTTATAAAATAAACAATGCTCTTAGAATTTCTAAGATATAAGGGAGAAAGAGTCTTCTCTCAGTAGCACTTACAGAGTAACACTATAATTGTTACTAGTCACTGGTGACCCTTATAAATGCAAGGGTTAGAAAAAGAAAGATGACTTTGATTTGGTTGGCAAGTCAGCAGGCAAGTCCTTTGCTGAATATAAAGAGAGAATGAGATGGATGCTTGAAGAGAGTAGTAAAAGTTGGAAACAATCATTTACAGAAGAAGATGGCTATGAAGAATGACTTTGATATGGTATTGAGGAGATCACTGGAGACTATGAATTTAAAGCAAGATTTTCATTAGTTGTACTGAAAGCAGAGAAGTTAAATGGTAAGAATGTTCCAGGAGAATTAATTAGGATTGGTTGCAAGTGACAGAAAGCCCAACCCAACTTGGCTTAAACATTAGCTAAGGAACTGGACAATACAAGTGTAGGCTGTCTACAATAAAATTTGTTACGGGGCTCAAATGATGTCAGAAGGATCTGATGTTTCTCAGTTCTGTTCCCTCTGGGTAGGTTCCATTCTGAAATAGACAATAATAACTCCAGCAGAAATTCCTCACTCTTCCTGATTCCTCAGGCAAAAGCCCTGGCATCCACTGTGATTGGACCTGATTGGCTTGAGTCATGCATCTCTTCCTGAAGCTATCACTGGGACTAGAGGGGGTGAAGAGCATTGATTGGCTTGAGCCCCAGTAAATGTTCTACCTGTGGCATCATGAGCTAAATAAATGAAAGAAGGGGTGGCTCCCCAGAGGAAAGTTGGGGAACCATCCTTTGGAGAAGGGTAAATAGGTACTAGGCAGCAAAAAGAAAGATGCCTTTCTCTGAGATTTCTGTCTGTGAGCATGCTTGAAGGAAGTTTAGAGGTGAGGGTTTCAAAGGAAAACATTGTTAAATGATTAGAGAGTGATGGGCTAGGGTCTATGCTGGACAGGGAACTGAGTGAGAGAAAGTGGAGCAATGTCAAGGCAGAAGATCTCAGGGATGCTGGAGAATATGTGTATTGGAATTACAAGAATACAAAGAACTGTGTGGCCATTGGCGGTAAAACTAAGAGAGGCAATTCCTGTCCAGAATGTGGCTGTGGGAGTGTTTTAGCCCGGGCTTGTCTTAGAAATGGATGCCTGAAATAAGGGCTTGTGTTTAGATGGGTTATTTTCAGGTTATTTCATGCAATCCTAGGGAATAGGAGTGAGAGACTGGGGAGAGTGAACAGAGAAGGTGGGAAATGAATGCAATAGTATATTAGTAAATTAGTTATTACACAATGCTTGGTCTTGCTGGGACCTTCTGAGGAGTATGTACAGTGTGTCTCAAAATATTCAACCTTGAGGAAAAAAGGGAGAATTTATCTGATAGTTACTAATCCCCATTCGTGGAGGACTGCTCTTGGAATGCTTACTGTTCTCCATTTCCGGGGTGTGCATGATGGAGCCAGTAGTGCTTCCTGAAGCACCCCTCAGTGAAGCCCATGGTGCACATGTGAGGGGAGGGCATCATCAGTACAAAGTGGGTCAAAGCCTGCATGACGCTGAATGTCACACCTGTGTCTGGGATCAAAGGCAAGGCCAAGGGTAGGTTAGGACAGTGGACAAAGGGCGACTGATAGCAGTCCACGCATAGCATCATTCACCATTCAGATTTCCTGTGCCTTCCGTTAAGGCCAATCCATAGGTGGCTAGCAACAGTCTTTAAAAAATCTTAACATAGGCACCTTCGTGGAATAAGATCCAGTCCCTGACACTGCAACAGGTCCCAATACTGTATTACACTGTTTACTCAAATACCCATCCTCACCCTCAGCTGGCCATTTAGGTGGTGGAGTTCGGTTGCCTGGTGGAGTGCCTCGAGCCTTCATCCCCAAGATGTCCTTAAGTTGCCTTGCCATTCTTGGGTTTTGGATGCTACTGTCGTCTGTTTACCATTACACCAGGCATGGACCATTGAGCAAGGACTGTAAAGTATCTCTTGAGTTTTCTGTCCCCATTGGACAGAAGAACCCCATTTCTCAAGGTAATCAGGTCAATTACTCTCACCAATAACATTTTCTTTGCCTGTTGGTCCACCAGAATGAGGAACTCAAATAAAGCAGTTGGGAGTCATTCCTTGGGATCCTTAAACATCTCCTAGTGTCCCTTCCTATCCCACCCCAACAACCAGGACATCTAATCTGGCAGAATCCAAGTGTGTGATGATGGGAAGCAAAAATTCCATAGGTGGGGGTCCCTGGGACTGCTTTTGAAAGGGGCCAATTCCTGCATTGTTCATTCTAGCAGTTAGGTACCCAGTACCATAGATTGCATTGAATACAAAACAGCTTCTTGTAGGACAGCACCCAAACAGTGTGGGGAGTTGTCCTAGAGCCAGTGCCTTAGCCAAGCCTTGAATGGGCCATCTCATCATTTAGGTGAATCCAGGTGGTGAGGGTTTGTGGTAAAACCAAATCATCCTGTGATCGTGTGCCCACTGTTATGCCTTCTTTGCTAAGAGTTTGGTCCCTCGGTCTAAAGCAATGCTGTATGAGATCTTGTGCTGGTGATTCAGGCCTCCTATTAAGTCCTTGGGTGTGGTGATGGCACAAGGATTTGAGGGCAGGCAGTTCAAACCCATAGCCAGAGAGGTAGGGTCAGTTCCATAACAATGGGTAAAAGTGCCTTGATACAATCACCTGCCTTCAGTGGCTGGTTTTGTCATGAGATGGTACCATGTTGAGGGTATGGTATAGTCCCTGCTGCTGGCAGTTTGGGCACCAGCTGTGGAAGGAGCTGGATCAGCCTTCATAAGATGGAGTCTGTGCTACTGGGCATAGCCTTCATCCATGGATGCCCATTTTGTAGGCCCTGGTGGGGGGAAGGCTGACATCCATGGGATAAGCTGGTTGCTGAGTACCTCTGCTCTGGCAGGCATTAATGTGAGGCGACAAAGATCAACATGCTTTTTCTCCCTTCCATTGATTCATTCATCTGACTTTTCTGCAGAATCCCTTGTCTTGCATCTTTCAAATCTTACTCCTCCCAGTCTCAAAGAAGTCATTTACCATGTACATCCCAACCTTAGGCCACTTCTCCCTCTGTATAAAGTAAATGACCAACTTTATTGCTTGCAACTCTATCCATTGATAGGATTTCCCTTTGATCCTGTCCGTACAGCCACCCCCGAGTGCAGCTGAAATGTAGCTGTAGTCTACATAATAAGCTCACTCATGTACAAATTAGCCCCCCAATTTTTCCTCCTTGGTCAGTTGGTCAGAAGGTACCCCTGTGAGGACACAGGTAAAAGTTTCACAGAGAAAGGTGTCTTGCCAATGGGTTTCAGCCCTGGACAAGTTCACTATGGATTCAATGTGACCAAAGGAATTGACAGCAAAACGTTCTTGGAGTGAAAACGTTTACCTGGCTTGTTCTCCCGGCAGTAGGTCGAGCACTAGCCTCCCTGCCTCTGCCCCAGAGCTGGGCCTAGCTCTCTATATAGTGCAACAATAGCTTATTGCATAAAGGTATGGAAGCGGTAGCCTAACAACAGGCCAGTTACATCATCAGGTGGTTTAAGTTCAGTGAGGTCCTGGCCATAGGAACTTCAACTTCCCGACACTCCAGCCCTCCAGGATTCTCGCCTTACAATCTACATGCTTTCAATTTTCCACAATGATCTCTGTGCGAGAAAGCTGGAGCACTGTAACCAGATTCTACAATAGCAACAGAGGATAACAACTTAGAGATAATAAAAATTAAGATACAGCAAGATTTTGATACAAAAATTATAATAATCCTCAAGCCAGAGGAGGTTCCTAATAACAAAAATTATAATAATCCTCAAGCCAGAGGAAGTTCCCAATCCACAAAGACTTTAGGGGCTGTTAACAAGCCATTGTGCCTCTCTATCATGCCTGCTGAGGTAGGATTGTATGGCACATGAAACTTCCACTTGATTCCCAGCTGTCACGCCCATTCTTGCAGTGCATGTCCAGTAAAATGGGTGCCCTGATCACTCTCAATTACTTGTGGTCATCCATAGGCAGCAAAGAGATGCTCCAGGCCTCTTTTGGTCATCTGCTGGTCTGCACAACAGGTAGGAAAAGCAACCAGAAGTCCAGTAGCTGTGTCCACACACGTCATCACGTACCAATATCCTTCTGACACAGGGAGAGGCCCAATATAATCTAGCTGCCACCTGACAAGGGGTATAGGCCCTTAGCTATTGTCCCACATTGCTGTGGAATTTGGTGTAAGTCTCTTTTGGAGCACACGACACACTCCTGCTGGGCTCTACTAACTTCTTTGGAGGTCAAAGGCAAGCCCCACCGACAGGCTACAGCCCACATTGTCTTTTGCCCCACATGCAACAAACGCTGATGTAACCATTAGGCTACATCAGAGACAGGCTTTCCTTCTAACCAACGTATCTGGGCCAATGTATCTGCCTCATCATTTCTTGGGGATGCCAGTGGCAAATGACCTGTCACATGGTATACTGTAATTATTTTGGTCTGACCACAGGTCCATAAAGTCTTGCCATAATTCTTGCCCCCAAAGGGGTCAGTGATCAACCAGGCAGTTGGCATGGTACCAGGTTGGTAGCCACAGGGTCAAGCCCCAATAGACAGCCCAGCTGTTAGTGCAGACAACTATAGGGGAGGGCTCCTGGCTGATCACAAGCCACACCGCCCACAACTCTGCCCATTGGCTGCTCTTCCCCTCACCATCTTCCATCCATATTGCTTCAGTCTTAGGATGGAAAGCTATGGCCCTCCATTTAGGGGACTGCCCATGGCTGGAGCCATGTGTATACCATGCACCTTTGGGTATAGGGGCTCTTCCCTCCCAATAGGGACTCTCTGCTACTAATTGTTCAAAAGCAAGTTCTCCCTGCTTTTCACTAGTATATGTCACCAACCCCAATAAGTATTGGAGTTCTTCACTCAAGGGGCTACTGGAGAAAGCACTACATTCCTGTAGGTAAGCACCCCACTTGGTCAGTGTGGGCGTTTTTGCCACACCACTTCTTGGCTTTGGGTCCAGTCTGGTACCCACCTCAAGATAGGACAGGTGGTTATTACCTTTATTGGGGACATTCCAGTGATGGGTTCTGTAGCCAGCAAGGCATGATACATAGCAGCCAGTTGTTTTTCTATCAAAGTGTATCATACCTCTTCCCCCTTCCAGAGTTATGATCAGAATCCAACAGGTTGGTGAGTTCATCCAAGCCACTGCCAGAGACCCCAACCATAACCGTCTTCAGTGACATGAACATCCAGCTCACAGGGTCTTGATGGGTCTATCACACTCAAAGCCTGCACAGCCTTGACCGCCCGTTTTGCTGTAGTAAAGGCAGATGCACATGTCTCACCCAAGTCCCACCTGATACCCTTTCATATCAACTGGTATAAGGGCTTCAGAATTTGTGCCAAGTGTGGGATAAACACTCTCCAGTAGCCTAGAAGACCCAGAAATTCCTGTAGCAATGTTACAGTTGTGGGGATAGGAAAGGCCTGGACTTTGTTTATAACTGCTTCTGGTATAACTTTGGTCTTACCTGATCAGACGACCCCCAAGAATTTAACACAAAAACCAGGTCCCTGAACCTTGGTGCTGTTCACAGCCCATCCTTTCTCCTGTAGATGTTGCAGTAGTCTAAGTGCTGCACTTTCTAGATCTGAAAGAGAATCGGACGTGAGCATGACATCATCAATATAATGGTACAGCTGCACCATTGGCAGTTTCTCCCATGTAGCCAAGTCCTGGGCTACAAGTCCATGACAGATGGTGGGGCTGTGGAGGTATCCCTGTGAAAAGAAGGTGAAAGTCCATTGCCATCCTTCCCACATGAAGGCAAACTGTTCCTGACTTTCCTGCTCAATGTCAATGGGAAAGAAGGCATTAGCAAGATCTACCACATAATGATATGTTCCTAGTTCATGACTGAGGGTATCCATCAAGCCTGCAATAGAGGGCACAGCAGCAGGCATAGGGGATATGACTTTATTCAGTTCTCTGTAATCCACAGTCATATGCCAGGAGCCATCTGGCTTGTTTACTGGCCACACTGGGGAATTGAAAGAACTATGGGTGGGCTTTATAATACCCACTTTTTCCAGCTCCTGGACAGTTTCTCCAATCTCTTTATGCCCTCCAGGCAGACTGTATTGTTTGGTATTAGTCACCCACCAAGGCACAGGCAAAGCTATGTGTGGGTACCTAGCACATCCCCTTAGAACTGCCTTCACCACACATACTCTCGGTCTGAACTCACCTGCAGTAGTCTGCAACCATAGACCCAGCAGGATATCAATCCCTAAAATATACTCAGGAATAGGAGATATATACACAGTATACCCTTTTGGGGGTAGATGCCCTATTCCCAAAGGGATTTGGGCTTTTTTCACCCTGATAGCGTTCTGCCCATATCCATCTATGATAGTGGGGGTCCCAGGGAACTGCTCAGGGTTACCATGAATCAGTGAACATTCAGCTCCAGTGTCCACCAGAGCCAGGACACATTGTATGTTCACTGGAGACCAATGGATAGCTATTTCAACATGTGGCCTTCAGTACCCTCCTGGTCCCCCAGGGCAGATACCTCAACCTTCCCCTCAGTCAAACCATATTTCCCAATCATCTTCCTGTGTGGGCTCAACTGAGGTTGACTCGCTCTCCAGCAGGAAGTCTTGCAAACACACAGGCCGGACTCATGGCTCTGTCTCTGACCCCTGCCACTTTCGTCTTAATGGCTGGAACTGCTGCTCTGGTTTCAGCTGTTGCCATAGCTCCAGTAAGATTCTATTTGACTTCCCGTCTAATTTCTTTCCATCTGCTCCTGTCTGTATTAAATCAACCCACATCTGGGTCCTCATAACCTTCATCGGGCCCTGTAAATTCTTGTGAGTAACATCTTATTTCTTTCTGGATTCTCATTGCTTCAGCTTCTCCTAAGTCTGCTACTGTACGTGTCACCTTGCTTATGGGATGCCCTAAGTGAGGGGAAAGAATGGCCACTAGAGACCCAAAGAGGGATGTAGGAGCTGTTTGAAGTACACTATTTCCCATTCCAGTAGTAAAAATCTCTTCATCTGGGTTATAATTCTCTGGACTATAGATGGCATTTCTTATGCATGGCTCTCATAGCACCTGTTGGAGCTCAGCACATGTCTGCCATCTAACAGGAGAGGATGGCATATCACCTTGATTGGGACACACAGCACAAAGTGCAGCCATAAGCCAATCGAGGAGGGAGTGACTCCCTGGGGTCTGATGTGCATTTTGCAATCACTGCCTCAAGGCAGGCTGCACTGTCAGGAAAGACAGCTTTCCCATCTCTGATCCCAACAAAACAATCCCATCCACCCCTAAGTCCCACAGATGCAGGAGCCAAGCTGATATTGACTCCGAGGGCTTCTGCCTAAACCAGGAGCCCAAATCCACCAGCTCAGCCTGAGTATAGGGGCAGAGCATAAAGTGCTCCACAACCTGGGGAGGGGGCTGCTCCTCTTCTGGGGGAACTTTCAGCTGTTGGGTCTTTATTTTCCTTACAACCACTGGTCATACTTTCAGTACAGGAGGGCCCAGTGCCTCCCACACCACCCCTTCATCCTTCCCCAGCTCCTCCATTTCTGGGGCTGATGGCACCTTTCTCTCCCTTCCCTCAAGTGCCTCCTCTGATACAACCTTTACCTTTTCTACTGTGCATTGCAGCAATGCTAGCTCAGTCTTCAGAAGGTCTGTTACCTTCAGCTCAATGCTTCTCAGCTGACATTCTCGTGCCACCTCCGCCTGTGCTTCCCTCAGGGGTTTTTCCTTTTCCTTGATGGCCTTTTCTTCCTTCAGAACACCTGGCAGCGCTGCCACCTCCTCAATGTTTTGTTTACCTCCCCAGCACCTTGCTGCTGGTGCTCTCATGCTGCCTCCTCCCACATCAAGGCCATCTCCTTCCTCAGGGAATCCACAGAAGTTTGCAGCTCACATTCTCGCCTCGCCATTTCTTGGGTCTCCTCTGTAGACCCTTTTAATACTGTGAGAAGCAGCGAACCCACAGTCCCTGCTGCCTCATGGCACTCTGCTTTTCAAAGGATCTGCTTACTTTACCAAGGGCCACCCTTACTGCCTCAGGTATCACCTCCACTTGCCTCCAGTCCTGGGGTGGGGCCCAGCCCTCTAGGAGGCAAGCCACCTCAGACCACATACCCACTGGGGGATGATCCACTGTCTCCCCATTCACAGGGCAGCCCGCTGAAGTACCCCTCCCATAAGGGCAGCCTGTCTTTTACCTTGGTCAACAGTGAACCCTGCCGACTTTCGCTAATTGTCTTGCCAATGGCTTTCATCCCCGACCAAGTTCACTATGGATTCTGTGTCACCAAAGGAATTGACAGCAAAACGTTCTTGGGGTGAAAGTGTTTATTACCTGGCTTGTTCTTCAGCGGTAGGTAGAGCACTAGCATCTCTGCCTCCTCCCAGAGCACTGGGCCGAGCTCTCTATATAGAGCAGTAATAGCTTATTGCCTACGGATGTGGAAGCAATAATCTAGCAATAGGCCATTTACATCATTAAGTGGTTTATGTTCAGTGAGGATCCTGGCCATAGGAACCCCAACTTCCTCACAGAAGGTGACATGGGAATATGGGTCTACTTGCTCAAGGTGCTTACTTATGCTCCTTGGACCTGCTAAGACCCAATCTTGAGTTTACCATTTCCATTGTGTGATATATTGTTACTCTGTTCATTCGATGTTATGACATGGTGGACTTGATAATATCCAGATCATGATGAGTAGATCCACATACAATAGAGCCTTATAGCCTGGCAGAATCTGCTAGTTCTCTGATACAGAAGGATGGTTCTCTTATTCTCCTATTGGGATGTGCCAGAGGCTCCAACAGCATCCTTGTGAACCAGAGTATCTTAGCATTATCAGATCTGGGGCTCATAGGCCCAAAACATAAGTGTGCAACCAAGAAGTTTGCATAAGGAAATACACCCCTGAAACCAGCACCCAGATCAAGGAATAAAACATCATCAGCTGGCATTAAGTTTTAAGAGGATTGTTCAGGTAGCTTATATTTAGGAATATAATATAAGCAAAATTGCATGCTGGAGAAATCACAGAACTCCCTTTGTATGGCTATTTTTTACATCAATGCTGAATAAGCACCAAGAGTAGAGTATTACATTCTGAAGCTATTTTATAGTGAGCAAATGAATATATTACAGACCCTGCCTCCATGGAGCTTGTAGTCTAATGGAGGAGATGGGTGTTAATCATTAATTATCATGCAAAATTAATATAAAAGTACTTCTCTTCAGGTTCCTAGCCTTTTATCAGTCTGATCTCATCTTTTCAGCCCAATCACTTAGGGTCACAATCCCAGACTTGCTCTGTATCTCTGGTTCCTCTGGTCTTGGCACCCAGTCTTCATCTTCATAATATTTGGATTTCTGCTTTCTTATGCAGGCTCTGGCCGACCTCCTACCTCTGGCCTTCAGGACCCCCTAAAGTCTTGGGAAGAAACCACCTGCTTTACCTGAGGTCCTGGAGGACTGTGGACCCCACCCCACTGCAAGCCGCTAGGCACCTGATGATAGAGTGGAAACAGCAGAAACAGCAATGTACCAGGGGTTGTCCTCATGCAGGAGCGACCTCACTGCCAGAGGCTGTAGGTAAGGTTAGTTCCACCATACAGAGCTGAGCAGAATAGCTGCTGCAGCTTCCTTATCAAGCTGGTCCTGCCACATGGTTTGGGGTAGTCCCCAAAGATTGGTCTCAAAGCTGTTTCTCCAGCCAGTACCTCAATTCTGTGAACTATTTAAAATCTCAAGTAGTCCCTTTTCTGCTTTAAATGGAGCCTGCCATTTGCAGCTAAGAACACAGAATCATATGCATGGTGGGGACTGGTGGTAAGGCAAAATCGTGGAAGGTCAGAATTGAAAGGAACCCTCAGACATTGGATAACTAACTGCTCCACACCCAACCAGTTTTCCTGATACATTCTAGCTCCTAACATTCATTTCCCACAGAGCAGAGACAGGAATTTCTAAAAGAGTTAAATCAGATCACATAACTTACTTGTTTTAAACTCTGTTAAAATCTTAGAACAAAATCCAAATTCCACACCACATGCTACAAAACTTCATATACTTTAGGCCCTGCATACTTGTTTGATTTTATTTCCTGCTACACTCTCCCCATTGTGGTCATCCTTCTTGGCACCTAGACATGCCAAACCCAGCCCTGCCTCATAGTCTCTGTCCTTGCTGTTCCTTGTAACTGCAGTGCTCATCCCCAAATTCTTGCATGGCTGACTTCTTGTCATTCAGAATCAACTCTTAAGAGTGACCTCTCCTAACCATCCTATCTTAAGAAGTCCCAACATGGCTTGCTTGCCCATTTCTCTTTTATTTTCTTTATTGCCCTTGCCATTTCTATAAGGGATGAGAAATGGAACCACTCAAGTGAGAGACAACACATGAACAAAGACAACAGCTCTAAAGAGGCACAGTCACATTGCAGAGAGTGTATTATTATTGTTATGACATTTTACTTGAAGAGAAGAATTAAGTGTCTTATTCTAATAAAATCAGCCTACTCTGAACAATCTTCTATCAGATGGAAGGAAGGTCTCTTCAGGAAGGGGTGCTTGTTGCTGATTTGTACAAAGGCACCATATGGACTAACAGCGACCCTGACAGGAAAAGCAATACGGAAGGTTGAGAAGAGTTTGGCATACTCATACAAGGGAGAGGCTAGTCTGGTGTGGCTGAATGATGCAAGTCTGCAAAGGATTCTTAGCTTTGTGTGTTAAATTAGGAGCCATTGCAGATCTTGCTCCCAGTGTGTTCAAAGGTTCTGCTGCCCTCCCAGGTGCCTGGAAAGAAGTCCAATAGGTTCTGAATAAGCAAAAGGCCACTGGGGGTATCACTCACATGCACAAACTTCTGCTTTCTTCCTGTTGGGCAGGAAGGGATGAGAAATAATGCACAATGCCTGACACATGGTAGACAATCAGGAACTACTTGGAAAATGAATGTAAGAGGCAAACACCTATGTAAGCCTATGCAACCCCTGCTGAGATCTAGTTGGCAATAGATGGTTGTGTCAGCAGAGCTGTGGTTGCAGATTGGCAGAAAAAGTTACAGAGAAGATATGCTGTCCCTGGGAGAATTATGACCTCTACCAACTCCTTAGTAAACACATGGCCCCAGAAGACAAAGTTCACTCGTGATCAGACTCCACAAGGCCTAGTGGGTGTCTTTTTATTTTTTTAAATCTCTATTTTGTCCATATGAATTCTCCTGAGGAGGGCATAGCTCATAGAGAGAAAGCCAGCCAAGAATTACTGGTGACTATGCCTCTGGGTGGAATCAACTCCTTGTCTTCATTTTTCTCTGTTCCTTGGCAGTTTTTATGAACACAAACCACATATTTTTATAACTGCTTTTCATTAAAATCATTGAAGCTTGAAAACAGGAGAGCAGATGGAACTGACATTACTGCTGAGGGGTCTCACTTCTTTGCCTTGTCAGAGAGTTCAGAAACAGGGACTGAGGACCAACCCAGCCAGACTTCGTCCAGCCAGTGTGGAGGACGACGAGGTTCCCCTCCTGACTCCCTCTCCTCTCTCCTTCCTTCGTCTTTTCTGTCCTTTCCTCCCTCTCTCTTTCTTCCATATTTCCTTCCTCCCTTTTATTCTTCCCCTTTTCTTTCCTTTATGTACTTCAAGTTCTTCCTAAATACGACCTGTGTTGCAGGTAACACATCAATGCTGAAGACAAAGAAATTAGTCAGAACCCCTGTTCTTGAGGAATACACATGCTAGCTTTTCCTTGCATCTTAGGGATTTGACTCAAACTCAAATTAAAGAGTAAAATAACTTGCTTTGGGTTTCAAGACAGCAGGAGCCCCAATATTTCTGGGCTCCTGTGTGGACCACTAACAAGGCAGCAGTAAGGTGGGTCAGGAGAGCTCGAGTGTGACCTGCTGCTCTGCGTCTTGCAGGTAATCAGTTAGGTCGGCCTGATAAACATGCATCATTGGAGTCTCTGCCACGGTGTGTGTTTCAGGAGGAACAGCTGGCTGCTCGCTGAAGGCCCTCCATCTGTGAAAGAAGGCGTGGCTCACAGTCACCAGGAATGTTACTTGTGCCCCTTTTGCTTCATTCAAAAGGAAGAGGGAGACAGACAATTCCGTGAGTGCATAAAGGAATTAGGTGTGCATGTCTTCTTATCAGGTCATCAGAAACAAGTTGACAGGTAGAAGCTTCTCTAATTTTTGAATCTATCTTTTAATATTATTTCTGAGATTTTGATAAAGACTACTAAGTTCACTGTGATAATATTTTTGTAGAAAATAGCTTGGAATTTGTAGGTCTTTGTTGATCAAGAGAATAGAAAAGTAAGTAGTTAAATTTAATTCAGAAGTTGAGAGCAGATTAAGATTCTAGTGGCAGTTCAGTCACTAATAAGTTGAGTGACTTTGAGCAATTAGTTAACAATTTATCTGAAAGTTGGCCTCTGTACTATCAAATGAGTTTCATAACATTACCTACTGCACCCACTTCTCAAGGCTGTTGTAAGGATTCACTGAAACAAGGATGCAGAAGTCCTCTGAACATGAAACCTGTTGCTCACGTAGACCTGGGCAGGATGAGCGGGTGTCCCAGAAACATGCTGTATGAAGATGCATGACACTTAACTCAGATACCGGGGACTGTTTTGAGTCTTCCTCTTCTTTGTAGTTGCTGCCTCTATCTTGAGCCTTCTTTATCCTTCATATCTTTCACCCAAGCCTGGCCCATTAAATAAGAGAGCCTAATGTTTCTTTCCAGAACAATCTGTAGTCATCTGATGAATCAGTCCTATGACTGTTAGCATCACCTTCCTCAAGCTCCTTTGTTTCTAAGAAGCCTAATTACAATGCTCTCTCGACACACTAAGCCCATCTTTCCATGGTTATCACGTGACCCCTCCTGCCGTCCCTCACTGTGACCCTCCCACCTTCAAGTCATTCAGGTCAGAAAAGCAGTCCCCTCCTTCATAAGTGCACCACCTTCTTCTCAGTGGCCTTCTAGGCAAATTCCTCTGAAGTGTTTGCTGGTGAGAACTGGACAAAGTCTTTATAGCCACTTCATAAGCCTCATGAGAAAGCTAATTATCCTCATGTTTTAAGTAGTCATCTGGCTTTAGCCCAAAGCTCACCTCTCCCAGTTTAATTACTTATCTTAGTCAAGAGTATTAGTTCTGAATGATTTTTATGTTTCCAAAAATTAAACCTCTCAATCCTAATATGAGTTTGTCATCATTTTAAAGATGGAAAATTAATCCATCAATATTAAAGGCAATTCTCAAAGAGGAGTCATTAAACTGTTTTGATTTATTTATTACTGAATTATGCCATTAGCCTCTGGAGATTTTCCTTTGAAAGGGCAACCCTTATTTGGATTCAGAAATTCTAAAATGTTGGAATTTTAAAATAACTTATTTTCTAGTCTAGTCAAGGTTATAGCCATTCTACAGCTAGTTGCCCATATTAGAACCTTAGATTTATAAACTATCTGTTTCCAAAAGAGTGTAGAATGGCTTACAATGAACATGTCTATAATAGAGCTTTCAAAATAGGAGACTCAAAACCATGAACAAGTTGGGGGGATAAAATACTCATGAAACATTAAATTGATTTGCTCATGAGCCAAAGGGGGAAAAACATGAAAGGCTAGAGCTCAGTCTTTCTATCTTTAAAAAGGGAACAGTTTGGGTCTTTAGGAGAAGCCGTACAAGGCAGCTAAAGTTTGTTTGGCACACACTCAATGACTGCTGAATTCTGACATATACCACCATTGCTCCCCACTGCTTGATGGGGTGCAGGGAACAATTTACCTACTATCGCAGGGCAGGCAACCCTTAGCTATGAACCAGGGACAGTGATAATGCCCGACTCCTAAGTTTGCTGTGAGAATTTAGTGAGACATTTATCAGGCTCTAGCAGAATACCTTGCACATGGTAAACATCCAATAAATAGCACCTGTAATTCCTATAACACCCCTCTAGGAAGGTGTTACTATCTCCATTTAAGCAAAAAAGCTATACCATTTATCAGAGTGTCACTAGTACATGGAAGAACCAGGATTCCCATTGAGGTCTCTTTAATAAAAATATCTATGGTCTTTCTACTGTACCTGTTAACTCTAAAAAGCATTTGCCAAATAGTTTTTTTTTTTAAGGATATTGAATAGCATCATGAACAATGTAGCGAGTAGACTTTCTGCAGCTATTTCTTAGATTCTCAGTAACAGCCTTTAAATTAACACTAGACCACAACTCAGGGAAACCGTTTCCGCAAGGGGCCAGGCTCCAAAGCCCAGCCCTTCAGGGCACTGACTTCATGTTAAGAACGGGCCCCTCTACCTGCTCGCACACACCGAAGCCTGGCTGGTGACATGGGTGTGTCATAGCGTCAGCGACGGCCTGCTGGGCCTGGCCACCGGAGCACGAGAGGGCTTTCCTGACAGAAGCAGCCTGGTTCTCAGCAGGCCCCTCCACTTGGCTCTTGGATGAGGTTCAAAGAAGTGTTTTCTCCATTTTACAGCAGCCCATCCCAGGCCGCTGCTTTATTTTATTCTAGTCTTCATATCCCTGGCTAGGCATTCAGGGTCCTCAGCCTGCTAGGATTCTCAGGCATGTTTCTGACAGGCCTCAAAAGAGGACTGGTATCCTCTGGCTAGTCTTCCTGACCATTCACTCTGTCAGCCTTCTCTGCTGGAGCTGGCGCACAGCCAGCTGTGAACCAGAGGCTCCTGCTGCCTGGGCTTCTCCCTTGCCCTGGCTCTCCATGTGGTCCTTCTGGGGCTAAGAGGACACTAATGAATCTAGCTGCTCATCTAACTCCTGCTCACTTCTGACTTCTACCAGCTTCTGCTTAAGACTGTGTCTGATTGGGCTGTCACTTGGTTGGATGACTGGGTCTATTTCCATAATTAAGGTCTCTTGTTTCCTACTGAATTATGGTAACTTCGCTTAAAGTAAATAAAATTGAGTATATAAGTTCAACCACTACTGATTACATAGGATATTTCCTTTGATCTTCACAACAAAACCTAGGAAGCTAGCATAAATGAAAGCTCAAGGGTAAACCAAAGTTCAAGGAGGAAAAATAACTTGCCAAAGGTCATACCACTTAAGAATATAAGAGGTAGGACTGAAAACCAGGTATGAGGGATTTTAAAGCCAACCCTCTCCTTTAGTTTACTACAGCTCTCTGATTAGGTTTTTGTATCTCTGCATAGACATAGTGCTTAGGAAACTTCTTAGCAATCACGTTTGTCTTCCTGCCCTTAGATGTAGACAAGGCTATGTCCCAGGAAACTAGTGATAGTCTCCTAGTCTCTGGATATCCTATCACACTGATTAGTATTAGCCACCTGAGCACATGAGCACAAACCTATTTCTTCTTCAGTAATTATGAATGATGAAAACGGGCCCTGCTGCCCAATAGGTGTGCACTCTCTTGTCTGATTTGCCAAAACATGCCAGTTCAATTGGCCATATTCAGCATGGATGCACAGGGACTTCTGACTCACTGTGTATTGAATTGTGATGCTGGAATCCTCTTTTTAAGTCAAGGCAACTATGGGGAGTTGAATTTTGAACTTAAGGGGATGAAAAGATAAAATGCAATTTCCAGCTTGAAATTATTTTTTAAACTCAGTAGGGGATGAATTTTCACTCTTGGTAGGTTTTGTCTTATCAGACATGTAGGGTTGTCAGCTCTTTTCAGAGGTCGTTCGAAGACAACACTGTAGAGGAGCTGCCCTACTATTTTTTACTTCTTCATTCCTTGCCCACTCCTACCTCTCTCCCCTCCCTCCTAGGGACCCTCAGCTTTCATGCCTGGCAGCACAGTGTGGGGCAAAGAGCCATAACTCTGGAGTAGCAGGACCTAGTTTGGCCCCCAGTGCTGCCAGTTGCCAGCTGAGAGGCTTCAGGGAGGTCTTGTATTCAACTAGGCCTCCATTTCCCCATTGATAAGGTGGGCATAAAAAAACATATAACTCATGGTGATGTCAGAGACTCAATGGAGATAATGCATATGAAATGCTTTGCTAACAGTCAGAGTTTCACAAATGTTGGTTACATTTTCTTAACTTTTCATGATTTCTAGCTACTCTACCCATCTACCAAGGTTTACTCTGCTTTCATGTAACACTCAAATTTTCTTTCCCCTACTCTATCCCTAGAAAAGTTTACAATTTTTCTTCTACTTGACCTGGAGAGAGCTAGAGTAAGAGCAAGACCTTTAGCCACCATCTCCTCCCCCTGACGCATGGTCAGAGGAGGGAGGTCATACCATCAATGGCCCCTTTCAGAGAGTGATGCAGGAGCTTCGTCACCTTGTGAAATGCCAGTCCTTCACTGCATTTGCAGGGAGCATCACACTTCACCAGGTGGAGGAGTAATGTTGGCTTTTAATCTTATCGCTGGTAAGTGCCACCTTTTATTTATAGCTCTCTGTATTGTCTGTGGATCACCAGTAGCTAAAGGCCAGCCAAGCCTTCAAGACATGGCCAGGTCCCAGTGAAACTGTCCCTGTGGATTCCCTTCACTTTTCAAAGGCCAAGGACACTTATAAGTACTACATCTTCAAACAGAGATTGATAGAGGGGCAAAGAATATAAGGATTGAAAGTCTCTAGCACCACTATTTGGATGGAAAACCCTCTGAGGAGATTTATTGTTAACATAAATATCTTAAATGTTCTGGAAAGTATTGCAGAGAAGAGAACTATTCAACTTTATCTAAAGCAGCACTCCCCTGCCTAAACACATAACTTACAGGACTGTCAGATACTCAAAAGAGATAACATGTATGAAGTGCTTTGTTTGGTTTTATTCTATGAACCCTTGCCTATTTGAAAAACTCTATTTGCTGCCTTTACACTTGGAAGGAAATTTGGGTCACTCATTATTTTCTAACACTGGATGTTGACAAACCATTGCTTTCCCACAACAGGTGATTCTATTTTTTTTTTTTTTTTTTTTTTTGTGGATGTGAGATGAGGGTTGCTGGACTTCACTGAATTCTTTCCTTATTCTTGAAGTTTTTGAGATGTATCTTAAAGTTGGTTTTTCTGTATAAATTGTTTATACCATTTTAGATTGTATAAATTCTAAATTTCTTTTACTTCAGGAAAATACCCTTATGTATTTTGGAATATTTTTCTTCTAATTGTTCTGTTCTTGTTTTTTTCTAACACTAATTCAAGAATTTGATCTCTTCATTTAGCCTGTCTTCTACTGGCATACTAACAATTCATTCTCTAATTGCATTTGGCTCATGATTTGTTAATATTTTTTAATTGTTTGCTTTTGTTTCATGTATGTCCTCCATGTCTTTATATTTTTTAATTGGTGTCTATTCTAATATTTTGCTTATTTTGAAGCCAGATTTCATTTCTTTGCTGGCTTTATTTTCTTCTTCAGTTTCTTCTCTGAACTTTTCCTGTTCAATATCAACTAATTACCTTTTCCTATAATCTCTTATTTTTTACCTCTTTCTTCATTTATTTATTTATTATAATAAATGTCTTTATTTAGTTGATACCAATGGAAAAGTACTTGTCTCTGAAAATATATTGGCTATCTAAGTATAGACCTCACACCAGCTTGTTTTTGATCATTATTCATCATTGAATGGGAGCCAATGCATCTGGGAAAACCAGTTGCTAAAGCACAGTGTTAGGATGTAGTGGGACGGGCTGGTTGGCAACTGAAATTCAGGTGCCTGGCCTCACAATGCCTTCTCAGTATGCTGCCTCCTCTGCCTACAAATACAGCTATTCAGCTTTTGGTGTTGTCCCTTTAGGGTAAGAATGAGATAAGAAAGATGTACAATGAAGCTCTCTGTATAACAGGTGTTCTCTGTAGTGATTTATCCTGTTTCAGTGAACTTTGATCAAGAGTTGAAAACCTGTTGTCACCTGTATTCTCTCTCTTTCTGCTGTATTTCCAGCTGGCATCTTTCAGGGGTGAGTCACCTGTGCCGTGCACCCTTTCCTGTTCCTTTGGCTATCCAGGAATGTGGAATGGATTTGGGAAGCCTCCTGGAATCCTCTTACACCTGCAGGCATGGAGAATCTGATAAGCAATCATCGGATGGACTTTTGTGTCAGCTATTGTGTGAGAACACGATATCCTGCACATGATCTGTGAAAGTATGTGTTTTTTCTTGGAAGCTTTTATTGTTCTGAGAAGTTTTTGTTTGGGACTTATGGGTGATTCCCCCGTGGTTTTGTTGAAGATGTTATTTTTCTTCTCTGCTTTTCATTCTTTTTGTAGTTTTTAATTGACTTCCAGGAAGGGAAAAGGAAGAAAGTGTCATTTACTATAATATTTTAAGATTTCTATCTTTTAAAACCTAGCTTCAATTTTTAAGGTATAAAATAAAAAATATTGACCTTTGCATTTTATATTGTTTTATAGGTGGATGAGTTATTCACAGTTGATATGATCCTCAAAACAGTGATCTTATGTGGCATCTGAGTCTCAGCACAGAGGACTGTGGTTGGTCAAGCTTTTTATGCTGGTAGTGGTATTCTGCTTTTACATGGGGAAAATGTTCCTTCTTCATGCAATGGTGTTGATATGATGTCAGTCATACAGGCATCAAGGAGCGTGGTCAAATGACCCAAGGCAAGCAACCCCATGGAGGTGAGAGTCCTGACAATCATCAAAACAAAAAAGGAGACTCTTTGCCAACCTGGAGAAACTTCATGTCACTGCTACTGAGATCCCCAGAGGGGTCTTACTTCCTATCTCTCCCAAGGCCAAGTTATTTGACTTTGTTTGATTCTGTAAGCTTTCTGTGTCCTTTCAGTGAATTCTCTTTGTTGTTTATATTCATAAGAATAGGTTTCTATTGCTTGCCCTCAGCTATCCTAATTAGTATATTGATGGAGGTTCTGAAATCTGCCCAAGATATACTACCAGGAAGTGGCAGGACCAAGGTGTGAACCCAGATTTTTTGACTCTCAGTTTTGTGCCCTTTCTTCTGTGCAACACTTGAGGTAAACTGAAGGCACAACAATCATGTCATATCTTTGGACTGGAATGGGTATGGCCTGAATATTATTTCAGGATAGTCAAACAGAGGGCAGAGAACCATGAATCTGGATCTCCACTAAAGTGGAGCAGGCAGAGAGAGAACAGTGTAAACCACAGAGACTGAGGGAAGACTCAGCCAATGTATAGTGCCCAAGAAGTGAAGCAGAATCAAGATGCAGTTTAAGCAAAAGCATTATGTGGAGTCAAAATATGGTGTATAGCAGGGAGTGTAGGGGAGAGGGTAAGGGGCAATGCCACTTAGGCAGGCGGTCCCCATAGCCTCAGACGTGAGTGAGGCATAGGCAAAAAGACAGCTGTCATTCTCTGAAAAGGACAGCAGAGGCCCTACGCTTGGCCTGTGATTCAAGGGCAGGACCCCTTTCTCCACCTGTTCATGGACCAGGATCAGCAGGGTAGCATAGGCTTTGGAGTCAGATACACACCTGGGTTCAAATTACAGCTGCAGAAATTATTCATTATATAGCTTGGAAAGTTCCTTAACCTCTCTCTGTATCTCAGCTTTTCCAACTGCAGATGGGGAAGGATTGTGTCTACCTCACACAGTTGTTGGTAGTCAGGATGAAACATGAAAGCTATTTAAGTGTTCTGTCTGGTAGATTGCAGGAGCTCAATAAAAAGTAGTTGTATTGTTATTAATGATAAAATTACATGACTACAATAAATCTCCAAGTCTCCAGCCTCTCCCACTTCAGTTCGTCCTCTACTGTCCACCAGTTCTCCCTATAAACACAGACCTGGCCACACCAGTGGCTAGCTCACAGTGTGTCCACACAGCCCAGGATGTCCCAGCCTTCTTCCCCAGTCTACCACAACCCACCACTGCCCTAGTTTCTTGGCCATTATAAAACCTCTCTTTGCTTCCAGAGTCTGTAAGGTGCCTTTCAAGTTGCCTGGCTCTCCTGTGTGATGCTCCCTCCGTCTACATGCCCTTTGCTTTGGCCCACTTGACCCACCTCTGCTCTCTGGCCACCTTGTGCTTGAGTCCCTCCTGTCCTCTCAGGCAAGGTTAGGTGTCCTCTCCTGTGTCTTTAGCACTTTGCACATGTCCTTACTGTAGCAATTTGAAAAACTGAGATGTAATAATTTATTTATTTATTGCTCATTCATCTAGAGTAACTATCACTTATAGGGAACTCCCTCTGTGACTGTGGCTCTGCTTAGGTACTTTCATATACCTCTTATTTATCACTGCAATAATTTTATCACCTTGTTGGCCATTCTGTCTACTTTTCAGCTGAAGACAGAGAAGCTGAGGATTAAATAACATGTTCAAGATTACCCAGTTAGTGGGGAAGCCAGATTCTCTCTCATTCCAAAGCCAAGATTCAGCTAACATCTAGGAAGATGAGGCAAGCTAACATTGCTCAGATTTCAGGTAGAAGGGAAAAAATTCTGCATCTTAGACAGTCTGTCCCAACTCAGGCACATGTATGATTTTCATCATCATTTTTGAAAATCTAATCCCAGCCAAATGCCATCATGCCATTGGTTTGGAGCCATTGGGGGAAAATTGAGGATGTATTTACTCTTGCCTGTGCCTATTGAGAAATGTGTCTTTCTGCAGAAGTGCTAGAGCCGAATGTGTCTAATGTCCTAGCTACCCTGGCACAGTGCCCCCTAGTCCTGTATCCACGTGGGCTGCAGAAAATGCAGACTGTTCTCACTCCTTTGGGTGTCATTTCCTCTCTGCTTTCCTACCAGAGTCTGTGCTTCATCAAAATGCTCTGCTGGGGCTGAGCTTGCCCACGAGTGGGGCTCACCATTTCTTTATTGGTCCATTCACTCTCTCATTCTTATCAACTACTGCAATGAGCTGCTCATCACAGGTCACAAGAAACCCCTGCCAAGGGGCATGCGAACAAGCAGTACTGCACTCCAGGCACCGTTAGGCAATAAAGCAGATAAACAGATGCTCCAATAAATGTCTCCCTTTTCTGAAGTAGCTTGTCTGCATGTCCTATGCTGTCATGTCCTGCACCTGAGGGCCCTGATGACATTATTACTTTGAAGACAGGAACATTTGCCAAATTATCTTCTCCCTGAACCTCTCACCTATTCAGTCACCTTATTTGTATTCAGGATAACCCACAATGAACTCCTACAAAGAGAAGAATGCCTTCTTGGGTTTACAAAGAACAGATGAATGAACCCACAAAATGCCCATCAGTGTAGCCTGAGACTGAATCTTTCTTACCCACTACAACAGAGGTAAACTATTGTTATTAACTGGTATGGTTGCAGTCAGAGGAAGACAGGTGTGGTCACATAAAAGATCATTTCATTTTGATGTGCATGTTAGTGGCTTAGATCTGCCAAGCTGGGCTTGGAGTTTGCAAGTAGGAGCTGGAGAAAGAAGAACTGCTTTGCATAGTAGAGTAAGGAAAATTTTGAATTTCTAAGGAAAAAAAGTGGGTAGGAGGAGAAACAGATAGTAGAAAATGAAGTAAGGGAGAGAGAAGTTGTTTATTGTGTTGTGATGCAAATCACCGCATCCATCTTCCCCAAAAATAGTATGAAATTTGCTGTACATACAAGTACCTTGTTTGATTTTCTGGACAAAAATAGAGAAAGGGACCAAGTTCAGCATTTGAGTCACTGTGGTATGTTTTAGGGCCCACATGCGCACAACAGTGAAACGATCCACAGACTGGGCCAGTCCAGGGGGCTGCCGTCGGGTTTGCTGCTCCACATGACCTCACAGTGTGGAAGGCGACTACCAGACACACACCTACAGAAAGTAGGTTCGTCATATATGTATCTGAAAAGAAAGAGTTCAAGCAAAAAATTAGCAAAGTACATAGGTCCTGAGGGGAACAGAGTCCAGAGGGCGGAAGAGCTAAGGGGAAATACAAACCACCCTGTGGAGGAAGGAGAAATCTGCTCCCAGAGCAGCGCCTGGGAGGGAGAAGGGCGCCGCCTGGCGACGGGCTCACCTCTGGAGCGGCAGGGCAGGGGGCCTGTTGGATGGTGCACGTTCCTGTCAGAGAAGGCACATTCTCTGGGGGTTAGTAACTCCTGAAGATCTGCACACCAATTTCTTCTAGGAAAATGCTGCTGATGTTTCTCAGTCGCACTGTTACCACTTAAGTGTGAGTTGCATTATGACTGTGTAGCCATCCACTCTGGGAACTGCCTCTCAGCAGAGCTACCGAGAGAAGGTGTACTTGTCAGCTCGCGCTTGGGGAGTTATCCTTCTGCCACTGAATGCATGGCACGAGAAAGGATTATTGTGAAGACCACACTATAGTTTAACTATTGTATAACTATAGTTATACTCTTCCAAACCAACAACCCATTTCTGCTTAAGCTGCTTGCCTGAAGGTCAAATTGCAAAAAAGGCAATAATCATAATCACTATACATAATCACACTCTTGTGAGATGATATAACCATATATGTCCACATGTCTGGGGTGCAGGTTCGAAGGATCCCCTCCCCATGGCCCTTGGTGCCCACACATGCGTGCATGGTAAGGCTAAGTGTGCAGGCAGGGTGCACCTGGAGGCTGACTTGCTTCTGGCATGTCTGTGGGGATCTTTGGTTCATCACTGAAAATACTTGAGTTCTGGCTTTATTCAGAACCGAAGCATATATAGATGACCCTGACCTAACCCTTCCCGATCCATGCCTGAACCTGCCTCCAGGTGAGCCTGCTAGAAGGGGACGGTTTCCAAAGGATAGCGATCCCACCTATGCCACAAACTAAACGACACGAATCCACTCTAAGTAAAACATCTCCCACAGACTTCCCATGAGCATCAGGGATCGCACAGCATTCTTCCCGTTATGCCTTCACCCCTACCCTCTGCATCCCTCTATCTCCCACCCACTCCATTCCTATCTGGACATATCCAAAGAGATCCTTCTTCTTCCCAAATAACTAAATGTGATGTTCCATCTGGTCTTCCAACTATAAGAAAGGAAAAAATGAAGGAGGAAAAAGCTCCTTTTCTTTTCTTTCTGGCTGTGATTTCTGGCCTCTCCATTGTCAGCTCCTACTCTTTAAATGCTTAAAAAAAAAAAAAAAGGAAATCAAGATCCATCCATCTCCTCTCTTTTTACCCTACAATTCCTCATACATACTTATGACTTCAACAAATGGGGGCTAACATGATGGCTGCCCTTTGTGTGTTCCTCTCACCTGTGTCTGAGCTACGGGCCTGTGTATCTGACTGCCTATTTGGAAATCCACTTCACTGTTGGAATGGCATCTCAAACTGGACATCACTAATAGGGAATCTGTGATTTTTCACCCAGGACTGCCCCTCCTCCTGGTCTCAGGAGTCCACTCAGTTGGCCAGGCCAGGCCCCTGGTCCCTCAACTTTCAACTGGGCAGCCACTGAGTCCTGCCTGCTCCATCTGCAATCTCAATGTTGAGTTATCCCCATGTCCCCCTCTCATGCCTTACTCTGGTTTTTAGGAGTAGAGCAATAGTCTTCTCACTGGTTTCCCTGCTTTCTTTCTGGCCCTCTAAAATATCCTCAACATTATTGGCAGAAGGAACTTTCTAAACTGCCCAGCTATTTCCATCAGCTATCTAACTTGAAACCCTCAATGGTCCTGCCTGCACTTAAGTCCCACTCTAACTCCTTAGTCACATACAGGCCCTTCATGGACTAGCCCTGCTCTCCACACTTACTTTCTGTGGCCTCTTCCCACTCAGAGCAGTCTGGACTCCTGCACACAAATGCTCGGAGGCCCTTGCCCACACCACCCTGGTCACCCTCTGCAGCTTGGTTCAGGCTGCTCCCACTGCCTGGCATGCCTGCCCTGCTCGTCTCTTGGCTAACTCCTGCTTATCTTTCAAGACCTGAATCTTCCTCTTGGAATCTTCTCTGATTTCCGCCCACCTCACCTTGACCAAGGCCAGTAATTACCCCCTAAACCCATTCCTATGCCCGGTTCTCTTTTCTCCTTTGTGAATCTTTCTGGCCCTAAGAGGTCATGTGTCCCAGAAGCCCTTTGCTAAATCAGCATCCATCAGCCAACCAGCTCATGGAGAGTGAAAGCAAACATGAGTGACTTACATGAGGTGCACAGCTAAAAGCAGCAGGACTGCACTCGAACTAGGTTTCCTGAGGCCTGGTGCAATCTGTGTTCATGACTGAGGTTTGCAAGTCCATTGTAAGTCCAGAGGCCAGCAATAGATGATGGTACAGTCAGATCACACTGGCAGTTGGTATGCATCGTGGTAGAAATCAGAGAAGCAAAAATCAGGCCATGTTCCGTACCAGCACGCATCTTCCTATGTACCTACAACCTGAAAGAGTGGCCAAGGAGCCTGGAGGCCAGGGATACAGGACTGCCCGAGGGTGTGCTCAGAGACACTGAGGAAAGCTACACTCCTTGGGAGTGGCTCAGGAGCTGGGCTGCCTCCAGCCTCTCAAGGTCCTTTCCTTCATGGCTTTCCTTCAAAATGCCTAAATCCACTGAACAGGCCAGGGTCCAGGAGCTGGCGACCCTTTCATCTTTGAAGAAAACACGGAGGAAGGTTTTCCCCCAAGCTAAGGGTATAGGGGTTAGGGAGGAGAGGGAAGCTGTGGGTGCCGGCAGCCCCTAGAGGTTGTGTTAGGATCAGAACAGGGTACCAGGAAAGCCACGCCCCAGGCGCAGGACCCCCAGTTTCACTGCTCTTGTGCACCAGAAGCCCCATGTCTGATGAGCTGAGGAGGGCCAAGGGAGGTGGCTTGGCAGCAGACACCACTGACAGATGACCACAGACAGAGGGGACACCCAGAACCACAGCTCTGTACTGTCTCCACAACCAGAGCCCAGCCTCAGGAAGGGCTAGGCACCTTGAGCTCATGTTTCCCGCCAGCTCACTGGGACAAGGACTTGAAATTCACCTTGATAAAAAGAATTTTCCTGGTACATCTGTGTCTGTAGAATGATTCTTCACACTGATTCTTGAATTTCTTTTCCCTCATTTACTCCATCAGTGGGCCAGCATGGACTTTCTTGGGTTTGAACTCCCACTCTGGTATGGGAAAATCACCTAATCTCTTCTACCCTTAGTTTCTTCCTCTATGAAATTAAGATAATAAGAACACACACCCCATACAATGATGGGCAAGGTCAAGTGAGGTAATGCGTGTGCAGTGCATAGCAAAGTGCCCGGCTCTGCAGTTAGGTTGCTATTGTAAAAAAGGATTCCATAGGACACCTCCCCCAAGAACTCTGCAGTGTCCAGAGGCACACTGCCTTGACTTGGCCCATTCACTCCTTTAAGTTCCTGTAGCTGTTGTCTACTGTGCTCCCAGCAGGGCACGCCCTGGGGTGAGCGCTGCAATCCCAGGAGCCTGCCTCCTAGAGACACACCTGTAAGTCACACCCACCCCTTGTTCTCGGTGCTGAGGCTCTCTCGCTGCTTCAAGAGCGCTCTGTTTCGCTGTTTACTTAGCACCTTCCACGTGCTGGTTTCTCTGCAGAGAGCTTTCTCTTTCTTTCTGCCCTGCATTCTCTTTCCTCTCTGGAAAGCAGCCCCATTAACAAACTTCATTAACAAACACTACAAATTCTCATTTTCAGTGTACCAATGAGCAGAAATATTTAACATCCAACTAAGGAAAGTGAAAATCATCCTCTCTATAGGAACTGGAAGAAACCTTTCCATAAGGGCAAGGGGTAGTTACCTTACATGAGCAACAGTTCAAGGTTGGTTAACCCTTAACCCTTTAAGGTTCAGCATTCAGAGAAGGTGCATAGGCTTTTCCTTTTAAAATGTATTTCAAAATTCCTTTTCTTACTATATGATCTAGCACTTACTCTGCTAAATTCTTTATGTATAGTATTTCAATTAATTCTCATAACAAACCACAAAAGTAGGTATTATTATCTCATTTTACATTCAAATGAAATGAGATTGAGAATGTTTCATTCATTCATTCAAAAAATATCTACTGAGTGCCTACCATTGCATTTAGCAATGTGGGAGTTACTGGTGGTCTTAATAAGAGTGCTTTCATTGGAGCGAAAACCTGACTGAAGTGAAAGAATAGAAAGAAATTTAAATTTAGAGATAGTGACTATAGTGTAGACTGCTTTTTAAAAGATTTTTGCTGTAAAAGGAAAGAAAGAAATTGTAGCTATAGCCATAGAGGAAAATGGGAGGTCAGAAGAGGTTTTTTAGTTAAATGGGATCGTAGCATGCTGGGATGGGAGTGATTCAAGCAGAGAAGGAAATAGTGATGATGCAGGGGAGGGAGAAGGGGAAGATCGGCTTCACTGAGAGCAGAGAGTCCACAGCCGGTAACTGAAATGAGGCACAGGTAGGCGGCTGTGTTGGAGGTGGAGTTTGTGGCAGTTCTGTCTTCCAATTCCTTCATTTTTCTCAGAAAAGTAGGAAGCAAGGCCAGTAATGAGAGGGAAGATGGAAGAGGAGGTGTGAAGACAGTGGACAAAGCCTGGTAGGAAAGTAGACAGAGAGCAGAGGTGGGGAGTATGGGGTAGCTGCCGGGAGGCCCAAAGGGTGCAGCTGAAGATGGTGCTCGTACATTTAACGAGGGTCCTCAGTAAGATGCTGTGATTTTCTTCAACCATATCCAAGTGGATGGTTGCAGGTGAGGGGCAGGCAAAGAGGAGGCTCTAACTAGGTTTGTGGTTTAGCCGAAAAGGTATGCCAAAGTGAAAACGGGGCAAGGAAATTAAAGATACATGCAAGGGAATCATTACTGAATGACCAAGGAATTTTAAGATGGATGATGTGTGAAAAGAGGCCTTGAATGTGGTAAGGGATCTATACTTGTAGACCAAAGAGCCAAGGGCCCTGGCGGGGTTCAAAGTGCTGATGGAGCTGAAGTATTTATGAAAGCAGGGAATTCAACTGGAAAGGTAGAAGAAGGTGTTCAGTGTGGGATAGTTGCAATTGGAAACTGGAAGTAAATTATGTTTCTCAAGGTCATACAATATTCCGCTGCAGAGCTAGGATTCAAACTGAGGCCACTGTGCTCCCAGAGCCCACCCCAGCCCCCAAGCAGTACATTGGAGCCGGAGTAGAGATGCATCTTCTCAGAGAGGTGTGTGGCCTTTATATATCATTCATGCAAGTGAGAACGGTAGCTTGCTAGGGGCAAATAGTTACAGTACCAAACAGGCCTGCAATGGAAAAGTCCTTTTCCCTTTCTCCTCCTCCTCCCACTTCTTGCAGAAATAGCAACTGGCTCAGATGGGCAGGTTCTGCTGGTTCCATGGAGAACATATGATATGTTTGCTGATGAGGGAAAACAGACAAACCCAGCTAGTGTGAAAATGTAGGGTCCCTTATGGATTTGGGGTTTAAATATCAGTTTCTGGTCTTTGTGCCTGCATGGTTTTCTCCACAAAACTGATCGTTATCTCTCCTGCTTCACCTGTCCCCTGGGGGTGCTTGGTAAGGGCACCCACCCCTCTTCAGATATTAACCATCCAGTCACAGCAAAACCACGACAGGTCTCATATGGTGTTATATGTGGGGCAGAGTTAAACACAGAACAGATGCTGAGGCGCACTGGAGTCATGAGGCCGACTGACTTCAGCCCAGGAATGTGGGGATCATGGCCTGTCCCCCATGTGGCCGCTGACAGCAGGAATGTTAACCGTAGATTTCCTGACGGTGTCCAATCACAGCAGGTAGTCACGTTGTCCCCCTTTAACTCTCTCTCTCTTTCAGACACACACACACATATGCACTCACAATTACACATGCACCATGAATCCTGGAGGCATGTGTACAGGCTTTTTTTTCTAGTGTGGTTGGGCTTTTTGAAAGCTATGTGCCTAGAGGTCACATACTATGTTTTGAGAGTTGTGAGAAAGAGGTAATCTCTAGTTTTTAGAGATTACAAAGATAGATGAGAATGCTTGAAGGAGCAACAGTATTTGCTGCTGCCGTGAATTTGGGTATTTTGGAGTTGTAGCATGCTCACCTGGTTCGGTAAGTGCTCCTTCTTTTCCTGGGTCCCTTGGGCAATCTGATAAAGGGCGGGGTGTCTTCCCCACAGCCTCCTGGCACCCTCAGTGAGAGACACAGCTTCTCCCTGGAGACGGAGGAGCTTGGCTTCCATCCAAGGGGAACCGTTTGCCTTGTGTGTTTCAGAGAAGAACATGACTCGGCCAGGGGCATGTGATTTAATGCCGGGCTCATCTGGAGAGAGGCATGAGGAATGGTGCCGGGGAGTGTGAGCGCGGGGGTGCTGTAGGCAAGAGCTGAGTGGGGGGTCCTCTGAGGGAGATTAGTGTGGTCAGTGGTGCAATGAAAATAGAATACAAGGGAAGGTTTGAGAGGGAGTTCTGGAAGCACCTTATCCAGTCCTTTTGTTCATAGGGGTAAAAATCAAGTTCATAGAAGGAAAGTGATTGGCCCAAATTTTAAAGACGTTCAGCTCAATGGTGAAATTTTATGCTTAGAAGGTAAGTCAAAGAGAGGGCTGACCGCAAGGGAAATTATAGTGTATGATAAGAATCTGACAATAGTAACTGCCTATTGAACAACTTACACCCCCGGTATATCGTTTAACCCTCTCAATAATCATGTAAGGGAGGAGGTGTTATTTCATTTGATAAGTGGGAAAACTGAGGCTCTGAGAAATGAGTTACTTGCCACCACACACGCTGCACACAGATGTCAAGGTGGGATTTGAACCCAGGTCTGCCTAGTCCCAACGCCAGGCTCCTGCCTTCCACCTCCCCTGCTCCAGGTCTGCACCTCTTTTGTCATCCTAGGCCATAACCTTTTCCCCTCTCTGCAGTGGCCTGAGTCTCCTGTCGCAAGGCTGCATCCAGGCCCAGTCCTCTGATGGCAACTCATCCACCAGCATCTTCTCATCTCTTCTGCCTTCCTCCAAAAGTACTGTTCTGTCCCCCTCCCTCTCTCTGCCACATATACACACCTCTTTGAATCAGAAGGAAACCTCGAAGACCCCTACCAAAAGCCTTAGTCATAATAAGAATTCACTCTGGGACTTCTTGAGGGGTCCGGCCTTTGTCTGAGAACCTCACTGACAGAGGGGCTATGAGGTGGCCCACACCATGTTTGAGTAGCTCTGATGTTCAGAGGATGGTTCTTTGCAGAAGGTATTCCTATAACATGTGCCTGCTTGTTTTGATTTTTTTTTTGAGAGGTGAGTTTTACTCCTCTTCTACATCACATTCCTTCCAATGCTACATATCATTATACCTCTAGTGCCCAACCTACAGCCTGGCACATGATAGTTTCTTAAACAAACAAATGTTTACTGGATAAACCTTTCAGTGTAGACACCAAGGGGATAGCTGTGAGGTCTGTCAGCTCTGCTCTCCAAGTCAGTCTAAATAAGTAAGTTTTTAAAAATACGGGTTTACTATGTATATGCAGCTTAAAGCAAGTTCCCTAAATTAATACCACCTCCACCCTGCCTCCAACCGTCACTCCCTAATCCCCCTATAGAGAATGCTGGAGTCGGCCCCAGGCCTCTTATGGGCATTCCTGCCTGCCTGCTGGATAAAGTTGGCTGGTCTAAGCTGAGCCACCCCAGAGTACTAGAGTGCTGACTCTGACACTTAATAGCTTTATGGTGACATCTTTACCCAGTTTCTTAACCACATTAGAGCCTCAGTTTCCTCATCCTTAGAAAAGAATAAGAATATCAACATGTTATGGTAGTTTTGATGATTTGTTATAATGAATGCATAGCACTCAATAAATGAGCAGTTATAAGAAATATCTGTAGTATGAATATATAGGTTCAATGGCAATTCTGGATTAGTGCATTACCCCTTTTGTGGAATATATTTTCATTGTAACAGGGACCTATGGGGCTCAAGTGGTGACTCACTGGGTGTGCCAGTCACAGCAGCCGTCAGTGAGCAGCGGCTTTGGCTCTGGTTCTTAGGGGTGGCCCTCCTCTCACACTACCCTGGGGATGACCACCCCTGGTGGGGCTAGGATGGGACCTTCTACAGACTTCAGCGTCATTACCAGAGTGGCCTGCCCTGCCACCAGCCTCATACCTTCTGGGGCATGGAGTGGTGCTCCTATCAGGCAGGCTGTCCCAGTGTGTGCAGAGTAGCTCTTGTCTAAAGGAGACCCCTCCACCTTGGGCTAAGCAGAAAGAAGGGCTGACATACGCAGCTTCTTTCCTCATATGTGCACAGTATCCTCACTCCAGAGGTTCTTGCTCAGTGACATATGAAACTAGAATTCTCTGACTCAGGCAGCAGGTTGGAGGGAGATTTGTAGTTTGAAAAAGCTCTCCTAGTGATTCTGATACGTTCTTTCATCACAGCCATCTAACACACACACACACACACACACACACACACACACACAGTGGCACCTCATCCTCAATACCCAGTTGAAAATAACTATTCTAGATTCTGTGTGGTCCTTTTCTGAATGGGAACAGTCTTCTTGAGTTATTATCCAAAACAGTAATCAACAGAGCTGTCAATGTGGATTGACTTTTTAGGGTTCCTTATAGTAATTGAATCTGAATATAATTATTATACATTTAATAATTTTTTGTACTTTCTTGTTTAAATCCACTTAAGTCACATTAGGAAGGACTCTCAAAAGAGAAAATCAATTTGGTAAAAACCTTTATAAGCCAAAGGTCAATACCCAACATTACAGCTACTCAGCGCTTTAAGGGAATTAACCTGGCTTGTCACCATTAAGAATCTGCTCCTGGCTCAGGAAAACATACTGTACCTTAAAAAAAGTCATCTTAGACACCTAATGTTCAAAGAATTAGCTCTTTCCCACCCCATTTTACCTTTTTATGTATGTCATCATCTCTGGAATGTCCTTTTATCACTCCTGTCCCCTTTCTAATTGATGAACTGAGGCAAAGAGAGGAAAGGAGGGAGGGAGAGAGGCAGGAAAGAAGGAGATGCAAAGACCTACAATTGTTGAGCACTTAGTATATGCCAGGCAACAAAGAGTGCAGACAACATCATGGGACTCAGCACATACCTACTAAGTGGAGGCAGATTCTGCTCAAGTGCTGGTAATGTTCCTGACTTAGGATATTAGGGTCAGTTTCCATTGGTTAACTAAGTGCCAATCATACCAGCTGGACTGGATCAATTAGTGATTGAATCTCAATGTAAATAATTACATAATTTATAATTTTTTGCTATTCTAGTTTGAAGTCACTGTAAACAAATTGTGATGCTTAGACATTACAAGGATTTTTACCAAAGGAAAGATGGATATAACTAAAGCATTCACATGCACCAGGCTCATGTTTGAGTCACATTCAAGTCTCATATGACTCACCATTGTTAGCAATAAAAACATGAATGTGGCCTACTCACATCTGAATTCTGATTGTGGGCTAACTACAGAAAGTGCTTACATGCCCTTGCTTCAGAATAAAGAAATGTAACTGAGAATAAGGGAACCAAATCTCCGGTTGACTTCAAAAAACACTCTATCCTAGTATTCTCACAATTTTCTTGCTCTGGGTAGTTCAATTGATCCAACCTTTTACCCAGGGGATAAGATTGTACAGCAGGAATGGAAGGCCAATTTGGGGAATTCTTGGAGTTGATTCAAAGGATGAGCAGTTTTCATGAGGGAGAGAAACTTCTGGTCAGCAAATACCACATGCCTCTTCTAGTCTGGGACACAAAACATCACTGTACCCAACTCTGAGAGTTAGCCACAGAAGCATGGTGTGATGCGACTGGCCCCTGCATATACCCTTTTGGACCTTACATCTCAGTGTCTATGGCACTGATTTCCAATTTTGGCGCCTGCTTCTCTTTCTCTGAGGGTTTTCTCTGACTTAGAGGCATGACCTGCCCATAGGAATGGTGACTGGAAATGTCGAGAATTTGCCTCTTCTGGGGGCAACCATCAGTAAATAACTGATGGAAATAATTTCACTCTTGCTTCTCAGCTGGGGTAACTCTGAGCCTCATAATTTATGCTGTTTTGCAGAATTCCCCAGTAGGAGTAAGCTCCAGTTGACCAGATCAGTTAGTTAATTTATAATGCATTGTTTATTGATTGCCTTCTCTTCTACAGCTTATTCCTTATTATTTTACCAGTGTTTCCTGGGATCTTCTCCCAAATAAATTACTCATACTGGAACCTTTATCTCAGGGTCTACTTCTAAGGGGACCCCGACTAAGACACAGGCCATCTCTTCTTATCACAATTTTTCTTACATTGCTAGAATCAGAAGCTTAAATCACTGAAGTTCTCTTGATCCCTGATTATAAGCCAGTGTTCAAAATGCAAACACCCACAGAGACAAGGCAAGTTACATAAATAGGAGAAGTGAGCTGGATAGAGATTACACTAACCAGATGGTACATACCCTGTCTCAGAGAGCCAGCTGCCCTTCAGACTCTGTCAATTGTTGCCACGTGGAAAAGTAGTCCCAATGTGACCACATCAAGTTTTTCATGAGAATCCAAAAATCTGTATTTTCATGTAGGATATTTTAATATGTAAATGTTGGCCACAAATTTCAGAGGCTTTTATAACACTTAACTGGCCAAATAAAACACATCTGTGAGCCTTATTTGGCCCAGGGGCCACTGGTTTTCAATCACTATTGTAGAAATATAGCTGGAAATTCATAGCTAACATTCAAAGTAACAAGAGTTTCTGCTCTTAAAATGGATTGTTACAGTCATTGTCACATTTATTTTAACAGGTCTTATTCTTACCCAATCCTTAAATGGTTGTAGCCAGCACTGCATATCTACTCAGAAAACAAAAGGGACCCAAGTGGAAAGAGAAAGCTAATCATGAGCTTGGCATCTGCTTGTGGTCTGGCTTAATGGGATATTCTTGGAGCCAAACTGGAAAGGAAGCTACCACCCAAACCTCTCATCATGTGTGCGATCACAGTGAGTTTAAATTGGGTGGAAATGTTGTGAATTTAATAAAATAGAACTGCTGAGATGTACATATATATCTGGGGTTAGCTGATAGCTCTTTCAAGGGCATTGTGATGTCAAACATGTTTGGCAGGTTCAATTCTCTTAGCACCCACATTTGTGCTGTTCTTAAAACGGGGGTGATTGGAAGCATATGTACTAATAGTAACTACACACAAAGTGTGAAATTAAGGGAAATGTGGAGGTTTCACTCAGACTATCCTAGTCCTAAACTAAGCTAACACTTCCCAGTTTTGTGGGGAGAGAGGACCAAAGGATTGCATCATTGTCCTTCTTCTTTTTTTTTTTAATTTTGGGAAACAACTTGAGGCTTTTAGCCTGCCTTTCATTTTGGCATTTAGGAACAAAGCGCACAAACAAGAGAAGTTGGGACCCTGGACTCCCATCTCCTCCAGTAAGAAAAATCAGTATCAAGTGGAGCTTTTATTTCTACATGGTGACCAGCCATTAATCGAAAAAATGGAAAACAGTCAGATGCTACTGATTTGAAAGAAAAATCACTTTATTTTGAGAGAAAAGGATTGTTAATCAAAGTAACTGAGTAGTCTCCTTCAAAAGTGTCAAGGTCATGAAAGACTAGGGAAGACTGAGGGAGCACTAAGGAGACGCTCCGACTAAGTGCGGTTTGGAGGTCTGGACTGGGTCATGGGCCTGGAGATGGACCTCAGAGGGAAAGACTGGTGAAAGCTTAATTAAGTCTTTACTTTAGTTATTAATATTATTCTGAAGTTAATTACTTACTTTTGATAGCTGTACTATAGTTATAAAGATGTTAATAGAAGAAGAAACTGAGTAAATGATACATGGTAACTCTGTGTACTATATTTGCACCTCCTCTTTATAAATCTACAACTACATTAAAATAAGGAAGTTTTTTTAAAGGACTGTTATAAACAGGATTCTTGTGCATAAAAGGGCTAACTCAATAAGTAGAACTTCTTACAAAATCCTTTATTAGTAGGCTCTTGAAGAGGGAGGAATCTTGGCTTGCTAATATAAAACAGAGAACTGCATTTTATTTTTATTTTACAAATAGAGAAACCAAATTTCAGAGAACTTTACTTGCCAAAGTCTACCCAACTAAAAAAAAAAGTAAGTGCATGAACAGCAAAAGTAGGTGATTGGTAATTCCCACTGTAAACATTTTCTGGTCAAATGTTTTATGATGGTGATTCTCAGGCACAGAAAGAAATTTTTAAAAAGTGAAAGAGATGGATATAAAAGGCCATATGTAGGCAGTACAAGTAAATGTAAGAATTTTTTTGATTAATCAAGGTGACATCTTAAATCAGTGGTAAAGGATAGCTTATTCAAGAGTGTTAAGACAGCTGAGTGAATTACACTATATAATCTTGGTGTGTGAAATACTCTTATAAGGAAGACTCCAAAAGCCGAAACCATGAAAACTGATAGATTTGCTTAAATTAAAAGGCAAGGATGTTTTTACATCCCAGAAAATCCACACAGTATACAAAAACCCTCAAGTTGCCCCTCTCTGCCAAACCCACTTCCATTTACTACACCCACTGCAGAACCCCTGGCAAGCACTAATTTGTTCTGTATTACTACAATTTTTTCATTTCAAGAATGTTGTATACATGGAATCATAACATTTTTTTCCATTTTTTGCTTTGGTCTCTCTATATCATTGTATTTGAAGTAAATTTCTTATAGAAAACATATTGTTGGGTCATGTGTTTTCAATTTATGAATCTCTGTCTTTTAACTGGTGTATTTAGACCATTTACATTCAGTATAAATATAGATAATTAGGGCTTAAATATCCATTATATTTCTTGTTTACTGTTTATCTATTTTATTTTTCCTGCCTCCTGTGGTTTACTTGAACAACTTCTTAGAATTTGATTTTAATTTATATACAATATTTTTTATTACATCTCTTTACATATCTATTTTAATGGTTGCTATAATTATTACATTAATATTTATAACTTAGCAGAGTCTACTGGGTGTTGTTGCAATTTTACCAGTTTGAATGTAGAGTAGGAGAGTTTCCTCCCTTCATGTTCCTTAATCCTTCTTCATTTATAATATAATTCTCTTAATGCATTTAGAACCACACCAATTGGTTTTGTAGTTTTTGTTTCCACTATCAAATATGATTTAGAAAACTCAAGAAGAAGGTAAAGTCTATTGTACTTACTCATATCTTTTTTAATATGATTTTTCTTTCTTTTGCTATTGCAAGGTTCCTTCTTTTATTGTTTCCTTTCCGTTTGGAGAATTTTCCTTAGCCATTCTTTAAAGACAGGTCTGCTGGCAACAAATTCTCTTTGTTTTCCTTCATTTGTTTACCTCTACAATTTCTCTTTATTCTTGAAGGACATTTTTGGTGGGCAAAGAATCTGGAGTACACAGTATTTTTGTTGTGTGGCACTGAAAAAACACTGTGCCAACTTCCTTCTGGCCTCCATAGTTTCTGATGAGAAATCCACTGACACTGACTTTCCTGTATATGTAAGGTTTATTTTTTCCAGCTGCTTTTAAGTTTTTTTTTTTATTTGTCTTTAGTTTTCAGAAGCATAATTATGATGTATCATGGCATAGATTTCTTCAGATTTATCCTGTTAGGGGTGCGCTCAACTTCTTGAATTAAATATTTTTATCTTGCCAAATTTGGGAAGATTTCAGCCATTATTTCTTTGAATACTTTTACAGCCATACCCTCTTTCTCCTTTTCTGGGGTCCCAGTGACATGAATATTAGGTCTTTGGGTATAATACCACAGGTCCCTGAAGTTCTGTTCACTTTATTTTCTAGTCTTTTTTCTTTCTCCATTTAGATTGGATATTTCTACTATTTGATCTTTTCAGTCACTGATTTCTTTCTTATGTCTCCTCCCATAATGTTGAGCTCATTATTTTCCTATAGTTATTGTATTTTTCAGTTCTAAAATTTTCATTTGTTTCTTCTTAATGACTTCTGTTACTTTGATGGGACTCAATTTATTTGCTGATGTTTTCTACTTTTTTCAAAGAGTATTCATAATTGCTCTTAGAACCATTTTTATAATAGCTTTTAAAAAATCTTTGTTAGATAATTATGAAATCTCTGTTATATTGGTGTTGGTGTTAATTAATTAGCTCTTCCCATTAGTTTGAGAGACCCTTGGTTCTTATAAGTGATATTTGATTGAAACCTGGACATTTTCATGTTGTGTTATAAGACTGTGGATCTTACTTAAACCTTCTGTTTTAGCTATTTTTTTTTCTGACACTTGTCCAGGAAAGGAAGAGGTAAAATCACCACCTCATTGCTGCTGGACAGGGGTGGGAGCTCCAGCTATCCATGTGGTTTCCACTGACACTGTGATGCAAGTGACCTCATTTTTAGGTAATGATGAAAGTTCTGACCCCCACTTGGCGTTTTCTGATACCACCCTGAAAAGGGTGTTGGAGCAACTAGTTACAGCCTTGCAAGGATAGAAGTCTAGCCTTCTCACTTACCCTCTGGTGGCATGTGTGGAAGTGGTATTTAGCAGGAGTAGGGCAGTTAATTGTATAAAAATTTTATGTCTGGTCAGCTACCTTTTTCCTGGTACTTTCGCTATACGGCCCATGCTTTTATTGAGCCTAATATTTTCTTTACTGATTGCCATTTCCCAGTTTCTTTTTGTTCAGTTCTAAATCTGTATATGTGGTAAAAAGAAAATCCAGGGAACTCATCACTGTGTATTACCTCATATCCCAAGATTTCTAGCTAGCCTTTCAGTGTCTTCTTAGGCTTGTTGCACATGTAATACCCAAGTTAGTTGTACTTAGTGAAAGGAATATTTAACTTACTCCATATTCCCAGATGTGGAATCCCTAATATTATTTTTATTTAAATCTATTTTTAGAACAGGAATTTAGAAGGCAGGAAGTCTTTCAGACCCTTAATTTGCAGATGCATATCTCTTTTATTCTTGCAGCAATCCTATAAAAGAGGTAGTATTTTTTTGAGTGAGAGATGAAATCTCAAAGAAATTAAGCAAATTGCCCAGGATGACATAACTAATAAATGAGAGACCAGAATTCTAACCCATGTCTGTTTAGGAGAGGAATCAACAAAATATCTCTAATCTCTGGGCTCACCTGTCCCTGGCACCTTCATTATCTTCACTAACTTTTACCAACACTCAAATGTATAATAGAAAGTTAGGTATGGGGTGTGTGTGTGTATGTGTTTGTGTTTAGTTTTGTAAAGCAAAGATTCCCGTAAGTTGGTAAGGTGAGAAACAGCATCAGCATGTGAGGGAACAAAGAGCTCAAGAGCTCGTAGAGATTCTGGGAGAACCTGAGCCCCATGAATTTACACAAGCTGAGTTCACACAAGCTGGGTATATTCAAGGCATTTTTATTTACCTAGAACTTAAGGACAATCTGCCTTATTCAGGTGAACTCTGATTCTTTACAATGTATGAAAATGAGACTGTAAAACTCTATCTATGAATTAGGGATCTGAACAATCTGGTGATCATTTCACACTCCAAAAAACCAGCGACTTGCCCTGGGTGACACACAGCGCTGTTTAAGGTCAAGAATGGACCCCACCTTCCCTGCATCCTGATTCAAGGATATTTCCACAATAAGAGGATAGACTCAGGACTTCTTTTGTTGCTCAAGGGTGAAAGACATGAAAAGTATTATTTGTTCTACATGAATAGAAGAATATGTACTGTTTCCTATTAGTCACCAGCATATATCTCTTTTTAATTTAGAACAAATGATAGGGTCTGAAGACCTAGGCTTCTCTAGAATAGATAAGTTTCCGTTTGCTCATGATGAAATTTGGGTCAGGATGAGTTTATTTAGATTATCCATCCACCATTGCACTGTATATGATTTCTTCAAAAGTCCTTCCCATATTTCAAGCAAGCATGGCTTTGGAATCTGTCCAGTCCTAGCTTACTGGGAGCAAGTTGCCTTTCTGCATTACTGAACCAATTTTTCCAGTGTGCTGATGCACCCTTTAAGCTTGAGTCCCATGAACATTGATAATGAGTTGCCAAAGGCCAAAAGCTAAAGAATTACCAAGAAGGTCACTTTCTGAGGGTCTTTGCTCTTTTTGAATAGAAGATGACCTTTGATTTTTTAGTGTTCTCAGCCCTTTCACATGATCCTCAGATTTATCACTGTCTCTAATAAGCTTATGCTACTTCATAAAGCACATATTGTGAATAACAAATTAGTAAGAAGGCCAAAAGAGGTTTGATTAATTGAAAAAGTAAATTAGACATTGTAATATAGTTGTTTTCAATATATTCATTGCAGAAGAGCAGTAGAGCTAACAGATTCAGTCTTCCGGAATTATGAAAAAAAGTTTTAAAGATCTTGCTTCAAGATGAAGTATGCATTCTGATTCCCAGCTGTTGTTCCTTTCAGAGCAACTGCATTTAAAAGGAAATATCAGATGGTATAGGCCGTGCAGAAGTACTCTGTAGGTAACACCTGAAACTGTCACTCTTGTCTTAACCCTGTCCTAAATGGACAGGACATGTCCTGTTAGGAAGAAATCTGATGAAGGTGGGGAAGTGGGGCATTGAGGCCTTTGCTATGCTTAGGGTAGTGGGAAACCATTTCTCTCTACTTATGGATATGTCTTCAAATATCTTTTCAATTATGGCTGCCTTCCCTAGATTCTGGCCCTTGCATCTGCTGAATGCCATCAGCAGTGTAGTGGGGTCATTGTGTTCTTCACTGCTACAGTCACAGGAAAAAGAAAATGACAGTTTGACTTAAGAATGACCTTGATGAAGCAGCAAAAATTATTAATTTTATATAATTAATAAATAATAACTATTTCAAAATAAAATAATCAATTTTAACAAATTAAAAATATTTTAAAATAATTTAACCTTTGAGTATTCATCTTTTTATTATTTTATGTTGTGAAATGGGACGTACACATAAAGGAGTTTGTTGTACACCAGAGTACAATAGTTGTACTCAGGGCAAAGCACTTGTGTAATTATTTGCATAGTGAGCAAAACTGGCCCCTTTTCCATGAACTACCATTTCCACTTGAAAAAATGACTGATAGACAAACTGGTTGTTCAGACTTGTGTGTTTTTCTCAAATAACTGAGCCTGCCCTTTCAAGGAAACAGTTCAAATCAGTGCCAATGATAAAATATTGACTTTTCAAGCAAAAATTAGGAACTCGTATCTTCTGCCATGAGCTTGACAACTTCCCAATATTTAAAGATTTTTCTGGTGAGATTGGCAGTGATATCAACAAATGAGGTTTTGTGCACTGTATAATGAAATGGATTAACAGTTTGAAGGCCTGCATAACTCAGTGAATGAATATTTCCCAAATAATCAGTACATAATGTTAAAAAATCATGCATGGTAAAAGATCCATTTAAAATGCAAGACTGACCAATAGATTTTAATGTAACAGGGTCAGGAAGTTTTATTGATATGGTTCAGATTCCACATTGCAGCTGAGCTTTAAGAAGTTACCTCTTGCTGAGTCCTCGCTTTTCCAACTACATATCTGTGTGAGGTAAATTTTCTTCATATTAACATATTACAACCAATTGAATGAAAACCAGATATGGAGATCCAGCTGTTTTCTATGAAACCAGACATTAAAGAGATTTGCAAAAATGTAAAAAAAAAAAGCTACTCTTCTCACTACTTTGTCAGTCTGTTTTTAAAATGTAGTTATTTTCATAATATATATTAAACATGCAGTCTTGATTATTTTTCAAATAAATTAATAAATATTTTAAAGTTTTCTGTTTTAATTTCTAACACAGTAAAATATAGCTACATATAACCTGCATAAACAAAAGGTTTTGAAGGTCCTCAAAAAATTTAAGGATGTAAAGAGATCCTGACACCAAAGTCTGAGAACCATTGCTGTACATCATCTCTTTACAGCTTTTTTTTCCTGTTCAGCTTTTAGGGGAAAAAAATAGTGTGATAATCTTTTGGGAGGCAATTTGGGATTCATTTTCTCTTGGTTTGACAGTCAGCAAGCTGATGTTTGCCTACTTCCCATTTCCCTCAGGAACTGTGCATGGAGACTTGCAACAGGCTTGAATTAAACCAAATTTCAGGGGGGCCTCTGCACAGAGACCTAACACATTTGCATAGTTTAGTATGATTTTCCTGGCTTCATACTATGAATCTCCTCAATAAATATCTTCATTCAATAGAAAAGTTATTTAGCATCTATCAGGTGGGAATCCTGGTGCTTTTAAGAATAAGTGCCAAGCAAGATAAGGCCCTAATAGCACAATCTATTGAGAGAAGAAAAAACAATAAACAAGCTTGTATATGATACCAGGCACTATTGCTCTTCTCCTAATATGTTCTGATTTAATCCTCACAACTGCAGCATAATTTAGAATAATTCCTATTTATCAGAGGATAATACTGAGTTTAGGAAAGATTAGTATCTTGCTTAACATCACAGGAAGCTGCAGAGCTTGGAGAAGTATCCAGGTAACTTAATGTAAAAGCCTGAATTTTAATGGTTCTTGGAAATGATGTTATTAGAAATGCCTAACAGAGCTCAAAAGAGTGAGAGGAAGAAGCTAATGATAAGAAGGGAAACCTGGCTTTGAATTGGACCTTCAAGGAAATGTAGATCTGCCACTGGAGATTCTCTTGTCGGAGGGAAGTGCATTCCAGGCCAAGGTTACTGCTTGAACAAAGGCCCATAGCTACTAGGACATCTGGCACACTTGGAATATTGTGACCAGAGATTGGACAAGTACATAGGGCAAAATTGGGGAAAGGCAAGCTTTAAAGGGAGGGTGAAGATTTGGCTTTGTTCAAGGCGGGTAGCAGCCTTAAAAGATTTCACAAAGGGAAGTGGCATGCTCCAAGTGTGCCTTAGGGAGGTAACATGCACAATTAGACATCTGCATTTGCTTAGCCACAGAGAGCTCTCCAGGGCTAGGACTTGTCCTGCAAAGGAATTCCTAATGATTTCATTTCCAACAGGGCAGAGCTTCTGCTCATTTGGCATTAGGGTATTTATTGTGTGTGGCTTTGTTTTGACAAACTTTGGCCGTGACTTCCTGACATGAAGCAGAGCCTGGGTCACAACTCCCCTGCAGCAGGAAGCTTCCTGCCAACTGTTAAGTCACGTGCTCAAAAACAAGCCTTCTTTATGCCCTGACCTCCTTTTTCCAGCCTTCGCCCTTCAAGTGGTGGGTGTTGACCTATTGAAATCTCTTTTGAATGCTTGTAGGAAGTTGGATTTTAACCAGGGGAAGTCTCAAGCAAGCCCTAGCAGGGCCAGAAACCAAGAAGCAGAAAACCTTGTGGCATCTGTTTACCTGCACCACTCAGGCTGCCCCTACAACTGCCCAGAGAGAACAGACAATTCCATTTGGAATTCTAGAAGGCTGCTGAGTGAGATGCTACCATTTTCAACATCCAATGTGCATATATGACTTACTGATAATGTTAGGGTGGCTTGCAATAATAAAAGTTGCATGAAATTATAATATTTAAAAATAAAAATGAAATTCAAGAGAAATTTCAAAAATCAAAAGATAAGTGTGCAGGCATACTTGTTAATCTCTGTGGGGGCCACTAGGGAGGATGGTGGTAAAATACTGTTAAAATAGTAAACCACTTAAAAAAGTCACAGTTTCTGGGAGTCTTCTCATGCAGGGTCCACATGCACAAATCAGTTCATTAAAACCCAACTAAAAATTTTGGGGAGGAGGCAGTGTGGGGAAGTCAGAAACTGTACAACTGTTAGGCTAAATTTAAACATTGTTTTTATTTTTTCTTAACTTTTTTAAAGTTTTGTTTAACAGCCCAAGGAAGCTAACAAAAGGAAATAATTTCTTTCCCAGGTGGGGGTAATTTAATCAGAGATAAGATGAAAGTTCTTAGCATTTGTAAAAGACAAGCATCTTCCCCTCATCAGATAGCTCAGATATGTGAAAAGAGAAGACACACCAGGAAGAGGTTTGGGGAAATTCCCAAGTAATTACAAACCACATGGCATGAGCAAAATACATCCATTTTAGGATGAATTCATATTTGGAGATATTTTCTTGAACTCTCAAATAATTTGGATCTCTTGCAAGTAGTTCTCTTAATTAAAAACTTTTTTTTCTTCTACAAAACATCAGATCTTTTTGTATCCATTTAAAACACATGTACCCATTTCATATCTCTCTCATTAAATAGTTTTTTATTATGTTGCCAAATGGAAATTCGTGGCTTCCATTTCTCATGGTGTCAGTGAGTGTACAAGGAATTTACAAGTTTAAGTCGTATTTCTTCAAGTAATTTTATTTTATTTTTCAACTCTCCTGTTTTTCCATTTACAGAAACTCTAAGATGACATAGACAAACAAGAAAGATTGCTTGACTTTTTAAAATCATTGTGGCATTGAGTCAACATGCCTTTGTTCTGATTTTCACTTTTAGCATGCAACTGTTTTGCAGATGGCTGATTGGGAAATCTTGGCAGATGTCATGCATGTGCCAGTCTGAGAAATCTGAGCTGATGTAAAAAAGGCCTAATGATGTAAAGGACACTTACATGTGTTTGCCTGGCTTGGTGTGTACAATAGAAGTTTACAGCTGGCTAATGGTATGGCAAGCAGAATACCATGTTAAGTGCAGAATGCCGTATCAGATTAATAGGAAATGGGAACAGCTGGGATCCATCTTCAAGATCCTTGAAAGTGATGGCTTTTCCTTGTAATTGGCTATACACTGTGTGAACATCAACATTGCCTGACTCCTGGGACTGTTGGTTTGTTATAACTTGTTCACTGAGCACAGCTTTGTGTTTACTATCCATTTACTCAGAATCCTTCCGTTTCATTACTTTGGGATAAGGTTCAACTAGGTCTGATATTTAGAGCCCTGTTCAGTTGGGTTCTCCTTAGCTGATTCAAGCATTACAGATGCTGGAAGATCGCCCTGATCATAGAATAGAGAATGGATTGGTGGAGGTGGGTGAGTCGGAGGCAGGATGCCCATTTCAGGAGGATGTGGTAATCCTTGAAGGGTAGGTCAGATTGCATTAGGCAAAGATGGTTAAGGAAGAAAGGAATCCAGGGACAAAGCAGAGGCCTGGGAGGGCAAGGTCTGTTTAGAGAGTGTAAGTCATACATTGTGGCTGCCATGTAAGATCCATCCTGGGAAAGGAGCTCTCAGAGAGCTGAGAGCTTGTGATGTGATGTCTCAGAAGCCATGCCATGCTGATGAACTTGAGTTGTATGCCTGCAGTCAGCGGAGTAACCAGCAAAAGTTTTTGCAAGAAAAGGTGAAATCAATACTGGGAGATTATTTAGAAAGGTAACTGGCAATAGGACATGGATATCCTGATTGAAATTATCAAATTGACCACCAGAACTCTTCTTAAGCACTGTAATCACACAAAAACATTTTACATTTGTTAGAAATTACAGAGATTACCAAGTGGTCCAAGACATCATGGTGAAAATATTTAGACAATTGGCAAACTGCTCTTTCTCTATATGTTATTTCCAAAGCAGATAATCTTCAATTCTCTCTTCCAACCAAATTATTCCCTGTCTTGGAAAAAAAATGCCAAAAATGTTTGGGAAAATGCACTCCACCCATTTTTTTTGGAAGGGCTGGTTTCTTAGTTCCTATGTGAGCCAAAGTTTAATCCACAGGAATTTCTTAGACAAGAGGTACTGCCAGAACGTTCTGTCAAAATAATTCTGGTGGGAATCTATGGTAGGTGAACATAAGTTATGGTTGTAAAATGTAAGAGGAAGGAGAAAATTAACCACACTAAATAATAAAATTGTATTATAACTATATGAGACTTTGTTAGTCCATGATGAAAATTCATAGCTAGTCAAAAAGCATGAGGATTTGCTTACATAATCTAGATTTCAATATTCCATCAGGTACTTATTTATTGATGGAGATTTTTTTAAGAACATTCCATAAATATTTTTGTGCACTTTGTGGGGCACTGCAGACACATTGGTGAACAACACAGACACAGTCCCTGACCTCATGAAGCTTACATCTAAGGTAAATATGTGAAAAGATAAATAAGTAATTATAATAATACAATATAATAATAATTGTAGTATGAAAGGGCTTTGATGGAGGAAACACAGGTGTTATGAGACCATACATGGTAAATTTGGAGGGCAGAAAACAAATCTCTGAAGAAATGGCAACTAAGCTGACATCTAAAGCATCAGCAGGACCTAGCCCAGCAAAACCACTGGCGAAGGAGGAGGAGAGTGGCTGCAAGTATAAACAGAGCTCCAAGGAAAAGATGCAGAGTCAAGGCTTGCACTGAAGGAAACCAAGTAGCTCACCCAAGCTGGAAATGGTAGATACACCTTTTGTGTGTGCAGAGGTGGGGTGTGGGGATAGGGATGGGGTGGAGGTGGGTGGGAGGGTGGTGTATCTACAGATGACGCTAGAGAGGTAGGTAGGGGCCAGATCCTACCAAATCCTGTAGTTATCTTAAATTAGGGATTTATCCTGAGGGAATTAGAAAACCATTGGTCATTTTTCAGCAGAGGAATGATCATGATCATATCTGAATCTCAGAAAGATCACTCTGACCATGGACCAGACAATGGACTGGTGGTGGGTAAGTTGGCAGCAGGATGCCCAGGAGAGGTTGTAGAAGCCTAAACAAGAAGAATGGAAATGGAGACAGAGAGGAGGGAATGCATTTGAGAGGTATTTCTGAGAGAATATAGATAAGACTTTGTAATTGTTGTTTAGGGTGAAGGAGAAAGGAGAGGCAGGGATAATTCCAAATTCCTGGCTGGGGTGTGGTTGAAGGCAGTTTACTGAGAAAGGGCACTGAGACAGAGAGAAGGAGCAGATGAAGGAGTAAAGGTAAGGGGTTCAGTTTTGTTTCTGTTTAATTTGGTGTGTTTGATGAATATTCAAACACAACACAGGTAACTAGATGTATGGAACTGGGGGTCTGATTGAGATTTGAGAATCATTAGCATATAGTTGGTGATGGGAGACAATGTGTATAAGGAATGCTTAAAAGTCTTGGTAGCAAAACTCCTAAGCATCTTTAGTACTACTTAAAATGAGAAGAACTGCCCCATTTCTCAATCCCTTTTGCCACAGACCTATAATGCACCTATTCAATCCCCTATCTGGGATCCTAAGAACATTCGTGTCTTCAATCATACATAGACTCATCTTTCTCCTATCAAATAAATCACATATTTGAGGCACTTTCATGCCTTTGGAGCATACCTCGATTCCATCATTCTTCTTCTTTAGTGGGTCTGAAGAAAGCTGCACAAATTTCATGATATTATCTACCCACATAAAAGCAGAAGAGGAGAATACAAAGGAGTAAAATCAGGACATTTGGTTTCAGGCAAAATAACTGAGTTATGTTTTAAGGGGAATTATTTGGGCCATCTGATAGTTAATCTAAACTGCATGCTTCCTACTCTTCTTTTAATTAATTCATTTTTTAGCCTGCCCTGACATGGTCAGAACTCATTTAGGATCCCTTGTTCCAAAGATCAAATTGCTTTTCTAAAGTACATTTGGCCTCTAAGACTTGGCATCTCTGAACTTCTGGTGCCAACACAAAGAGCACATACAAAGCCCGACAATCCATGGATTGTTGTCACTGAGAGACATGGGTTCCTGTCCTTAGAGAGGAAGGGCACAGCACATTTTGGCATAGGAGGAAGTGATGTGGCTATTATTACTTCCAAGACATCCCTGGTTTGTCTATTCAGAAAGGCACAAGTCAGGCTCTGTGGCCCATTCAAAGGAGGAGGCTGTAACAACGGGTCCCCTGGTGGCACTGTGACTGCCAGCCCTTGCCTTGCATCCACCCCGAAGCAGACAGTTCCCAGCACCCTGAGTTTGTTAACCTTGACCTCGCCTATCACCATGGAAACACAACACTGCCATGAGAACTTCCTCTGTGATTATCATTCAGACTATAAAAGAATAGAATAGGAAAAACACTGGGAAATTTCATTGCTCATTGCATCTTGCCATTTGGCCTTTTTCTTTAGAATAAAGAACTTCCCAGCAATTTCTTTGTAAGTTGTGGCGTGGGTTGAGGGTGGTGGGCTGGGATAGGAAGGAGGAGTTGGGCCCAGAATCACTGTGGCAATTTCATGTGTTCCCAGACTTCTCCTCTTCGGAGGGTCTGTGTTTGAAGTGTTGAGGCTTACCTGCAGGTATATTAAAGTGGCTGGAACAAAGATGATATTCTTAATACTATTTGAGATCATTGAGATTTCCACCTGCAGATTGCTAAGCAAACAACTATCAGTATTTCTATTTCTCCCCCAACCCCTTGAATTAGAACCAGACTTTGACAGCAATAAAAGAGGTTTTATTTCAATTTATAGTGGGGTTGCTCCCAGAGAGTTGGGAGGAACTACAGAGATCTAAAGTCCATAAATTTCTTATAACTGTAAGCAAAGTACACTGTGTATGTGCATGCCCCTTCAAAAAGGGTCAGTAGCTTTTGTCATAAATTCTAATGTCCAGAAAAGATTAGGAAGAATTTGGGCATATACTCTTATTTAACAGATTAGCAAATGAAGCCCAAAGAGATTGTAGCTTTCTTTCTCTTTCTTGCTCTTGATCCTTTTTCTTTTCTCCCCCTCTTAGTCCTTTCTCTGCCTCTGGGCCTTCCTTTTTTTACTCTTCCTAAAGTGACAAAGCTGTAGTATGCTTTGAATTTTGCATTGGTTAGAGTTAATGTTAAACAAGAGTGGAATAGTTCCACAGAAGAGGCTCCTTGAAGATAAAGAAAGGGAATGCAGTTGGAAGTACCTGGACTTACAGTGATAGCTCATCAAGAAGTGGGCCACTGATTTCAGAAACACTCTGGGGTTTTGGTCATCAGTTAATGCAGAGGCCTTGGCAACCCAGCTGTCAGAACCTGGTGTGTGATTGAGTCTCTCCTTCTGTCTCCAGGAGAGGAGGACATCTGCAGCTGCTGCTGCTGAGTGCCCCAGATTTACTAGGGAAAGAATGTGAAAGGACACTTCTGAAAGTTCTCGGGGCTCCTGCCCGAGTCTGACTCTGCCCCTGGAGGAGAGGAAAAGATGCAATTATCTTGATGAGATGAACATAATATGTTTTCAACTGTGGTTGGTGTTTTATCATGAGCTGCAGTTTGTTCTAGACCTTGCAGTCCCCAGGCACACTGGTACAGAAAACACACCCCATGGGCTCTGGAGTCAGACCCACGTATGTTTGAATGGTGGCTCAACACTACTGGCCTTGGGCAAATCCTGTAACCTCTCTAGTCCTATTTTCCTCATGTGCAAAATGGCAACCACAGTAATGCCTCCTTCAAGGTTACAAGAATTAGACATATGAAGGTATATAATATGTCTGACATGGGGTCCAGCACACAGAAATGGCTGCCCATTACCTCTCACCCAGCTCCTGGCTCTGTGTCAACATGAATTGTCTCAGGGTATAGAGAATGCTAAAGGAAATTTTTGGGTTATTTGCTCTGTACTTATGAATAACAAAAAAATATTCAAGCCTCATTTACTCTTTGCTTTTTGTTGAGCTTCTTAGGTGAGTATGAATGAGCAAGCCTGGTAAGGAATTTGGTCATTTCATCCACAGACAAAAAGCACGTTATGACTTCAGCAAATGCAGGAAGTGAGCATTTTCCAGTGTTTTCTGACTGACCAACTCCTTTTATAGTAAAATTTTGAAAAACTTTTTATGAACTTTAATAATTATCATTTTTAATGATATATATTAAAAATTTATTTTAACTTAAAAATAGACACATTTTTGATCTATGTTATAAATTCTTAAGGTAAGTGCTGAGAATATGGGTATTAATTATATTATTATTTACTTTTATGTTTTCTAAGTATTTCATCATAAAAAAAGGAAATATGCCAATAGTTAATTTTTAATAGTCTAATAATTATTTTAAGAAAGAGAATATTTCTACAATGTTTTCATTTATCAAGTGATACACATTCTGATTTATTTTAAATTAATTATATATAAAAAATAATTAAAAGACAAACATTTTTACATGAATTTTTATAATACATGACTTTGGGACCAAAAATATATTAAAATGGATTGGAGTCTGTAAGTTCTAAAATCAATAGTTGCTTTCATAACCTGATGTTTGAAGCTTCTTGAACTTATACAAAATCAACTGGTATCATTTTCAGATGTACATATATCTATATCTATATCTATATCTATATCTACATCGATATAGATATAATTTTCAGGGCTTTTTCATAAATTATAAGCTAAGGGAGAAGGTCTCAGGTTTTGATTTGAGAGCACTTCCCCACAAATAACACTGTGGATAGGCTTTTATTCTCAATGGATGGAAAGTCAATATATATACATTGTATATATACATAACATATGCATATATACATTGTATATAATCATGGCTGTATTTTACATTTTAAATGTCATTAAACTACTGGAGACATCTTTATGTCTGATATGAGAAATTGAATGCTATCTATGGATCTAGTGGGAGCATCTTGAGACAAATTTGCAGAATTATTATCATTTTTATGTTTCCCTTCAACTTTCTATATTTCTACAGCAGAAATCCTTACAAATTAAACAATGTATGACTAAAAGTAAAAAACAATATAAAATAGTATATGGTGAAAAATATTGTGGCAGCTTCAGAGGTTTGGTGTGGGATAGTTATTGAGTTATGAAGGCCCTCGTTTATGCTTACCAAGTCCTGCATACTCAGAGATCTGAGCATAGGGACCAGCAAAGACATGAGCCTCCCACCCCCGGAAACAAGCCTACCATCACCAATGCTTGATTTTATGTAAAGCTGTTTTGTAATGAGAACCTGACTAATAAAACAACAAACTAATTAATTCCATTGCATGATAACCATTAAATTTGAGCACTTGGGGCCAATAGTATTGTTCTAGCAAAAGAAAGAATAGAGTTCTGCAGACCCCAGACCACTCTGGCTTGTATATTATAAAGTTGGTGAGCAACCCAATGATTTTGATCACAAAATTAGGGAGTCCCAGAAGTTAAGAAAAGTTAGTAACATTTTCCACCATTTAGGAAGCTATTATTGCATCACAAAATTCACAGCAGTTGTTTCAAATCATTTTCATTTTTCTCAAACCCCAAATCCATCAGCCTTACTCTCAGCAGATGGCTTCACCTTCAATCTACTGAGATCAAAGCTGCAGAACTTGAGGTCTCTCACCTCCATCCACTCTGAATGCCCATCCTCCTGCCCCACTTGTCTTCTCGTCCTCCTCTCAGCCTGAGCTAACTCCTTACTGAGCCTTTGATTGCCTCTATTTCCCACTATTCATTCCTGCTGTCTTCCATCCTTAAATCTATCTTTTTGGGTTTCACTCTAAACCTATGATGAGCTGGTTCTCCTTTACTCTATGAAATTCTCTCTACTTTGTTTCATCCTCAAAGCACTAGGGTTGCTCTTTGTTTCTTCTCATTGTCAGACTTGTTGAGTCTCCACTCATGAACTTTCCACATCTTCTGTGTTCATCTCGGCCTGGCTATTGCAATTTAGTTTTTGCCTCCAATACTGCCCTGGAGTCACCAACAGCTTCCTGAAGGTGCCACCCCACGTCTTTTCCCAGCAGCACTGCCTGACATCATGAATCAGCCTCCCTCACCACCTCCTCTCACCTCGGTTTCCGTGACGCTGCCAGTCGTCATTCCCTCTGCTTATTCTCCTGCTTTTCCCCTGCCTCTCTCACTGAGTCTTTACCTTCACACCTTCTGAATATAAGTCTTCAACTAAATTTTCTCTTTGGCTCTCTTTTCTTTCCTACTTCAATCCCCACCCCTGCAGTTATTCCACTATTACTGCCAAATACAAGTTCTAGGCAGATAACCCCAAAATTGGGTTCTCATTGGCAACCTTTGTCACAGGTTTAACAGATTCACTCCTGTTTCTCCTGCCTTTCTCCTGCCCCTGAGTCTAAAACTTCAGGGTCAGTTTTGACCTATTGCTGATGACTCACCACATGCCTGTCCATTTTAAAGACTCAACTGCTACAATATTTTGCCTATTTTTCCCTGTGCTATTCAATCTCTCTGCTGCCCACTGCTGTCCATGAAGATGTCCATGAGATGAAGACCTCATTACTTTTTAACTGACGGAGGAAATTCATTCCTTAACTTGTTCCTCTGCAGTCCTGCCCCACTTAACTTTCTGACATTGGCTACATATTAATTGCATAAAAATGTCTACTCTTAAGTTTTTAAAAAATCTGGTTTCAATCTTCCTAAAACGTTCTCTTGCTTTTCATCTCTACCCTTTTGTCACTGGTATTCATTCTCCCTACCGGGAATCCCATTCCCTCCTTCTCTTGGGTCTTACTTATCCTGCATTAGATGCTAATTCCTCCCTGAAACTTTTCCCATTTTCCTCCATTGAAATGCTAGTACCTCCTCCATTAAATCCCCCTCGGTTTGTTTTCACTTCACTCTTGGCACTTGTACTCTGCCTCATACTGCCATCACAGGGATCATTTGCATGGTTATTTGAAGATAATTCTGCTTTAAGTTATTCTGTCCTTGGGACCCTTTGACCTAGATACACAGTAAGCAGCATCCAGTCGATATGGTCCAGCCTGTTCTTTCTAAGTTGATGTCTGCTGAGAGTCCTCTACGGATGCTCCTCCTGTACTGGTAACAGCACCTCTCTCTTGCTCTAGGAACCATCTCTATTCTACCTCATGCATTTTTCTGGGGGCTTGCCAAAATGTCTCTCCCAGCCAAGAAGTCGGCACATTAGAATGTGTATCCCAGTATAACTTGAATCTTATTCAAAGTAACATGAGGAAAGCAAAAAGTTCATACATTATTTAGTCCATTAGTGTCTCCTGGAGAGACTGAATTTAGTTCCTGCTGCAAAATTCCTTGGTGCTACCTAGGTTCTTCTTCTTTCCAAATGTCTTTCTTGGAAAGAGATGGCCAATCTCTTGGAAAGAGGTGGCCAATCTCTGCCAATAAATTCCTTTCTTTGTTTAAATTATTCAGAGTTTTGTCTGTTGCTTGCAACCCAACAAGTCTAATTATACACTATTGTACTTCAGGTGTCAAAATTTCTTATTATAGCATGTGTCTAAATTTGTGATCACTCTAAATTCTTTTCTGTGTACTGGATTGGTGGGTCTTCTGTCCTGTAGTGGTGGCATTGAAAGATTTAATTCACCTTGTTATTTCCAGTGGCATTTAGGTCAAGTTTGGTGTGGAATAGACATTCCAAAAGTGTTGGGAGTTTAATGGACTTGTATGACATTTTATTGAGAGGCATATCAGACAGTAGATGTGGGAGAGGAAAGAGTTACAAATCAGAGTCAGTGATGATCTGCCATTGAGGTAGAGGTCTCCCGGTGCAGCCATCAAGTGTGGGAATCAGCAGGTACACTGACACTAGGCCACACCCACAAGGACAGGACAGAAGCCAGGAAATAGGACCCACCTGCAATGCTGATAGAAACAGTCCTGTCTGTCCAACAAGTATTGTTCCTAAGGCACTTGATTGTACCTGTTCACTGATCAGGCAGAAGTGAACCTAAAGGAATGGGCTTTCACACCTGGTAAGTGGAGTATAGTGAGCAGAGTCAGGGTTTTGCTCAGAAGTCTAGCAGCTGATTAATAAATGTAGGATTCAAGGGCCAACATAAAGGCCTTTGGAGGGAGGTTGCTAAATGCAAGGCAAGGGTTTGAATACAAGAGGAGCTGAGAAGCTGAATTTACCAGTGGCAAGAGTAACACTGCTGAGCTAACAGGTACTGGACAGCCAGGGAAGGTCACCAACTTCTGCCTGAGGTCTGGCTTGATCCTGGAGGTGTGGTGGGCCTGTATCTGCAGGTAGCCTCAGCATTGGGAAAAAAAGAAAGGAGACAGAGGACAGGCTGGGTCCAGTGAGAACTCTGTGGTAGTTGTCTTGTTTTCTGATGCCACTTGTTTTAACTGATGTGTGAACAGCTTTTTGAACTTACTCTATATTTTAAGACCTGTTTAGTGAGGGTGTTACAAACTTAATACCAACTGCTATTGCAATAAAAGTTTGTGTGAAAATAAAAGATTTCTAAAGCCCAGGTAAATGTATGCATGTATATCAATTAATGTTCTAATAGATCATGACCTTTATATATCTTTCCTTATCATTATTTTTGCCTTAGGATCTGTCCTTTTCTGATACTAACATAGCTATGGTACTTCTTTTGATTCAGGGTTCTTTGGCCTAACATTCTGTTGTGCTTTCAACTTGTCTGTATTCTCACATTTTAAGCATGTTGTAAACATGATGCTGCTGATTTTTTGAAATCCCAAACTGACATTGTTTTTTCCAACAAGGGTTTATTTCATCTATGTTGACCGATTACTGAGATATATAAATTCATCTCTATCATCTTATTTTATGCTTATATTCATCCTGCTTTGTGTATACTTATCCTCTTCTAATTTCATTTAGCTTGATGAGCTTTTTTAAGTTAACTTTTTCTTCTTCTACAGATTTGGAAGTTATACATTTTATTTCCTTAAAAATTACCTTTATCTAATGGTCTTTATCCTCTTGCCAGAAAAATACGAAGACCTTAGAAATTGTAACTCCAGCAACCTTCCTCTCTTTTATATTGTCCAATATCTTAATCACATCATTTTTATACCTTCAAAAAAGGCACTGCCATTTTTATATATATTGTTTCACACAGCCAATATCTGTATAGATGTTTTTACACTTTCACTGTTACCATTGTTTACTATTCTTCCTAGAATTTCACTTCTGTCTTGGTGGAAAATTCTTCTTGAGGTTCAGCCCTTAGAAGTTCCTCCAGTGAGAATCTCTCTAAATGATAAACTGTTTTTGTTGCATGAAAGTATTTTTGCACTTATTCTTTAATAATTTAACAAAGTGTGAAGTTCTATGTGGATAGTTACATGCTGTCAGCACATTGAAGGTATCACTTCTTCGCACTTATTAAAATGGGTCTACATGTATTAAATTTGATCCACATGTCCACTGATTGCCTGAAATTCAAAATAAAAATTTTTTTAATTATTCTACTCTTGCCTACATTGTAATGGAATTCAAATTTATGTTTAATATAAAAGTCATTCAAAAACTGTAAGTTATAACTCTCATATTTCAGGAAAAAAGGCTTTGAATGGCCATTCAAATTTGGGAGATTCTTCATGAAGGCACTCATATTATACCCATTTTTATTCAGGACACAACTGGGGCTTGGCAAGGTGAACGTAAGAGATGGAATTAGAATTAGAAACTAGGCAGACATAGCTTCAGAGCCCTTTCTTAATTCAAATCTATAACATGCAGTTATTATTCAGTTCATTAGGAGAACAGATCAATAATTCCTGAAGCGATAGAGGAAAGATATAAAGCAGAGGCATCAACAAGTATCTAGCTGCAGTCCAAAGTCAGGCATGGCCATCACCTGCACTGGATTTTTGGAATCTTCCAGAATTCTTGGTACATAGTAAGTAGGAGTCAGAACCGAGTATCAGCATTTAGAGGTCTTATTGCTCATCAGGGCCATGCACTACTATGCTGCAACATCACTCTGAGGTCAGTGGCATCTTGACCTTGTCCGACTTAGAGGAATCTCAGCAAGACTGATTTGTGCCCGTCTATGCCCCTTAGCTCTCTGCCTTAAACATGTTGACCAAGATTGTTTTTATTCCAGTATTTTCAGCTCAGGGATTTATCCAACTACCTATTTTCCATATTTTTCTATTCCTTAAGTTTCTGGCTTTAATAGCCTTATTGTGTTTGTTCTTAGTTTGTACCCTTTAAAAAAATAATTTTGTGTCCTTTAATCTTTTTAGTATTTTTTAAATGTTTTAACAGGCATTATTCTTAATGCTTTTTATTTATTATTATTATTCACTTAAAATGTTTGCTATTATTTTTTGAGAGGGCATCTCTCATATTTATTGATCAAATGGTTGTTAACAACAATAAAATTCAGTATAGGGGGGTCAACGCTCAATGTACAATCATTAATCCATCTCAAGCCTAATTCTCGTCAGTCTCCAATCTTCTGAAGCATAACGAACAAGTTCTTACATGGTGAACGAATTCTTACATAGTGAATAAATTCTTACATGGTGAACAGTACAAGGGCATTCATCACAGAAACTTTCGGTTTTGATCATGCATTATGACCTATAAACAATCAGGTCAAATATGAATATTTGTTTGATTTTTGTACTTGATTTATATGTTGATCCCACATTTCTCCCTTTATTATTATTATTATTTTTACGTTTAATAAAATGCTGAAGTGGTAGGTAGATGCAAGATAAAGGTAGAAAACATAGTTTAGTGCTGTAAGAGGGCAAATGTAGATGATCAGATGATCAGGTGTGTGCCTATGGACTAAGTATTAATCCAGGCTAGACAAGGGCAGCAAGACATCCACGGATGCAGAAGATTTCTCTCAAAGCAGGGGGGGTGAGGTTCTGAGCCTCACCTCTGTTGATCCCCAAATTCTCACCTGATGGCCCCCCTGCGACTGTGCCTGTCTTAGGTTGTTCCTCCCTTGAGGAATCTTACCCGTCTCTGGCTAACCAGTCATCTTCTGGGGCCCTACAGGGAAATGTAAAGTTGGTAAGTGAGAGAGAAGCCATATTGTTTGCAAAGGTTAGCTTTTTACTTCTTTGCAGATTTATGCCCTGTGGCTTCTATGCCCAGAACTTGTCTCGAGGTATCTTTACCACCTGGAGGAATTATGATACTCGGTAAATTCGATATGAGGCACGAATTCTATTTAAGGGTTGTAATTAGGAAGGAAGAAGAAAAGCTATAGATGTAGCATATGAAGGAAACATGGGAGGATTGATGATTTCTTTGACATATCTTCTTGTAGAGTACCTTAAGTATGTATAGGTTTTAAACTACTAACTAATTTGCACACACATATTATCATAATAGGAATACGGTGACATAAACAAAGCAAATCTATAATTACCATCCATCTCCAGTGAAGCCAAGAAAACCATTTAGGCACCCTAGGCATTTGTGAAAATTTATCTATGATATGATGGATATTCTCCAACTGTACTTGAACCATCAGACAAATTAAAGCAGCCCATTTCTGGGATCTGTTCACATCCCATATGTTCTGTTAACCATAGATAGTCTATAGTCATGAGATTTTGGAGTGCTACAACTTGCACCCCTCCCAACTCCTGGTTGAGTTCCAACAGTACAGATCCGGTCAAATTCGTTGTCTCACTGTATGCAGATGCCAGCCTAGACATCTCCCTCCTCATTCCTATGGCAAGTTCAGGAGACGGTGGGCTGGATGCAGCCACAACCTCAGCATCGTCCAGATACCTGTGGAGGCTTTTTGATGATCATCCCCTGGCACAAGTCCTCCAGAGAGTTCTGATGCCGGAAGCTCCTCCTCATATCGTATCTTAGTTCATTTTCTGGGTATCCAAGCTAGGCCTTGATCTTCTGCATAGAAACAAACAGACCATTTGCCCACCCTTTGACATGCCCTCTATACCACTGTGCAGAACTCATTGGAGGTCAGCACACAGTAACTGCTTTTTTTTTTTTTTTTAATTAAGAGAAAGGAATATTATCAGAAAAGAGCACCTCCATAGCTGATCATCTGACACCCTTTAAGTGATCAACATTAAGGATATTTAAAGCATGCGTTGATCTTTGATTTACCAATAGTTTTATCCTGTCAAGGAGTAATCCCCCTTTTCTTTCTTTCTTTCTTTTTTTTTTTTTTTTAATTTTTAATCTACACTTACATGAAGAATACTATGTTTACTATGCTCTCCCCTATATCAGGTACCCCCTAATAACTACATTACGGTTATTGTCCATCAGTTTAGCAAAATGTTGTAGAGTCACTACTTGTCCTCTCTGTGTTGTGCAGCCTACCCTCCCCTTTCTCCCTCCCCCCCATGCATGCTAATCTTAATACCCCGCTTCTTCTTCCCACCCTATCCCTCCCTGCCCACCCATCCTCCCCAGTTCCTTTCCCTTTGGTACCTGTTAGTCCATTTTTGGGTTCTGTAATTCCGCTGCCATTTTGTTCCTTCAGTTTTTCCTTTGTTCTTATACTCCTCAGATGAGTGAAATCATTTGGTATTTCTCTTTCTCCGCTTGGCTTATTTCACTGAGCATAATACTCTCCAGCTCCATCCATGTTGCTGCAAATGGTTGGATTTTTCCACTTCTTATGGCTGAGTAGTATTCCATTGTGTATATGTACCACATCTTCTTTATCCATTCATCTACCGATGGACATTTAGGTTGCTTCCAATTCTTGGCTATTGTAAATAGTGCTGCGATAAACATAGGTGTGCATCTGTCTTTCTCAAACTTGATTGCTGCGTTCTTAGGGTAAATTCCTAGGAGTGGAATTCCTGGGTCAAATGGTAGGTCTGTTTTGAGCATTTTGATGAACCTCCATCCTGCTTTCCACAATGGTTGAACTAATTTACATTCCCACCAGCAGTGTAGGAGGGTTCCCCTTTCTCCACAGCCTCGCCAACATTTGTTGTTGTTTGTCTTTTGGATGGCAGCTATCCTTACTGGAGTGAGGTAATACCTCATTGTAGTTTTAATTTGCATTTCTCTGATAATTAGCGATGTGGAGCATCTTTTCATGTGTCTCTTGGCCATCTGTATTTCTTTTTTGGAGAACTGTCTGTTCAGTTCCTCTGCCCATTTTTTAATTGGGTTATTTGTTTTTTGTTTGTTGAGGCGTGTGAGCTCTTTATATATTCTGGACATCAAGCCTTTATCGGATCTGTCATTTTCAAATATATTCTCCCATACTGTAGGGTTCCTTTTTGTTCTATTGATGGTGTCTTTCGCTGTACAGAAGCTTTTCAGCTTAATGTAGTCCCACGTCCTCATTTTTGCTGTTGTTTTCCTTGCCCGGGGAGATATGTTCCAGAAGAGATCACTCATGTTTATGTCTAAGAGGTTTTTGCCTATGTTTTTTTCCAAGAGTTTAATGGTTTCATGACTTACATTCAGGTCTTTGATCCATTTTGAGTTTACCTTTGTATATGGGTTAGACAATGGTCCAGTTTCATTCTCCTACATGTAGCTGTCCAGTTTTGCCAACACCATCTGTTGAAGGGACTGTCATTTTGCGATTGTATGTCCATGGCTCCTTTATCAAATATTAATTGACCATATATGTTTGGGTTAATTTCTGGGGTCTCTAATCTGTTCCACTGGTCTGTGGCTCTGTTCTTGTGCCAGTACCAAATTGTCTTGATTACTATGGCTTTGTAGTAGAGCTTGAAGTTGGGGAGTGAGATCCCCCCTACTTTATTCTTCTTTTTCAGGATTGCTTTGGCTATTCGGGGTCTTTGGTGTTTCCATATGAATTTTTGAATTATTTGTTCCAATTCATTGAAGAATGTTGCTGGTAATTTGAGAGGGATTGCATCAAATCTGTATATTGCTTTGGGCAGGATAGCCATTTTGACGATATTAATTCTTCCTAGCCATGAGCATGGGATGAGTTTCCATTTATTAGTGTCCCCTTTAATTTCTCTTAAGAGTGACTTGTAGTTTTCAGAGTATAAGTCTTTCACTTCTTTGGTTAGGTTTATTCCTAGGTATTTTATTCTTTTTGATGCAATGGTGAATGGAATTGTTTTCCTGATTTCTCTTTCTATTGATTCGTTGTTAGTGTGTAGGAAAGCTACAGATTTCTGTGTGTTAATTTTGTATCCTGCAACTTTGCTGTATTCCGATATCAGTTCTAGTAGTTTTGGAGTGGAGTCTTTAGGGTTTTTTATGTACAGTATCATATCATCTGCAAATAGTGACAGTTTAACTTCTTCTTTACCAATCTGGATTCTTTGTATTTCTTTGTTTTGTCTGATTGCCATGGCTAGGACCTCCAGTACTATGTTAAATAACAGTGGGGAGAGTGGGCATCCCTGTCTGGTTCCCGATCTCAGAGAAAATGAATTCAGCTTCTCACTGTTCAGTATAATGCTGGCTGTGGGTTTATCATATATGGCCTTTATTATGTTGAGGTACTTGCCCTCTATTCCCATTTTGCTGAGAGTTTTTATCATGAATGGATGTTGAATTTTGTCAAATGCTTTTTCAGCATCTATGGAGATGATCATGTGGTTTTTGTCTTTCTTTTTGTTGATGTGGTGGATGATGTTGATGGATTTTCGAATGTTGTACCATCCTTGCATCCCTGGGATGAATCCCACTTCGTCATGGTGTATGATCCTTTTGATATACTGTTGAATTCTGTTTGCTAATATTTTATTGAGTATTTTTGCATCTACATTCATCAGGGATATTGGTCTGTAATTTTCTGTTTTGGTGGGGTCTTTGCCTGGTTTTGGTATTAGGGTGATGTTGGCTTCATAGAATGAGTTTGGGAGTATTCCCTCCTCTTCTATTTTTTGGAACACTTTAAGGAGAATGGGTATTATGTCTTCTCTGTGTGTCTGATAAAATTCCGAGGTAAATCCGTCCGGTCCCTGGGTTTTGTTCTTGGGTAGTTTTTTGATTACTGTTTCAATTTCTTTGCTTGTAATTGGTTTGTTTAACTTTTGTGTTTCTTCCTTGGTCAGTCTTGGGAGGTTGTATTTTTCTAGGAAGTTGTCCATTTCTTCTAGGTTTTCCAGCTTGTTGGCATATAGGTTTTCATAGTAGTCTTTAATAATTCTTTGTATTTCTGTGGAGTCTGTCGTGATTTTTCCATTCTCATTTCTGATTATGTTGATTTGTGTTGACTCTTTTTTTCTCTTAATAAGTTGCGCTAGAGGATTATCTATTTTGTTTATTTTCTCGAAGAACCATCTCTTGGTTTCGTTGATTTTTGCTAATGTTTCATTTTTCTCAATTTTGTTTATTTCTTCTCTGATCTTTATTATGTCCCGCCTTTTGCTGACTTTAGGCCTCATTTGTTCTTCTTTTTCCAGTTTTAATAATTGTGATGTTAGACTATTCATTTGGGATTGTTCTTCCTTCTTCAAGTGTGCCTGGATTGCTATATACTTTCCTCTTAAGACTGCTTTTGCTGCATCCCATAGAAGTTGGGGCTTTGTGTTGGCATTATCATTTGTTTCTATATATTCCTTGATCTCTATTTTGATTTGTTCATTGATCCATTGATTATTTAGTAGCATGTTGTTAAGCCTCCATGTGTTTGTGAGCCTTTTTGTTTTCTTTGTAGAATTTATTTTTACTTTCATACCTTTGTGGTCTGAAAAATTGGTTGGTAGAATTTCAATATTTTGGAATTTACTGAGGCTCTTTTTGTGAGCTAGTATGTGGTCTATTCTGGGAGAATGTTCCATGTGCGCTTGAGAAGAATGTATATCCTGTTGCTTTTGGATGTAGAGTTCTATAGATGTCTATTAGGTCCATCTGTTCTAGTGTGTTGTTCAGTGCCTGTGTGTCTTTACTTTTTTTCTGCCCGGTGGATCTATCCTTTGTGGTGAGTGGTGTGTTGAAGTCTCCCACAATGAATGCATTGCAGTCTATTTCCCTCTTTAGTTCTGTTAGTATCTGCTTCACATATGCTGGTGCTCCTGTATTGGGTGCATATATATTTAGAATGGTTATATCCTCTTGTTGGACTGAGCCCTTTATCATTATGTAGTGTCCTTCTTTATCTCTTGTTACTTTCTTTGTTTTGAATTCTATTTTGTCTGATATTAGTACTGTAACCCCTGCCTTCTTCTCACTTTTGTTTGCCTGAAATATGTTTTTCCATCCCTTGACTTTTAAGTCTATGCTTATCTTTGGGTTTAAGGTGAGTTTCTTGTAAGCAGCATATAGATGGGTCTTGCTTTTTTATCCATTCTATTACTCTATGTCTTTTGATTGGTGCATTAAGTCCATTTACATTTAGGGTGACTATTGAGAGATATGTACTTATTGCCATTGCAGGCTTTAGATTCATGGTTACCAAAGGTTCAAGGTTAGCTTCTTTAGTATCTTACTGCCTAACTTAGCTCGCTTATTGAGCTGTTATATACACTGTCTGGAGATTCTTTTCTTCCCTCCCTTTTTATTCCTCCTCCTCCATTCTTCATATGTTGTGTGTTTTGTTCTGTGCTCTTTTTAGGAGTGCTCCCATCTAGAGCAGTCCCTGTAGGATGCCCTGTAGAGGTGGTTTGTGGGAAGCAAATTCCCTCAGCTTTTGTTTGTCTGGGAATTGTTTAATCCCGCCATCATATTTAAATGATAGTCGTGCTGGATACAGTATCCTTGGTTCAAGGCCCTTCTGTTTCATTGCATTAAATATATCATGCCATTCTCTTCTGGCCTGTAGGGTTTCTGTCGAGAAGTCTGATGTTAGCCTGATGGGTTTTCCTTTATAGGTGACCTTTTTCTCTCTAGCTGCCTTTAGAACTCTTTCCTTGTCCTTGATCCTTGCCATTTTAATTACTATGTGTCTTGGTGTTGTCCTCCTTGGATCCTTTCTGTTGGGAGTTCTGTGTAATTCCATGGTCTGTTCGATTAGTTCCTCCCCCAGTTTGGGGAAGTTTTCAGCAATTAGTTCTTCAAAGAGACTTTCTATCCCTTTTCCTCTTTCTTCTTCTTCTGGTATCCCTATAATACGAATATTATTCCTTTTGATTGGTCACATATTTCTCTTAGTGGTGTTTCATTCCTGGAGATCCTTTTATCTGTCTCTATGTCAGCTTCTATACGTTCCTGTTCTCTGGCTTCTATTCCTTCAATGGCCTCTTGCATCTTATCCATTCTGCTTATAAACCCTTCCAGGGATTGTTTCACTTCTGTGATCTCCTTCCTGACATCTGTGATCTCCTTCCGGACTTCATCCCACTGCTTTTGCATTTTTCTCTGCATCTCATCCCACTGCTCTTGCATTTTTCTCTGCATCTCATCCCATTGCTCTTGCATTTTTCTCTGCATCTCATCCCATTGCTCTTGCATTTTTCTCTGCATCTCTGTCAGCATGTTCATGATTTTTATTTTGAATTCTTTTTCAGGAGGACTAGTTAGGTCTGTCTCCCTCTTAGGTGTTGTCTCTGTGATCTTTGTCTGCCTGTAGTTTTGCCTTTTCATGGTGTTAGAGATAGTTTGCAGAGCTGGTACAAGTGACCGCTGGAAGAGCTTCCCTTCTTGTTGGTTTGTGGCCTTCTCCTGGGAGAATAGCGACCTCTAGTGGCTTGTGCTGGGCAGCTGTGCCCAGACAGGGCTTCTGCTTCTTGCTCAGTTGCTATGGGGTTTATCTCCACTGTTGCTGTGGGCTTGGCCTGGCTGGGGCTGTTCCTTCAAAATGGTGGAGCCCCGTTGGAGGAGGAGCAGCTGGGAGGCTATTTATCTCCATAAGGGGCCTCTGTGCTCCCTGCTGCCCAGGGGGTTAGAGTGCCCAGAGATCCCCAGATTCCCTGCCTCTGGTCTAAGTGACCTGTCCTGCCCCTTTAAGACTTCCCAAAAGCACTCTCCAAACCAAAACAAGAACAGCAACAATGAGAGAGGGAACAGAAAGAAAAAAAAAAAGGAAAAAACACGCGATTTTTTTTTTTTTTGTCCTCAGGTGCCGGTCCCAGGCACCCGCTCACTGGTCCTGCTGCCTGTCTCCCTAGCACTAGGGTCCCCGTCCTTTCAAGGCTTCCAAAAAGCACCCACCCACCGGTCCCGCAGGGAAAGAATGCTCGATATTCTTTGTCCTCAGGTGCTGGTCCCAGGCACCCGCTCACCAGTCCCCCCGCCCTGCCTCCCTAGCACTGGGGTCCCTGTCCCTTTAAGGCTTCCAAAAAGCACTCGCCAAACAAAGAGAAAAAAAGGGGAAAAACACGCAATTTCCTCCGTCCTCAAGTGCCGGTCTCAGGCACCCTCCCACCGGTCCCGCAGGGAAAAATGTGGGATATTCTTTGTCCTCAGGCACCGGTCCCAGGCACCCGCTCACCAGTTCCGCCGCCCTGCCTCCCTAGCACCGGGGTCCCTGTCCCTTTAAGGCTTCCAAAAAGCACTCGCCAAAAAGAGAGAGAAAAAAAAAGGGGAAAAACACGTGATTTCCTCCGTCCTCAGGCGCCGGTCTCAGGCACCTGCCCGCCGGTCCCGCAGGGAGAAACGCGGGATATTCTTTGTCCTCAGGCGCCGGTCCCAGGCACCTGCTCACCGGTCCCACCACCCTGCCTCCCTAGCAACGGGGGCCCGTCTCTTTAAGGCTTCCAAAAAGCACTCGCCAAAAAAAAACCGCTCCGGTTTCTTTCTACCCGCCGGGAGCCGTTGGGAGGGGCGCTCGGGTCCCGCCGGGCCGGGGCTTGTATCTTACCCCCTTTGCAAGGCACTGGGTTCTTGCAGGTGTGGATGTGGTCTGGATGTTGTCCTGTGTCCTGTGGTCTCTATTTTAGGAAGATTTTTCTTTGTTATATTTTTATAGCTCTATGTGTTTTTGGGAGGAGATTTCCACTGCTCTACTTACGCTGCCATCCTGGCTCCGCCGCTCTGCTATTTTTTAATTAAAATTTTAAAGATGCTTTTACTTTCCACTTACCCATTTTTCTGAGTTTGCATCATTTTTACTCTTTGCAGCCATGTTCCCAACTTTAATTTTATTACTTTAATAAAGGGAATTAATTAAATGTAGTTATATTTTATGCCTTTGTAAGACTTTAATATCAATTCTTGCATTAATAAGGAAAAAGTGTCTTGTGGAGCATGAGTACCAGAACATACTTCAGGTGGTGGTTTGTGGTGACCCAGTTCAGAAGGCAGAGGTCAGTGTGGGCTGAGCTAGGCAGGGCTGCATGTGAGGTGAGGATGTGTTGAGTCCCCTGAGGAGCAGGGCAGAGGAGTATCAGGAAGCCAGACCCTCATACCAGCTTCTTCATGAACTGTCCTTTGCCCTGTGCCCTTTAGCAGACCCCTTCCCTGTTCTGCTCAGCAGCAGCAGGAAGGTACTGAAATAAATCCTGTCTTGATGGGTCCTTCCAGCTCCAGTAATGTGTGTGCCCTGTGATCTAGATGGCACTGCATTAGCAGAACAAAGCAGAGCATTTTGATGTAGCCATGTTAAAATGGCATATCAAATTATCAAAACACTGCTTTTTATTACTTAGTGAATATTCTCTAAAGAAGCCTCTGCTCTGTCCCCTGCCCCACGTGGAAGCCTTGCCCTGTCCCTCGGCCTGTGCGGCCCTGGCATCAAGCAGCAGGGTGAAGTCAGCCTGAGCCCTTCCAGAGAATGTGAGGCCTGAGGTTCTGCAGGCCTGGGCGGGGCTCCAGGCTCCGCCTAACATTCCAGTGGCCTTGAGGATGAGGCTTTTCAGCCTTAGTTTCCTCATTTATAAAAGTGAATTATACCCCGATGTTGAAGTTGTTAAGTTTAAAAGTGAAATGTGTGACGAGCCAATGCATACTTCATCACATACAGAAAGGAAACAAAGCTTAAGGTAGTTTAATGTTCCCAAAAGAACTTCCTAAAAGAAAATCATCAGTGTTTCACTAGTAAGTTTTAAAGTCATGACTTGCAGGTTGGGAGTCTTGGGTGTCAGAGGGACTAATGGCCCCGTGCACAGGGAAGAAAAGAGCTAAAGTGGGAAAGAACAGCAGAGATTAGATATTCAGGCAGTCTGAGCACGTACTGGACAAACTTATCAGATGTACAATGAGTGGGGAATATTTATGAAAAACAAGCTCCCACGTCTCACTCTTATCCCCAGATAAGAGCCCTTGTTCTAAGTCAGAATTGAGTATCAGCATTTAGAAGTGTTATTGCTCATTGAAGCCACATGATGCAACATTCCTCTGAGGTCAGTGGCATCTTGACCTTGTCTGGCTTAGAGAAATCTCAGCAAGACTCACTTGTGGCTTTAAGTAGTGATCAAATTGGCTAAAAGGCCCCAAAATGAAGCATATGTTGCTCTAGCAGGAAGTTTTGGAACCCTGGTGAGCTTTTCGGGAAATCAGATAATCTTTTAAAATTACGCCGTCTGGTTGATGAGGCAAAGCAAACGAAGGTAGTCCTGAGTTATATATGTGGGATGAGAGGGGCTAAAACTGACTGCATGAGGATGGTGATGATGAGGATTTCTTGAGAATCACAAAGAGAAAGAATGCATTCAGATTATAAAAACTGTATCCATATTCTTGCTCCCAATTTTGATACAGTCCTCTATTCCTAAGAAAAAGCTGTACCTGGATGATCTCACTTTGATTTTCATTCTTTTGAAAAAAATATGTGGGCACCCATAATATATTATAAGCTATTTTGGGTGTTCAGTGTACCAAGGCAAGTAAGACACAGTTGCCCCTGGATTGAGTTGATAACCCTAAGGGGATCAAAAGCTGTAAGCAGACCAGGACACAATCCCACGGGGTGGCGTCATGGCAGAAAATCGAACAAAGCCTCACAAAAATCAGCCAACTGGGCCTGTGATGAATATGAAAAATCTTCTAGAAGAGATAATTATTCAACTAGTTTCTTAAAATGAAGGTAATTCAGGAAGCAAGGAAGGAAGAAATTTCAGTTAGGTGCAAAGCTTGTGCAAAGAAGGCATAGTGTCGGAAATTGATATGCCATGAAGTCACAGGCCTAACATGGACTGGAATTGGACCTGAAGACCATGCTGGTGGGAAGTTGAACTACAGAACAGAGTGACCTTAGGGAGTGAGTCCAGAAAGGCACTTAGATGAAAGTGATGGCAAGTTAGAGAGCTTGGATTTATCTGTCAATTCCAGGGAGACCAAGAAGAGGTTTTGGTGTTTTGTTTGTTTGTTTGCTTTATTAACCTGGGATGAAACCTACTGGTTTTGTTTTTAGTAACATAAAGTTAATGGAAGAAAGATGTTTAATAAATTGCACTATCGAGATTCTGGTGGCAAGAGGACCATTTTACAAGCCATTGCATCTCTTAAAGTTAATGGTCTGTTCCTGAAGAAGGAATAAACAATACAGATAGATGAGGTTGGATTTTAGTCTTATTGCTGAGGGAGTAGGGTACTTTGGATGACAGGTCAAATAGAAGGATGTTGGAATGAGATAGAGGGAAGTCTTGATGATGACACCAAGATTTTAGTTTCAAAGGTAGGATAAGTAGGGGCACAATGAATTGATATGAAAAGTAACTTCATTCTTTGGCATACAAGTGTTCTTTTTACATGTTTTTGTTATATGAACAGAAGAGAGATTGTCCACCTAATTCACTTTTATGTGGGCAAAGATATTTTGTTTCAAAAAAACAGGATGGAGTCCAATTCCAGCCTTTTCAAAGGTGAAGGACATTACATGTGATTTAGACTATTACCAAATTTTATGATCACCTCTTCTTTCTGGGCACATGGCTGGACTACATGTCCTAGCTTCCTTTACAGTAAGTGTGGCACTGCGGTTGAGTTCTAGACAGTGGAATATGAGAGCAGAAGTAATGTGCACTGATTTCAAGCCTAACTCATAAACTTCATGAAATATTCCTCCATGCTGTATTTTCTTCTTGGCTGGCTAGAACGGAGACAGCATTCAGAGAATTAGTCAGAGCTACAAGGTGCAGGTGAAAGAGCTTCCAATAATCTGGACCCCTGGGTGACTATGCAAAGGAGGCTTTTCACCTGCTCAGTATTGCTGCAGAAGTGAAAAATAGGCATCACATGGGGTCCATTTGTTATTATGATTTCTCTACCCCATTACATTAAATTCTCCCATGATTTGTTACTTAATGAGTATTTATTAAATATTAACTATAAACTGGCACTGGATTAGGTGCTGGGGATGTAGTGTAAAGCAAAATCTATAACCATCTTGCCGGTATAGAGCTTATAGACTAGGGAATAACAACTAATAAGAACTAATTTCTACTTGGTGTGCTTCAGTGAATTATTTTATTACATCAAAGTACTTTTTTATATTTACAGATCTCTCTTTATATAATATTGCATTTTTTTAAATATGATGAGTGTTACTATACCAGTTTGAGATAATTTTCATAACCAAGAACTATCAGGGTGTAGAGAGCTAATGTATGAACTCTTTCCAAGTTTCTAGATACCTTAAACATTTTTTATTTCATTAGTGAAATTGCAGAATTTATAGTTATCTACCTGATATATTTTATAGTATCACCAGCTTAATGTTTAAGCTTGCTTTCCATTAATAGAAAAAGTACTATTTTGATATTAATAGTAGAATTAATAGTCACTTATGTGAACTTTTGCTTATGAGAAAAGATGTTTAAATTAAGTATGTTTTTATTAGTGGATGAGTGCACAAAAGTGGAACAGGTCTGTGGGAGGCAGAGGCGGGAGGGCGGGGGTGAGCACCATCTGCTGAGTTCTGTCCTGGACAGGTCACGTTTCAGTCGCCACGAGACATTCAGGAAGATCTGTGCTGAGCAGCCAGCTGAGCTCTTGACTTTGGGTCTATTTTTAGGCTGAGGAGAAATACTAGTAGTTAAGAGCAGATTAAAGTCACACAGAAGGGGATAGCTGAACTGAAATGATCTTAGAAGGTATGGGAGAGGTAAGCAGTAGTCCATTAGAGAAGGAATTAATGAGGCAGAAAGGGAGGTGGCCTTTCTTTGAGACAGGAAGGAAGGGGGAGAGTCGTGCTGTCACTGGTGAGTCTGAGAACAGAGTCTGTGATGCCAAGAGCTTTCCCAGTTTGAGAAGAAAGTATAGAGCCTCGGGGTCAGGACTGGAGTCAGACAGACATGGACTCAAAACTTATCAATAGCCATGTGATATTTGGCAGGTCTCATTTTTGACATCTGGAAAATGGGACTGATAATAATATTTGTCATATCTTGTTGTCAGTACTAAGTGATAGAATGCCAAGTTCTTGATATAAGGTACATGTTCAGTATTAATGATTAATAGTACAATATTAGCAAATAGCTAGTAGAAGCTGAAAACTAGACCTTCGGAGTTTGAGCAGTCCATGCCATGCTGTTTGAATTTCACCAGAAACTCTAGAATTAGTAGCTTGTTGGGTGGTACCACCATGAAGAAAGATCCCGCTGAGAATGTTGTTGCAGTGATCACCCTGGGGATGGGGTTGAGTAAATCCATGGTGGGCACTGATGGGTTGGGAGAATAGGGAGAGATCTCAATGAGGATGAAATATTGGTTACGTGGATGGAGTAAGAGAAATAAGTAGAAAGTTCTGAGGTTGTGGGCAGAGAACAACTGCCAAATGCACTGAGAAAGACACATGCCCAAGGAGCGTCAGGAAGCCTGGTGTGACTGCTCCCCAGAACACAAAAGATAGGACATGGGGTGGGGCTGAATGGCTGCACTATATTTCTTTGAAGACTTCACCATTCATGGAGATTCCACAGTAAAAGCGTGGGCTCTAGGGAGTTAGCTGAGTGGGACAGGGCAGCTCTAAAAGAAGTGAGACTGGAGGCAGAGCCAAGATGGCGGCATGAGTAGAGCAGCAGAAATCTCCTCCAAAAACCACATATATTTTTGAAAATACAAGAAATACAACTATTCCTAAAAGAGAGACCAGAAGACACAGGACAACAGCCAGACTACATCCATACCTGCGAGAACCCAGGGCCTCATGAAGGGGGTAAGATACAAGCCGCGGCCTGCGGGGACCTGAGTGCCCCTCACCCCAGCTCCCGGCAGGAGGAGAGGAGTCAGAGCAGGGAGGGAGCCCAGGACTGCTAAACACCCAGCCCTAGCCATCCCCAACGGGAGCGCAGACACACAGTGCATGGGGTGCTGGAAACTAGGGAAACAGGACAGTAAGACCTGTGAGAGGGTCCCCACAGCTGACACCCCTGGGACAAAGAAAAGCAAGTGCTTTTTGAAAGTCTTAAAGGGACAGGGACACCACAGCTGGACAGAAGTGCCCCAGGACACTTAGCCCAGCAGCTGGGAATCACGGGGAACTCTGGGAACCCTAACTCCCTGGGTGGCAGCACAGCTCGGAGGCACCTCACGGTTATAAACAGCCTCCCACCTGTTTCCCCTCTGATGCAGCCTGCCATATCAGAGCAGCAGACTGAGGTGGGCCACGCCCATTGCAACCCCACAGCTCAACTCCACAGCAGCCGGGCAAGAATCAGAAGCCCCGTCTGCATGCAGCTGCCCAGCACAAGCCGCTAGAGGTCGCTGTTCTCACAGGAGAGGAAGGCCACAAACCAGCAAGAAGGGACATTGTCCCAGCCAACACACGCACCATCTTCCAGCAACTACCTCTATCACCATGAAAAAGCAGAAAAATTTGATACAGACCAGATTAAATCAGACAGTCTCCCCTGAGAAGGAATCTGGGGAGATAGATCTAACCAATCTCCCTGAAAAAGAATTCAAAATAAACATCATAACCATGCTGATGGAGCTGCAGAGAAATATGCAACAGCTAAGGGATGACATCCGGAGGGAGAGTGCAGAAATGAAATAATCTTTGGAAGGATTTATAAGCAGAATGGCTAAGATGCAAGAGGCAATTGATGGAATAGAAACCAGAGAACAGGAACGCATAGAAGCTGATGCAGAGAGAGATAAAAGGATCTCAAGGAATGAAACAATATTAAGAGAACTGTGTGACCAATACAAAAGGATCAATATCCACTTTATAGGGGTACAAGAAGAAGAAGAGAGAGAAAAAGGGATAGAAAGTATATTTGAAGAAGTAATTGCTGAAAACTTCCCAAACTGGGGGAGGAAATAATCGATCAGACCACGGAAGTACACAGAACTCCCAACAGAAGGGACCTAAGCAGGACAACACCAAGACACATAATAATTAAAATGGCAAAGATCAAGGACAAGGACAGAGTTTTAAAGGCAGCTAGAGAGAGGGAAAAGGTCACCTACAAAGGAAAACCCATCAGGCTATCATCAGACTTCTCAACAGAAACCTTATAGGCCAGAAGACAATGACATGATGTATTTAATGCAATGAAACAGAAGGGCCTTGAACCAAGAATACTGTATCCAGCACAATTATCATTTAAATATGAAGGAGGGATTAAACAATTCCCAGACAAGCAAAAGTTGAGGGAATTTGCCTCCCACAAACCACCTCTACAGGGTATTTTGGAGGGACTGCTCTAGATGGGAGCACTCCTAAGACTGAATAGATGTCACCAGAGAAAATAAAATTATGGCAAAGAAAGCAGACCAACCAAATACTAATTAAAAGCAGAAAATAAAATCAACTATCCACAAAAGCAGTTAAAGGAAACACAAAAGAGCACAGAATAAAATGACCAACATATAAAGAATGGAGGAGGAGGAGGAATAAGAAGGGACAGAAATAAAGAATCACCAGACAGTGTTATTAACAGCTCAATAAGTGAGTTAAGTTAGATAGTAAGACACTAAAGAGGCTAACCTTGAACCTTTGGTAACCATGAATCTAAAGCCTGCAATGACAATAAGTACATATCTTTCAATAATCACCTTAAATGTAAATGGACTGAATGCACCGATTGAAAGACAGAGTAATAGAACAGATAAAAAAGCAAGACCCATCTATATGCTGCTTACAAGAAACTCACCTCAACCCCAAAGACATGCACAGACAGAAAGTCAAGGGATGGAAAGACATATTTCATGCAAACAACAGGGAGAAAAAAGCAGCTGTTGCAGTACTAGTATCAGACAAAATAGACTTCAAAACAAAGAAAGTAACAGGAGATAAAGAAGGACATTACATAATGATAAAGGGCTCAGTCCAACAAGAGACTATAACCATTATAAATATATGCACCCAACAAAGGAGCACCAGCATATGTGAAACAAACACTAACAGAACTAAAGGAGGAAATAGAATGCAATGCATTCATTTTAGGAGACTTCAACACACCACACACTCCAAAGGATAGATCCACTGGGCAGAAAATAAGTAAGGACATGGAGGCACTGAACAACACACTAGAACAGATGGACCTAATAGACATCTGTAGACCTCTACATCCAAAAGCAACAGGATACACATTCTTCTCAAGTGCACATGGAACATTCTCCAGAATAGACCACATACTAGGCAACAAAAAGAGCCTCAGTAAATTCCAAAAGATTGAAATTCTACCAACCAACTTTTCAGGACACAAAGGTATAAAACTAGAAATAAATTGGACAAAGAAAACAAAAAGGCTCACAAACACATGGAGGCTTAACAACATGCTTCTAAATAATCAATGGATCAATGAACAAATTAAAATAGAGATCAAGAAATATATGGAAACAAATGACAACAACACAAAGCCCCAACTTCTGTGGGACACAGTGAAAGCAGTTTTAAGAGGAAAGTATATAGCAATCCAGGCATACTTAAAGAAGGAAGATCAATCCCAAATGAATAGTCTAATGTCACAGTTATCGAAATTTGAAAAAGAAGTACAAATGAGGCCTAAAGTCTGCAGAAGGAGGGACATAATAAAGATTAGAGAATAAACAAAATTAAGAAGAATAAAACAATAGAAAAAAATCAATGAAACCAAGAGCCAGAAAATAAACAAAATAGATAAGCCTCTAGCCAAACTTATTAAGATAAAAAGAGAATCAACACACATCAACAGAATCAGAAACGAGAAAGGAAAAATCACAACAGACTCCACAGAAATACAAAGAATTATTAGAGGCTACTATGAAAACCTATATGCTAACAAGCTAGAAAACCTAGAAGAAATGGACAAGTTCCCAGAAAAATACAACCTTCCAAGACTGACCAAGGAAGAAACACAAAATTTAAACAAAACAATTACGAGCAAAGAAATTGAAGTATTAATCAAAAAACTACCCAAGAACAAAACCCCCGGACCAGATGGATTTACCTCGGAATTTTATCAGACATACAGAGAAGACATAATACCCATTCTCCTTAAAGTTTTCCAAAAAATAGAAGAGGAGGAAATACTCCCAAACTCATTCTATGAGGCCAACATCACCCTAATACCAAAACCAGGCAAAGACCCCACCAAAAAAGAAAATTACAGACCAATATCCATCATGAACATAGATGCAAAAATACTCAACAAAATATTAGCAAACCGAATTGAAAAATACGTCAAGAGGATCATACACCATAACCAAGTGGGATTCATCCCAGGGATGCACGGATCGTACAACATTCAAAAATCCATCAACATCATCCACCACATCAACAAAAAGAAGGACAAAAACCACCCAATCATCTCCATTGATGCTGAAAAAGCATTCAACAAAATTCAACATCCATTTATGATAAAGACTCTCAACAAAATGGATATAGGGGGCAAGTACCTCAACATAATAAAGGCCATATATGATAAACCCATAGCTAAAATCATACTGAACAGCGAGAGGCTGAAAGCTTTTCCTCTAAGATCAGGAACAAGACAGGGATGCCCACTCTCCCCACTGTTATTTAACATAGTACTGGAGGTCCTAGCCAAGGCAATTAGGCAAAACAAAGAAATACAAAGAATCCAGATTGGTAAAGAAAAAGTCAAACTGTCAATATTTGCAGATGACATGATATTGTACATAAAAAACCCTAAGGACTCCACTCCAAAACTATTGGAACTGATAACAGAATACAGCAAAGTTGCAGGGTACAAAATTAACACAGAAATCTGTGGCTTTCCTATACACTAACAATGAACCAATAGAAAGAGAAATCAGGAAAACAATTCCATTCACAATTACATCAAAAAGAATAAAATACCTAGGAATAAACCTAACCAAAGAAATGAAAGACCTATACCCTGAAAACTTTAAGACACTCTTAAGAGAAATTAAAGAGGACAGTAACAAATGGAAACTCATCCCATGCTCATGGCTAGGAAGAATTGATATCGTCCAAATGGCTATCCTGCCCAAAGCAATATACAGATTTGATGTAATCCCTATCAAATTACCAACAACATTCTTCAATGAACTGGAACAAATAGTTCAAAAATTCATATGGAACCACCAAAGACCCCAAATAGCCAAAGCAATCCTGAGAAGGAAGAATAAAGTGTGGGGGTATCTTACTCCCCAACTTCAAGCTCTACTACAAAGCCATTATAATCAAGACAATTTGGTACTGGCACAAGAGCAGAGCCACAGACCAGTGGAACAGAATAGAGACTCCAAACATTAACTCAAACATATATGGTCAATTAATATGCGATAAAGGAGCCATAGACGTACAATGGGGAAATGACAGTCTCTTCAACAGATGGTGCTGGCAAAACTGGACAGCTACATGTAAGAGAATGAAACTGGATCACTGTCTAACCCCATACACAAAAGTAAATTTGAAATGGATCAAAGACCTGAATGTAAGTCATGAAACCATAAAACTCTTAGAAAAAAACATAGGCAAAAATCTCTTGGACATAAACTTGAGTGACTTCTTCATGAACATATCTCCCCAGGGAAGGAAAACAAATGCAGAAATGAACAAGTGGCACTATATTAGGCTGAAAATCTTCTGTACAGCAAAGGACACCATTAATAGAACAAAAAGGTACCCTACAGTATGGGAGAATATATTCGTAAATGACAGATCCAATAAAGGCTTGACATTACAAAATATATAAAGAATTCACGCACTTCAACAAAGATAAAGCAATAATCCAATTAAAAAATGGGCAGAGGAGTTGAGCAGACAGTTCTCCAAAGAAGAAATTCAGATGGCCAGCAGACACATGAAAAGATGCTCCACACTGCTAGTTATCAGAGAAATGCAAACTAAAACCACAGTAAGATATTACCACACCAGTAAGGATGGCTACAATCCAAAAGAGAAATAACAACAAATGTTGGCGAGGTTGTGGAGAAAGGGGAACCCTCCTACACTGCTGGTGGGAATATAAATTAGTTCAACCATTGTGGAAAGCAGTATGGCGGTTCCTCAAAAAGCTCAAAATAAACATACCATTTAACCCAGGAATTCCACTTCTAGGAATTTGCCCTAAGAATGCAGCAGCCCAGTTTGAAAAAGACAGATGCACCCTAATGCTTATCACAGCTCTATTTATAATAGCCAAGAAATGGAAGCAACCTAAGTGTCCATCAGTAGATGAATGGATAATGAAGATGTGGTACATATACACAATGGAATATTATTCAGCCATAAGAAGAAAACAAATCCTACCATTTGCAACCACATGGATGGAGCTAGAGGGTATTATGCTCAGTGAAATAAGCCAGACAGAGAAAGACAAATACCAAATGATTTCACTCATAAGTGGAGTATAAGAACAAAGGAAAACTGAAGGAACAAAACAGCAGGAGAATCATAAAACCCAAGAAGGGACTAACAGTTACCAAAGGGAAAGGAACTGGGGAGGATGGGAGGGAAGGGAGTGATAAGGATGGGGAAGAAGAAAGGGGGTATTATGGTTAGCATGTATAATGTGGTGGGGGGGAATGGGGATGGCTGTGCAACACAGAGAAGACAAGTAGTGATTCTACAACATCTTACTACACTGATGGACAGTGACTGTAATGGGGTTTGTGGGGGGAACTTGGTGAAGGGGGGACCCTAGTAAACATAATGTTCTTCATGTAATTGTAGATTAATGATAACAAAATTAAAAAATTACAAAATAAGAATAAATAAAATAAAAATAAAAGTAAAGAAGTGAGACTGAAGCTCATGAGAAGGTGTGGGTAAAATTACAATATTTCCAGAATCTTGGTGCATCTCCATATATCAATAGGTTTTTCCAAGGGATGGAGAGCAGGAGTCCATCTCCATATCAATCAGTGATTACATGAGTGAACAGGGCACATCTGGAGCAGAGAGGTTGGGTGGAGTCCCTTCTTCTGCAGCTGGGTCATGAGAGATACAGGCAAGCAGATGTGGACAACTGCTTCTAGGCAATAAATGGGTTTCTTCCACTTGATTTCTCCCTTTGACTCATTTCAGTTTCAAAGGCATTTTGCTCTGGGATTTCCCCCCGGGGGGTTACATCTAGTGGTAGTTGGCAGGACCTCTGAATCCAAAATCTATATTCATGGGTGTGACCCTTGAACAGGCTGCCCCTAGAGATGGTGGGAAGATGACCAGAACTTCCTGCTGTGGATGGTGGGGAGGCCCCAGTGGCTGCAGCAGTAGAGGGTGCAGCTTCACTTGAGAGTCCCTATCTGTGGGGCTTCATACTGGGGAGCCCCTAGTGGGGAATTGGGCTAGGGTAAAGCTCCTCCTAGAGGGGTGGTGCCTTCCTCAGAACTGGGGAAGAGTGGAGACACTGGAAGCTGAGCAATTAACCGTCTGTGAAATAGAAGGCTGCTTAGAGGCCCTGAGTGGCCATGTAGCAGCTGAGATTGTGGGATGTCTATTTATTGAGGTAGTGGAAAGGGTTATTGAGGAGAGAGACACACTTTGGTGTTGCCTGGAAGGGCTTGACAACGACCTATGGGATGCCCTTAAGAAAGAGAGATAGTTACTGAGAAGACAGGTTGCACTCCTGGAAGATATGTTAGCAGTGAGGGAGGAGGCAGCAAGAGAATCTGTGTTGCAGGAGGCCATGGGGCATGAAAGAGCACTGCCTTCAGCTCCAGAGATGGTAGAGAGGATGAGGGTGTGTGGTCAAGGGCTTATCTGCTGCAGAGGCTACCACCCAAGGCACCAACCTCTCCTGTATTAAAGGCCCACCTGGTTGTAATTAAGAAAATAAAAATGCAACAACTGCAAGCTCCTCAGGGACAGATGCATAGTATTTTATAGACCCAGGGTAGAGGTGATGAAATAATCATGTGTGGCTCCTACTATTGGAAAGCTAAGAAAACTGCAGCCTTGTAAACTTTCTCAAGTGTCATCAGGTCCTATGTAAGAACTGCACTATTGAAGCTCTTCTTTACCCTGGATTTAAGAGCCAGTCCCTGAGCACTGACATGGCTGATGCAGCTCCATCCACACAGGGACTACGCTGCTCAGTGCCCTCTGCATTGGTTAGCAGTTGCTGGGGAATAACCTAAAATTTAGAGGCTTGAAACCACAGCCATTTGTTTAACTCACAATTCCATAGGTTGGGTTCACTGTGCAAGATGGTCAAAGGATTCCAAGAGCAACAAGCAGGCCAGCCCCACTGTACAAGCATGTATATTACAATCATTAATATCTCACTGGCCAAAAATAAATCACATACAAAGGGAAGGAAAGTAGATTCTATTTTTTAATAGGAGGAAAGGAATTAAATAACAACCTGGTTATGATTTGTTGGTTATATGCCTTAATTTTTCTTCTGGCTTCTTTTAATTTTTCTGCCTTGCATGTCAGGTAAGTCTATGATATGTACTGTATATGATATATACACAGAAGGCAGTAGAGCACAGATTTAAAAATTTGTGGAATCAGACATACAGAAGTTTAAATACCTGTGCACTCTTGGGAAGGCTCCTTCACAACTCTGAGTCTGCTTTCTCATTTGCAAAATGAAGATAAAAATTGAAACTGCTTCATAGGAATATTGTGAGGATTAGGTGACATTGCATATAAGCTCTTTTAGCACAATGTCTGACATAATAACTATTTGGTTACTATTAAAAATCATCACCATCACCACTACCATACACCTGTCATCAGCCGTGTGTCTCCGGTGTCCTCCTCCTCCATCACCACCGTGGTCACCGCCATCACCTTCTCTTCCCAGTGCAGTCTTCACAGAGCTTTGACTTTAGAGTCACAAGTCCTTGGTTGGATGCCTGCTGTATGTCCATGTAGCTTACAGATATCATGTAATGTCTTTAGGACTTAGATTGTATTCATCTACATAACTTTATATTGCTAGAGATATAATTAATTATGCATATACACATTTAATGAAAAAAGAAACAATTCACAGATTAAGTGAAAAAGATGATCAGTAATTAAAAATAAGTGTTCTTCCTATAAAATATTGAACCATATTAGTTATCTCTTGCTATAACAATGGCTGTGTAACAGGTAAACACAAAACCTCAGTGGCATACAGGAATAAACGTGTTTTCGCATGAGTCTCTGCATTAGCAGGGCAACTGTGTGCCAGTGTGCACTGGTCTCAGCTGGGCTCTGGGGAACCTGTGATCAGATGATGGGTAGCTGGAGGATGACGGGTCTAGCTTGGCCTCATTTGAGATGATGAAAATCTACTGCTTCAGGCAATCCTTCTCCAGCAGCTTTACCCATTTCTTCTCACACTATAGCAGGAAACAAAGAGAGAAAGAAAGAGGGGTGGGGAGGCATATAAGGTCACTTAAAACCTAGATTCAGAAATGTCACAAAATTGTACTTGTGCTGCATGGTATTGGCCAAAACAAACCACCTGGTTGGGATGTATTCAAAAAGTAGGAAAACAGATTCATTCTTTACAGGGACCCCTACAAAGTCATATTATGTAAGGTGTGGCTATGGGAAGTAGATAAAGAATAAAGGCCATTTGTGTAGTCAGTCTATCACAGCACCCCAAATACAGAGACCATCTCACTTGTATTCCTTCTATACAAAGACTTAGCTGAGTGCCTAAAGCAGATAGAAACTTACTCTTTTTGCTGCATTAATGACATTGATGAATTTCGAGTCATTTAGTCAGTTTCTATATAATAGCTCATTGATGTAGGTTAATGCAGAAGTGACTTTCCACCTCAGTATTTTTTAAAAGCTGAGCACAATTCAGTGACACACTTATTTTGTTTTTCCAAAGGTATGAGACATATGAAATATTAGAAATCCAGGCCAAAGAGTGATTCATTTGGCATACTTGCTGAGCAGCCTGCTGGTAGAAAAGTTTACAAAGCACATTACATCAGACAGGAAAGTCAAGCTACAGAGTGACAACACCACAAAGCTGTCAGTCCGAGGTGGATGGGACTGGAACCTGCCCGGCTTGGAAGTGGTTTTCCTCAGACACCAGTGTGTGTGACCATTGTGTTCAGAGAGCTTTATGTCCCCTCTTTCGCCTTCCTTTTGCCTCTGTCCTTCCTCCCCAGTAGTCCTTTGTGAGATTCAGTAATATGGGTTAGGTGAAGATCTCACATAAAGGTAAACTGCCATAAAGGTCAGAGGTCATTCTTAGACATCAGACATGCTTCATCCTCATCAACAGATGGGGTGTACAAGAGAGAAGATTCTTATTGTGCAAATTGATTGAAGCACAGAACTGACTAAAACCAATATTGTTTATTAAGTGAATGTAGAAACCTTCGTCCTGTCCTAGGAGTCTATGGCTCATGGAAGCTGCAGGAGAGAGGTATTTTCTTCAGAGAAATTGTATTAACCAAAGGAATCTAAATTTTAGAGGAGAAAATACGTAACTCTAGAAGAAAGGTTTCATTGACTAGACAACATACTCTGTTTTGTACTCACTCTCTAATTCATCTCCTGAAAAAATATCCACCAAACAACAACAGATGCCATTGGGTATTGCAGGGCCTGTAGGCATTTGCGATGGGAACCACCTACTCCTGCCAGGCACCTTCTCCCTGTCCATTGTTGCTTGGCTCACATGCACACAGGACTCAGGATCTTTGAGCTGGACAAGGCATTGACCATGGGGCTTTTCTGAGAGGACTTTTAATTTTTACTTAACTAAAAAAAAGTGGGTTTAATCAATGCATAAACCAAAGGATCAATGAATGAACAAAGAGAAGAAACCAAGAGTCAAATTAGCTGTTTTCTACCAATTTACTAAGAATTTGGCATGAAAGGATTCTCAAGGGTGAGAAGGGGACAATAATGATTATATATAAAATAAATAAATATAAAATTAAGATAATTATACATAAGAAGTGTTGTAATATTAACAAGAGATTTTAACTTCTAATGCTCTGGATTATCCTGAGATAAATGAGAATTTGATGCATGTAATTTCAAGGAGCTACTAAATTATACCCCCTTTCCCTATAAAGTGAACATATTTTATTCAGTAGAAAAAAACCACCCAGATGTCATTTTGTTTGATAGTAATTGGTTCAGCTAGTATTTCCTGAATATCCTCATGCCAAGCCCTGTGCTGGGAGCTGGGAATATAGACATAGTCCCTGGCCTCAGGGAGTCAAGAGTCTCATAGCAGATGGTGGAACAAGCATTCAAATCACTGTGATCGGTATGAAAACCTGTGAGCTGCCATGAGGACATAAAACAGGGAAATCCTAATTATTCTCAGGAATCAGAGAAAGTTTTCCTGAGAAATAGCTATTTTATCTGAGACCTGAGGAGTAAGAATTTGCCAGGTGAAAGGGGTGGAGGAAGTGTGAAACCAGGTTCCCTGCAGAAGAAAGAACATGTGCAAATGCCTGGAGTAAGAACATATTCAAAGAACTAAAAGAAGTTTGCTGGAGCACAAAGAAGGCTAGGAGAGCAGCATACAGAGATGGGTGGGCGCTCATAGGACATCAATACAGGTTTTATTTATAGTTACTATTGTTGAATCCTTCTTTCACCATTTACAAGTAAATTGTTTTGAAAGGGAGATTTTTTTTACTTATGCTATTTCTCACACCTTTAGGTATGTCTGTCTGCCCTCAGATACACCTGTTGTGTCACCTGGGCCAGTCTGTGTCACCTCTCAGTGTGGCACCGCACATGCAGTTCTTGACAGCTGCCTCCCCACCCCCTTTGTGAGGGTCCTGAGAGCTGGATCCTGGGAAAGCTCACCCTACATTCAATTTGTCTTCTTCTCTGGCAGTTTTCAATCCATATGACTACTTTTTCCCCTAGGCTATTCAAATTCATTGTGAAAGTAAAATTTCATGAGACATTATATGAATGTCTCACTCATATACAAACATCTAGAATTTATGATATTCTGTTTAAAAGCAAAGAAAAACTGAACTAACCTAAACAGACCTTTCCTGTTGGCTTGCACTATTTATTCCCTTAAATGCAGAATGCGTGTTACTCCGGAGGGCTCCCACCATCTCCTCCCTGGACAAGGTGTCTGTAAATGAAACAGATCATGATGGCTTTCATTGCCCGAGACACTTATTTGGCTTCTTGTTATTACTTCTGATGCTGATAGTTTCAAGTAATAGTCCCTGATATTTACTAGGACATCATGTAGTAGAAGATTACCTGGGCTTAGAAGCCTCAGATTCAAGTTCTGGTGTCACACTCTGGCTGCTGGTTTCTGACCTTTTATGCTGCAGTGTGCCCATCACAAGGCAGTCACAGTGGTTCCTGTCAGCCCCAAAATAATAGCTATTCTGTACTATTTGCTGGCTAAAGTAGATTTAGCACCTTCTATATTGAGGATTCCATGTTGGGTGTTGAGTGCTCTAATTTGCTTTGTGGACAAATAATGATGACCAGTTTAACATCTATACTTCCAGTTGCTGAACAGCTGTCAGCGTGGAATGTTCATCTCTGACAGGGTGGATTAAAGCTCTATATCTCAAGAGTGTGTACTTCAGTGCTATGGAATAAGAGAGAATAGGAACTTTGCTTTTCTGACTTCAGTAAAATCTGGGCTGTTTTTTATTAAGGTGTGAAAGATGGATGCTAGTCTCCTAATTCAGCTCAGATGCTGCAGTCCAGTTTGTACCAGTAAATGAACTCTATTTGGAAGACATGACATTTTTTAGGAAATAATACACCAGCTGGAAGAAAAAAGAGAAAGAAGGCAAGGCATTTCTCCTGTCTTTACAGCATCCAAGTGAATGTTCAACCGAACTATATACATTTTTTACCTCAGAACTATTGTTTTTGTTTTTATCCAAAATGTTGCTTTATTGTCTTGACAATTCTACAAGGCCCCTCCTCCAGTCACAAACAAACCAAGTTTGCTTGAAGGAAAATATTTAATAGCTTCTTTTTAAGGTGAATTTCCTGGAAGTAGTTGCTGAATTCTCTGAAACTGACATTTAACCATTGGTCAAATAATGCAGTAATACACTAAAAAATATTTTCTGAAAATAAGAGATTGTTATTATTGGGTAAATATTTGGTCTATTATAGATTGTGGAAACATGACTGCATGTATGCACTCTCTAATGTATGTATAGGCAGCTGGCATAACAGGAAGGGCTAACTATTGAAAGACAATAAATTGCTATAAACTATGTTGAGTTACTAGCAAAAAACAAATGAGATGCTTTCTGTGATCCTCACAAAATCTTGTAAGTTGAACGTAATTGACATGAGAAACCTGATGTACTTCACAGCATTTCTTAATTCCTTTATTTACTTAGCAAACATTTATGAAAACCCTCCAACATGGCAGAAACAATGGCTGCTCCTCAGTGCTGGGAAGACAAATACGACTAAGGAGTCAATGAGCTCCACAGTGAGCCTGGAAAATGAAGAGGTTTCTTACAGCAGAGTGAGATAAGTGATATGGTAATATGTATATATGCACTCAGGGTCAGGGTAAGAGAGAGCTAAAGGTTTTTCTTTCAGAGTGCCAGAAATAAAGATAATAATATCAAAGCTAACTAGAAGCTTCTGTGTAAGGGCACAACCCAGAAATTGCAGAAATGGCTTTTTCTCATATCCCATTGGTCTGAATTGTACGTTGGGAACTAACTGCAAAGAAGGCCACACCTAACTGCAAAGGTCGGGAAATGTAGTCTCTAGTTAAGCAGCCATTGTCTCCTAAAACAATGGATTTTCTATTATTAAGAGGAACAAAGGGAGAATGACTATTGGAGAAGAATTAGCAGCTTCTGCACCTGTCATTTTTCCTCCAAGTTTTCTTGATATGTAATTAACATATAACACTGTATTAGTTTAAGGTGTATAACAAAAGGAATTGATACACTCAAATACATTCTGTATATATTACATATTCAGTATATATTGCAAAATGATTACCACAATAGGTTCAGTTAGCATCCATCACGGCTCATAGTTCCATTTTTGATTCTTGTGATGAGAACTTTTAAGATCTACTCTGTCAGTAATTTTCAAATATACAATACAGTATGTAAACTATAGTTATCATGTCATATACATTAATACCCAGGACTTATTTATCTTATAACTGGAATTTTGTGCATTTTGACCACCTTCACTCATTTTTGCCTACTCCCCATCTTTGGCAACCAACAGGCTGTTTTCTATATCTAAATTTTTAAAAATTTTCTATTAAAAAATTTTTTTGGTATCATTAATGTACAATTACATGAGCAACATTGTAGTTACTAGATTCCCCCCATTATCAAGTCCCCGCCACATATCCCAATACAGTTATTGTCCATCAGTGCAATAAGATGCTATAGAGTCACTACTTGTCTTCTCTGTGCTATATTGCCTTCCCCAAGAGCCCCCCACATTACGTGTGCTAATAATAATATGCCTTATTCCCCTTCTCCCTCCCTTCCCACCTACCCTCCCCAGTCCCTTTCCCTTTGGTAACTGTTACTCCATTCTTGGATTCTGTGAGTCTGCTATTGTTTTGTTCTTTCAATTCTTGCTTTGTTCTTCTCCACAAATGAGTGAAATCATTTGGTACTTGTCTTCCTCCACCTAGCTTATTTCACTGAGCACAATACCCTCTAGCTCCATCCATGTTGTTGCAAATAGTAGGATTTGTTTTCTTCTTATGGCTGAATAATATTCCATTGTGTATATGTACCACATCTTCTTTATCCATTCATCTACTGATGGACACTTAGGTTGCTTCCATTTCTTGGCTATTGTAAATAGTGCTGCAATAAACATAGGGGTGCATCTATAAATAAATAAACTGGGCTCCTGCATTCTGAGGGTAAATTCTTAGGAGTGGAATTCCTGGGTCAAATGGTATTTCTATTTTTAGTTTTTTGAGAAACTCCATACTGCTTTCCACAGTGGTTGAACTAGTTTACATCCCCACCAGCAGTGTAGGAGGGTTCCCCGTTCTCCACAACCTCGCCAACATTAGTTGTTCTTTGTCTTTTGGATGGTGGCCATCCTGACTCGTATGAGGTAATATCCCATTGTGATTTTAATTTGCATTTCTCTGATGATTAGCAACATGGAGCATCTTTTCATGTGTCTGTTGGCCATCTGAATTTCTTCTTTGGAGGACTCTCTGTTCAGCTCCTCTGCCCATTTTTTAATTGGATTATTTGCTTTTTCTTTGTTGAGGTGTGTGAGCTCTTTGTATATTTTGGATGTCAACCCCTTATCGGATATGTCATTTATGAATATATTCTCCCATACTGTAGGATGCCTTTTTGTTTTACTGATGGTGTTCTTTGCTGTACAGAAGCTTTTTAGTTTGATATAGTCTCACTTGTTCATTTTTGCTTTTATTTTCCTTCCCCAGGAGATATGTTCATGAAGAAGTTGTTCATATTCAAGAGACTTGTTTATATTCAACAGATTTTGCCTATGTTTTCTTCTAAGTGTTTTATGGTTTCATGACCTAAATTTAGGTCTTTGATCCATTTTGAGTTTACTTTTGTGTATAGAGTTAGACAGTAACCCAGTTTCATTCTCTTACAGGTAGCTGTCCAGTTTTGCCAACACGAACTGTTGAAGAGGCTGTCATTTCCCCATTGTATGTCCATGGCCCCTTTATCATATATTAATTGACCATATATGCTTGAGTTAATATCTGGACTCTCTATTCTGTTCCACTAGTCTGTGGGTCTGTTCTTGTGCCAGTACCAAGTTGTCTTGATTGCTGTGACTTTGTAGTAGGGATTGAAGTTATGAAGTGAGATCCCCCCTGCTTTACTCTTACTTCTCAGGATTGTTTTGGTTATTCGGGGTCTTTTGTGGTTCCATATGAATTTTAGAACTATTTGTTTCAGTTCATTGAAGAATGCTGTTGGTATTTTGATAGGGATTGTATTGAATCTGTAGATTGCTTTTGGCAGGATGGCCATTTTGACAATATTAATTCTTCCTATCCAAGAGCATGGGATGAATTTCCATTTATTAGTGTCCCCTTTAATTCCTCTTAAGAGTGTCTTGTAGTTTTCAGGGTATATATAGATCTTTCACTACCTTGGTTAGGTTTATTCCTAGGTAATTTATTCTCTTTGATGCAATTGTAAATGGAATTGTTTCCTCATTTCCCTTTCTGCTAGTTAATCATTAGTGTATAGGAATATAACAGATTTCTGGTATTAATTTTGTATCCTGAAACTTTGCTGAATACAGATATTAGTTCTAGTAGTTTTGGAATGGAATCTTTAGGGTTTTTTATGTACAATATCATGTCATCTGCAAACACGGACAGTTTAACTTCTTCCTTGCCAATCTGGATACCTTTTATTTCTTTGTGTTGTCTGATAGCCATGGCTAGGGCCTCCAGTACTATGTTGAATAACAGCAGGGAGAGTGGGTGATCCTTGTCTTGCTCCTGATCTTAGAGGAAAAGCTTTCAGCCTCTCGCTGTTAAGTATGATGTTAGCTGTGGGTTTATCATATATGGCCTTTATTATGTTGAGGTACTTGCCCTCTATACCCATTTTGTTGAGAGTTTTTATCATGAATGGATGTTGAATTTTGTCAAATGCTTTTTTCAGCATCTATGGAGATGATCATGTGGTTTTTGTCCTTCTTTTTGTTGATGTGGTGGATGATATTGATGGATTTTCGAATGTTGTACCATCCTTGCATCCCTGGGATGAATTCCACTTGATCATGGTGTATGATCCTCTTGATATATTTTTAATTTGGTTTGCTAATATTTTGTTGAGTGTTTTTGCGTTTATGTTCATTCAGGGATATTGGTCTGTAATTTTCTTTTTTGTGTGTGGTGTCTTTGCCTGGTTTTGGTATTAGAGTGATTCTGGCTTCATATAATGAGTTTGAAGTATCCCCTCCTCTTCCACTTTTTGGAAAACTTTAAGGAGAATGGGTATTATGACTTCTCTAAATGTCTGATCAAATTCAGCAGTGAATTCATCTGGTCCAGGGGTTTTGTTCTTGGGTAGCTTTTTGATTACCAATTCAATTTCATTGCTGGTAATTGGTCTTTTTAAATTTTCTGTTTCTTCTTGGGTCAGTCTTGGAAGGTTGTATTTTTCTAGAAAGTTGTCCATTTCTTCTAGGTTATCCAGTTTGTTAGCACATAGTTTTTTTATAGCATTCTCTAATAATTCTTTGTATTTCTGTTGTGTCTGTCATGATTTTTCCTTTCCAATTCCTGATTCTGTTTATATGTGTAGATTCTCTTTTTCTCTCAGTAAGTCTGGCTAGGCATTTATCCATTTTGTTTATTTTCCCAAAGAACCAGCTCTTAGTTTCATTAATTTTTTCTACTGTTTCATTTGTCTCAATTTTATTTATTTCTTCTCTGATCTTTATTATGTCCCTCCTTCTGTTGACTTTGGGCCTCATTAGTTTTTCTTCTTCCAGTTTCAATTATTGTGACTTTAGACTATTCATTTGGGATTGTTCTTCATTATTTAAATAAGCCTGGGTTGCTATATACTTTCCTCTTAAACTGCCTTCGCTGTGTCCCACAGAATTTGGGGCATTGTGGTGTTGTTTTCATTTGTCTTGATATATTGCTTGATCTCTGTTTTAATTTGATCATTAAACCATTGATTGTTTAGGACCATGTTGTTAAGCCTCCATGTGTCTGTGAGCCTTTTTGGTTTTTTGTACAATTTATATCTAGTTTTATACCTTTTTGACCTGAGAAGTTGGTTTAGTACAATTTCAATCTTTTTGAATTTACTGAGGCTCTTTTTGTGGCCTAGTATGTGATCTGTTCTGGAAAATGTTCCATGTGCACTTGAGAAGAATGTGTATCCTTCTGAGTTTTGGGTGGAATGTTCTATAGATGTCTTTTAGGTCCAACTGTTCTAATGTGTTGTTCAGTGCCTCTGTATCCTTACTTATTTTCTGTCTGGCTGATTTGTCCTTTGGAGTGAGTGGTGTGTTGAAGTCTCCTAAAATGAATGCATTGCATTCTATTTCCTCCTTTAATTCTGTTAGTATTTGTTTCACATATGTAGGTAATCCTGTGTTGGGCGCATAGATATTTACAATGGTTATATCCTCTTGTTGAACTGACCCCTTTATTATTACATAATGTACTTCTTTTTCTCTTGTTACTTTCATTGTTTTGAAGTCTATCTTGTCTGATACAAGTACTACATACCTGCTTTTTTCTCCCTACTGTTTGCATGAAATATATTTTTCTATCCCTTCACTTTTAGCCTGTGTATGTCTTTGGGTTTGAAGTGAGTCTCTTGTAGGCAGCATATAAATGGGTCTTGCTTTTTATCCATTCTATTACTCTGTGTCTTTTGATTGGTGCATTCAGACCATTTGTATTTAGAGTGATTATTGATAGATATGTACTTATTGCCATTGCAGGCTTTGGTTTGTGGTTATGAAAGGTTCAAGGGCAGCTTCTTTACTATCTAATCATCTAAGTTAACTCACTTTTTACACTATTATAAACACAGTCTGATGATTCTTTATTTCTCTCGCTTCTTTTTCTTCCTCCACCACTCTTCATATGTTAAGTGCTTTATTCTGTACTCTTTGTGTTTTTCTTGACTGATTTTTGTGGATACCTGATTTTATTTTGCATTTATTTAGTATTTGGTTTGTCTACCTTCTTTGCTGTGGCTTTATTTTCTCTGGTGACAGCTATTTAGCCTTAGGCATACTTCCACCTATAGCAGTCCCTTTAAAATATATTGTAGAGATGGTTCATGGGTGGTAAATTCCCTCAATTTTTGCTTATCAGGGAACTATTTAATCCCTCCTTCAAATTTAAATGATAATCTTGCTGGATACAGTATTCTTCGTTTGAGGCCCTCTGTTTCACTGCATTCACTATATCATGCCACTCCCTCCTGGCCTGTAAGGTTTCTGCTGAGAAGTCTGATGATAGCCTGATGGGTTTTCCTTTGTTGGTAATCTTATTTCTCTTCCTGCCTGCTTTTAATACTCTGTCCTTATCTTTGATCTTTGCCATTTTAATTATTATATGTCTTGGTGTTGTCCTCCTTGGGTCTGTTGTGTTGGGAGATCTATGGATTTCCATGGTCTGAGAGACTATTTTCTTCCCCAGATTGGGGAAGTTTTCAGCAATTATTTCTTCAAAGACAGTTTCTATCCCTTTTTCTCTCTTTTCTTCTTCTGGTATCCCCATAATGCAAATATTGTTCCATTTGGATTGGTCACACAGTTCTCATAATATTCTTTCATTCCTATAGACCTTTTCTCTATCTCTGCCTCAGCTTCTCTGTGTTCCTGTTCTCTGATTTCTATTCCATTAACAGTCTCCTCCACCTCATCCAGTCTGCTCTTAAATCAATTCATTGTTTGTTTCATTTCTGTTATCTCCCTCCTGAATTCATCCCTTAGCTCTTGAATATTTCTCTGTAGCTCCATCAGCATGCTTATGACTTTTATTTTGAATTCTTTTTCAGGAAGATTGGTGATTTCAGTCTCACCAAGCTCTCTCTTTGGTGTTTGAGGAATTTTGGACTTAACAAGGTTCTTCTGCCTTTTCATGGCAATGGGAGTGGGTGTCGGCAAGTGGTGCATATGTCAGCTGAGAGAACAAAGTCCTTTCCTGCTTGCCAGTTGCCTTGCCTGTTTCCTCTGTCAGTGTCAGTCAACTGCATGAGGGAGCAGCCTCTGGGTCAGGGCCAGTTAGCCGTGTGCAGGGAGAAGCCTCTGTGTTAAGCTGTGTGGTTGCTGTGGGCGAGGCTGCTTCCAGGCTGTTCTGCAGTAGTGGTAGGTCAGCTGGTTTGCTTTCAGTGCCAGTTGGGAGGAAGGAACAGCAGGCTGCTTATCATTGTGAGGAGTCTCAGAGCTGCGTTGCCACCCAGGGCATTAGAGCACCTCAAGTTCCTTAAAGTTCCCAGCCTGCTGGGCTGAGTGTGCCAGGACAATTTTGTCCACCTGTTAAACCATTGTCCCTTTAAGACTTTTAAAGTACCTGCTTTTCTTTTGTTCCAGGGCAGCTGGCTGTGGGAACCTGTTTGTAGTCTTAGTCTTGGATTTTGCTTTTCTGCTCCTCTAATATCCAGAGCACCATACAATGTTTGTCTGTGCTTCTGGGGAAGATTACTAGGGCTGGTTATTTAGCTGTACTGTGCTTCCACTCCCTCCCCACTCTGATTCTTTTTCTCACATTGTGAGCTGGGCTTGGGGGAGTGCTGGGGTCTCACTGGGTCAAGGCTTTGTATCTTACCCTTTTCCATGAGATGTTGGGTTCTTGCAGATGTAGCATGGATGCTATACTATATCTTCTGGTCACTATTTTAGGAATAGTTGTATTTGCTGTATTTTCAAAATATATATGGTTTTGGGAGGAGATTTCCACCACCCTACTTGTGCCACCATCTTTTCCTCCTGACCCTATTTTCTATTTCTATGAGTTCTTTTTTTTCAGACTTTACATAGAAGTAAGATAGTACAGTATTCGTCTTGTTCTGTCTGATTTAACTTAGCCTAATGTCCTCAAGTTCCATTCATGTTGTTATAAATGACAGGGTTTCCTTCATTTCTATGGCTGAATAATATGCCATAGTGTATATGTATACCACATCTCCTTTATGCATTCATCCATCATTGGAGACTTCGGTTGTCTGCACATCCTGGTTATTGTAAATAATGCTGTAATGAGCATGGGAGGGCAGAGATTGCTTCAAGTCAGTGATTTCATCTCCTCCAGATGAACACCCAGAGGGGGAGATGCTGGACTGAACAGCAGTTCTGCTTTTAAGTTTTGAGTGACTTCCAGACTGTTTTCCATTGTGGCCACACCTGCATTTCCACCAACAGTGCACCAGGGTTCCCTTTCCTTTACATCTTCTAACACACTTGCTGCTCTTGTCTTTTCCTAATAGCAGGTCTGACAGGTGTGAAGTGATATCTCATCATGGTTTTGATTTGAATTTTCCTGATGATTAGTGATGTTGAGCTCCTTTTCATGTACCTGTTGGACATTTATATTTTCTTTGGAAAACACCTATTCAGTTTCTCTGCCCAGTTTTAAATCTGATTGTTTCTTTGAATTATATGAGCTCTTTATATATTTTGGATGTTAACTCCTTATTAGAGGTGTGATTTGCAAATATTTTCTCCCATTCTGTTGCCTTTTCATTTCACTGATGGTTTTGCTTTGCTGTGCAGAAGCTTTAGTTTGTTGGAGCCCCACATACTTATTCTTGTTTTAGTTGCTTTGCTTTTGGTGTCAAATCTAAAAAATCATTGCCAAGAACAATTACAAGGAGCTTATTCCTGTTTTTTTTCCTGGGAGTTTTATGCTTTCAAGTCTTAGATATATTTTGAGTTGATTTTTGTGTATGGTGTAAGATAGCATACCAAAGAACTATGAAGAGCCATTTGCCTGTTTAGATGCTGCCTCTTTGAGATGGAAAGTTAGTCTTGAAGAAGAGTGAGGACTATATTGTCATGAGTAAAGCTGAAAAAACTCTGTGTCTTGAAAAGTTACTTTACAATTGCTCTTATTGAGCATTTCCTATGAAATATATTCTTAGTTATTTCATTCTTCAATTGTGAACAAGTATAATTAAACTTACTTCTAGAAAAAAGGGGAATAAATGGAAATTATCAAAAAAAAATCTTGTATTTGAGAAATGTCCTTATGCTTTTTAGGAGAGATGAGGTGAGATTCGTTAGTGGTCTTCAACTTGTATTCAAAGGGTTTATTACATTAAAAGATGTAAAAATATGTGTGTGTCTGTGTGTATATATATGTATGTAGAGAGCACATGCACAACTGGCAAAATGATAACCACTTGTTAGATCTAAGTGGTACTCATTGTACTCTTCTTTCAACTTTTCTGTGTGCTTGAAATCTTCAAAGTAAAATGTTCTAGAATAATTATAAAGCAGTGTGCTAAATGTACTGGGTAAGCTATGCAGAGCATGGGGCTTAGAGAAAGAACAAGCTCGATCTAGTAAGGGAGAGTGAATCTGGTGAAAGCCTTCCAGCAGAGGTAATACTTGAGCTGAAACACTTTATATGTGTTAACTCATGCAATCTTCACAAGTCACAAACATTAATCTATTTTATAGATGAGGAAACTGAGGCAACCAGATTGAAGTTGTTTAAGGTCACGCAAGGGCAGCCATGTTGCACAGTTCCAGGGAAGGCCATTCATACAGTTGTGCCATGAAGTCATATGGGCCACCCATCCAGTAAGAAGTGGATCTGGGAGTCAAACTCAGATTGTCTGGCTGTAGAACCATGTAGAACCCTTAGCCTCTTCAGGGAGACCCACCTGGCCGGGACACAAGGTATGAAGCAGTAATGGAAAGCAATGGAATGAGAAGTCATTAGTGGCTGAACACAAAGCACTTCTGAGCCAACCTAAGTTCTTTGGCTTTATGCAAAGACTGTGGAAAATCACTGAAGGACTTTAAGCTGACATGGAACAGATTTGGGTATTAAAGAGAATAGCTCTTGTGCACAGGAAAGGTTATAGAGAGGGGGTGGAAGCCCACAGAGCAATTGAGAGACTGTTGGAGAAATTCAGGCAAGAAATACTGAAGACCTAAACCAAGGCAACAGAAGTGGGGTGAAGAAGAAAGAAGGAGGAATATTAATAAGGATAAATTGATAAGACTTAGAGATCCATTGGCTATGGAGGGTGAAGAAAAAGCACCACTGATTCTTTCTACATTTTTGATGAGGTTAACTGGGTGTGATCACTGAGAAAGACACTATGCAGGTAGAACAGTTTGGAGGAAGTTTTTGAACATTATTACTGCACATACGATTCTTGCACTAGTCTATCAGTAAGGATGGTGTCTTATTCTACTCAGTATCCACAGTGCCTAGCATCTTCCTGGCATAGAGTAGATGTTCAATAAATAGTTGTTGGATGTGTTGAGTATTTGAAGGAATGACTAAAAATCGCTTAGAACCTCAGGACTGGAAGCAAATTCAGAGGTAATCTGATAACTTCTCGGGAGATTTTTGGATTTTCTCATCAACATTCTTCCTCAGCCCTCTTTCCCAGCACTCTCAGGCAGTTGTCTACCTTTCTGGGCACTTGCAGGAGGGGGTTTATTTGTGATATTTCTGTCCCAGGCACTAAAAAGAGATGAGCCCTACCATTAGAAGTGATCATCTTGTTTATATCATCAGTTCTCAGAATCTGGATCTTTAAAGAAGTGACACAGTAATGGAATTAATAGCTCAGCTAATTACATAGACTCCAGCCACAGGCTTTGAACAAAACTAAATATATGTTAAAACTATTCACTGGAAGCATATGAAAGCCATCTATCTAAGTAAGGAGAATGTTCCTCTGAATTCTCAGCAAAATGGGGACTAGAAAGGGACCACCAAGTTTGTATATAGCCCTTAGAGGTTTCTTTCAGGACAAAAAAAAAGTAGTCAAACTCTGGAATGTGCTCTGCAATGGCCCTGAGTCTGCTGAACTTTCAGATGAGTACTGCAGACAGAAAGGAGAGTGATTGCTGAGCCCCTACCCACTGATCTTGACCATCCTCAAGGGAGACAAATGGAGAAGAGGTTCTAGTTGGCTAAATTCCTCATACTCTTTGGAGGCCTTCACTCTGCAGGAAAATAGGGCAAGAAGCTTAAAGGCAAGAGGTGTATCTTTGAAAAGTCTTTGCTATTTTGCATATACACTAAGGCATCTATTATTTAATTGACATAATTTGGCATTCTAAGGTGTGTTCTTTATTGGTATATACATACTTCAGTTTCTGACAGGCTGGAATGTAGGGTATTATGGGAAGATCTGGCACAACTCTGGGTGGATTGTGTGTATACTTTTAATTGAATTTTATTTTTAACTTCAGGAACAGATGGAGTCTGGGTACCAAAATAATCCCACACCTCTATAAGTATCTAAAAATGAGTGGTTGTGATCCCATCAATCATTTGATCAGCATTTACAGATCACCTACACTATGCCACATGCCAGGGCTAGAAATGTGAGCTATTTTTGTTAAAATATAACTGCTGTGGGATTAAAGGTTTTAGTGAATATCAGTGACGATCACTGCTAATGTTAAACAGGTAAATCATAAACAGGTACAGGTAGCAGGTAGAGGATGTGATGATTAGGTAGAGAAGGAGGCAAACATGCTCAGAGAGAACAACGTAGTGAAAAGCCAGTCAGCTGTGGTTGAATGAGAATGCTCAGGCTACTCGGTGAGCTCAGTGAGGAAGAACAGCGCCATCTGTTAGTTAGTGTTGTGGTGAAGGCAGTAGAAAGGCTGCCAATGAATGTCTCATGTTGACATCACTGCTAGTGGATGAGACACAGTGAGAGAAAGTTGTGGGCAGAAGACGAGGCTCTGCAGGACAGGTGGAAAGTGGAACTAAGATGGTGGACCCAAACTATTTTATCTGAGCAACCACTTGTACACTAGAGATATAACAGGGAGATGACGGGTAACCCAGACTCCTTTAGCAGGAACCAACTATTATTTAGTAAGAATTTATTGAACCTGTCCGGTTGGCAAGAAAAGTGGCTGCAAAACCAGAGGAATATTTAGGGGGCTGAAACAGAATAGAACCTCTCTCCTCTAGAGGGAAAACAAGCTTGCTATAGGACTGCCTCAGGTGCTGCGAGGCCTGCAGGCATGTATCAGCCCGGCACTGTCTTGCAAACTGAGGAGCAAGTTGTGTAGCTCTCTAACCTCTGTCCTACATCAGCTCTGTAGCAAGAGTGCTGTCCTGCCAATAGGTTTCAGCTCTGGGCAAGTTTGCTATGGATTCAGTGTGACCAAAGAGAATGACAGCAAATGTTTTTTGGGGTGAAAGGGTTTGTTACCCGGCTTGTTCTCCAGTGGTAGTTTGAACACTAGCATCTTTGCCTCTATGCAGAGCACTGGGCCAAGTTCTCTATGTAGTGCAATAACAGCTTATTGCCTAAGGGTGTGGAAGCAGTAGCCAGCTACATCATCAGGTGGTTTAAGTTCAGTGAGGATCCCGGCCAGAGGAACACCAACTTCCCCACAAGCACACAGAACTTCTATTCTGATATCACCGTCCTCCTCAACCTGACACATTGCCTGATAGCCCATTGTATCAGACAGTCCTGGCCACAGCAGGCCTGGGGCTTTTGGACACCCCACGCAGTTGCCATCTGAAGTAGCTTGAGAGTGACTTCAGGCCGCTTTTGAGCAAACACACTTTCAATGCTCTGTGCCAGGTGCTGTTTGTTCTAAGCACTTTACAACATGAACTAATTTCATCTGTCTTCTTAAGAACTCAAAGGAGTAGGTAATTTCATCAGCCCCATTATACAAATTAGGTAACTGGAGCACCAAGAGGTTAAGTAGCTTGCCTAGATCACACAGCTGGCCTGCTGGCTAGTAGGTGGGTGCTCTGTCTCAGAGACACCGGGACAGACCCAGCGGCAGCTGGGGAAAGAGCAGATCCAGGCAGCAATTGTCATCAGCTGTCTAGGTAGGTCAGCACTGTGCTCAAAGCCACATCTGTCTTTATCAGTGGTCTCCTCCTGTCTTTTTCTTTGATTAAGAATTTTCCCTTTCCTTCCTCCTTCATTCCTTTCCCTTAAAATGAGATTTTGTGGGTGGTTTTTATATGGGGTGGAGCAGAAAATTGTCACAAAGGAGACTTCCCTAGGAACAGCAGTGATTTTGCCCAGTGTTTCAGAAGGAAGAGGAAGTAGGTGTTTGTCTCAGATTACACTTTAGATTGGGCTCTCGAGTTGTTGTTGAGCAGAGGCTGAATGTGGCACTGTTCCTTTTTTCCCTGTAAGTGTTCAGTGAAGCTCAGCTTAGAATGAGAACCTGTCCTTCCCCTTACTCCTGGGGCAATCCAAGGACAAAATAATTGTCAGCAATACATGTCTCATGGTTTGGTACCCATGGAAAGTGGGGGTGGAGTGGGGAGTGTGTGCTTCAACAGAGCAGTGCTCCGTGTGAAGACTCCTTTGAGGTCTCTCCACGACCTCAGAGGGGAGAGTCATACTCTCCTCACCCCTGCAATATTCTGGGCTTCTGTGGGTATCTCCAGAGAGAACATGTGCACACTGACACCAGCCACACACACTCACACACATTGACATACTTGGTAATTGTGAGAACATAGTCTAGGGAAGGGAAACAGCATCACCTGGAACGCATTCCCCAGCCCAGCCCACCTGGAGAGAGTGTTCTAAGGACCAGAGGTCTGCTTCCTTCTGTAAACCGCCCACCCCTGAGGCCTATAGCCCATCAGATTCCACTTAAGGATGTTGACTCCTACCCCAATCAACCACATTTAGCTACAGAAACACTGAGAAGAAATAAAAATCGTTAAAGTTTTTGTTTTGTTTTTATCTTAAGTCAGATCAGATTCTTGGGCACAGCACCCTTCACATTGAATATATATACCAGGAGAACTTTTGGTATAAGACTTATCACTTCTTATCCATAGCAAAACCCCAAAAATTAGAAAGGGAAGGAGGATTGATTCTTCTAAGTAAACTGTCCCTAATTCTTACTAACCTGGGAAATTATGGAAGGCAAGGGCTATGCTTGTGTCTCCTATGGCTGATTTGCAAGGCCCTGGTCCCTGGTAGACACTTGATCAATGCCTATTGAAAAGAAAATAGCATCATCTTCATATGCATAACCAGGGAATCCCACCAGTATCTCTTCTTTCTGATTCCTTTTAAATGAAGCAACTCAGAACCTCCTGAGCAACCCCTCTTGAGAGTGGTGCCTTCCGGCCTGTGTAGGTGGGGTTTCCACTGGCGCCCGAAGACAACCAGAAAGCCAGGAAGGTATTGTTATAACAAATCACCAGCCCAGGGCAAAGACATGATCACAAACTGCAGCCACCAAGTTCCCTAAATAAAACAATGTTCACAGTTGACAGTCCAGGCCTGAGCCACGGGCCGAAGACATTCAGCAGCTACTCGGGCCGCAGCACGGGACTCGGAGCAGAGAGACAGAGCCTGCTGAAGGCCCAGAGGTCTACAGGGCGAGCTGCAGGTGTCCTAAATTAATCTTACCATGTCATACGTGTTCATGACATAGCTTGGCCACCCCCTTCCCAGAGCCTGTCCCCCATCCTCAGGAGCTCCCCATTTCCATGGCAACTCATGCATCCAACTGCTTGTAGGAAAAGCCAAGGCACATTCTTGGCTCCTCACCAAGATCTGTTGATTTTACGTACTAAATGTTTCTGTGATCTGCCCTTTCTTCTACCCCTGCTAAGTGTTTCTGGATTCTGTCCCCACCTCTGTACTTGAGTCTGTATTTATGCCCTAGTTAAAGACAATGTCTCTCATCTGGGTTATAGCCTTCCTAATAGGTCTCCTGCCCTGTCCCTGTTGGACTGCCGTCTCTCTAGACAGAATGATCTTTCTGAGTCACACATCTTCTTCAGTCCCTTAAATAGAACCCAATCATGCAGAGAATCAAATTCAATTAGCCTGACCTACAATGACAGGCAGCACTAACCCCTCACACACACCCTCACACTCTCTGGTCTAATAATGCCAAGTGATTTGTAGTTTCCACGTGTGCTTGGCTGTCCACCCTCCCATGACTTCGCTCTTGTTCTCTCTCTGCCAAACTTCTCTCCTTCTTGAAAATTTAACTTTTTTATTTATTTACTGAAGTATTAAAAGGACAGAGTTTTTAAAAAAATCAAATTGTAAACCTCTATTTCTGGTAAAATGTTATACTTTGTATCCCCAAAAAGCAGATGATGAAAACCAACTAGAAGCACTGACTGAAAACTAATAATGTTTTTGTCATAAAGGAAAAAGTTTTTATTTGCGTAAGAGTTAGAAACATTTAAACAGCAAAGAGTATCTTCAGTGAAATAACAATAGTGAAGATGAGATTACAAAACCAGAAGCAAATGTTTGCAAAATGTTAGCTGCCCTAAAGTGACCTATGAAGCTAGGGCTAACCTCATAAAACTCACCAAGGTTAGCTTGGGATATTGTTTTTGTTGTTTAAGTTTTTTTTTTTGTGTGTATGTGTGTTGTTTTGAAAACCAATAAAAATATATTGAGGTAAATATTATGTTACCTAGGCAGATTTCTAATAACAGCTAGCTCCTAACATATGGCCATGATCTTGATCAGTTTAATAGTCTCCATGTGGTCATGTCAAACTTTAATGATGGGTTAGTAATGGTAGGTTCCTTTTATCAGAGTAAACACTTATACTGTCTAATTCCCTAGACTCCAATGAGGAGGAAATAATATATGCATAAGAATTATATCAATATTCTTATAAATATGTTCTGTATTCTAATACACCACCTTAGAAATTAAAATTCTATCCAACTTCAATAAGAGCAAATGTAGAATCAAGTAAGAGCAGTCAAACTAAAAACAGGTAAGTCAAAATCACTTAGAAAGAGCAGGAAAATGTTCTTCTGAATCTGACCTGTACATGAGCCTGGATGCCTGAGCTCTCAGCTTAATTTCTGCTGAGGCCCAGATGCCCCAGGGGCTTCCCTGACCTTCTCAGCTGCTACCCAGGGCTGCTTGCTGAATAGCAGGGGCCAAAGGACCACTCGGAAAAAGCCTAGGGTACAGCGGGATGGGCCAGGAGGAAACGGCCAGCCCTGTACTTCATCCTAGGACTATACTGGTGACCCATTCTAATCAGACCCCCTGCCGACACAGTCCCTAGACACAGAGCTCTCCTGGGGCAGTGGAATGACTGGGGCCTCAGAGACGTTCATGAGTGTCAGGTGGTTATATTTTCCTCTGTCTGTTTCAGTTGTAAATTTTTATGGTGACCTTCCTGTCAGCATTCATCTTTCCAACTGAAATGTTTTCTGGGCCCTGCACATACCTCGGAGTCCGTTCTAACCACCCCCCACCCCCCCACCCCCCCGGCACGGCTGGTGCCGCTCTGGGCCTGTGACCCTGAACCTTTTCATCTACCAGTTAAGCGCCCGTTTTCTGACTGGGCTTGTAATGAGAATGGTGCAAACTTTACGAAGTTAACTGGTTCAGTTTGTTCAATGGCCCTGGACTGCAGAGTCTTCTCCAAACTTTTCCAAACCCCAGAGATTTATATAAATTATCTAACTTGTGAGGGCAAGATTGCTCATGAGAGAAAAGAGGCTTCTCTTTCAGAATGAGCTTTAGAATCAAGGATTCACTTTCTAAGGGCAAGTTTGTTCTTTGACTTTTGGCTGCAGACTCAGCCAAAGAATGAAGTGAAATGTAAAAATTTTTTAATGTTGAAAGCTCAGTAAATGTTTCCAGTTGGGCTTAATTCAATGGTTAGATGAGTCTGCTATCTCAGTAGACGTAGAAATGGGATTTTTTCTTTAACATGGGCTTTAGCTTTCAGAACACTGGTGCTGCTTTTCCAAGGCCTGTTACACGTGGGCAGCTGGGTTTGGGTGTGGGGTCTTGGGATTTGAGGAGAGCTGCTTGGAAACATTTGTATGGGGTCTTAATGTTTGGAAGTTGCCTTGCTGTCACCTGTTTCCTCTACCACAGCACTGGAGATACAAGCTTCAAAGTTTAGATCAATGACAGAAAAGCTCTGCAGAAATCTGAAGCTGTTTAGCCCCCTCCTAGTGCCACATGGAGTGCAAATTTGGTAGAAGTCCCTTATTACATTGATCTCAGAACCTAATGGAACAATTATGACTTGTCAGCCTATGTTCTTTCTCCTTCTCCAGGATCTTCAGGCATTAAAAAAATCCCTGAATCAAATAAAGAAGTGTGTAATTAAAATGATCTTCTTGAAAGGCTAATGGGTTCGGTGGGAGACACCTCTCTCTGGGCTTTCCCATTACTCCTAGAATCCTCTTTACCACCACTTCCCTCTCTTTGGTCAATCTCAAAGCTTCTGCAGAGAGTTGTGCCTCTACACAAAGACTGAGCACCCAGAGGAGGATAGAACTGTGTGAAATGTTCCAAGCTATGCTCAGTAGAAACATCCCATTAAATCTCTTGGTCTTTATCACACCAACATTACAAGCTGTTCTCATCATGCACAGTCCAGCCAGAGCGAACGGTGGCAGTGGCTTGGGGCTTGGCTGATCCCCTGCCTATTTCCTGCATTTGGAGTCTGGCCTGCGGGCCGAGCAGGGTCACACGGCCCTTACAGCTATCTTTGCCGCGGCAGCAAGGGAGCGGCGTTTCTGCTTCCCCATAAAGTAAACCTGCCTCAGAGTCCTGGTCATCCCTTTGATTCCAGGGAGGACAATAGTTTTGACAAGTGCTACAGAATGTAAAAATGTGAAAGCTGGTGCTTGTCATGTTACTTGGATCAAGTCTTGTAATACTGTCTCTCAATGTATCATGTAGATATCCATGGACTTTACTTTTCATTTAAACCAAAGTGAAAATATTAACTTACTTCAGGAATTCTCTAAATTCATGCCTGATAACATGTCTGGCACTTCATGAGTACTCAAAGAATATATTTATTGAATGAATAAGTTGATCAGGACATGAAACATGGTACAGTACATAAGAAGCAGAATATATATTGGTGGTCAGAGCATGAGTTCAATTTTAATTTTGGGCATAGTGAGTTAGAAATGTCTGAGGGACAATCAGTATAGGTGACCCATTGATAGTTGGGATTGTGAGTCTATGGATGAAGAGAGAAATCAGGGTGTTTCCCCCTCTAGGAAACCCACCTGTGGTTTACCCACCACAAGCTCAGTGTGATATGCTTGTGCTTATCTCTCACAGTTATTATCTGTGATGATTTTCACTTACCTCCATCTCTAGAGTGTGGGCTGCTCGAGGCCAGGGGCCATATCCTGTGGATAAATTTTATCCCCAGGACCTCGAATGGTCCATAGTACAGGCAGATAATAATGTTTGTTGACTGAATGATCAAATGAATTGCTGGTTTTTAAAAAGTAAATCATTCCTTAAATTCTGTGCATTGTTCTTAACCTGCCCTCTCCCACAACATCCAAATTGCAACAAGATCTTTCTATTCTGCTGCTTTCTCCAGGGCGTCATGGAGATCACCTGGACTATATGACAACAATCCTTGACACATCCATCTCCTTCCAGTCTTGCCCCTGCATCAGCTCCTCTCCAAAAGCGTCATTGGTAGATGGAGATTTGCCTCTGGTAACTTTTCCACTTAGAAGTCAGGAATGGATCCTCATTTCTTTCAAGATAAAACCCAAACCCTCTCCTGAGGTGTGGAAGGCCCTTTAGGATCTTGTTTCAGCTTACCTCCCCTCCTGTACCTCTCCATTTTCAGGCTGTAGAGTCAGAGAAGCTTAGGTTTCCAGCTTAGGTCCTTATTCACAGAGTTCAAGGACAAGTTTGTCTATCTGGACCTCAATTTCATCAACCAAAAAGTGGGTAAAATACTATTACCAGTTTCAGAGATTATTATGAGGATCAAAATGAAAAAAATGTAAGGTGCTTAGCAGGGTAACTGGTACATGGTAAGGGTTAAATAAATGTCAGCTCTTTCTTTCATTGTGATGAACACACTTTTTCAAATATTTCTTGCTCTCTCTTTCTCTGTTTTGTATCTTTTCATATATTGATTCTCCTGTCTTCTCTTCTTGGTCTAATTAATTTCTCAAGATTTAGATTCATCTCAGATTTCATCTAATAAAGGAGGTCTTTATTGAGCTTACCATGCTATGTATAAGTTTTACAGATACCTCAAGAACAGTTTGTTTACCTCTATTTATCACAGTGTTTTATAAATAGTTTTTAAATGAATTTTGAACTTTTTACCTGTTTCACTCTATACTATGAGACCGTCAAAGGCAGAAGGACATTTTATCTGGTGTCTATTACATTGCAAGTATTCAATTAATATTTTATGTAGGAAAGAAAGAAGGAAGGAAGGAAGGAAGACAGCAAAGAATCTTTAAGAGAGGTAGAAAATGCAGGAAAAAAGGAGGCCTTGGCAGGAAGTCTCCTTTCAATAATGTTTCAACATTAAACAATACTAATTTAAGAGATGGTGAGATGCATCAAAAAGAATAAAATACCTAGGAATAAATCAAACCAAGGAAGTGAAAGACCTATACTCTGAAAACTACAGACACTCATGAGAGAAATTAAAGAAGATACCAGTAAATGGAAACACATTCCATGCTCATGGATAGGAAGAATTAATATTGTCAAAATGGCCATCCTGCCTAAAGCAGTCTACAGATTCAAAGCAATCCCTATCAAAATACCAACAGCATTCTTCAACAAACCAGAGATAATCATTCTAAAATTCATATGGAACCACAAAAGACCCCAAATAGCCAAAGCAATCCTGAGAAGGAAGAATAAAGCAGGGGAGGATCTCATTCCCCAACTTCAAGCTCTACTACAAAGCCACAGTAATGAAGACAATTTGGTACTGGCACAAGAATAGAGCCACAGACCAGTGGAACATACTAGAGAGCCCTGATATAAACCCAAGCATATATGGTCAATTAATATACAATAAAGGAGCCATGGATATACAATGGGGAAATGACAGCCTCTTCAACAGCTGGTGTTGGCAAAACTGGACAGCTATATGCAAGAGAATGAAACTGGATTATTGTTTAACCTCATACACAAAAGTAAACTCAAAATGGATCAAAGACCTGAATGTAAGTCATGAAACCATACAACTCTTGGAAGAAAACATAGGCAAAAATCTCTTGAATATAAACATGAGCACCTTTTTCCTGAATGCACCTCCTCAGGCAAGGGAAAAAAAAGCAAAAATGAACAAGTGGGACTATATCAAGCTGAAAAGCTTCTGTACAGAAAAGGACACCATCAATAAACAAAAAGACATCCTACAGTATGGGAGAATATATTTGTAAATGACATATCTGACAAGAGGTTAATATCCAAAATATATAAAGAACTCACACACCTCAACACCCAAAAAGCAAATAACCCTATTAAAAAATGGTTGGAGGATTATGAACAGGTACTTCTCCAAAGAAGAAATTCAGATGGCCAACAGGCACATGAAAAGATGCTCCACATCACTAATTATGAGGGAAATGCAAATTAAAACCACAATGAGATATCACCTCATACCAGTTAGGATGGCCAACATAGAAAAGACTAGGAACAACAAATGGTGGTGAGGATGCAGAGAAAGGGGAACCCTCCTACACTGCTGGTGGGGATGTAAACTAGTTCAACCACTGTGGAAAGCAGTATGGAGTTTCTCAAAAAACTAAAAATAGAAATACCATTTGACCCAGGAATTCCACTCCTAAGAATTTACACTCAGAATGCAGGAGCCCAGATTCAAAAAGACGTATGTACCCCTATGTTTATCACAGCACTATTTACAATAGCCAAGAAATGGAAGCAACCTAAGTGTCCATCAGTAGATGAATGGATAAAGAAGATGTGGTACATATACACAATGGACTATTATTCAGCCATAAGAAGAAAACAAATTCTATCATTTGCAACAGCATGGATGGTGCTAGAGGGTATTATGCTCAGTGAAATAAGCCAGGCAGAGAAAGACAAGTATCAAATGATTTCACTCATCTGTGGAGCATAAGAAAAAAGCAAAAACTGAAGGAACAAAACAGAAGCAGACTCACAGAACCCAAGAATGGGATAACAGTTACCAAAGGCAAAGGGACTGGGGAGGATGGGTGGGAAGGGAGAGAGAAAGGGAATAAGGGGCATTACAGTTAGTACACATAATGTGTGTGTGGGAGCATGGGGAAGGCAGTATAGTGCAGAGAAGACAAGTAGTGACTCTATAGCACCTTATTATGCTGATGGACAGTGACTGTAATGGGGTGTGTGGTGGGGACTTGATAATGGGGGAAACTAGTAACCACAATGTTGCTCATATGATTGTATATTAATGATACCAAATAAAAATTTATTGCACAAAGGAAAGAAAAGAGATGGTGAGATGATTAGCAAAGAGATGGGTTTAGGGTCTGGAGCTCAAGAGAAAGACTCGGGGGCAAAGACACAGACTTGGGAGATGCAGCATAGGGGTAGTGGCTGCAACTGTCTCAGGAGGATGTTCAGAAAGAGGAGCAGTCAAGGAAGGATTGATTCCTGGGCGATGCCAATATTTAACGGGCAGGCAAAAGACTTCCTATCAAGGGAGGAAGTACTTCCTTCCTTGAACCTAAGTATGGTTTTAAAATCTCTCACTTGTGATCTGAATAACTAAGATTTCAGTATGCAGAACATTCCACCTCTCTTTCAAGGGGCAACAAACTAGGTTAAGTAAATATTATTGAGCTACATGCCAAACAGCTGTGTCCTTCTCCAGCCCTATTTCTCACCACTGTTCCACAGGAAACTCTGGCGTCGGCCAAGTCTCCCTGCCCTCCTCCATTACATGCTCTGTTTTCTACCTCCTCCTCCACCCCCACCCTTCAATCTTAGAGCCTTTACTTATGCTATCTTTCCATCTGAACTGTCCCCACTCCTCTCTGTTTATCCAAAATCCATTCAGCCTTCAGTGCTTCTCCAAAGATCAGCCCACCCCATGAAACCTTCCTCAGTTATTCTGGGTCACACTGACATTCCTGTCCTCTCATGTCTATTGATTTGTGGTACTCACAATTACATTGTCTTGATTGTTGGCTTGATTGTTCTCAGGTGACCCACCAGCTAGACTGGTGCTCCTGCAGAAAAGAAGCTATGCCCTAAGACACAGTCTCATGTCTTAAGTGCCCAAACCTATAACCCAGATAGTGTGTGCATGCTCTTGCCTCCCTTTCCCTGAGAACTTCTTCCCCACCTCCTGCTGGAGGTTTCTGGGCTGCCCTGAAACAGAGCTCTGGCTCTGGCTTGGGTGGTCTGGCACTGTTTGGATGGGCAGTGTAGCTGCTGAACACTGAAAGGTCTCCTGTGGCCTCAAAGACTTAACACACCTCTTGGAGAGTCTGATCCAAAACTAAGGTTAAAGTCAAGTCATCCTTACACAAGAAAATATAGTCAAGAGTCAGTCAAGTTCAGGGCAAAGAAAGAATGTTGCCTAACAGAATGCTTTTCTTTTTAAATGGTTTGAGTTGGTGACAGAGACTCAAACTTAATAGGACTCTTAATCCTGGTAACTTTGGAGTCTGCTGTATAGAGTCCAGCTCTTGGGGATGTGCCCTCAGGCTGGGGAAGAGCAGGTTGGGGTTGCTTCAGGTAAGGCCATTCCATCTGCTGTGGAGCAGATGAGGTGGTTAAGGACCCCTTGGCTGCAGCTCTGCCCTGGGCCCCATTCACACATTCACACTGTATGCTGACTGAGAACAGGCAGGTCCCTAAGAAGCCCAGGCCTAGGACCCACACCTGGCCTGAACTTTAAGTTTGTAGAATTCTAGGTGTTCACAGAGCTTGACAAAACCCCATTTTTTCATTGCTTAGGAAAATTCCTTTCAGAATGACCTATTTAAGGCAAATTCAGTCAGTGCCAATATCGTTTTGCTTACAGTCTGCATTTTCAAGCTATCTGTAGCAGTAACAGTAGGCATAACAATCTCAGTATTATTATTTCTCATCCTCTTTAAAGCTAGCCTGAACATCTGGTTACTTGTGAGCATGTGGGGAAAACAGAACAAGGGATTTGGAGCCAGAAGACTTCTTAGCTGACACCAAACTTCCTTGCACATGAGCTCCTTTGGTCGGACAGGCATCACTGGGCTTTGGTTAAGGTCCAGTAGGAGCCTCTGTGTGGAAACGCTTCTCAAACACAAGAAGGGTAAAGGGCTACACAGCAGCTCATAAAAGCTGGCTTGTTTCCAAATATGCTCAAGATTGAATTCTGATCTTAATCTTTTATTAGGATCAAAATAATAAATACAGTGGGGTTCAGAAATGATGACAGTTGTGGAGTATGACAGGATGTGCACAGAAGGTGAACTTGAAAGGGGGCAAAGATCAGATGTGTCTCAGAATTATTAAAACAACAGACTTGACAACTGAGATGATAAGGAATTCACAATTATTGGGTAACTGGAGTGGTAATAGAGAAGATTGGTTAAGGAACACAGAGTTTAGATTGAGACAGCTCAAATCTGAGGATTAAATGGGATAATGAAATCAGATGCTTGGCCCAATACCTGACATATATAAAAGGTGGTCGATGAACAGAAGGTATTACTGTGATCACTGTGTGCTGAGCATCAGTGTATGCCCGGTGGCTCCTCCTTCCAAGCGCTTAGTGCCTGGGGGCTGGCTCCTCAGCCTCATCATTATCCAGTTGTTGATTTGACAAGTAAGGATGTCAATTATCTACACAACAATTAATGGTGCCCGTGGAGTCACTAGGATTCAGGGCTGGGTTATTTCCTGGGCACAGTGGATTTCCCTCACAAATTGCTCATACAGAAAAACTTCTCACCAAATTGGATGTTTCTCTTTGGAATCCCAGGATGTTACAGGCATACGGGTCCCCGGATGGAGCGGTCGGAAGGAGGAGGTCCGGCTGCTTCTTGCCCTGCGGGAAGTGCTCTCCTGGATGTCCGACATTTGCTGCTTGTGTTCACACTGTGCTGTCAGGGAAGCTCTGGGCATGTTCAGAGACGCTCTTGCTCTTTCGGAGGCAGTGTTGACTCTTGGAGTTTACATCCCGGAGCCCCAGTGATGTCTGTGCAATGCTGCAGGTTAAGTGCAGATGACACAGTGAGTGTCAGTGGCTAAACAAGGATTCGCTGCAGCTGTCAGCTGCCTTTTCCAAATGGGTCAGCCTCATGGGGGCATAAGATGCAGCATAAGCGAGTTCCTTTGTGGTGATGCATAGTCCTGCACGTGTGTAGGGGTCAGTTACACAAATCTCTACGTGTAAAAAAGTTGCATAGAGGTAACACACAAGCAGACACGCATACACAAATACATGTAAAAAGTGGCAAAATCTAAATAAGGTATATAGATTTGTACCAAAGACAATTTCCTGATCTTGATATTGTACTAAAGTTACATAAAATGCTACCATTGGGGGAAGCTGGGGAAAGGTAAATGGGAACTTGTTGTGCTATTTTTGCAACTTTGTGAGTCTATAATTATTTCAAAATTCAATTTTTAAAAATGGGTCAGGTTCAAAATGGAGTAATTTCCCTATGTGTTCATTCCATTGTTTATATTTGGGGAGGTGATAGGAGAATCCAGTCAGTTAATACATATAAGAGCACCTAGAACAATCCCTGGCAGAATGAAAACAATGCATGCTATTTTTAATACCCTCAAATTCACTTAACCTACTTTCTTAAATGTTTATTTTTAACAAGCAGAATGGTGGTACTTCTACTAAGATGTTTGAAGGTGTTCCCTGCCTCATATCACTCTTCCAGCCTGCTGTGCCTGAGAGCAGTACTTTTCCGTCTTTAACTGCATGCCAATCACCTAAGGATCTGAGTTTTTAAATGTCAGTTCTGATGTGGTTGATTAGTTGGTTTACAGATAAGAGTTTCTGACCCCAGGAGTTCACAAAAGATGATGGGAACTTTCTTATGCAGGCCTCTGCTGTAAGTGTTTCCATTGCCCAGATAGGAAATATTTGGGGAGCCCTGTGGAAAGATGGTGAATCCCTAGGTGACTGGTGTAATGTGGCCTTTCCAAGCAGAAAAGGCACTAAGAAGATGGGCTGCATTGCTTCACACATATTATCTCATTAATTCTCAGTTAAGTACTCCGTCACTGTGTTGTTTGACCCCAGTGCTATGCTAGACTCTGAGAAACAGAGGAATAACATAAGCCGCCTGCCTCAGGAAGCTCCAATGGAAGGTGTATGATTTCAATAGAGTGTCCTGTGTGCTAGGAGAGGAATGCATAGAATACTCTGGGAGGCCCAAAAGAGGATTTCAATCAGATGAGGGATCAGGGAAGACTTTTCAGAGAGGGTGACCCTCACACTGAATCCTACAGAAATAGTGGGATTAGCAAGGCAGGCAAGAGGAGGGCAGGCAGCATGTCAAGCAGGGGACACACTATGAGCAACGGCACAAAGGCTGAGAGCGCAGAATCACTTCCCAGAACTATCTAGAGTTAGGTGTGCCTGGAAGCAGCTTGCCTATTGCAGAGTGGCAGGAGATGGTTAATAAGAGTCAGTGGCCAAATTGGTTTGGGAAATTCTGGATTAAACAAAATTGGACCAATTTTTTTTGCATTAGGGCATCCCAGAGCTTTTGGTATATTCTCCCACATAGAGAGTATCCCAGAACTGTTAGGTCACTCAGAACGGATTCTGACCAAGGTTGATATTTTCCTGACTCTTAAAGATATTTTTCAGAGAATCTAGAGTGATGGGTAACCCTTACTTTTTTTAGAGTTTCATGGGTAGCTATTGCCATATTAGACTAAACTAGTTTCCCCAAGCCAGTGTCTGCAAGCGGGAAGCCAGGGTTCAGCAGTCCAGCATTACGTTAGTTGGAGGGGATCTGTCTGCTCTACTGGGGAGGATTCCGCCTGCCATTTCTACTGGGGAGGATTCGTCCTCAGTGTCTTCTCTGTCCACCAGCTTACACTGTGAAGGAAAATGTTGAAGTGGATAATATTTGTAGGGATTACACAAAAAGCAAACAATGAAAAATCAAAAATTAATAAAAACTTGAAATATATAACCAAGCTTGGGGAATTTGTGAAATTGAATGTTGCTTTCATAATAAAAGGAGAACTGATGATTTTATACCTATATATTTTAATCCTGGAGTGGGCAAAAGACACTCTGGAGTCAGTTCAATTCCTCAAAGAATCACAACAAATCATGAGCCCCCGTCCCTTCCACTCCCTCGCTGTCCCACCACGGCACGCATAAGGTCTTTCCACCAACAAAAATATTTTTCATATGCCCTAGAATAGAATTTACTGCCTCAGTTTTCCAACAGCCCTTCCTTGATTATCAGCCCATCAGATATTTATAGTGGCTTTTTCAAGGTACAAGTGCTCCGAGTTCAGTCCCCAGGGCCAGGCACCAATGAAATGTCTGGCACTCAGGTTCACTCTTGCTTCGCTGGTGCTGTCTGCGAGCCGTCTTTGCCTATCTGGACTTCCAGCTTTATTCTTTAGGGTTTTCATTCTTCCAAACAAATGATAAATACTGGTGGATTCTAGCTAGAGAGAAGATAGTATCTACCTAGAATGCAGAAAAAGAGGAGTTTCATCAGAGAATATGCAGCACCTCTCGTGTTTTGAGATATAATCTTAGGGGGTAGGTTTAAAGAATTGTTAAAGTAGAATTAGAAAAATATAGACATCAACAAAATGAGTAAAGTAAGGAAGAACCACCCAATACCTGACCTGGCTGAGAGTAGATTATCCCATCAGGTTCCTCAGCCTGGCAAGGAAAACAATTCCTGCCCTCTGCTCCCTCCTAAATTCAGTACTTAGCCATGTTGCACACCTGACCATCTTTGAAGAGCTTGGGTGGGGGAAATTAATGGGACACCAGGAGGTGATCCTAACGTGCAGGCCTGGAGACCTTTCCTGTGGGGCGGGGGCCGAGAAAGTGACAGGACCTTAGCTCCAAGCATCTGCTCTTTCATGCCTTCCAGAGGTAGCTCCGCAATTTAGTCACAGGCCCTTCATCCCCTTTGCTTTCACACATGCAGTCTGAATTATCCTCAGGGCTGCTACACAGAACAAGGCAAGTTCATCTTTTTGTACTTTGAAAGCCCTAGCCTTTCCTTTCATAATTTCTGAGTAAGTTTTATGTCAGTGGCAAGAGAAGAACACATACACATACTGCCTCCAAGCCTGTTCTTTTTATAAGCTATAGCACATCTGCTCATTGTAAGTCTACAGAAACCTAAAACCTGAAATGTTGCTGGAAACAGGTATGTTTCATTCCATGTGCTAAAAGAAAAAGTAATGATGCAAATATTTTTTCTATAGCCAACTTGGGATAGAGAAAATGACAACCTCCATCTATATTATTGCAATCAATGAGACTAGAGAACAAAAATGTCTAATTTTAAATTCCGTGGGAGAAAAATTACAGTTATATTTAGGAAGTGGCTCTTCTGAAGGCTGAGGAAAAGTACTCCAGAAATAAACATGATTGCTCCATGAATGAACATTGGTGCTCACCTGAGGTCTAGCCCCTGCCCAGGGCCTGTCCCTACATCTTGGATCAGTTAGAGGTGGCATAAAGCTCCAGGGAGAGGGTCAGGCCAGGACAGCAAAGCTGTCAAGTTTGTTAGTTCCAAGCTGGGGTGGGAAGAAGTCAGGAGCTTCATAGGATTTAATTTCCTCTAGTTGGTTGGGATGGCAGTGACAATGAGACTGTGGTGACAGTGTAGTTCAGCCTGGAAATCAGGTTACACAGTAGTGTGAGGGTGAGGGTGTGGAGTTTCGTTGTACCACTGCAATTTAGCCTTTGACCCCCCTATCATATGGACTAGGCTCGTGGATTTGTGATAAGAGAGAGAAGAACCTGAATGGGCTGCAAATCATGGGGTCACAGCAGAAGGAGGAAGACAGCCCGGGTCTTGGTGGATGAGGGCTCTAACTCCAGGTTGCGGGGCAAGATTGAAATGCAACTGAGTGCCTGGGACAGGGTTTCTGTCCCTGACTTTCGAAGCCTGCTGGCTCTGGGAGGAAAGGGCCAAGTGAGGACAACAGTGCCATGGCTGCAGATGCAACAAGTTACCATGGGCAGTGGTTGGGAGGGTGGGGCTTGGGGAATCCTGCAGTGGGTGTGGGCCATGAGGGGACACTGACAGGTGACAATGGGGCTCCAGAGACAAACTTGACAGCTGAAACAGTTTGTGTGATAATGCCATGGGGTGAGAAGAGGCATCATTTGGGTAGAGATGTCCATTTACTAGTCATGTGCAGTATCATGGGCACAGCAAACGCAGACCACAGGTTCAGGGGTGTGCTTGCCTGCCTCCCCAGCAAGGACTATTCCCAGACATGCCCTGAGGGTGGGCAACCCCCACCCCCAGCACTTTCAAACAACTGAGGGGGCTGTGGCTCTTTGTCTGGGAGCCGGATCGCTCCCCTTCCTGAGTCCCTCCCACCAACCAAGCCAGAGGCTCTGCTTGTAGTAAGGGATGTCCGTGCCTGAGACACAGGCCGAAGTGATCTGATTAATTTACTAATCCTTTAAAATCAGCTCCAGCTCCCAGAGTGAGAAACCAAAAAAAAAGCAAATTGCTACTTTTTTTTATGGAAACATGAAGAGAATAAAGAAATTCTCTGAGAAATTTGTCCTCATCTTTGGTGGGTCTAACCTTTTTATATCAAACCTTCAATACTTTGATGCCCTTTTGAATTCCACCAGCAATAATCCTAAGAATGGCTCAACTGGCTCATCATTCCTCTGGATAGCCACTGGGGGACAACCCAAGGAGTTTAAGAAGCCCCCAAAGGTCCAAAGCCTGCATGGTTAAGGTCTTGATGCTGACAGTGTCAGTCACCATGCCATCCACCATGATAATGACTGCAGAGAGGGGCTGTGCAGGAAATGCTGAGTTATTGGGGCATTTTCCCCAAGAAGACCCAATTAAGTATGAAAGAACCAAATCTATAAAATACAAAGTAGTTTGATACAAAATTGCTTCTACCACTGGGAAATGGACAAAGTTGCAGCTTCAGAGACAATTTTATAGGGTCTCCTTCCATTGTGGAGATTATTAAAATCATAGATCTTAGAGGCGGAGGGCTAGAGGGGATTCCAGCCAAACTTCCATTATTCTCGCTACTCCCCAAAGTGAGATCACTTTAATGTGTGTAAAAGACAAGAAGATAGAAGAGAGATTGTCCAGTTGACGGTGTGACATCGAGCTGACCGTGGTCCCAGCACTCTCCCTCGCCATCCCTGTCCTCTGCCCCCAGACCTCAGCATAAGTCTATGTGATGGTTTCTTGGTCCTCACTGAGAATTCCTGTGTTGATCAGAAGCCTCCATATATCAGAAAAGCTCTATTTTCAGATGTCTCCTTCTTCCCTTTTCCACTACTTCTCTTCCCTTCTGGAGGAAAAATAATCCCATTCTCTGTACCATTTGCTGCCCAGCACCCCAGTTCTGCTAGTCTTTTCTTACTTCTATACTGGGCCCAGGATCAGACAACTGAGCTTGAAATCTGGCTCAGCCTTAGAGTTATTTTATCCTGAGCAAATTCTAACTGTCCTCAATCAGCGCACTGCAGGGTTTAGGGGAACATTCTCCCTCTAGTAATGGAGGGACAGCTGTCCTGGGAATCATGAAGTCTGGGTTCTAGTCTCAGTTCTACACTAATAGGCTGTATAAACTTTGGAAAATCTCTAAATTCCTCCCACCCTTGTTTTTACTTTGAAATAAATAATACCTGTTTCACAGGGCAGTTGGAAGGATTTAAGATGATGATGGAAATTATTTGCTTCTGTAAAGCACTGAAGCCACGTAATATATTAGCTTTCTTATCACTGTACCCCATCATTGAGGTCCCTACCTTGGAGTCAGGGGACATGACCCCTGGATCAGGCAGTGTGGAGCACAAGGCCTCCCCTAGCATTGCTCTCCTTTACAGAGTGGGTCTGGGGAATGATACTTCTTGTGCACAATCTCTTTTAGTTAAAAGTTCCTGGAAAGGTGCAGTCATCGGACCTAAACAGATGGATCATGTCTGCTTATAGCATTAGGATTCAGAGACCTTAGTTATTTCTGGTGCTCACTTGAACTGAGGACACATACATTTGGGAGACGAGGAGTGGTTATATTTGGCCATACACAAGCAGAAAGAGAGAGAAGCATGACGCGGTCACCGGCATTTGCCTCCTTTCCCCCCCAGGATAGGCCTGTGCAGCTCTGCATGCTGCCGCAGATGAACTGATGGGTCCTACATGAGCAACAGTGAGTCCAGCGTGAGGCGCTGCTCCCAGGTGAGGAAGAGCACGCAACCCCGTGACATCCAGCTTGCCTGACACCGCGAAGCCTCAGTGTTCTTCTCTTGAACATCAATGATTTCACTGAATGTCTACATCAGACAAAGCCACTCTGTGACCAAGATGGATCAAGACAAAAACAAGCTTGCTCCATAACCAAGTCTGAACACAGACAAAACATGAACATTATCTAATGCAAAAAAGATCAAACATTCTCCCAACCTGGCTAATATGAGTGACCGTGGTCTCTTTACCAGTTGTGGTCTTAGCCTGGGTCTCGTCTTCTCCGCTCCTTCTAGGTGAGATGAGCAGGTGGATTTCAAGCAGCCTTTGCAACAGTGACAAGCTCTCCTCATGGATGATTGCAGGCACTTTCTAGAATGTCACTGTGACAGGTTTGAATGGGGCACAGGGAACTGTTTCTACGCTCTGTGTTCTGTCTTTCTCTTTTTCTACAGTAGCCCTACAGCTTAATTGTCTCTAATAAAAAGTCTGCTCTTATGCCTCAGTGCTCCTAAGTAAAACAATAATGGGGGTCCTGGTGCTTTACTTCTTGCCACAAGAAAACAAGGTAGAATTTCTCATATTTAAGGAGACCAAATTATCAGGAAAAGGGCAATTTTCTTCCCACTGTTACAATATACTCCCTTTTGTATCTTGAAAAAAATAATTTGTGCCTAAAAATCAATATTGAGCTCTTTTTCACTAATACTTCCTTTGGCAAAAGAAAGAAAAATCAACATCAAAATAAAGGAAATGTTCGATTGTTGATGTCTTTGACTTTTTCAAATTTAGAAGAATTTTTCAGATTCCGACACTTCTTAATTGAAATCTCTCTTTATCAAGTTGGCAGTCATCAGTTTTGATGACAATAAGCCCTTTCTATTTCAGATGAAAGCAAACCGTCTCTGATCCCTGGAGTGCAATAATGGAACCCTCATTTTTTGATTATGGAACAATGATATTTTCCTGAGAAAAGGTTACAGTTTAAGAAGCAGCAAGTCTTCTTTGCTGGTCACCCCTTTCCTGCCAGACTCCTAGCAATGGAGCTCCCGACTCTGAGTTCTGTTTACTCTGAATCTAATCAAACCCCCAGAAGCTGCTTTGATTATAGGAAATATAAGAGATATAAGAAAGGGTTAAATGGCATATAGACAGCAATGAGAAAAATCCAGTGTCTACAAGAACACTGGCCTAACTCTTCAAAAACCCAGTGCTATTAAAAAATTTTAAATTCTAGATTAAAAAAACTAAAACCCCATAATAACCAAACATGATTTATATGCCCTGATTTAATCTTGGTTTGAAAATAAACAGCTATAAAACATATTTTTGGACAATTTGGAAAATATGAATATGACTGGATAGCGAAGAATTATTGTTAATTTCCTTAGTGATAATAGCATTGTGACTTTGAGGAAAATGTCCTTATTCGTAGGAAATGCATGCCCTAGTCTTTAGGTGTTATTGTCGTGCTCTTTGCAACCTCTTTTTAAAATAGTCTATTAAGAGAGAATGAAGGGAAGGAAGGATATTGGGAAAGGAAACAACTCCATTGAATCTGAGTGCAGAGCCTCTGAGGTTTTCCTGTATTATTCTTTGAACTTGTCTATTGCTGTCAGTCTAGTTCTCCAGGAAGCCAACTCTGAGATGGAGATTGGCATGTGAGAGGTTTATCAGGGAATGCTCTCAGGATCAACATCAAGGGGAAAAGGAAGCAAATGGGATGGGACAGAGGAAGACACTGGACTGTGTTGCAAATACCAGCACTCAGCTGAGCAGATCCCTTGGGGGTCTGGTGCTGGGATGGCCCTGCCTGGTTGGTCCCTGTCAGGGTGAAGGGGCAGGGCCATTTTCCCCTCTGTCCCCTGCCTGGGTGTCAAACAGTCTTTGGATGTGGGCTACCCTGGAGGGAGCATGATGCTGGCCAAAGGCAGTGGTGACAATACCTTTCAGTTCTGAATGGGGATCTGGGTGGCAGTAGAACATTTGTAAACTTGAAAATTTTCATATTAAAATCTTGAGGTTGGGGGTTGCCAGAAAGGGGTTGATTTGCCTTGAAAACATTTGGTCACTGCTCCCTTACATTCATTTCATCCTTATAAAGCACCTTAAGTATAACAATTGACATATTCATTTCAGAAATGAAGAAATTGAGACAGAGCTAAGTCAAATAACTAGCCCAACATAAGTGGTAGGGCTGAAATTCAGATTCAGGCTGTCAGACATCAGAAATTTTGCTCGAAGTCACTGCACTCTACCACAGCACAAGCTCCTCCCCGCACTCCCTCCCCCTGCCTCTTCCCTTGGTCTTATTGCCCTAGTGGCAGGAGCAGTGCTTTGCATCAAGGAGCCAGAGGCACTCGCAGTGCTTTCATATCCTCCACGGAAATCACTTGCTTTCCCATTCCAAGCCTGCTCCTGCTTCATTCAAGGAGGGAGGAACCCAACTGGACCACTTTAGACTCCGTGTGCCCTTCATTTTAGAAAGGCCCTTGGCTTAGATCAAGGCGGGGAACGAGTGGGCGGCTAACGGGTGTGGTTTGAAACTCTGGCACATTATAGGAACTTGAGACATGCTCATCAGCAGTTGAATAAATGAAGTGTTAGTTGTATGCAATAGGGAATTTTGTATTTTGTGGAAGTTTTTGCTGATTTTTCTTGGACATCGATGTTCTTACCTCCGTGATGGCTCAGTCCTGGGTGTGTGTGTGTGTGAAATGAGAAGTGGAAAGCTCTCTCCTTCTACGTTACAAAAGATTAAGAGGGCCCCAGCATGGTCACTTGATCCTCTAAGTGTTCAGAATTCAGTAGCATAGACTTATCTGTCCACACATGTCTTATTTTTCCCCAATGTGCTCACATGTTCCCAGAAAAACACTAGACTGGGATATGTTTCCAGGCAGCCACCTGGACCACCACTCCTTCCCCTCTGACCCTCAGGATTGTCATGCAGTCTGCTTGGTGGGGCCTGACTCCTTTCTTCTAGTGATTCCTCTCTCCAGGATTTTATTGTTGCTCCTAAATGTAGCTTCTGGAGAATCCACCCACACGTGTATGTGATCTCCAAGACAATCTATGTCTGCATCCCAATTGTAGATGTACTTGAGAACTTCATTTCCATTTCTCATATGTAATATCATGTGCACTGTGGACAGGGAAACGGGCATCATCACTGCATGTGCACACATGTGCGTGTGTGTGTGTGTGCGCAGATGTACACATGTGCATGTGATGGAAAACATGTGAAATGGTGTGGCTAGCTCTCATACACCTTTGTGAAGTCTCCCAACTTTTGTAAACAGACAAGTGCTCTGCTTTGCAGGTTCCCTCAGAGCATAGTTACACTTGTTATAATTCAAATGTTTGAGTGCAGTTTATCTGCTCAAATGCTTGTCTTCTTCACTAGCCTGAGAGCTCCTCTGGGCAAGAAGCCCCATGGCTTCTGATTCTTTATTTTACCAGTGCCTGGCCCATAGAGGGTATACAAAAATGTTGTATTGCACTAATAAAAGAATCAATATCAGCCAATCAATTGTATTATTAAGGGATAACTCAATCTAGCAGGACATATGAGTATGGTAAAAGGCTCTTATGTATTCCTACCTCCTACCAGATAGGTCTAGCCAGTGTTAGTACTTCCAGAAAGCTTTTGTCCTTTCTTAGAATGGAAATCCTTCAAAGAATAATCATAATAAAAAGTCCTTCACCTGTTCTGCACAGAGACCAGTGATGCTAAGAACATTGTAATGTTTCATGTTAATCAACAATTTTATCCATGGCCTAATGTTTAAAAAGTGCTTTCCTTTATTATCCCATCAGTGTATGTGGGTGTATATTTTTTATACACTCATTTCTAGTTTCCAAGCTCTTTGGGGAGAGGACTGGTCAATCTTTATCATATATTTATATAATTCCAAACTTTGGCCATTTTTAATCAACATTAGATTATAAGTACCTGCAGCTAGCTGTCAGCTTAGGAAAATGCTTAGGGAATAGCTATCAGCTAATAACAAACAGCTCGGAGATGGGCAGTACAACATTAACTATAGCTGCGTCTCTAAACACCCAGCATTATGATTGATTACTTGGTGGAGTTGGTCTTTGTAGTAGTAAAAGAGCTCAGTGGTTGGTTCTGAAAGTGTTCTGTCTGATAGCTTCTAATTTCAGTAACATGCACAAGGATTTTGCTGCCCTTTGCCTCTCTCTGCACCCTTCCAGCCTCTGTCATTTCTACCTAGTATCTTTCTCTCTGGCCGGGGTGCCATGGTCCTTTGTGGGCTTCTTTCTGCCCCTTGCTCCATGCCACTAGCAGGAGGGGGGAGCAGCTTCCACATTAGCGAAGACAGGAATCAAAGGAAGCTGATTCATGAGTAGCCGTAGGACGAAGAGCAGGTGACATGGCGAGGAGAGAGATGGAGGGAACTAATTCTGTTGAGTGCTTACCAATGGCAGGTGTGATGTCAGGCATCACATACATCATTTCAGATAATCCCTAAGTAACCTTATATATTGTCTTCAGTTTAAAGAGAAAATGGGGTTCCAATTTCCAAGGACACACAACTAAGATGTGGCAGACCCAAGACAGCCACCTCTGATTCTAAAGGCACGCCTCCAGGTCCCAACTCTAATTCTCAAAGACAGAATCTAATTGGCCCTCCTTGAATCACATGGTCACCACAATCCTGTCAGTGGTTACCATAGATACAGGTGATTGCCTCACTGATTTCTGCTCTCTGAGAAAAAGGTATGGGTAGGTTCTGAAAACGGTGTGGGAACAGAGTAGGCATGATTAAAAGAGGAAATGATGTGTGTCTGGTGTAGCCTGAAATACAGCAAGTCCTATAACTATTGAGGGGTCCAGAAACCAGAGGGAACAAAGATCTCTCTTGTAGCAGCTGACAATTCAAAGGCTGTATCATTGGGGCCATGACTGCTTTAACCCAAAGCTATGTTTCTTGCCTCTTTGACTCTTTGTTCCATCTCTTCCTATTAAAACTTAACACATTTATAATAACAAAATCCTGGAAACAGGAATGTCTACCACTTTGGAAATAGTGGATCAAATTCTGGAGCATCATGCTGTACAACAGTGCACATCTATTAGAAGGAAGGGGTTGACTTGATATGCATTAAGCTGAGAAAATATTCAGGATTTTATTAAATTAAAAATCATTGCAGACTAATGTATATAATATCCTATTTTGTAAACAACAACAACAAAGCAAAGCTTTCCGTAGCTGTGTATGTGTAGACATGTGCAGGTGAGTACAGATGTACCCAGCTGTTAGCAAGGATGGCTTGGGCAGTGGGGGTAGTGGGGTTGGGGGAGGAAAGGGTAGATAATTAATGCTTTGTTTATATATCCCTGAGTGATTAACTTATTAGAAAACCTAGATATTACATTTGTAATTTTTTAAGTTTACAGATAAAATGGAAAGGTTTTTTAAATTCTATATTAAATCTCATCTCAAATACTACCATTTCTGGCCCTTTCTGATTCCCACAGACACACAGGCTCTCTGTGGGAACTACCACAGAAGGTGGACTTCTCTTATGATTCTGATATTCTGCCTGGAATGATACATGTTGCCTACTTCTCTTATCTTTATACTTACACTGTAATTACATTAAGGGGCTGTTTTTGGACCCCCAATAACAACTTCTAAAATGGTGTCTTATCCAGATAAGGTACCTATTTATTAATCTTTATTGAATAGGATTAACACAATAACTCAATACTCAGCAGTTCTTCCAACATGTCTTATATGTTATCTTCAAAAAGGTAGATTCCCTCTGAGAATTTGATTTGGCCTGTAAGTGCAACAATCTCTAATTCTAATACGATGCTGTGTTATTTTCTAGCCATTTCAAGGTAATTTCTATTTCACTTCATAATTTGAGGGGAAATCAAATGAGTATTTTTTTTAACTGTGAGGTGATCACTCAGTGAACTCCAAGCAGCTGTATGTCTTTAAAATTAATTTGGGACACTTCAGCCGACATCAGCAGGTATAGTCCAGCGGGTCTGGGGCCTAAAAACCAGAGCAGTGATCAGCCCTGTCAGAGATGAAACAGCTGATGTCAAGCTCTTCCAAATTACATCCACGCTTGACTTGCTGTTCTTCTGAATGTACCTCATTACTGAGAAGGCATCATTCAAGGGACATATACTTAAGCATTTAATAAATCTGTGATCAAAATTTAGGAGCATAATTAAATCTTTGATGAAAGTGAGTGAGAGCAGGAGCAGAACCGAGGCAGGACACAGAGGACAGGGGCAGGGCTGGGCCTGAGACGTTTGCGTGGGCTCTGTGGTCAGAAACTCTGAGCCTTTCAGTTGCCTTTCAGCCTGATTTTACTTGCATCTGGCGACAGCAAATTTATAAGGCGCTAAAGGTCAATTTCAATAGACATTCAAGAAGCTTCTAAGGAGTTAAACCAAGGCACTTTCAATAATGCTAGCAACTGACACTGACCTTGAACTCACCCATTGCCGTGCAGCAAGAATCATTTGCCTCTGTGCAACATAGACTTAATAAAACACCATTCCTCTAAAAATTACTAGAATATGAAAAACTTGTGGTGGAGGATCAGATTACATATACCAAATAGGGTAAATAGCTGGATAAGGCACTGAGGGTCAGCAAGACGTAAAGAGAACACAATGGAACAGAGATCAAAAGACCTGTTTCTGTCTCTGCCAATAAAATGCTCTTGTGACCTTGAATTTATCATTTCACCTCTTAAAAGTCTCAGGTTCCTCATTTAAAAAGTCACAGGACTGTCATTGTTTTTCAAGCTACAATGTGCAGAAGAAATCTTGTTAAGATGCAGATTCTGATTAATCGGTCTGGGGTAAGACTGAAGATTTTGCATCTCACAAGCTCCTTGGTGAACCACAGCCCACAGCACTTTGAGAAGCAAGGAATCTGGTGATCGGCAATGTCTCGCCCTCCTCTTCCTAGATCAGAGCCCCCATCTCCTCTAGCAGCCTCCGCGCCCCCCTACCCCCACTCCCAGGCCGGCCTCTGTCCTCAGAGGTTCCGTTCGCCTTCCTTCCCAGTCTAGCAGCACCACAATTCCCGTGATCACTTGCGATTCGCTTCCTCAACAGAGATGGAACAACCTGTCCTTTCCCGTCTTCCAAGCTTCAAGGCAGGCGCATGGTCCCTTCCCACTTTATGAGGTTTTACTGCTCATCATTTGGAAAACCAACCAGGGGAAGTTACAAAAGCTTCCGCAAACTTATGAATATTCCAGATGTTTCCTTCCAGTGCTTTTTCCTATAATATATACACAGGTACTTATTTTATTAAAATGGGAATTACAGTGAATATACAGTTTCATCCCTACTACAAAATTATATTTTCTCTTTTCATGAAAAATTCTTTGAAACTGTGATTTTAATGACTTCATAATACTTCATCACCAGATGTCTACTATTTATACAACAATTGTTAGGCAATTGAAGTTTTTGTCACAATTTTAAACAATACCAAGATTAAAAATCCTTACTGATTTATAGTGACTATTTGTTAAACATTTTCTATATGCCAGACACACTAAGTTACATGCTTTACATACATCATCACATTTACCCCCCAGAGTTACCTTTCAGGCTGAGTAGTATTATGACTTCCATTCTATCGAGAAGGAAACTGATACACAGAAAAGTCAAATGACTTACACAGGATCACACCGCTAGTCAGCGGTAGACATGGAACCACGCTCAGGGGTCTGCCTGATTCCAAAGCCAAGCTCATAAGCACTGTGTGACGGCATCTTCTTGTGCATAAATCCTCGGGGGCCTCTTCATTATTTTGTTAGGATACTTTGTGTGTGTGTGTGTGTGTGTGCGTGTGTTTGAATTTCTAAAATTAATTGCAAAAGTGATACAGGTTCAAAGAAACAATTCAAGCAATGTATGAATTTAAAGAAAAATCTATAGTCTGCTTCCTTTCCCTTCTATTATTTCTTGAGGTATATTTCCTTTCTATTAGTTTTCTATGCTAAATGGTACACAGAAAGTCAAGAATCATCTGTTTTTCACTATTTTATCTCCAATGCCTGGCACAGAGCTAGCTAGGCCTTAATAAACATCTGTTGAAAGAATAAATGAATCATTGAATCTATTAAAATAAAAATAGAGTGTTACCACACGTGGTGCTCTGAAATTGTTATTTTCATTCAACAAACCTCAAGCAACATTTCAAAGTAAAACATACAGATCTAATTATTTTTAACAGAACTGTATAATATTCCATCTTATGGCTACATAAAAATTCCCATAAATCAGCAATATATTTATAGTTTTGAGAGTTACTATTGTTGATACACTAAATATCCACTTTTTTATGTGCTAATGTTTTTATTTCTTTTAGGTAGTTTCTATAATTAGGATGGTTCAAAAGGTATGTATATTTTAAATTTTAATATATAATGCTAGGAAATTTTCTAAAATTCTGGGTCAATTCACCTTTAAACATGCAATAATACATGAAGCTCCCACGTTTTTACCACCTGATCAAACTTTTACATTTTTACCAGTCCAGTGAGTAAAAAACATCTTGGTGTTTGATTTGCATTTTCTTTATTACTAGTGAGGTTGAATGCCTTTTTAAATTTCTTTATTTTTTCTGTGAATTGTAGAAAACTTGCTTTAAGTAAAATTGCTGGATTAAAGGATATGAACATTCTAAAGGTGCCCAGCACTTTGCCCAGTGGTCCTCCAGAGGTGGTGGAATAGCCCTCTCACAGGGGAAGATGGAACTTCCTGCCTCAGCACACCAGGTATTATGATTCTAAAAAGAAAGTAAAGGTGTTTGCCAATTCGAGAATCTCTGTTGATTTACTTGGGCATTTCTCACCTTTCCTTCAGGAAGCCAGGTAGCTTTTTTTTTTACTTCAGAAAGCTCCTGGGGAGCGTTTCATCCTGGTTGGCAGAGCCAGGGCAGAGAGGAGAACCTTCAGCCCAGAGGACTTGGGGGTCGGACAGGAGCTGCAGTGGGAGGTTAAAGGCATTTCCAAGAACTCAGTGGAACAGGAGAATGAACACTTGCCTATGTGCAAAAGAATTGAGAGAGCTGGTCCAGAGCTGAGGACAGATTTGTACTGGTGTTTGCTGCGGGCCATGGCCAGGTGCTGAGGGTGTAGGGAGGGAAGGATGGATATTGCGTTATGGAATGTCCTTATTTTCTCCTGTCACAATCTAAGAAAAGTTGGCCACAGATGAGCATAACCCAACAGAACAGAATTTAATTCAAATGAGCACATGCTGTTCAGCATTTGCCATGAGCAAAGCTCCGGCCTTGGGAACAGATTTCTGCTCTATGAACTGTATGATGAAATTGCTGTTGGGCGACCCGGTCCAGGGAGCTCTCCCTGCACGCTAGGTGAGGCCTCCACCCAGGGATGGATTCTTGGCTCTGGCAGAGAAAGAATTCACAAGAGTGTTGAACAGGTGTGAGCAAAGTCTAGTTTAATAAGGCAGATGTGCACACATGCAAGGAGGGAGTGCCGGTGGGCTCCAGGGGTGAGCAGCACAGTGGGGCTTGGGTTGGCTGGTTTATACCTGGAGTTTAAGCAAGGGGCGGAATACTCATGAGGATAGGTGGGGTTTTCTCAGAAAAGGGAAGGGATTTCCAGGAAAGAGGGTGTCTTTAGACAGTCTGCCTCAGAACTCTCATGGTGACAAAGGCTGTGGTTTTTAGGATGCTAAGGAGGGGATAATGTATTTCAAGGTGAAGTCAGGGTCAGCTTCTCCATGTTGGAACCAGTCAGTGTTGGCAGGTCTGGTATCTATACCCTTATTCCTTACATCCCATGAGAACAGTTTACACAGAATGTCTGGAATGTAAACAAGCATCTGACCAAATGTAAACACCAGCCAAAGTCCCTAGCCGCCTCCCTGCTCATGTCTGGCTATCTACCTTCTATAACAAAAAGGAGTACACATAGAGGCTGTTCATAAACACTCCAAATCATGATAATGTGTGAACTGTTTGAAAGGTACATCAAGCTATGGTGAGTTGAAATAAGGAGGTTATATCCAGGTCTTAGAACCAGGAAAGGCTTTTGGACAGAGGTCTGGAAGTTAGAGGGGTGCCTCAGTCCTAAAGAAGGTGTTATGTCCTCCCATCCAACTACATCCAAAGCTTGAGGCAGCAGTTGGGAATCCCTCACCAATCCATAGGTTACCTCATAGATTCATGCTTTGCCTTCACATCAGCCTGAGCTCTACAGGCTGATCAGAACCAAGCAGGGAATTCAAACCACCCCTCTTCAGCATAATGAAGTTCAGAGGCGCTGTTCAAATTAAAAACATCTAGTATGTCCCCAGCTAGATCAATCTGGGATTCAGTGTAGCTGCTTAAGAAAATAGCTGGCTAGTGAGCTCTCTGAATCCAGATATGGCTGGAACTTTGTCTTTTTCTGAAGAAAGAAGAGGGAGATTTTATGCAGGAGAGGAGGAGTGAAAGAGAAAAGCAAGAAGGAATGGGTGGTTTGGTCGTGACGCGGCTCCTGTTCCCCTGGTCTGGAGCCCCATAGGCGGGAGGCCTGCTAGACTGAAGCTGAGGAAGCTGCCGTTTGGAGAGGCTGTGGGTCTCTGGACTAAGGCAAGACGGTCTCAGGTGAGCGGAGTGCTTTGGGGCTGAGAAGTCCAGCTCTCCTCCTGGGCCCCGTGCTCACTGAGGCATTGACCTAAGGGCACTTTCCATATTCTGACAGCCCCAGACAGTGAGCAACAAAGGAGGCTATTTCTGAGAGAGTAAGTATGGCCTCATAAAGAACCGGACTATCCACCTGAGAACTGGGGAGTAATGAGAAGACCAGGGGTGGAAGTATGTGGAGGTCCTGCATGCCACAGCCAGGGCTAGGAGCCACCAGGCCTTGGGCATTAGTGCCAATGCAAACTCATTTGTACCTACACTTTCCTGATGTCTGGAAGCTAGAGTGGGATAAATTTAATAAATGCCCATTGCTTTTGCAGAAAATGGACTCAAACCTTCTTCCTGCATTAAGACATCCAGTCACTTTAGATAAGACTTCTAGCCCAGGACAAAGAACACCTTAGAATCCCTCATTCTGCCCTGATGTGCTGCTTATTATTAGGTTTTGAGAAAAATCTCAAAATTGGAATCTGGACTCTCTGGTAAGAACTTCTAGGGAGTCCAGAGTCACTTTAATTGAATGAAATTTGCATCACATAGCATTTATTATCAGTTATATATTCACTGAACCCTGAACATGGCAGATGTTTAACACTTATTTATTTGGTTTGGTTTTAACATGCTAATCTAGTGCACATCATTTATTTTGAATTTATTAAGCCCTACAGTTTGCATTCACTGTACTCATGTGGGAAAGTGACATCCTTGCTCCCTGAGGACTTTTCTTTCTACCTTTCCAGCTCTTGAACTATTAAAGACCCTCACACCCCTGTGAGTGAGTGCCCTGTAAAGGCTTATACAAAGGCAGAGGAAAAGAGAAGTGAAAAGCAAGACTCCTTTGGGTGCCAGGCCTCATTTTCCTAAGTGCCCCTGCTCCCTTCCTTTTTTTCCCTCTTCCTCTAGGCTGCCTTATAACCAGAAAACTGCAGGACATTGAAACCTTTTTGTCCATTTCCCTAGGGTCTCTAGATAATCCGTAGGGTATCTCCTCCAAGTTTCTTGTTTGGTAAGTGCAATTTTTTCTTTTTGGTGTAACTTCCAATCTGCAAAGACAAACTACACCTAAGATGATATCAACAAAGGCTGTTTACTCATGAACTTGCAGCAAGGGAACCCATCTGCCCTCACTTTCATTTTGGCAGTGGTTCAAAGGTGTTAGAAAAGAGAGCAAGTTTATAGAGCAGAAAGAAATGCTAAGATGAGATTCAGATTGCCAGGCTTTCTGCTAAGGTGGAATGTAGAAACTGGGGAGATTTTCTAACTGGTCTTTCAGTGCATTCAACAGCCATGGTCAGCTGCAAAGAGGCATGTGAGCAGTTAGGGAACTTTTCAAAAAAGGAAGGTTTTCTCTGGCTGACCATTTCCAGGAGCAAGTGGGGGCTAATGTGAGAAGCTGACCATTATCTTGCCTGAGGGTTTCAGCCACAGGCAAGTTCACTATAGATTAACTGAGACTGAGAAATAACGATGGAAATTTCTTGGGGTAAATAGGTTTATATCCAGATTTATTCTCACAGCAGTAGGTCGAGCACTAGAATCACATCTGCATCCAGCAGTCTGTAGATCTGTAATCCTCTTCTGTCTCTGCCTCCACCCAGAGCACTAAGCAGAGTTCTTTATATAGTGACTCAATAAGTGTGAAGGAAGCATTAGCCTAGCAATAGGCCAATTACATCATCAAATAGTTTAGGGTCAGATGAGGATCCTGGCCGTAAGAACTTCATTTTATCCACACCATCATGGCAGTTAATTTCGTTCATCAAAAGCCAGTAATGGTATGTGGGGAGGTTGGGGTTCGTATGGCCAGGGTCCTCACTGAACATAAACCACTTAATGTTGTAACTGGCCTTTTGCTAGGTTACTGCTTCCACAGTCATAGCTACTGCCATAGTAGGCAATAGTTATTATTGCACTATAGTACTATATAGAGAGTTCGGCTCAGTGCTCTGGGCAGAGGCAGAGACGCTAGTGCTTGACCTACCACCAGGAGAACAAACTGGGTAATAAACCCTTTGACCCCAAGAACTTTCTACTGTCATTTCTTTGGTCACACTGAATCCATAGTGAACTTGCCTGGGGCTGAAACCCATTGGCAAGACATGGTAGAATTTATTTGTTTTAACCTTTGTCTGAAAGATAACTAACACCTTGATTCTAAGCTGGAGCAGAAATAATTTGGAAATGTATTCACTAAAAAGGGTATATACTTTCTTTAAATATCCCATCCCACTTCACCTCATAAAATTCAGCCTTATCAGAATGTCCTACCCACCGTTATGGCAACCTGGAGCAAGCAAACATGGCCCCTTACAGTCCTCCCCGCTTGCCCTCTGTAGCTCTGGCTCTGGAGTACTGAGCCATGTCTTCAGTAAGCATCTATGTGCTTGCCAGTGAAACTGCAATATTTCCAGAATCTCTCACTTGGTCTTAGTGCATTTCCATATCAATAGGAGTTTCCAGGGGGTATAGAGAAGTAGCCATCTCCATATCAATAGGTGCTTACAAGGGGCAGGAGAAGAGGTGAGTGCACACCGGACAGAAGAGGCTTTTTTGGCTTCTTCCCAGCCAGGACCGGGAGAGACACAGGTGAATGAGAGCAGCGGCCGGAGAGTGAATGGAGCCAGGATTCTTGTGAGCAGTAAACGGGTTTCCCCCATTTTATTTTTCCCTTTGATTTTGGCTTCCAAGATTTATTTGCCCCAGCGTGGGAGCACATTCCTCCCCCACCCCCAGAGTTACGGTGCTTTTCTCCTGCAGCTGGAGGAAAGCTTCTCTCTGGTCCTAGTTACTCTCACCTGTACCCCTCCATCCCTCCTTAGGTTCTTTTCCTCACAGGGACAGTGGGGAGTAGGCTGCACCTCTTTGAAAAGCTCTGAAAGTCAGCGATGGCAGAAGAAAATGATGAAACAGAAATGAAGAAACTGCTGCGGAGATGCTCAGAGTCGCCAGGCATAGGAGGCCCTAGGAGACTGTTCTTCACTTGCTTCCAGAGGATCACCTGTTGAAAGGATCATCTTTCTTATCTCCAGGGAGAATACCCTACAGCATGTCTCCTGAAAAAAAAAAAAAACTCAAGACCGACCCTCATAAGCCTCCACACCTCCATGAGGACAAGTTTCCCCTTGTAGTCCCTGCCCATCTCCACTGTCTTTGATTTCTCTCAGGATTGACCTTGACCTCGCCCAAGATGTCAGTTATGATGCTCATTTCCCTCAGGGAAAGCTCCACCCCCACTCACAGGGCTGTGGTCTTACCCTCTGGCTTACATCACACAAAAATTAAATTACATATTTGAACACAGCAGTTTAGTCTCAGAATATTCCAGGCTAATCAGTCTTAAGAAATACCAAGGGTTTGTCTTTGGCCAGGATACCATACCATAGGAGCAATAATGTGCAAGGATCTTTATACACATTATTTTGAATACCGCTGATAGCACCGTAAGGTGAGTAGTGTTAATATCATATTACAGATGAGGAAACTGAGGTCCAAGGAGATTGAGTAACAAGCCCAAGCCCACTCAGCTGAAAGCAGAGGAGTCAGAATTTGAACTCAACAGTTTCTGCTTCTAAAGCCTCTGTTCTTTTCCTATGCTGAGGGCAATGTGAGATGTGATTTGAAAGAGCCAGTGTCTGTCCGTCCTCGTTATCTGCCAGGTGCTCCACAGGCTGAGTCTTTTCGCTGTGGATTCACATGAACACTTCTTTCCTTTTAGCAATATTTATCTCTGACTCCCCAGCATGAATTTTCAGTCTGAAGCTGCCTCCTCTTTTCTCCTTTCCCTCCCTCTCCCCTTCATAATCCTCTTTCCCTTCCCTCCCCATGTCCCATGTCATCTAGAACAATGGCTGTGTTTCCTATCCATTTGCTAACCTTATGATAAATGATGGGTGGTATGATTAAGGAGGTGAATCCCACGTCTTTGCCTGAGAACATGTTTGCTTTCCAAGGAGACGATTGTGGCTGTCACTTCTCCCACATCTCTGGTACAGCTTAATTTCTTTTAAACATGTCAGAGTTCAAGGGCTGAGTCCAGATAAATACTGAAACTGTGATCACAAATTATAGGTCCATGGAGAAGAAAAGTTGCCTAATTGGGTGGCCAGCTTCCAAAATTCTCTTTGATAATCCTTCTTCATGACTGTTTCTCTTTTACAAAATAGTTACCAGAAGAGTTTGGAATTTGCTTTCTGAGGTGTCAGAGCACCTATCACAAAACACACTCCACTAGAAAAATTATCTCAAAAAAACTATTACTGGAAGGGGTGAGTAAAGGGATTGTATCCAAATGTTGGGAATGTGCTTATTAATGGTGGCCCTTTAAAGCATTGCAGGAGAGTAATAGTTTATGAATCTATCAGAGTTTTTGTTTTTGTTTTATTTTAATCAGCTTGAGGACAATCCATACAAGCAAAATAAGGGAAAAAACTGAAAAAAAAAATTCTGTATAATCAGGGTTAAAAACCCACTATGAAAATAGAAGACAAGGAGCCCACAGCCTTTCCTGGACTGTCTTTCAATACATATCAAATTCTAAGATGAGAATTCAGATTTCCCCATCCTGTTGAGAAAATCATCTAACTCTTTGTGTCCACCATAACTCTTCCTTTCTGTTCTGTCTACATACATGCCATTAGCACCCTGGTAATGTGGAGAATGCTTGGTAAATTTCCTGGAAAAATACTCACTTCTCCTTCCAGGGCTTACAAGCCCTGCTCCAGGGCTTCTTCCTTTGACATTCTGGGAAGGGATGGAAGAGAGAGGGTTTCTATCTTGATTTCCAGAGTATTTACCATGGGTTTGCACCCATTGTTGAATTGGCTTCTTTGTTTCAAGTTGTGGCCCTTGAAGGTTTTAGAAATGAGGGAGCAAGAACTTGGAGAAAGAAAGGGAATTAGGTCATTTATAGGGTTATTATCATTGATTCTCTGAGTATTAGCTCTGGACCAGTGAGTGACTTTTGGTTTTATATTCAAGTATTTGTATATTCCTGGCCATAAAGAAACTGTTACTCATTTGCCCAGCTACCCTCCAGTCTTCCTTCTGCATTTTTATACTTGCAGAGACAAGTCTTAGTGGCGATAATATATGATTTAGGAGGAAAAAAATGGCCTAGATTATAAAACATTTCCATCATAAAGGCAAGTAGAACCAAGCCTAATTGAAGTCAGTAGAAAAGAAATTCCACCTCTAATAACTGATACCTAACTAATCAGTTATCAGAGAGATAAACAAAGTTGCCAGATATGTCAACTCACAAAAAGTCAGTAACATTTCTGTATAGCACAAAATACACAATATACACAAAATACAATCAGAACTCAAACAGCATTCCCAATAGCAGCAAAGTTTATGAAGTATGTAGTACCTAAAATAGAATGTCTAAAAAATCTCTATATTCTATCAAAGGATAGAAAATTTCTGATTGAATAGAGATATAGTTCATTCCCTTGGATGGGACAACTTAATTCTGTAAAAGTGGTCATTTCTTGCTAAAATTAATCTATAAATTTATAAAAATTTAATGCAAGAGGAGGAGCCAAGATGGCAACATGAGTAGAGCAGCGGAAATCTCCTCCCAAAACCATACATATTTTTGAAAATAGAACAAATACAACTATTCCTAAAAGAGAGACCAGAAGATACAGGACAACATCCAGTCTATATCTACACCTGCGAGAACCCAGTGCCTCACGAAGGGGGTAAGATACAAGCCGCAGGCTGGCGGGACCTGAGAGCCCCCCACCCCAGCTCCCGGTGGGAGGAGAGGAGTCGGAGCAGGGAGGGAGAGGGAGCCCAGGACTGCTGAACACCCAGCCCCAGCCATCCGCACCAGAGCGCAGACACACAGTGCGAGGAGTGCTGGGTATAAAGGAAACGGGACAGAAAAACCTGGGAGCAGGTCCCCACAGCCAGCGCCCCTGGGACAAAGAAAAGCGAGTGCTTTTTGAAAGTCTTGAAGGGACAGGGACCCCACAGCTGGACAGAAACATCCCAGGACACTCAGCCCAGCAGCTGGGAATCCCAGGGAATTCCTTGGCGCCCTAACCCCCTGGGCAGCAGCACAGCTTGGAGGCTCCTCACAGCGATAGACAGCCTCCCGCCCGTTTCCCCTCCGACGCAGCCCCGCCATAGTGGAGCAGCAGCCTGAGGCAGCAGGGCAGAGCTTCTTTCACAGCTGCCAGGCAAGAATTAGAAATCCCATCTGTGTGCAGTTGTCCAGCACAAGCTGCTAGGGGTCCCCATTCTCCCAGGAGAGGAAGGCCATAAACCAGCAAGAAGGGACATTCTCCCACCCGACACACACACCAGCTAAGCACAACTACCTCTATCAACATGAAAAGGCAGAAGAATTTGATACAGACCAGACTAACCCAGACATCCTCCCCTGAGAAGGAATCTGGGGAGATAGACCTAACCAATCTCCCTGAAAAAAAATTCAAAATAAAGGTCATAACCATGCTGATGGATCTTCAGACAAATACGCAAGAGCTAAGGGATGAAGTCTGGAGGGAGATTACAGAAATAAAGCAACCTCTGGAAGGACTTAAGAGCAGACTGGATGAGGTGCAAGAGGCCGTTAATGGAATAGAAATCAGAGAACAGGAACACAGAGAAGCTCATGCAGAAAGAGATAAAGGGATCTCCAGGAATGAAACAATATTAAGAGAACTGTATGACCAATCCAAAAGGAACAATATCCGCATTATAGGAGTACCAGAATAAGAGAGAGAAAAAGGGATAGAAAGTGTATTTGAAGAAATAATTAATGAGAACTTCCCCAAACTGGGGGAGGAAATAGTTGCTCAGATCACAGAAGCACACAGAACTCCCAAAAGAAGAGACCCAAAGAGGAAAACACCAAGACACATAATAATTAAAATGGCAAAGATCAAGAAAAAGGACAGAGTTTTAAAGGCAGCTAGAGAGAGGGAAAAGGTTACCTACAAAGGAAAACCCATCAGGCCATCATCAGACTTCTCAACAGAAACCTTACAGGCCAGAAGAGAATGGTGTGATATATTTAATGCAATGAAACAGAAGGGCCTTGAACCAAGAATACTGTATCCAGCACAATTATCATTTAAATATGAAGGAGGGATTAAACAATTCCCAGATAAACAAAAGTTGAGGGAATTTGCCTCCCACAAACCACCTCTACAGGGTATTTTAGATGGATTTCTCTAGATGGGAGCACTCCTAAGGCTAAACAGGTGTCAACAGAGAAAATAAAATCACAGCAAAGAAAGCAGACCAACCAAATACTAACTAAAGGCAAAAAATAAAATCAACTACCAACAAAAGCAGTTAAAGGAAACACAAAAGAGCACAAAATAAAACACCCAACGTATAAAGAATGGAGGAGGAGGAATAAGAAGGGAGAGAAATGAAGAATCACGACAGTGTCTATAATAGCTCAATAAGTCAGTTTAGGTAGGCAGTAAGATACTAAAGAAGCTAACCTTGATCCTTTGGTAACTACTAATCTAAAGCCTGCAATGGCAATAAGTACATATCTTTCAATAATCATCCTAAATGTAAATGGACTGAATGCACCAATCAAAAGACAGAGTAATACAATGGATAAAAAAAGCAAGACCCATCTGTACGCTGCTTACAAGAGACCCACCTCAAACCAAAAGACATGCACAGCCTAAAAGTCAAGGGATGGAAAAACATATACCATGCAAACAACACGGAGAAAAAAGCAGGTGTTACAGTACTAGTATCATATAAAATAGACTTCAAAACAAAGAAAGTAACAAGAAATAAAGAAGGACATTATATAATGATAAAGGGGTCAGTCTAACAAGAGGATATAACCATTCTAAATATATATGCACCCAACAAAGGAGCACCAGCATATGTGAAACAAATACTAGCAGAAATAAAAGAGGAAATAGAATGCAATGCATTCAATTTAGAAGATTTCAACACACCATTCACTCCAAAGGACAGATCCACCAGACAGAAAATAAGTAAGGACACAGAGGCACTGAACAACACACTAGAACAGATGGACCTAATAGACATCTATAGAACTCTACACCCAAAAGCAACAGGATACACATTCTTCTCAAGTACACATGGAACATTCTCCAGAATAGACCACATACTAGGCCACAAAAAGAGCCTCAGTAAATTCAAAAAGATTGAAATCCTACCAACCAACTTTTCAGACCACAAAGGTATAAAAGTAGAAATAAATTGTACAAAGAAAGCAAAAAGGCTCACAAACACACGGAGGCTTAACAACATGCTCCTAAATAATCAATGGATCAATGACCAAATTAAAATGGAGATCCAGCAATATATGGAAACAAATGACAACAACAACACAAAGCCCCAACTTCTGTGGGACACAGCAAAAGCAGTCTTAAGAGGAAAGTATATAACAATCCAGGCATATTTAAAGAAGGAAGAACAATCCCAAATGAATACTCTAACATCACAATTATCGAAATTGGAAAAAGAAGAACAAATGAGGCCTAAATTCAGCAGAAGGAGGGACATAATAAAGATCAGAGAAAAAATAAATAAAATTGAGAGCAATAAAACAACAGAAAAAATCAATGAAACCAAGAGCTGGTTCTTTGAGAAAATAAACAAAATAGATAAGCCTCTAGCCAGACTTATTAAGAGAAAAAGAGAATCAACACACATCAACAGAATCAGAAACGAGAAAGGAAAAATCACGAAGGATCCCATAGAAATACAAAGAATTATTAGAGAATACTATGAAAACCTATATGCTAACAAGCTGGATAACCTAGAAGAAATGGACAACTTCTTAGAAAAATACAACCTTCCAAGACTGACCAAGGAAGAAACATATAATCTAAACAAACCAATTATGAGCAAAGAAATTGAAGCGGTAATCAAAAAACTACCCAGGAGCAAAACCTCCAGGCCAGATGGATTTACCTCGGAATTTTATCAGACACACACAGAAGACATAATACCCATTCTCCTTAAAGTTTTCCAAAAAATAGAAGAGGAGGGAATACTCCCAAACTCATTCTATGAAGTCAACATCATCCTAATACCAAAACCAGGCAAAGACCCCACCAAAAAGAAAACTACAGACCAATATCCCTTATGAACATAGATGTAAAATAATCAACAAAATATTAGCAAACTGAATTCAAAAATACATCAAAAGGATCATACACCACAAATAAGTGGGATTCATCTCAGAGATGCAAGGATGGTACAACATTTGAAAATCCATCAACATCATCCACCACATAAACAAAAAGAAAGACAAAAACCACATGATCATCTCCATAGATACTGAAAAAACATTTGACAAAACTCAACATCCATTCATGATAAAAACTCTCAGCAAAATGGGTAAAGAGGGCAAGTACCTTAACATAATAAAGGCCATATATGATAAGCCCACAGCCAACATCATACTGAACAGCAAGAAGCTGAAAGCTTTTCCTCTGAGATTGGGAAAAAGACAGGGATGCCCCCTATCCCCACTGTTATTTAACATAGTACTGGAGGTCCTAGCCATGGCAATTAGGCAAAACAAAGAAATACAAGGAATTCAAAATGGTAAAGAAGAAGTTAAACTGTCACTATTTGCAGATGACATGATATTGTACATAAATAAACTCTAAAAACTTCACTCCAAACCTACTAGAACTGATGTCATAATACAGCAAACTTGCACAATACAAAATTAACACACAGAAATCTGTGGCTTTCTAACAATAAACTAATAGAAAGAGAAATCAGGAAAACAATTCCATTCACAATTGCATCAAAAAGAATAAAATACCTAGGAATAAACCTAACCAAGGAAGTAAAAGACCTATACCCTGAAAACTGTAAGACATTCTTAAGAGAAATTAAAGAGGACACTAGCAAATGGAAACTCATCGCATGCTCTTGGCTAGGAAGAATTAATATCATCAAAATGGCCAACCTGCCCAAAGCAATATACAGATTTGATGCAATCCCTATCAAATTACCAACAACATTCTTCAACGAACTGGAACAAATAGTTCAAAAATTCATATGGAACCACCAAAGACCCCAAATAGCCAAAGCAATCCTGAGAAGGAAGAATAAAGTGGGGGGATCTCACTCCTCAACTTCAAGCTCTACTACAAAGCCACAGTAATCAAGACATTTTGGTACTGGCACAAGAGCAGAGCCACAAACCAGTGGAACAGAATAGACACTCCAGACATTAACCCAAACATATATGGTCAATTAAAATATGATAAAGGAGCCATGGACATACAATGGGGAAATGACAGTCTTTTCAACAGATGGTGCTGGCAAAACTGGACAGCTACATGTAAGAGAATGAAAGTGGATCACTGTCTAACCCCATACACAAAAGTAAATTCGAAATGGATGAAAGACCTGAATGTAAGTCATGAAACAATAAAACTCCTAGAAAAAAACATAGGCAGAAATCTCTTGGACATAAACATGAGTGACTTCTTCATGAACATATCTCCCTGGGCAAGGGAAACAAAAGCAAAAATGAACAAGTGGGACTATATCAAGCTGAAAAGCTTCTGTACAGCAAAGGACACCATTAGTAGAACAAAAAGGTACCCTACAGTATGGGAGAATATATTCATAAATAACAGATCTGATAAAGGGTTAATATCCAAAATATATAAAGAGCTCATGCACCTCAAAAAAAAAAAGCAAATAATCCAATTAAAAAATGGGCGGAGGAGCTGAACAGACAGTTCTCCAAAGAAGAAATTCAGATGGCCAACAGACACATGAAAAGATGTTCCACATAGCTAGTCATCAGAGAAATGCAAATTAAAACCACAATGAGATATCACCTCATACCAGTAAGGATCGCCACCATCCAAAAGACAAACAACAACAAATGTTGATGAGGTTGTGGAGAAACGGGAACCATCCTACAATGCTGGTGGGAGTGTAAATTAGTTCAACCATTGTAGAAAGCAGTATGGAGGTTCCTCAAAAAGCTCAAAATAGACATACCAATTGACCCAGGAATTCCACTTCCAGGAATTTACTGTTAGAATGCAGCAGCCCAGTTTGAAAAAGACAGATGCACCCCTATGTTTATTGCAGTACTATTTACAATACCCAAGAAATGTAAGTGTCCATCAGTAGATGAAAGGATAAAGAAGATGTGGTACATATACACAATGGAATATTATTCAGCCATAAGAAGAAAACGAATCCTACCATTTGCAACAACATGGATATAGCTAGAGGGTATTATGCTCAGTGAAATAAGCCAGATGGAGAAAGAGAAGTATCAAATGATTTCACTCATATGTGGAGTATAAGAACAAAGAAAAACTGAAGGAACAAAACAGCAGCAGAATCACAGAATCCATGAATGGACTAACAATTACCAAAGGGAAAGGGACTGGGCAGGAGGGGTGGGAAGGGAGGGATAAGGGCGAGGAAAAAGAAAGGGGACATTACGATTGGCATGTATAATGTGGGGGCGGCATGTGGAGGGCTGTGCAACACTGAGAAGATAAGTAGTGATTCTACAGCATCTTGCTACACTGATGGACAGTAACTATAATGGGGTGTGGTGGGGGGGACTTGGTGCAGGGGGGAGCCTAGTAAACATAATGTCCTTCATGTAATTGTAGATTAATGATAACAAAAAAAAACATACACCAATGTTAAAAAAAAATTTAATGCAAGCCAATAAAAGTTTCAGCCATGTTTTTTGAGGAATGTGATAAAGTTATTTAAGGTACATGTGATGTGATGTCAGAAGATGATGGATTAGGAAGTCCCAACCTTCATCCCCCAACAGAACAATTTAACAACAACCGGTCCATGAAAATCGACCTAGTAGAGCTCCAGAGTACAACCAAGAAACTGCAGTCACCCAAATGGAGCATGAAAACTGAGGATGAGCACCTAGGAAAACACAGAGAGCATGTTACCTGCTTTGTTCCATCCCCTGACCTGGCACAGCTTGGCACCAAAAGGAAACCCTTCAGCCATCACCTGCCCACTACACGGGAAAAGAAGGGCAGGAGGGCCTCGGTGGCCGCGGCCACCGCCAGGGGTGCCTGCGGCTCTTGCCACTGGGAGCCTCTGTGGCCTTTGCACATGTTGACTCGGGCTGATGGTAAATATGGTTTGTGTATATGGAATGGAATCTTATTCAGCTTTTAAAAAGAAGGAAATCCTGCCATTTGTGACAACATGATTCAACCTGGAGTATAGTATACTAAGTGAAATAAACCAGTCATAGAAGGACAAACACTATGTAATTTCATGTACCTGTGGAATCTAAAATAAACTCTTGGGAGCAGGAGCAGAATGGTGGTTGTTTTAGGGCCAGGGTGGAGAGGAAATGAGATGTTGATCAAGGGGTATGAAGTTTCAATTATGCAAGATGAGTAAGTTTTATAGATCTAATGCAGAACAATGTGAATATAGCTAACAATACTGTGTTATACACTTGAAATTTGCTAAGAGCATAGATCTTAAGCATCTCACCCCTCATACCCACAAATGAAAATAGTAACTAGGCAAAGTAATGGATGTGTTAGTTAACTTGACTGTGGTGATTATTTCAATATATATATACATCAAAACGTAAAGTTATAAACCTTAAATATATATAATTTTTTGTCAATTATACATCAGTAAGATGGGGGAAAATGAGTGTGGAAAAATATATTCTTCCATAAGTAGCTAAGTCAACTTGGATAAAAAGAGCATCAGAGAGAAAAAAGAGCTTACCTTGCTGGGTATTCCCTTGTAACAAAGCCCTAGTAACACAAACAGAATGGTACTGGTACAAAAACAAATAGACTGATAAAATAAAGCGCTCAGAGTGGACTCTTGAATTATTGAAACTGAATAAAATGATGTCTTCCCAATGGGTTTCAGCCCCAGACAAGTTCACTATGGATTCAGTGTGACCAAAAAATGATAGTAGAATGTTCTTGGGGTGAAAACGTCTATACCCAACTTTATTCCCATGGTAGCAGGTCAATCACTAGCATCCCATCCACTCAGAGCAAGTCTGAACGCAGCGAGCTGGTCTCTGCCTCTGGGCCTCTCTGCCTGCACAGCCATCTCAGTCTCTGTCCTCGGTGCTGCCACCACTCCAGTCCCATCTCTGCTCTCCTACAGCCTTGCAGCCATGCCACTGTGTTGCCCAGAGCACTGGGCAGGGCTCTTTATATAGAGTCAATAACAATGCATTGCCCACATGTGCGTAGTGAGCTAGCCATCCAGGGCCAGGTGAGAATCCTGGCCACAGGAACCTTCACTCTATCCACAAATGATGAAGGTGGTACCACAAAACAATGGAACTAACCAAAACCAGTTAGTAGATGGTGATGAGAAAGAACAGATTTTGAGGGTGGAGGTAAGGGGAGATGGTCAACAGATACTGACCAAAGGGAACAGGAAAAATTGAATATTATCACATTTATGGTTTCTGCCCCAGAGACAATTGTAATTTTTAAAAAATATGTGACAATTCTTTGAATAGGATAAAATGTTGAACTATCCTTATTATGTTTGTAATGTAAAGGAACCACTCTAGTGGTATCACTGGCTGCTTAGAAGAAAAACACAAATCTGACCACCACAAGCTGCTGTCCCAGGGGTCTGGTTAGGACACAAGGTGACTGACCTGCATGCTCCCACCTCCAAGCTGGGGACTTCCTAGAACAAAGAGGGAATTCAAAGGGCAGGAGGAGGGCTGCAAATCAGGGAGGAAGCAGGACTCCAGGTTTACAGGCTATGCTGGGTGAGAGGGTGGAGCAGGCATAAAGGCACAGGTCCTGGACCCTCCTGGTTCCAATCTGTCTTAGGAATTGTTCTCAGTAGGGCTTCTTGGACAAGCCATTTCAGCTGAACTGATTGGTTAGTTTGCTCAGATAAATGAGTGTGGCTAACCTTTCATCCCTGAGTTGACCGAATTCCCAGATGGTTTGGCCCAGACCCTGATGCACAGACCTAGATGACTCTGGCAGAAAGGAAGGAGCCCTTGGGCCCCATGCCAGCAGAAGGCCTTTCTCCCCCAGCAGCCCTTTTAGGTGGAGGTCTCAGACTCCACTTTCTGACACGGATGCAGTGTTAAGACTTCAGGCTACAAGGACTGTCAGCTTCTGTTGCACTGAAAAAGTCTCAGATTAAAAATTCCTTGAAATAAGTGGGTCATCACTTATTTCCCTGATAAGGTATTTTTTCTTTGTAAAGGAATGTGTTGTTGGAACAGGATTTTCATTTATTAGGAGGGGAGGGGAGTTTTGTTTTGTTTTTTAAACTATACTTGTCTGACTGAGTTCCTCTGCTTTATCATTTTGCCAATGAAAGCCAAAACTAAGTCTTCCCAAGTAACTGCTCCTAAAGTAATGTTTCATTTGACCCCAAATCTCTTTGCCCCTTCTAGAGGCAGTGAGATGTAATAAAATGCACATGGGCTTTGGAATCAGACAGGCTCTGGGGCCTGCCTGCTTCTGACTCTCTCCATCTGTGATCTAAGCTAAATCATTTGACCTCTCTCTTTCTCAGCTTCCTCTTCTATAAAATGGGGAAAGAATATCTAGACCATGGTGTTCTTGTGAGGAATAAATGACATAATACTCATAAAAGGGCTTGGTGCCTGGTGCCTGTTAAGTGCTCAAAGATAATTCTTAGGGCTATTTGTTTATTCTGTGTTATGTGGCACTGGGTGAGAGCTTACGTTAAATTAGTTCCACTAAGAGCCAATCTGGGGAAATTGAACCAACTGGCCAATACTGAAAATTCCCTTTTATTTTAAAGAGGAAATATTTACAATACAAGCATATTTTTGTGTGTGTATTGTAGGTTTGTTTGGCTTGTTTTGTGTTTTTAAATGTGAGTGGAACTTTAGAGGGCACTTTGAGATGCCCAGGCCACTCCTTGCCTCAAATATATGTGCTGACAGGTAAATGGCGATGGAGCTCTAATTCTATAAGCCTATCCATTAGACAGGGGCAGGAAGGAGCACAGGTTTTCCCTGGTTAGTATGTCCTGAAAAGCCACCACTGGAAGCCATCAGCCCCTCACTCCACAGTCCACATTCAGGAAGGAGTGATTTCACTGTGTTCTGCCGATGGGCTTCAGCCGCAGACAAGTTTGACCAAAGAAATGATAGGAGAATGTTCTTAGGGTGAAAGGGTTATACCCAACTTTATTCCCACGGTGGCAGGTCAGTCACTGGAATCTCGTCCACTCAGAGTGAGTCTGTGTGCAGCACACCGGTCTTCCTCTGGGCCTCTCTGCCCACCCCCAACAGCCGTCTCAGTCTCTGTCCTCTGGCTGCCACCACTCCAGCCTCTGCTCTGCTCTGCTCTCCTGCAGCCTTGCAGCCATGCCACTGTGTCGCCCAGAGCACTGGGCAGGGCTCTTTATATAGAGTCAATAACAATGCATTGCCCACACGTGTGTAGTGAGCTAGCCAGCCAGGGCCAGGTGAGAATCCTGGCCACAGGAACCTTCCCTTTACCCACACACTGCCCAAAAGAAAGGCCTGAAAAACATGTTCCCTTCCTCAAGCCCCAAATATGTTCCTTCCAGGAAATCAAGAAAGCTAAATTGATTGTTTTCTATTTCTTCAGATACAGAAGGTTCAGACTATCTCTGTGGGTCTAAAAATACACTTTTGAGTTCATTTTGACCATGTAAAGTCACTTTCAAGTGCCTCTTTCAGCTGCGCTCCGGCCCAGGCAGTTAGCAAGATCCAGAACAATGTCTAATAAGCCATGGCAGGTACTGGTCAGGAGGGCCACAGCCTCACAGGGCTGCACAGGACCGATGCGGGCAGAGAGCCTTTGGGCCTCGGCTCCGGTCTGCAGCCCCTTGAATGAATTCGACCAGCCAGACAAGGCCATCGGTGGGGCCTTGGGCAAGCTGAGATCCTCCCAGAGTCCCTGCTCTGGATGGGGGCCTCTTAGTCCCTTTGACCTCTGTACTAGGTGGACTCGCCTTGTTTGCCGAACTCCTTTTGCCCATTCTCATCTCTGGGTCTCCACGTGTTCTACCCTCTTCCTAAAATACTTGTTCCCAAAATCTCCCTTCCCCACTCCTTTTCCTCTTCATTGGTCATAATCCCATTTATTCTCTAAGTCTCAGCTCAGATGTCACAAACCCTAGCAGGAGTTCTGTGTCCGCTCCCCCCAAGCGGGTCAAGGCTAGGTGATCTCCCTCCGGGTGCTAGAACACCCTGTTTCCCCCGTGAGGGCACCCATCCCCGCATGCAGGGACTGCAGGCTCCTGTGTCCATGTGGTCCACCAGCTCGTGAGCCTGGGCAACCAGGGCCACATCCCTGCTATTCCTGTGGAATCCTCTGCACACGCTCAGTGCCAACATACACAAATGCTCACTGACATGTGCCCAGTTTTGTCACTCTGAGAACAGATATTCTCAAGTTATCTTTAGTCTCTTCTAATTCAAAAGCTGGTCCCTTGAAAATGGACTTTCTAAGACAAAGATCAAAGAAAAAGGAAAACAAAAGATATTACAGTAATATTTCTAGTCTACTCCACTTGGTAGCTTTAAGCATGTAATTTAACATCTCCAGGCTCCAGAGGCCTTGTTTGTTAAATGGGAATACTTACACCTTTAAACTTTGAAGACATGAAGCTCTTTTGAGTTCCTTTCAAGATACAGGATTTGATTTCATGAATGTGCATCATTAACAGTAATAAGGAGGGGGCATAGTTGGGGAGAAGGGTAAGGGGAAAAACCCAACCTGTTCTTTTGCATCCTAGTTTCTGACGCTGTATAAGCACATAAAGGATAACAGTTAACTTGCAAATCTTACGTCTGTTTTTTCTCTAAGCAGGTAACAGACTTAAATCAAATTCACATCTTTGGGACTTGGACATTAGTCCTTATTGGCAAGTAGACTGAGACTAGAGGAAACCTTTGGGCTGCAATTAAAAAGCAAAAGGCATCTCAGACCCTAAGTAGTTTCTGCCATGTAAAATTTTCATGATCTGAAGGTAAAGAGATTAGAGATCTATGGATTGCATTCTTCATGAATTATGTAGATTTTGAAATTAAAAGGAAAACTTCTCTGAGCAAAACGTGTTTTATACTTGGTTGTACCAACACTGTGTAAAGAGGCCTAAAGTAATAGTTATTCTGAAAGCAACTACCTTTTCCTCCTATCCCTATTTAAAATTCTCTTTTTTAACATTTTGTGGAAAAAGTACAAAATTTGGAATGACAAAACCTTAGACTGAAATGATCTGCAAAATTAAGCTATTAATCAAGTTACTTAACTGTTATCCTGAGTGTGCTCACCAACAATACCAAATGCTAGCCAGGATGTGGAGTAACAGGAACTCTGAATCACTGCTGGTGAGATAGCAAAATGGTACAGCAACTTTGGAAGACAGTTTGGCAATTTCTTATAAAACTAAACATACTGTTACTATATGATTCACCAAATCACACTGCTTGGTATTTACCCAAAGGAGTTAAAAACTTACGTCTACACAAAAATCTGCACACCAATGTTTATAGCAGCTTTATTCATAATTGTCAAAACTTGGAAGCAACCAAAATATCCTTTAGTGGATGAACATCTGGATAATGGAATATTAATCATTACCAAAATGAGCTGTTGGTCTATGAAGAGATATGAACAAACTTTTAGTGCATATGACTAAGTGAAAGAAGTCAATCTGAAAGTCTATCAAGGGTATGACTCCAATTATGTAACGTTCTGGAAAGGCAAAACTATGGAGACAATGAAAAGGGCTGTGGTTGTCAGGGATTGCGGGAGGGCTGGGGGCAGGGAGGAACAGTCAGTTGCAGGGGATTTCTAGGCCAGTGAAAACACTCTGCATGAGTCCATAACGATAGATACATGTCATTGTACATCTGTCCAAACAGCACTAAGATAATGCAAGCTATGGACTTCGGATGATCATGACATGTCAGTGTAGGCTCAGGGATTGTAACAGAGGTACACTGTATGGAACAGCTTGAATATGGGGGATACTATTATGGGCAGGGGCAGAGAGTATATGGGAAATCTCTGTACCCTCCCCTCAACTTTGCTGTGAACTTTAAGTTGCTCTAAAATATCAAAATCTTAAAAAAAGACAAAAAGACAATGACAACCTTTACCTGGCAGGGGTATTGTGAAAATTAAATTAGTTGATGTTAACATAGTATTTACCCAGTGCTTGGCATAAATGGTAGCTGCTCGGTGTTGCAGCATTTTTTGCTAAGAAGCGTTTCTTTTGTAGCACAAGAAACAAACAAAAACAATAGCTTGTTTCAAACACACACTAAATTTCAAATCAGACTGTTCTAGGAGCAGAGCATGGATGGCTTCTCAGTAAGCTTCTACCCCTGGTTACCTTCTACACACAAAATTCTCAATACTTTATTGGACTTTGCTTTAGGAATTATCAGTGGTCAGTAAACACAGACTCACTTGTTCATAAGGAGGCAAACAGCAGGAACCAAATGGCTAAACCTAAATATCTTGGAAAAACATGGTGGTGGTAATAAGGAGAACTCACAGAATCAAAGGCACAACTGGGGAACCGGATCTCAGCAAGGACAAAGGGCACATTGGCTCCGATATTATGAAGAGTAGGAGCTGACCGTCACTGGGAAGGAGCATGGGACTCATAGTTCGAAAAGCTTAAGAAAACACTGCTGTGGTGTTTTCACTGTTTAGTATAACTTATCAGTATTCTGACTGAGTTACTTCAAGGAAGTGATTATCCTTCCAATGGCTGGGAATGGCTGATTGTCCTAAAATTTAGGGGTAAAAACTGATAGAGGAATCACTGTTCATAAAATTTTAATATTCTTACCAAAACCAGGCAAAGACCCCACCAAAAAAGAAAATTACAGACCAATATCCCTGATGAATGTAGATGCAAAAGTAACCAATAAAATATTAGCAAACAGAATTCAAAAATATACCAAAAGGATCATACACCATGACCAAGTGGGATTCATCCCAAGGATGGTACAACATTCGAAAATCCATCAGCATCATCCAACACATCAACAAAAAGAGGGAAAAAAACCATATGATCATCTCCATAGATGCTGAAAAAGCATTTGACAAAATTCAACATCCATTCATGATAAAAACTCTTAGCAAAATGGATATAGAGGGCAAGTACCTCAACATAATAAAGGCCATATATGATAAACCCACAGCCAACATCATACTGAACAGCAAGAAGCTGAAAGCTTTTCCTCTGAGATCTGGAACTAGACAGGGATGCCCACTCTCCCCACTGTTATTTAACATAGTACTGGAGGTCCCAGCCATGGCAATTAGACAAAACAAAGAAATACAAGGAATCCAAATTGGTAAAGAAGAAGTTTAACTGTCACTATTTGCAGATGACATGATATTGTACATAAAAAACCCTAAAGACTCTACTCCAAAACTACTAGAACTGATATCAGAATACAGCAAAGTGTCAGGATACAAAATTAACACACAGAAATCTGTGGCTTTTCTATACACTAACAATGAACCAATAGAAAGAGAAATCAGGAAAATACCTCTACTCATAATTACTTCAAAAAGAATAAAATACCTAGGAATAACCAAAGAAGTGAAAGACCTATACCCTGAAAACTACAAGTCACTCTTAAGAGAAATTAAAGGGGACACTAACAAATGGAAACTCATCCCATGCTCATGGCTAGGAAGAATTAATATCATCAAAATGGTCATCCTGCCCAAAGCAATATACAGATTTGATGCAATCCCTATCAAATTACCAACAACATTCTTCAATGAACTGGAACAAATAGTTCAAAAATTCATATGGAAACACCAAAGACCCCGAAGCAATCCTGAGAAAGAAGAATAAAGTTGGGGAGGATCTCACTCCACAACTTCAAGCTCTACTACAAAGCCATAGTAATCAAGACAATTTGGTACTGGCACAAGAACAGAGCCACAGACCAGGGAACAGACTAGAGACTCCAGACATTAACCCAGACATATATGGTCAATTAATATTTGATAAAGGAGCCATGGACGTACAATGGTGAAATGACAGTCTCTTCAACAGATGATGCTGGCAAAACTGGACAGCTACATATAAGAGAATGAAAGTGGATCACTGTCTAACCCCATACACAAAAGTAAATTCGAAATGGATCAAAGACCTGAATGTAAGTCATGAAACCATAAAACTCTTAGAAAAAACCATAGGCAAAAATCTCTTAGACATAAACATGAGTGACCTCTTCTTGAACATATCTCCCCAGGCAAGGAAAACAAAAGCAAAAATGAACAAGTGGGACTATATTAAGTTGAAAAGTTTCTGTACAGCAAAAGACACCATCAATAGAACAAAAAGGTCCCCTACAGTATGGGAGAATATATTTGTAAATGACAGATCCGATAAAGGCTTGACATACAAAATATATAAAGAGTTCATCCACCTCAACAAACAAAAACCAAATAATCCAATTAAAAAATGGGCAGAGGAACTGAACAGACAGTTCTCCAGAAAAGAAATTCAGATGACCAACAGACACGTGAAAAGATGCTCCACATCGCTAATTATCAGAGAAATGCAAATTAAAACCACAATGAGATACCACCTCACACCAGTAAGGATGGTTGCCATCCAAAAGACAAACAACAACAAATGTTGGCGAGGTTGTGGAGAAAGGGGAACCCTCCTACGCTGCTGGTGGGAATGTAAATTAGTTCAACCACTATGGAAAGCAGTATGGAGGTTCCTCAAAATGCTCAAAATAGACTCACCATTTGACCCAGGAATTCCACTCCTAGGAATTTACCCTAAGAATGCAGTACTCCAGCTTGAAAAAGACAAATGCACCCCTATGTTTATCACAGCACTATTTACAATAGCCAGGAAATGGAAGCAACCTAAGTGTCCATCAGTAGATGAATGGATAAAGAAGATGTGATTCATATACACAATGGAATATTATTCAGCCATGAGAAGAAAACAAATCCTACCATTTGCAACAACATGGATGGAACTGGACGGTATTATGCTGAGTGAAATAAGCCAAGCAGAGAAAGAGAAATACCAAATGATTTCACTCATCTGTGGAGTATAAGAACAAAGGAAAAACTGAAGGAACAAAACAGCAGCAGAATCACAGAACCCAAGAAATGGACTAATAGGTACCAAAGGGAAACGGACTGGGGAGGATGGGTGGGTAGGGAGGGATAAGGGGGAAGAAGAAGAAAGGGGATATTATGATTAGCATGCATAATGGGGGGGGTGGGGGAGGGCTGTGCAACACAGAGAAGACAAGTAGTGATTCTACAAAATTTTGCTATGCTGATGGATAGTGACTATAATGGGGTTTGTGGGGGGGACTTGGTATAGGGGAGAGCCTAGGAAACATAATATTCTTCATGTAATTTTAGATTAATGATAACAAAAAAAAAGAGAAAGAAAAGGGTGATTACTCCATGATAGGATAAAACTAACTGCAAATCAATGATTAATGCATGCTTTACATATCCTTAATTTAGATCTTTTAAAGGGTGTCAGATGATCAGCTATGGAAGTACATTTTTCTGATAATATTCCTTTCTCTTAAAAAAAAAGCAATTCCTGTGTAGTGATCTCCAATAGATTCTTCACAATGGTATAAAGATCATATCAAAGTGTGGGCAAAGGGTTTGTTTGTGTTTATACAGAGGATCAAAGCCTAATTTGGCTACCCAGAAAACGAATTAAGATACGATATGAAGAAGAACTTCCAACATCAACATCCTCTGGAAGAGTCATTCCAGAAGATGACCATCAAAAAACTTCAACAAAGATCCTGGCGCTGTTGCAGTTGTAGCTACATTCATCCCACCGCTTCCTGGACTTGCCATTGGAATGAAGAAGGAGATATCTAAGCTGGCCTGTGCATACAGTAAAACAACAAATTTGACTGGATATATACTGTCGGAACTCAACCAAGAATTAGGAGAAGTGTAAGTTGCAGTGCTCCAAAATCGTGCAACTATAGACTATCTACTGTTAAAAGAACATATGGGATGTGAACAGTTCCCAGGAATGTGTTGTTTTAATTTGTCTGATTTTTCTCAAACTATTCAAATTCAGTTAGACAATATCCATCATATCACTGATAAGTTTTCACAAATGCCTAGGGTACCTAACTGGTTTTCTTGGTTTCACTGGATATGGCTGGTAATTGTAGGTCTGCTTTTGTTATGTAGCTGTATTCCTATTATGTTAATGTGTGTACACAATTTAGTTAGTAGTTTAAAACCTATACATGCTATGTTACTCTACAAAGTATATGTCAAAGAAATAATCAATCTTCCCATGTTTTCTTCTATCTACTACTTCTATAGCTTTTCTTCTTCCTTCCTAATTACAACCCTTTAGTAGAATTCATGCCTCATATCGAAATTACCGAGTATCATAATTCTTCCAAGTGGTAAAGATACCTCAAGACAAATGCTGGGCATAGAAGCCACAGGGCATAAATCTGCAAAGAAGTAAAAAGCTAACCTTTTCAAAGAATATTGCTTCTCTCTCACTTAGCAACTTTACATTTCCCTGTATGGCCCCGGAAGATGACTGGTTAGCCAGAGACAGGTAAGATTCCTCAAGGGAGGAACAACCTAAGACAGGCACAGTCGCAGGGGGTCTATCAGGTGAGAAATTGGGGAACAACAGAGGTGAGGCTTAGAACCTCACCGCCCCCCCCTCCCCCGCTGTTTTGAGAGAAATCTTCTGCATCTGTGGATGTTCTGTTGCCCTTGTCTAGCTTGGATTAATACTTAGTCTATAGGCACAGACCTGATCATCTACATTTGCCCTCTTACAGCATTAAATTATGTTTTCTACCTTTGTCTTGCATCTACCTACCACTTCAGTATTTTATTTAAAAAATAATAATAATAATAAGGGAGAAATGTGGGATTCACATATAAATCAAGTATAAAAATCAAACGAATAATCGTATCTGACTTGATTGTTTATAATTCATGATGCGTGATCAAAACCGAAAGTTTCTGTGATATGACTGCCCTTGCACTGTTCACCATGTAAGAACTTATTTACTATGTAAGAACTGGTTCACCATGTAAGAACTTGTTCATTATGCTTCAGAAGATTGGAGACTGTTGAGAATTAGGCTTGGGGTTGATTAATGATTGTGCATTGAGTCCCCTATACAGAATTTTATTGTTGTTAACAACTATTTGATCAATAAATATGAGAGATGCCCTCTCAAAAAAAAATTTTAATATTCTGCACTTGGGGTCACTTGGTTACTATTGAGTGAGTAAGAATAATGAATATTTTATATGCTATTTGACAAAGATAATTTTTCCTAGGTATTGGCCTGCAAATAAAAATTATTTACTTTAAATATTATTGATTATTATTATTATATATTATATAATAATATATATATTATTGGTGATTATTACTAACTTAGCATGTGAGTGCCTAGGATCAAAAGGGACTTTTTAAAATTAGTTTGAGTAGATGAAAGACATAATCAAATTGGCAATTTGATGAGTTAGGGGGGAAAATCAGTAACTACTGAAACTTTTAGTGGGCTAAATGTGTATAGTGTCAGTTGAAGGGCAGCCTTTGATTTCTGTTCTACCTTATCCTTGTTTGCACCTGTTTCTGAGATATGCCTGGGTGTTCTGACACTCAGACACTGAAATAGTTTCCAAGGAGATGTGGTAAAAATTCTGCAGAGTCACATGAGTGTCAGGCTTCTTAGTAAGCAATGTTGAATTACCTACTCTGTAAGCTGGGCTGATGTTTTAGTTTTGGGGCAAAAGGCATAAAAATTGAACAGGCTCTGTAATTGGGCCATTTCTGATCAAGGCCTTTCATAATATAGGGCAGGCAGCGTGTAGGAGGAGGGCAGGCTGTATACCATCAGGAGCCTTCTACACCATCAGGGCCCTCTCACCCCTCCCACCCCTCCCATCCGCTGGCCATGTCAGCACCAGAGGGAACATTCTCCGAGCAAAGCCGCCCTGTGTGCAGCTTCAGATATCCTCAGGCCCTCTTCTTCCTCTAGCCCTGATGTGCCAACCACTTCCAGGGAGGCTGCAACCAGTTTCATGAGGCTTCACCTGCCAGGACCTACCTTGGGGCCTCCCATCCTTGCTACCTGCCCCAGGGCCTCTCTGGAAGTGTGAAGACACAGGGGTCAGGAGCTGATGGACAGTTGCCACCCCCTTCCACTTACTGAGCAATTGTAGGTCCCTGGGAATGTCCCATGGGATTGAGCGTGATGGTGACCAGTTCAATACTTGTTCCTTTGACTTCCCTCCTTCCCTTTTTTGCTCTCTTATCCCTCCCTCCTGCTCCCTGGTGTCACTTTTGAAGTCAACTACCTGCATACAAGCCTCCTAAGCTCTGCTTTGGGGAAAACCCAGACTAAGACAACCCTCCAAAACTGACATCTAAAATAAACCTACCCGTCTTGATCAGGTCGCTGCATGGGGTCAGATTTTCTCTGATAAGAGTTAAATTTCAAGGAAATATTAGAATCATTCTGTTTCTCAAAGACATTCAAATATTTTCATTTGCACAAAAAATATCACTCCTATAAATGGTACTTTTATGTTTTCAGCAGTTGCCTATTTTTTAAGCACTTAAAGTTGAGTTCTTGATGCTCTGTAACTTCAACACAACCTTTCACTGGAATCTGTAGCCCACCTGGCAGACACCTTGCACAGATGAATTGGCTCACCAACCTCATGGATAAGGCAATGGAACTGAGAGTAAGGCAACAATAATTAGTTTCTCATTGCTAAAACATCAGGACCTCATGGTTTAGAACACTGAGCATAGAGGAAGCAGTGACTCTGTCAGCGAGGATGAGGGAGAAATCTTGTTAAAGAGATTATCATCCCATTTATTGCCATATTTCACTGACGGTCCATTTTGTCTGAAGACTTGCTCCCATTAACATTCCAAGTCACTAATTGTTTGTGATGTGGGTATTAAGTATGTGGTACCATGCAAGGCCCCTATAGGGGTAAAGGAATGTTCTCAGTCTTCAGAGAACTTGCAATTGTGGTAAAGCAATTAGAAAACTGTGTTTCACAATAAACAGAATCAAAGCCTAAACTACTTGGAGAGAGTGAGTTCCCTATAAATTAATAATAAGGATACAATGAGTGGGGAAAGAAGTTTGCAGAAGACATATGCAAGTGGTTATTTGGGCTTAGGAAATGGTTGATTTGGGCTGGCAGAAAGATGAAAGAGTTTATTCCAGGCAGTGGGAAGAGCATGAGCAAACATATGGAAAATCATTCATTTGGCCATTTGCATCCACTTTGTGTTAAGATTCCTACCTGGCGCTGGGAATATAATGATGAATAAGACATACTCAGTCCCAGGCCCTGGAGCTGGAAGCCTTGGGGCATTCATGAATGAGCTCCGTCTGCATTGAGTCAATCTCTATGGGGCAGGAGGAATGCTGTTTGGAGGAGTCCCTTGAAAGACAAAATAAAAGAGATGTTGATAATTTAATGGGAAAAAAGTTTTCATAGATTTTTATTTCTGAAATAGAAAATATTTGTGTCAATTGAAGATTAAAGTCACCTTCTATCATCTTTCATTTCATACTCTGTATGTTTCTTTCTCTAAAAAACTATGAAGTTCAATTAGCAGACAGCTGTCTCTTTGATCAATAAGTTCTTGTGTATTTTTTTCTTTCCAGAAAAATAATGATGGCAACATTATATATTGATATTCAGGAATTCTCGCTTACTGCTTTCCTCAACAGATTCATGTTTCTAGCTGCTAATAAAAACCCTGGCATTAAGCTTTAGATAAGTAGCAGTTTAGGAGAGTCTCAAGCAAATTTATGTTCATATTCTTTCTAATTACTGCAGTTTTTCAACCTGCCTTTTTGTTGCCTGGCAACTGCGTCTGGGGCGGCCTCTCCCTGCACACCAGGGGAAACTTCAAACTGGACGGAGGAGGGTTCTGGGCTCTGATGGAGAAAGAATTCATGAGCAGGTCAGAAAAGTACAGGTAAGGAAGGAGTTCATTACAGCAAGAGTGGTAGTGGATGGCAGGACTGTGCCGGCAGTAGAGGGCAATGAGGGACAGAGGGAGGAAAGGAAAGTTCATTGACTCCTGCTTGGTGTAGGGCAGATACCCTGCCGACTCCTGAAGCCAGGGTCACCTGGCATCCAGTGTCCACTGGAATCTGCATGGGGTGGGGACTAAGTCCCTACCACCCCAGAATTTGGGGTTGCTGCAGAGCACCAGATGGAGTGAGATGATGTTCTGAGAACTTGCCCAAAGCAAAGAAGGGAGATTTTCGGGCACTCTATTAAGGAGCATGATAGTACAGTAGCAGTCCTGCCTGGGTCATCCAGGTGACAGGAACTTGCAAGCTCAAATCAGTAACCCTTCCTACTTGTCTGAATGAAGTAGGACAGAGAGTGAAGGATTATGCTTAAGTCTAGAATATTGAATGAAATAATGAAGTGTCAAAGACGCTTACCACTGGGAAAGAGGTCCCTGACAGGCTTGGGAGAGTGCAGAGAAAAAACTCAGTAAGTTGAGCAGCAAGAAGTATTTATTTAAGGCAAAGTACACTCTAGAAGAAAGGGACATGCAGGCAGCCTCAGAGGAGAGGCAAGCTTAAAGTTTAGGATTCATGTCTTTTTAAGAATTTCAAGAATGGGGCAAAGGTCCTGAGGGTATAGGTTTGACTTGTGGTCTCCTGATCTATATCTGGTGAGAGCCAGTATGTCATCACCCACAGTCAGTCCTCTAGATACTCTGTAAGATAAACTTAACACAGGGACTTTATTGATTATGTTCTTCTCCAAGACAATGGTTACCCTCAGGCAGTGGGAACTACCATTTAGGACTACTTGCCCTGCTTTAAGATAGAGTCCACTGCTGGCTAATTACCATCAAGTGTGTTAGGAACCTAACCTCCTAATTCCCTGGTTTTTAAATTAGAATCTAAGCCTTAAAATGGGGCCCCTCCTGTTCTTACTATACTGTGTGTATCTTAGCATTTTTCATTAAGTCTGTATTTGTCCCATGTCCCTGCTCTGCCTCACTTTCAAGTTGGAAATAAATGAAGCAAACAATTGGATATAAAATGATGAAGACTACTTAGAGATACCATAGGGCTTAAGCCTTCTTCATATCACAGATTGAAATAGATTTTGAACAAGTAATGGGTGAGATATAATGGGTGTCATTGGAAATAGCATCCAAATGCTATCTCATCTCAGTTGAGGATTTAGTGGGCAAGACACTCTTATCTCCAAACATGCCTACATTACTATTGCTCCATTTTATATATTTCAAAGGTAGAAGAGAAGCACATAACCGACCTGGTAGTTGTTTTATTGTGATGAATATTGTTCCCTTTTGAAGAGCAGAGAGAAGCAATTTGTGTGGATTGCGGTTTCTTGACTCCTGATTACATTACACAAGAAAGCCATCTGCCTGGAAAAAGAAATTGATTTAAAAGCCATTGGTGGCCATATCTAATATAATGAAAAGAGGCTCTGACAATATCAAAGTGGATTTTTTTAAATTGACATCAGAAGACCTTGGAGAAACTTCATTTTGATCTGCTTATTACACCACTGGCACCACAGCTATTGTCCTTTCATTAATCAGCCTCATTCTCAGGGTCACAGATTGGGGGACAGATGATGCAAAGGAGTGAGAATTGTCTCTGAGTTCAGTTTAACCTTTAGTTAGGGTCTGTCTACTATTTACCAGGCACTCTGCTATACCAGAAGACATAAATGCATGCACTTATTCACTTAAAAATATTTGAGCACAAGTATGTGCCTGGCCCTTGGGTATGCAGTCATGAATAAGGTAAAGCCCCTTTACCGCTGAGATTCTAGTAAGGGAGCCCAACTACAAAAGTTTGCAGACATGTACATGATGCAGTTTCAGTCCTTCTCCTTGAGAATCTGACAGCCTAATGGGGGAAGCGAGTAGGTATGGGAAAGCAAAAGCAGCTGGAAACAGAGGAAACCAAAAGTCTGGGATCTTGTGGTCAGGTGCTACCTCAAGTTCACCTAGGCTTATGATTCCTTCTCCTTTGGTGTTTGGACTATGACTTGCCATCCAGGGGCATTGTATATATCCTTTGTAGCTCGGAGCTGGAGGGGGTTCCCAGCTCTGATCAAGTTCACTCTGGATTCAATGAGACCAAAAATGACAACCAAATATGGTGAGGTTCAAAGGTTGACGGCAGGTCAAGTGCTATAATCATGCCCACATATGGCAGTCTGCATGCAGCAAGCCTGTCTCTGTTTCTGCCTGGCTCCAGGCTCTCTGCTGAGGACCATGCAGAGCTCTTTCTACAGCACCAGAGGCAATAGTGGCTCTTTGTCAACCGGTGTATAAGCATTAGCCTATGCAGTAAGCCAATTACATTATCAAGCAGATTAGGGTAAGGTGAGGTTTCTGGCCGTAGGAACTTCCATTTTCCCTACACTTTTCATTGTAGAGGATTTTACAGTCTCCTTTTGTGATTTGAATATAATTATGTAGTACAATTCAAGATACTTATAATTTCTATACCTTGCTGTTGAGCATTGGGTAGAAATATAGGAAACCAAGCAGTCTTGCTGTGAAGATATCCAGAGAGCCCTGATTCCTCTAGAAAATTTTCCAGGGCTAATAGGTAGGTTGATGCTACTTATTCCAAGAAGCTAGAAACGCACAAAAGCAAAGGTAAGATCACTTGTTAAGAACTCTGGGTCTAAACACATCAAGATCAGGGCCACACTTGCAGACTTGCTGTTTCTATCTCCCCAAATACAGCTACACTTGCCCCTAGCCAGTACACTCTGCCTATATCCTGTCTTTTCTTTTCTGGGAGAAAGTAGGGAAAGATGTATCATGAAATATGCAAAGGAGTTCACTTTTTTTAAGACTTTGTCAAAAATGAGCCCTTTGAGCTGAACCAGAGACCTCCCATAGCCTCATCCCACCAATCAACATGCGTCCTGTGTTCAGGAACGCTTCCCTGTGGTCTGCAGTTGGCCTGCTCTCCATCCTCTGACTTCCTGTGAAGGGTCAGTGGGGCAGGAGATCCCAGCACACCAGTCCCTGACTTTATCCCTTTCTTTGCAAAAAAAAAAAAACAACAACAACAAAAAAGGGTTAGTGGAAAGAAAAGAAGCTAAGTTTAAAAGGAATTCTGCAAAAGATGTACTGACACAATCCTAAAAGCATGACTTCTCTAAAAAGTCAGTAAGTAAAAGAGATGATTTGGCTTCATTGTGTCTTGTTCTTTCTCATGTACTCTCTCCACATGATGCTCTGAATAAATGCTCAATTTATTAATTGTGGTACCAATAACATTTTTATCATTTTTAAGCCAAATTTCAAGAGAAGAGTGCACACTTGCTCTTCATTATGTGTCACCTGATAAGTGGAAGACTGAACATGCTAGAGAGCTTGAACTCAGTGAGCACAAGGCTGGTCCAGGCTGGCGGCTCAGCATCAGCACGCTGCTGGGGCCTATTGCTCACCATGTGATGCAGTCACCTAGAATGCGGTGGGTGGATCCAGAAATAAGATTTGGTGTTATTGTGAAACTTGTTCATTATGAGGTAAATAGTATTTTGCAAGGTGCAATTCTGAAAAAGAAAGCAGATGTCTTTAAGTGAGCAATTATGGACTAGTACCAGAATCAAATATAGTTTTAATCTAGAGCACAGAGATGCACCTGGAGCAGGTCTTGTCCCTTCTGAGGTTTGGTGGACACGGCCACAGTCTGTATTTGGAATACTAAGGATGAGTATACAAGAGGAAAGAAGAAGCCTATTTAAGAAAGGAAGTATGAAGATGGTCTGGTGTAGTAATTAATGGCAATATGATATACTGTAAAGTTTTTGGACTTCCTTTATTTATTTATTTATATGTATCTTATTTATTCATTTGGCATATGTATTTTTGACACCTATTCTGTGCTAGGAACTACGCTGGCAAATAGAGTGATGGACAAAACATGCCCTGTCCCCCTTAGCTCTCAATACATAAGCTAAGTTTAATGAAAGCATCTTCTGCCTAATTATAGCATAATAAAACATGGTGGCGGGCCATCTGCAAAGATCAGTGCTGAGGATGGCAGACAGTGCAGAGCCCTGTCTCTCTCCAAAATCACATCTTCCTTCCTGTGCCTCTGCTTCTGAGTCTCCCTTTGCTTGCACTCATCTTGAGCTGGACTCAGGCATGTCCCATGATAGTCAAGGAGTGAGACTAGCTTCGGGGTTGATCCTTGTCTTAAGTACCTGTGTTTGAACTATGAAGGGTAGAAAGGTCCCTGGGAATCATGTCTGAACTATGAAGGGTGGAAAATTCATGAGGTAATTTATTATGGGTATTAACTAGCAATAGTGTTGAGGAATCATTCACTGTTGATGACTATCACTAAGGCCCATAACAATAAAAATTAACACAGCTTTACAATTTATTCTTTCTTTGTTAAATGTTACCTGTGATACTAAAAAAATGACAAATACCTGGGACATTGATATTACAATTCACTTTATAAATAAGGAGAATGGAGCTTGCTCCAACTGGGCTTCTTGTTAATGGAAGAGCTAAGCCACGGCTTCTTCCATCATACCCTCTCGGATCCTGCCACTGTAGCCTGCTACCCCGTTGAGCATCATCAACTTCCTTTGAAATGCAACCGTTTACCTTACCTAGCTATCTCCAGCAGTAACAGTGAGAATTTTTTACTGGTAGAGTGAGTATCTCTTGAGAAATCTTGTGAATGAAGGTGTGAGAACAAGTCTTCCAAGGTGGAAATCAGATTTCAGTGAATTATCATTTCAATTCACTACAGCAAAGTGATTAAGCATTAAACGAAGTGACAGGGAAATTATTTTCAAGTCCTGCCATTTGATTTGGCTACAGAAATATTTGCCAATTATAAATTTAACATAGTAGGATTCATTTTCCCTTTGGAATGAAAATTTCTTTTGAGGACAAAATGCTGAGATTTTTGACTGAGAGTAAATAGATTTTTCTTATAGTTTTACTTATTTGGTTACATTAGTTAGGAGCTGCTGAAGTTCCATGGTGAATAAAATGTAATTTGCAGAATCACCAACCATGGCATTTCCCATAATTCCCAGTGTGATGCTGTCATCTCCTCTTATTTAGGTAGCACTCCTGTGTGTACAGCCCTTTGCTTATGCTTTAAATATATTCATTCATATAAGCCTCATATAATCTTGCTAGAGAGGTTAGGTGACATGCCTGTGGTCACAGAAGTAGAGAAACTAGGATTTAAACCAGGGGTTATGTATCTACAAACCCTTAATGTCAGTGGTTCTAAACTTTGTCCTTCAGAGATGCCTTGAAACACTGGAGGGTCTAATAGGAATAGGATCTAAGCAATTCATCTCTGCCTCTTGCAGAGAATACCATCTTTATCTCATATAGGGTGGAGTTCCTCAATTTCAGAGCTCACCAAATTTATAGCACATAGATGCACAAGGAAAATGCAGCTTCTGTATTTGGTGGATAGCAAATCAGACCCCCATTAAAGGTCTCATGTGATGGCAAGCAGAGAAGAGAAAGTTAAATAAGTGTCCAGAGGGGTTTAAGCTTAGTTTAAACATTTAAGAGTGATTTTTAAAAAGGTACAGTGTTTCAGAGTCAGAAGGCTGCTGGCTGTGTTGGAGGAGGGGTATGTGATTCCCTGTCCACATAGGTGCCATGATCCTTTGCTGCCTGGGTACCAAGCACCTACATGCTCTCTAATGCTGAAGCAACTTGAAGTATATTTTTTTAGCTCCCGTATGCTCCTGGCAAAGCTCCCTGGCTGAAAAGGGATGTTACAATTCTTCTAAGGTCTGACTGTGGTTCTTATTTATTACTAGTCCAAGCAGCCAGCTCTGCAGTCTTTATTAACCAAGAGACACCTCATCCCTAGGAAAGGAACCCCCACTGGCTAAACTGCCTGCTTTTACAGTTAGACAATAAGAATTTCTCTGCTGGTTTTAACAAATGATCTATTCTCAGAAAAGTTGTGAGCAGATCTAATTATACATAAAGTCAGAATGATTGCTTTTCCACATTCAGTGGACCAGTGATTTGATGTGAATCAAAAATTGCAGAATGTTAGGACTAGGAAGTGCCTTACAGGCTACCCATACCCCCTCCCTACCTATAGGATGAAGAACCTGAGGCCCAGAGATTTAGTGGCTGGCCATAAATAGATTTTGACCAAGCTGCCTGAATCAGGTCTGGTGTTAAGTCCTGCATACCACCCGCCCGTTACAAACCTGCATCAATCAGAATGGCTGAAACCCTCCCCAGTGCCTGGATGTGAAAGTTATATGCACATTACACTTTTAAAAGACCTGTCATGGAGAACAGCATAATCGCTTTGGCCCATACCAGTTTTATAGGAAACCCTTTGAGCCTGAAGAGGTCAGCTACATTTCTCTCATTTCTCTTTAGGTGATTTATCCTTAAATCTCTTCTGCATTTTGAAGGTGTCTGAGAGACCATGGTTGAGAAGGAAATGGAAAATGAGGTATGTAAACCTGCTCAAAAGATTTTTTTTCAGTTCTTTATATCTTTTCACCTTAGCTTCAAAATAATGACACTGGCTGGGGAGCATGATAGGTTTTTGGCAGAAAATATATTCAGTAATGAGAAACATAAAAAAGTACTTCAATGAATACTAATGTGTTGTCTAAATATTGTATCTTCAATTTTCCACCCAGTGAATAAAATGTAAAAGTGATAATTTTGGAAATGAGATATTATGCCTGAGGGGGAGGGGAAGTACTTTAAAAAAGACAAGATGGCTATAAAAAAAACAGGAACAGATTTTAGATTGGAAGTGCCTTTCTCCTGCAGTACAGACTACTGATCCCAGTAGAAAACAGACTTAGGACAAAAGTTTATGAGCTGTGGCTTTAGGCAGGAGGGTGACCCTCAGGAAGGAAGGAGGAAGGGTGGGGGAGGAGGGCGGAGCCCGGCGAGGTGGGAGGGGGACATCCGGGCGCCTCTGGGACTCTGCCTTATTCTCCAAATGGACACACTTGCCCGGGTTTCAGCACCATGTGATGTTTTAAGGACTTGTGTTGCTTCCAAGGCCATGGACTCTCCAATTCAATGCCTCCTACCTGTCAGAATGTACCTCACCTGGCATCAGCAACCCCTCATTCTTCCTGGGCTAGGTCACCTGCCTTTCTGGGCAGCCTGTGGGGAAGCTCCAGCTGCAGTGGCCCATTCCAGGGAAAAAGAAGGGTGATGGCTTCTCACTGGGGATGGTCAGGGAGCAAACTGTGTTCCCTTCAGATGTTGAGGTCTTACCCCCAGGCCCTCAGAACCTTACCTCATCTGGAAATAAGGTTGTTGTGGATGTGATTAGTTAAGATGAAGTCATACTGGAGTAGGGGGTAGGATCCTAATTCAATATGACTAGTGTCCTTATAATAAGGGGAAATTTGGACACAGACACACATAGAGGGAAGACAATATGCAGAAATGCAGTGGGAAAACTATCTACAAGCCAAGGAATAAATGCCTGAGGCTCCCAGAAGGTGGGGAAGAGGCATGAAACAGATCCTTTCTCACTGCCCACATTAAGAACAAGTCCTGCTGACACTTTGATCTTGGACTTCCAGCCTCTAGACTGAGACGATAAATGTCTGCTGTTTAAGCCACCCAGTCTGTGGTACTCAGTTACTTTGTTAGGAAATTAATGCAGGGAACTTTCCTACTCTCATTCCATAGTATTCCTCTCTTAGCTTTCTTCAATTTTGCCTAAATCTTCCTCCTTTACAACTGGACTTTCCTCAAAGGTGCTTCATTTGTACTGTACCCTAAGTCCTTGTCCCACTCCCAGGAGCATATAGTTAGAAATTTTATGTGTCATTGTGGAATGTGAAGTCTTGTCCAATGTCTGGGGGAACAATAAAGTATGAGGGTCAGAAGTATCAATTTGGCAGTCAGAAAGAACATCATTCAGCCCTTCAGTCCCTGTACAACTTTGGGAAAGCTAAAGAACCATGAGCCTTTGTTAAATGGGGCACTAATGTTTCTCACTTTGTAGGATTAAGTGAGGTTGTGAAAATAAAGCACTTAGCGCAATTCCTGATATAAAAGCACATCAGTTAATGAGAGCTATGATAATAGTAGCTATTAGGGGAGCTTCAGGCATCAAGGAGCAGGGGTGGGGGACTATTCATCAGGTCTTTTCAGCACTCTGAAATTAAACCAGACAGCTGCCTACTCAGTTATGTAACTCTGGAGTCACATATAGTCACCATTAAGCCAAATAACCACATGACCCATAAGTGCCTTGCAGAGGTTAAGAAAATAAGATTTAACATTGAAATGAAAGGATTTTATAAGCTACAAGATGTAAAAGATACTCAAGAACCAAGTAGTGTTCCCTGTAACTTTCAGTGTTAGGCTGGAGGAAGGAAAAACAAAGACATGCAAACAGAACAGAGAGATGCCATAGGGGGAGAACAGAACAGACCCCAAAGTCTGTGCCGAATATGGAAAGGGGACAGCTCTCCCTGAATTCCATCCTGATGTGCCAACTAAGACCCGGATGTCAGGAAGGAAGAAAGTTTCTAGTTGTCTATTATGTCACCTTTAGCCAATCATACCTCTCCACACCCCCCTAGGATAGCTTGCCCACTCCTCCCCCTCCTAATCCCTTTTAAGGCCCCCACCTCCCCAACCAGGTGTGACTTCTCTGGCCTGTGACAAGAAGGCCACAGAACCTCACCCGGGGGTATTTAAATAAATTACCTGGCCCTTTGTTGCCTCTCTTTGCCTGCTTATTCTGGCTAGAATTTATCTTACATATGGTGCCGAAACGTGGGAAGGAGTGTGAGCGCAGGGCCCCGACCAGCCACTGGTGGCCCTGCCCCCTCCTTCTCTGACCCAGGACCTCAGCCTGCTCTCTGCTGTGTAGACTATTTTCTGGTGAGTCCCTCAGTTTCCCCCTCAGTTTTGTAGCTACGTCCAGGTCTGGGCATTCAACCCATCCATTGCGAGTACCCGGGATACTTGCCCCTGGCCCTGCGGTGGGGGAGACATCCCTCACCCAGGCTCCCCAGGCCATCTCCCCTGACTTGGTGCGCTTGGGACACTGGGCGCTCCTCTCAGCGGGATTTTTTTTAGGAAGTAGAGCAGACATAGGGAACCAGCCCATGAAAGCAGAGGCTCAGACCCCACTGCAGTGTCTCATTTCTAATCTGGCTACTTTATGTTTGTCCCGGGAAGTCCGCAAACGGAAGTTAGTCTTCCTTTGCTCTGAGGCTGGGCCTCAGTATCCCTTGGACAACCAATCCCGCTGGCCCCCTGAGGGAACTTTTGATTTTAGCCTCCTCACCAACTTAACTAATTATTGCCACCAGAGCAGAAAGTGGAGTGAAATCCCAAATGTGCAGGCTTTTTGGACTTTGCACTCCCATCAAGACCTTTATGTTAAGTGTTCTATAACTCAGGTTCTCCTGGCCCGATCTCCAGTTAAAGATTGTCAGCCTCTTACTCTGCTCAGTCCTTCCTTTTCAGATCTGCCAGAAAACCTCAGTCTCCCACCTCCCTCAGCTCGCAGTCCCCTCCCCCTCTCTCCACCACCATCTCTAAGTCCTTTGTCTTCACACGTGTCGCCTCCATCTTAAAGTCCTACATTCTCAACCATGCCCTTGTCCTGCTCTCCTCTTCCAGTGGCTGCACCACCCCCTCTCCCTCTCCTTCCACCTTCACCGCCCTCTTCCCCCACCAGAACACGCCCCTCCCGCCCTCTAGTTCCAGAAGCCACAGACAAGAAGCTGAGAAGAGAGAGGGCAATTGGATATCAGTGACTCAAGTCTTTGTATCGGTTTGTCTATCTGTGTATATGTTTTTATGAAAAAAGTGTTGCTGACTGTAGTTGTTGTATCTCAGTTTGTATGTTTGTGTGTCTAAGTGTATAAATGAAAAATATTTTATTTAAAAACAAGCGCTTGTGAAGATTGAGCATTCTAGAACTTCCAGAGAATCTAGTAAAAAATGTTAAGCATTAATGCTAATTTGATTTTAGCTGAGGCGGGCATGTCCTTGTTGTTATCAGCTGCTTAAGTTTACCTAAGGTCATTTAAGTCAATGTTATCTGCTAAATCTTTTAAGGATAAAATGCTTAAAGGCTTGGCTTTGTCTAACATTCAGTAAAGGTTTTGTAAGTAATTTAGCATAGTTGCTAAAAATAAGTAAACAAGCCTAGCAAATAAATATCTTAATAATAATACTGTATTAATGTATAACAGTATATATATATGCAAACAGCCTGAGAATTTTTGTAGTAACCAAAATTCTTAAAGCTTGCTAAGTTATATAGACATATTTTGTGCCTAATAAGAAATTGTGCTATAAAGCACATTTCCAAAAATGATAATATACTTTCATAAATGTATCAGTCTGAAAAATGCTAGTATAACAGTTTACAGTAGCCTATTTTTTAGTGTTCACTGAAAGTTAAAGTAATAGTTTTAAGTTCTAATCAAAACTACTTAAAGTAGTAAGGAAAACATTTCTACATGCTAAAAAATATGTCTTTTGATAAAAAAAGTTGTGAAAAGTTTGTAGAAGAATTTAATATAGTCATGCTATATAAAATTACAGCAAATGAGTCTCAGTATCAAGTACACAGCAAAATCACAATTTTGTTGTCAGTTTAAAAGACAAAGTTTTCTTAACTCTGCTCTTAATATTGAAAGATAGCAGAAAGTTCTTCTAATTGTTTTATCAAAGCAGTTTCTTACGCTTAAAGTCTCAGTGAGTTGTCAGAGTCTTTAAGAAAATGAGATCTTAATATTAAAAGGACTAAAAGCTAAACTTTGATAACAACTGTGTAACCTTCTTTATTTGCCTTTGAAGTACTTTGTTGTCATTCTAGTTAATTAGATAAGTGTTGCTTCATAGCAACCTATAGTCCTATTTAAGCAAGTGCCTTAAAACTTTTAACAACTTCCAAAATCAAATTCAAAAAACTGCTTTTACCTCTAGTTAACTTTGATATTTTCCAGAGAGCCCCTAGAACACGTCAGAAAAACTTTTTCTCATTGGAGAAAGTATTTGGCTAATTTAGCTTATTTATCTGATATATAATTACCTGCTTAATTGCCTAGAGGGCACTGTCAAAAAGAATGATGCTGAACTTTGTTACTGAATGTTTTGTATTACAGAAATATCAGAATTTCCTTATGTCAACTGTCTTACAGTAAGCTCTCATCAGATCTTTAACCATTGTTATTTGTAAGTCTTTTATTATTTATAGTCACTGTTTTATTACTCTTAAACTAGTAAAAAACTAAATTACAGTAGAACAAATATTAGTTACATAAAATTAAGTAAACTAAAGAAGCTGATTTTGTGGCTTTTTGTTTCAGATGTTGTTGATAAAGTGTTTTAAGCTTTTTCTCTTAAGCTGACAACAGTTTAGTAAATGACTGTCTTTATAAGCAGAATTGAAACTTTATCTTTCTCTCTACCTGATCCCTCCAGAATTTAAAACTCTCAGTAACTATTTTTATATTTCAAGGCAGTATATTTATTTGCACAAGTTCAATAAGAATCTGCTTTCCTTGTAAGAGAGCCAATTAAAATCACTGGTTATATTACCAAGGCTTTGACTGGAATGTCATACCTGAGAGACACGTGTGTAAACTCAGATATGAACAGACAGCTTTAAGGAACTAAGATTGACTTTATAAAGCCAACAAAGCCCCTTAAAAGAACTGGCCTGGTACCTTGCTTACAAAGTTCCCAGCAGCCTTGCCAGGTGAGTAAGGAAAGTCACTGTCTGGCAGATGCAAGAACCTCAAGAATGTTTTGGGAACCTCAGAGAAGAGAAGAATTCACCCAAATGTACAGGTACTGCAGGCACAACCTGATGGCAAGTCTGGCTTGGCTTTCGGGCCTCAAAAAGCCCTTAAAAGTTCAATCTGAAATTCCTTACAAAAAGTTACAGCAAAGCATATTTAAAAGAGCCTGTGTAATCAATTGCTCTTCTTGCTGCACTTATGCAAATAATCAAGCCAACTGTTAATTATTTTCTTAATCTAGCTACTTCTAATAAAAATAAGGGTGATTTTAGAGAAAAGTATTGTTTCAATAATGCAGTCTTATCTATACTAAATCCTAATACTAGTCATTGAGATGTAAACTCGATCCAGAATTCCAGTCCCCCATAATAGCCTGGCTAATGCCCCTACTGGGCCCCTTAATAACAGTTTGTAGTTTACTCTTAGTTGTCCCTTGTGTCCCCAGGTTTCTCCAACAGCAGCTAACCCAGATGACCTGAGTCACCACCAACCAGATGTTACTTCACTGTTACGTACCTCTTCCCACTGAACCCCCTCCTTCAGCCTAATACCAGCCTCAAACCCCCATGATGCCCCTTGTCAGCTGGAAGTAGCCAGATTGAGTCATCGCCCATTATGACCAAAAGGCTGGAATGTTAGGCTGGAGAAAGGAAAAACAAGGACATGCAAACAGAACAGAGAGATGCCATAGGGGGAGAACAGACCAGACCCCGAAGTCCGTGCCATATATGGAAAGGGGACAGCTCTCCCTGAATTCCATTCTGATGTGCCAACTAAGACCCGGATGTCAGCCTCCTCCCTCTTGGAAGGAAGAAATTTTCTAGTTGTCTATTATGTCACCTTTAGCCAATCATACTCTCCACATCCCCTAGGATAGCTTGCCCACTCCTCCCACTCCTAACCCCTCCCACTCCTAACCCCATAACTCCCCACCTCCCCAACCAGGTGTGACTTCTCTGGCCTGTGACAAGAAGGCCACAGAAACTCACCCCGGGGGTATTTAAATAAATTACCTGGCCCTTTGTTGCCTCTCTTTGCCTGCTTATTCTGGCTAGAATTTATCTTACACAGAGGAAGGGGGAAGTTAGCAAATACAGGTCACTTACTTAGAGCTGGTAAGGTCCCTTCTCATTACCCAGGTGACCCTTTGCCTGGGTCTTAGTGTTTCTGAGCTTCAGGTTCCTTACCCATAAGGCATCATGGACAATTTTTGCCCCTCTCTTGGGGATATTTATAATTCCCCACCCTAATAACATCAAACTTGTCCCTCTGACTTGCTTTGACCAATGAAAGATGAGCGGACATGATGCCCTCAGGCCTTTCCCCACATGTGTTCTCATGAAAGCCTGTGTTGAGATGGAGTTTCTCTTGGCCTGGTCCTGAATTTCTATATAGAGCGGTTCACCTTGATAGTCTAAGATGGTTATAATCTATAAGCAATAGGCTAACTTTGCTGTTTTAAACACTGAGAATAAGGGTTGTTTGTTTGGACGGCAGAGCCGAGCTCATAGGGACTGTTGCAAGGGGTAGTCAGACATCTGCATCACCGGGCTTGGACGAAGAGCTTTGTGAATACAAAGGGCTCTGCAATTGCAGGATAATACTTGAAGGAGAAAAGGAACTTAAATTTCCATGAGTTATTACTACTCCTACCCAAAAAATTAAGTCTGATTAATAACTGAACGTTAGTGGAGGGGGAATAAAAAACACTGATAGGACAAACTTCCTTCTCTCAAAGTAGACAGAGCAAAGTAGATATGAAGCAGAATCATTCACAATGTATGTAAAATGATGCACTTTAGAGGCCTCCTCAGATCAGGCTGTCCTCCTACCTGCGGCCTCAAGTCTCTGCTTTTTGATTTTTGCCTTTTCTGCATGATTCGAATGTCTAAAAGGGCTAGAAAATTATACTTTATATTTAAAGCAAATCCATTAAATATGCACATGAAGCCTTATATTCTAGGGGTAAGGAAAGAAGGAAGGAAGGAAGGGAGGGAAGATAAATCACTTATTTAGAAGGTACTCATTTGCATTAATAATATGCATTATTTATTATATAAAGGGCTTTTTTTATCCACATGGTCAAGCAATCTTAAAGGAAACTTTCAATTGTTGTCCTCTATGCAGAAAGTGTTAGCATGTGTTATTAAAAGAAAAAAAAGTATAAGATAATCCCAAAACACAGCTGACCTAATATTTCACTTTCACATTTATGTTTGAATAGATGAATGCCAAGAATTTTGATAATTCACTTCAATCAGACTAAAGAAACCACACAGAAGATTTCCCCCAGAAGTCTCTAATATCCTCATTCTATATCTCTCTGCTCCACTTCAGAGGAACAATATTAACTCACAGTTTTGTTTTGTTTTTTGTCTGAGAGTCCCTGAGAGGACAGAATTGCCTTTTCTCTTTTGAAAAATGCCTTCTATTTGACTTGCACTTTGCTGGGAACAAGATATCATTTATTTTTTTAAATAGAGGCAATCTTAAGTGGCCTTTCCTTCCAGTTCTTACTGAGTTATAGTTAGAATTAAAAGGAAATACATGGTAATAACGTTACCAAGAAGAATGCTGTTACAGGGAAACTGAGCAGCAGTGGCCTGGGGAGAAAAAGCTGAAGAAATCATAACTCAGAGATGTCTGTTTTAGGACATCAATCAGTCCCAGCTGTAGCATCTGGAAATGTACTGCTTCCAGGGTGAATAAGCAAGGACTCTCACGGAGGTCCTTTATTGATTTGAGTCCCTAGGCCATTGTCATTTGTATTAAATTACTTCCTTTGGGGGTTTGCCTTTCTTGACCCACTCATGAAGACGTCTCCTCCTTATTTAATTCAGAATGCAAAACTGAGAGTTGGTCTACATCTTGCCAGTGGGGAAAGAACACCTGGGTGCAACTAGCAGGGAATCCTTCTCCTGGAGATCCTGAGAAAAAACCAAGGTTAATGCTTCTCTCAAGCAGCCTCCCAAAAGTGTACCTGGAGAAGTTGAACAAGGAGGCAAAAAAATGTGCCATCTCTAGAGAATGAGAAGAAAAAGCCACAGACTGGGCAAAAATATTTGCAAAAGACATATCTGATAATAAACTGTTATCCAAAATATACACAGAGCTCTTTAAAAAAAGACAACAGCAAAAAAAAAAAAAAAAAAAAAAAAAACCAGGAAAAGCTTGAACAATGTGGTTAAAAAATGTACAAAAGAATATATACAGATGGCAAATTAGCATGTGAAAAGATACTCCATAGCATATGTTATCAGGGAAATGCAAATTAAAGCAACATTGAGATACCACTACGTACTATGAGTATAGCCAGATCTGAAACACTGACAATGTCAAATGCCAGCAAATCTGTGGAGCAACAGGAACCCTTATTAATTGTTGGTAGGAATGCAAACTGGTACAGCCACTTTGGAAGACAGTTTGGCAGTTTCTTACAAAAGTAAACATACTCTTACCATATGATCCAGCAATTACATTGCTTGGTATTTATTTATCCAGAAGAGTTGAGAACTTACATCCACACAAAAACCTGCACATCAATGTTTATAGCAGCTTTATTCATAATTGCCAAAACTTGGAAACAACCAAGACGTCCTTCAGTAGGTGAACGGATAAGTAAACTGTGATACATCAAGACAATGGACTATTACTCAGAGCTGAAAAGAAATAAACTATCAAGTCATGAAAAGACCTGGAGGAATCCTAAAGGCCTAAGAGTAAGTGAAAGACACCAATCTGAAAAGGTTACATACTGTATGGTTTCACCTATATAGAATTCTGGAAAAGGAAAAAGTATAGAGACAGTCAATAGATTAGAGGTTGCCAGGGGTATGGAAGAGGGAGAAATAAATAGGCTGAACACAGAGGAATTTGGGGGCTGTGAAACTATTCTGCGTGATACTACAATGGTGGATATGCATCATTATACATTTTCAAAACCTATACAATGTACAACATCAAGAGAGAACCGTAATGTAAACTATGAACTTTGAGAGATCATGGCCTGTCAGTGTAGATTCATTGATTGTGACAAGCGTCCCACACTGGTGGGGTTGTTGATAATGGGGGAGGCTGTGCATGTGTCAGGGGAGCAGGATATGGAAATTTTCTGTTCAATTTGGCAATGTATGTGAAACTACTCTCAAAAATAAAGTCTACTTTTTAAAAAATGCCATCTTGGATTCTGAGCTGTGTTTGAACAATCTTTGCATCCAAAAACTAGTTACCCCAACCTTCAAATATTCTTTTGCATTATCTACATAAACCTTTGGAACATATTAGATACTCGACCTCCAAGAATTCTTCTTTTGTTTTTTAAAGAAATATTTAAATATTTAAATGCCTATTATAGACTAATCATTGTGTGATGTTCCAATAACATAGTGTTTCATTGACATACGTATGTTCTTCTTATTTTGTAAGATTTAAAATCCATATTTTTTTTAAAATAGCCATCTTATAATTGTCAGTGCTTTTCTCTCAGTAATATATAAAATATTATGCATCTAAGATTTCACAAAATATGGTAAAATGGTAAACCAAAACAATGTGCAGCTTCAGCCCAGTAAAAGACACAAATTTAAATGAAGAATAATGCAAGTTAAAGCTAAGATTATAACTGATCAGTGCTTAGTGATTAGAAAGGATGGTACCTGGTATATTAGGGATCGTCTAGGGAGCGAGGAAAGGCTCCTGGAGGAATGGCGATGGTCTGAGAACTAAAAACTGTAAGAAGAAGGTGAGAATGAGTGGTTCGGGGGGAGGAAACTACAGGTGTGAAGGCCCTCAAGCATAAGAGAACTGGGGGCATGTACCGGAAGATCAGTGTGAAAGGGAGGCGACGGACACCGGAGAGTGAGATGGTGGGAAGGTTCCTCTGAGGCGCTCAAATGAAAACTCCAAATGAACAGTTGATTCTGCGGGTCAGGAACTCAAAAGGGATTTCTGGGTTATAGATAAAAACTGTTGAGTCATCTTAAGGTCATCATTAAAGCCATGGGTGGGGATGACATAAGCAGGAGGTGTGATTTTTTAATGTGGATTACACTTTAGAATCCTCTGGGCTAGGCTGTCCACAAAGGTAACTAAGTAAAAATCTTGGGTGGGGAGACCCCCGAATCAATATTTTTTACAGCTCCCCATGTGATTCCCTAAGTGCAGCCATATTTGAATATGACCAGCCTGCAGAAAACACAGAACAGAAAATGAGCAGGTGCTGGAATGAAGAGCTGAGAATTCTGAAACTTAATGGCCTGGTGGAGGAGGAAGAAGCTGCAAAGGAGACAAAGGGGGAGCCAGCGGGAGGTCCGTCGAAAAACGAGCACAGTCGCTGAAGTCAAGTTGTCAGCAGTGCTGAATGATGCTCAGTTAGATAGGTTAAGGACTGAAATTGCATTGGGGATAGTCACAGAGAGTTCAGCATTGACCTTTATGGAAGCTATTCATTGGTGTGATGGAGTCAAAAGTCAGATTATGCTGAGAGGTGGAAGTGAGAAACCAAGTACCGAGGACTCTAGAAATTTGGCTGCAAAGTGGAAGTAGATTGAGGAGATCATGGGGTAGAGAAAATTTTATTTTGTTTTGTAAATGAGAACTGTTCATGCTTGAAAGTTAAGAGAGAACAACAGCATTAATATACAAATTAAAATAACATGCATTTCCTAAGAAGCTGGGGAAATGAGAATCCAAACATAGGTGAAGGGACTGGATTTTGATAGGAAGAGGGGATGGCTCATCTGATGTATGGTGAGGGGACAAAAGTGGAATAGGTAAACAGAGAAGTACATTTTCACGTGAGTAGTAGGAAGGGAAAGAAGTTCTTGTGCGGGTTTCATCTTGCATATGAAAGCAGCCCAAGTATTCCTTTTCAACCCATGTCCCTAGCTCAGCTTTGGAAGCTGTTTCTCAGAGGGCAGTCATAACCCTGTTACCCATGTGTGCCATCCATGTGTGCTGATCGTGCTACTGGATAGCGTTTCCTTCCAAAGTCCCTGCTCATATAACCATTGTTATTCATTAATTTCTTGTAAGCAAGAATTGTTCCTTAGCTGACTAACTAGGGATTGTATCCCTGATGTTAAGACACATACATCCAGACAACGAAGATTTGCCTGGTTCCCACCCGGTGCCAAATATTCACTGACTACTGAGAACAGAAAATAGAAAAGTGAAAAGATGGAGAATCTGAAATTCCCCTTTATCCTTCCCTTGTTTCAAAAGACCCATCATTTGATAGCAGACTAATGACTCATAAGTAACTTGTGATGCTTAAATAGTCAAGACACTGCATATGTCCTCTAAACCTTTAACCTTGGTTTTGTTGTTTCAAAGGTGTTATTGCAATACAAGATTGGCTTTGTAAAGTGATAGCTCTTCCAGATACAGCAGTTTTTGAGCACAAGATACTTCAGGGGAAGTGTTACTCAAGCACCAACAGCCTTTATTAACAATGCCTCCCTAAAAGGAGGACAGTAGTTTTATGCTCCTTTAAAGAATTAGATAAAAATTACTTATTCATGGAACTAGAAAATCTTCTCATTAGGAGGATCTTTAAAGGTCATTTTTCCAGTGTCCCATCTAAATTTCAGTCTCCTCTGGCTTGAAGAGAAAATAGTTGGAAGCTGATGGTAAAGGACTGGGGTCAGAGGCTGGGAGCAGAGGGCTGGGGGCAGGGAGGGACGTCAAGGAGGAAGGTCAGACCAGAATGGGAGAGCAGGCTCCTAGTGCACAGACCCCTCTACTCCCCACCCCCAGGGCTTTCTTCCATTCTTTTTTCTTTTTCAGCTCAACTGGTACTGGAGTTAATAAAAAATGAGTAAAAGAGAGGAAAGTAAATGCATTTTCCTGTATTGTACTTACAATGCCTTGCACATAATAAGCACTTAATATTAATGAATGAATGAAATAGTAACCTGAGTGAACTTCTCTGCCAAATGATGAGATAAATGAATGGTTAGGGTGTAAATATAAATGAACTTCTTCATGCCCTCTTCCCAAAGAGACCAGGACCACTTACAAAATGAACTTGCCATCTGTGCCATGAACTGTGCCAGAAGAATCAAAGGTGCATATGCTAATGCCTGCCCTTGGAAGCTCATGGTCTACCAGTGCTGCAGAAACCAAATAAACAACACAGTGATAAGTGCCACCCTAGACGCGTAGTGCACTTATGCTCCCTTCACGGGATGGGAGGGGTGTGGCCTGGCTGTTTTGGGTAACCACAGGGCCCAGGTGGGCCAAGGAACATAAGTGAAGTGTTAGACCAGAAGGAAATCCAAAAGTCACTTGAGTGGGAGGCCCCAGCCTGGTAAGACAGAGAAATGAGTCCATGTCAGCGATGACATGGCAGAGGGCCTGAAGCAGATGCTGGGAAAATTCACTCAGGGAAATAAGACTTGGGAACTAGAGTTCATAGGGAAACAGGAAAATAGTTTATATGAATATTGGAACCAGGAAGCTTTGCCCAGTCCTGCTTTCTTCTCCTTCCCAATGTTCGGCACAGGCAGAACTGGCTCCATCTAAAACAGCAGGAGGTTGAAAAAATAAGTGGAAGTACAAGCAACTAAGGGGTTTAGAGAAAACTTCCTGGTGGTCTTAGATGAAGCTGTGCTCTTCAAGAAGATGCTCCTGGGCATGGCTGCCTCTGCAAAATCCTAAGACACTGGGTAGTATGGGCTCTATGTGGAGACATGTTTCAATGGCCTTTCGCTCTGTATCTCGGCCTCAGTTATGGACTGAGCCACGTGTATTTGCCACACACTATTGGTTGTTAATTCTCCTGGTTATTGATATGCATAATGAAGTTAACAAACTACAACCTTGAGACTGACAGGTGAATGGAAAATTCATCTGACAGACCAGATAATTTCTAGTGGTTTAAAAGGAAAATGTGCTCTGGTTTCCCCTTCTTTTTAATTTGCTCATTAAGAACTTGATTTTTTGTTTTGTTTTGTTTTTGGTTGAGCTGCATGCATATACACCTTCAACAAGAAACAGAAAGTCGAAAGTTTTCTTCAATGCCAAGGACACAGCATCATGAACTACCAGTGGTTTTAATAGACATCTGACCCTAATCCTTGATTATCACCATTGAAAGAGGCTTTGGATCAATTATGCTAAAACCAAAGTTATCATTTTAGGCAGATGCCTAACAGAGCTACTAGCTGCACAGATTTGCATTTCACAGTGACTTTGTCTTCAAGAGTATCCCAGACGATAAACTAACCAAGTCTAAACCTTCTTCTGGGTGTTTGTCTAGGCTCAAATAACCATAGCCATGGTTTATGGCAAGGAATTGTGGAGTCTCAGCTTTACATGTTTCTATGAACTGCAGCAGACTCAAACTCATTTTCTGAATGAAATCTTGTCCCTTGTTGCAGACACTTTCTCAGCAATTTTAATCAAAACTGGAAATGGCCTTCCATTCAGACAGATGTTTTTTCACGATGCCTCAGTTTCTGGAAGAGGGAGCTGATTCTTTCATGCCTGGCAACTGGGAACAGGCCTGACCCAGGAACTTGTCAGGAAGCTCATATAGAACTCACTGTGAGGAGCCTTTCAAAAGCTCAGATAAAAGACAAAATTGTTTTGGAGAATTAATCTGGCAACCCCCTTTCTCTAGGTTTTATGAAATTTGATCTTGATTTAGTGAAACAATCCACCAGAGTCTACTGTGGTGTGGGGCCCCCAGAACCAGCACAAGGAGCCCTAAGAAAAAAAGTGCTGTTTAACATAATGGTGATATTAATGAGTATTTGATATTGATCATAGTACACAGTGTCTTCCTTAGGGAATCAGGGAAATCCACCAAAGATTTCTCTCCTTAGGAATAGGTGTGCATGTGTGCTGTTCAAAAACTTTAACTGGAGAGTATAATTTCCAGAAAAGTGAACAAAATAGCATAGCTTGGCAAATAAGCAGCCTCATGAAGCCCCATCCAGGTCAAACACCACCCCCATATTCTAAACCCTCCTCCTGCCCCGGAAGGTGACTGACACCTTAACTCTTACTGTGACCACTGTCTTGCTTTCCTTTATAGTGTTAAACCTATGTTTGTATTCCTCAGCATCTCTCACTGTCTCTGTGTCCCTGCCTCTGTATCTGTCTCTCTCGATCATGTGTGCCCCCTCTCTCTCTCTCTCTACTCTCTCTCTCTCTATATATATATAAAATCACAATATATATTCTTTTCTGTCTCTATATTTTGTTCAGTATTATGTAAGATTCATTCATGTTCCTGAATGTAGCTAAAGTTTTTCATTGTCATTGCTATATATCATGCCCACAGATCAAAGAATCACAATTTATGTATATATTCTGAATTTGGTAGGTGTGTGAGTCATTTCCTTTTAGAAGTTATTGATAATAACACAGGGGCAGTGCCTCTGTGTCTACCTGTATGAGGAGGGTAGGAATAAGGGTGGATAAGGATTCATGGAAGCAGAACAGCTTTTACTGTCACGAAATATTATGAGCATATAAACAAATATAGAGGATAATATCAAAATGACTTTCATACATTGTACATATTGGTTTACTGAATATGTTTTTATTTTAAGAAAAACTTCCATGGCTTTAAAAAAAAGGGGAAACCTCTGATCTAACTCACATAAGAAAAATATACAGAGCTGGAACCAGGAGACCTGACTTTGTTGATCTGCGGTTAGTATGAGTCACTTTGTGTCTCTGACCCTGTTTATTCCTTAGTGAGGCTAAAATGACTACATGATGTGGTTATTCCAAGAAATTCAATGAAGAATCTTTAGTAAAATACCGAAGAAACTTCACAATAACATAGGGCAACTATCAGTGAATACTATGGCCTAGTCTCTGGCCACCAATGCAGTTATTAATGCACAGATATTAATCTGGGCATGCTGTTAGGATTCTTGATACTAATATTTGATCCAGAGACTTTGAGATTATCTTGGTTAATGACATAGATGCATTTTTGCTACTTAAATCCATGTTGTTCAGGTAAACTTTAATCATACGTAGGAGTATCACTTGAAGTCAAGTAGACTGAGTTCAAGTTCAAGCTCTTGACTTAACCCCTTAAGACTCAGGTTCCTTGTTTATAAGAGGTTAAAAGTAATAACTACTACATTTGGTGGTTATAAGGATTGCAAGCAAAATGTTCAGCACCCAATAAGTACTAGCTCACACCAGACCATTCCAACTCATAGTCTGCTCTTCTCCATCAATCTTGTCACCTTAGGTGGAATTAATATCTATGTTGACATCTACTACTTTAACTCCCTAATTTTTTATCTCTTCATTCCAGCAACATTCATCTCCTCTCCACTTCAGGTGCATGGCTCTTCCCTGGACCTTGATATCAACAGGACCTGTGTCATTTCTGAAATATCCTAACTGAGAATTGCAATTTTCCCCCCATTTTTAAAATTAAACAACTTTAAAAATGGAGGGAAAGTAGGAAAATAGGGAAATCCACTGAAGATTTCTCTCCTTAGGAATAAATATGTATATGTGTGTGTCCTATATTAGCTAGCTTCTGTAACACATAAAACACAAAATCCCAGTGTCTTACCACAAGTCCAAAGTGGGTGCTTTTGGTAAATAGGCAGCTCTCAATCAAGCAACAATTCAAGAATGCAGGCTTCTCTGTGTGCCCCCATCCTCTTCAACATTTAGTAGGGAAAAGGAATGGTGAATCACACATGGACATGTGCACGGATCAAGCCTAGAACTGGCTCACAACACTTCTACCTGTAGTCTAGTCTGCTGCTCAGGACTCACATGTTCACAAGACAGGGAAAGACAGTCTGTGGCCTAGAAGGAAGAAGAAACAGGTTTGATAAGTAGCTACCTGGCCTCTGACATGTTGCTATCCCATCTAATCTTCAATTTCTTAGCCTCATTGAGATATCTAATCTTTTAATTATTCTACATCCTTCTGACAGCCCTCTCCCTTCACCCCATGACCCAATGTTTGAACTCAGTGCCATTAGCTCCCTTACACCCCTGTCATTTTCTTACACATGTTTGGAAAAGTACCAGCCACAGATAAATCTAACCACTTTCATTCTCAGCTTCTGTAAGTAGGCTGCTGGCAGCTACTAGGGAAGCACACACACACATGCACGCACACACAGAGCCAAGGGTGCTGGTGCCCCGAACATTTCGTATTTTCCAACATCACCCAGACTCCCAATGTTCCTACATTATTTCAAGTAATTCTAATGTTATATGTATTTTTGTATCTCATCTTTTCCCATAGTGACTGTATCAGTCTCTAATCTCTCTAAACTGCTTGCTATATATCCTCCTATTTAAGTTTTAGTCTGTAACTTCACTTCAAACATCACAGGGAAAACAGAAGCCAGCATCCAAGGCTGTCTTTCCAACAGGCTTCAGCCCTGAGCAAGTTCGCTGTGGATTGACTGCGACCAAAGAAATGACAGTAAAACATTCTTGGGGTGAAACAGTTTATTACCCAGCTTGTTCTCACATTTGGTAGGTTGAGCACTAGTGTCTCTGCCTCCGCCCAGAGCACTGGGCCAAGCTCTCTACAAAGTGCAATAATAGCTATTTGCCTAAAGGTGTGGAAGCAGTAGCCTAGCAACAGGCCAGTTACATCATCTAGTGGTTTAAGTTCAGTGAGAATCCTGGCCATAGGAACCCCAACTTCCCCCCACTCCCCCACTCCAGGATTCTCACCTTAACAATCTACACACTCTTAATCTTCTGCAAAGGTCCTTGTGCAAGAAAGCTGGAGCACTGTAACCAGATTCCACAACAGCAGCAGAGGATAACAACAATTTAGAGATAATAACAAAAATTAAGATACAACAAGATTTTGATACAGGTAACAAAAATTATAATAATCTTCAAGCCAGAGGAGGTTCCCCATCTACAAAGACCTTAGGGGCAATAAGACCCATGTTTTAATGACACCAACATAGGCACATCTTGTCCATCAGGTAGGATGCATGCAAGAGAGTGGTCCTGTGATTGGACTGTAGCAGGAAGGGGGTACCTTCCAGGTCTAGTATACCATACTTTTACTCCTCTCCCCATGGGGGTTACTGAAGGGTCTATATAAAGTGCTGCTGGACGTGCATGCACTTGGCCATAATGATAAAACAAAACTCCCCAGTAAGATGCTCCTACGATCTGGCCATTCAGGATATACTACTGGGACCTTTGGGGGCCACGCTGCTGTTATTCCAGGAATACACAGGCGGCCAACTTCCAGGCCTTGTCCCCAAGGTGGAAGGAGAGCCAGCCATCACTGGTCCATGTGTCGAAAGGTACAAGGCCATGTCCACTCAATGGAGTCCCCGGGGTTTAGTGCAGTTGGTGTTGGCAGCAAGATATTCTAGTGGCCAAACCTTGGCTTCAGTGATTCTTCCTTGGTTTGTACTTGCAGTTGTATAAGGGAGGCAGCCATATAGCCATATGTGTTAACATATCTATGGGGCTCGGGGCTCCCTTTCGGGGGCTCACTTTCGGAGTCTCTCATTCAAACGCTGTAGCACGGTCCATAAGCGGATTGACCATTCCCGCAGACTATTGGTATCTGACATTAGTCCAGATTTTAACAAGCCATTGTGCCTCTCTATCATGCCTGCTGTGGTAGGATTGTATGGTATATGAAACTTCCATTTGATTCCCAGCTGTCTCACCCATTCCTGCAGTATATGTCCAGTAACATGGGTGCCCTGATCACTCTCAATTACCTGGGGTCAGTCATAGGCAGCAAAGAGATGCTCCAGCCTTCTTTTGGTCACCTGCTGGTCTGCACAGTAAGAAAAGCAACCAGAAGTCCAGTAGCTGTGTCCACACAAGTCATGGCATAACAATATCCTTCTGACACAGGTAGAGGCCCAATATGGTCTATCTGTTACCTGATGATGGGTATAGGCCCCTTAGCTATTGTCCCATGTTGCTGTGGAACTCAGTGTAAGTCCCTTTTAAAGCATATGACACACTCCTGCCGGGCTCTACTAACTTCTTCAAAGGTCAAAGGCAAGCCCCACTGATGGGCTACAGCCCACATTGTCTTTTGCCCCACATACAACAAGCACTGATGTAACCATTGGGCTACCTCAGGGGCAGGCTTTCCTTCTAACCAGCATATCTGGGCCAATTTATCTGCTTCATCATTTCCTGGGGATGCCAGGGGCAAATAAGCTGTCACATGGTGTACTGTAATTATTTTAGTCTGACCACAGGGCCCTAAGTCTTGCCACAGTTCTTGCCCCCAAAGGGGTCAGTGACCAACCAGCCAGTTAGCATGGTACCAGTTTGGTAGCCACAGGGTCAAGCCCCAATAGACAGCCCTGCTGTCAGTGCAGACAACTATGGGGGAGGGCTCCTGGCTGATCACAAGCCACACAGCCTGCAACTCTGCCCATTGGCTGCTCTTCCCCTCACCATCTTCCATCCATATTGTCTCAGTCTTAGGATGGAAAGCTATGGCCCTCCATTTTGGGGGCTGCCCACGACTGGAGCCATCTGTATACCATGCACCTTCGGTTATAGGGGCTCTTCCCTCCCTATAGGGACTCTCTGCTACTAATGGTTCAAAAGCAAGTTCTTCCTGCTTTTCACTAGTATATGTCACTGGCCCCAATAAGCATTGGAGTTCTTCACTCAAGGGACTATTAGAGAGGGCACTACATTCCTGTAGGTAAGCACTCCAATTGGCTAGTGTGTTTGTAACACACCACTCCTTGGCTTTCGGGTCCAGTCTCGTACCCACCCCAAAATGGGATAGGTGGTTATTACCTTTATTGGGGACATTCCAGTGATGGGTTCTGTAGCCAACAAAGCGTGATACATAGCAGCCAGTTGTTTTTCTGTCAAAGTGTATTGTACCTCTTCTCCTTTCCAGAGTTGTGACCAGAATCCAACAGGTTGGCGAGTTCATTCAAGCCACTGCCAGAGACCCCAGCCATAGCCATCTTCAGTCACATGAACATCCAGCTCACAGGGCCTTGATGGGTCTATCACACTCAAGGCCTGCATGGCCTTGACTGCCCGTTTTGCTGTAGTAAAGGCAGATGTACATGTCTTATGCCAGTCCCACCTGATGCCCTTTTGTACCAACCAGTATAAGGGCTTCAGAATCTGTGCCAAGTGCAGGATAAACACTCTCCAGTAGCCTAGAAGACCCAGAAACTCCTGTAGCAATGTTACAGTTGTGGAGGTAGGAAAGGCCTGGACTTTATCTATAACTGCTTCTGGTATAACTTTGGTCTTATGAGACCAGATACCCCCAAGAATTTAACAGACAAACCAGGTCCCTGAACCTTGGTGCTGTTCACAGCCCATCCTTTCTCCTGCAAATATTGCAGCAGTCTAGGTGCTGCACCTCCTAGATCTGAAAGAGAATCGGATGTGAGCATGACATCATCAATATAATGGTACAGCTGCACAATTGGTGTATTCTTCCATGTAGCCAAGTCCTGGGCTACAAGTCCATGACAGATGGTGGGGCTATGGAGGTATCCCTGTGGGAGGATGCTGAAAGTTCATTGCCAGCCTTCTCATGTGAAAGCAAACTGTTCCTGACTTTCCTGCTCAATGTCAATGGAAAAGAAGGCATTAGCAAGATCTACCACATAACGGTATGTTCCTAGTTCATGGCTGAGGGTATCCATCAAGCCTGCAATAGAGGGGACAGCAGCATGCATGGGGGTATGACTTCATTCAGTTCTCTGTAATCCACAGTCATATGCCAGGAGCCATCTGGCTTTTTTACTGGCCACACTGGGGAATTGAAAGGACTATGGGTGGACTTCATAATACCCACCTTTTCCAGTTCCTGGAGAGTTTCTCCAATCTCTTTATGCCCTCCAGGCAGTTGTATTGTTTAGTACACAGGTAAAGCTATGGGTGGGGGCCTAGCATATCCCCTCAGAACTGTCTTCACCACACATACTCTCAGTCTGAACTCACCTGCAGTGGTCTGCAGCCATAGACCCTGTAGGATATCTATCACCAAAATATACTCAGGGATGGGAGTTATATACACAGTATACTCTTTTTGGGGGTAGATGCCCCATTCCCAAAGAGATTTGGGCTTGGTTCACTCTGATAGCCTTCTACCCATATCCATCTATGATAATGGGGGGTCCCAGGGAACCGCTAAGGATTATCATGAATCAGTGAACATTTATCCCTTGTGTCCACCAGAGCCAGAACACGTTGTATGTTCACTGGGGACCAATAGATAGCTTTTTCAACATGTGGCCTCTGGTCCCTTAGGGTGATACCTTGACCTTTCCCTCAGTCAAACCATGTTCCCCAATCACCTTCCTGTGTGGGCTCAACTGAGGTTGGCTTGCTCTCCAGCAGAAAGTCTTGCAAACACACAGGCAGGACTTGTGGCTTTGTCTCTGACCTCTGCCTCTTTGTTCTTAATGGCTGAATCTGCTGCTCTGGTTTCAGTTGTTGCCATAGCTCCAGTAAGATCCTATTTGACTTTCCATCTAATTTCCTTCCATCTGCTCCTGCCTTTATTAAAAATCAACCCACATCTGAGTCCTCGTAACCTTCACAGGGCTCTTTAAATTCTTCATTCTTCTTGTGAGCAGAAGACCTTATTTCTTTCCGTGTTCACATTGCTTCAGCCTCTCCTAAGTCTGCTACTGTATGTGTATCCTTGTTTATGGGCTTCCCTAAGTGATGGGCAAGAATGTCCACTAGAGACCCAAAGAGGGATGTGGGAGCTGTTTGAAGCAAAATTTTTCTCATCCCTGTAGTGAAAGCTTCATCCTCTGGGCCATGATTCTCTGGACTATAGATGACATTTCTTATGCCTAGCTCTTGTAACACCTGTTGGAGCTCAGCATACATCTGCCATCTAACAGGAGAGGATAGTAGATCACCCAGACTGGGCCACACAGCACAAAGTGCAGCCATAAGCCAATTGAGAAGAGGGTGATTTCCTGGGGTCTGATGTGCATTTTGTAATCGCTGTCTCAAAGCATACTGCACTGTCAGGAAATCCAGCTTTCCTGTCTCTGATCCTGACAGAACAATTCTGTCCACCTCTAAGTCCCACAAACACAGGAGCCAAGCTGATATTGACTCCAAGGGCTTCTGCCTAAACCAGGAGCCCAAATCCACCAGCTCGTACGGGCACAGAGCATAGAGTGCTCCATGACCTGGGGAGGGGGCTGCTCCTCTCCTTGGGGAACTTTTAGCTGCTGGGTCTTTATTTTCTTTACAACCACTGGGCGTGCTTTCATTACAGGAGGGGCCAGAGCCTCCAGCACCACCCCTTCATCCTTCCCCAGCTCCTCCATTTCCGGGGCTGATGGCACCTTTCTCTCCACTCCCCCAAGTGCCTCCTCTGCTACAACCTTTACCTTTTCTACTGTGCCTCACAGCAGTGCTACCTCAGTCTTCAGAAGCTCTCTTACCTTCACCTCAATGCTTTGCAGCTGATATTCTTGTGCCACCTCCGCCTGTGCTTCCCTCAGGAGTTCGTCTTTTACCTTGATGGCCTCTTCCTCCTTCAGAGCACCTGGCAGTGCTTCTGTATTGTTCTGTAAGGAATCTTTTACGTCTTCAATGGTGCCTCGCTGCCAACATTCTCATGCTGCCTCCTCTTGCATCAGTGCCATTTCCTTCTTCAGTTGATCCACAGTAGTTTGCAGCTCATGTTATTAGGTCTTTTTCAGGAGCACGTCCTTCTCTTCTGTAGACTTTTTAATACTGTGAGAAGCAGCCAACCCACAGTCCCTGCTGCCACACAGGCACTCTGTCTCTCAAAAGACCTACTTACTATCCCAAGAACTATCCCTACTGCCTAAGGTATCACCTCTACTTGTCTCCAGTCATGAGGTGGGTCCCAGTCCTCACGTCTCAGTTACATCATCAGGTGGTTTAAGTCCAGTGAGGATCCTGGCCATAGGAACCCCAGCTTCCCCACACAGGCCTACAGAGAACACTCACTACACTGCTTTTAAAAGATGCAAGTGGTCTCTTAAGAAATGTATTTCTTAATGCATTGATGAAGGGAGAGTCTCAAGGTCAGGGTATGGGTTTGTGAGCCTCACTAGATAAATATACTCTAACATTGCTGTATCTCTACATTTTTTAATTCTTTGTTTTCCATTATAACAAGGAACTTCTGGCAACTTATTTTCATTTAGCATGGCCCACTGTTGTGTATAGGTTTTATGCAAAACTAAGCAAATAGGTAGAATATATTGAGCCAACATACTGAATTTAAAACCTCTGGTTGGCTCATGCATATTAACAAATTCAGTCTTGTTTAGAATTATGTTCCCCTTTCCTTGATCTTGTATGAATTCCTTCCCACCAATCTTTACTAGATGTTGCTGAAATAATTAGCAAATTCTTACAATTCTATTTGGTGTGAAAATCACCTCCTCCTTGGTTTAACTTTGTAATTGGACTACTGTGGATAAAATTAGAGTTCCTGTGGCCAGGATTCTCACCTGGCCCTGGTTGACTAGCTCACCGCACACCTGTGGGCAATACATGGCTGTTGACTCTATAAAAAGAGCTCTGCTCAGTGCTCTGGGCACGACATAGTGGCAGGGATGCAAGGCTGCAGGAGAGCAGAGCAGAGGCAGGAGTGGTGGCAGCACCTAGGACAGAGGCCCGGAGGACAGCTGTACAGGATGGCTATACGGACAGAGGGGCCCAGAGGCAGAGACCGGCTTGCTGCCTGCAGACTCGCTCTGAGTGAACAGGATTTTAGGGACTGACCTGCCACCTGGAAATAAACTTGGGTATAACCCTTTCACCCCAAGAACATTTTGCTGTCATTTTCTTTGGTCACATTGAATCCATAGCGAACTTGCCCAGGGCCGAAACCCATTGGCAAGACAACTACTGATACATTCTGGGATATGACTGTAGCCACAGAGCCTGGCAGAGGTTGGAGACATTGGTGAAATTGGGAAAAAGGAGAGTTGGCAAGGGATTTATCACCTCCCACAATGAGCAGCACTCCAATCTCCAGAGTGAGAACAGAAGATCTGCTGTGAGAAAGGACAGTTGGGTCTCAGCGCTGCCCTGGGGAATGCTCTCAAGGTAGCTCGAATCCCGGTGGTCCAGAGCCAGGAGAATAAGGCTTATCACCTATACAGGAGAGACTGCTACCACTGCGTACAATCTAATCCTCTAGCTCATCCAGAGGAAACACAGTGCCCCCATAATAAACCACAAGAGGCTGGCATACATAGCAGAAAACTCCTCTTAACTAGGAGAAAAGTAACATGGGGAGTTGCAGGAAGAAGTGAGGACCTATTCTTCCTTACCAAAATCCTTCACCTTCTCCTTGATCTTCTGAGATTATTACCCCCAGGGTGCTTTGATGTTCACTAACCTGCTTTCACCTGGATACACCTTGAGGCAAGGGGGAAGATTATGAAGTAGAGGTAGAAGTCTAACGAATAATGTGACTGGCCCCTCAGGACAGACTGTAGAGGTCCCTTATGTTTACAGACTTTGCAGACAAACTCACTTTAAATCTTATGAGGTAAGATTCAAGAATCTTGCCATCTTGACAGGTGGCAAGGAGTGGGTCTGCTCTGCTCTGGGCCAAGCCCAGATGTTCGCGGCAGACGATGCTGGAAGCAACGGGTCTCTGGCGGTCCCAGCTGCTCCCACTGCACCCTCCCCTCCTCCGACAGAGAAAGCAGTGTCTGCCATTTTGCCTCAAGTCCTGGTAAACTCACTAGTCACCCTTTCCACCTCCACCCCAACCCGAACTCTGCACTTCCATCCAGAGACTCTCACCCTCCCAACCTCTGTGGAGTGCTCTTAGCTGTTCAGCCTTCATTCTCTTATTTCCATGTCAACCCCGGCAATAGCTCTGAGTGGCTAGGGGAGGCTACCACACTTGCTGCTGCACAGGTGCAAAGGCACAGCTCAGGGCGGTTCATTCCATTCCCCAAGGTCACAGTCAGTAAGTGGTGAACACACCAAATCATCTTCCCTTCTAGCACTCCAGACCTCTGCTAGATTGATGATACTGGGCAAAGTGCCAGTCTCTGAGTATTGTTGCCACAATTGTATAATATAAACCTTCACTGCTAGAAAAGGTTTTAGAGATTATCTGCCTTATTTTTAATATCAAAGAGATGGAGGCATTGAGGTTCAGTTGAGCAGACTGGAAGACCAGGCCTGGAGCCCAGGGCCCCCGAGGCCCAGGCCAGCACCCAACTCCCTCCTCACATCGTCTTCATGTCAGAGCCCTTTATTTCTGAACGGCTTCTCTTTTAACCAGGGGAAAGCAACTCCTGATTTTAAAGCCATTCAATTTAAAGCCCTGGAGAAGAAATAATTAAATTGAATTGAAATCACATCGTTTAAAATGCTCATATACACTAGAGCCTTTTTTTCTTTTTTTCAGTGTGTTTATGAACAGAATTAATCATGAGCACTTTCACCTTAGCAACGAGCTGAGCTGGAGTTGAAATGAAACATTTTGTGCAGCAAGGAGCTACTCAAATATTCAAATAGAGGCTAACAGACTAAAAATATTCCATCTAAATGCACAGAAGATTTGCTCCATGAAGATCACAGAGTCTATCATTCTTTGAGTCCTTGGGGCATCTCAGCATGGCTACCCAGACAGGAGAAACTGCATCTCATGCTGAGTTTATCAAAATGAACCAATTTCACACTTAGGGTTCTAAAAATATGAGAGGTCAGTACTCACTGGCCAAATTGAGCTTTTTTCTATTTTAGAAGGCCTGACCCTCTCCCTTGTGTTGCTATAAGCATCTGCTGTTGCCTTGGCGAGCAAGCACATTGCTTTTGGATATCTGACCCAGCAGGAAGGATACTAGACTGAAAAGCGTGTTTTGCTGGCTAGATTTAATCCAGAGGGAACCTGCTCTTCAGATCCTTCTCTGGCATTGCTTCTTTGACTAACAATCACAGGATATTCAAAAAGCTTCAGAATCTACTTATAGACTGTAAATATCCACAGAAGGTTTGGGGCAGAGGGAATGGAAATACAGCCTTTAATACATTACGTCATTGAATTCTTCCAACAATTTTAGGGAATAGATAATGTCTCCATTTTACAAACAGGAAACTATGACTTAGAGAAATAAAGTGGTTTACAAAAGGTCAGAAAGATAAATAAAGGGGCAGAGCTAGGTTCAGATTTCAAGACTCTTTTTGCTGTGTGACACCAGCTAATATCCTCATTTCCTCTTTGGAAGCATGCTGATTTGTCTTTTTCCGGATGGAGACAGGTGCTTTCTGGGGATGAACTGAGGGGGCAAGAGAAGTCAAGATACGCAGTGAACACCTAACTGGACTCTGTCCCATAGCCTAAGATCTCAGCCACGCCTGGGGGCCACTGGAGCCACAGTCACATGTGTGGTAGGAAAGGGTGAGGCCCTGGCTCTCCTACTCAGCCCTGCAAATCTGCTCCCTGGATCTGAGAGCCAACTCCGAGCATGTGTCCTCAGTGCTATGACCAGATTATTTCTCTTTGTGCTCTGCAAAACCTTCCTAGCATGACCTCCTCTGTGTCCAAGCACTCCTTACCTCCTGCTGCTGGTGCCCTGCCTCCAGCTTTCTGCAGGTGTCATTTCTGAACCTTTTCATAGCTCAGATGCAGTGCTCGCTTCTTGAGAAGTATTTCCCCTATTGTCTGCTTGGAGATGGCTCTCTTCTCAGAAGAATCTAGATGCTTTCACTCTAACACCTCAATTGTCACACCCACTTTGACAGCATCTAAGCAAGATTAAGAAATGGTGTCAGATCATGGCATGCCTTTCCTTACCACCTTACAATTATTACTCCTGCCCACCTCTCCAGCCTTGTTCCCTACCAGGTTCCAAACACTCTGGCCTCTCCCACTCCCTTAAATATACCAAGCTCACTCCTGTGTTAGAGACTTTGTTCCTCTAGCTGAGATCCTTCCACACACACCCATGCCTAATCTTCCTGTGCCAGATTCTTTCTTGTCAGTCACATCTCAGCTCAAATCCCCCTCCAGGCAGACCTTGCTTACCACACTGAATAGTTCCTTTACCCAAATGCCCATTATCACTCTCAACCCAGTTGCCTGTTACATTTGCTTTACAGCACCTGTTACCACTTGACATTCCCTTGCTTATTGATTGTTGTTTGCATTTCATCCGCACACCTCCACTGGATGTGAGTTCCAGGATTGCAAGGACCTTATTTACTTGTTCACCACCGACTCCTCAGTGGTCAGGACAGTGCTTGGCTCCATGATTATTTGCTCATTGAATATGCAAGAAGAAGAGAGAGGAAGGGCTGGAAGGGAAAGTGAAAGCTCGTGATGTAAGCCTGCCATCATATAGGTCTTTATAATCTTTGAAGTTCTTTCATGTTTTATTTTTTTTAATTCTCATAGCAGCACTAAGAAATGAGTAAATGATCCCCACTTACAGACAGAAATTACTAATACTCATTGAATACTCTTCAAGAAATTTGTTCTTAAATGGAATAGCATGACAAGTGAAGGGAAAGAAAAAGGCACAGACACACACAGGAAACCGCACAGGTGAGATCTGAGCTCGACGGTCTGGCTCTGGGGTCTGTGCTCTTAGCCAGCACACAAAGGCTGCAGATTCAGAGAAGTTAAGCCCTCGACATCATAAAGGGCATGGAGATCTTGATTCTTTGAGTATTGGATTCCAGACCCTCGTTGTCCTTTTTCCCCACACAGAGTAGCTAGCCGTAGGGAGCAGAGGAAGGAGGGGAGTTTGGGAAGAAGGGAGGGGACAGGATGGAACTTCCATTACTTCCTCCATGCACTGGCTATCTTCCTCTTGCCCCTCTAAACCCACTCTAACCCCTCTCCACCCTGCTGTGTGCCCCAGAAGACTGACCTGTCAGGATCACATCAAACAGCACCCTGGTCTTGCTTCCTGTTGTGTTAGGCATCAGAGAAGCTTGGCAAGATTGTGGACTGTGGGGTGTGAACTGAAGTTAACCTCCCTCCTGGGGAGGGCAAAGGTCACATCTACTGTAGGGGAGCGCTCTCCTCAGGGCTCCCAGCCCTTCAGCCTGAGGGTGATCACAGCACCCCTCTGTGACTAGCCCCAAGCCACTGCATTATCCACAATTTCTGGTGGTTTCTCTGTACCCTGCATCCCTTTTGAAAATTCTGTATTCAAGGCTCCTTAAATAACATGTGTGTGCTATCTGTTTCTGTCCCATCATATCTTTGACTTAACATGTTGCACCCAATTTTTCCAGTGAAACCAGTAAGAGAAGTCTGCTGGCAAACCTGTTGTTTTATGGGCCAGGAGTAATTAGCCTCTGAGTGTTTCTCAAGAGACAAGCATATTCCAGCACAGAAAGGCTCTCCCAATCATATTTCTTTGTTTAAAAGAGGGAATATAGCGCTCAAGAATTTCCTTTCTGATCCAGGTGATTTCTGCCTTTCATAAAGGCCATTTTGTGAGGATCAAGTGATTAGCCTGTTCTATGAACTTCATTTGCAACAGATGTTTTTGTTACTCTTGCAACTGATACAGTGAACATACAGTCTTATTTCTATCTCTAGCTGAAATAACATAGTTTAAATAATTGTTTCCTGCTTCTCTTCTCCAACTGGATTGTGGGTGTCGAACAGCTGTTCCATTCACCCCTGAATCCCTAGAGCTTTGAATCTCCAGAGCCTTGAACATAGTAACTCTGAGAAATGTTTGTTCTTGAATTGAGAGACTAAATTGAGTTTGATTAACGAATGGGGAAAAATACCTATGTTAAAGAGTACATTTCTTTGGGTTATTCTAACAGTCCTGTAATTTCTACCCCTGGAAAAATACAGTGAATAAGCATTCAGTGGACCCATGAAAGAGGCCTATGGGCATTTCCAATAGCTTTAATTCATAGTAAGCAAGCCAGTGTCATTTTAAGTATCAGCTGGGCTTCTGAATGAGAGGCAACATAATCCAGCAATGTGATAAATAATCCAGGAAGCTTTTGAGCTCTGGATTTTAATCTGCCACTCCAGCACCTACACATCCCTGGGTAAGCGCTGCTCAAATTCATTTAAGAAAAAGGGTTTAAAATATTCTAAACTTAGATGATATTGATTGTTGTCCAATTCTGTGAATATGCCAAAAACTACTGAATGGCATACTTTACATGGGTGAACATTATCATATGTGTATTTTATTTCACTGGAGATATATTTTTTTAAAAGCACAAAATGAACATAAACTGGATATTGACTATCTTCAGGGTGGTACATCTGTTATTAACAAGGGGAAGCAATTCACTCTAAGACTATACATTGAAATTAGAAGACTATAGGTAGTTTATAATTAAAATGGTAAATATATTAAAGAAACTAGAAATACTTAGTTGGATATAGCTCAAACTCTTAATTTTTACAAATAAGTCAAGCAACTTTTTTCTCCAGGTTTCATGGCTAGCAAGGTTCCAATCTGGCCTAAAATTCCTACTCCTTGGCTGACAGCACATCTCTCTTCCTCCTGCATGGGTGGTAGTGCATAGTGGTGAAACTTGGAAAAAATTTATTTCTGGATTCGAAAAGAGAGGATAAATAAATTCTAGAAACTATAGATCATTACATATGACATCGATTTGCATCCAATTCTAAAGCAGATTTTAAAATGTGGTATGCAAGCCTTTAGAAAAGCAAGGATTATTACATGAAATCAGCATGAGTTATGAAGAGTAAGTCTCACAAATCTGTTCTATGTGCTTTATGAAAAAAGATTCCAATAGATAGGGAAATGACATAAATGCACTGCTTCTTGATTTAACTGAACATTTAGTAAATTCTTTTATATTCTTTGCAGTCAAGATATAAATGGACCTTGATACTAGCTAGGTTAACAGTATTCATTGCTTATTGAATAACTATATGTAAAGAATGTTTGGAGGTGTTTAGTAGTGGTTAAAGTATCTACCCTTGGTTCTAACCTCCTCACTGTTAATAGGATGGCAGAAAGCAGACAAGGTAGCTGTCCATGTGAAAATCATATATTGGTATTAACTGGAACATTAATATAATCTTGGACTGCATAAATATCAATTAGGGTCATTGTATTTCATGCCGTCAGATTACGCCTGGGCATCTAAGAGCACTGACAAAATGGAATATCTTTGCAGGAAGCTAGCCAGTGTGATGGGACCAGGGATGGCTCTGAGAAACATGCCATGGCTCATATGAACAGCTGGAAGAATTAGTGCCATTTACACAGAAGAAGAAACTTGGGGGGTCATGGTAACTGTTCTAAAATACTTACAAAGCTGCTATGTGAAGATGGGTTATACTTAGTCCATGAGGCTCCAGAGAGAAAACCAGGAGGGAGTGGGGTGGCAGCAAAGAGGACAAGGGGGACTGAGAGGACATCCAAGTGACAGGAACTGATAGCTGAGATCACTCGGTACATTCTGGCCCTATGCCTAAGCGACCTAAAATCCATTCCTAGCTCAGGAGAGGTAGTTGAAGGCTGATTGCTTGAATGACATGGTTTTGGACCCCTGCAGATACTTCCACAGATACTCCTTTTCTATTATATTCTAAGGCTACACAAAGGATAATCCATAAAAACACAAATCTAGTGCATTGAATAGAAAATATATGATTGAAGATATATTCTACACATAAGTTCTTGTTACCTACAAGAAGAACACTTACAGGAATTTCCTTTTGACCTAAGCCCCAGGATAAACTTTGCTTCCCTTAAAGAACTGAAGACCTCATTGTCTCTTCCCTGGACGCTGACTGTCTTCGCATGTCTCCTCTCTTGCTGAGATGCAGTGACCCCCGCCGCTCACCTGCCCTGCACCCTAGACTCTCCTCACTTCCCCATCGCTGAGTCCTGCCAGCTCTACTGCCATAGCACACATGGCGATTCCTCTGAGACTATGCCCTTGGTTCCAGCAGAGTGACTGTACCTCAGATAGGCAGGAGGTCATCGCCTTCAAGTCTTCACTAAAATCTTCTTACAATTACCTCAAAAAATGACGTCTTACAGGATACTACAGTAGCCGCCCTACTTAACACCTCGACCTGTCTCTTACCCCAACCCTACTGACACCCCTGACCCTGCTCTACTTTTTCTGCTTCTGTTTCTGTATAACTTACCATCTTCCAATGTACTATGTAATTATTTTATTATTTGTATTATTAATCTCTTTTTTAAGTCTCATTTTAAAAGCCATTTAGCATTTTCATTTTACTATGAATTATTTCAATCAGGGAAATGCAAAGCATATTATAATAACTATATGTATAACCACAACCCAGTTTTGTTAAATATGAATATTTTGCTACTTTTGCTTCACATATATAATTTCTTAAAAAAAGGATAAACATATTAGGGAAGCAAATAATTCTTCCTGTGTATCCTTACTAAGCCCAGTCTTCTCCCTCACTTCTTTCCAGAGGTAACTGCTTGCTAAATATGGTGGTTCTCCTTCCTCTGCATATTTCTAGTTTACTGGCTATAATGTACTCATAAATAATACTGGGTTAGACATATTTAACATTAGAAGGTGGATATCATACTATACATATTATTTTAAAATGTACTTTTCTATGAAAACTTTAGGATTCATTCATATTAATCCATGTAGCTCTACTTTATCATAGTTCCGTCTTCTCCATCTGAAAGGAAGCTACATGGATCCAGAAATATTTTCCTGATTTTTTCATTGCTGTATTCGAAGCACCTAGAACAGTGCCTGGAATAAAGAACACACTCCAAAAATATCTATAGATTAAATTAATGTGCAATGCAAATAGCACATTAGGAAAAATGAGGAATCATATGGCCTGGATAAAGCTGTAAGACATGATAAAAAGTGATTACCTGAGAGAACTCTCCTCCAGCTACAAATAAATTGAAATATTGGTTAAATATACAAACTCCAGGAAAAAAAATTAAAGAAGCAGACATGTTTGAAAGAAAGAAAAAATGGAGTTCCATGCCCCAGAAATAAAGAGCTCAGACCTAGGGAATTAAGAAGCTCTGACACTGTTGTAGCCTTGGGGATATCAAACAAGTGTATTGGCTCTACATGCTGGGGTTCAGGGCTTTAATGTCTATGAAACATGGGCACATGGTCCATGAAACAGGAAACAGGGTCTGGGCACAACTAAGGCAGGGAGAACACTTGAATAATAATCCTGGCAGAAAACCACAGCTCAAGGGCTGGCCTGACCATGAAAAAGAAACTAATACAACTCCACCTGCCAGTCTAGGGGAGCAAAGGGAACTTTCTGCTGATCCAAGACAGCACATGGGCAGAATAGAATAATCCCCAAGAATAAGAAACCCCAACTCTGTGCTTCATGAATAGATGCAGTCAAAACCTATAATTATCCCCGTTGTGCAAGAACCCTAAACAAAGAGATTAGCATAAAACCTGGTCCTGGGCTGACAAGTTCCAAGAAATACCGAAAGGAGCCAACGTGTAACCATTGTGAAGGGAAGGGTCTGTGGCCAGCACACAGGAGGCTCCCACAGTGAAAACCAGTCCTGCTGAGGATGAGCTCACAATGCAAAATTGCAAACTAGAAGCTGAAACAAATGACTAAAATGACAGATCATGATAGTATGATGAATTAACTGAGTCTGGAAAAGAACCAACTAGAACTTCTCTAAATGGCAGAGTATACTCATTTAAATTAGAACATTAGAGAGGCAGAAGGAAGTGGCCAGGGATGAATCATCTGAGACCAGATAATAACAGTCTTTATACAACACCTAAGGAAGTGCACTTTTTTCAGTTGTTACTGAGAAGCCTGGAAGGAGTTTTAACAAAGTGGTGATACTGTGACATTTATGGTTTAGAAAGAAAACACTGGCAACCTTGGTGTAGAAGATGGGCCAGTAGATTAAAATCTGGAAGACCAAGTAAAAAACCCTATTAGGTCTCACTCAGTTACAAATGACAGAAATGACAATTCAAATTGACCTTAGCAAAAAAAAAAAAATTTTTATATATAATAATATAAATAATACATATATAATAATATATATAAATGAGTGATGTGTATAAATTAAATATATATGAAATTTATATACAATAAATATACATAAATAAATTCAAATCTTATTTAAATTTATTTATACAATTTATACAAATTTAAATATAAATTTATTTAAATAAAAAATACATAAAAATATTTATATGTTTCACTCATTTAGATGAGAAATTTTGGGTACTTTATGCTTATAAAATGAGGGCTTGATCAGCATGTTGAACAATGTGACCAGAAGGATGTCTCCACCTCTCACCTCTGCTTTCCTTGGTTGGTTGGATTCATACCTCAGCAGCTTCCCTGCAGGCAGTGATCCACAGAGGTCTAAGTCTAGCAGAAGCAAGGACTCCTTACAGATCCCTCCAAAACAGATCCCAAAATCAGCACTAGCTCACCCATCCAGAACGAGAAAGAGAGGCTGGGATGCTGCCACTGCGTGGGCTGAGATGGGAAAGGGTTAATTGCTGAAGGAAGCTTGGCCAGCCACTGAGCACTTTGCTGGTAGAAGTTAAACCTAGGCTAATAGTAACCTCAATTTATTTCTCTATCTTCTAGGAAGTGCAATTTCCAGGTCCTAATTTCAGTAGACTTAAACTAAAAGCAAAGGTCCACAATATTAAAACCCTCTTCCCTACCCGCCTTTGCCCCATAGTGACTTCTCCTGTGCCAGATCTGTGGCTCGTCTTAGGTAATCATCATCTCTCTGTTGTTTCCAACCAGGCCTCCTGCAGAACACACCCACAGCAGCCCTGTGCTGCCTCATGCTTTTATCCTCTCTAAATGCTCTCTGTGAAACTTCAGCCTTCAGATCTGCATACATATCAGGATAAGTAATCTTGCTATGTGGTCATCTCCCTCATCCTGTCTGTGAACTGGGATTCTTTTGAACAAGGCATTCTTCACTGTTGTGTCTCAGGCACGTGGCCATTACACCATGCCTTGCTGACATGACTGTGAGTTTGTGTCACTCTGTTTCTTTCTGAACAGTCCCCCCTCAGGTTGCCTCTGTTTGTGACTTAGATAGGCTTCATGCAGAGACATCTGTGTCACAAGTGTTGTTTCAGGCCTTCCTTCTTGCTATTGCTCTTTTATGTGGATTTTTCAGTACCTTCTTGTTTTCTGCCTTATTAACAGCACAATGTCCCCTTTCACAGTTGATCTGGACATTCTAAAATTCTCTTCTCCCTTGTCTTCAGTGACCTGGTGCAATCCTAGCTCATCTCAGCCTCTGCAAACTTTCCTTCATTCCCTCCTGGGATACTACTCCAAGCTTTACTTTACTCTTTTCTTTCAGAGATCTCCTCTCAAAAGACATCAAAATCCAACAGTATCCACCATCACCTCTATGCAGATGAACCCCAAATCTGTATTTCTGATCTTTTTCTAAACCTCAGACCTGCAATCCTGCCAGAATGTCTGGGCCATACTTCAAACTCAGCATGTCCCAAACAATGCATCATAGATTTCCATTTTATAAGCCAGCTCTTCTTATATGTGTCAACATGTCTGCCTTTTGTGTTTATTAATGGACACATCATTCCCCAGGCCATCTGGGATCTAAATCTAGGTGTCACCTCTGACTCCTTCCTCCCTTGAAGTTTCACACTCAGACTATCACCAAGTTCTGACCTGCCCTAGGCTGTGACCTGCCTATGCCCACCTTCACTGAAGCTCTGAATCAACTTTTGCACAATTCAGAACAGGGAGGGAAAAAAACCATTAAGACAGACAGAACTTTGACCTGAAAAGTGACTGAGAAGGAAAAACTAAATGGTCTTTGGGAACCTAAACAGTTGCAGAGGGGACCATAGCCTAATTAGACTGGATAAATTCACCTGAAGATACACAAATATCACAAAATAAATTCTTTGCTCTAGGGAGTCCCGCAAGCTCAGAATCAAGGAAGCACTTGTAGTTATAAAATAAAGCTCCGTTTTTGCACTCTCCTGACTTGGTGGCTGCCTGACTTGGTGGCTGTGCATGATCTGTGGAATCTGTGAGCAGATGATGTGACCTATGACAAGTAGCTAAGATAGATGGCCAAGTCTGACTGGTCTCTGGACTACCAGAGAGAGGGGAAAATCATAGAACAACCTCAGAAAAAACCTCAGTGGCAGATGTGAAAGTAGGACTTTCCAGATCTGCCTCCATCTTCAGCAAGGTGACATATACTCACAGAGCTGGGAAATCATATGTAACAGCCATTGGATTGATGTTGTTTTATGTTTATCAAACTTGTTAATGCACGTCTGTGATGAGAATCCCCCCTCCTATTCCAGACTTTTCCAGAAGTGCCAGGAGAGTGAGTAGGGGTTATGCTAACTAAGTCCTTCTAGTGTTCTTACATGACATGATACGTTCATGGCTTTTCTGAAGACTATCAATCCCCCAGTATATCTGTTTCATTGTCTGTGAGGCCTCAGGTCTCAGTAAATACCAGTTCACAGAGTAGAAAACATCCCTACTTTCTTCATCTCACAGTCCTTGTTTTCACAATTCACCCTCCATGCTAGATGAAAGATTCTCTCCACTTATCAGTCCACTTGAGCATGGGAAATATGATAAGAGCTAAAACAGAGTTGACACTTTATTCAGGCCAGGCACTCTGCTGCTCTGTGCTCAGCAGTGATGGGGCCAGCTGAAGAAACAGATGCTAACTCAGAAATCCCAGCCCCGGAATGCCAGGCCCTGCCCTCTAAGATAAAACCTCTCTGAGAATAGAAAAGAAAGGCAACCTAAATTTTGCTGACTTGTGCACATTCTACAGCATCCAAGAGACAGAAAAAGGAGGAAAGTAACTTGTCAACTTAAAAAGAGCTGCTATTGGAGAAAATAATCTTCTTTTTCTGAATGTTCTAGAAATTTTTTTCAAATTTAACACATATTGAGCAATTCACTGAATGATAAAAAAAAAAACCTTTTTATCTTCTGCTTACTCAACCCTTGGTAACTAAAAACAAAGTATCAAAAGAAACTTTTACTCTGCATTGTGAAGCACTTAGCACTGCCTATGAAATTTAGAAGGTGCTCATTGCATATTTCTTGGGAAGAAGGAGGAAGGAAGGAAAGGAAGGAAAGGACGGGAAGAAGGAAAGAAGAAAAAAAGGATAGAAGGAATGAATAAGGACATTTTGTTACAAAATTATGCAGATTCAAAACATTTTATTATAGAACAGATCTTCTTAAACTGTGTGTTGTTCTTTGCTAGAGGGAAAGTCTACCGGTATGGGTAGGAACTAATTTCAACTCAATCTGTTATGGTTTCAGTGACTCTACAATTCTACCACTATCAGTAACCTGGTGAAAAAGCAAGGGCTTTAACGTTAGACAAACCTGGGTTCAAGTCCCACTTTGACCAGTCTCTGGCCATGTGAGCTCCGTCCTCTCCATCTGGGTCCTATTCCTCTTACAGAGGATGTAAAGGATGAGGTTATGGACATGAGTGCTGATGCCAGACCCCTTGGCTTAGGTTAGAGCACCAATTATACCATCGACTAGCCTTGTGAATGGGGCTAGTGAATTCTCTTGTCTGGCCTCAGTTTCCTCAGATGCAAACTGGGGACTAATAATACTTCCTCCTTCATGAGGTTTTGAAATAATTAAATGAATTGATGCATACAGAGCATATAAACTAGAACTTGACACAGGGTTATTCAATAAACATTAGCATTATCATTATATCTTCAAGAAGGTAAGTTTTTGGAAAACAGGGACTTAGCGGGGTTTGTTCCTATGACCTCAAATAGTGTCTTTTCTTTGGGAAAAAAACGCATCTCCCTCCTGAAGTACCTGAGCAAGTGCATTTTCAGTGTTATACACTGGCCAGGGTTCTCTCTAGACAGAGGGAAATTAGTTCTCTGATTTTCACTAGCTACAAGGATTCTTCATTCTGGTACTTAGGAGTGGAGAACTTCTTGCTGAACTTTCCACCAGAGCTTCTCTAGGAACAGTGCTGCCTACATGGGGCTAGGACAGCATGAGAAAAGGAAGGGGTACCATGCAGATTTCATCACCATGCTGTCAAACATGCATGAATACTAGGCAGGTGTTTCAGACTGCTGCTTCACTGGAAATCCAAATATCTCCTTGGCTTTATGGAAATCATAGACATTACATTCCCCTCCAAAAGGCCATAAAAACAAAATAAAGTATCCTCTTGTTCAATAATTCTCTTGCACAAATACAAATAAAATAAAACAAAACAAAAATCACTTTCTGTCTTAGTCAGTTGGGACTGCTAGAATAAAATATCATAGATTGGGAGTCCAAAACAACAAACATTTATCTCTCAGAGTTCTGGAGACTGGGGAGTCCAAGATCAATTTGGTGTCTGGTGAGGGACCACTTTCTGGTTTGCAGACAGTGCCTTCTTTCTGTGTCCTCACAAGGCAGAGATAGAGGGAGTTCTAGTCTCTTTCTTCCTATGAGGACACTAATCCCATCAAGGGAACTCACATAATTCAGGACCTCATCTAAACATAATTACCATCTAAACAAATACCATCACACTGGAGGGTAGAACTACAACGTGTGAATGGCAGGGGTGCATAAACACTGAGTCCATAACACTGTCATTCCTCTGTTCTGAATTCTCAGCAGATGTCATCTTATAGTTTAAGAGTATTAGAATATCAAACTCTTAGAATGGGAAGGAAATCCACTGTCAGAAGATACGTGATATGTTGAGGGTTTTGGAATTAGATCAGGATGACTTTGAACTAGGGACTCAGGAGTTTCTGGATCTTGCTGTGTCCATCTGTGTCTCCTGTGAGATCCCGAAAGGAAATAGAGCCAGAGCCGGCACCTGCAGGCAGGGCCAGTACCTGGCCGGCCTGAGAGCCTGTGCTGTAGAAGCAGGGATCAGGAAGGACTAAAGGGAGCCAAAGATTTACAGGAATGACAGGAACTTCTCTCAGGAAGAGCTGTCCCAGAACGTTCTTCATTCGGCTTCCCAGAGAGGAGAAACAAAAGCACTCTTCTCACGACCTCTAGCCTTAAATACCCACCAGCAACGGCCAGCAAATGCCCCTGCCTTCAAGTACCACCGCTCCATGGGAATGGAGTAGAATGAAATGCTATGACCTAGCCATGTGTAGGGCTTAGAAAGATGCCGTAGTTCAGGGATCTCCTGGGCATGCCTGAGCCCAAGGTGGTGAGGGATGAGGAATTGGGAGTTAGAGAGACATGAACCTGTTCCTGGCCATTCCACTTATTAATTGTACGCCCTTGTCAAAATCACTTAATTTCTCTGAGCCTGAGGTTCTTCATCTAAAAATAGATAATTCCTACTACATAGAGTTGTTATGAAAATTAAATGAGATAACATCTGAAAAGCCCTTGACAGAGTGTCTGGCACAGAGGAAGTGCTAAATAAATAGTAGCTATTTTTATCATTATGTAAAATCCAGAAAACACTTCAACAGCTTCCCTGACAAATTATTATCTAATTTCTGTTTGACTATCTCTGGAGACAATGTACTCATTACCTCACAAGGGAACCTTTTCTATTACTGGACAGCTGTAGAAAATTGTTTTTCTTTATTGGATATGGATGTCTCATGCTCCTGCCCCCTTCCCTGGAGCAGCATCTAATACTCACACTCTCGTCCCAGTTCTTTACAGATTTGAAGGCAGCTGCCCCGTTCCCTTAAGTCTTCTTTTCTCCAGCATCAACATCCCTAGTTCTCAGTAATTCTATATGAATTAGTTTCTGCGTCTTTTACCACCCTGTTGTTGTCTATCATTCCAAAGAGGTGACACAATACTGTCTAATCATCGGTCTTCATTTTGTTGTCACATGAAGGTGTCTCGCTAAGACATCTCACCCTGGATACTTCTTCACATACATGGGCTCATCGCTGAAAGACAGTCATGATACTCAGGGTGAGATGATTTATTAATAAAACTACCTGGCCTTGTTTACCCATTCAACAAACACTTATTGAGTACCTAGTATAGTGCTGGGCAACTTGTCAGATGTTTGGGATGAAGAGATGACCAAGACAGACATTGGTCTGGCCCCAGGGACCTCACAGCTCACACAGGCAGCTAGACCGACGCCGGGAAGGAATGTGCTGTGGAGAGGAAGGCAGCTCCTGAGGGCTGGGCACTTACCTCACTCATGCTCCACTCTCCACATTCCATGCAATCCTGTTCTTCTACTGCAGTAGACTGAATATTTATTTTCCCCCAAATTCATACATTGGGTCCTAAGCCCTCGTGTAGTAGTATTAGGAGATGGGGCGTCTGGGAGGTGATCAGTTCATGAGGCAGGACCCTCATGAATGGGACTGGTGCCCTTACAAAGGGGTCTCACATGCCTCCCTCAGCCCTTCTCCATATGAGGGCACAGGGAGAGCAAGTCCATCCGGGAGCAAGGGGGTGGGCCCACACTAGACACTGGATCAGCCAGGGTTTGGATCTTGGACTTCCCAGACTCCAGAACTGTGTGGAATATGTTTCTTATTTAAGCAACCCAGACTATTGTATTTTGTTATAGTGACCCCAAAACACACATACCATGCATTTCCCCCCTAACTGCTACAGTCGTGTTTTTTAATAAGTCATATCATGTCATTTCCCAACTTACAAATTCCCGGTGGCTTGGATCTCTGAGTCATATTGTCAAGTGGGAAACAGCAAGATGCAGGGTGTTATGTATAGTGACATATCATGTATGTAAGAGCGAGCAAAGCAATGTCCTTTCTAGGGAGATAGATGGGTGAGTGATGACAGACAGACAGATGGCAGACAGACAGACACTTCACGTGAGTGCTCCCTCTCATTGTGCTCCGACTGCAGGGACTCACATTTTCCTTGAATAAGTCAGAGTCATTCTCGACATACAGCCTACATACTAGCTTCTCCTGTGTGGAATTCTCCTCTCCCTGATCTGCACAGGACTTCCTCTTCTTTACCCTTCAGATCTCCACAGTTAACGAGCCTCCCCTGCCACCCAAACTAAGGAAACCACCGAGTTACTCTACCTGATGTTAAATTCTGTGTTAGCACTTCAGTACATTCTCAAATATCCCCTGTGTGTGTGCTATTTTCAGTCTTCCCCATCAGAACACAGACTCCATGAACACAGAACCGCTGTCTGTCTTGTTTACCAGTGATTGGAACATTGCGTGGCACATAATTGATACTCAATAAATAACTCTCAAGTGATTTAATGAACTCTTGTTTGTCCAGTACCTCGCAGACAGTGCAGCACCTGAGGAGCTTATTAGGTATGCTCTGTGAGAATGCATGAGTCGGGACAGAAGAGAGAGCAGTGAAAGCTCACCCAAGCCCTGGGAGGCAGAAGCCTACAGCAACGCTGACTCCCCACGCAGCATGGTTTTGCTGTGTGTCAGCTCTGCCTGTCACTCAGCTGCCGTGCATTTCTTTCTTACACATATGGATATGAATTTATTATGGACCTTAAAGTCACCTAACCCGCCTCAGTGTCATGTTGGGAGCCAGATAATCAAAGAAGTCATCTTAAGGTCTCAGCCACTGTAAGCCAGTGCTCGCCCAGACCCAGAGACACCATTGGCTTGGCAAATGTCAGAGGCTGCCGGCCTGCCATCTGGTCAGGCTGGCACACTCTCCCACTGCCTAGCACCTCAGTCAGCATGTTCTCCCTCCTACCTACAATGGAGACAACCGCCATCACATTACCAGTCGCCAGTACCTTCTCCATCTACAACTCAAAACTTTGGGGAGAGAGTAACATTGCTTTCTTTTGTCCTCTAAAATTAATACTTAATTATTACCATTACAATGTTCATGTTTGAATAATAAGTTGTTATGAAATAATCCACCTTTCATGAGTAATACAGAGAATTTTTGGACACATGAGGGGCAAAAACTTAATTATTTAAAAACAGAAATCTCTATTTTCTACTATTGAACCATGGAGGTCTGATTTTTGGAATACTGAAAAATGTGAGTGCATTTTTAAAAGATGTTAACTTTCTATGTTATTGCTCTGTATACATTAAACATTAGAAATTCATTTTTACAAAGACTGCACCTTTTAAAATCTTACCACCATATTACATGAGTACACTACTTATAATAAAAGATCTTTCAGTCACGTGTACATTTAGTAGCGTCTGCTTCTTACTAACATGGACCTGCTAACCTGTTGGCCACCACTCACTATTTCAGCATGTGTTTCCATCTGGCTTAGTCGGCAGCAACTTCAGATGACCACATGGAACAGAATGGAGGCTCTCATTCTGTTAAACCAACCTGCAAGTCTGACAATGTCCTTCCCCCTCCCGCCTGCTCATGTTGGTCCACTCTCTGCCCTACCCCACCTTCTAACCACTCTTCTCCCCATCCACGACCTAACACGCTCCCTGCTCTCTCTCCTTTCCAGGGCCTGGGCACTGCACCCCCTTCCGACGAGAACACCAGCCCCTTCCAACACTGCCTTGCTAACCTCTGCACGTCCTTTAGGTATCAGTTTAGATTAAACTCCTTTAGGGAGGCAGGTGCTCACCCTTCTGGTTTTGTTCCCATAGTACTATTTTCCTCCAATGTTAACCCTTGTCACATAGAGATTTAATGTTTGTCCTCACCTCTAGACTGTAAGCACGGTGAGGGCAGGGATACTGAATGTTGATATACCACTGTGTTCCTGCCACATAATAGGTTGCACAATGAATAAACATGAAGAGAAATGAATTAATTAATTAATGGCCTGGAGCTTTTGATATGCATTAGAACTTCCTAGGGCCTATTTGCAGAAGGAACCAGTACATTCATTTTATTCCACCTTAAATCAAACTTAATTTTTCCTAAAGGAAATAACTACTTTACCATGGTAAACTGAAGAAATATAACTGGCACATTTGGAAATAGTCCAGTATAATTAGTCAAAATATGAGCTTGTCTATGTACAGCAGATTGACAGCTGGGGCAGTAGTTTTCATAAGTTATGATATCAAAGAAGATTCTTCCTACATCTGGGAAATTAAATAGGAGAGAAAATATGGTGGTAGAACCAATAGTTGATAAAAAAAATTAGGTGGCACAGTTAGGGAAAAATGTTTGTTAATAAAAAAGTCCTGGTCATACTTATAAACTTATCAACTAGACTTTCTCACTCTTGTTTGACTACAGATCCCTTTTTGGCAAGATGAGGTGGTGGGAACGAGTTTAGATCTGGACTAGATCCTGGCTTTTCCAGTTCTAATCACACAACTATTCTGGCCAAAGCTCAGTTCCACTTCCTTGTTGGTGAACAGGACCTGTATCCTTCTTAGTGTGCCTGTCTGTACAACTGAGGCTAGACAGCCCGAAGCTATCCCTTACATAGCTTACAGCCCACTTCTCTAACATTCTCAGTGGTTTTGTAGGCGCTTAACTGGCTGTATTAAATCTCTTCTACTTAAAATAGCGAGAGTGGTTTATGTTACATACAACTGAACCTAAAGTGATACCCCCAGCCACAAAACTGTGAAAATTAAACAATGTGAGTGACGCATACGATATGGGGCCCAGCAAACAAGAAGCACTCAAGAAATGTTAGAATTTTTTGTTTTCTTTTCCATTGAATGTCTCCTGTACCTTTTTTTCCCAGAACGCTTAAGTTTTTAGCCTAGATGAGGAGCCTGGTCTTTTTCTCTGGCCCCACAGAGACAAAAGGATTATGAAGAGATGGAGTACTTTTTTTTTTTTTTTTGAGAGGGCATCTCTCATATTTATTGATCAAATGGTTGTTAACAACAATAAAATTCAGTATAGGGGGGTCAACGCTCAATGTACAATCATTAATCCATCTCAAGCCTAATTCTCGTCAGTCTCCAATCTTCTGAAGCATAACGAACAAATTCTTACATGGTGAACAAATTCTTACATAGTGAATAAATTCTTACATGGTGAACAGTACAAGGGCATTCATCACAGAAACTTTCGGTTTTGATCATGCAATATGACCTATAAACAATCAGGTCAAATATGAATATTCGTTTGATTTTTGTACTTGATTTATATGTTGATCTCACATTTCTCCTATTATTATTATTATTTTTATTTTTAATAAAATGCTGAAGTGGTAGGTAGATGCAAGATAAAGGTAGAAAACATAGTTTAGTGCTGTAAGAGGGCAAATGTAGATGATCAGATGATCAGGTGTGTGCCTATGGACTAAGTATTAATCCAGGCTAGACAAGGGCAGCAAGACATCCACGGATGCAGAAGATTTCTCTCAAAGCAGGGGGGGTGAGGTTCTGAGCCTCACCTCTGTTGATCCCCAAATTCTCACCTGATGGCCCCCCTGCGACTGTGCCTGTCTTAGGTTGTTCCTCCCTTGAGGAATCTTACCCGTCTCTGGCTAACCAGTCATCTTCCGGGGCCATACAGGGAAATGTAAAGTTGGTAAGTGAGAGAGAAGCCATATTGTTTGCAAAGGTTAGCTTTTTACTTTGCAGATTTATGCCCTGTGGCTTCTATGCCCAGCACTTGTCTCGAGGTATCTTTACCACATGGAGGAATTATGATACTTGGTAAATTCGATATGAGGCACGAATTCTATTTAAGGGTTGTAATTAGGAAGGAAGAAGAAAAGCTATAGATGTAGCATATGAAGGAAACATGGGAAGATTGATTATTTCTTTGACATATCTTCTTGTATAGTACCTTAAGTATGTATAGGTTTTAAACTAACTAATTTGCACACACATATTAACATAATAGGAATATGGTGACATAAACAAAGCAAACCTATAATTACCATCCATCTCCAGTGAAGCCAAGAAAACCATTTAGGCACCCTAGGCATTTGTGAAAATTTATCTATGATATGATGGATATTGTCCAACTGTACTTGAACCATCAGACAAATTAAAGCAGCCCGTTTCTGGGATCTGTTCACATCCCATATGTTCTTTTAACCATAGATAGTCTATAGTCATGAGATTTTGGAGTGCTACAACTTGCACCCCTCCCAACTCCTGGTTGAGTTCCAACAGTACAGCTCCAGTCAAATTCATTGTCTCACTGTATGCACATGCCGGCCTAGACATCTCCCTCCTCATTCCTATAGCAAGTACAGGAGACGGTGGGCTGGATGCAGCCACAACCGCAGCATCGTCCGGATACCTGTGGAGGCTTTTTGATGATCATCCCCCGGCACAAGTCCTCCAGAGAGTGCTGATGCCGGAAGCTCCTCCTCATATCGTATCTTAGTTCATTTTCTGGGTATCCAAGCTAGGCCTTGATCTTCTGCATAGAAACAAACAGATCCTTTGCCCACACTTTGACATGCCCTCTATACCACTGTGCAGAACTCATTGGAGGTCAGCACACAGTAACTGCTTTTTTTTTTTTTTTTAATTAAGAGAAAGGAATATTATCAGAAAAGAGTACCTCCATAGCTGATCATCTGACACCCTTTAAGTGATCAACATTAAGGATATTTAAAGCATGCGTTGATCTTTGATTTACCAATAGATTTATCCTGTCAAGGTGTAATCCCACTTTTCTTTCTTTCTTTCTTTCTTTTTTTTTTTTTTTAATTTTTAATCTACACTTACAAAAAGAATACTATGTTTACTGTGCTCTCCCCTATATCAGGTCCCCCCTAACAACCACATTACGGTTACTGTCCATCAGCATAGCAAAATGTTGTAGAGTCACTACTTGTCCTCTCTGTGTTGTGCAGCCCACCCTCCCCTTTCTCCCTCCCCCCCATGCATGCTAATCTTAATACACCCCTTCTTCTTCCCCCCCCTATCCCTCCCTGCCCACCCATCCTCCCCAGTTCCTTTCCGTTTGGTACCTGTTAGTCCATTTTTGGGTTCTGTAATTCCGCTGCTGTTTTGTTCCTTCAGTTTTTCCTTTGTTCCTATACTCCTCAGATGAGTGAAACCATTTGGTATTTCTCTTTCTCCACTTGGCTTATTTCACTGAGCATAATACTCTCCAGCTCCATCCATGTTGCTGCAAATGGTTGGATTTTTCCACTTCTTATGGCTGAGTAGTATTCCATTGTGTATATGTACCACATCTTCTTTATCCATTCATCTACCGATGGACATTTAGGTTGCTTCCAATTCTTGGCTATTGTAAATAGTGCTGCGATAAACATAGGTGTGCATCTGTCTTTCTCAAACTTGATTGCTGCGTTCTTAGGGTAAATTCCTAGGAGTGGAATTCCTGGGTCAAATGGTAGGTCTGTTTTGAGCATTCTGATGAACCTCCATACTTCTTTCCACAATGATTGAACTAATTTACATTCCCACCAGCAGTGTAGGAGGGTTCCCCTTTCTCCACAGCCTCGCCAACATTTGTTGTTGTTTGTCTTTTGGATGGCAGCTGTCCTTACTGGTGTGAGGTGATACCTCATTGTAGTTTTAATTTGCATTTCTCTGATAATTAGCGATGTGGAGCATCTTTTCATGTGTCTCTTGGCCATCTGTATTTCTTTTTTGGAGAACTGTCTGTTCAGTTCCTCTGCCCATTTTTTAATTGGGTTATTTGTTTTTTGTTTGTTGAGGCGTGTGAGCTCTTTATATATTCTGGACATCAAGCCTCTATCGGATGTGTCATTTTCAAATATATTCTCCCATACTGTAGGGTTCCTTTTTGTTCTATTGATGGTGTCTTTCACTGTACAGAAGCTCTTCAGCTTAATGTAGTCCCACCTGTTCATTTTTGCTGCTGCTTTCCTTGCCCGGGGAGATATGATCAAGAAGAGGTCACTCATGTTTATGTCTAAGAGGTTTTTGCCTATGCCCTTTTCCAAGAGTTTAATGGTTTCATGACTTACATTCAGGTCTTTGATCCATTTTGAGTTTACCCTTGTATATGGGGTCAGACAATGGTCCATTTTCATTCTCCTACATGCAGCTGTCCAGCTTTGCCAGCACCATCTGTTGAAGAGACTGTCATTTTGCCATTGTATGTCCATGGCTCCCCTATCAAACATTAATTGCCCATATATGCTTGGGTCAATTTCTGGGGTCTCTAATCTGTTCCACCGGTCTGTGGCTCCGTTCTTGTGCCAGCACCAAATTGTCTTGATTACTATGGCCTTGTAGTAGAGCTTGAAGTTGGGGAGCGAGATCCTCCCTACTCTATTCTTCCTTTTCAGGATTGCTTTGGCTATTCGGGGTCTTTGGTGTTTCCATATGAATTTTTGAATTATTTGTTCCAATTCATTGAAGAATGTTGCTGGTAATTTGAGAGGGATTGCATCAAATCTGTATATTGCGTTGGGCAGGATGGCCATTTTGACGATATTAATTCTTCCTAGCCATGAGCATGGGATGAGTTTCCATTTATTAGTGTCCCCTTTAATTTCTCTTAAGAGTGACTTGTAGTTTTCAGAGTATAAGTCTTTCACTTCTTTGGCTAGGTTTATTCCTAGGTATTTTATTCTTTTTGATGCAATGGTGAATGGAATTGTTTTCCTGATTTCTCTTTCTATTGATTCATTGTTAGTGTATAGGAAAGCTACAGATTTCTGTGTGTTAATTTTGTATCCTGCAACTTTGCCGCATTCCGATATCAGTTCTAGTAGTTTTGGAGTGGAGTCTCTAGGGCCCTCCAAGCACAGTATCACATCATCTGCAAATAGTGACAGTCTAACTTCCTCTCTACCAATCTGGATTCCTTGTATTTCTTTGTTTTGTCTGATTGCCATGGCTAGGACCACCAGTACTATGTTAAATAACAGTTGGGAGAGTGGGCATCCCTGTCTGGTTCCCGATCTCAGAGGAAATGCTTTCAGCTTCTCGCTGTTCAGTATAATGCTGGCTGTGGGTTTATCACATATGGCCTTTATTATGTTGAAGTACTTGCCCTCTATTCCCATTTTGCTGAGAGTTTTTATCATGAATGGATGTTGAATTTTGTCAAATGCTTTTTCAGCATCTATGGAGATGATCATGTGGTTTTTGTCTTTCTTTTTGTTGATGTGGTGGATGATGTTGATGGATTTTCGAAAGTTGTACCATCCTTGCATCCCTGGGATGAACCCCACTTGGTCATGGTGTATGATCCTCTTGATATACTGTTGAATTCTGTTTGCTAATATTTTATTGAGTATTTTTGCATCTACATTCATCAGGGATATTGGTCTGTAATTTTCTTTTTTGGTGGGGTCTTTGCCTGGTTTTGGTGTTAGGGTGATGTTGGCTTCATAGAATGAGTTTGGGAGTATTCCCTCTTCTTCTATTTTGTGGAACACTTTAATGAGAATGGGTATTATGTCTTCTCTGTGTGTGTGATAAAATTCTGAGGTAAATCCGTCCGGGCCCGGGGTTTTGTTCTTGGGTAGTTTTTTGATTACTGTTTCAATTTCTTTGCTCGTGATTGCTTTGTTTAACTTTTGTGTTTCTTCCTTAGGTCAGTCTTGGGAGGTTGTATTTTTCTAGGAAGTTGTCCATTTCTTCTAGGTGTTCCAGCTTGTTGGCATATAGGTTCTCATAGTAGTCTTTAATAATTCTTTGCATTTCTGTGGAGTCTGTCGTGATTTTTCCATTCTCATTTCTGATTATGTTGATTTGTGTTGACTCTCTTTTTCTCTTAATAAGTTGGGCTAGAGGCTTATCTATTTTGTTTATTTTCTCAAAGAACCACCTCTTGGATTTGTTGATTTTTGCTATTGTTTTATTCTTCTCAATTTTGTTTATTTCTTCTCTGATCTTTATTATGTCCCTCCTTCTGCTGACTCTAGGCCTCATTTGTTCTTCTTTTTCCAGTTTTAATAATTGTGATGTTAGACTATTCATTTGGGATTGTTCTTCCTTCTTCAAGTGTGCCTGGATTGCTATATACTTTCCTCTTAAGACTGCTTTTGCTGCATCCCACAGAAGTTGGGGCTTAGTGTTGTTGTTGTCATTTGTTTCTATATATTCCTTGATCTCTATTTTGATTTGTTCGTTGATCCATTGATTATTTAGTAGCATGTTGTTAAGCCTCCATGTGTTTGTGAGCCTTTTTGTTTTCTTTATAGAATTTATTTCTACTTTCATACCTTTGTGGTCTGAAAAATTGGTTGGTAGAATTTCAATATTTTGGAATTTACTGAGGCTCTTTTTGTGAGCTACTATGTGGTCTATTCTGGAGAATGTTCCATGTGCAGTTGAGAAGAATGTATATCCTGTTGCTTTTGGATGTAGAGTTCTATAGATGTCTATTAGGTCCATCTGTTCTAGTGTGTTGTTCAGTGCCTGTGTGTCTTTACTTATTTTCTGCCCGGTGGATCTATCCTTTGGGGTGAGTGGTGTGTGGAAGTCTCCCACAATGAATGCATTGCAGTCTATTTCCCTCTTTAGTTCTGTTAGTATTTGCTTCACATATGCTGGTGCTCCTGTATTGGGTGCATATATATTTAGAATGGTTATATCCTCTTGTTGGACTGAGCCCTTTATCATTATGTAGTGTCCTTCTTTATCTCTTGTTACTTTCTTTGTTTTGAAGTCTATTTTGTCTGATATTAGTACTGCAACCCCTGCTTTCTTCTCACTGTTGTTTGCCTGAAATATGTTTTTCCATCCCTTGACTTTTAGTCTATGCTTATCTTTGGGTTTAAGGTGAGTTTCTTGTAAGCAGCATATAGATGGGTCTTGCTTTTTTATCCATTCTATTACTCTATGTCTTTTGATTGGTGCATTAAGTCCATTTACATTTAGGGTGACTATTGAGAGATATGTACTTATTGCCATTGCAGGCTTTGGATTCGTGGCTACCAAAGGTTCAAGGTTAGCTTCTTTAGTATCTTACTGCCTAACTTAGCTCACTTATTGAGCTGTTATATACACTGTCTGGAGATTCTTTTCTTCTCTCCCTTCTTATTCCTCCTCCTCCATTCTTCATATGTTGTGTGTTTTGTTCTGTGCTCTTTTTAGGGGTGCTCCCATATAGAGCAGTCCCTGTAAGATGCCCTGTAGAGGTGGTTTGTGGGAAGCAAATTCCCTCAGCTTTTGCTTGTCTGGGAATTGTTTAATCCCGCCATCATATTTAAAATCATAGTCGTGCTGGTTACAGCATCCTTGGTTCAAGGTCCTTCTGTTTCATTGCATTAAGTATATCATGCCATTCTCTTCTGGCCTGTAGGGTTTCTGTTGAGAAGTCTGATGTTAGCCTGATTGGTTTTCCTTTATAGGTGACCTTTTTCTCTCTAGCTGCCTTTAAAACTCTTTCCTTGTCCTTGATCCTTGCCATATTAATTACTATGTGTCTTGGTGTTGTCCTCCTTGGATCCTTTCTATTGGGAGTTCTGTGTAATTCCATGGTCTGTTCGATTATTTCCTCCCCCAATTTGGGGAAGTTTTCATCAATTATTTATTCAAAGACACTTTCTATCCCTTTTCCTCTTTCTTCTTCTTCTGGTATCCCTATAATACGAATATTATTCCTTTTGGCTTGGTCACATATTTCTCTTAGTGTTGTTTCATTCCTGGAGATCCTTTTATCTCTCTCTATGTCAGCTTCTATACGTTCCTGTTCTCTGGCTTCTATTCCTTCAATGGCCTCTTGCATCTTATCCATTCTGCTTATAAATCCTTCCAGGGATTGTTTCACTTCTGTGATCTCCTTCCTGACATCTGTGATCTCCTTCCGGACTTCATCCCACTGCTTTTGCATTTTTCTCTGCATCTCATCCCACTGCTCTTGAATTTTTCTCTGCATCTCATCCCATTGCTCTTGCATTTTTCTCTGCATCTCTGTCAGCATGTTCATGATTTTTATTTTGAATTCTTTTTCAGGAGGACTAGTTAGGTCTGTCTCCCTCTCAGGTGTTGTCTCTGTGATCTTTGTCTGCCTGTAGTTTTGCCTTTTCATGGTGATAGAGATAGTTTGCAGAGCTGGTACAAGTGACCACTGGAAGAGCTTCCCTTCTTGTTGGTTTGTGGCCTTCTCCTGGGAGAATAGCGACCTCTAGTGGCTTGTGCTGGGCAGCTGTGCGCAGACAGGGCTTCTGCTTCCTGCCCAGTTGCTATGGGGTTTATCTCTGCTGTTGCTGTGGGCTTGGCCTGGCTTGGGCTGTTCCTCCAAAATGGTGGAGCCCCGTTGGAGGGGGAGCGGCCGGGAGGCTATTTATCTCTGTAAGGGGCCTCTGTGCTCCCTGCTGCCCAGGGGGTTAGAGTGCCCAGAGATCCCCAGATTCCCTGCCTCTGGTCTAAGTGACCTGTCCTGCCCCTTTAAGACTTCCAAAAAGCACTCTCCAAACCAAAACAACAACAGCAACAATGAGAGAGGGAACAGAAAGAATAAAAAAGGAAAAAACACGGGATTTTTTTTTTTTTTTGTCCTCAGGTGCCGGTCCCAGGCACCCACCCACTGGTCCTGCTGCCCTGTCTCCCTAGCACCAGGGTCCCTGTCCTTTCAAGGCTTCCAAAAAGCACCCACCCACCGGTCCCGCAGGGAAAGAACGCTCGATATTCTTTGTCCTCAGGCACTGGTCCCAGGTACTCACTCACCAGTCCCGCTGCCCTGCCTCCCTAGCACCGGGGTCCCTGTCCCTTTAAGGCTTCCAAAAAGCACTCACCAAAATGAGAGAAAAGAAGGGGAAAAATGCGCTATTTCCTCCGTCCTCAGGTGCCAGTCTCAGGCACCTGCCCACCGGTCCCACAGGGAAAAACACGGGATATTCTTTGTCCTCAGGTGCCAGTCCCAGGCACCCGCTCACCAGTCCCGCCGCCCTGCCTCCCCAGCACCAGAGTCCCTTTCCCTTTTAGGCTTCCAAGAAGCACTCGCAAAAAAGAGAAAAAAAAAAAAGGGGAAAAACGCGTGATTTCCTCTGTCCTCAAGTGCCGGTCTCAGGCACCTGCCCACCGGTCCCGCAGGGAAAAACGTGGGATATTCTTTGTCATCAGGCGCCGGTCCCAGGCACCCGCCCACCAGTCCCGCTACCCTGCCTCCCTAGCACCGGGGTCCCCGTCCCTTCAAGGCTTACAAAAAGTGCTCGCCAAAAAGAGAAAAAAAAAAAGGGGAAAAACGCGTGATTTCCTCCGTCCTCAGGTGCCAGTCTCAGGCACCTGCCTGCCGGTCCCGCAGGGAGAAACGCGGGATATTCTTTGTCCTCAGGCGCCGGTCCCAGGCACCTGCTCACCGGTCCTGTCACCCTGCCTCCCTAGCAACGGGGGCCCGTCCCTTTAAGGCTTCCAAAAAGCACTCGCCAAAAAAAAACTGCTCCAGTTCCTTTCCACCCGCCGGGAGCCGGGGGGAGGGGCGCTCGGGTCCCGCCGGGCCGGGGCCTGTATATTACCCCCTTCGCAAGGCGCTGGACTCTTGCATGTGTGGATGTGGTCTGGATGCTGTCTTGCGTCCTGTGGTCTCTATTTTAGGAAGATTTTTCTTTGTTATATTCTCACAGTTCTATGTGTTTTTGGGAGGAGATTTCCACTGCTCTACTCATGCCGCTATCCTGGCTCCGCCCCCCAGATGGAGTACTTTTTGAGGAAAGGGGTTAAAGGTACTTGTTTTTAATGGTTTTGATCTGTCTTCAGATTCTGAGCATGAGATTCTATTTTATCATAGGTCTGTGTGTGAGGTAATCATTACAATGACAGTGGAACCTCTACCGACAAGGACAAAACTGGTGGCCAATTTCTAAGGCTCCAGGTAGAGAGCATGTTCCCTTATATTTCCCAGTGTCATCCAAGAACACAGCCCTGGCTGAGCAACAGTGGTGCATGAACATTCAAAGCGCAGCAGATCCACCCGGCAAGGACAGGAGACAGCGGAAGCCTGTGCTGCCTTGGCTGGATGGCCGCCTATCAAGGACTCTCCTGGTGCTCTGAATGTGGGCTCCCATGCTCTCAGCCCTTCAAAAGCCATTGCTGGCTCTGCCTGCAGACTCCTTGGCTGCGACTCACAGATGGTATCCTTCTGTCTTTGTTTAATTCTAACTTTTCTGACTTAGGTAGGTGTGGCCTAACTTCTAATGCATGGTCTATGCCCCATAGGGTCTGCCTGATCAGGACCCATGACAGCAAGCCCAGAGGACTGAGGCCCTGTGCCCCCTGGTCTGGGCACAATACGAAGTGAGGTGGAGGGAGGCAGCCGGAGACAAACTGTGCCCTCCTTGCTGTTTCGCCTGAAGCATTGATGGCAGCTGCAGATAATTATGTCTGGTATGAAATGTAATTCCTGATGCAGGTTGAATTTTTCCCTAAGTGGCATTGGGTTGAATTCTATGAGGTCCTGTCTTGTTTTCTATGCTTCCAAACTTTACTGTGTCAGGTCAGTTTTTTAAAAGTGACCTCAAATTTCCAGCCAGAACAAAAACATTTTGACAGTATACTGTTTAAATATCCCTAAATCTTCTCATAAAACAAAACAAAACAGATAAACTAGAATAGAAAGATATAAAAATAAAAGGGATAGCATTTTCCACAAAATGAGATGACAAGGAGTTACCCTGAGCCCCAGAGCATAAAATGGTTAATCCCAAACCACCATCAACAGCAGAGCCTGTGCAGGACCTGGGTTGGGTCACCACTTGCAGATGCAGTAGAAGGGACAGAAAAGACTATTCCAATGATCTGAAGAGACTTGAAACACAGAAACTGCATCAAAGGCTCATTCCCAAAGAGAGGTGGCCTTCCTCTTGGTGGAATCCTCAGCAGACACCCCTGGAAGCAGCCAGTCCATGAAAGTGGAGTGAAGCCTCACAGACTCTCGTGAGCAGATGAGTACGAAGTAAGAAACTAAGCTCCATGAGGTGGTCAGGTTCTGGGCAGCCTTTGCCCTCGATGCCCTCAGAAATATCCAACAAGGTCTTTCCTTCTGGAAGATAGAGACTTTCTTTAAGAAAAAAATTGCTATGCATTCAGGAAAAAAAGAAAAAAGAGCAGTGTAGAAACAATGGTGGAAATGGAGAGGAGATTCAATACCTAAGAGGAAAAGAGAATCCAGAGGAAGCAGGGCTGTGTACTGACTGGCTGTTTTTTTTAAATATTTCACTGTAACAATGGAGAAGAGAGCCTTAGAACCATTTCCTTAGTGAAACCCCAACCTGTTGCCACAGGATTCGCCTTCTAAAAGAATAGGAAAAGAATGGGGATTCTCAAATAAGCAAGAGAAAGTGAAAAGGATTGTAATCAAACTCCATACAAGGGCACTGTAGGAAAGAAAGAGGAAAATTAACCAGTAATGAAAGGACACCAGAAAAATATGACCACAAAGCTGATGGAAACTAAGTCTTACTATCATAGAAGAGCTAAGATAAAGATGAGAGCAGTATGAGAGCTATGAAAACTTGGTAGTAGAAAGTAGAAAAATCTCATAAGTGATGTCTTTGAAAGCCAGCAGGATGTGAAAGTTCTGTCAGGACTCCAGAAAAACCATGCCAGCAAACAGCAATCACACCAAAACAGACACTTGGAAATGAAGACTGAACTATAGAACGTGTGAAACTAGACAACAGAGAGTGTGCGGGAGCAATGAAAAACACAAAGGGAAAATGAAGAAATCATACACAAAAAAGTAGGAATGCCCAAAAGCAAACAATAGATTTGGATGTGGACAAAGAAAATTCAATATGATTAGAATTCAGTGTGATTAGACTCCTCCAAGAAAAATCCAAAGCAATGACACAGAGCAATTCCTACAAACTATGAAACAAGATAACTTTTCTGGAGTTACAAGTAGACTTAAGCCTATATATTGAAAGAGGACACCACATATTTAGTTGAGAAAACTGACTGTGGTGGCAACACCAAGAAATATTCTAGTGTAATTACAGGATTTTAAAGATAAAGGAAACATCCTTTGGCCCCAATAAAAGCAGATTAAGTCACTTACAAGTAAGGTGGTCATATAACTTATTCAAACTGGGATCCTTTTAAGGGGCACTACTAATAATTGTGCTGTGTGTATAGGCAGAAACCCAAACTATCTCTGAACAACTGAGATGTAAGTTCTCCAAATCATGTGGAAGACAAATGAAAGATACCTAATTTTTAAGGGAAATGAAGCCTAGGAAACAATGACAACCCATTAGAGGGTGCATCCCTAGCACCCATATAGTGGTCTCTAAATATTATTTCCTATTAAAAGGAACAGGATTTGCTGGAAGAAATAGATTATGTCAGATGTAGGGAGGAAATATATAAGACGATATATCTTTAGATACATCTTGCTCTGCAAGGAAGGAAAGAAGCTATGAAAGGACACAGAGCCCACATTACAGTCACCATGATGATACTGACTGATGAAATGACACTTTTGACAACATAAAGGGCCTCTGCATGCTTGTAAAGGGCCTCTGCATGCTTGTAAAGCAATCAAGAGTTTTCTGCCAGAAATTGTGATTCTTTGAAACAGGCATATAGATTTCAAATGAAAAATTTAACATTTTATCTTTTTCTTTTCCAAATATATAGAGAAAATGCATCTGTGTGTCTGTAACTTCCAACTCTTTTGTGCTATTACAGAATGGATAAGCCATTCTCCTATTATATAAAAGCATTGGGACACCATTGGGATAGGAAATTTACAACAGAGAGTAAAAAGCAAATCCTCAGAGATGTGACAAGCCAATTCAAGTTTCTGTCACCTAATGGGAGTAAAACCTTTGATGAACTCTTGTATTTTTTAACCTCTGATCCTACTTCTTTCTTTCATACCACAAAAATACTTATGTAGAACCAAAGGGTGGCAAGAAACCAAATAATTGTACTAGGAAAAGTAATGTATTTTTTTTTTAGTTTGTGACTGTTTTATTGCCATCAATTTGATATTTATATATTTCATAGGTCACTAGTAAACTTCAACTATGTGTGGTGTTGATACAACATTGTGTCAATCAATGCATCAGTATTTGTAGCTTATAATACATTAATGGTCCTAAAAAATACATTTTCTTTTAATAGATCAATCATCACAAAAAAAATCACAAAAGACATTTGTAGTGGCCTTCAAAAACATATGTCTACACTCTAATCCCCAAAACCTGTGAATGCGATATTATTTGGGAAAAGTCTTTGCAGATGTAGTTAAGGCTCTCATGATCATCCAGGTGGGCCCGAAATCTGGTAACAAGTGTTCATATGACAACAGACACACAGAGAATGGCCTTGTAAGGAGAGAGGTAAAGATTAGAGTGATACATTCACATCCACAAGCCCAAGAACACCAACAGCCACCAGAAGCTGGAGAGGCAAGGAAGGGAAACCCTTTGAGCCTCTTGAGATAATGCAACAATGCCCACACATTGACTTCTGGGCTTAGGAACTGTAAGAGAATAAATTTCTGTTGTTTTAAGGCAAACAAACAAACAGGAAAAAAAATGCCCATTTGCCTAAAATGGGATAAGGAGCACAAAGAATGGTTTTTGCAATAGATTGATACACTGTGTGTGTGTGTGTGTGTGTGTGTGTGTGTGTGTATGTCTTTTTATTTTAAATTTAGGGATTTGTCTATATATTTTGCATACAAAGAAAACAAATATTTAAAATTTCAAAACAAAACTTTTTTTTAAAAGCTCACTGATCACTACTAGACATTGTTAGGGCATTAAGTTAAAATTAGTACAGGAAAAGAATAAGTGTGTATCTTGTATTTCCCAGATGAACTATATTTCAGAGTAGCCAAATAGCTAACAGGGGAAAGACAGTCTTTAGAGAGGAATTTTAGCTAATAAAAAAATGCAGAACAAATTTAAAAATGAGCAAACACTTCAATAGACATTTTTCCAAAGAAGACATACAAATGGCCAATAGGCACATGAAAAGCTACTCAGCATCACTAATCATCAGAGAAATGCAAGTCAAAACCACAATGAAATATCACCTCATTCCTGCTATGATGTCCATTATTTTAAAAAGACAAGAGTTAACAAATGCTGAAGAGCATATAGAGAAAAGGGAATGCTTGTACATGGTTGGTGGGAACGTAAACTGTTACAGCCACTATGGAAAGCAGTGTGAAGGTTCCTCAAGAAATTTCATGATCTAGCAATCCCACTTCTGGGTATACATTCATAGGAAATGAAATAGTGAAACCATTGTCTCAAGGAGATACCTGCACTCCAATGTTCATTGCAACATTATTCACAACAGCCAAGGTATGGGAACAGCCTGTGTTTGTCATCTGATGAGTGGCTATATCATGGAAATATGTGGAATATTATTCAGCCTTAAAGAAGGAAATCCTGTCTTTCGCAACAACATGGATGAACCTGGGGGGCATCATGTTAAATGAAATAAGCCAGACAGAGAAAGACAATACATGGCATCACATGCATGTAGAGTTTAAAAATAAAGTTCAACTGATAGACAAAGAGAGTATACAAATGGTTGCCCAGGACTTGGGATTGGGGGAAATAGGGAAAGTTTTGATAAAAGTGTATAAACTTTCAGTTAGAAGATGAATAAGACCTGAGGAGATAATGTATGGCATGGTGACTATAGCTGATTACAATAGTATTATATAGTTGAAATTTGCCAAGAGAGTAGAAACTTTAATGTTTTAACTAGAACAAAAAACAAACAAAAGAACTTAATATGTGAAATGATGGATGTGTTAACTCAATGGAGGAAATCCTCTATAAACATACACATATATCAAATCATCACAATGTATACCTCAAATATCTCATAATTTTATCTGTCATTATACCTCAGTAATGCTGGGGGAGAAAAGGGCTATACAGAAAAACAAAAACAAAGTAGAATGGGACAAAGAGAATATGTGGCCCACACAGTCAAAATTATAAACTGTCTAGCCCTTTACAGAAAAAAAAAACTTGCCAATCCCTGCATTAATTACCTGTTTTTATGCAGAATCCTCTGAATTCAGATTGGGTATGGCCAGTGAAGGCACCAAGAAGAGCTTCAAGGGTGAAAGGAGAGTGATCAAATCATTTATTCCCCCATCTTGCTCCCTCCTACCTGGCTGTTCCCCAGGTTCCAGTATGCCTCTTCAGGATGCAGGTGGTGATAGCTTCTTATTAGTGCTAGCCTTCAGGTACTGCACCATCCCTTGCTGGTTTTCTTTAATCTGGCCACACTGTTGTAAATAGTCCCTTTATTAAAATCTCTTTCATTGCCTCTTTTGAATAAGCCATATGTTTACTAAGGTTCCTGACTCATATGGACTATGTGTTAGAAAGTAACTTTGTTGGGTATGATAATGGCATGGTGACTATGTTGGACCATGTCTCCAGATGGTAGAGATACATACTGAAATATTCATGGATAAAGTGACATGATGACTTGAATGTGCCCTTTAAATACCCCTGAAAAGGATGTACAGAGTTAAATTAAATCAGATGGATATATATATATATATATACCATTGGTTATCCATTGGGTGCATAAGAGGATTTATTACGCTATTTTCTCTAGCTTTGTGTATATTTTTAAAAAATCATAATATAAAGAAAGAACAATTGTACTTTAACCCTACATTAACTATTCAGTTGACTGAAGAAAAGGACAACTGTATTGAATGCATTTTGTTTAAAGGGCCAACAGAGATTAGGATAGGACCTGTGACTAGGAACATGGACTTTGGTGATGAAGACCTGTGTTTATTTCTCACTTCAGACACTGATTAAATAAATGGAAAAACTTTCTAATTACTTGTCAATCTAATTTTATCATCTGTATAACGTAGATAATATCTCTATCATTGAGCTATTATAAAATAAGTAAATAAAATAATGCATGTAATCTGCCTGGGACCTAGTAAATGCTTAATAAATTATAGTTGACACTGCTATTAATATTGATTGTAGTAGTTCATATTTAGAGAATAGAGTGGAATTGAGTTCAGGATCATGAAGAGAAACAAAGAATGGTGGTAGCTACCAATAATATTTTAATAGATATCTGTGTCCTCTGATACAGATTGGATTTTTTTGTGCAATTTCTTTACACTAGAGACCTAAATTTTCACAGGCTAATTGAACTGTATCATTTGAGAGAAGTGCAGTCAAAGCTATTTAAATAGCGTGTAGTAATTAGAAAACTAGTTTAATGGAGAAAATCTCAAGGGGAACCATTTTTTTCTCATATTTGACAGAATGAATGTTTTAACACCTATTAAGGAGCACCATATTGGCTCAAACCTTTTAATTGCTACAATTTTCATTCTAATTGCATGGAAGTTTAAAATCATATTACAATATGACCATGAAGAAGCACACATGTTTTGTAATTTGACTTTATGTCTGCCCCTTTAAATGGTTCCAAAGAAAGATATAGTGATGGGTTATGGTGCACATTTGTTTTAATATTTGGCTAGAGGTTCTTGGCAAATTAACAACTGATCAACATGATGTCATGTGAAAGGGCCATAAAACAAAATTATGTCTCCACTGAGATAAGCAAGTGGCAAAGATGTGCTCATTAGCAATGCCAACACATGAACAAAGAATGACAAATTAAAACAATTCTGCTAGTAACCTCAAGTCCAAAACCACTCTAACCTGATACATTCACTTGATTAAGGAAGAACTGCTTGAGGCTTTAAAATTTCTAGGCAATTGCTTCCATCTTCCCCCTCACATTATTTCAGCTGAGTGTGCAAGCACAGGTGGTCTGCCCTTTGTTTTACCTCAAGTGATTTGGCTGTTTAAACTTGCCACTTACCTGGGGCAGAATGAGCTCCCTTGGAGGTCCCTCAGGCCTCCAGCAAGAGTCACCCTCCTAGGTAGCCCTGGCAGGCCAGTGTCCTGTGCCCTGATGCTCTTCAGATTTCTTCACACTGCTCCAATCTCATTAATCCTGTTTTCAGTATCGCACTAAGGCTTCCTAGTGATTCAAAATACATGTCTGCAATTAAAGCTTGGAGAAGTCTTGCAGTAAAGAGATCTGTTTGACTTTGTATAACCCAGCTTTTTCAAAATGTTTTTTTCTTTGCTTATTTATTTTGAGCCCTATGAAACCATGTTACAGAGAACACTAAATGCTGGTTAATTCAGTGGGCCATAAATCTTGGTGATAAAGCATGTGGAACAGGAGAGTAGGGAGTAAAAACACAGACCCAGAGATCCAGGAATCCATATGTTTACAAAGTATTAACTATAAATTTAATAATTAATAGAGTTCATTGATACATGAGTGGCTATCAAATATATTAGAGTGTTATTGTAATTTGTTAAATATGAACCTATATAAAAGCACCACAGATTTTAGTAGTTTTTTGGTTTTGTTTTGCATCTGTTTTTAGTCATTAGAAACTAAAACTCTAACTATTATGTGGGAGATCTGTAAAATATTTTGATTTTAGAAAGGGTTCTTTGTACTAAAGGAGAAAAAGCTAGGGGAACCACTGCCTTAACCCAAAAAGTGACTCTGATAGTTGGAAATTCAGGCAAAGTGCCAGCAAATGGGGAGACTCTAAGGGCACAAGTGCTGGTTCCCCCCAAATCATAACACACAATGTCACCTGGTCCACCATGAGCAGCCTGGGAGTGTAGAATCCAGCGCCGTGCTTACAGACCTTCACATCTCCTTCAGGCCAGGGTTCTCTGGGGTGCTTGGCACAGCATGTAGTTTCACTAATGTTTCTGGATCCCAGCTTCCCAGCTGTATAAATGAGCTGCAGTGGCCAGATGTGACCGTCCTGACCCTGTTTGTGTGTAACATGTACATGCAGCCTTGATGACCCCCAGGGACCTTGCTGGCTCTGGGATTCTATGACAGCAGACTTTTGCAGTTGTGCATCAAAAAGTAAGGCAAACTCCCATATAAAAGAAAAGTTGTGGTCACAGATACCACTCTCCAAAGATAGGGCAAATGCAGGTCTATCAGATGAAAGCAAACTCAACCATGCCCTTAATCACAAGGACTATCACCCTGATCAGCCCAAGGAGGATGGCAGCATGGCGCAACCTCATCATCACTCTGGAATCACTACAGCCCTGATGGTGAGCCGATCATGGTGATTAGCATAGCATGTAGTTATGCTAATAGCATACTATGTAGCTTGAATCACGTTTTTCCCTAGCGCAGCTGATAGGCAGCATTTAATTTTTGTATTTGGTATATAAAAACCATCATTGCTCTGCAGCATTTAGGCTTTTACAAACACTCTGGATTAACTGAACTTTGAGAAATGTCCACATTTAAATCATACCCCTCACTCTGAGGTCGAAAATGCAAGCTGACCACGAACACAACCAGATGCAGCCAAATTCTGCCTCTGTGCCTCAGAGCTGGTGTCCATGCCCTGCGGAGGTGGGTGAGTCAGAGTTCTGGCAAGGGCAGCACATGGCTCGTGGGGAATGGAGGCCTGTAACAGGCTATCAGGAGCTCTTGGACTCTAGGTTTTCTTAATGACTCAGGAGTTGTTGACCTGGAAGAAATCCAGTCCAGAAGAACAGCTTTTTCTTTCATTCCTTATTTTATTCTTTTTTATTTTATTCCATATTCCTGCAAGTTTTTGACATTTTTATCTGTGACTCTGGAATCCAATTCTTTGATAACCCACTTGGCCCAGTCGTTTCTCCCCTGGGTGTTTTTTGATTGCCCCTGTCACATGGGGTTTAGTTTCCCTTGATTTTTTTTGCTGCACACTCCAAACCTTGGTTCTGAAGTTTTCACTTTTGAATCTTCTTATAAGATCTCTTGAAAAAGAATTGCTATCGCTTTAGATGGATAACAGTGAAAAGACCAAGGAGACTAAAAGAAATTTGCATCCTTCAGTGAATTTGAGCTTCAAAGTTCTTACAGGAGGAGCATGGCTATTCCTTCTCAGTTTTGCCTAGTTTCTATTTAATTTATTTGCCGATAAAGAGATAATTAACATTTATAGCTAAAGGTTCCTCATGGGGTCAACTTACAAAAAAAATATGATTATCTACATAATATAAAGTACCAGATTAGTAAAATATGAACTGGAGGAGCTGTAGAACAGAAAAGAATAAATTAGTCAGTGATTCAGAATCCTAGCCATAACTATACAGCGCAAGGCATTTGGAAGAAAACTGAACCTTCCAATTAGAACTTCAGGCATTTTCAAATATTGAGATTTATTGGGAGCCATTTACTCAGGAATCACTTCATTTTAGATTTAGACTAAGTGGACATGATATCAAGTGCTTTGGGAAGGAATTAACTGATTCATTTGGCTTTGTCACTATGTGGAGTCTCATGAAAATGTTTACTCAAGCAGAGAGTTCTGCTGGACTGAATAGAGGTTTTCAGAAGCACATACGGTGCCTTACTCTCTGGCAATCTGAATAAACTGGATGAGCTTTGATTAATCCGAGTCTTATTTTGTTATTTGTTTCAAAATATGCAGAGGAATTGTCCCTTTTAGGAAGTCAGATTAAAGCATTACCAACAAGGAGAAGCCCTGAGTAACAGCAGAAGGAATGGCTGAGGGGAGATAAAATAGCTTTATATACATCCTCTTCAAGAAGCCCTCAGGGCAGTTGGAAACCCATGCAAGACGAAAGGGGAGTGGCTCTGGTGGGGCAGGCGACATTGGCTGGGAAGCAGCCTGGCAGGGTGCAGTGCACTTCATGCTGTGTGCACAGACCATGCCCTTGGGATGTGCTCAAGTATGTTTGGAAACCACAGAGCTGCTCAGAACTAATCATGTTTCTTTACTGTAGGACCTCTCAGAGTCTCAGGTACCCCGTGCATTGTGAATTTCCATGAGAAGAGGATAATATCAAGTTTCCAAATGTAAATTAACAACAGAACAGTCTTATTATTATTTCCTCATGATGTTTGTAGAAAAATATTTTAGGAAGTTTTGGTGTAGTGGAAAGTGCTTTTGCCTTAGAGGCAAACACATCAGAGTGTAAATCCCAGCCCTAGTTCCTACTAGTCATGTGATCTTAGGCTGATGGCTTCCTAGTGTAAGCCTCAGGTTTTTCAGTATAAAATGTAGACTTTGATCTGTGCAGTGCAGAATTCTCATAAGAACAGTAGTAAAGATAAACTAAAATTATAAACAATAACATTATCAATTATAATGTTTATATAAACAGATAAAATGATAAACAATACAAAATAAATGTTAATTCATATTATTAATAATTCAGGTAATGAATTACAGAAGTCATCTTCAGATGAACATATTAACAAATTTTTAATTTAGAAATTTTATTTCTTGTTTTAAGGGCATTGCCAGTAAGGCTGATATTTAACTGAAAAAATGCACTCTTCTACAAGACACCATTCTGCAAAACAGTTCATTTTGAGGACCCCAAAATAGTTAGCAAAGTAGGCCCAAAGGAGTACCCTACTTTTTATTAAGAAATAGTTGATAAAAATCTGCCCAATTCTACCCACAAAAATGTTGCAACCAGCTCCCTAAGGGCTTGGAAGGGACACAGCTAGTTTAGGATTTATGTCTGGTCTTTAAAATCTGAAATAATCTGAATTGTCTAAACATTTTGGCATAGTATGCGGGGAGTTAAATACATTAATCTTGGCATTATTAACAGGTGGTATGGGAATAAGTTGTGATGGAAAGTTTATGCTGCAGTGTCAGCAGAAGAGAATGTATTTCATAGACTTACAGGGAGAGAGGGAGGGGGCAACAAAGGTCCCATAGGGCCCGAAGCGTGAAGATGACTGAGAAATACTTTCCAGCTGTCACAACTGCACATGGGGTTGGATGATTTCTTGTAGTGTTATGAATGTAAACGGTATTCAATTAACTGTTTTGAAAGCAGAAAGATTGTTTCTAAAAGAGTGATTTCTAGGCACCTGAAATGCTTGAAAGCCCCTATTATTTTCCAAGTTTCTCAGTCTCTTGAGAGAGATCACATCTCTTCCAATAAAAGCTTCCTAGTGCTCTGAGGATATAAAAATAGACATACAAGGAATATATTCTCTTTAATAAGCAGAGCAGCTGTCAACTTCTACAAAACTGAGCTCGAGTCAGGATGCAATATATTCACAAAGCACCTCCGTCTCTTCCAGCCATCCCCTTTTCCATGGAGCCAGTTTCCAAATACTAATGCAAGGACAAAGGGAGGGAGCTCAAACCACAGGAGGACAAACTCAGGTTGGAATTCAGAAAGAACTTCTGTTGACTACAGCATGGAGGACAAAGAAAATGATAGAAGCTCCTTTTCTAAAGAGTGTAAGTTGAAAATATATAATCTAGGATGATTAAAGGGTCCCTGCAAGTTCTCTTTTTCTTTTTTTTGAGAATAAGCAAGAGGAAACTTAATTGCCAAACAGAGGCAAATATTCTCTACTGTGGTCCAGATAGGAATAGAATCCAACACCGTTCCTGACAATAGGAAAAGCAAGTGATGGGAAAGAAAATACATTGGTCCCTGAGCATGAGTGGGGCTGTACAGGAGCTAGCCAATGCTGGATATAGGTTCCAAATTGTTTTTGAGCCTTCTAGAACTCCATATCATCTAGGTTTCCCCTGGCTAACTCTGCAGGGATTTTTGCCAAGCAGGTGATGAGTTTTCACAGTCCATATTATTTCATTATCCCTGTGTGACGGATGAAAGGCAATCTTTTTTTTAGGCTAAACCTGTGACTACAACTCTCTCATTCAGGAAGCCACGTGGCCCCATTCCAAATGTTGATCTGCCAGCACCATGAAATTCCCAAGGGCCTGAAGTTATTGGCCATCTAGCTTTGCGACACTCCACACCCACTGGCAGTAGGCTTACCACAATTTAGTCTAGGTTTAATTTAAGACTGTTGTCTTTGGAATCTAACAAATTCCCAAATCTAGAAAATCTAAGCCGAGTTCAGGCTCAAGTCTCTGTTCTGCTACTAACTAGCCACGTCATTTTGGGCAAGGTACTTAAAGTCTCTTCACCTTCATTTCTTCGTATGCCACATGGTGATTACCTGTCTGCTCTTCCCGGGTTTCTTTCAGAATTAGATAAGCTGTTTCACGCAAAGTACGGTGACTGGTACTTGCAAACACTCGACAAATAGTAGCTACAGTTCACGTTGAAAGAGAGAGGTTTCTTGGGCTCTGCAATGGAAGGATTGCCTTGGGTACTTGTCATGATTTCAGAGAGACACATGGTTTCATCCAACAGTAGAAAGAAGTTATCCAACACCTTCCTTATTATTTCCACAGAAATTAGGAGAGGGGATGTGTGAAGAAGTGATGACACTCAGATGCCAGTTTCCCAAATCTTTCCTGCTATAACTCTCCTCTTACCAAGGCCGGAGCCGGGGGTCCCTCAGCTCTCATAAGCGTTTACACCAGCAAGCTGGGGGACGACTCATGCTTTCATCCAATGATTTAAATGACTGCATTCAGAATTTTAACAGTATGTTTGGAATTACACAGGACCTGCCAACATACATCTGTGTTTTTCAAATAAGAATTATTCAGTTGGCAAAAAAGTGCTCAAGCCCTGGTAACCAGGAAATATGATTATAGTATTCAAAATTGTCATTTAATTGGTTTTAGTATTCAATCTGTCATTCTAGACACAGAAATTTTACACCCAAGCAATGACAAATGAGGTCAATTTATATGTATTGCAGTTGCACTGGATGTACAATACGTCTACTGTGGCTGCTCTGAGCATTGAGATGGTCCATGAAAAGCATGAACACGAGAGCTTTAACCATAAACAAGAACTCAAGGCCCTACCACAGGTCCCTGCTTATGGTAGGCCTCTCTTCTGGTACCCATATTCTGCTTGCTATGAGTTATACAAATGCTGGTAACTAGGCTTCTACATTAACAAGGGTAACTAAAGTTGGTTCTGCGCAATGCCAAAGCCACCCATCCAACTGAAAGAGGATGTTAAATTTTCTTACAAGATGTTAAACAATTAAATGAGTTTGCTTCTTCCTTCATTGAGAGATTTAGAGATTATTAGACAGAACTGGAATCCCAAGTCTTTTAACCTCTTATTGTACCAACTAAAAAATGTGAGGTTTCATACTCTTATGACTCCTTCCTTCATACCTCTCAATGCCACTAAAAATTAGAATTAATATTAAAACCACTTAAATATGGTGCTGTGGTAACAGAAAAAGAATTTCCCTTCTAAAACTGTCTGCTATCTTACTATGCTGATGGACAGTGACTGCAGTGGGGCTGGGGGCTTGATAGTACTGATGAATGTTGAAACCACAATGTGATTCATGTGAAACCTTCATAAGATTGTATATCAATGATAATTGAATTAAAAAAAGGAATGTAAAAAAACCCTGCTTGTTAATGATCCCATGTGATATACCTCCATCCTGTTAAACTAATAATTTATAAAACAATGTTCAGCCTTGCTCATCGACCAGCCCACCAATCCCCTGGCCCACTAAAACTATGACCTTTATCTTTCTATGCTCCCTAAATTTTGATTCTTTTCAGTTCACTCTTTATCGACCAACTATTTTGTGTAGGCATTGTCTAAGGACTGGCTGGGGTCCAACAGACTAGTATGATAGATGTAGGAAGAAATTACTTTTCTGGAAACATGTGAAAGATATGGAATTTGGGAAGTAGGAAACCAAAATTTACTGAGTATCTACTAGAAATAAGCACTTCCTATGCTTTATCTTACTAAATCTTCACAATAATTCTAATGTGGACATGTATAATTACCACCCTTCTGGAAAACAAAACATGCACAGAGAAGTTAAATGGTTTTTCCAAAATCGCAGAGTGGTGGAACTGGCATATGGGACCAGATCTGTCAGATTTTCTGTAGTCCAAGAATTTTCCATCACAAGGTGAGAGAATCACCATTCTCCTAGTCCTTGAACTTCTTACCTCTCTAATTACATCAAGATGACTTCATCTGCCAGTCACAGATATCCTGACTCTAATTACTTTAAAAGACTATGAAATATATTATTTCACAGGACAAGAAATTCATAGATCAGGTGTCTCTGCCATCACTTCTCTGAATTCTCTTGGCTTTGCAACTCTTCTACACTTTGCCTACTAATAAGATGGCTACCCAGGTTCAGACACCACATCCAGACACAGCAACATCCAGAGAAAGAAAGGGGCATGTGTAACAGTATTTTCTTCTTAAGAGTAAATGAAACATTTTCCAAAGCCCCAAGACACCTTACCTCACATCCCTCTGTTCCGACACATCCAGCTCTAAACCAATCCCTGGCAAAAGATTATAGGCTAACCAGGATCTACTCACTGGTGTTTGCAATGGATGGAGTCAGCTTCCTTCCCCCTGAAGACTTATGTGGATTATGTGGAGAAAGGTACATTCCTGAACAAAATTGGGAATTCACTGGGAAGGAATAAAGAGAAAAGTAAATTCTGGGTCTGCCACACTCATCCCACATCTCCAATTTCTGCCTCTATTATTAATGGTTCCCATGTTTATTCTTTTCCCCATTATTCCATTTCAAGGCTTTTAAATCTTTTTCCTAGGTTATTCTAATAGCATCCTAATTGGGCTCTCTGTCTGCAATTTTCCTTTGGTCTATGCCACATTAAGCTTCCTATGGTGAATATGATCAATTGCTCCTTTTCTCCAGAACCTGCAATGAATCAAGCAGGCATTAAAGACCATCTAAGATGCAGGCTCAATTTTACTTTCCAGTCTTATCTTTCACAAATTCTCACTCACCAATCAGAAGGGGTGTACAACAGGACTACTTTGAATAAGTAAGAGGATGATTATTTCAAAAGGGCAAGTTGAGGGTCAAGGGAACTCATAGGGACATTATGTCTAATGCTAATTATAAACCATGAGTTAAGACATCAATCCTGAATGGAGAGACAAGGATGACCCCTAGGCTAGAGCAATTTTATATAAACCCACATCTATCTGATCTGCCTTTAGAGTGGGAGAGTTTCAGGAATAATTCCTGAAATTACAAGATGACCCAGACATCCTTTCAGATGCCTGTGAGCCCAGACCTACCCAGATCCATGCTGACACCTGCAGGAAACACCTATTCTTTTTACCAATGCAGGTTCACCAATGACTCTTCTGAGGCACAGGATTTGGAGAGATACATTTCATTAGAGTAATCTTGGCCATTGTTCTTAAATAATCTCTAACTAACATTGACATAAAATGCCATCTACTGCAAAGATAAATTAAGATACTTGGTTGATTGAAACTCTCCTCAAATCCATTAATTTACTAACTTGTGTTCTCCCTTTCTCTCCTTCTCTCTCTCTCTTTCTTACATACAAAAGCTTTGATGGCTTTGATTTGGGATTATGGAATAATATAGAGAATACAGGATACCAATCTGGCCAAAAGATTTCATTAGAAGTTTTACTGATCTCATGATTCCCACCAACATTCAGAAATACACAATAGTACAGGTATTTAAGAATTATGCTCTCACTTACTTCCCACAGCCTTGCTCAGGTTAGCCCCTCCCCTTCCATTCCTCAATTTCTCAAGAACCCACTGCTCATGGAAAGCAGCTGAGGGGTATCTGGGGAGATGAGATCACAGAGTCTACATTTGTACCCCTTACCACAGATTTGAAGAGTTCATCCTGGGGCAGGAGGAGGGAGGGCTGTTTCCAGAGGACTCTTTTGAGTGTGGAGCTAGTAAATCATCTCCTACTAGGATCAAGGCACTCCAACTTATGAGAATTAGAGGACAGCATTCAAAATCACTAACCCCTCCCTAATGTCCAGAATCATTAGATTAAAGTCTACATGGAAAATATGGGGGGTAGAGAATGCCAATTCCATTACTGTAAACATTCTAAGATATGGAGAAAATGGAAGTTCCTATGGCCAGGATCCTCACCTACCCTAACTACTTGGTGATGTAATTGGCCTGTTGCTAGGCTACTGCTCCCATACCCATAGGCAATGAGCTATTACTGACTGAGTCACTATATAAAGAGCTCTGCCCAGTGCTCTGGGTGGAGGCAGAGACAGAGGAGGATTACAGACCTGCAGACTGCTGGATGCAGACGTGATCCTACCACTGTGAGAATAAAGCCAAGTATAAACCCTTTTACTCCAGGTATGTTCCATTGTCATTCCTTAGTCTCACTGAATCCATTGTGAACCTGGCCATGGCTGGAACACTCAGGTGAGATGTGAGGAAAACAGGCATAGCAGGTTATGCCAGTCCCAACATTAAAAAAAAAAAACTCCTCACACCCAAATAAAAAAAGTTGGTAGTTAATGATTGGACAGATTTTCAAATTGACTGAAACCCACGCATCTACTATCCCCATACTGTCCCTTTACCCACACTCCTGTAACACCCAAACATCTACAGGAGAATCTTTATTATAAATAAAAAAAGAAAAATTTGTTGAGAATGAAAATGAGTGACAATGAAAGGAGCTGCCTTTCAGTAACAGGAATTTAACTTCAAACACAAACCTGAGAAATTTAGACTGCTCACTCACCATTTAGCTAATTATTCTGAGGCTGCAGATGGAATGGTATGGCTCATGAGATGTCTGGCCCTTGAACTAACCATTCCTGCTTGCTTCTAGCTGCTCTGGTTTTCCTTTCAGCTAGCTGCTCTGTTTTAAGTTCTCATCAAAACTGAGTCCAATGTCAAAGCTTAAAGAAATGAAAAAAAAAATTACCTAAAAATAGGAAATTCTGTCCAAATCTTCCTAAGACTTGGACTTGGAATTCATCCAACCATGGAATGGGATCTTCCATTGTTTGTAGTATGTAAGCTGATGTGTGATAGAAGCAGTATAAATGTAGAAGTAAAGTCTGGGAGGTTTGGGGGAGCTGAACAGCCCGGGTTGATTCCTGGCTTTGACACTTAGTAGTTGTATAGCCTTGGACAAGTCATTTAACCTTAGTTTCTTTGTCTATAAATTGATCTATGTTTGTATACCACATAGACTAATGAGATAATGTCTACAAAGCACCTAACACCATTTCAGACACATGATGAGTTCTCCATAAACCAAGCAGCTCCTAATAAATATACTGTAATTATTACATGTTTTTAAGAATCCCCTTGACTTAAAATCAGTCCTAATACACTTTAGCTATAGCCTCATTCTTTCTCTCACATTCTCCTTTGAAATGAAGTAAGTTTTCCATGTGCAGTTTTTCTTACACAAGTATGCTCCCGTGTTTTAAATTATAATAATTACAACATTAAGTAATACCAAAACATAGGACTATAAAGAATGAGGGGAAAGAATGAAACAGAGGAAAAATATCAAGAATTTATTTCAAATGCATTCAGAACAAGGATATTTGTTAATGAGTTAACAAAATCCCCCTCAAAGAAAATAAAAGCCCGATGGTGTAACCAGACACACTGTAATGGTATGATCTCAGTACCAAAACTGGACAAAGAAATATATGGAAAAGGAAAAGTACAGACTAGTGTGTCTCCCAAATACAGGCATAAAAACCCTAAGCAAAATACTAACAAACAGAATGCAGAAAAACATATAAAGAATAACACATAAGACCAAGGTAGATTTCTCCCAGGAATGTACAATTGATTTAATTAGCCAATCAGTTAATGTAATTTGCAAACAAATAAAAGATAAAAAACTATAATCATCCCAATAGATGCAAAAAAATTTACTAACACTAACACTGATTCATGATTTTTATAACTCAAAAAACTAAGCACCATCACCAAAGAAAACCCCACAAACAAACCCCAAACAAGCTCATAGATACAAAGAACAGATTGGTGGTCACCAGAGGTGAGGGGAGGAGGGATGCAAAGAAATGGGTGCGGGAGGTCGAAAGGTACAGACTTCCAGTTACAGAATAAGTTATGGGGGTATGAGACACACATGAAAAAATAAAAACAAAAACAATCTGAAAAACTAAATATAGATGAATATCTATTAAAGGAATTTCTATCAAAAACAAAGAAATTTCAAGAAGCTTAATGATAAAAAATCATAATGGTGAAAAGTCAAAATTTTTGTCTTTGATATTTAGAAGAAGATAAAGATGCCTACTGTCATTACTTTTAATCACCATAACAGAGATTCTAGCCAGAACAGTTATGCAAGAAAAAGAATTAACAAGTATGGAAATAGAAAGAAAGAGACAAAAGTGTTATTATAAGTCAAGATGTATTATAAAGTCACAAATTATTTGGTCCAGTATGTAGAAAATCTGGAATAAACTACAGATAAATTATTAGAATTAATAAGAGAGTTTAGCAAAGTTGCTGAATAAAAAATCTGCATGCTCCAAAATGAATTGCATTTCTATGTACAAGAAGCAAATCAAAAATTAAAATTTGTAACTATTTATAATGTAGTCAAACATATGAAGTCCCTAGGAATAAGTCTACCAGGACAATTATAGAGAAAATTACAGAAGGTAGTTGAAAGATGCTCTTGGTGTTCACAATTATGTCTGGTTTTTCTCCATTTCCTGCATTTTCCCTGCCCCTTGTGTCACCAGTGTCACTTTACTTACTCTGAGTAAAGACAGATGAGCAGGAGCTTTGAGAACCAGAGTGTGACACAGCTGTCCTTCCTTCCCGCGGCCCCTGCATCTGGCCCTGGTCCAGGTGAGTGCTTCATCAGTCATGCTGGCGAGCGTGATGACACAGAGCCGAGACCCAGGTGACCTGTAGTACAGGCAAGAAATAACCCTTGGGTTAACTCACTGGGCTTTTGAGGTTGTCAGTAACCACAGCATTATCTGGTCTTTCTTGTCCATTACAGACATTAAAGAATACACAAATAAATGAAGAGATGACTAAATTCAAGGAATGCAAAATTCAAAAACATATAAATTACTCCATAATAGTTTAAATAGAACTTGATCATCTTGTTCTAATCATTCAAAAGGCCAAGAAAAACAAGATAAAAATATGGCCAGAGGTGAGGAAATTGTCATTCTAGATATCAAGATGTATTACAAAGTTACAGTAATGAAGACACTGTTGAATTGGCATAGGCCTAGAAAAGATAGATGGAACACAATCAAGAGCTCAGAATCAGTACGATGCACAGATGTACCCAGAACCTATTTCAGAGGTCAAAGCAATGAGAACAGGATGGACTTCTCAACTTTGCCAAGAAAGGTACTGGGACAACTGGTTACCCACAGGGGAAAAATGAAACTTGACCCTTACTTCCTATCATCCCCAAAAGTCAATTCCAAGTGGACTGAAGATATACTCATGAAAAACAAAACTATAAACTTTTCAGAAAATAAATACAGAGAAATACTTTCATTACCTCATATTGGAAGAATTTCTTAAACATGATATAAAAGCACAAAGAGACTAAGAATAGAAAACTTAACAACATTAAAATTAATAACATCTGCCCTTGCAAAGACACCATGAAGAGAATGAAAGGCAAGCCACAAACTGAGATAGAATATTTGCAACACATATAAGTCACAATGTACTAATATTCAAGATATATAAAAAGAAACCTTTGAAATCTATAGGAAAGAGGCAAAAACCCCTACCAAGTAGACAGGACTTGAACAGGCAGTCAGTGGAAGAGAAATTTAAATAGTCAATAAATTATTGAAAAGATGCTCAACTTTGTTAGTAACCAGATGAATGTACATTAGAACAAAAATTAGACATCACTACACATGCATAAGATGGGGAAAAATAAGCCTGATAAAATCAAGTATTGGTGAAGCTGTACAGCATGGGATCTCTCATAAACTATTGGTGGGAGAGTGACACGGTACTAATTCTTCAGATTTCTTTGTTTTCATTTGGAAAAGTTGAATATGTATTTATGATACACTAATTGTCTATTTAAATACATAAGAGAAACTCTTGCTTGTGTTCATTTAAAAACATATACAAGAATAGTGAAAGCATCATTGTTTACTGAACTGAGAACAAACCAAACATGAATCATCAATAGATTGGACAAAAAATGTGGTATAACCATACATTGGAATACCACACAGCACTGAAAATAAATAAATTATTGTTGGTTCACAAATTGTTGCCTCTGAACACAGAGGGCAAGTTGAGACTGAGGAGAAATGCCGGTCACTCCTTATATTACCAAGTGCTAAATATTCTATTATAAGGCAGTATTATAAGCAAGGGAACTTATGACGCTCCTTTTGAGAAACCCTAAGACTAATAATAGATCTCTGCATACACTCCCAGAAACTTAGATGTTTATATAGAGGACTTAACTGCTGTCAGTCATGTATATAGTCCAGCTGGTCTCAACAGCATCTTACTCTCTCAAGGCTGCATCCTTGAAATGGCTCCAGCTGTGGGAATGGTGGTCAGGATACGTGTTCCAAGAACAGGGGAGGAGTGAAGAGCTTCTGATTGCCTGTGGCCGGCTTATGGGTCAACCGTAGTCACGTTCTCTCAGTGACTTCCCCCAACAATTACATCAGTAAGATGAATGAATCTCAGGGATATAATGTTAAATAAAAAATCCTAGAAAAAGTCACACAATGTAGAATAATTCCATTGATATAAATTAGTAAACATGCAAAATTGTTTAGAGATATGAGTATTTGTGGAAAGTCAATAAAGAAAAAGAAAGAATATGGTAAATATAAAAGTAAGGAAGGTGGTACCTCTGGGGAAGAGACAAGGGGATATAACAGGAAAGGGGCACATGATACAGTTTCATCTTACTGGGGATGCTCTATTTTTTTAATCAGGGTGGCAGCCGCATGGGTGTTCATTTTAAATGGTGCATGTTCTTTTAATATACTTTTTTATGTGTGTACTTCACAAGCTTTTAAAAAATCATTTTGCAGTGATTATAAATTCAAAGAAAGTTGCAAAGACAGTACAAAGAGGTCCATTGTATTTCAAAATTTGAAAAATTCCCACTCCACCAAAAAAAATAAAATAAAAACCAACATAAAAGAAATAGTGAGGAAAGAGATTTGTAGAATCTGGATTTTGCTAAGCAATAAGCTTGGGAAAAAGCTAATAAACTATAGTGATTTATTTTATTTTATTTTATTTTTTTATTTTTTTATTTTTTGAGAGGGCATCTCTCATATTTATTGATCAAATGGTTGTTAACAACAATAAAATTCAGTATAGGGGGGTCAACGCTCAATGTACAATCATTAATCCATCTCAAGCCTAATTCTCGTCAGTCTCCAATCTTCTGAAGCGTAAAGAACAAGTTCTTACATGGTGAACGAATTCTTACATAGTGAATAAATTCTTACATGGTGAACAGTACAAGGGCATTCATCACAGAAACTTTCGGTTTTGATCATGCAATATGACCTATAAACAATCAGGTCAAATATGAATATTCGTTTGATTTTTGTACTTGATTTATATGTTGATCTCACATTTCTCCTATTATTATTATTATTTTTATTTTTAATAAAATGCTGAAGTGGTAGATAGATGCAAGATAAAGGTAGAAAACATAGTTTAGTGCTGTAAGAAGGCAAATGTAGATGATCAGATGATCAGGTGTGTGCCTATGGACTAAGTATTAAGCCAGGCTAGACAAGGGCAGCAAGACATCCACGGATGCAGAAGATTTCTCTCAAAGCAGGGGGGGTGAGGTTCTGAGCCTCACCTCTGTTGATCCCCAAATTCTCACCTGATGGCCCCCCTGCGACTGTGCCTGTCTTAGGTTGTTCCTCCCTTGAGGAATCTTACCCGTCTCTGGCTAACCAGTCATCTTCCGGGGCCATACAGGGAAATGTAAAGTTGGTAAGTGAGAGAGAAGCCATATTGTTTGCAAAGGTTAGCTTTTTACTTCTTTGCAGATTTATGCCCTGTGGCTTCTATGCCCAGCACTTGTCTCGAGGTATCTTTACCACCTGGAGGAATTATGATACTCGGTAAATTCGATATGAGGCACGAATTCTATTTAAGGGTTGTAATTAGGAAGGAAGAAGAAAAGTTATAGATGTAGCATATGAAGGAAACATGGGAGGATTGATTATTTCTCTGACATATCTTCTTGTATAGTACTTTAAGTATGTATAGGTTTTAAACTACTAACTAATTTGCACACACATATTAACATAATAGGAATACGGTGACATAAACAAAGCAAATCTATAATTACCATCCATCTCCAGTGAAGCCAAGAAAACCATTTAGGCACCCTAGGCATTTGTGAAAATTTATCTATGATATGATGGATATTGTCCAACTGTACTTGAACCATCAGACAAATTAAAGCAGCCCATTTCTGGGATCTGTTCACATCCCATATGTTCTTTTAACCATAGATAGTCTATAGTCATGAGATTTTGAAGTGCTACAACTTGCACCCCTCCCAACTCCTGGTTGAGTTCCAACAGTACAGATCCGGTCAAATTCGTTGTCTCACTGTATGCACATGCCAGCCTAGACATCTCCCTCCTCATTCTTATGGCAAGTCCAGGAAACGGTGGGGTGGACGCAGCCACAACTGCAGCATCGTCCGGATCCTTGTGGAGGCTTTTTGATGATCATCCCCCGGCACAAGTCCTCCAGAGAGTGCTGATGCCGGAAGCTCCTCCTCATATCGTATCTTAGTTCATTTTCTGGGTATCCAAGCTAGGCCTTGATCTTCTGCGTAGAAACAAACAGACCCTTTGCCCACACTTTGACATGCCTTCTATACCACTGTGCAGAACACATTGGAGGTCAGCACACAGTAACTGCTTTTTTTATTTTTTTTTAATTAAGAGAAAGGAATATTATCAGAAAAGAGTACCTCCATAGCTGATCATCTGACACCCTTTAAGTGATCAACATTAAGGATATTTAAAGCATGCGTTGATCTTTGATTTACCAATAGTTTTATCCTGTTAAGGAGTAATCCCCCTTTTCTTTCTTTCTTTCTTTTTTTTTTTTTTTAATTTTTAATCTACACTTACATGAAGAATACTATGTTTACTATGCTCTCCCCTATATCAGGTCCCCCCTAACAACCACATTACGGTTACTGTCCATCAGCTTAGCAAAATGTTGTAGAGTCACTACTTGTCCTCTCTGTGTTGTGCAGCCCACCCTCCCCTTTCTCCCTCCCCACCATGCATGCTAATCTTAATACCCCCTTCTTCTTCCCCCCCCTTATCCCTCCCTGCCCACCCATCCTCCCCAGTTCCTTTCCCTTTGGTACCTGTTAGTCCATTTTTGGGTTCTGTAATTCTGCTGCTGTTTTGTTCCTTCAGTTTTTCCTTTGTTCCTATACTCCTCAGATGAGTGAAATCATTTGGTATTTCTCTTTCTCCACTTGGCTTATTTCACTGAGCATAATACTCTCCAGCTCCATCCATGTTGCTGCAAATGGTTGGATTTTTCCACTTCTTATGGCTGAGTAGTATTCCATTGTGTATATGTACCACATCTTCTTTATCCATTCATCTACCGATGGATATTTAGGTTGCTTCCAATTCTTGGCTATTGTAAATAGTGCTGCGATAAACATAGGAGTGCATCTGTCTTTCTCAAACTTGATTGCTGCGTTCTTAGGGTAAATTCCTAGGAGTGGAATTCCTGGGTCAAATGGTAGGTCTGTTTTGAGCATTTTGATGAACCTCCATACTGCTTTCCACAATGATTGAACTAATTTACATTCCCACCAGCAGTGTAGGAGGGTTCCCCTTTCTCCACAGCCTCGCCAACATTTGTTGTTGTTTGTCTTTTGGATGGCAGCTGTCCTTACTGGAGTGAGGTGATACCTCATTGTAGTTTTAATTTGCATTTCTCTGATAATTAGCGATGTGGAGCATCTTTTCATGTGTCTCTTGGCCATCTGTATTTCTTTTTTGGAGAACTGTCTGTTCAGTTCCTCTGCCCATTTTTTAATTGGGTTATTTGTTTTTTGTTTGTTGAGGTGTGTGAGCTCTTTATATATTCTGGACATCAAGCCTTTATCGGATCTGTCATTTTCAAATATATTCTCCCATACTGTAGGGTTCCTTTTTGTTCTATTGATGGTGTCTTTCGCTGTACAGAAGCTTTTCAGCTTAATGTAGTCCCACTTGCTCATTTTTGTTGTTGTTTTCCTTGCCCGGGGAGATATGTTAAAGAAGAGAACACTCATGTTTATGTCTAAGAGGTTTTTGCCTATGTTTTTTTCCAAGAGTTTAATGGTTTCATGACTTACATTCAGGTCTTTGATCCATTTTGAGTTTACCTTTGTATATGGGGTTAGACAATGGTCCAGTTTCATTCTCCTACATGTAGCTGTCCAGTTTTGCCAGCACCATCTGTTGAAGAGACTGTCATTTTGCGATTGTATGTCCATGGCTCCTTTATCAAATATTAATTGACCATATATGTTTGGGTTAATTTCTGGGGTCTCTAATCTGTTCCACTGGTCTGTGGCTCTGTTCTTGTGCCAGTACCAAATTGTCTTGATTACTATGGCCTTGTAGTAGAGCTTGAAGTTCGGGAGTGAGATCCCCCCTACTTTATTCTTCTTTTTCAGGATTGCTTTGGCTATTCGGGGTCTTTGGTGTTTCCATATAAATTTTTGAATTATTTGTTCCAATTCATTGAAGAATGTTGCTGGTAATTTGAGAGGGATTGCATCAAATCTGTATATTGCTTTGGGCAGGATGGCCATTTTGACGATATTAATTCTTCCTAGCCATGAGCATGGGATGAGTTTCCATTTATTAGTGTCCCCTTTAATTTCTCTTAAGAGTGACTTGTAGTTTTCAGAGTATAAGTCTTTCACTTCTTTGGTTAGGTTTATTCCTAGGTATTTTATTCTTTTTGATGCAATGGTGAATGGAATTGTTTTCCTGATTTCTCTTTCTATTGATTCGTTGTTAGTGTGTAGGAAAGCTACAGATTTCTGTGTGTTAATTTTGTATCCTGCAACTTTGCTGTATTCCGATATCAGTTCTAGTAGTTTTGGAGTGGAGTCTTTAGGGTTTTTTATGTACAGTATCATATCATCTGCAAATAGTGACAGTTTAACTTCTTCTTTACCAATATGGATTCCTTTTATTTCTTTGTTTTGTCTGATTGCCATGGCTAGGACCTCCAGTACTATGTTAAGTAACAGTGGGGAGAGTGGGCATCCCTGTCTGGTTCCGGATCTCAGAGGAAATGCTTTCAGCTTCTCGCTGTTCAGTATAATGCTGGCTGTGGGTTTATCACATATGGCCTTTATTATGTTGAGGTACTTGCCCTCTATTCCCATTTTGCTGAGAGTTTTTATCATGAATGGATGTTGAATTTTGTCAAATGCTTTTTCAGCATCTATGGAGATGATCATGTGGTTTTTGTCTTTCTTTTTGTTGATGTGGTGGATGATGTTGATGGATTTTCGAATGTTGTACCATCCTTGCATCCCTGGGATGAACCCCACTTGGTCATGGTGTATGATCCTTTTGATATACTGTTGAATTCTGTTTGCTAATATTTTATTGAGTATTTTTGCATCTACATTCATCAGGGATATTGGTCTGTAATTTTCTTTTTTGGTGGGGTCTTTCCCTGGTTTTGGTATTAGGGTGATGTTGGCTTCATAGAATGAGTTTGGGAGTATTCCCTCCTCTTCTATTTTGTGGAACACTTTAAGGAGAATGGGTATTATGTCTTCTCTGTGTGTGTGATAAAATTCCGAGGTAAATCCGTCCAGTCCCGGGGTTTTGTTCTTGGGTAGTTTTTTGATTACTGTTTCAATTTCTTTGCTCCTAATTGGTTTGTTTAACTTTTGTGTTTCTTCCTTGGTCAGTCTTGGGAGGTTGTATTTTTCTAGGAAGTTGTCCATTTCTTCTAGGTTTTCCAGCTTGTTGGCATATAGGTTTTCATAGTAGTCTTTAAAAATTCTTTGTATTTCTGTGGAGTCTGTCGTGATTTTTCCATTCTCATTTCTGATTATGTTGATTTGTGTTGACTCTCTTTTTCTCTTAATAAGTTGGGCTAGAGGCTTATCTATTTTGTTTATTTTCTCAAAGAACCACCTCTTGGATTCGTTGATTTTTGCTATTGTTTTATTCTTCTCAATTTTGTTTATTTCTTCTCTGATCTTTATTATGTCCCTCCTTCTGCTGACTCTAGGCCTCATTTGTTCTTCTTTTTCCAGTTTTAATAATTGTGATGTTAGACTATTCATTTGGGATTGTTCTTCCTTCTTCAAGTGTGCCTGGATTGCTATATACTTTCCTCTTAAGACTGCTTTTGCTGCATCCCACAGAAGTTGGGGCTTAGTGTTGTTGTTGTCATTTGTTTCTATATATTCCTTGATCTCTATTTTGATTTGTTCGTTGATCCATTGATTATTTAGTAGCATGTTGTTAAGCCTCCATGTGTTTGTGAGCCTTTTTGTTTTCTTTGTAGAATTTATTTCTACTTTCATACCTTTGTGGTCTGAAAAATTGGTTGGTAGAATTTCAATATTTTGGAATTTACTGAGGCTCTTTTTGTGAGCTACTATGTGGTCTATTCTGGAGAATGTTCCATGTGCAGTTGAGAAGAATGTATATCCTGTTGCTTTTGGATGTAGAGTTCTATAGATGTCTATTAGGTCCATCTGTTCTAGTGTGTTGTTCAGTGCCTGTGTGTCTTTACTTATTTTCTGCCCGGTGGATCTATTCTTTGGGGTGAGTGATGTGTGGAAGTCTCCCACAATGAATGCATTGCAGTCTATTTCCCTCTTTAGTTCTGTTAGTATTTGCTTCACATATGCTGGTGCTCCTGTATTGGGTGCATATATATTTAGAATGGTTATATCCTCTTGTTGGACTGAGCCCTTTATCATTATGTAGTGTCCTTCTTTATCTCTTGTTACTTTCTTTGTTTTGAAGTCTATTTTGTCTGATATTAGTACTGCTACCCCTGCTTTCTTCTCACTGTTGTTTGCCTGAAATATGTTTTTCCATCCCTTGACTTTTAGTCTATGCTTATCTTTGGGTTTAAGGTGAGTTTCTTGTAAGCAGCATATAGATGGGTCTTGCTTTTTTATGCATTCTATTACTCTATGTCTTTTGATTGGTGCATTAAGTCCATTTACATTTAGGGTGACTATTGAGAGATATTTACTTATTGCCATTGCAGGCTTTAGATTCGTGGCTACCAAAGGTTCAAGGTTAGCTTCTTTAGTATCTTACTGCCTAACTTAGCTCACTTATTGAGCTGTTATATACACTGTCTGGAGAGTCTTTTCTTCTCTCCCTTCTTATTCCTCCTCCTCCATTCTTCATATGTTGTGTGTTTTGTTCTGTGCTCTTTTTAGGGTTGCTCCCATCTACAGCAGTCCCTGTATGATGCCCTGTAGAGGTGGTTTGTGGGAAGCAAATTCCCTCAGCTTTTGCTTGTCTGGGAATTGTTTAATCCCGCCATCATATTTAAATCATAGTCGTGCTGGATACAGCATCCTTGGTTCAATGCCCTTCTGTTTCATTGCATTAAGTATATCATGCCATTCTCTTCTGGCCTGTAGGGTTTCTGTTGAGAAGTCTGATGTTAGCCTGATTGGTTTTCCTTTATAGGTGACCTTTTTCTCTCTAGCTGCCTTTAAAACTCTTTCCTTGTCCTTGATCCTTGCCATTTTAATTACTATGTGTCTTGGTGTTGTCCTCCTTGGATCCTTTCTGTTAGGGGTTCTGTGTAATTCCATGGTCTGTTCGATTATTTCCTCCCCCAGTTTGGGGAAGTTTTCAGCAATTATTTCCTCTTTCTTCTTCTTCTGGTACCCCTATAATACGAATATTATTCCTTTTGTATTGGTCACATATTTCTCTTAGTGTTGTTTCATTCCTGGAGATCCTTTTATCTCTCTCTATGTCAGCTTCTATATGTTCCTGTTCTCTGGCTTCTATTCCTTCAATGGCCTCTTGCATCTTATCCATTCTGCTTATAAATCCTTCCAGGGATTGTTTCACTTCTGTGATCTCCTTCCTGACATCTGTGATCTCCTTCCGGATTTCATCCCACTGCTCTTGCATTTTTCTCTGCATCTCATCCCATTGCTCTTGCATTTTTGTCTGCATCTCTGTCAGCATGTTCATGATTTTTATTTTGAATTCTTTTTCAGGAGGACTGGTTAGGTCTGTCTCCTTCTCAGGCATTGTCTCTGTGATCTTTTTCTGCCTGTAGTTTTGCCTTTTCATGGTGATAGAGATAGTTTGCAGAGCTGGTACAAGTGACGGCTGGAAGAGCTTCCCTGCTTGTTGGTTTGTAGCCTTTTCCTGGGAGAATAGCGACCTGTAGTGGCTTGTACTGGGCAGCTGTGCGCAGACAGGGCTTCTGCTTCCTGCCCAGTTGCTTTGGGGTTTATGTCCACTGTTGCTGTGGGCTTGGCCTGGCTGGGGCTGTTCCTCCAAAATGGTGGAGCCCCGTTGGAGGGGGAGCGGCCGGGAGGCTATTTATCTCCATAAGGGGCCTCCGTGCTCCCTGCTGCCCAGGGGGTTAGAGTGCCCAGAGATCCCCAGATTCCCTGCCTCTGGTCTAAGTGACCTGTCCTGCCCCTTTAAGACTTCCAAAAAGCACTCTCCAAACCAAAACAACAACAGCAACAATGAGAGAGGGAACAGAAAGAAAAAAAAAAAGGAAAAAACACGTGATTTTTTTTTTTTTTTCCTCAGGTGCCTGTCCCAGGCACCCGCTCACTGGTCCTGCTGCCCTGTCTCCCTAGCACCAGGGTCCCTGTCCTTTCAAGGCTTCCAAAAAGCACCCACCCACCGGTCCCGCAGGGAAAGAACGCTCGATAGTCTTTGTCCTCAGGTGCTGGTCCCAGGCACCCGCTCACCAGTCCTGCCACCCTGCCTTCCTGGCACCGGGGTCCCTGTCCCTTTAAAGCTTCCAAAAAGCACTCGCCAAACAAAGAGAAAAAAAGGGAAAAACGCGATTTCCTCCGTCCTCAGGTGCCGGTCTCAGGCACCCACCCACCGGTCCCACAGGGAAAAACGCGGGATATTCTTTGTCCTCAGGTGCCGGTCCCAGGCACCCGCTCACCAGTCCCGCCGCCCTGCCTCCCTAGCACCGGGGTCCCTGTCCCTTTTAGGCTTCCAAAAAGCACTCGCAGAAAAGAGAAAAAAAAAAAAAGGGAAAAACGCGTGATTTCCTCTGTCCTCAAGTGCCGGTCTCAGGCACCCGCCCACCGATCCCGCAGGGAAAAACATGGGATATTCTTTGTCCTCAGGCGCCGGTCCCAGGCACCCGCTCACCAGTCCCGCCACCCTGCCTCCCTAGCACTGGGGTCCCTGTCCCTTTAAGGCTTCCAAAAAGCGCTCGCCAAAAAGAGAAAAAAAAAAGGGGAAAAACGCGCAATTTCCTCTGTCCTCAGGCGCCGGTCTCAGGCACTCGCCCGCCGGTCCCGCAGGGAGAAACGCGGGATATTCTTTGTCCTCAGGCGCTGGTCCCAGGCACCTGCTCACCGGTCCTGCCACCCTGCCTCCCTAGCAACGGGGGCCCGTCCCTTTAAGGCTTCCAAAAAGCACTCGCCAAAAAAAAAAAACCGCTCCGGTTTCTTTCCACCCGCCGGGAGCCAGGGGGAGGGGCGCTCGGGTCCCGCCGGGCCAGGGCTTATATCTTACCCCCTTCACAAGGCGCTGGGTTCTTGCAGGTGTGGATGTGGTCTGGATGTTGTCCTGTGTCCTGTGGTCTCTATTTTAGGAAGATTTTTCTTTGTTATATTTTCATAGCTCTATGTGTTTTTGGGAGGAGATTTCCACTGCTCTACTCACGCCGCCATCCTGGTTCCGCCGATTTCATTTTTTTACTTGTCTCATTTTTCATCTTGGAGATGAAAAACATCAGGGAGCTATGGGCAATGCTATCCAGATGAAAAGAAATGAAACAGTGATGAAGGGATTGTATTGGAGCATCACATTTAGGAAGTTGAGAAGAGATGTAATTCTAAGGAGACCTAAGTAGAATGTAAATATTCTTACTAGAAAGGCAAAGAACTTTCATTTTGAAGCTATTCAGGAGTTAATTTTTCTGAAGCCAGAAAACGACATTAAATTAGATAGAAACACTCAGAGTACATTTAAGATACTCCTCCATAGTCTTAGAAACATCAAGCCCATCTGGGTTTTAGATGTGGAAATTTGGGTTGGCCTTGAGATGAAGCCCCCAATTCACTCTCAAAAAACTGAAGATATTACTAAAATTAGCCTTGCTCTTAACCAGAAACATTTACTCGAACCAAGAGCAACAAGCTCCTGAGCACTTGTGGTCCAAGAGCACTGGTGTCCTCCACAAGAGCCAGCCAGGCAAGCTGGACTGACAATTACGAACTGTGTGAGCTTGGCCTGGCTTGGCCTCTTATTAACTGTGTAAGTTTAATTAACTTCTTTGAGCCTCTATTTTGTCATAGGTAAAATGTGAATAAGAAGACCTACTTCAAAAAAAAAGTCTCTGTGATGATTTGACTAGTAGAATATTTAGCACTTGGTATTCAAAAAGCATTAGCTATCATTATAACTCTTATTTGAGAGCTTGGTTTTGTCAATAGAGAAGCAAAAATAAGCCTGCCTTTTAGGACATATCTTTTCACCAGCATGATCTGACCAGTGGAACCCCTGCCTCTGCTGTCTCATTTTTGTACCTTCCAAAGGCTCCCTGAGTTTTCTGTGTACCTGTGAGGGGGAGGTGTAACAGTCTGAATTATTTTATGTTTGCTAGACATTTGATAACCATTACCATATGTTCCCTCTAACAACAACTAGGGGCCTGAGGGAATGAGACTCAAGGCAGTTACATTTCAATGGAGAGGAGAGAGTCAAGAAAAGTTCAGGGCTCAGGATATCAGAGTGAGAGGTCATTGGCTCATCTTCACAAACTGTGAGGACCAAGACAGAAGGTGGCAGAGCTAGGATTACAGCAGACGTCCCTTGCCTAACAGTCCTCTGCCCTTCAGCCACGCTGATGTGCCTCCATGCCTCCCCTTCTCTACCTGGTCTATTCTTTGGATCCAACTGAAAAAGAAATTCATAGATGAATATTTCCTTAAGCAGCTCCCCTCTCTGGTCTCACACACTACCAGGTACTCTACCACCATGTTGCCACTGAACCCTGTGCACGTCTGTTTGCATTTATCATGTTCCATTATCACCTGTAGCACTGGGAATAAAGAGTCACTGATGAAACAATACTCAATCCATCACATGTAAAATGAGTCCTTCAAAAATCAGATGTGGCTTTTTGCTTTTTATTTTTAACACACCTTCATTACTTGAATTTTTGTATAAAATGCATATTATTTCTGTAATATGAAGATTTTTTTAAACAAAAGGAAGAATAGCCAATTTATAATAAGATATTTTACAGTAAGGACTTCAGTACTCTGACAATACATTTCGAATATTCTAGGAGAGACACAATTTCAAATATTTTAGGGGTAGAGCAGAGAAAGTATGAAATTAAGAAACTAACTAACACAGCAACTATGAGCTCAGATTCTTGAGCCAGACGGCCTCCCCGGAAATCTTGGCTCTATCATTTATGGGTATGAGACCTTGGAAAAATTATGTAATTTCCTGGGGCCTCTAAGTCCTCATCCATAAAATGGGTTCAATAATCTCATGCCATAGAGTAGCTATAAAAACTAAATGAGTTAATTTTTGTAAATACAAATGTGTCTCCAGTTTTGTAGTTTCAGAAAGCATGTCACCCTAGCACTGGGACTCATTTTTTAGCTCTAGTTCCATTTTGAGAATTTTCTATTACACATGAAGTACTCTGGGGTAAATGAGAATAATGTGCTCCATAAATAGGAAAAAAAATCCAAATCAATGTTTGAAGGCAGAAAATATTTTCTAGGTAGTTAAGTTTAATCATGTAAGAAATAATATGTTTTGAATTAAAATAAAATTTTTCATCAGACTATTGTTAAATTAAATTTTATATACATTCTTTAAAGGACTTTGATTAAGTTGTCATTTCTGTCTTTTAGCATTCTGTAGCTCTGTTAAGTTATGTGAGGAGGACCTCTAATTAAAACATGCATGATTAGTGATTATATATATAAGAAGTGACAAAGCATATCCTACAGCATTTCCTCCTGAAAAGTCTTGGCACATGGGCCTAAGTTCATCAAAGTTAATTTTTCTCTTTGTTGTGGACCAAAGCACTAACGGAAAGAGGGCCACCAGCTGAATGCCTTCATTCTCTCCTAAGTCAAGGCAAGCCTCTCCTAAGTTTGGCAAGCCTTTTGGTTGCCTGAAATCCCTGCTGTCTCTCAGAGGTTTAATTTTCATGAGCACTTACTGAGCTTCACTGAGGCAGCTTCTTGGAGTTTTCTTGCTCCAGAGCCCTCCAGATCCTTCTGCTATGAGGTTAGGCCTTGCCATGTAGTCCTCATGTTCTAGGAGACTTGAGTGTAGTCTTTCCTTCTAATCAAAGCTCTCTGTATGTAAAAAGAAAACTTGGAGGTTAGAGGAGAAAATAGCTCTAGAGATAAGGTACCACATAATCTTCTAGAATGAATGAGATAGAAACTGATAAGCTCCTTCAGTGATCTGATGGGGGTTCTTTCCAATTGCCCCACAACTTTTAGTGGATGACATTCCATGAATTTCACTTTGCAGGGTATATACATGTCTAGAGAATTTCACATTCTCTCTGTGCATAGTTGTAGTGATGTTGCCAGTGTCATTTAGTCTAATGTCAGGAAATATTATTTACCCTGACTCATTCTGATGCATCAAGACAAAAGCGATTAGCTTAAATAAAGTCCTAAGAGAAGAAAAGAAACCCCCAGAAACTCAGACTGAGAGAACAAGCCAGGATTCCCACTGCCTGTTTCTATGACTCTGTCAAGAGCTTCTTCAGGGTCTTACCATTTTTGCTCCCTAAATTCTACTTCTTATTTTGTCACTGTAGGGCTTTGAAGGCCCTCTCCCTCCATCCACTGGCATGGAAAAGACACTCTGGAAAAACTGGAATCTGCACTTTGAATAATGCAGATATTAAATGCTCCATCTGAAAAGGGTAGAAAAAATTGAAAGGGAAAAATTAAGAATGGGTTTCTGGTGAAGGGCTTCAAGATTAGAAAAAGTGGAACCTCAGAGTGAGTCCCCATTCTGACACGGAGCTATATCATTTGTTCAATACATTTTCCCTGAGCACCTGTTACAGATCAGCTCTTGTTCTAGGTGTTGGAAATACCAGGATGGAGGTAAAAGAAGCAGTCCCGCCATCCTGGAGCTGACAGCCTGATCAGGCAGACAGAAGAATGAACAATTACAGTGTCATTTGACTAGTGTCCTTCAGGGATGTGGAAACATGAGAGCTGCTAACCAAACGGATCTGGGACAACTCACAGAAGAGGTGTTGGAAAAACGATCATCTGTCACCTCGTGAAGGCAGCAAACTTATGGACCTGTTTTTCTTGCCAAATGAATCAGGCAACATAAGAACATTAAATTATTTGAGAGGATGCGTGCCAACATCATTCCTGCCTCAGTCTTCCTTCCCGCATGTCCCCCTTTCCCCCAGGCTCTGAATGTCCTACCTACCCCCTGACTCTTACTCTTTCTGGCTCTTGACGGGGATGTAACCTTGTGGGAGGAAGCCCTCTCTGACTCCTACGTAGTGAAATGCTCTGCCCTCCTGTGTAGTTCCATGACGCCCGTTTGTTTCACCATCAGACTGACACTTAAGTGCTCACTATGCACCGGACCAGGTTCTGAGTGCTTTACTTACATTAGCTCACTTATCATCTTCACCAGCTTATGTGGTATTACCCTGCCCACTGCACAGGTAAGGAGACTGAAGTCCAAAGAGGTTAAGCAATTCACCTCAAGAAGCCACATAGCCAGCATGCAAACCCAAGAAGGCAGCTCTGGGTCTGCTTTCTTTATTACCCTCACTGTGCCTCCTCCTAAGGTAGGTAAATTTCCCTAGGATATCCTGTTTTGTTTGTCTCCTGCTCTAGACTGCAAGCTCCTCAAACACAGGCTTGCTCATAGTCATGCTCCCAAGGCCTCTTCTAGAGCCCGGTGCACAGTGGGCATTTGGTGATGCTTATTGAATATTTCTTTAAGAATGTCAGAATAACACATGGCCTACAATATTCACAAAGGAGAATATTGACAATATTTTAATGGGTGCTATGAGGGTCTCTCCTCCCCAGTAATGGGTCTGCTATTAAATACGTTTCTTGCAACTCAGGATCTAACTCAAATGAAGGATATTGGAATCCATGGAATACAAAATCTGGAGAAATACTTGGGAGCCTTTTGTTGTAGGTGGCTTTTGTGGAATCCTCCCAAGTGTAACTAAGCTCCAGAATGTTCCTTTGTCATTAAATTTCTTTTGTTAAGGTGGCTCTGTAGCTCAAAGTGTTACCCCCAACCCCACCCTCACCCTGGAATTAGGTTTTATTTTTGTCTTTTGTTTGTGCTTGTGGTACAACTGAAAGCACAGAAATAAATCTGATCCAAACCTTGCTTAGTTCATTAGCTGTCCTCTGCACGACAACTTGCAACAGTAACAGTGTGCTGCCTCACTGCAGGACAGCTGCGGCCTTCTCTCTGCTGTACATCACTCACCATTTTGCATAGCTCCCTGCTCTTTGATGCTTGGTCTGTTAAGTCCTGGCCCCACCAGCAGTTGAGGCTCTGCCTCTCCTCCTGGATCTAGACCTGCTCCATGTCTCCAGGGGACCACTCTGGTAATTAGGCTGGGTGGACAGGATGTCTCTTGATCTTTTACTTTTCTGATATGTCAGAGGTGGTCACATTTCAATGGTACTCAGAAAATCATGGTCAGAACATACCACAAGGATAACAATAGCAACAGAAAAGAAAAATAAATAGCTATAGTAAAGTAATAATAAAGTAATAGCAATTATAATAGTAAAGACTAAATAAAAAATATAGTAATAGTAAATAAAGCAACAGTAAAACACTTTGCATTAGTGTTACGCAAAGCATTTTTGTCTGGGAGTTTTAAAAAAATCATCTAAGACACATTAACCATTATTTAGACATGTAAGCAATCAAAAGGGACTAATGTAAGAAGTGAACTGAAAATATCTTTTAATGTGTAGCATTGTGTAAATAACAATCAATAGGCACCTATGTTCTAGCACAAGAGTGAATGGTATGACTTAGGTAGTTCTGACTAATTGTATGTCTTTAATTGAATGAAATCATATGGATTATTAATCTTAAAGAATTAAAGGGAATTCAATTATCTTGGTCCCCAAACCAGGAGTCATTTATTGTTTAATGTTTCAAAGTCAATTAATTCATATTGTTTAATCAATCTTTGATACAGTAAGTGCTCTAGGGAGTTAAAAAAGGAGCATCAATCCTCACTGGGTGATGCTCAGACACAGATAAGATAGAATACTGCCCAACACTCTTCTTATTTGCTCTGACTTTGCTCATTTAAGTTCAGCTGACGTACCAGTACCACATGGCCCCAAATAAAATGAGTCCTGGATGCCCCATCCTCAACTTGTTTTAAGTTATCACCCTTCCCAGGCTCTACTTTGGCCGCTGAGCCTGTGCGCAGCCCTCAGCAGCCAGCTTTCAGATGGAGCACCTGGGATGACTTTTCTGAGTGTCAATCTTCTATTATTCTCTTAGGCAGGGTTTCACATTAGTTTCCACTCGGAACAACTTCTGGGTGACCACTGTACTTAAAACCAGTCTTAGTCTCTCTGGAACTTCCCCTGATCAAGTCTCCTACAAGGGGGAATCAGATTTATTGACCTCACTCCCAATACACCTTAGAAGTTGTAATTTTTTTCATTGTGCTTCAGAGTAAGTACACAACAAAAATGAAGTTTTGATTATCAATTCAGAAGACCAGGAATTTTGAAGAGAAGATAAGAAAGAAAGAGGGTAAAGCCCTCTGTTGATGGATTAGTCAACACTGAGAAGTCTTAATACATGAGGTTTGGACTGATGCACAAGATTTGTGACAGAGCATAGCCATTCAATCAAAGGAATATTTGAGGTTCCCTTAAGATAAATTATTGTAGGGGGAAATAGATTACATTCCCTTAGGCATTATTTTTGGCTTGTGGGAGGGAGACTGAGGAGTTGTACATGATGGACAGTTTCCTAGCTCTCCACTGGGAATAAATAGTGCACAGAAACTGCAGTGATTCCAAACCACAAAGCACCTTCACAAAGACAGTCAATGGAATGTGTTCAGGATTTTTCTTTTCACACAAATGATAAATTGCCAAGTCCACCTGGCTCCAGCCCTTACTTGGCACTATTTTAGCACTTCATGCCCTTGAGCAGAACCTCTCTGAGTGTTCTACAGCCTTCTTCCACAGAGGCCTTAGACACTGCTTCATTCCGGCCCCTCACCTCTGGCATTCCTCAGAGGTTTCAGTTCTTCTCAGAAGGGCCATTTAGTTCCAAGTCTATCTGTTTTACAATTAAACATGTCCAAATAGGTGGCTTTACTGAAGGACAGGATTGCCATTTCTGCAAACACCTCTGACAATAGGGTCTGGTGCACTCTCTGCTCCCTAAGTCCTTTGCATTACTTTTATGGTCTTCTGCTCTGGGAGAATTGCATTTACCTCTCTTTCCTATATGCCCAAGGGACTGAGGGAGGCAGAAACTCTCTTGATTTTCTGGAGCTCTTGAGAAGATCACACTGTCATTCTTTTGTGGTCTCGCTGAGTTCAATGGCCTTTAGTAGCTTTTCCTTTGAGATTTTTGCAAACATTGCTTACCTTGTATATTAATTTCTATAGTTGCAGACAAGTTTCTACAAACCTGGTGGCTCATAACAACAGCAGTGCATACATGCAGAGGTTGGTAGTCTGGAATCAAGGTGTCCGCAAGGTTGCACTTCCTCTAAAGGCTCTGGGAAGAATCTTTCTTTGCCTCTTAGAGCTTTTCTGGCTGTTCACATTCTTTGGCTTCCATACTTTGCCTCTTGTTCTTTTTTCTGTCTCTTATAAGAATTCTTGTCATTGAGGGCCCATCCATGAAATCCAGAATGAGCTTATCTCAAGACACTCAACATAATTACATCTGCAAATATGTTTTTTCCAAACAAGGTAACACACATGGTGTCTAGGTATTAGAACATGGACATATCTCTTTGGGGGCTACCATTTAATCCACTAATCACAATGGTCCTCAAATAACCATTTTAAAGACAATGAAAAAATAAATACATAAACACAACGCAGATTTGGTACCTACTCTCAAATGTTTGCTCTGTATACTAATGGTAAATGGGATGTGATCTCTTCAGATGAAAGCAACTAGAGATACTGGTGTCTCTAAAACTGGGATGCAGTAACTAGAGATGTCTGTGGGAAGAAAAAGAATTTCCCTAATGAATCCAGCTCTTTCCAAAATTTCGATGAAGGCTAAGAATTTTCCATAGCCGTGTTATTTTCATTACAGGCCCCAAGTCGAGATTCAGAAGCCTCTTCCTATCACTTCCTCCACCACTTATTTTAAGTTCAAGCAGATCTCCACAACACTTTTTCTTGGTAATCATTAGATCAAATAGATTAAAAATCAGTATGGCTGTAGAATATTTTGACAAACTATATCTTGGCCAGAAACCCCCCTAATTGGGCTACAGTGGACTGAAACCTGTGATAACTGTTGGTCTTCTATTACTCTGAATCCTCCATAAGTAATCTTCTGCTTCTTACACTTCTAGATAGCTGACTCTGAGAAATACATAGAAGACAATCCCTTCCATCCACTCATCCAACAGATCCATGTGAAACAGCTCATTTAATAAGTACTTACTACATTGTGGAGGAGTAAAAGCTGAGTCATAATAGCACTGAATCCTGTACAAAGACATGCAAAGTGCTTTCCTGTATAAGATGTCATTTGATCCTCAAAACAAACTTGCAAAATTACTTGTATAGTTGCCATTTCACAAATTATGAAACTGGAGCAAAGAGAGCAGAAGGGAGTGTCCCACATTCTATGGGTAGTGATAGGAAGTGCTGGACCTCAACCCAAGCATCTCACTTTCTAACTTTTCCCTGTGCTATGCAAACAGTACATTGAAATTGAATGTCTGGTAAGGAAGTTTATCAGTCAGGGTCTCAGGAAGAAACACTAGTCACTCTAAATGATGCATGAATAGTATTTAATGAAATGACCACATGCAGAGATGTGAGGATGCTACAGGAATCCAGAAGGGCCGCAGAAGTGTCCAGACACTAACAACAACAGTGAACCACTGCCAGTTCTGTGGCTGAAGGAGCAAGGGGAGCAAAGAGGGTAACTGAAGCCTGGTGAGAGCTGAAGAGAAGAAAAGGCCACTTGACAAAAGATGCAGTTTCGGCCGGAGGCAGCTACTGGCAGAGAAGCAGAGCTAAAAGCGGGAGGGAGAAGGAAGGGCTCTCTTTTCCAGACTTGATTTTCCAGCCAGTGTCTCCCATGGGCTAAAATCAAATGGAGACTGGAGTAGTACAAACACAGAACCAGCCCAGAAAGGTGAAACACGTACATAAATAATGGACTCCAGACAAGGCAGAGGATTTGGAGTGGGCGGTGAGGTTCTGAGATTAGCGTAAACTTGGGCATCAGGGAAGGCTTCATCAAGAAGAGCTCAAGACCTTCAAGAAGGTCCTGAAGAAAATGTAGGATCTAGAAATACAAAGATAGGAAAGAGGGCATTTGCAGGCAGAATGAACAATAATATTGCGAAGGCACACAGACATGTGGTATGTATGGAGCTGGGAGTGCACATGTGAGGAATAAGTAATCATTCTCTTTGGAATATGAATGCAGGAAGTGGGGAACAGGCTGGCCGGCAGGCCGGGCCCCAGAGTGAAGAAGGCTGGAAGGGTCTCTGAAGGAGTTTGCCTTTTGTCCTGGGGGCAGTAGAGAACCAGAGGGAGCTCTCTTAGGGGAGTTTTGGGAGAGATTGCTTCTCTAAAGCAGAGAGTGTGAAGCACATGGAGGAAGGAGCCTGTTGTTTTATGAAAGAAGTGGCTGCTGAAAGACCTTGTCTTTTCACCTGGACAGAGATAAGCCCAGTCATCCCAGAAGGTCTTCATCATATCAACACTCCCAATGTCTTTCTTCGCTAGGCTTGAAAAATGTAACTGAGTTCAGGCTCAGTTAAAAATTAGGTCAACTGGCCAGTACTCTTCTGCTGCCAAAACTTACAGGACATCATTGAAAGGCAGTACATTAGTGAGAAACCTAATCACAGAAATAGACATCACGACATCACAGCCGACCTCCCGAGAGCTGTCTGAGTCCCTGGCTATGGGGCCCGGCGGGCGCAGAAGCAGCTTCTCTTCTCTTAGAGTAAGATGTTTTGATTTGTCTGTTCTCTTCTCTTCTTTAGCAACCACAGGTCTACTTTTCTTGGTAGCCCTTTATCTCTCTCAGGCTAAGAGAGTCAACCCTGTATTCAGAGATTGTTCATTTGTTCTTTTATTTTGTCCTAAGAGAAGTTTAGAATTTGTAACTTTCATACAGTCATGTTTCAATTTAGTCTGGTCCAATTTCCAGAAAGCAAGGCTCCCCAGGTAACTTCAGCTAAGTTTCAGCCTCTCTCACTTTTGTTCCAGTTGTGGCAAGTATTGGCAGAATTTCCAACAGAAGGAAATAGAATAGAGGGATTGAAACATGCCAAATCCTAGGATATTGTCAGAGAGATGCCTGTGAGTGGGTAATTATTAAAAGCCATAGTTTCCCACACAGATATGTATGCTCACAGAGTAGCTCATTGAAGAGAAAAACTGGCTGGCTTGAAATACATGATCACTTACCAATGTTTTACTTGTAAAGATATAACCACAGAGGAATTTCTTGTTGCTTCCATTCATACACATGAGAGGGAAAACAGACAGAAATAGTTTACAGCCTATTTTTATTTCAGTTATCTATTTTTCAGATAAGCATGATTTGGTGAAGCATATTTAGATAACCAGTTTTTTGCTTCCCCTTGACAATACCTCATGATGGCTGGACTTTTAGAAAGAAGCATTATATAGATAAGTTATCTATATAATGCCAGTACATATTTGGGAACACAGAAGACACTGACCTAATTGTTGATCCCTTATCTCACTTAGGGCATCAAGTAGAAAAGAATGTTTAGTCTGCAGTGGATGCTAACTTGAGCATTCACTAGCTGTGTATTTCACCACCAGTCACTCAATCTTTCTGAGCCTCAGAGTCCTGATGTGAAATGAGCAGGACGATGTCCACATCACAGCAGAGACCAAGTAATAAAGTCTATTGTGCTTTTTAAGCAATTGCAGCACTTTGTATAAGTGGAAGTTTGTTAGTATTGCTGTGATTTCTTGGGAATATATTTATTTTAATTTATCTGATCATAATAATGTTAATAGGGTTTAGAAGTCTACTAGCTAGCTATCTCTCTATATCTCGGACTTTGGTCTCTAGAAATGTGGAAAAAGATGCTAAGTGACCAGTCCTTAACAAATTGTCTGATTTCCTGGCTAAGTGTTGTGGGACACATGGGAGGTGAGTAAACACAGTCCTCGTACTTCTGGGGCTTACAGAAGAGTGAGGAAATGACAGATAGACAGATAGACAGATAGGGAGGGAGGGATAAATGTAGGAATAGAGACACGTATAGATGTGGAGAGGGAATGCCTTCTCTAGGATTGATGGTGCTGACAAGCGGTCTTTCCAGATAACACTTTGTTCCCATTATGTTGTTGACAATGGAAATGGCTATGAGATTGGAAAGTGAGGGGTTCAACAAGAAGAATGAGTTTATTTATAGCCATGTTTGACTAAGTGCTCAATATGTAATTTTCCCATGGAGATTTGGCATAAGGGTTCTGAAACCTTCACTGAAAGCAGATAGTATGTGGTTCCCTAGCTTTGGGTAAAGGAATCTTTCTCAGTTTGCATCCTGGTTAGTTAAGGCAACAATATAGAATCTTGCATGTAAAAACAAAAACATTTAAAAGACCAGAGAACAGAGTTTAATGTTTTTACCTTATTAGTTTCTCCTGTAGTGCTTTTAAAAAGTGACAACAACAATAACAAAAAGGCTAATTCTTAATTTTTAGGTAGTGCTGTCATTTGGTAGTACATATCTCAAGGCACCCTTTGAAACACAGATAACACAGATGGCCTTATGAACCCTTAAAAATGTCCACTTCTTCAGACTGTATGGACATTTAAAAAAACAAAGTACAATAGAATTAAGAGTGGTTGAAACAGCAAGAATAAAATAATCTCTGTTTGTTAAAAAAATAAAGTATTTTTTAATTGAAGTATCATTGATATACAGTGAGTCTATTGCTGTTTTGTTCCTTCTGTTTTGCTTTCTTTTTATATTCCACAAATGAGGGAAATCATTTGGTATTTGTCTTTCTCTGCCTGGATTATTTCACTGAGCATAATACCCTCTAGATTCATCCATGTTGTTGCAAATGGCCAGATTTCTTTTATTTTATGGCTGAATAATATTCCATTGTGTATATATAACAAATCCTCTTTATCCATTCATCTATTGATGGGCACTTAGGTTGCTTCCATATCTTGGTTATTGCAAATAATGTGGCGATAAACATAATGGTGAATGTGTCTTTTTGAATTAGAGATTTTGTTTTCTTCAAGTAAATTCTCTAGAAGTAGAATTACTAGAATGAATAGTATTTCTATTTCCAGTTTTTTAAAGAACCTCCATACTGCTTTCCACAGTGACTGCACCAATTTATATTCCCAACAACAGTTTAGGAGCATTCCATTTCTCCACATCCTTACTAACACTTGTTATTTTTTGTCTTCTGAATTGTGGTCATTCTAATTGGTGTGAGGTGATATCTCATTGTGATTTTGATTTGCATTTCCTTCATGAGCATCTTTTCATGTGCCTGTTGGCCATCTGTATTTCATCTTTGGAGAAATGTCTGTTCAGATCCTCTGCCCATTTTTTTAACTGGTTATTTGTTTTGGGAGGTGTTGAGGTATATGAGTTCTTTATATATTTTGGATGTTAACCCCTTATCAGATGAGTCATTTATGAATATATTTTCCCATACTGTAGGATGCCTTTTTGTTCTACTGATGGTGTCCTTTGCTGTACAGAAACTTTTTAGTTTGATATGTTCCCACTTGTTCATTTCTTATTTTGTTTCCCTTGCCCAAGGAGATGTGTCTGGGAAAAATTTGCTCATACTTATGTTCAAGAAACTTTTGCCTATATTTTCTTCTAACAGTTTTATGGTTTCCTGACCTACATTCAGGTTGTAGATCCATTTCGAGTTTACTTTTGTGTATGGAGTTAGACAATAATCTAGTTTCATTCTCTTACATGTAACTGTCCAGTTTTCCCAACACCAGCTGTTGAAGAGGCTGTCATTTCCCCATTGTATATTCATGGCTCCTTTATCGTGTATGTATGGGTTTATATCTGGGCTTTCTATTCTGTTCCATTCATCTATGGCTCTGTTCTTGGGTCAGTACCAAACTGTTTTGATTACTGTATGTTTGTGGTATAGCTTGAAGTCAGGGAGCATAATCCCCCCAGCTATGTTCTTCTTTCTCAGGACTGAACACAAGGTATTTTTATGGCTGAAAAAATCCAGAGAAGACAAGAGTTAGATTTGTACCCTTTAGCAAGACCTAAAACTTTGATTAACTCCACTTGGAAAAAATGCTAAGTCATCCTCTATGAGACATTGTGTAAAAAATGTAATTTTAGGTTCTGTAGTTCAAGTTTCAGTAAATTGTCTCCCATTTATGTTCACAAGCATGCCAAATGTTAAAAAGTAAATAAATAAAAACCAAAAGGTAAACCCATTTAGCTTTGACTAAGGATCTTTGGGGTGTTTTCTCTGAATATCTTATGTGGCAATTCAGGATACTCTAAAATAAAGTCAAACATTAAGGAAGTAAGTGGAAAGAAACATCATGAAGGAAAATAATCAGAGTATTTTCACCTCTGTGGACAGCAGGACACCATGACACACAGTCTGAAAACCATGCATTTCATTCTATTCATTTGACATCATGAGAGTTGATGCCTAGAAAGGTGAAGTGATGTGCCCAAAGATCACACAGTAAGCATGTAGCAAAACTAAGATTGCTGCCCAATCTTCCCAATTTCTCATTTTGATCTTTCCACTCCATCATTCTGTGCCAGTCTAATCATTATTACAAAGTTTATTTAAATTTTCTTGTAGAAATATTTCATATTTCCCAAACTGAAGCAAGCATTTGAGTTTATGAACCATATTTTTAAAACATTTCCTTCCTTTGAAGGCTCAACAACCTCTCCCCAAGCTCTTCTTGGATATGCAAAATTACCATTTGCCATTTTAACTAACTTGCTGACACACATGCCTCCTGAGTGACACCATAGCAATAGGAACCCATCTTTTGAGGTGGGAGGTATTCCATTCCTTTTCCCCCAGTAAAAGGTACCAAAAGCCCCAGGTATAATCTCTCAACCTCAGTTTTACCCTCATCAATCCATAAAGAAGGAAAGCAGTAGCATCAATTGCTTCTACTTTCATTCTTTTCCATATTCCATGACAGTCTTCAAGTTGAGTTGCTAATTAGTATTAAAATTGCAAGCAAGTGAGCAGCTGAAAATACTAGTATAAAAGCGCCAAATTAATTGGCAAACTAGACAGTCAGATCCAAGATGGTCAAGAATTTTAAATTGTTTTGAAGAACTATTTCTTGGTCATCTGCTTTAAAGAACAGAGATCTTTCATATAAAAAAAATCCAAGAAAGATCTGAGCTGGGAGGGAAGATAATCATGTAACCATGAGATGGCCCCCACCATTTTAACCATCTGGGTGATAAGAGTGAAGCTCTCAGTACTGTGAGAAAAGGCCCTGTTGTGAGTTAAATGTTGGGACATGATGCACAATGGCAGACACCATGACTTTACTAAAATCACCATCTTTTCTTTAGTTGTGGCCTAATACTGAGACTGATAAGTGCATGAAAAGAGGCCTGTATCAATCAGGGTTCACCAGAGAGACAAAACCAGTAGAAGATATTTATTTATTTACTGACCTATTTATTTTAAGGAATTGGCTCATATGGTATGAAGGCTGAGAATTCCAAGATTTGCTATCCAAAGGCATGAGAACAAGGAAAGCCGCTGGCAAAAGTCCCAGTCTGAGTCAGAGTCCAAGGGCAGGGACGGCCAACACCACACCCAGAAGACTATCAGGTGACAGTGAATTCTTCTTTGTGCCTGTCTTCTTCGTGCCTTCAACAGAACGGATGAGATTGGCGCACACTGATTGAGGAGAGCTACCTGCCTCACTGATCCAAATGCTGACCTCATCCAGACACACCGCCCCAGGCTTACCCAGAGTAATAGTTAACCAAGTACCTAGACATCCCATGGCCCAGTCAAGGTGACACACACAGTTAGCCATCAGAAGGCCCGAGGGAGGAAAAATCTCCTCAGAAGGGGTGCCCTGACAGCTCATCACACAGACGCAGACGGGGCCTACCTCAGTGTGGGTCCGCCTTACGGAGCCTGTTCTGTATCCAGCACGTCTGCATGTAGGGCGACTCCGATGACGCCTAAACTTGACTCCAAAGTTCCTCCTGTATGAAGCCACTGTCCATACGGGAAGAAATATGGTTTTTGAACACTAACACCTGTTCAGGATGAAAAAAATGTTCCGGAGCATTTTTATGACCTTTTGATCAAAGAAAAGTCAGGGAGATGGGGAGAAGCAAAATCGGGAACATCTGCACCTCATGACGACCTCACGGGGGAAGTGGCACGCTCTGTGGTGGCGTCTTTCCTCGGCTTCCATGCCAGGACATAGACGCGAGCTTCAGGTATTCAGCTGTGAATCAGGTCCTAGGACAGGAGAAGGCTCAGAGGCTGATTCTTCTTCAGAACAAGTTGGTCATTTGACATGAATGCGGACTCTGTTTCTCACAAGAAGCTTCCTCAGAATACGGGAGGGGGAGTCTACCCCTGCAATATTTGGCAAGCAAGGGTAAGGCAGGAGGATGTTAGTGACCATTTTTAAAAGGATTTTTGCTGTCCTGGTTAGTCTAAACTGGCCTCTTACATACATGATTTGGCAAAGATCCATGATTCATTCATTTTCCTTACTTGCTTTAGGCAATCATAATTTTCCATTGACCTAGAATTTCTCCAGCCCTAGACAGACCTCAACTCAGCAGAGAATCAGCGAGCCTTAATGACAGCTGAGTTAAAATACTACCAGTTTAATATACATTACAATATGTATTTAGACAAGAATTACCTCTACTTAGTCAACATAAGCTTTGGGACATAACTCATCCCTAAGCCACTTGTCAAGAATTTGTGGCAGGCAAATTTACCTCAAAACAGCTTAAAGTGACAATATAAAACAGGAACTGTAAAGTCAGTAAAGAGCCTTTCTGTTAAGGGAAAACAGCTAAGTCTTTGGTTCTAAACCTGATTGTAGGTGAAAAATCAGAATATGAGTTTGTCTGAAAGGATAATCCCACCTCCCTTCTCCCTTTTCCTGACCCTTACAGTATATTCACAAAGGAAGCAGCATGTTTATGCTGGATTGGGTGATTGGGGAACAAATCTTCCTTTTGGAAGAAGGAAGGTGCTGCCAGAGTAGAAGATGTGTCCTTAACTATTTCCATAGGCTCATACATTAGTGCACAGTTGGGGACCTGTCTTATGGTCGACTGGCTCCTCCTCCTTTTCCCCAGTGCCAACCCTTTTATTAAACACATGACCTGCATGCTCTGGGGCACTCGCCCATCTCACTGTCTTCCGATCAGTGCTGTCTTGTGATGGGAAAACCCCCAGGCTGGGACTGCAGAGCAGCTCCAGCTACTGTGCAGTGTGTGCAAGGGGCTTGGTGCAAGTTCCACCCCAGCTGCTGATGTGGGTCAAGGGTGGCAAGGGATAACTTCTGGAAGAGAAGTATGCCTCAGCTTCATCCACAAATGTTCAAATATTTTCCTTCCTCTCTCCCTCACCGACACATCATGGATCTTCCCTTTCTGCCAGCTCTTTCTCTCTTCTTCCATCTATAACACACCACCTCAGATTCATTCATTCAACAAATATTCATTAAGTGCCCACCATGCAAGTTACCACACTTCACCACACCTCAGTCTACCCTTCATCCTCACTTCTCTCTGTAACTGCTCTGGACAGGGGCACCTGTTTATTGTTAAAACCATGTCCATATTCTAGCGCTCTCTCTGCAGCCTCTACTGATCTCTTCATGCTGCATAGAACTTTCTCATCCTTTGCCCTGCTTAATAACCCTCTCTCCTGGTTTTGCTCCTTCCTCTGATGCCTCTTTCTTGGTCTCTTTTTCATTCCTTGTCCTTTTTCAAAGTTTGATGCTGACATGTCCCAGGGTTTCATTCCTAACCCTATTCTCTTTTTAATTCTATGCACTCCTCTGGATTACCTCATGTCTTCTCAAGGCTTCAGCTATCATCTACAATGCAGAAAACTCAATTTCCAGCCCAGATTTCTCTACTGAACCTCAGACATATTTAGTCAACAGCTTGTACAATACAACCACCTATTCCAATTATTGCTGCAAAACAAGTCATCACAAAATTTAGTAGCATAAAACAACCATTGGTTGGGTCAGGAACTCAGGGCACAGCAAAGACAGTCATCTCTCTACATGATGTCTGGGGCCTCAACTGGGAAGACTTAAATGTAGGAATGACTTAATAACTGAAGACTGGAATCATTTGGAAGCAGTTCCACTCACTCACATGTCCAGTGATTGATGTCTGTGATGATGTCATATGTCTGTTGGCTGGGATCTCATCTGGAACTGTCAGCTAAAATACCTACAAGTGGCTTCTTCAAGTAGTCCAGACTTCCTCATAACATGGCAACCTGAGGATCTTCCTGCATGGCTCAGGACTCCAAAGGGGGATGTCTGACCTCACAGTGCAGAAGCCACGTTGCCTTTTTGTGACCTATCACAGAAAGCACTGTGTCACTCCCATCCCTTGATATTGGTTACAGGCCTACCCATATTCAAAGAGGTGAAGGGGAGATGGTGCAAATTAAGCTCTATCTGGTACTGGGGGTGTGGAAAAGCAATAGAAGAACATGCAGGATGGGAAATACTGTAACAATCATCAGAAAATAAGATCTGTCACATCACCCCATTCCCACCCACATTGTCACACAGTGCTCCAGCTATCTGGACACATCACAGGGTCATACTCACACTCCACCCCCATGCTTTCACACATGCTATTCCCTCTGACTAGAGTATCTTTACCTGTCTTCTATCTCCCCACCAACATCTGCTTTTCATCTAACTTCAAGCTTCATCTCAGATGCCAATTCATTTGGGTCTGAATTTGCCCTTAGAAGAGATAATGTTGCCCACTTCACCTTGCTTTCCTCCCTGTTGGTCCTCTTGATTTACCCAACAACTGAGTGTTGGAGACGGCAGCCCGTACCTGAACTCTGAGTCACTTAACCTGAGTTCAAAGGCTTCTTCTGCCATGTGCTGATTGTGTGAAACTAAGCAATTTGATTGACCTCATAAAATTTTGGTTTCCATATTTATAAAATGAAGAAAGTATGATAGTACTTTATTGGGCTGAGGATTAAATGGGATGGGTGTAAAGATATTGGCCATAGGTGCTTTAGTAAAAGCTTGCCATTAGCATGAACCTAAGAACAACTGTGTGGGTCAAAGATTAATTTTATGAATTGGTGTTATGATGCAAACATTTCCCCTGTAGTTCTACAGAGCTATGGAGCTACCTTTTTTATGTATGTTTAATATATATATATACAGGAATTCATTGTCTCTATTTCTGTATTTTCTTGTTTTAATGGCTACACTTAATGTGCATTCAGTATTTAGACAGCTGTTCTTAGATGCAAGTATTTGCATTGGATATTCTGTATTTAGTATAGCTGATTATTTCTTACCAAACATATGCTTTTACTCCTACTGATGGCAGAGAGAATTCTTTTGCTTTTAAAAAGACACTTGCCCTTGTTGTCTGTCCTATGAAGGCTACCTTTCTTTCTGTTTGTACCATCAATCCGAGGACAGCAGCTAACTCAGCATTACTACCCACAGTGACTTATCTTTCTCCTTGGCCCCATTAACCACTATGCATGGCACTCACATGCATAGTGTTGGTCTGCTCTGGGTACTGAAAATAGGGCTCCCCAACATTGTCCTTGCATAGAAAACAGGCCCTGCTAAAATATTTTCAGTGAAATACATTCTTGTGGTGATTCTGAGGTGGTATTTTTGGTTTTGTGGTGCTTTTTGTTTCTTTTGTGCAGTTTTTCTTGGTTGTCTCTCTTGGTTTGCTTTTTTTCATTGAAGTTTTCTAACTTGGTAGGCAGTTACTATTTGCATAATTTGTATGGATGAATTGTTTGTTTTATGTACTACTAGGCCAAGGGAGAAAAGCTTTCAGTGTTGCTTAAATGTCGCATGTAAAATGGGTTGAAATTCTAGTTCTGTACCTGCTTGAGAAAAGTACAGAGAACAAATAGGAGCAACTGAGAAGACACTATAGGGACATAGACATTGGTTAAGTATATCAATAAAGCCATTCAAAGAATGGAATGAGTCATTTGCCTTAGTAGGCAATGAGATCTCAATATGGGCTTATTCAGTCTCCGATTAATCAGCAAATTGTAACGAAGATTCAAAAATCTGTGACAATTTCATAAAATGCCCAGGAAGATACACACCACTGCAGTTGCTGGGCAACACTTCCAAGCTTCATTATCTGGATTCTAAAGGAGAATAGTCTAGAGGAGCTATCTCTGCAGATGAAGAATTTAGTGCCACCCATTTAGTGTGAAAGTGAGTAATGTGAGTGTGATTGGGCCACAGAGAAAGAGGAAAACCCAGAAAAATGGATTATGTTCTATAGCTGCTTGAATCTTCAGCAATGCATAGAGCCAGGGAACAGTGCTGGGTGACCAGAGCTGGGGCCCTGAGCACCTCTTGTTACAAAGTCATCTGTAGTATAAGAAGCTGGCTTTATACCTTAAAGTCATAACCCATCACTGTGCCAAGTTACAGCATAAGAATTTAAACAATTTAAACAGTGTTTAATGTGGGAATATGGTAACAGGATTTCAAAGACAGAGCAAAAAGAGAAATCTTTAGTTGATTCGTTTATTTTATAGGTTCCAGTTTAAATGAAACCTCAAATAAACCTTTTCTAGATTTTTGGACAAGATTAGCCTCTGATTATATCCCCCATGACACACTTTACTTTTATTTCATAGTACTTAATGTAATTATAATTAAAAACTGGATTGTATAATAACATGCAATATCTCTATCCCTAATAATCTTTATGTTTTAAAGGGGAAGACTGTCTCTTTGCTGGCCCCATGCATTCCCATATCCTCAGCAGACTGCTCAACACTTGGTAGGTGGTGAATAATATTTGTTAATTAGTTAAATGAAAGCTAAACTCAGATAAATCAGTAGAAAAAAATTAAGTAAATGTTACAGCCTCAACACACCCCTCATTCCCAGCTCCCAGCTCAGTGTTATAGTTTGGGCACAGAGAGATAAAATGAAGGAGAACTGAGGAAGGTTATCAGGTTTGCCAAGAATCTAAAAAATAAAGTATGCACATTTCTCCTCATTTCTGGATGTTTCCCATATTCCCCACCTCACTCACTCAGTAAATATTTATTGAGTCCTACTAGAGTCAGACATTGAGTTAAATGCTGGAGACACAAATAGTGAGAAAAATAAAAAGATGGTCCATTTCATTTTGCCTGCCTATGTCCAGTCTGTAGTAGAAGTTTATAGTTTCCAAAATCTGTCTACACATTAAAGGCAAAGTTTCTATGTTGCTTTGTATGTGTGGTAAACTCACAGAAAAATGTTCAGGAAACACTCGATAGAATGGATCTTCTTACGTGATTACAATAGCCAGTGTAATCATCGTCGGCAGGACTTAGGCCAGATACCTTGCCGTCAGTTGGGTCACTCCAGAAGCAGACCCTGAGACAAGAATATGAGGGCCAGTTATTTGTTTGGAAGGTGAAGACAGAATGCACTGGCAGGGGTGAAGGAAACAGGACAGAAAAGGGAGCCAGGAAATGATGCATCGTCAAGAGTCTAGTGTGGGCAGCTGGGAATCAGTCTTGCTGGGGAATTCTGGGAAACTGTGCAGAACAGATCTGAGTTATTCCGTGTGAGGGGAAAAGAATTTGGATTTTTATATTGCAACTCCCATCTGTCACTGGCAGAAGGCTGCTCTCAGGGGCATATTTCCCCCGGCAGTTCCGGCCTGCCCCAGGCACGGAGAGTCCCTGATGGCCTGGGGATGTTGAGGGTGGTACAGACTGAGGGTATATGGACAGTGTACTGAAGAGTGCTGGTTTCCACCTCCAGTCAAAGTCTCCAAATCTGAAAATGCAATGCTGACTTTTCCTCTTTACACTCTATTTACACTTCTCTATTTACACTCTTATATTTATATTTACACTCTTATACTTTCCTTCTCTATTTACACTCTTGTCCGCTGACCATCCCTGCAGTCCTAGAGAGCTGGGCTACTACTTGGTATGGGAATAAAAGGCAAGCCTCTATCTGGCCCAGGGACTTGCTGTGGTCCGTGAGTGACGAAGGCCGTGCAGTGGAAGGCTTGAGAACAGTGGGTGCAGACCATTATCTTCATATGCACTCAGTAGAGCAGCACAAAGATTAAGAATGCCTTTAAGATGGATGTAGATGAAATCATATCACTCCAAGAGTAAAATCTCACCTCAGGCCACAGGCCCTGTATAATCCAGCTCCAGGCAACCTCTCTGACCTTATTTCCTATGACTTTGCTCTCACTCTGCCGCAGCCTCACTGGCCTTCCTTCTCTTGCTTGAATATGCCAACCTCGTTCCTGCCCCAGACCCATGTACTAGTGGTGTCTCTGTCTAGAACACTGCTCCCAGGTCTGCACATGGCTGCGCCCTTCGCCTCATTCGCATCATGGCTCAAAGGGCAGATGAGATATCCTTTTCAGGTATGATATCCTGAACCATCTCCTAGTCAATACCTTTGGCTGTTGTACGTAGAACCCTGTTTGTTATATTCTCTACAGGACTTAATCACATTCAACATTATTCTTACTGTTTATTTGATTATAGTTTCTCATCACACACATATATGTACACCCAAATTAAAGTGTAAGGTCCATGAAAGCAGGGACCTTGCCATGTTGTTCCCTAAATCTTCAGTGCCTGGATTAATATCTTCTAATGCACAAAGAGGCCACGACATTAAAAACAAAAAAGCTTTTATGTCTTTTATAAGCTTAAATTAATAGAATTTCTAAACTATTTCCTATGTAGACTCTTTTTTCATCATGCATTAAGAGGTTGGTCAATTTTTTTTTTGAGGGCATCTCTCATATTTACTGATCAGATGGTTGTTAACAACAATAAAATTCTGTATAGGGGATTCAATGCACAATCATTAATCAACCCCAAGCCTAATTCTCAACAGTCTCCAATTTTCTGAAGCATAACGAACAAGTTTCTACATGGTGAACAAGTTCTTACACAGTGAATAAGTTCTTACATGGTGAACAGTGCAAGGGCATTCATCACAGAAACTTTTGGTTTTGATCACGCATCATGAACTATAAACCATCAGGTCAATTATGATTATTCGTTTGATTTTTATACTTGATTTATATGTGAATCCCACATTTCTCCCTTATTATTATTATTATTATTATTATTATTTTTAATAAAATGCTGAAGTGGTAGGTAGATGCAAGATAAAGGTAGAAAAAAAAACATAGTTGAGTGCTGTAAGAGGGCAAATGTAGATGATCAGGTGTGTGCCTATAGACTAAGTATTAATCCAAGCTAGACAAGGGCAACAAAACATCCACGGATGCAGAAGATGTCTCTCAAAACGGGGGGGGGGGGGTTCTAAACCTCACCTCTGTTGATCCCCAATTTCTCACCTGATGTAATTTTTTAATTAAATTAAATTATGGTAGAACACACATAACCTAAAATTTACCACATTTATAAAGTCCATAAAATCCACAACATTCACACTTGTTTAATGTGAGTGTGACCTCTGTCACTGCTCCTACTGGAGCACACAGAGGAGTGGAAAGCAACCCAAGAGTCTAAGAATATCCCTACAGAAATTCTCTGCCTGAATTTTGTCAGCTTCAATGTTTTTCTTTGAAATCAATTTGCTGTCTGTTCCTATTCCCTCTAACACAGAGTAACTGTTTTATTCAGGGACAGCAATGCCCACTTTTACCACTTCTAGTTTGCATAACATTAGAAGTTCTAAACAGAGCAATTAAGCATAAATAAATAGCATGCAAATCGGAAAGGAAAAAATAAAATTATCTCTGCAGACAACATGATCTTATATGTAGAAAACCTAAAAGATTCTGCAAAAATACTATAACCAGTAAACAGAGCAAAGTTGCAGGAGACAGAATCAGCATAGAAAATTAAGTTCTTCCTATACACTATCAGTGAACAATCCAAAGAAGAAACAATTTCATTTATAATTGCATGCAAACAAATAAAATCCCTAGTAATAAATTTAACCAAGCAGTTAAAAGACTTTATACTGACAACTACAAGGCTGAAAGGAATTAAAGAAGACAAAAATAAATGGAAAGACCATCTGTGTTCATGGACTGGAAGACTTAATGTTGTTAAGATGTCAATATTACCCAAAGTGATCTATAGGTTTACCCAAAATGATCTATAGGTTTAATGCAATCTTTATCAAAATCCCAACATTTTTGCAGAAACAGAGAAACCCATCCTAAAATCCATGCTGAATCTCAATGGACTCTGAAGAGCCAAAAGTAATCTTGAAAAAGAAGAACAAAGTTGGAGGTCTCACATAGTGCAGCCACTATGGACAATAGCATGGCCCTTCCTCAAAAAATCATAACTAGAATTACCTCTCACCCAGAAATTCCACTTCTGAGTATACACCAAGAGAACTGAGAGCAAGATCTTGAATAGATATTCATATACACCTTCATAGAAGCATAATTCACAATAACTAAAAGGTGGAAGGAACCCAAATGTCCATCAAGAGATGAAGGGGTAAACAAAATCTGGCATATACCTACAATGGAGTGTTACTAAGCTTTAGGAAGGAAATTCTGACAACATGGATGAACCTTGAAGATATTATGCTAAGTGAAATAAGCCAGTCACAAAAATACAAATACAGTGTGATTCCAATTACATAAGATACCTAAAGTAGTCAAATTCATGGAGACAGAAAGTAAAATGGTGATTGCAATGGGTTGGAGTGTTGAGGGGAAATGGTTCAATGGGTGTAGAGTTTCAGTTTTGCAATATGAAAAAGTTCTGGAGATTGGTTGCACGACAATGTAAAATACTCAAGTACACATAGAAATTGTTAAAATGGTAAATTTTAGGTTATGTGTACTTTACTACAATTAAATTTTTTAATTAAAAAAATTTACCAACCTCTTAATGTATGATGAATAGTCTATAGCAAATAATTTAGAAATTCTATTAACTCCAGCTTATAAAAGACATGAAAGCATTTTTTTTTAATGTCATGGCCTCTTTGAAATGAAAGCACTCCTAGAGAGACTTAAAACATTTTCCATTTACACTCCAGGCTCACCAGCCCTGCAGCAGCTCCAAAAGAGTTCTAGACATTTCTACAAGAAGTGCCTTTGGGACAGAGAACTCCACGTAGGCTTACAAGACAGAGATCTGTAGACTTTTCAATCAGAATGAGTGTTAACTGAAGAGAAGCATGTGGCATGAGACAAATAAGGGAACAAGACCAGAGCTAAAAAAAAAAAAGAAAGTGAGTTTTTCCCAACATATATTTAGTTTGAACATGTGTTGTGGTTGAAGCACTGCTCTGAGAGACAGAGGACTTGAGTTTTATGCCCAACTCTGCCACAAAAGGTCTGCCCAACCTGGGACAATACCTCATTGTTTCCTCTGCAAAATGAGTCATTGGGCGATAGCACTAAGGACCCTACCTACCCCTCCTCTGCACGCAGGAAAACATGTTAAGCATCTGTTTAAACAGAGATTAATCATCTGCCTTGTGTATTTCTGGACTTGTAATGGAGTAGCAAAGACAATTCAGAATCCTCAAATCTTCAAATAATCGCTAAAGAAATCTAACAGAAAGCCATCCATCCTTGAAGGCCATTGCTGCTGTTACAAATTCATTTTAAGTTGCATGGTGGTAAACTAGAATGTAGTGTCCCTAAACATAATTATCTACACTCCCCATTGCACATCCCTGCTGTGGGAAATTATGCCTGCACTCTGGGGGCACGAAGGCTTCTTCCAATTACATAATGAATCACTAGTGGGGTCAAGTTCTTAGGGAAACTAATTTTCACTTGGGTAGTTTATCCCCAGAAAGTGAGAGGAAAAAATAGATTTAAACATGTGTGATATGTTCTGCTTCCAATATCTGCTTCCAATAATATGGCAGGATGGTATTCAGGCCCCATTCTCAGTACTCAGTACTCAGGTTTCGAGGTGCCACACGCATGACTCAGGGGTGGCATCGTCTAAGACAGTCCAAACAGAACTCAGTGTTTCCCCTCCAACCAGCATCTCTCCTCACCACCACCTCTTCCCTACCACATTGAAACACTCCAGAGAAAAGACACAGGAAGAATATACTTATTTTTCCTTAAATGAATGTTCATATCATGTTTAATAATCTTCAATGAAGTTTTCACAAGCTCATCTCATTTAATCCTAAAAACACTGTATGCGCTAAGTAGTATATTACCCCTTTTTATAGACAGAGAAACTCAAGACTTGGAGGGCTGCGTAGGCTTGCCACAAACGACAGAAGCTACAAATGGGTCACCCTGACTGGGGGTCACTAATGGGAGTTGAGATCCACTGAGTCCTTGTCCTTGGTATCTGAGAACGTCACTGCTGGACCTAATCAACAGTGTTACTGAGTGCCTACCAGGCTTTATAGCAGGTGGTTACAACTTGGTTTTAATATCTGAGAGAACTGAGTTTGAATAGCCCCTCTAGCTAATCTTATAACTTGGGTCAAGTTACCCTTACATTCACCCTTTCAGCAGTATTTCCTAAGTGCCCGCTGTGCTAAGGAGAGGTGATGGCAAATGATTCTGAGGAGGAAAACCCTAATTCAAATACGATGGTCAGGAAAGCCTTCTTTTTATATTTTCATTATTGTTACTATTAAGGAATGGGTGACATTTGAACATGATATCATAATAAGAAGTATAATAATCAGAATATACTATATAATATGCATAGTTTATACTAAAGAGTCAAATTGCATGTAGATACACAGAGTTCCTGCAGACTTCAGTTTGTGAGATCCACTTGCAAAATCTGGAGGTGTTCCTCCCTGAAATTATTTTTAGGTTCCGCCTACTCTGTGCTCTCAGTGCACTGTGCCTCCCTCACAGAGCGCTTATCACACCATTTCTGATGTGCCTGTCTCCTCTCCCACAGCCCCTGAGGGCACACTTCGTGTCTTGTTCTGCTTTGTCCTCAATACCTAGCACTGCAACTGGACTCTAGGAAGTGCTTAGGGACCTGAATTAATTTCTCGGGGGGACTGTAGTTTTCTAAACTTACTGCTTTGACACAGAGGTTAGACTGTTCTGTAGTGGTGGTTATCATTAACCAACATCCAGCAACTACAAGCAATATCTTTTTGTGGGTATGGGTGGGAGATAAAAGTACAGCATAGGGAATATAGTCAAACTTACTGTGGTGAGCATTTCATAGTGTATTAATTATTGAATCACTATGTTGTATACCTGAAACCAATATATCAACTACAATTAAAAAAATACAAGCAATATCTTAACTCACTTTAGGACTGTTCCCAAGGCAACAGCCCTCAGTTGCCAGGCATCCACCTGAGCTTCAGAACAGCACTGTGATGTCTGTGTCATGTCCACAGCCCTTTCTTCCATGTGAATCATAAGCTGGAACTGGAGGCAGGGACAGTGGCTGCTCACCACCGAATGGAGCCTGATAAACACCCTTGAAATTCCTGCTGCCCCTTGGTGTCAACAGGATGTGGGGAGTACCTATCTTCCTGTGGCAAAGGGCTAGATTTTCAACATGTTGGAGAATCAAATAAAATCAACCATTGATCCTATGCAAGTTTTAAAAGATGTTTTTGTCTCTCCAGCAGTCTTGCTTGATTTTGGCAAGGGAGGAGGGAATCACTGTGATTCTGTTTACTATAGTTTTTGTTGTTTCAAATTTGAAAGTTTCAGAAACAAGTAGTAGGGGCCTTAAGAAGCAGTGATTTAGTGGAGGTTGAAGGCTTGAGAGTTGATAGACCCAGATTTGACTTCATATGCAACACGTACTACCTCTTGAACCTATGCACCTTGCTTAAATTCTCTGAGCCTCAGTCCTCTTTTCAGCAAAGTGGGAATGAAAACAATACCCACCTCAGAGGACTGCTGACTTGAAAGTGAGATGAAGTATATGCTTAGCACAATGCCTGTCATGTACACATAGTCAATACATATTAACTAGGATGATCCTTATTAGCATTATCTTGCTTTATGTGATTATCTTTCCCCTTAATTTTATAATTGAGTGAACTGAATGCCTAGAGAGATAAAGTGATTCACACCGCTAACTGGGGGCAGCCCAACTGAGGTATGTAAGATTACTCCCAGCCTCACTCTGGGGTTCTGCCCATCACAACGTGGCATTTAGTCCCCATGCCCCAGGTTCTGAAGGTCAAGGCAGTGCTCCCCTTATTTGGAATATGGTTCTTTTGCCTTCAAGACTTTCACACTGATTGTCAGGGAGGACAGTTTTCCTGCCTTCATGATCTAAGCACAATCTAAAACCTGTGAACATAAATGGAGACAGAGGACACTAAGATCACACACTAAGTTGAACAAACAGATATTCTAATATGACTTTCAAGAAAATGCCCATAGGAAGAAACTGGAGGTAATTTGGAATCTTTCTAATAGGTCTTGGAAGATAGAGAAAGTAGATCCTCAAGGCATGTAAATAAAATCAAGAGCAGCTGGCATGAGAGATGCCTTCCACCCTCAGGGGCCTGCGCGGAGGACATCCTCTACTGGCGAGCAAACTCTAATAAGCTCAGTCCTCACATAGCCCAAAAGCCCTAGACTGAGCTCACATGCAGGTCCTCCCCTGAGCCCATCACATACACTTCCTTGGCTTGTTCTCCCTGTTTCCTCGCTCACGGACTCGGCCACGGCCTCTCTCACCTCCTGCGTCCCAAGATGGAAACCTGTGCTTCTCCCTCAGCTGCTCCTTCCTCCTCACACCCAGCCATCACCAGCTTCTATTTCTCTAGCCAAAAAGCTGAATCCTGATTCAGAACCGGACCCACCTCTCATCTGCACCACCTCTGCCCTATTGAAGTATGCGTGTCCCCTGGCAGAGACGCTCCGGCCGCCCAATAGCTGGCTAAAAATCATATGGGCCTGGACCCTTTAGCAGGTCTCCGTCTCCCTTCTCTTCTAGAAGTTATGTGAGCTGCCTGAAAAAATCAGCCATCCTTCAAAATAGCCTCCATCTGATTATGTGTTTGCTTTAGTATTTCTGTTTCAAATGGAAAATTAGACATAAATAAGGCAATTAGCACCATACAGTGTGAAATCTGCCAGATACTGAATCCATGAGAAAGTTTTGTTTTGTTTTGTTCTGAAGTAATAAACATCTATATCTAATTTAGAAGAGCTGTTTATTTTTGTTATTTAAACTGCAAGAATAACTAGACATTTTGATATTAAGAGTTCTTCTCTTCCTTCTAGCCTTCTTTCATGATACAATAATGAAGACATTCAAAGTTTTTAACATGGAATGAGAATCAATTCATGGGATAATACTTTTGAAATAAGTCTTTCAAGAATTTATTTGGGGCCTGCCACATATTGAACTCTTTGTCAGGTGCTGTAATTGTTGCAAAATAATTTTAAGACCTGCTCCCTGTTCTGAAGAGCCACACAACTCATCCTGCTGATAAAATAAAGACATATTATACCCATGAGAGAATAATCAAGTTACTATTTTGTAGTATTAAGTGCATTATAAATAAATAAATAAATCTCCAGAACAGGTCATGAAACTAATCCATGAACAACTTGTTCTAGTTTCATTACACTACACATTTCCAGAACTCTAAAATTGAGTTCAGTGTATTTTTAAACACTTTGTCTAGTTTCAAGGTTGCTTTGGGTGAACATTATTATCTGTTATTTCTAAATGTTGCAAATCCATCATCCCAAAAATATGTAATAGAATTTACTAGAGTTTAGATTGTACTATCTTGGAAACATTTGTTTCACTGTAGTCAGATATAGAAAGAAATATATATTTTCAGTCATGAGTCTATTTGCTATAAAGTAACCATGGATACTTTTTCAAAGTCAAATTTCTTTTTTCTTATTACTAAAGTAATCCATGTTCCCTTTGTAGAAAAGACAGAAAATGTAGGCAAGCAAAAAGAACAAAAAATACTTCAAATCATCTTTTATTCATATGCATATATATATATATATACTTTTGAACAAGAGTAGATAATACAGCACACCACTTTGTAACTGTATTGTCACTTAATAAATATATTTTGATTATTTTTTCTTAGCAAATATATTTCTGTAACATTTTTAATGACTGTATAATATTCCATATCATATGGATCATAATGTATCAAATCCAGTGATTTTTCACACACTTTGGATGTAGGACACCTTATGCTCTTAAAGATTACTGAGGACTACAAAGAATATTTGGTTATGTGACTTACATCTATCAATATTTACCATATTAGAAATTAAAACTGAGAAATTTTAAGATATTTTATTAGTTCATAAAAAATATCAATAGTAAGCCAATTATATGTTAGCATAAATAACATTTTTATGAAAAATAAATATATTTCCAAAACAAAATATTTAGTGAGAAAAGTAGCATTGTTTTACATTTTTGGACATCTCTAAATGGCTCCAAAGAAAACACCTGATTTCCCATAACTGGGTCTCTATTCAGTCTCTTATAACATGTCATGTAGCCTCTAAAAACTCATGGAAGAACAGGAGTTAAAAAGAGAAATTATGTCATAGTATTATTAAAAAAGAGAATTAGATTTTCCAGATTCCATTAGAGTATCTTGGGAACTGGACTAAGAGTCTCTGGGACCCCTCGGAATCGCTGGACCATGTTTTGAGAAGCACTGATCTAACCAATGTCCAATTTGTGAACATATGTACTGTTTATAAACTGCATCTTGATAGTAGCAATACCTTCAAGATGTTTGAATGCATTATTTAATAAAGCAACTGAAAGACTGGAATGTTGTCATTCATTATCATGCAGCAAAAATTTTCAATAATAAAAAGACATGTATTAACTACTTTTTCATAGCAGACCCTTCACTAAAGACTTCAGACCTTTTCTTAGTAAACTCTTACAACACTTTGAGTTGAAGTATCCCATTTTTAATGAGGAAAAAGATCCAGAAAGTTTAGCAATTGCCTGTTTCAGCTTAGGTCTTCCTAACAAAATGCCCATACTGCCTTGCATGAGGCGGGGGAACAGAACAGAGAGAAATGGCAGAGGTGGGGGGCATTGTGTATATGAAATCACAGTGTGTTATATTAACATAGCACCGTCATGATTTCTTAGAGCTTAACTAATTGTGAGAATTTGATTTTTCAAATAATTTTTATTTTACCTACTAAGTAGTTGAATCACTATAGATGTAGCAATGAGATAAAAATCAAAATATTTACATAGAATTATCTACATGGTACAGGTAATTTTTGTGTAGGTATCTCTGTACATCTTGTTTGTTTTTACTGTAACTTGTTATTATTTCCATTGATTTGCCTTTTCACACCAATGAATAATTTCACTAATACACCGATGACAATAGTAATAACATGTAATAGCTTCCCTTAATGAGAGGCTACCAAGTACTAATACATGCTACATGCTTTGTACACATTATCTGTACTTAATCCTTACAACAAGTCTACAGGGTAGGTATCAGTTACCACCATTTTACAGATGAAGAAACTGAGACTTAAAGAGGAAAGATGCATAATTGGTGGAAACTAGGACTGAGCCAAAGCCTATGTCTTTAACTGCTTTCGACCACTTCTGTGGAGATCATATCTCCTTTGTCTTTTTATCCTCTATACCACACAGTAAAGGCCAAAGGACTGAATGAGGATGAGACCGCTACAACCAGCATCCCTAAGTACACCCATCCTCCATCCCAAGGGCTGTGAGCCATTCTGCACACAGGACAGCAACTCTGCACTCAGGTCCTGCTTGATACGGTCCTGCATCCAAGATCTGGCCAGTATCTGTCTTCTGATCCATGCTGGTGACAAGCCACAGAGCACAGCATGCACTGTGATTACGCCTCCCTTTTAAAACAGCATCAGTCATTTCAGAAAGGCTGGATTATACAATAGATTCGAAATTTATAACATTTCTTTCTGGAGTTGACACTGAACATTAGCTCTGATATCTGTATCAGGTTCTGGCATTGAGCCATGTTTTTAGAAGGAAACAATTTCCTGTGAATGTATTCAAAGTGGGTATGATGATAACAACCCTGCAACAATTATAGAACATAGGATGGAGCTGCTAAAATAGGTTGAAATATATAAAACACACTGAAACTTCTAAAATAGACTGAAAGTCTTTGGAAGAAAAGTTCTGTGTAAAATTTTTTTTAATTATATTTATATATAAAGCCAAGAGGCTATAATATGTATACACATAACTATTTATGTATATTATGTTTATTTATGTATATAAACACATGAATGAAATTTAGTATACTGAGAATATATTTATTTTAATAGAAGGAAGTATATGTACATAGACCAGATATCCTCTCGGACTCCTTGCTGCTGGAAGATCTCAGCTGAGCCTAGTGTGGCCTGAACCCAAATCCACAGCCTGGGGAAAGTTCAAGGCCTCCCATATATTTTCTTTGGTTTCTGGGACATTCTTCATCAGGCCTTTCTCTGCCTCTCCATTTGTGCTGCCTCGATCCCATAGCATGTCCATCAAGGCACTAAGCCCAGCCCCTGTAGCACACTCACCCCAGACCCTGCCCCTGCACCCAAGCATTTCATAAGTTTAATGACTTTTACTAATGATTTGGGGATTATGAGGGTGAGTCAATTTTTACATCTCATGCCTCCAACATCACTTCTCCCCTCTTTTTTTTTTCTCCTTCTTCTCCCATTGGATTAACGACATTCCTGCCTTTCACATGCTGTGAATTTCATTTGTACCCATCTGTCTTGGTCGCATTCCTCTCAAATAAATGCTGTCTCTTCCCTAAAAAGAGCTGAAAAGTAAAATTGTCTCCATCTTCTTACATTTGTACATGTGAACCCTTGACATGCATGAAAAGTCTATGGCTCTTTGCAACTCTGTGACACATACATGAGTCAGAACTCTGGTTTGCAAAGGGCAGAAAACCAGATCAAACTGGCTTAAGCACACAAGGGCACCTATGGGCTCATGAAATTTAGAAGTCTAATAAGAATATGCTAAGCTCAGGTGAAGCGTGATACAAGGGCTCCACTGAGTGACCAGTGTCTCCCTACATCACTCAGCTCTGCTCTCCTTCTAAGGCAGGTCATCGGTAGGTAGTGGCCCTTAAGATTCCAGTCTTAGGAGAGACTACACCCTACTGCCGGATCATTATGAAGTGGGTCGCATGTGGTTTTTCATGCCTGGTATCTAATACATTGCTTGGAGCACAGTGAAGACCCAATAAATACCTGCTGAACTCAATGATTTGTTAACTGATTTTTATTAAGCTCCCATATGTGTCAGTCATGAGAATACAGTAGCAAACCAGACAAAGTCTCTGCTCTCTTCTGGCTTAGATTCTGCTGTAGGAGATAGGTAATAAACCAATTAGATTATTTCACATAGGAAACTAAACATAACTAAACAAGGCAATATGTCAGATGGTTATTAAGGTGTGGCAGAGGGCACACTTAGGCATGGTTAAGGAAAGACTTCCATGAAGAGGAAATACTTGAGCTTAAATCTGGATGATAAGAAGGCAATAACTGTGGGAAAGTAGAGAAGAATGTTCTAAGCAAAGGCAAAAGTAGAGCAAAAGCCATATGGCAGGAATGAGTCCAGCAGATTACTGCATGAGATCAGTGACACAGGAACATAATGAGCAAGGAGAATGCTATCTCATGAGGTCAGGAAGGTAGGCAGCTGACAAAGCAATGGGGTGCTTATAGGTCATGAGAGGTCATTTGGATTTTATTCTGGTGTAATGAGAAGCTGCTAGGAGATCCTATATGAGAATGGTATGATCTTGTTTCCATTTTTTGGTCATGATAAAATACACATAACATAAAATTTACCATCTTAACAGTTTTTAAGTGTAACAGTTTTTAAGTGTATATTCACATTTTGGGGCAACCAATCTCCATAATTTTTCATATTGCAAAACTGAACTCTATACTCATTAAACAGCAGCTCCTTCTTTCCTGCTGCCCCACACCCTGGCAACTACCATTTTACTTTCCGTGTCAAGGAACTTAATACCTACTCTACTCTAGATACCTCATATATATATAGAATTATCCAGTATTCATATTTTTGTGACTGATTTCAATCATAATGTCTTCAAGTTTTAACTATATTATCAGCTTGTGTCAAAATTTCTCTCCTTTTTAAGGCTGAATAATATTCCATTTTATGTACATATCACATCTTATTTATCCATTCATTTGTTGGTGGACACTTGAGTTGCTTCCACCTTTTAGCTGTTGTGAATAACACTGCTATGAACATAGGTACATGAATATCTCTCCAAGATCCTGCTTTAAATTCCTTTGGGTGTATACTCAGAATTAGAATTGCTGGATCATAGATAATTCTATTTTTATTTTTTGGAGGAACTGCCATACTGCTTTCCACAGTGGCTGCATCAGTTTACATTCCCACCAACAGTGCATATGGGTTCCAATTTCTTCACATCCTCACCAACACTTGTTATTTGCTGTTTTTCCACATCCCTCCTAATGGAGGTAAGGTAGTATCTCATTATGGTTTTCATTTACATTTCCCTATTGATTAGTGATGGATATTGAGCATCTCTTCATGTGCTGGTTGGCCATTCATATATCAGCTTTGGAGAAATGTCTATTCAAGTCCTTTGTCTCTTTTGCATTTGTTTTGTCTTGTTGTTGCATTGCAGTTCTTTACATATTAAATATAATATAATATAATATCAGATGTGATTAGCAAATACTTTTTCCCATTCTATAATTGCCTTTTAACTCTATTATGTCCTTTGATGTGCAAAAATTTTTTATTTTAATGTAGTCCAATTTATCTTTTCTCTTTTGTTGCATATGCTTTTGTTGTCATATCCAAGAAATCACTCCCAAATCCTATGTCATGAGGCAGCTGCCTCTCTTTTGCTCTGTTTTCTCCTAGGTGTTTTACAGATTTAGTGTTTACATTTAGGTCAACTCACATTTTTAAGAGATCACTTTGACTCTTAGTAGGAAATGGATTGTAGAGGGGCAAGAATGGAGGTGGGGAGGCTGGTTAAGAGGCTCTTACAGTAGCAAGAGCTGATGGTGACTTGGAGCAGAACGGCAGTATGGAGGAGGTTCAGTGTCTTCTCCATCTATTGAGTGTCTTCTCCACAGTAATACAATTGCTGAGTGTGTTTTGTGTCTGGCTGTAGCAGAGGCCACTGGTTGCTAATACAATGTCTGTGTTCCTTCTGTTTACTATGAGAACCCCAATCTTGAGTATGGTGCCAAAATGCCCAACTAAAATATCTGCCCTCTCAGATTCCCTTATACTCAGGGGAGGGCATGAGAAAAGTTCTGGCCCATGACATATAAACAGAAGTCTGATAGAGATTGTCTGGGTGAGGTTTTGCTTTCCTGATAAAGTCATTACCCTTTCCATCTTCCTGAACTGGACATGAGGCTGGACTTGAGAGAAACATATAAGCATAACAGTTATAAAACAGCACAATAATTGTTACTATAGGAGGCCACGCAAGGGGAAAGGACTGCGAAGGTGATCTCGGACCTGGGGGAGTCAGGGAAGACTTCACTGAGGACTTGGCATTTCTGTTGGTTATTAAAGATGAGTAAGAATTTGCCAGACAATTGAGATGGTTGTTATTGTCCATTTTACTTTTTAATTATTTATTTTTTCTAGTTATATAGAATTCATGTGATGTCTGGAACAAAGTCTATGACATTGTTCTTAGCATTTAGATTTTTCTGTTTTCTTACTGTTCAGCCTAATGTCTCACATACAGGACACAGGTTTGTGTGTAAGTCTCAGCATTACAATCTATAAAATAGGGACTAACACTACCTAGTTAATAGAGTTGTTTGAAGATTCAAAGAAATAGTGCACCTAAATGCTGGTGGGCATGTGCATGAGCCAGATTCACATCTGCCGCGTGCTGGGGAGCTCCAGCTCTCAAGGCTAATAACCGGCTCCTACTCTCTTAGATCTTCCAGGGGTAAACATAAAGCCTAGCATAATGGGTACAGCACATGATTTTGAATTGAATTGTAAGAGCAAAGTCCTCATTAGTAACATTAAAAAAACTGATGTTTTCTGATGTTCAGAATGAAAACCACAGCAAATGATGGAGTGCTCTGAAGCAGTTCCAAGAACTGACAACAAATTACAGACAAAAGACATTAATTATTAGGATGACTCATGAGAGAAATCAATTGTAATCATCTAAAAATTACAATAATGCAAATTAGGGGCTTCCCTAGATTTCTGTGGAAAGACAATGTCTGCAGAATTTACAGCAAAGTGAGCAGCATCTGCCTCAGTTTGGTTTGATTGTTAAATATCTGAGAACTGTTTTTAGCAGCTGCCCTCAATAACCCAAGACTCATGAATGCCTTTTTGCATTTTAATTTTTATTTTTTGACAAGGTCTACAAAAATGAATATTTGAAAACTTCAATTTATGATGGGTATCAAAAGGTAGATCAGGGTTCAAGCTGATCTTATAAGAACATATACCTGCTGTTCACTGCAGAAATATAAAGTCACAAATAACAAGATTCAGGTCAGTCAGTAGTACTCCTGGACATGAGACAAGGGAGTCCTGCCCTCGGCTCCATACTTGAGTGACTACACTCTGGCCTCTTCCATCTGCTCCTCCCCAATGGACAAAAAGTCCACAGAGAAAGAGAACATGTTCACCCAGAAACTCTGTTCCTACTTCTAGACCATGCCTCAGGTTCTTGCAACTCTAGAATTCCCTACACAAATGGCCTCAATCCTACTCTTCAGATCAATTACAGCCTGTTTTGGGGTCAGTCCTCCTGAGAGCAGACTGGGCTAGGCCTAAAGGACAGCTAGGATTTGGCTACTAGTGGGATGTGGGAAGTGAACAACACCTAACCACATAGGTAGGATGTCCCCACACATGCTCCCAAGACCCTGTACTGAGTGGCCTGAGGCAGGGAGGATGATGGGCAACAGACCCGTGTTCTCTCTCCAAACTGCCATGTTCCAGTGCAGAACTCCAAGCCAACCAACAGTTGTAAACTCAAACCTAGCCTTTCAAGTGTTCATGGGGTATTTTTGTCAAAGTAGGAATATACAACATACTTTCTTTAATAGTTTGCTATCCCAATTTATAACTTATAAGACCCTGTGTAGTGACTAGCCTTCCATTTATAGTTTTGCTTCAGATACTATTAATGTTATGAGTCAGTAAAGACAGAAGTCAGTAAAGTCCCTATCCATCCCCCAAATTCCAATAGCAATCTCCATATACTTCTACCCACCAGTACCACCTCCCACCCCACACCAGCTCTCTGGAATTGCTGTTGACTAAAATGGAGGGAGAAGATAACACCTAACTAACAGATTTAAAGCCTCTCCCCTCCAAATTCATAATAAATATCAACTCTGGGATGGGAAGGAACTCAGAGCCTGCCTAAAAGCCCATGACACAAAATGGATGCTCATTAAACAGTTGCGAAGTGAATTAATGAGAAACAAACATGTTAATTGCATGGTCAGTTTGACAGTGAACACTACCTACATGATATGCTTAGGGATATTTGTAGGAAAAGTTACTGTGACACCACAGCCAGTACCACCTCCCACCCCACACCAGCTCTCTGGAATCCACCATGCTGTTGACGGGATCACCATTCTTTTGATCTCCTGAGCTTGACACCTCAGCCATATCATTCTACCTCACTTCAGCCAGTCAGCAGCTAACACTCCCAGTCCCTATCCATCCCCCAAATTCCAATAGCAATCTCCATATACTTCTCCCATTTATAGAGAAGCCAGTGAATGTTTCTCTCTTATTATATGTGACAACACTATATTAGTTTTGATTTCCCATAGGGCCTAGCACAAGGCTTTATGCCTGATGGGCCTTATGGCAAGTTTCATGACATTCATTGAGTTAATTTTGCACTCAGAAGAACCATAGTTTTATGTTCCTAAATTCCTACATGAATACTTTTGTGTTAAGAATGTAGTTCTGAAGTCAAGCTGCCTGGATTCAAATTCCTGCTCTGCCACTTCCTATTTGTGTCATCTTGCACAAATCAGTCTTGGTCTCCTCTGGAAATGGAGTCACTCATGACACATATCCCCTAGGGTTGTCATGAGAATTTGCTGAGTTTGTATGTGTAACATAAAAATAGTTAATTGAATTCATATGTGTACTGTAAATAGTGCTCTGAATAGTGCTTGGCACATAATAAGCATTTGATACATGTTAGTTCTTATTTTTTATTTCTTTTATATTCTCAACACCCTTAGTTGGTAAGTTACTATTGTCCCTATTTTGTAGATAAGGAAACAAGTGCTTGGAGGACTCAGGTAATGTGTCCAGCATCACAGAGTTAGCAAGGCACAACTGAAATGTGATGCCAGGATCAGTCCACTCCAGCCTTACAGCTGCCAACCCCTCCCTACACTGTTGAAGCCCACAAAGAGTACTTTGGGACTCAAGTTGACAGCAAATAGCAGTGCAGAAATCAGACAGGTGTAAACACATCCCAAACTGCCCCGTGGTTCTACTCTCTGGAAACAGGGAAGCATGGCTGGGGTAATTCAGACAGTCCTGTGGAAAAAACATTTGCTTCCAGGAGGCTTCAGATCTGTCCCACCACTTCCTCTGACACCAGAAACACATTGTGTGTAGATTTGGTTGTACAACATCACCGCTTGGTCTGTATGAAGGGCCACATGGCAGCCGCAAAAAAGAAACGTGAGGTTTTGCAATGTTTACCAGCACAAGTTAAAATCTAATTGTTTTAGAAGCATGGGGCTGGCTAAAAATCTTGTAGGCACTGAATAAACACCTGGGAGCTTACCTAGTTGATGCACCACTTCTGAACTTGACAACTAGCCATATCATTTTTTCCAAAAACCACCTTTGTTCTCCAGCCTTAAACATCCTCATATTCATCTGTGATAAATCAGGCCCTTATCAAAAGGGCCTAAGAAAGCAGAAGAAGCTTCATATGAAATCTTAAGCTCCAAATCTTAAGGTTCTGACATACCAAGTTTCTTTGTGTTAAAAATTGTTTCAAAGAACATCAACACTGTATACCCACAGAATAGAAACATACTAGGATTCTATAGGAATAATCCCTGATGCCAGTAAAAAGCAAAAACGCATAAGCCACAGAAGAAAGGACTTCAGGGTGTGCTCAAGTGAGTCATGGGCTTGGTGAGATGTTCTTTCTTAGATTGTTTTTAAATCTTAATTTCATGTCAGACACTTCGAGGTTATAATTTTACTGTAATCTTTGAAAATTTCTCATTTTTCAAAGGTTTTCAATAATCGTGATTCTCTCATGTTTGGATACTTTGGGAAATCAAATTTAGCAATTTTTTAAGATCAAATGTTCAGGAATAGGCTGTTTAAGTAACAGTAACCAAAATCCAGTTTAAGTTCATCCAAACATAAAAGGTAGTACCAAACAAAAAATTTGTGATTTCATTTTTCTAATGTTAAAGAAAATAACTAAAAAAACTTGTTTTCCTGAGTTCAGTACTTAGATGAATTAAGAAAATGACAATAAAACATGCTGATATAAGAGGTTTGTTTTCAAAACAAGGTTTTTCAAAATACATCATTGTCCATTGATAGGTAATCAACTTAGTAGTTCACAATTACCATTCTCTTTAAAAAGGAAATAGAATTCATTAGGATAAAAACAATAGTAATGCATTGAAGCTGGCAGGTAGAGTTCTGCAAAATTTGTCTTTCAACTATTTATATGGATACATGTTTGTGTTTATTGGCAATGGGTTAAGATATAAAATGCATTTTTTATCATGAGTTGCTATGAGTGTTTGAAAGCCCATAGAGTATATCCTAGAGTTAACATAATCTTCTGTCTGTTCCTCTATACCATGCATATCTCTAGCTTAACACAGTCAACAAATGATTCTTGAATGCCAATGTGAGAATAGATTTTCTTCTGACCCAGAATTATTAAGAAAGATTCATTTATGTTCACTATCCCAGAGCAAATTTTGACATGCATCAAAATGAAAAGGGTATTATAGTTTAATTCCCAGGTAAGCAAAAATTAGCTAGAAAACACTATTGTTTAAACATACTGGTTGTTATTTATAATAACTATTTGGAAACCTGAAACTGAAAACTACTTCCTTAGCCTTTTTTTTCCATCCTGTGCACACACTGATAAGTTATTATAGGGCAAGCAGTGTTTGGGGAGGATATGAGTTAGCACAGAATTTTTCATTCAAGGAAAAAAATGTTTGCTTTGGAAATAAACATCATATAAAAATTATACAGATTCAAAACTTTGAACCAGTGTATGCTTTCTGAAGCTTGACAGTATCTTTTTTGGCATAATTTTCCAGTCTATTTAAATACGACTAGCTTTTTTCTCATTATTTTGAAATTTATTTTCAAGCAAAATTCCATCTCAATTACATAAATTTACTATCAAGAACTTTAAAAAATTTTTTCTTTAGTGTGTACCCTAGAGCAATACCAAAATTTCCTGACATTCTTTCGAGAAAGGTTTGGCTAAAAAAAGTAGCAGTGTAAGTCAGATGCTTGTAAAACTTTTAAATCACTTTAATTTTGAAAATGTTAAATCATTTTTGGGTATTTTAAGGACTTTAGTGAAATATCTTGCACAGCAAAGTTCTCAATAAATGTTGATTAAATGGCATGTTTGAAATGTTAATAAATGAAGTAATGAAGCAATAACAATTAAAAAATAGCTAAAACACATCAAGCACTTGCTATGTGCATGGAACTGGATCAAACACTTTGCATGTATTATCTCATCTAATCCTCATAAAAGTGTGGCAGTAGATACTAACATTATACCCATTATACAGATTATATAGCTTTCTCAAAGTCTCACAGCTGGTAAGTGGCATACTGGGATCTGGGATTTGAGATAGGAAATGAAATTCAACACTGGCTTGAAAGTGTTAACAATGTTAAGTGAAGTTTTTTGAGTTGCTTTGCTATTATTATGAAAAAGCTTTTCCAAGTACTCCCCAGAAAGAACGCTTTGCCTATTGCTTTTTGGAGCCCTTGAGAAACTGAATATGTGTTTGAGAGAGAGAGAGAGAGAGAGAGAGAGAGAGAGAGAGAGAGGCCTGCATCTTATCTAATGAAACAATCTTGTCCATAGTAGAGGTGGCAAGATGAGATTTGAGGTGCAACAGTGAGATTTGAGGAGGTCTCTCAAGCTAAGAAACTTACCTGCTCAAAGCAATTTCCCTCCCTCATGCTCACACAGCCCTAACGCTTAAGCGTCCTGGATCTGCCAATAATGTTTCTCTTCTATTGGCAATCTACAGACCTGTAGCCCTGCCCATGCAGGCAGAGCCAGATTGTTCTCTGCAAAGTGCTGCCTGCTGACTGAATCAAGGGTAGGTAGGTGGGCCAGAAATCCCGATAAGCAGACTAATTCAAAGGGCCTCACACAACAAGGGTAGTAAAGGTGAGCTAGGCAGCCAAGCTAAGTTCTTCTGGGATTTGACCTAGAAAGAATGGAGAAGAACGTGAAAAGAAGCTGAGACAAAAGAAACTATATAGGGCAAAAAGAGAGATAAAAGGACACTAGAGCTGATTTTCTATTCCAGCCCCACTCTATGCATGGTTATCCATATTTAATTTAAATAAAAATTTAAACACCTTTTTTTCCTTAAGGGACTCTCTAAGTTTCTTTTCCTAACCAATCCATGTAAGTTCTCACTGTGGATATGAAACACAGAATTGACGCCATAGACACTACTCCGTGAGCATCTACTGATAATGACCTCATATTGACTGTGTCACGCAGTCATCTATTTCTATGGATATGTATGTGTGTTTACCGGTAATGGGGTGCAATATAAAATGTATTTTTCCATCATGAGTTGATAGAGGTTGAGAGAGGCCTGTGCTTTTCCAGAGGGTTCCTGGTATATGTAAAAATGTCAAACACCCAGTAAGACCTTTTCTTTCTCAGTCTTGTCACTGGATCTCTTTTAACCTATAAACCTCATCCAGAGATCCTATCAAAACTCAAGGCTTGGTACTTTGAGTGAATGCAAGCCAAACAACCCTTTGTCACCCACTCTACTAGGTGTCAGTATTATTTTAGGAAGGAGATTGCAGAGCCAAAACTGAAGAGAAGGGGACACAGGATGGAAATGTAGAGCAGAAGAACATACGGCTGCAGGTCAGGGTCCAGGGGATCCACAGCAGTGACTGAGCATAAGTACTGGAACCCATGAGAAAGGCAAGTCTAGGAAGGAAGAAGGAACACCTAACCAAAGGTGAGCAGGACAGGAAGAAGCCAAAATCAAACTCACAGTTCCCATCTTTGCCTAGGGTCTAGTTCTTGCAACACAAACACACATTTTTGCCTTGGCTTTCAGTCTTATGAGATTTAGCCTCATAACTCAGGTTTCGTAACACGAACAGCATACTTTAGAGTTTCCAAAGGGCTGCCCCTCACATCACCACACTTAATTCCTAACCACCATCAGAATGGGACAGTAACTCCATTGTACAGATGATGAATCGGAGGGAAACACCATTAACTCTGGGTGACACAGCGACAAGCCAACTCCAAATTCAGGGATCTTTTCTGGGATGCCGCTTTGGACACAGGTGGATGAAAAGAAAAGGTTCCCTCAGACCTCGCCACCTCTGGCTTTGCCTGTCTGTGTGAGACCAAGACAGAGGAAAAACGGAAACCTCACTACTGTAAAAGATAGAACCTGAATTCAGTAAAAATGGGTATTCCTGCTACAGTTATTTTATATCTAGGACTTGTTAAAGATTTTTCCCTCAGAAGACTCCATCCTTTCTTTGTGCCCAACTATATATATATATATATATATATATATATATATATATATATATATACACATACATATAATATCATATACATATACATATAATATACAGATATATATATATACACATATAATATCACTCTTATTTTGACAAAAGAGATGAATATTTCATATAGGCAGGCTGGTTGAAAAGGGTAACATACTATCTTGGTTGCCCTACTTAGAAGGAGCTTCTTTATGCTTTCTTGAGGTTAAAAATAGCTTGATTTTACAACTAAAGCTTAATCCCACACATGCAACATATGAAGTATATCAGATTAGACCCCAAAACTGGTCTCTCACTCTTTGTAGTCTGTTATGTTCTTTCAGTCTCCTTACCCACCTCAGAAATTCTTGATACAAAAAAATAAATGGTCACTTTTTTTTGAATCTCCATAAAAATATGTGGGATTTTTACCATAAGGAATGACGGCTAGCACGTATTTATGAATTCATGGTTTGTATAAGCACCATATACGAAATCCTGCAATACCTAAAAATTACTGTTATTCCCTTTGTATGAATGTTGATATTCAGAATCAGAAAGGTTGAGTAATTTGGCCAAAGTTTCACAGCCAGGTAGTGGCAGATCTGGGACTAGTACACTCACTGTCTTTCCAATATTCCATGCTAATTTTTGGATCAATAGGAAATCCCAACAGGATAATTTACTTTAAAAACTGAGCAACAAAACCCTATTCATTTATTCATTCATTCAACAAATATTTTCTGGGCCCTTGTTATATGTTCTTTTCTAGGTTCTGGGGGCACAGCACTGAAAAATTGAATCTTATATTCCAGTTGGGCATCCAGGTAGTTATAAAGAGAGGGGTGTGTATGTGCGTGCTTAATGCTTGATAGTGATAAATATTAAGGAGAAAAATTAAGTATGGATGGAAGGTGGACAAATTCTTTTTCATGTGCACCATGAGAATATAAGACTGCTCAAGACTGCCTTGATTTTATGGTTTTAATAGAAAAACCACTGCAAAAAACTGAAATGTTCATTTTCGTGAAAATGGATAATGTGTGACATATTCACAGAATGAAATATTAAGTAACAGCAAAAAATGATTGATTTATATGCCATGATATTAAAAGTAGAGTTAATGTAAAATATTATATTGTAATTTGTTAATTCAGATATATATAACTTGTATATTATAATTATATATAAATACAACATAAATTATATAAATCTATATATTGGTAACTATTACATAATTATGTAATCTATATATTACCATATAAATTATATGCAACTAATATATAATACTGCATTAATTCTGTAGGCTTATAATATTAATACATTAAACAATTTTAATAATAAAAATTATAATTTTAAGTGGGGAAAAAACAGAAAATCTCAAAAACTACCCAAAAAATGCAGTATGATATCTTTTTTATAAAACCAAAACACAAGCAAAGCTGAACAGCATACTATTCACTGATACAAATATGTGGTAAAATTATTTTGAAGAATTAAAAGCACAATCTCTCATGAGAAAGCAGAGGGCTGAATCAGAGAAAAACATACAGAGATATTTCAAGATGTTGAAAATGTTCTAGAGCCAAAGATGAATTGGATGGTGGATTTGTAGATAAAATGTAATTCATTTTATCATTATGCTTCAAATTTTGCATATATGTTATGTAATTATTATTGCATATTTATCAGAATTTATATAATAAAATATAATGAAAAACTGGTACAGGAAGAGTAATGAGAATTCTGTCATCTTGATAGTTTTGAATTGTTTACATCACAAAGTAGCATTTTACATTTGAGTAGCAGAAGCCTAAAGATATTTGCACAGTATAGTTTACAAAGGTCTTTCTCATAAATTGTCTTTTTAAAATCTTGTATGCTAGTTATTATCTCTACATGTGAGTAAACAGAGAACTTAAATTATTAATTTCATATAGCTAATTAATGGCAGAGATATCTTAATTATATAATATTAACACTTTTATACCCATTAGGAAGCATAGGGCTTTCTTGTTGGACAAAAAAAACCCACAAATGAATCCTAGAATGTTAGAGCTGGAAGTGGCCAGACTTCTTAATCTCCTCATTTCACAGATGGAGAAACTAAGACCCACATATATTAAGGATTTGCCCAGCATTACACAGCTTGTCTAAATGGAAGAAAGAATAGTTGACTCATGTCTTCTGACTCCCAAGCTAAGCACTTTTTTGCTCTGCCAGGACACCTTTTAACTAGACAGGCATTATTACTTTGTAGCCAGTTGGCTATAGGAGAGCTGAAAACTTGAACCATAAGGCATATACAAATATCCATCATTCTGGTGAGTGCTAGAGAACTGTGTTATACAATAGAGAAGTCATAATAGGGAGCCTTATTAACTGGTTACACAATTAACTGGTATATTAAATATGGAGCATCTTATTTTATGGATGTCAGTTTGATATTTGAAAGAAATACCTAAAACATAAAGGACCACACAATTGCTTTCTGAAGAGAAGAAAAGGATCTTATTATCTCCAACCGTAGATATGTAACATCTGCTGGCATATTAGTAGCACTAGTTCTTCAACTGGCATAAGATTCACTAAAGTGTACAAAAATTAGGTATTGGGTTAGTCCTTTAAAAATACCAAGAACTTTAACAGTCTTGCCTCAAACTGCTTATAATCTAGAGTTATTAAAGATTTAAAATGTATTTAAATAAACCCTGCAGTGAGTAGAGAAAGAATTACTATAGAAAATAAAATAAAATAAAATAAAGGAATGAAAGAGTACTAGACTTGGAGCCAAAAGACTTGGGTTTGAATGCCAGCTTTGCCATTTACTTGCTGTGTGTGGTTAAACAAATTACTTCACCTCTCTGATCCTTGGTTTACTAATTTGTAAGGTGACAATGATAATAACTACATTAGATAGTTAAGAAAGATAAAATATGGGATTGGTCTTGGGAAACAGTACTATACAACACAAATATCACTAGAGCTCTTATACAAAAATCTGTGATTCAATCATTTGATTATTCAGTCTTCCATTCAAAAAACATATTGGGCAGGTTCAATAAATGGATGAAACTGTTCTACATGCTGTCGAGCATCTAAAGCTACTAAAGATCTAGTGTTGGTCCTTTAAGAACTAAAGGGGATATTTTTGGCAAATGTACATAAGCAGTTACAATATGAACCTGCATGATAACTTCCATGGGATTAGTATTGGAAAAAAATTATGTAGGACTACAGGGCTGAGAGAGACCTGCTCTGACTAGAGTGATAAGGAAAGGCTTCCTAAAGACCATTGGGCCAGGTTCTAAAGAATGCGTAGAATTTCTAAATGGCATTCCAGGTAGTTGGAGAAGCAAGAGTGAGGGCATAGAAGCAGGAAAACACAGCTGACATCATCTGGGTCTTTAGCATTTGCCTCCTCTGTAAGCATCTGGTTTTGCACATCACCAGTGTCCTTCCTTGTAAGTTCATTACCCCCAAGTAGACCATGAGAGCTATGAGTGCCAGGATCATATTTTACAGAGCCCAACACAGTGCTGGTTCCATAATGAGGGTTCAGTAATGAGTTGCTGGCATATTTTAGAGAAAGTCTTGTGTATACCTTCCATCTAGATGGAAGGGTGGGTAATACAAAAGTATCTGTACAGAAAATTGCTTTAAATTAACAATACTATTGTTAGATGGAAGCCAGTATATTTTTCCACAAACTTTGCCATTTTCCCTTAAATTTTTTGTTTTGTGTTTTGCAAAACAAGTTATTATTTTAATTTGGATAGAAAACACACACACACATACACACATGCACACACACACATACACATACCCCAAGAAGCGGTTAAAATACTTGATCTTGAAAGCTGATCTGTGACTTTGTTCTGAATGATGAAAAATGACAAACAAAAAGAAAAGCTGGGAAATAAAGTCTTGCTCAGGATTTTAAAGACTCTTTCTCATAAAGCACCTATTAACCTGAATGCATAGATATTCAGAGTGACAAGCTTGAAGTCAATTTCATAGATGTTGAAGTTTATAGCAACACCTTTCTCTTGGTTTTGGTTCATTTTTTCATAGTTATATTGCATTATTATGAGAGATCTTTGATCTTTTCCCTGTCCTGCAAGCAAGATAGTTGAGAGTGAATGCTAACATGAAGTCCGGAACACATGGCTGGAATTAACAGCTGTAGGAGAATTCATCCCTAGCATAAAGTAATTTGTAGGAAAAATATTCTGAGATACTGTATGTGTAAATTACTAACAAATGCATTCCCAGAGAATCTTTTTTCTCACTCTTTTGGGTCTATGAAACAGCAGGAAAAAAGTATATTGCCAATAGAAATATTTTTATAACTTTATTTTTATTCATGTTGAGATATATCTTAGAGTACAAGTTTTTGAGGAGACCGCCAGCAAAAAAGCTATGTATATTATATATGCTAACAATTATTTTGTGGTTCTATTTTGCACAAAAGAAGATAAAACCAATATATGAAAGAGTTGGTATTGATATTGTTGTAAAGAAAGAAATGCCAAGCAATCATCCATTACTCTAGGGAAGTTTTTTGGTCTAAGGGTTTAAAAAATATTTTTATTTGTATAAAAGTACAAAGTAAGATCAATTTTGTTTCCTTTTCATTAAATAACAGTAGGTAATTTGTCTGCATTGCATTTGAGAGGTACTTGTCTTCTTGCTTTTGGCAACATATGAAATCGTCTTGAGGAAGCTAGCAGTAGATGGGAAAGGGCACAGCTTTTCATAATTGCATCATATTTTTTATTCTAGAAAGAGTTGCTCTTGAAAAGGACTCCAAAGTGATCTTTGATGTTTTAAAAAGCAATCTTTATGACTGGTTAGCCAGAGACGGGTAAGATTCCTCAAGGGAGGAACAACCTAAGACAGGCACAGTCGCAGGGGGGCCATCAGGTGAGAAATTGGGGACCAACAGAGGTGAGGCTCAGAACCTCACCCCCGCTGCTTTGAGAGAAATCTTCTGCATCCGTGGATGTCTTGCTGCCCTTGTCTAGCCTGGATTAATACTTAGTCCATAGGCACACACCTGATCATCTGATCATCTACATTTGCCTTCTTACAGCACTAAACTATGTTTTCTACCTTTATCTTGCATCTACCTACCACTTCAGCATTTTATTAAAAATAAAAATAATAATAATAATAGGAGAAATGTGGGATCAACATATAAATCAAGTACAAAAATCAAACGAATATTCATATTTGACCTGATTGTTTATAGGTCATAATGCATGATCAAAACCGAAAGTTTCTGTGATGAATGCCCTTTTACTGTTCACCATGTAAGAATTTATTCACTATGTAAGAATTTGTTCACCATGTAAGAACCTGTTTGTTATGCTTCAGAAGACTGGAGACTGACGAGAATTAGGCTTGAGATGGATTAATGATTGTACATTGAGCGTTGACCCCCCTATACTGAATTTTATTGTTGTTAACAACCATTTGATCAATAAATATGAGAGATGCCCTCTAAAAAAAAAAAAAAAAAAAAGCAATCTTTAGTGACATAGGAAAATGCAGAGCTGAAATTGTATCCAGTAATTTGAATTCCAAATAGTTCACTTGGATAACTGAAGGAGAAAACATTTTATTTACTCATTCCTCCATCCATTCATCCAATAGCCATTCCCTGAGACTCTCCAGTGCCACGCATGTGTCCAGCCCTAGGGATATAGTGCGGAACAAAATAGGCACAGCCCTGCTCTCCGGATATCAAATGATCCTCTTAGGACTCTGGCTCTTCCCAATCATTAAGAAAATCATGTTCTGTTCAAGGATGGAGAGAATGCAAGCAAAAAAAGCCAGCCAAAAATAATGATAATAACAGTAACGATTCTGTAAGAAGTGCTTGTACTTCACAAAATTATTTCCATCATTATATTAGTCAAAAGATGTGCCTGAAAGCTTATTGCTTCTAAATCTGGAAGCTAAAAGTCAATAAAGCTGATTGTTAAATGACTGTACTGTATACATTCACCTAATGTGTAAGTTTAAGTTTTCAAAGATAGCCTTGTAGAATATTTATCTCATATACAGAATCCTTTCTACTGGGGCAGCTGCCTGTGGGCAAGGCATGGGAAGCTGGGCAGAGTATGTAAACTTACTTTTACCTATTGATAATATTCATATAATTTAAAGAAGACTGCCATACAAAAAAAGCAAGATCAAGCTACCTCATGCAACATGTGTTTCTTTTATCAATAAACTTTGGTTTATGATAAACTGTAGTTTACTCAATTCAACCCTGATCTTATTCACTTAAAAAAAAACAGTGATCTTAACTCTCCTTTTTGAAGCTGAAAGATCTTACTTTCTGTACCTACTCTCTGCAAACTAGAATCAAAGGGCCTCTGCTCCCATTCTTCGATGCTGGCTCCAACTGCCCAAACAAAAAACACTAATGGTAACTGCTGATCCTGGAAAGACCCTAAGCTTGTTTTCCTCCTCCTTGATAACTAGCTGGTGTGTTTCTGCTTCCACAGGCAGAAATATAAAAATAAAATTTCCATTTGCCTTGAAAGCCTCATTTAGAAAGTGGGGTTAACACTGGTTCCCACTACACCATGTGCAGCTGTCCTAAACACAGTGAAAGCTGATGGACTAGAGAACTCTTAGGTGTTTAGAATCAATGATTGGCTAACATGAGGCTTACACCTGTCCAACAGCTTTTCCTTCAGGAATATTTTATGTGTAATGGCTGAAGTATACTAAATATATGGCTATATTTTAAATAGTTCTATCAATGTTGGGTTTACTTATTATGGCATTAGTACTAATAAGATAGCAAATGTAATGTCATAAACAGATTTAGGAGTGGAAGAAAAAAAAATTAGTTATCACACTTTTCATATTGATACTGGTGATACCTGTATACACCTGTCCTGGAGTCAGATGTTGCAGAGCTGTGCTGACTCAAAAAAGAAACACTGGCTTATTTCAGTTCAAGCTGGACAAATCTTTATACAAAGGAAGATTTGTAAACACTAGCTGTTGACTCCTTTGTTTTAAAATAATAGTGAGAGTAGTAATAACATAATATAATGTAATATAATATTATTACATCAATAATAGCTAACGTTTGTGAACAGAAAATGTGGAACCCACTTTTTATGCAGGATATCATTAATCATCACTACAGACTTACTGAGGAAAGTATTTTTATTTTCTCCATTTTATGTATAAGGAAACAGTTAGATTAAGTAATTCACCCAAAGTTATGCTGCTAGAAAGTAATGGATTCAGGATTTCACTATGCAATAGAACTAACACCCAGAAGAACAAAAAATTCTGGTACTACTGTAGGGAAGAAACTAAATAAAACATCTCTCAAACATTTCGTCATAGAATAGTCTTTGTAGAAAAGACTCAAAATAGTTCCATAATTAAATAGGTATGAAATACTGGATTAAACCAAGTGAAATAGCAATTTTTGCAGGAGTTCTCAATACCCAGATATGCACCAGGAGTCTCTGAAATAGAGAGATGGAAAGGAGGAGTTACTTAACCAAGAACACTTTCCTTTTTATGGGGTGTATCTGAAGAGGTGAACTGAAGTTTTTGCACACAGGTTTGAGAAAAACTGATCTAATGGACAAACTGGGGAAGCAGAGTCTGGGTGAAGGTTAAGGCAGCAGACACCCAGCGTACAGCTTATCTGGGGGGTCATGAGCAAGCTCCCTCACAGTAAGCTTGTGGGTAGACTAAGTCACCTAGATATGACTGAAATAGATAATATAGTATAACATAATATAATATACTTTCATCACTGAAAGTTCTGTAGGAATCCAGGTCAAGGCATCATTCTTTTGGCGGTTTCTTCTCAAAGGGGGAGGGAGGGAGGCTATTTGCCCTACCTGAGCGTGATGATGGCTGGAGTTCACCCACTGACAGCCTGAGAGGCAGCAGCCTGGCACTCCCCCTGCTGGAGGGGACACGGCCACAGCAGAGGACTGCATCGGCCTGGGCACCATCTTGTTAGGCTACTGTGTCTTGCCGTTCTGGAGGATCCAGTTGAATCAATCTTTGCTGGCCAATTCTCATGAATATGAGAGGCACCAACTGGCATGGCCAAGGGCTACATATGTGAATACTTACACAATTCTCCTAAGGGAATTCTGAAGTAGCTGAGACGAATTTGAAAGTGTAGTTGAGTTTCCTCAATTCTTCAGGTGGAAGCTGAGCCAGAAAAATATCAACAATTGCAGCTACCATTCAGTGAGTCCTTAACCAGGCGCTAGGCACTTATGGTAATGATTTTATATTACTGAATCCCCAAACAACCCTATGATGTAGATACTACTATTATTCTCAATTTACAGTTAAAGAAACCAAGACATAGTTCAGTTTACTTGTACAAGGCAAAGAACTATGAAACCAGAAACAAATAAAAGTCAAAGTAAGTTTGAAAATGTAGCTCCTGTAAGCTCTCCCAGGATAACTCATCCTCACAAACCAAACCCTTTACTCTGGATCAAGATCAAAGCCACCTGGCTCCAGTCTCTCTCTTTGTTCTGGATACAAACTGCCCCAAATTGAGTGGTTTAAAACAACCATTGAATCTTGTGTTACGCTTTTGTATGTCAGGCCTCCGGGCAAGGTTCAGCTAGATGGCTCTGCTTCGTGCGGAGTCTCCTGGAGTCACTCAGGGGCATTCGGCTGACTGCTAAGCTGGTCCCAGATGATTTCACTCACTCGCCTAGCGCCTTGGCAGAGACAACAGTGGAAGGCTGGGCCCAGCTGGGCGCTGTCCTCTTCATGTGTTCTCAGGGTCACTCCACGGGGTCTTTGCCACAAGCAGTCAGCCTTCTTACATGTCAGCTTAGGGACACAGAGGATGAAACAGAAGTGCCGGTCATCTTAAAGTCCAGGTGCAAAATTTGCTCAGCATCATTCCGGTGGTCAAAAACGTCTGAGGCCAGCCTAGATTCAAGGGAAGGAGAAAGAGAACCACCTCCCCACGGGAGGCGTCTCAGAGAATGGGCGGCAACTGGGACCCCCGCCAGCTTTGCCTCCCTCCCTTCCTCCCTTCCAGGGCTCCAGCCACACGGGCCTCCTGTTCCCCGGCGGGCAGGGCGATTCCCCTTCGGGGGCTGCGTGCTGCCTCGGCCCGGGGCGCTCTGGCCTCGTGGCTCTTCTTTGTCTTTCAGGTCTCAGTTTAAATGCCACTTCTTCCCTGAGGCCTCCTCCTCACCTTCTTGTGGAGGCCCCGCTGGTCTCCCTGTTCATTTCATGATGTTATTACCATCACTCTGAGATAGTCTCTCTGTTTTTGGTTTTTGTCTTCCTACTTCCTCCAGTGAGAATGAAAGACCTGGGGAACAGGCTGTTTGTCTTTCCTGCGGATTCCCTCATTCTCAGCACTTAGAACCATGCTTAGAACCATTACTTTGAACCTTAGTAACTATTTGTGAACTCAAAGTATGAAGTAGTGAATTGGTATTCAAACCAGATGTGACTGACTTCAGAGTTAAAACCAAACTGCCGTTGCAGCCCCTTGTATTTCAGGCAGTTACGGTCAGCCTAGGCCCTAGAGCAAAACGGTCACATGAAGAAAAGAGTTTATGAGTACAATTATGAAGGGATTTGCCAGTAAGGAAGCTACAGCCAGGCCAAAGTACTGAAAATTCAAAAAGAATACTCCATTCCAGTAAAGCCCGAACATTTCTTTGTTTGACTGCACTGCAGCCATTTTTGTTCGGACACTTGGAGGTGAAAGATCTCCAAGGTGTGGCTTGCCTCAAGGCCATTTGCAGCTGAGGTCTTGTTTCTGGCTAGGCCCCTCCGATCTCAGCTTCACTAGTGATCTCTGACCTTTCCAGCCTGGAATTGGGCCACAGCTATGTTTGTGCTGAGGCTTCAGGGAAACATGGTTTATAAACGTTTGTTTCCTCTGAGTCAGGCACAGATTTGTCCTTCAATTTGGTTTTACAATTCGGGAAGGAGGGGGTGGAAGCAAAGGCTAACTGGATGAGGTTTGAAAGGAAAGGGGAAGTGAGAAAATTTAAATAGATTTTTCTAAATTAGTGGGAGTCACAAAGGAACCCTTATCTGGGTTTCCAAGGCATGCACAAGGTTTCATCTTTATTTATTTGTCTTAGTAAGACAAAAAAGTTCACAGAGTAATATATTCCCCTCAGGCTTTCGTAAAGATGCTGAAAATGTGGCAAAAGTTTTACAAAAACAGTTTAAGAACAATTAACACACATATAGTCATTTTATAAGTTTATATTAAATGTCTTTTACTAAATAAAAAGGACTTTTGCTTCTAAGTCCCAAATATTGTTGATTTTATTATTCTTTAAATAACCACACATTAGCTTTTATCATTTCTGTAAAGTTTTGTGTGACTTTTGCATCCCAGATTGAAAGAATTAATTTTTTATTTTCTGCCTTTAAAATAAGTCATTCTACCTCATAACTTAGTACCAGGCTCTCATTTGTAGAATTTGGCTTATAATAACAATACTTGCTGATAAGTAACTCACAGTTATTATGAAACTCAGATATAATTAAATATGGGACTTAAAAATATAATTCTTAGTTTATTCCTTAACTTGGCTTTGTGCAAATTATCGTCATAACCATCAAGCTCAGACATTTAAGGAGCATCAGTTATGTGCAGAGTCCATATGGCTGGCAGGAGGAATATAAGAGATACCAGTCACAATCTGACCTCATGGGTATCACAATTCACTACAGAGTTAGATTCAACTCCTCTCTACCATGGGTTCTTCATCAGCAATTTAGGGCACTGTATGTGGAAATACTGAATTCTGTGTTTGGCATAGAGTTCAAGCGCAGCAAATCAGTCTTACAGTAGAGACTCTCTCAGTGTCCTGCCTAGTGTGCTCCCCACAACCACCAATTACCAATAAGAATTCTGCTCCCAGTTACGATGTGTAGAAAGGGGGTTGTTTCCACACTGCCAAGCAATTCTGAGACACCAGCTGGGTGTGCTACATTCAACTCAGTTCTGGCACTACCTGAAAACAGCTTCATCTCCCACAGGTTAAAGGCTCAGTCCTAAAAGAGCACCCCCACTCCAACTTCAGACACCTTGCTTCTGACTGACCAGCTATAAATGAGAGGGTCAAATGACCTCCTCCTTGAGTTCAATTAATTTCCTAGAACTCCTCACAGAACTCAGAAACATTTTACTTACTAGGTCACCAGTATTTTACAAAAAGTATAATTCAGGAACAGCCAGATGAGATACATAGAACAAGATATGTGGGAAGGGGCACACCACTCTCCCCAAATTAACAAATGTTCACCAAACCACAAATTCTCCAAACCTCATCATTTTGGGTTTTTTATGGAGCCTTCATTACATAGTCATGACTGATTAAATCATTAAATCATTGGCCACTTGTGATTGACTCAACCTGCAGCCTCTCCCCTACTTGGAGGTCCGTAGAAAGAATAGGAATAAGAATTCTAAACCTCTAATACCTGGTTGGCTCTCCTGTGACCAACTCTCACCCCTAGGTTATTTAAATACTGCCAAAAGCCACTTCATTAACATACAAAAGTCACCTTTATTACTCTTATCACTTTGGAAATTCCAATGGTTTTAGGAATTCTGTGCCAAAAACTCCAGAAATAAGGATAAAGACCAAATGCATGTTTACTATAAATCAAAACATCATAGCAAATTATTTACATGTAGATTTTTCCAGAAGGCTGCACTACAGCCACCACCCCTCTACACACACACACACACACACACACAAGGCAGGCTGGAAGCACACCTACCTCCAGCAGTCTTCAAGCAATGTGAATGGGAATGAATGCATAAATATCCCCAGTTCTCTCAACTCTAAAGGCATGGGTTTCATGCTTTTCTGAGAGTTTCCTTATGGGAATAAGCTTCAATCACCCACTTTGGTAGCTGGTTTAATACACTCCTTCTTGTCTGCCTTCCCTTTCCTGCATCCCTTCCTCTTCCCCCTGGTAGTGTTTCATGGGATCATCTCTCAATTATAGTAATTGCACTTGAATCCTTGTCTTAGGAATTACCTCCAGAGAAAAACCCACACTAATACAGTTTTCTTCCTTACAAAGTTATGGTTATAATGCTCAGATGAGTCAGGTAGCTTTGCACAAAATAAAAATTTTATTTCATTACCAAATCTAACTATCTTGTTAATCTTAGTTATTGTTATGACTTACAAATATGTAAAAATATTGTAATCGAATTTATATTTTTTAAAGTTCTTTAACATACACTGTACCATTTAATTTTCACAAAAAGGCCTAAGAGGGAGAGAAAATTGAAATGGAAAAGTTTAAGTGACTTGTCAAATGTTATAGGGACAGTAAATAAAAGCATTTAACCTCAAACCAAAGTCTTTTAACAACAGATTCTGGGTTTTTTCATGCTACCCACAGACTGATGGGTGATATAATGCATGTGGTTCAAAATAGACTTCTCTCCATTCCTGGGGAAGTGCTTTTAAGTGCATATTCTCCTGTTGGGGTTGGGAATACCATCGTTGTATACAGATGTGAACTTTTTAAGCTGTCCTTTTTCATATGAGCAAGTGGTCATCAATTAACGTCCCTGGAAACAATTTAAATGAGAGTATTCTGAGTAAAGATGTTAAGTGAACACACGGTATTGTGATTTTCTTTGTTCTATAACACTCTTAAAGGCTATAGAGTTCTAACAATCTTGATAAGTCAATTTTGAGCACCTTAAGTCAGAAGCATTGAAGGGTTTGGAAATGTGTCTGAACCGTGTATGTACTTGGCTGCCACAGGAAATCAGGAAACAGTGCAGCTCCTGATTCCTCTCACATTCTCCTTTCTCTTCTGAGAAAAGCGTTTCTCTTTCATGAAATAAAGCTGATATTATCATTTTCTATTACCAATATTTCTCTTTATGTGAAAAGATTCAAGGGAGAAATGTTTGTTCTTCTTTCTTAGTATTAATGAATAGCTACTTACTGCTGTCGTAATTCTGGTGAGTTCAACTGCAAAGCTTGAAGGAACTCAGTCATATAGGTCAGTGAGAAAAGTGGAAAATGAAATCAGGACTAAAGCAGCACGCTGAGCCTCAGAGCTTGCTGACTAAATGCCAGCATCCAAAACTATGGAACACTCTAGACTCAGTGGCATGAGAGTCCACTCAGAGGAGGTAGTATTACAATCAACTAGAGCTAAACAGCTATAGACAATACAGAATTCCATTCAGAAGTTGAGTGAGGTAGAGAACAGAGTCCAGCCTGGCCAAGGATTCCACAGATTGTCAAAACTAGATTTCAGAAAGGGGATTCAGCAATGGATTGTTGAACAGGAAAACAAAGCATGTACCTAGTTTTTATGATATGACCTGGGTAGTTTCAAGGAAGACCATGTGTATGGCAGGTACCCAGAGCTGCCTCAGGCATAGCAGTCAATGAAACACAGTGAATTCTAGACTATAGAACCTGGTTGAGATGGGATATAAGGAGAGTGGGATAGGAAGCCTCTTAACATACTCTTTACCTTGGCCTGGATTGTTTTCGGAACCTTCACACAAATAAGCTTATATGTTGACTGTAGTGAAAAATAGAGGGAAAGACAGGGCTTTGTGAGGACAACAGAGGCATGTATGGTGGTCCATGCCCTTAATGAGCTGACAATCCTGTTAGCAAACCAATCATGCATCCATTAAAGAGTCAAGAACAATATCAAATAACGTTATAACTGAAGGACAAAAATATAAATCCCAAAGCAGATAATGAATTGATTAGTTGGGCTGGAGCAGCTGAAGGTGGCATCACGGAGAAGATAATCCTTCAATTGGGCAGTCTTGAAGCAGTAGCTATAACATAAATGATAGCAACATTAAATAGACTTATTTGCAAGGCTTACTGACATAAAGTCCTTTGGAAAAGTAATTGCTTTGGCTCACTAATGTTTCCTATAAATATGATGAACCACAGTTGCTCCCATGTACAGCTTCCTAAGGATTTTGAAATAGGCTCATATAGTGTGCAGAGTGTCATTTAATATCACACTGTCTCTCCACCATAACCTTCTCTGAGTTCCGAGGGGAACTGCAACAGGATGTAGGTTATCAAGCCTTCTAGGCTGGGCCTCACACCACTATTCAGGGATTTTTTGTTGATTGCCCAGGAAAAACTAACAGGAAGCACTCTGAAACAGCTCTTTGAGGAGAGAAATGGCAAGAATGCTTTTTCCCTCACCCATGAGAAGAGTTGGTACTTGGAATTTGCCAAGAGTGGTTCTCTGGTTTACTGTGGAGACCCAGATCCCATCTACCTGAGTTCTCCTTAGCTTTGTCATATGAACACTATGTAGAGAGGGGTATTTTCATTGTTATCTGAGCCATCCTGAGACCTCAGATACAGCATAGGAAAATGGAAACCCTAGGGGGATGTAGAAATGACAGATGCTCTAAAGTTGCAGAGATCAGAAATTCAAAATTTTGCTCAGCTCAGTGCCCTTTAATAACGTCTCTGTAAAATGAGAAAATTATTTGCATCTCAAGTTAGCTAGAATAATTAACTGTATAGTTAAAGTAGATATTATTAAGCTGCAATTATGTTCCTGATTTGAAATTAGACACTGAGTATACAAAGATGAATTCATTCATACATTCGTTCATCCATTCACTCATTCATTCATTCATTCAGAGCACCTACTATTACTGAACACCTACTATTAGCCTAATGAATAAAATGAAGTTCCAGCCTATTTTACATTGAAGGACATAGACAAAACACTTAGCCCAATAAATATGTATAATGTGTTGACAGCATGATTAATTAGTGTTGTAAAAAGAATAGGAGGAGGAAAAGGTGGCAGTGTGAGTAGTGTGGTGGAAATCTCCTCCCCAAACCACATATATTTTGAAAATACACTCCTAAAAGAGTGGCCAGAAGTAACAGGACACCAGCCAGTTTACATCTGGGAGAAGTCAACATCTCATGGAAAAGGGTAAGGCAGAAAGCTGCAACCGAGCAGGACCTGAGCACTCCCCCCACACCAGCTCACTGGCTGAAGGAAGAGAATCAGAGTGGGGAGGGAGTAGAAGCACAGGACTGCTAAATAACAAGTCTTAGAAATCTGTCCCAGGAGCACAGACACACATTGCATGGTGCTCTGGAGATTAGATGAGCTGAAAAGCAAAGTCTAAGACTAAGATGGTGAACAGGTTGCCACAACCGGCTGCCCTTGGACAAAAGAAAAGCCAGTGCTTTAAAAGTCTTAAAGGGGCAAGGGTTTAACAGGGGGAAAAAATTGTTCTGTCACACTCAGCCCACCAGGCTAGGGACTTTCAGGAACTTCAAGCACTCTATCCCCCTGGGTGGCAACACAGCCCAGAGGCCCCTCACCGTGATAGGCAGCCTGCTGCTCCTTCCGCTTCGCCAGCACATGCATACAAAATGGCTGTTCAGCCATTGCTACAGACCAGCTGGAGGGCAGCCCCAACTACAGCAATGACAAAGCTTAATGAAGAGGCTTCTCCCTGCCTGTGGCTAACTGGCCCAAACACAGAAGCTGCTACCTGTGTACGGTTGACCAGCACAGACAGCTGAGATGGCACGGAGACTTGGAGGCACAAAGGAGCTTTGTTCTCGTGGAAGAACCCACACCACTAGCCTGTGACCCCCGCCAGTGCCCTAGGCCATCCTGAGGGCCGCCAAGCCCACGGCAACTTAGGGGATTAACACAGAGGCTGCTCCCTATGCGCAGTTAACTGGCACAGACAGCAGAGGCAGGCACAGTGACAGGCAATCAGGAAGAGACTTTTTCCTCCAAGGTGACAAACGTGCCACTCACCAACCACCACTCCCATCACTCCAGGATCATGAAAAGGCAGAAGAACCTTGTTTGATCTAAAATCCCTCAAACACCAGGAAAAGGGCATGGTGAGACTGAAATAACCAATATTCCTGAAAAAGAATTCAAAATAAAAGTCAAAGCATGCTGATGAAGCTCCAGAATATTAAGAGAATTGTGTGACCAATTAAAATGGAAAAATATTCACATTATAGGGGTCCCAGAAGAAGAAGACAGAGAAAAAGGAATAGAAAGTGTCTTTCAAGAAATAATCACTGAAAATTTTCCCAATGTGGAGAAGGAGATGGCCTCTCAGGCAATGGAAATACACAGATATCCCAAAACAAGGGACTCAAAGAAGACAACACCAAGACATATAATAATTAAAATAACAAAGATCACAGACAAGGACAGAGTATTAACAGCAGCCAGAGAGAGAAAAAAAGATCACCTACGAAGGCAAACCCATCGGGCTATCAACAGACTTCTCAGCAGAAACCTTACAGATGAGAAGGGAGTGGCATGATGTATTCAATGCAATGAGACAGAAGGGCCTCAAACCAATAATACACTATCCAACAAGATTATAATTTAAATTTGAAGGAAGGATTAAACAATTTCCAGACAAGCAAAAGTTGAGGTAATTTACCTCCCACAAGCCATCTCTACAGTGTATTTTAAAGGGACTGCTCTAGAAGGAAGTATCCCTAAGGCTAAATAGCTGTCACCAGAGAAATAAAACCACAGCTAAGGAAGTAGACCAACTAAATATTAACCAAATGCAAAATTAAATCAGCTACCCACAAAGTCAATCAAGGGATACACAAAGAGTATAGAATATGACACCTAACATATCAAGAGTGGAGGAGGAAGAAAAAGAAGGAGAAAAAAGAATCATCAGACTTGTGTTTATAATAGCATAATAAGTGAGTTAAGGTAGACTGTCAGATAGTAAAGAAGCTGCCCTTGAACTTTTGGTAACCAAGAATCCAAAGCCTGCAATGGCAATAAGTACATATCTATCTATAATCACCTTAAATGTAAATGGACTGAATGCACCAATCAAAAGACACAGAGTAATAGAATGGATAAAAAAAACAACACCCATCTATATGCTGCCTACAAAAGACTCACTTCAAACTCAAAGACATACACAGATTAAAGTGAAGAGATGGAAAAAGATATTCCATGCAAACAATAGGGAGAAAAAAGCAGGTGTTGCTGTACTTGTATCAGACAAAATAGATTTCAAAACAAATAAAATAATAAGAGACAAAGAAGGACATTACATAATGATAAAGGGGTCATTCCAACAACAGGATATAACCATTATACATACCTATGCACCCAACACAGGATCACCTACATATGTGAAACAAATACTAAGGGGAAAATAGAATGCAATGCATTCATTTTAAGAGACTTCAACACTCCACTCACTCCAAAGGACAGATCAACCAGACAGAAAATAAGTAAGGACACAGAGGCACTGAACAACACACTAGAACATATGGACCTAACAGACATCTATAGAACATTCCACCCAAAAGCAGCAGGATACACATTGTTCTCAAGTACACATGGAACATTTTCAAGAATAGACCACATACTAGGCCACAAAAAGCACCTCCACAAATTCAAAAAGATTGAAATTGTACCAACCACCTTCTAAGATCACAAAGGTATAAAACTAGAAATAAATTGTACAAAGAAAACAAAAAGGCTCCCAAACACATGGAGTCTTAAAAACATAGTCCTAGATAATCAGTAGATCAATGACCAAATTAAAACAGAGATCAAGCAATATATGGAGACAAATGAAAACAACAGCACAAGACCCCAACTTCTGTGGGACACAGCGAAAGCAGTTCTAAGAGGAAAGCATATAGCAATCCAGGCCTATTTAAAGAAGGAAGAGCAACTCCAAATGAATAGTCTAAATTCACAATTGTTGAAACTGGAAAAAGAAGAACCAATGAGGCCCAAAGTCAGTAGAAGGAGGGACATAATGAAGATCAGAGAATAAATAAATAAAATTGATAAGAATAAAACAATAGAAAATTTTAATGATTTAATAGATGAAATGACCTCCAGAACATAGATAAGAGTAAAATATAGTAAATTAAGAAGTTATGCATTTGGACAATTTGTTACCTTTGTTTTTAATATAACACATTTAATTGTAAGTTTATATAATTTAATTTTTAATAATGGTTGTGTTTAATAACAAGCTCAGATAATTCCTGAAAATATAATGATTGGCAATTGCAAGTTAGAAAGAGCCTGCTGCAGTGCACAATGATCAGGCTTAAAAGTATACAAATTCATTCAATCATTCATTCATTCACACTGATCTCACCTCTGCACTTTGCAAGACCCTGAGCTTGCTATTGAGAAGATAAATATAAATGAGAAACAGGCTTTACACTTGAGAATCTCAGGTTAATGAGGAAGATATACTTGCAAACAGACATTAGAAATACGTCTAATGAGTGCTATAGCAGAAATAGAAATATGTACAGGTCTGACAAGTGCACAGAAAAGGAAATAACCAGTCTAAAAAAAAAGCCATACTCTTTAGCATGAAGTACAAATACCTCTATGAGCTCCCATAATGGTCTCCTTGCCTCAGTTCCCTTATGCTCTCCTTTGTATCCAGGTGGCAGTAAAACATGAGTAGGAGCACTGGCTATGCAATCAGGTGGACTTAGGTTCAAATACAAGTTTTGTACCTTATCAGTATATAGTGACTAAGTAATCTTCATCTCTAAAATAGGGCTAATAACACCTACCTTACAGGTTGTTGTGAAGATTGATGGGGATGATGTTTATAAAATGTTTAGTGAGTACTTGGTACCTAGATTGCAATAAATTGTAGCAGATATTCTTTTTTCAATGGTGTCCCACTATGTTCATATAAAAATGAAATGCTTGCAGTTTTCTAAGCACAACATGCTTCTCCAGGATCAGTGCCTTTGCCTGGTGAATTCCTGGTCATTCTTCAAAGTTTAATGTGAACATCTGGTCTCCTCTGAAAGAGTTAGTGATTCTCTCCTCTGTGTCACCAGTACACCAAGTAAATACCCCATTGTGGCACCAATCACAGGAAAACTCTGAACCGAGGATCTCTTGAGAGTAGGGACTATGTGTTACTCTCTCTGGCCTCCCCAGTGTCAGACACAAAGTAGACACAAGATAAATGCTCAATTAGTGAGCATATTTATTAGGAAAAGAAAATGTTTAAGTGAAGAAATAAAGGTTTAAGATTCTAGAGACTAAGTTTTTTAAATGCTTTTATCATATGACCATTATTCTAACTCTAGGAGTTCATTAGGAAATAATACTAATTAGAGAAAAATGTATAAGTATAAAGTTTTTGTGTAGTGTTGTTTACAATGTCACAAACCATAATAAAGAGAATAAGCTACATATCTAATAATAGAGACACAATTAACATTGAAAATATTTATAACTACCTGACAAAATATAATGTGATCACTAAATATGATGTGTATAAAAACTATAGAAACAATAACAAGGGAACATGATATAAACATGTGAGAAAAGAAGAATGCAAAATTAAAAGTATTAACAAAATGCACACAAACACACATGCATAAGCTCATATGCACATAGAAGGACTGAAGGGAAATACCAAACTGCCAAACAGAGCTGTATTGTAGGACAAGGTTCTATGTTTTCATAAACAATGTGTTGCTTTTACAGAGTTTTAAAATTGTAATATACTATTCAACATGATTTTCTGAACTTTTCCTAGCAACATTCAGCATCCTGGGGACAACATCAGAGAAACTGAAAACTGAGCTTCCTCAGAAGTGGAGAGATTTGGGAATCCTAATTAAAGCACCATAAACTTGACCCACATTGAGTTTAAGTCTGGGTAAGGAAGTATATAAAAACCAAAAGAGGGTCATGGTCTGAGAAAATATGGTCAGAGAGAATTTTAAATCTTTTCTCTTGGAAATAAAGTGATTCTGAAAGCCAGCCTAAAATAAATGGAGAGCTTATTTGGTCTTATTTTCAGATGCTATTCTAATAAGCTAACTCATCTGATTGCCCAGCCAGGAGGCAAGAAGCAGTTAGTTGAAGGAGAGCTTGTAACCTGGGTTTGATGACCCAAACTCCTGGACACAGATTCTCCAGCAATGAGAGGTGGGGCTGGCTGTGCACAGGTGTCAGGTACAGAGACCCAGAGGCACTGCAAACAAATGGGGACCTTGTGGAGGGGGCAAACTACATACACCAGTGAGTGAGCATGAAAGATGTCATTGTATTACAGGGCAATATAAAATAGGCATAGCAACTTGTACTTGAAACAGTGATTGCTATACTACATTCCTATTCCTAAAGGATGAATCCAATACCTTCCTTTAAAAATTGTCAAAAGCAATGGGAAAATATTTGTGAAAGCACTTTGTAATGTATAAAATGCTACACAACTGATCAGTTATCATTTTTAATACCCTCAGCATATGAAGATAGTGATACACATAATGCATTTTTAAATGCTTCTTTCCAAGCCAATTAATTTTTTTTAATTGGCACTTAAAAGATAGTTTTCATTTATCTGGAAATTTTATTATGTAGAAAGACTCATTTTCTAATACTGATGAATAAAAAAGACATTACTGTCCCCCTGGGATGATGTCTCATAACATAGAACAAATGAGTTATTCAGATTCTTTCCAGAGAAAATTTTGAGACAGAGAAAAGGTGGGGGGACTTAACTACTCAGGGCATCTGGGGGAGGGGATGCCACAGATGTGGAAAGATTGACACAGAAAGAGACCGTAGGGTTGTCTAAAATAAACTCTCCTCACTCCCTGCTTTTGTTAAGTGTTGGCCAGTGACTGGCTGCCAGGCTGCACACCAAATTCCGAAAGGAAAGTAAATAAACAGTTAATGCATGCATTAAAGAAATTTTTGTACATGCCCACCCACACAAACACGAAATTAAACTTTCTCCAACTGAAATTAGGCCTGCAGGCAAAATAAAAATTTTTACCTAGTCTTTCCTCATAGGTATCCTTATTGTAATTCTGACTCAGAAACATCTTAGTTGCCAAGCAAGCAAATAGTTAATTTAAGCCCTTTTCTTTAAGTCACATACATCCCTTCCTGAATATGGCAACTTGTTGTTCCTTGAGGAGAAGCTACAGACAGTGGTGTGGTCAGATTTATGCTTGTAGAAAAAAACAAGCCAGCATTCCCTGAAACGTCTTAACTTTGACCAGCTCAAACTGGATTTTATTGCTGTTTGATTTCCAGAGGGCCATGTGACTGGCCGCCCCGGGGAATAGACAGCACTCTGAGTGAACATTGAAATACTGAGTCATTATTTGCTCTGGAGGACTGCCAGAGCTGCCTGCTGCCTGGGTTTTGGGGGGAGCTGAATAAAGGGTTCCTATTTTAAAGATCCAGAGGAAAGAATTCTCCATATCCCTTTCCAAAAAAGAATAAAATGAAGCCACTGCAAACAGTGATGAATCAAAATATTATGTAAGATGAGAAAGTGCACTTTTTAAATTGTGATCAAAAAGTTGGTGGTGGGTCCTAGGACCAGTCATTCTAAGTGGTCCCTCACCTGCTTTGCCCAATTAGTGTATGTGGAAGAAATTGGTGAAAAATGAACGTCGAGTACATTAGGGGTCCTACCAACAGCCTGTAGCCTCCTGTAGCAGGGTGTAGCTGGAGCAGAGTGGCAGAAGAGGGCAGCTGATTGCTCATGTGTGAAGTGCATGCCTGTTCTAAAGCTCACAGCATCTGAATGCCTAATTTATCACAGGCAGAGGCTATGGCTTCCCCAGGTACTTTTCTGAAGGCCAGCAGTTTTAAAGGTCATTCTGCTGACACAGGAAGTAATTTCATGGGCTGGTGGTGATTCTGCCTTGGGTAATTATGGACAAAGTTGAGAACAATCATGATTTTGGGGATCCCCACCATGTAGTGATAAGGGAAATTAATTCTGTTGACTTCTAATTATTTTGGAGGATAAATGCAAAGAAAACATTTTCCCCTTGGAAGTTATGTGCTCGCCATTCATGGTAAATGACCCTTACCTAAAGTGGGTCCCAAACTCCTATTAGGAGTAAATATCCTGTTTTCCTTTCAGGAGGTAGCATTTCACTTAATTACAAAAGCACACCATAAAATATGTTTTAAAAATAGTGATCTCTTACCCAATCTCTGCCCTTGGAAACAACCATGCCCAGGGATGTGAGTGCCTGTTGGATGGGAACAGATTGGATTGCTGGGTCAGAGTGCAGCATTCACCATGCATAAAAGAAGGGACCCCTGGTTTGAGTGAAAGCTAACTCTGGAGTTTCCTGTGACTATGGTAACCAAATTAGAAGCACATATTAATGATAAGCAAAAACAATTGGCAGTTTGCCTAGGCGTCACTTAAAAGGATTAGCTTCCTAAGGTGAGTGCTGCTGAAAGAGAGTCTGCAGAATGATGACTCTGGAACGGGCACGTGGTTCACAGCACTCTTTAAACCCTCTGGAGAAAACCACGTCAGAGACCTGCCGCTGTCCTGGGTTTTCACGGGGGGTTGCAGATACACAAGTCTTATGTGAGAGCAGGGAACAGGCCCATTCCTGGACTGATTTCTGGGATTCTGTGTCTCTTTCTTATCGTGTATTCCAATTATGGATTTGTGTTTCCCCAGTATGGCCTTTACTGCAATCCAGCATCACAAGTCTGCTGAGATGCTGCAATTCCTACATACGTCACATCTGCGTGGCCAGATCCATCTATGGGTAGGTTATTACCCTCCCATGGGATGAAAGGGGTTTCAGGAGCCCTTCAGTGAGAGTTTACACATCCCTATCACATGCGGATCGTCCGTGAGATATGCTGAACAGAAATAAACATTAGCTTAGGATGACCTGAATTCAGCTCTAAGTTGCTCACTTACTTTCTGTATAACTTTGGGCAACTTGTGTACAGCTCAGTTACTCTATCTCCCAAATGGGGATAATCAGTTTCCACCTTGATGACTTCATAGGAATAAATGAGATACTGTATGTCAGGGCACTTGTCTTGCCCCATCAGACATAATTACTTTCTTCTGTGCCCCCATAGCCAATCTAATTCATGTCTCTTATAAGACACCCTAAAATCTGCCATTTATTGTTTTATGTAATTCTGTCTCATTAAATTGTGAGTTATTTGAAGGCAGGAGTAGTATCTTATATTAATTTTCACTCCTGAACCTAGTTCATTTATATGGGTTAGTACATTTATGCAATTTATATTATAAGGAACAAAAAAAATATTTTTAATTAAATTTAATTGAATTAAGTTGAATTGAATGTGCTGCCCTATTTGTCCCTCCACTACCGCGTCCTACAGGGTGTGTCTGGATCAGGTAACATGCAGGGCCGGCTCGGGCAAGGGGGACTCTGGAGCGACTCTGGTCGGTTCCGGGTGGGGACGAGATCGGAGCTATGTCTGCCATCACTTTCTGTATGGGCTGTGGATATATATTCACATCCAAACCTTCAAGCCATAATTCTGGTGCCACTACTTCTCTTCTTACCTGGCTGAGATGCCCTTTTCAATAACTCCATTTTTCCTAATTTGCTTCTCTACTTCTAGACCCAGGATGTTATCTCTAAGAAAAACTGTATTCCATTGGCTAAGAGGAGAAAGACTGGAAATTACTTTGGGGATGATAGTGAATCCTTATCTTTGTCTTAATACTTATTTTTATATTATGAATTCTTAATGAAGATATCTTCCCTTTATCTTTTGCAGGTAAATTAATGAGATAAAATATTAGGAAGAATATTTTTGAACTTCAAAAGACTATATACCAAGTTAAGTTGTTATAAGAATAAAAATGCAGCATGGCTTCAGCCACCCCCATGACTTTTAACTTAAGGAATTTGTAAACTTGGATTCAGGTCCTGGAAGCAGCTTCTGTGTCCAGCTGTGAGGGATGCCACAGCTGAGACCGGGTTCTTTGTGGGACCTTCCTCCCCCTCCTTGGGCCTTCTCCTCATAACCGGGGCTACCCTTTAGTTTGCCCTTTGCCAACTTCATGCCCATTATGCTCTCCAGCACAGGAAAAATCTAAACCAAGTTCATTCTGAAGGGTCCCCACCAGTAAGATGGCAAACTTCCGGCTTCTCTTCGGGGTCCTCAGTTCCCGCCGGCGCCACCTGAAGCCCAATCACCTCTCGCCCCCCTCCCAATCCCAGCACCTAGCCAACAGCCACCAGCCCCGTAGAAGTGACACCTCAATCAATTCATGCCCCCTCCTATATAACCCAGCACCTTTCCCTAATAAAGCGGAACTCTCCGGTGAATTGCTGCTATGTGTCACTCCTTTCCTTTCACATTCCACTGTTTCTATGGATTAGACATTCTTGACTTTACAATCATGTGGTACTTCATTATCTTCCATAGGCCCTGCTTTTATAGCCAGCATTACTTTAGGAAGTACCCTGGCTAAAAGTGAGTCCTGGAAAGTTTCCAGTTCTTCTAAAAGGACAGTTGATGCTTTAGTAGTAGCTGGCATTCCAAACTTTGCAATATAAGACAAGAAATTCCATCTTTCAAAAACAAGGGTCATAATAATGACAAGCACTTCTATACTACCTTCTATGTGCCAGGCACCCATTCTAAGTTATTTGTAAGTCATACATACTTAGCTAATTCATACTGTAACACTAAGAGGTAGGTACTTTCATTAACCCCATTTTATAGATGACTCTGAGACACAAAAACATAACTTCCTTGCTCAAGGTCATATGGCTATGCAGTGGTACTGTCAGCATCTGAATCTAGACTCTTAACTACTAGGCTATTCATAGAAAGGCAGTATAGAAAAGATACAAATTCCAAATCTCATAAGAGCAAGTAATTTCAACTTTTTTCCTCTCACTAAGACTCTTTGAAGATGCAAAGTTTTACCACCCAAATTTTTTCTCCTACTGTCTTTCCAGTGATAATTAGCAATAGCATAGCCAAAAGGGGGAAATAAAATTATTCTCTCCATTTCTTCTTTCCTTCCTTTCCATGTTCATTTACTGATTCCTAATATTACTAGGAATTGACCTCAGAGTGGAATATGAGCATAAATAAATTATGTCCACAATTACTTCACAATCTACAGAAGGCAACAGACATGTAAGTAGTAGGTCAAAGTGGCAGAGAAAAATATAAAGAAAATTGTTCTTTGCAGCACCACTGAGGAAGAATGAATAATTTTGCTTGGAGTTGCAGGAAGGCAGAAAGAGAAAGAAAACAAAAAGGATTTGGGAAAAGTCTAGAAGCAGGTACTGATAACACCCAATAAAGAAAGTTAAGAAAAAAATTAGTGAGAATATTTCATATCTTGATCTGGCTGATGGTTATATGAATGTATACATATGTCAAAACTCATAAAGCTGTACAATAAAATATGTGTATTTTATTGTATGTACTTTAGTATAAGAAAAGTATCAACCAATGATATAAAAATAAAATGGCTTACAAAGTGGAACAAAGATTTTCTTAACATTAGACAATTACACAATAACATTTTTGTTTGGATAACATAAATAACACATGTCCAGAATATAATTTTTAAATCATTACCAGGAAATAAATGCAATGAATATTTTTGTGATTTTCCTTTCAAAAAAGAAGTCCTTTCAATTTAATAGGTGGTTGTACAAAATCAACTAGGGGCCGAAAGACTAAAAAAGACATTATGAAAAGGTCCCTACTTTAAAAAGTGTACAATCTTATTGAGACAATAAAAGTTTTACCTATAAGATTACTAGAAGTCTATGAGAAAGTCTCAATGCATCATGGAGACAGAAATGTGATAGAAGATGAGAGATGTGAGCTATAAATATAGAGGTAAGCAGTCAGAGAGAATTCAGCAGAGCTAGCATCTCACTGCATGTGTTTTGTGTACAAAAGGAAAGGAAAAACAAAAGTACCTCGATTAACCCCTGAATGCTATTATGCTCTGAGCCATGTAGTCCAATGGCATTTTATTATACAAACACTGCAGTAAGGCGAAGTGGGTAATAACCTAAACTTAAGAGCTAGACTTCAGAGGTCCAATTCTCAGATCTGCCACTTACAGGTGTGTGGTTTTGGACAAGTCACTTGTGTCTTGAAAAAACCTTAATAGGAAAAGTTTGAAACTATTTTCTATACTGTATTTTGAATTTTTTTGTGTATTTTGTTTTTCTATGCCCCTTACTTTGTAAACCACATATCAAGGCCTCAGTTTCCTCATCTATAAAGTAGAAGTAATAATAGTACTTTCCTCAATAGATATATTGAGAGGGTTAAATGAGTTAATTACATTAACATACTTAGAGCAGCCTCTACAGATAATTATTATTCGTCATTCTACAATTATTTCCTGAACATTCACTAGATTCCAAGAACTGAGCTAAATCCTGAAATATGTAAATAAACCAACTTCCAATCCTTACATTCAAGTATTTCACAATACTAAGAACAGGAATTTCACAATACTAAGAACAGGAACACTAAACATAATTTTAATATGGTTTGGTATTTGCTAAATTAGCAGTAGGCACTAGTATATTTTCATATTACACTTTTACTCAGGTAGCATAAGAGTACAATGAATTTTTACTAGCCATATCAAACTATTGGCTAAAATTGAGCTTGTGGTCAACTAAAACTTTCAGATTTTGCCTTATAAACTATTACTCATTCAACCCTTCTCCTTCCCACATTATGCAATCAAAGTTTGCATTCAGTCCATTTTTTTTACTTTTTTCTATGCATTAGAATTTATCTGATTTACACCTGTCATTCCAACTTGTTAGGAGGGTTGTTTTCAATCTAAGTGTCATCCCCCCACCCCCAGCTTTCCCTCCCAGGTTTGTGACATCCATAGGTTTGATACGCAGGCCTGCCACATCTTCACTAGATTTACTAAGGAGGACAAAGTCATGGACAGAGCCCCATGGCACCATGAAAGACATTCTCTTCATATTAGCACCTATTAATCACCCTTTAGATATGCAACCAGCTGCAAATTTTATCTCACTCTGCTATCATTCAGTCCATTTTTTTTACTTTTGCTCACCAGAGTATTTTACTGAAATGCCATGTTAGGCAGTAAGAAACTATGGTGTTTTGCTAAAATCAAGAAATATTCCACATACAGTACTTTCCAGTCTGCTAGTAAAATAACCCTATCAAAGAAAGAGAATAAATCCTTTTTTATAGTTCATTATGACTTTTGACAATCATTATCTTCTTTCCTATTAAACTACCTAATGATTATCCCACCTCTCTAACTCCCTAATACCCCTCTCCCCCAGCTTCCTAAATTGTAAGCTCCTCTGGGTCAGGAATATATAATTCTTTGCCCATAGTGGTTTGTGTAATTCTTGACAAGAACAGATGATTAATAAATAGTTGTTCAATAAATGAATGAAACCATCTGTTCTATTCAGTTTTGGCTCCAGTTTTAACCAGGATATTCCTTTACTAAATTACAGTAACTATTCCAGGCCATGTGATCACTCCTTGGAACTTATTAAGTTATGTCTTATCAATAATAATTAAAATTTTAGGCAATCACTCTTTGGAATTTATTACATTATGGGTTATTAATAAAAATTTTAGGCATTAACTAATAATTATGTTGTAATGTTAATAGATAACAAAACGAAAATAGAGCTCAATTTCTGCTTTACTTCTGCCTTTTGAAAGAAATTTTTCTCCATCTTGAAAGGGTAGAATAAAATGGGTGACTTAGATACAGAGATTGTACAAAATCATCTGCCTCCTCCCAGTAGTTCTTCAGTGGATTAAAACCAAGGAACTTAGAAATTCTGCAAGCAAAATCATTATATTCATACTAGTGAGCTCTAAAGAGAAGTAGAGAAATCTTAAGTCATAATAGGTAAAGGTAAGTAGCATTCTAGTTTTCTAAGGAGGAAAGAAAGTGGATTGGTATTTTATTTACTTTTAATTTATTCTCTTTGTCCAAATTTGGTTATTAATATTATAAAGGTTGTTTGATATTATAAAATAAACTGGAAAATTTATTCTTTTTTTCTACTGTATTGACAACTTTGTGTAATACTGAAATGATCTTTTCTTTAGCATTAAGTATAAAATCATCTGGTAAGATGTTTTCATTCTATATAAACTAGTGATTACTGATGGAATCTTTTTAAAATTATAGGACTATTCAGGTTTTCTATTTCTCCCTGAGGAGTATGTTCATTTTGCATATGTTTAAATTTTAAGGGCAAAATATAAACATATTCTCTCACTAATTCTGCTATATTGTATTAAACCACTTTTCATTACTAAGATTTTGTTTGTTTTACCTTTTTCCTATGATCAGATTCACTAGAGGTGTGTCTATTAATTTTGGCTATATTATCTAAATTATTGCAAATTAATTTTCTGTTTTTCTAGTTCTGCTTTTATTATCTCATTACTTTTACTTTCTTTGGATTAGTTCTGTTACTCCTTTTCTAATTTAAGTTTTACCTTTAACTCATTAAATTTCCTTTTTGCTTTTTTAATGAAAGTATGTAAAGCTATAAAATTATCTATACCCACTCTTTTAGCTATATCCCACACATTTTGAATTATGTTATTTTCATTATTATTCGGTTTGGAGTATTTTTTATGTTGCTTTGGGAGGAAGGGTTAGTGTATACTTAAACTATCCTGGAAACAAGTGATGTGATGTGTATGATACTGATTCTTTGAAAGTTGAGGGTTTTCTTTGCCCAGAGTATGTATGGTCAATATTTATAAATGCTCCATATGTACTTGAGAAAAACATAGTTGGTCCTCACTATCTGCAGATTCCATATTTATAAATTCACCTACTTGCTCAAATGTATTTGTAACACCAAAATCAATACTTACGGTACTTTCACAGTCATTTGTGGACAGACATGTTGCAGTGAGAACTCTAAATTGCCCAATGTGCACATTCCCAATTGAGGTCAAACAAGGTGAGACTCTGCCTTCTTGTATCATTTATCATACTCTAAACAAAGGTCCTTTTCACAATCTACTGAATGTAACATTATTTCATTTTTGTGCTTTTTGGTGGTGATTCTTCTACCTAAAATAGCCCCCAAGCATCCTGCTGAAGTGCAGTCTGTTCCTTAAGTACAAGAAGGCTGTGACAGGCCTCATGGAGGAAATGCGTGCATTGGATAAGCTTCGCTCAGGTATGAGTTAGGATGCTTTTGGCATTGAACTCAAAGTTAATGATTCAACAGCTTATAGTAAATAAGGCATCTCTAAAACAGAAATACACATAAAACAAGGTTATGCTTATTGATCAGTGGATGAAAATGTCATAATCAGAGGCTCACACAAATTTGACCTTGTATTTCTTCTAGGACCAATGATTCAGTATTCATTAAGTGTTATTGGGACTTTATGGAGCATAACTACCACAAATAACAAGAATGACCATATACACTATGTAATTATTGAGTAAAGATTTCTAAATATACCTATTAAACTTTTTAAAAGGAAGGTGTGACCACAGAGTCAAAACATGGTAAATCTGAACAATAACAGTCTGTTTTACAAAGTCTCTGATTACTGTAGGATTAAGATTAAGGAGGCCCACAAGTAACCAGTTAAATAACTGTATCCAAAAGGGATTGATTAATGAATCAGCAGCTTACTTAGAAAGAATTTCTAGTGGCTGGCTCTATATCTCAGCCCTTAGCCTTGCCCCTCCAATATATTTATCATGACATGAATAAGAATGGTTAGAGGATAAACTCTCATAGTAAATTCACTAATTCTGGTTTCCTTTTTTTCTTCTCATCTTTTTGGCCTACCTATTTAAACTGTATCACCATTTTTTCTCCTTGATACTCTTCTTAATTCAAGACCAGCTATAGAGTAAAATGCACTTTAACCTGTTCTCTTGCTATTTCTAAGAAACAACACATGACTACTCTTGTTTTAAGAGTTTTTGGTATTATTACTACAATGAAATATTCACAATGTAAATCTAAGAAAGTTATCATGCTTTTCCAAAGACCTAATAGTTATGATTCCTAGTCTATGTTTAACTTATTTTGACTTAATAAGCATGCTTCTGAACATCTAGTATAGGACGGGTACTGTCCAAAGTGCCCCCAGCGACATGAAGAGGATGCAACAGTCACCCTGCCTTCAAGGAAGCTGATGTTACTCCCTTCATTAGGGCCTGTGATGCCTGAAGGAAGGCCACAGCATGAGGCAGCAGTCCATGGGGCATTTCCTCAGCCTATTTACCTTTGTATAGATGACCAGACTACCCACACCACCACCACCACCACCACCAATGACAAAAACAGTTTGTGGTGACTTGAATCTGGAAAAGAAAGCAAATACATACAATGAAAGAATTAGGTTCCAGTCCCCAAATTCAAATATAATAATGTAGCTATATGCCCACAGGGCAAGGGTAAAAATGGACATTTTTGACTATTTATTTATGCCACCTTTATACTAGTTTTTTGTGTATTTGTTTTTAGAAATAATTCATTACTTGAAAACTGTATCAGGGGCTGGGGGAGCAAGGAATAGGCAGTTATTGTTTAATGGACACAGAGTCTCCATTTTGCAAGTTAAAAAAAGTTCTGGAGATGTATGGTGGTTATTATGGTAACATAACAATATGAATGCACTTAATACCTCAGACCTATAACTTAAAAAATGACTAAAGTCATATATTTTAAGTTATGTATAGTTTACCACACCAAATAAAAGTTGGAAGGGAAGAAAATGATAGCAAATGGTGAAGACAAGGCAAATAAGTAATTTTGAAATTTCATTTCCACTGTATGGGACTCTGTCTCCCACTCTCTTATTCTATCTGCACTTTGTAGGTGGTCCCATCCAATCCCACATGTTTTAAGTTAAAGACGGATGTTTTTTGTTCTAATCCGAGGATTCTTAAATTTTGGTGCTATGGACCCCTTTGACAGTCTGGTAAAGCCTAAAGGCCCTTTATAGGATAACAGTTTTAAATGTAAAAAGTAAAATACAGAGTATTACAAAGGAAACAAACTTTGAAATATAGTTATCAAATACTAGAAAATAGATTTATGATATTATAATAAAAGGTATTTCTTTCTTAACTCATTAAGTAATATGATATAGCAAGGGTCTAATAATCACCATCAATAATATCAATGCAGTAATGAGTATAAACAATATTCAAGATATCTGTATTAACTATGCATTAGCTCTGTATTAGCTATGAATATATCTCATTTTTACTGTTGAATGTCTCACAAGTATTGCTAATAAAACTGTGGTTTGTTCCCTACATTCATAAAGGGGAAAATACTAAATATCAATAGCAATCAAATCCAGTAATATATAAGATGATAAATCATGATAAAGTCAGATTTATCCCAGGAAAATAAGACTATTTCACTATTGGTAGAACCAATAAGTGTAATTCATCACATTAAAGAATAAAGAAAATTGTGTGATCATCTGAAAAGTTTTTAAAAAAGCATTTGGCAAAATTCAATATGTATTCATGATTTAAAAATATGTCTGTAGAATAAAAACTATAAAAATGGTGGCTTAAAGATGGCAGCATGAGAGGTGAGACAGAAAACTCCTCCCAAAAACACATATAAGATGAAAATACAGCAAATACAACTAATCCTGAAAGAGCAACATGAAAGAAGGCTGTGGCAGACTGCCTATACCTGGGGAACACATCAGATCTTAAAGAAAAGGGTTAAGTCTCCCATAGCTGTGATCAGGCATGACCCAAGCCCTTCTCCCAATCCAGCTGACTGGTGAGAGGAAGAGAAAAGGAGCAGGGAGGGGGTGGAGGCCTAAGACTACTGAGCAACCATCCCTGAAGATCTGCTCTGGCAGCACAATCCTACATTACATGGTGCTCTGGAGATTAGAGGGGTTGGAAAGCTAAAACAGGTAGAATACTTGTAGAGCCCAAGATTTCAGCCAATTGTGGAGAACAGGTACCCACGATGGGCTGCTCTGGGACAAGAGAAAGGCAGGCACCCTGAGAGACTTTCTAACAGCAAGAAGGCTGCTAAACGGGCAAGGATTGCACAGAGCTTGGTACTCAGGAGAAAGGACAGGTGGACAAAATTGGGCACATTCAGCCAAGCACATTGGGAACTTTCAGAAGCTGCAGGTGCTCCATCACCCTGTCTGGTAAGAGCAGCTACCATGCCTCCCATGATGATATGCAGCCTGCCATTCCTTCCTCCAGGCTGGCACCAGCTTCCAAACTGGCTGTCCCTGCCAGTGTGCCAGACCAATCAGAGGGAGGCACCACATACTATAAGTGCATAGCATAGAGGTTCCTCCTCCCAGCAGGCACCAGTGTTGCTCTCCTGTGACCCTCACCATCTCTCCAGGGCTGAGCAGCTCGAGAAAATAGAACTTCTGGGCACTAGACAGCACCACTACAAACATGAAATATCAAGGGAACCTGGTTCAAACCAAAATCCACAAACATCAGAAAGAGGGCCAAGTGAAACAGATCTCATCAATCATCATGAAAGAAATTTCAAAATAAAAATCATAAATATGCTCATGGAGGTACAGTAAAGTGTTCAGGAACTCAGGGAAGAATTCTGGATGGAGATCCAATCATTATGGAATACAGTATCAGGAATGAAACATACAATGGGGGATTTAAAAGCAGATTAGATGTAGTGGAGGAGATGGTAAATGGAATAGAAATTAGAGAAGAGGAATACAAAGAAGCTGAGGCACAGAGAGAAAAAAGTATCTCTAGGAATGAAAGATTATTGAGAGAACTTTGTGACCAAACAAATGCAACAACATTTACATTACAGGGGTACCAGAAGAAGAAGAAAGAGAAAAAGAGATAGAAAGTATCTTTGAAGAAATAATTGCTGAAAAATTCCCCAATGTGGGGAAGTAGATAGTTTCTTAGGCCATGGAGATACACAGATCTCCCAACACAAGGGACTCAAGGAAGACAACATCAAGACATATAATAATTAAAATGGAAAAGATCAAGGATAAAGAAGACTAATTAAAAGCAGCCAGAGAAGAAAAATGATCACATACAAAGGAAAACCCATTAGGCTATCATCAGATTTTTCAACAGAAACCTTAGAGGCCAGAAGGGAGTGGCATGATATACTTAATGCAATGAAACAGAAGGGCCTTAAAACAAGAATACCCTACCCAGAAAGATTATCATTAAAATTTGAAGGAAGGATTGAACAATTTCCTGATAAACAAAAGCTGAAAAATTTACTTCACACAAACCATCTCTACAGCGTATTTTGGAGGGACTGCTAAAGATACAGGTGTTCCTAAGGCTAAATAGCTGTCACCAGAGAAAATAAAACTAATTAGAGAAAAAAACCAATTAATTACTAAGCAAATGCAAAATTAAATCAACTACTCCAAAAGTCAAAGGATAGATGAAGAGTACAGAATATGATACCGAATATATAAAGAATGGAGGAAGAGGAAAAAGGAGGGAAAAAAGAACCTTCAGATTGTTTGCAATAGTGTATAAATGAGTTAAGTTAAATGGTTAGATAGTAAAGAAGGTACCCTTGAACCTTTGGTAACCACAAATGTAAAGCCTGCAATGGCAATAAGTACATATCTATCATTAATCACCCTAAAAGTAAATGGTCTGAATGCACCAATCAAAAGACATAGAGTCACTGAATGGATAAAAATACAAGATCCTATATGCTGCCTACAAGAGACTCACTTCCAACCCAAAGACATACACAGACTAAAAATGAAGGGATGGAAAAAGATATTTCATGCAACTAATAGGAAGGAAAGTGCAGGCATTGCAGTACTTGTATCATACAGAATAGTCTTCAAAACAAAGAAAGTAACAATGGACAAAGAAGGAAATAATCATAAAGGGGTCAGTCCAACAACAGGATATAACCAATATAAATATCTCTGCTTGCAACATAGGAGCAACTACATATGCAAAACAAATACTAACAGAACTGAAGGAGGAAATAGAATGCAATGTATTCCTTTTAGGAGACTTCAACATGCCACTCACTCCAAAGGACAGATCAACCACACAAAAAATAAGTAAGGACACAGAGGCACTGAACAACACATTAGAACAGATGGACTTGATAGACATCTACAGAATACTCCACCCAAAAGCAGCAGTATACACATTCTTCTCAAGTGCACATGGAACATATTCTAGAATAGATCATATACTGGGCCACAAAAAGGGTTTCAGTGAATACAGAAAGATTGAAATTATACCAACCACCTTCTCAGAACACAAAGGTATGAAACTAGAAATAAATTACACAAAGAAAATGAAAAAGCCCACAAACACATGGAGGCTTAACAACACACTTCTAAATAATCAATGGATCACTGACCAAATAAAAACAGAGATCAATCAACAAATGGAGACAAATGACAACAATAACTGAACATTCTAAAATATGTGGGACACAGAGAAAGCCATGCTAAGAGGGAAGTATATTGCAATACAGGCTTATCTCAGAAAGAAGAGCAAACTCATATGAACAGTCTAAACTCACTGAAACCAGAAAAAGAAGAAAAAATGAGGCCCAAGGTCAGTAGAAGGAGGGACATAATAAAGATTAGAGCAGAAATAAATACAATCAAGAAGAATAAAACTATAGAAAGAATCAATTAAAGCAGGAGCTGTTTCCTCTAGAAAATTAACAAAATAGATAAACCCTTAGCCAGACTCACCAAGAAAAAAATAGTCTACACACCCAAACTGAATCAGGAATGAGAAAGGAAAAATCACTAAGGACACCACAGAAATACAAATAATTGTTAGAGAATACTATGAAAAATTACATGCAAAGAAATTGGATAACCTAAAAGAAATGGACAAATTTCTAGAAAAATTGAAACTTCCAAGTGTGACCCAGGAAAAAACAGAAAATATGAACATACCAATGACCAGCAACAACATTGAGTGGGTAATCCAAAAACTACCTATGAACAAAATTCCTGTACCAGATGGCTTAACCGCTGAATTTTTTCTTTTTTTGAGAGGGCATCTCTCATATTTATTGAATCAAATGGTTGTTAACAACAATAAAATTCTGTATAGGGGGGTCAATGCTCAATGCACAATCATTACTCCATCTCAAGCCTAATTCTCGTCAGTCTCCAATCTTCTGAAGGATAACGAACAAGTTCTTACATTGTGAACGAATTCTTACATAGTGAATAAGTTCTTACACGGTGAACAGTACAAGGGCATTCATCACAGAAACTTTCGGTTTTGATTACGCATTATGAATTATAAACAATCAGGTCAAATATGAATATTCATTTGATTTTTATACTTGATTTCTATGTGGATCCCACATTTCTCCCTTTATTATTATTATTATTTTTATTTTTAATAAAATGCTGAAGTGGTAGGTAGATGCAAGATAAAGGTAGAAAACATAGTTTAGTGTTGTAAGAGAGCAATTGTAGATGATCAGGTGTGTGCCTGTAGACTATGTGCTAATCCAAGCTAGACAAGGGCATTAAAACATCCACGGATACAGAAGATTTCTCTCAAAAAAGGGGGAGGTGAGGTTCTAAGCCTCACCACTGTTGATTGCCAATTTCTCACCTGATGGCCCCCCTGCGACTGGGCCTGTCTTAGGTTGTTCCTCCCTTGAGGAATCTTACCCGTCTCTGGCTAACCAGTCATCTTCCGGGGCCATACAGGGAGATGTAAAGTTGGTAAGTGAGAGAGAAGCCATATTGTTTGAAAAGGTTAGCTTTTTACTTTTTTGCAGATTTATGCCCTGTGGCTTCTATGCCCAGCACTTCTCTCGAGGTTTCTTTACCACCTGGAGGAATTATGATGCTCGGTAAATTCGAGATGAGGCACGAATTCTATTTAAGGGTTGTAATTAGGAAGGAAGAAGAAAAGCTATAGAGGTAGCATATGGAAGAAAACATGGGAGGATTGATTATTTCTTTGACATATCTTCTTGTAGAGTACCTTAAGCATGTATAGGTTTTAAACTACTAACTAACTTGAGCACACATATTAACATAATAGGGATATATAAGCAAATCTATAATTACCAGCCATCTCCAGTGAAGCCAAGAAAACCAGTTAGGCACCCTAGGCATTTGTGAGAATTTGTCTATGATATGATAGATATTGTCCAACTGTACTTGAACAGTCTGAGAGAAATCAGACAAATTAAAGCAACCCATTTCTGGGATCTGTTCACATCCCATATGTTCTTTTAACTGTAGATAGTCTGTAGTCGTAAGATTTTGGAGCACTACAACTTGCACCCCTCCCAACTCCTGGTTGAGTTCCCATAGTACAGATCCACTCAAATTCATTGTCTCACTGTATGCACATGCCAGCCTAGACATCTCCCTCCTCATTCCAGTGGCAAGTCCAGGAAATGGTGGGATGGAAGCAGCCACAACCTCAGCATCGCCCGGATCCCTGTGGAGGCTTTTTGATGATCATCCCCCAGCACGAGTCCTTCAGAGAGTGCTGATGCCGGAAGCTCCTCCTCCTATCGTATCTTAGTTCATTTTCTGGGTAGCCAAGCTAGGCCTTGATCTTCTGCATAAAAACAAACAGACCCTTTGCCCACACTTTGACATGCCCTCTATACCACTGTGTAGAACTCATTGGAGGTCAGCACACAGGAACTGGTTTTTTTTTTTATTTTATTAAGAGAAAGGAATATTATCAGAAAAGAGTACCTCCATAGCCAATTATCTGACACCCTTTAAGTTATCAAAATTAAGGATATTAAAGCATGCATTAATCTTTGATTTAACAATAGTTTTATCCTATCAAGGAGTAATCCCCCCTTTTCTTTCTTTCTTTCTTTTTTTTTTCCTTTTTTTAAAATCTTTAATCTACACTTACATGAAGAATACTGTTTACTATGCTCTCCCCTATACCAAGTCCCCCCTAAAAAAAACATTACAGTCACTGTCCATCAGCATAGCAAAATGTTGTAGAATCACTACTTGTCCTCTCTGTGTTGTACAGCCCTCCCTTCCCTTTCTCCCTCCCCCCATGCATGCTAATATTAACAGGCCCTTTCTTCTTCCCCCCCCCTTATCCCTCCCTGCCCACCCATCCTCCCCAGTTCCTTTCCCTTTAGTACCTGTTAGTCCATTTTTGGATTCTGTAATTCCGCTGCTGTTTTGTTCCTTCAGTTTTTCCTTTGTTCTTATACTCCTCAGATGAGTGAAATCGTTTGGTATTTCTCTTTCTCCACTTGGCTTATTTCACTGAGCATAATACTCTCCAGCTCCATCCATGTTGCTGCAAACGGTAGGATTTTCCCTCTTCTTATGGCTGAGTAGTATTCCATTGTGTATATGTACCACATCTTCTTTATCCATTCATCTACCAATGGACATTTAGGCTGCTTCCAATTTTTGGCTATTGTAAATAGTGCTGCGATAAAAATAGGGGTGCACCTGTCTTTCTCAAACTTGATTGCTGCGTTCTTAGGGTAAATTCCTAGGAGTGGAATTCCTGGGTCAAATGGTAGGTCTGTTTTGAGCATTTTGATGAACCTCCATACTGCTTTCCACAATGGTTGAACTAATTTACATTCCCACCAGCAGTGTAGGAGGGTTCCCCTTTCTCCACAGCCTTGCCAACATTTGTTGTTGTTTGTCTTTTGGATGGCAGCCATCCTTACTGGTGTGAGGTGATACCTCACTGTAGTTTTAATTTGCATTTCTCTGGTAATTAGCGATGTGGAGCATCTTTTCGTGTGTCTGTTGGCCATCTGTATTTCTTTTTTAGAGAACTATCTGTTCAGTTCCTCTGCCCATCTTTTAATTGGGTTATTTGTTTTTTGTTTGTTGAGGCATATGAGCTCTTTATATATTCTGGACGTCAAGCCTTTATTGGACCTGTCATTTTCAAATATGTTCTCCCATACTGTAGGGTTCCTTTTTGCTCTATTGATGGTGTCTTTCACTGTACAGAAGCTTTTCAGCTTAATGTAGTCCTACTTGCTCATTTTTGCTGTTGTTTTCCTTGCCCGGGGAGATATGTTCAAGAAGAGGTCACTCATGTTTATGTCTAAGAGGTTTTTGCCTATGTTTTTTTCCAAGAGTTTAATGGTTTCATGACTTACATTCAGGTCTTTGATCCATTTTGAGTTTACCTTTGTATATGGGGTTAGACAATGGCACAGTTTCATTCTCCTACATGTAGCTGTCCAGTTTTGCCAGCACCATCTGTTGAAGAGACTGTCATTTTCCCATTGTATGTCCATGGCTCCTTTATCAAATATTAATTGACCATATATATTTGGGTTAATTTCTGGAGTCTCTAATCTGTTCCACTGGTCTGTGGCTCTGTTCTTGTGCGAGTACCAAATTGTCTTGATTACTATGGCTTTGTAGTAGAGCCTGAAGTTGGGGAGTGAGATCCCCCTACTTTATTCTTCTGTTTCAGGATTGCTTTGGCTATTCGGGGTCTTTGGTGTTTCCATATGAATTTTTGAATTTTTGTTCCAGTTCATTGATGAATGTTGCTGGTAATTTGACAGGGATTGCATCAAATCTGTATATTGCTTTGGGCAGGATGGCCATTTTGACGATATTAATTCTTCCTAGCCATGAGCATGGGATGAGTTTCCATTTGTTAGTGTCCCCTTTAATTTCTCTTAAGAGTGACTTGTAATTTTCAGGGAATAGGTCTTTCACTTCTTTGGTTAGGTTTATTCCTAGGTATTTTATTCTTTTTGATGCAATTGTGAATGGAATTGTTTTCCTGATTTCTCTTTCTACTGGTTCATTATTAGTGTATAGGAAAGCTACAAATTTCTGTGTTTTAATTTTGTATCCTGCAACTTTGCTGTATTCCAATATCAGTTCTAGTAGTTTTGGAGTGGAGTCTTTAGGGTTTTTTATGTACAGTATCATGTCATCTGCAAATAGTGACAGTTTAACTTCTTCTTTACCAATCTGGAATCCTTGTATTTCTTTGTTTTGTCTGATTTCCGTGGCTAGGGCCTCCAGTACTATGTTATATAACAGTGGGGAGAATGGGCATCCCTGTCTGGTTCCCAATCTCAGAAGAAATGCTTTCAGCTTCTCGCTGTTCAGTATAATGTTGGCTGTGGGTTTATCATATATGGCCTTTATTATGTTGAGGTACTTGCCCTCTATTCCCATTTTGCTGAGAGTTTTTATCATGAATGGATGTTGAATTTTGTCAAATGCTTTTTCAGCATCTATGGAGATGATCATGTGGTTTTTGTCTTTCTTTTTGTTGATGTGGTGGATGATGTTGATGGATTTTCGAATGTTGTGCCATCCTCACATCCCTGGGATGAATCCCACTTGGTCATGGTGTATGATCCTTTTGATATACTGTTGAATTCTGTTTGCTAATATTTTATTGAGTATTTTTGCATCTACATTCATCAGGGATATTGGTCTGTAATTTTCTTTTTTGGTGGGGTCTTTCCCTGGTTTTGGTATTAGGGTGATTTTGGCTTCATAGAATGAGTTTGGGAGTATTCCCTCCTCTTCTATTTTTTGGAACACTTTAAGGAGAATGGGTATTATGTCTTGTCTGTGTGTCTGGTAAAATTCCGAGGTAAATCCGTCCAGCCCCGGGGTTTTGTTCTTGCGTAGTTTTTTTATTACCGTTTCAATTTCTTTGCTCGTAATTGGTTTGTTTAACTTTTGTGTTTCTTCCTTGGTCATTCTTGGGAGGTTGTATTTTTCTAGGAAGTTGTCCATTTCTTCTAGGTTTTCCAGCTTGTTGGCATACAGGTTTTCATAGTAGTCTTTAATAATTCTTTGTATTTCTGTGGAGTCTGTCATGATTATTCCGTTCTCATTTCTGATGCTGTTGATTTGTGTTGATTCTCTTTTTCTCTTAATAAGTTTGGCTAGAGGCTTATCTATTTTGTTTGTTTTCTCAAAGAACCAGCTCTTGGTTTCATTGATTTTTGCTATTGTTTTATTCTTCTCAATTTTGTTTATTTCTTCTCTGATCTTTATTATGTCCCTCCTTCTGCTGACTTTCGGCCTCATATGTTCTTCTTTTTCCAGTTTCGATAATTGTGATGTTAGAGTATTCATTTGGAATTGTTCTTCCTTCTTCAAGTGTGTCTGGATCGCTATATACTTTCCTCTTAAGACTGCTTTTGCTGCATCCCACAGAAGTTGGGGCTTTGTGTTGTTGTTATCAGTTGTTTCTATATATTCCTTGATCTCTATTTTGATTTGTTCATTGATCCATTGATTATTTAGTAGCATGTTGTTAAGCCTCCATGTGTTTGTGAGCCTTTTTGTTTTCTTTGTAGAATTTATTTCTACTTTCATACCTTTGTGGTCTGAAAAATTGGTTGGTAGAATTTCAATATTTTGGAATTTACTGAGGCTCTTTTTGTGAGCTAGTATGTGGTCTATTCTGGAGAATGTTCCATGTGCAGTTGAGAAGAATGTATATCCTGTTGCTTTTGGATGTAGAGTTCTATAGATGTCTGTTAGGTCCATCTGTTCTAGTGTGTTGTTCAGTGCCTGTGTGTCCTTACTTATTTTCTGCCCAGTGGATCTATCTTTGGCGTGAGTGGTGTGTTGAAGTCTCCTAAGATGAATGCATTGCATTCTATTTCCCTCTTTAGTTCTGTTAGTATATGTTTCATAAATGCTGGTGCTCCTGTGTTGGGTGCATATATATTTAGAATGGTTATATCCTCTTGTTGGACTGAGCCCTTTATCATTATGTAGTGTCCTTCTTTATCTCTTGTTACTTTCTTTGTTTTGAAGTCTATTTTGTCTGATATTAGTACTGTAACCCCTGCTTTCTTCTCACTGTTGTTTGCTTGAAATATGTTTTTCCATCCCTTGACTTTTAGTCTGTGCCTGTCTTTGGGCTTGAGGTGAGCTTCTTGTAAGCAGCATATAGATAGGTCTTGCTTTTTAATTCATTCTATTACTCTGTGTCTTTTGATTGGTGCATTTAGTCCATTTACATTTAGGGTGACTATTGAGACATATGTACTAATTGCCATTGCAGGCTTTAGATTCATGGTTACCAAAGGTTCAAGGTTAGCTTCTTTAGTATTTTACTGCCTAACTTAGCTCACTTATTGAGCTGTTATATACACTGTCTGGAGATTCTTTTCTTCTCTCCCTTCTTATTCCTCCTCCTCCATTCTTCATATGTTGGGTGTTTTGTTCTGTGCTCTTTTTAGGAGTGCTCCCATCTAGAGCAGTCCCTGTAAGATGCCCTGTAGAGGTGGCTTGTGGGAAGCAAAGTCCCTCAGATTTTGCTTGTCTGGGAATTGTTTAATCCCGCCATCTTATTTAAATGATAGTCGTGCTGGATACAGTATGCTTGTTTCAACGCCCTTGTGTTTCATTGCATTAAATATATCATGCCATTCTCTTCTGGCCTGTAGGGTTTCTGTCGAGAAGTCTGATGTTAGCCTCACGGGTTTTCCTTTATAGGTGTCTAGCTGCCTTTAAAACTCTTTCCTTGTCCTTGATCCTTGCCATTTTAATTACTATGTGTCTTGGTGTTGTCCTCCTTGTATCCTTTCTGTTGGAGGTTCTGTGTATTTCCATGGTCTGTTCGATTATTTCCTCCCCCAGTTTGGGAAAGTTTTCAGCAATTATTTCTTCAAAGAGACTTTCTATTCCTTTTCCTCTTTCTTCTTCTTGTGGTACCCCTATAATACAAATATTATTCTTTTTGGATTGGTCACATAATTCTCTTAGTGTTGTTTCATTCCTGGAGATCCTTTTCTCTCTCTCTATGTCATCTTCTATACGTTCCTGTTCTCTGGTTTCTATTCCTTCAATGGCCTCTTGCATCTTATCCATTCTGCTTACAAATCCTTCCAGGGTTTGTTTCATTTCTGTGATCTCCTTCCTGACATCTGTGATCTCCCTCTGGACTTTATCCCATTGCTCTTGCATTTTTGTCTGCATCTCTGTCAGCATGTTCATGATTTTTATTTTGAATTCTTTTTCAGGAGGACTGGTTAGGTCTGTCTCCTTCTCAGGCGTTGTCTCTGTGATCTTTGTCTGCCTGTAGTTTTCCCCTTTTCATGGTGATAGAGATAGTTTGCAGAGCTGGTACTAGTGACAGCTGGGAGAGCTTTCCTTCTTGTTGGTTTGTGGCCTTCCTCTCCTGGGAGAATAGCGACCTCTAGTGGCTTATGCTTGGCAGCTGTGCGCAGACCGGGCTTCAGCTACCTGCCCGGCTGGTTTGGAGTTTATCTCTCCATGTAGCTGTGGGCGTGGCTTTTCTGGGGCTTCTCCTCCAAAATGGTGGAGCCCCGTTGGAGGGGGAGTGGCCGGGAGGCTATTTATCTCCATAAGGGGCCTCTGTGCTCCCTGTTTCCCAGCAGGTTAGAGTGCCCAGAGATCCCCAGATTCCCTGCCTCAGGGATAAGTATCCTGTCCTGCCCCTTTAAGACTTCCAAAAAGCACTCTCCAAACCAAAACAACAACAGCAACAATGAAAGAGTAAAAAAAAAAAAAGGGAAAATCGCACTATTTTCTTTGTCCTCAGGCACTGGTCTCAGGCACCCGCTCACCAGTCTTGCTGCCCTGTTTCCCTAGTATTGTGGTCCCTGTCCCTTTAAGGCTTCCAAAAATCACTCGCCAAAAAAAAAGGGAAAAACATGTGATTTTCCTTGTCCTCAGGCGCCAGTCTCAGGCACCCACTCACCGGTCTTGCTGCCCTGTTTCCCTAGTATTGGAGTCCCTGTCCCTTTAAGGCTTCCAAAAAGCACTTGCCAAAAAAAAAACTGCTCCCGTTTCTTTGTTCTCTCGCGTCAGCCTCAGGCACCTGCTCACCAGTCCTGCCGCCCTGTTTCCCTTGTATCCAAGACCCCATGCATGCACTGTGTCTGCGCTCTGGTCCGGAATCCTGGGACTGGGTGTTCAGCAGTCCTGGGCTCTCTAACTGCTGAATTTTATCAAACATTTAGTGAAGACCTCATATCCATCCTCCTTAAAGTTTTCCAAAAAGTAGAAGAGGAGGGAATACTTCCAAACTCATTCTATGAGGACAACATCACTCTAAGACAAAAAAGCAGGCAAAGACACCACAAAAAAAGAAACTTACAGACCAATATCCCTGAGGAACATAGATGCAAAAACACTCAACAAAATATTAGTAAACTGAATGAAAAAATACATTAAAAAAATCATCCATCATGATCAAGTAGGGTTTATTCCAGGAATGCAAGGATGGTACAATATTCAAAAATCCATCATCATACACATCAATGAAAAGAAGGACAAAAACCACATGATCATCTCCATAGATACTGAAAAGCATTCAACCAAATTCAACATCCATTCATGATAAAATCTCTCAACAGATTGGGTAAAGAGGTCAAGTACCTCAACATAATAAAGGCCATATATGACAAACCCACAGCCAACATCATACTTTACATTGAGAAGATGAAAGCTTTTCCTTTAAGATCAGGAACAAGACAAGGATGCCCACTCTCCTGACATTTATTCAACATAGAACTGGAGGTCCTAGCCCTGGCAATCAGACAACACAAAGAAATAAATGGCACCCAGATTGGTAAGGAATAAGTTAAACTGTCACTGTTTGCAGATGACATGATATTGTACATAAAAATACGCTAAAGAATCCACTCCAAAACTACTAGATCTAATATCTGAATTCAGCAAAGTTGCAGGATACAAAATTAATACACAGAAATCTGTTGCATTCCTGTACACTAATGATGAACTAGCAGAAAGAGAAATCAGAAAAACAATTCCATTCACAATTGCATCAAAAAGAATAAAATTCCTAGGAATAAACCTAACCAAAGAGGTGAAAGACCTATACTCTGAAAAATACAAGACACTCATGAGAGAAATTAAAGAAGACACCAGTAAATGGAAACACATCCCATGCTTATGGATAGGAAGAATTAATATTGTCAAAATGGTCATTCTGCATAAAGCAATATACAGATTCAATGCAATCCCTAACAAATACCAATGGCATTCTTCAACGAATTGGAACAAATAGTTCTAAAATTCATATGGGACCACAAAAGACCCCGAATAGCCAAAACAATCCTGAGAAGGAAGAATAAAGCTGGGGGATTATGCTCCCTGACTTCAAGCTCTACTACAAAGCTCCCTGACTTCAATTTCTACTACAGTAATCAAGACAATTAGGTACTGGCACAAGAACAGACCCATAGATCAATGGAACAGACTAGAGAGCCCATATATAAACTGAAGCATATATGGTCAATTAATATATTATAAAGGAGCCATAGATATACAATGGGGAAATGACAGCTTCTTCAACAGCTGGTGTTGGCAAAACTGGACAGCTACATGTAAGAGAATGAAACTGGATTATTGTCTAACTCCATAAACAAAAGTAAACTCAAAATGGATCAAATACCTGAATGTAAGTCATGAAACCATAAAACTCTAAGAAGAAAACATAGGCAAAAATGTCTTGAATATAAACATGAGTAACTTTTTCATGAACGCATCTGCTCAGACAAGGAAAGCAATAGCAAAAATGAACAAATGGGACTATGTCAAACTAAAAAGCTTCTGTGCAGCAGAGAACACCATCAGTAAAAGAAAAATGCATCCTACAGTATGGGAGAATATATTAGCAAATGATGTATCTGACAAGGGGTTAACATCCAAAATATATAAAGATCTTACAAGCCTCAACACTCAAAAAGCAAATAACCCAATTAAAAAATGGGTGGAGGATCTAAACAGACACTTCTCCAAAGAAGAAATTCAGATGGCCAATAGGCATATGAAAAGATGCTCCTCATCGCTAATTTCAGGGTAATGCAAATTAAAACCACAGTGAGATATCTCCTCACACCAGTTAGGATGGCCAACATTCAAAAGACAAGAAACAAGAAATGCTGGCAAGGATGCAGAAAAAGGGGAACCCTCCCAAATTGTTTGTGGAAATGTAAACTAGTTCAACCACTGTGGAAAGCAATATGGAGGTCCTCAAATCCTAAAAATAAAAATACCATTTGACTTAGTAATTCCTCTCCTAGGAATTTTACCCAAAGAAAGCAGATCTGAGAAATCTTGAAAATGTCTTGAAAATGTCTTGAAAAAGACATATGCACCCCTATCTTTATTGTGGCACTATTTGCAATAGCCAAGATATAGAAGCACTCTAAGTGTCCATCAGTAGATGAATGGATAATGAAGAGGTAGTACATATATACAATGGAGTATTATTCAGCCATAAGAAGAAAACAAATTCTATCATTTGCAACAACATGGATGGAGCTACAGGGTATTAAGCTTAGTGAAATAAGCCAGGCAGAGACAGAAAAGTACCAAATGATTTCCCTCATTTGTGGAGTGTAACAATGAAGCAAAAACTGAAGGAGCAAAACAGCAGCAGACTCACATACCAAGAGGGGACTAACGGTTACCAAAGGGGAGGGGTGGGGAAGGGTGGGCTTGGAGGGTGGGAGAGGGGACTGAGGGGTGTTGGATTGGTGCACATGGTGTGTGTGGGGGGGTCTTGGAGAAGACAGTGTAGCACTGAGAAAACTAGTGACTCTATAGGATGTTACTATGCTGATGGACAGTGACTGCAATGGGGTGGGTAGGGGACTTGATAATATGGGTGAATGTAGTAACCACAATGTTTTCCATGTGAAACTTTCATAAGAGTATATATCAGTGATACCTTAATAAAAGAAGAGAATAAAACCATAAAAGTGTTCTAAGAAAAAATTTAAAAAACATAAATAAAGATACCCCATGTTCATGGATTCAAAGACTTAAAATTATTAGAAGATCGGTATAAAGTTATTGTCTTGCCCCAGGGCTAGTTAACTACCCTGTTCTCTGCCTTAATATAGTCCAAAAGGATCTAGACCATCTAGACATTCTTCAGAATATCACAGTGGTCAGATGATCAATTAAATCATGTTAATTGTATAAGATAGACAGAACATTGGCAAGTTCATTGGAAGCATTGGTAAGATACATGTACCATAAAGGTAGATGATCAGTCCTATAAAGATTCAGAAACCTGCACATCTGTGAGATGTTTAGTGGACTTTGGAGAAGCCTAAGACATTCAGTCAAGGTAAGGGACAAACTGTTGCACCTCATCCCTCCAACTATGAAAAATGAAACACAACCTTCTTTCTCTGTGTTCTGGAAGCAGCATACTCCCCACTTGGGAATACTACTCTGACCATGTAGTATGGGGGGTGACCCATTAAGCTGCCAGGTTTAAGTGAGGCTCAGAGTAGCAGGTCCAGGCTGAGGTATAAACATCCTTGCCACTGGGCCATATGACTCATAACCCAGAAGATCCTGTGGTATCAACTGGTGGGAAAAGATATGTAGAATTTATCGAAAGTACAAAGAAAAGAATCACAAGTAGATCCTAAGGTTTTGAAGTAAGGCCATGCCATTTAGAACACAAAAGTACACACCATTCAACAAACAGCTCCCAGTATGCTACAGGGCCCAAGTAGAGATGGAGAATTTGGCTATCAAACATCAACTGACTATGAGGCCACTACAGTTCATCATTCTGTCATACCTACCAACTCATAAGATTGGGCATCCACTTTGTATGGAAAGAGAAATGGACCAAGGAAAGAAGTATAAACATACTGGCAGTAACAATTGACATGGCCAGTTGTTGGGAGCTTGGAGGATAAAGATTGGAAGATGGTGCACAGTCTGGGAAAGAGGCATGTGGACAGATAAATGGAAGAGAGTACGAAGTGCAAAGGTCTTTCTGTCACATGTTAACCCCTACCCGGAGAGCATCCAACCACAGAAGGGACACTTAACATCCAGGGAGACAGAATGACCTGGCCATTAACCTACTTTTGCCACTGGATGAACAAGTGCTGGCACAATTGGTTTATATGAAGAGGGGCCATAGAGGCTACTCATGGGATCACTTGCATGGGATCCCAATCACCATGGTTGATTTGGTTACTGCTATTGCCAAATATGCCACCTGCCAGCAACAGAACCAGTACTGGATCACTGGTACAGCACGATCTCTAAAGAGACCAACCAGCAAATTGGTAGGTTTATTACAGTAGATTCCTTCTACACTGGAAGGAGCAGCAATTCATCTTGACTGGAACTGACACATACGCCAGGCATGGTTTACCTTTCCTGCCCACAAGGTTTCAGGCAGTACCACTATCTGAGGGCTTATGGAGGTGATACCATGTGACACTGGGGCACTGTGAGGATGAAGTGCCATTCTCCAGGCCAGTATACACTCTACTTAGGACCCCAAATGACCTACTGGTGCATTTCTTGGTATTCCTCTGCCCAATTTGGATGATAAATGGACAAGTACTATAGCCACAGCCTGTGGAGGGCATCATGGCCAGAGGTATAGGCCTTTCAGGTGTAAGAGACTGATTCAACTAATCAGTTAAGCCACTTAGATTTAGACAAGGTCTAGGGTGAGAGTAAAGGAAACCTAGAATTCAGGAGTGACCTTCGCATCAGCAATAGTGGACAGGACTGTACTGCATCCTACTGACCTTCCTCTTCTAAGTTCCAGGAAAAGAGATCAGCCCAAATCCTAGAGGAGATTTTGTCAAATGGCATGAATCAAAAGGATATGAGCACTCCAAGAGCTGAAATGTAGTGGATTCTGTTCGGGACCAGAATCTGCTTCAGGACCAAGACACACATGCACCCAGTGGCCAAGAATATTTATTACTGACAGCTCACAGCTGTTTCCCCCTCCAGGCCTCACCCGCAGCTAAAGAGCTACTGTGCCCAACATCATGCTTGTTTCCTCCAGGGGCAATCCACATCTAATGACTGCTCGGTGTGGGATTGCAAGGGCCTAGCCCCTTGACTCTGTTGTGGACATCTCTGAGGGGCCACCCTTCAGAGCTCACTGTGGAATTAGTTGAGTTCTCTGTTGCAAGCCCACTGTAACTTTACATTCCCATCTTCTCTCTCCTGCCTCCTCTGTTCCTTCATAGGTATACTGCTGTGAACACTTTCCAATAACCCCTTTGCACACAGATCTCAACATTTCGGAGCCCATTGCCTTGGGATCAGAACCTGCAACAATGATGCTATTTTAACTTCTTTGTAGGATGGCCAGAATGTGAGGAGAATGGAGGTATGCAGACCTGCTGGAAATTGTAAGAATCCAAGTGACAGATGTTAAAGGCCTGAATTAGAAAGAAGGGTATGTGTGTGTTGGGGATGGAAGAAGGTATAGCTTTGAAAGGCAATCCAAAGGGAAAGAAGCAATATTCTGTACAATTCAATATGGACACTGAGAGGGGTTGGGAGCCAAGTTCTGACCTTTGCTGATTGATAGAAATGTAGCACAACTGAGGGAAGAGGAACCAGTATAGTGTGGAAGATGAAGAGCTCCATTCAGATCTATGGTATTTGCCTGAAGGAATTGTAGTTACTTTAATAATATTTAATAGAAAGCATCTGAACTGGATGAGTAGAGTCAGCTCCACAGTGATCTTTGTGAACAGACTTCTCTTACACAAGGCCTGTAAGTCAACAAAGCTGAACTTCACAATTAAAGCTTCACTAGACCACAACTGGAAGGCTAATATGATGCCAGAGATTTCTGCTCTTCATTGTTCCCACCTCCAGATTTGAGGTGTTGTGTTAGCAGGAATGCTCTGAAAGATGATCAATCTTTATAACATATTTTTCTTTCAAAAAATAAAATTGACTGGAACATAATTGTACAATCTACCAGTTAGAAAGACTTCTTTAAAAATAAATAAGAAAATCTTTACCATATCAGGCCATAGCTTCAATGGAGAGTCATAAAAATACTTCTCTGAAGTTAAAGTAGAATATCTGTTTTGCAGAGAAGGGAATAGACTTTTCAATGGCAAAGTACTGATAAAACTTATCATTCCATATGAAAAAGACTGTAGGAGAGCACTAACATAATATTGTATGTCAACTATACCTCAATTAAAAAATAAAGACTCTATAAGACAACTTGATCAAGTCAGTGTATCTTGCTATGAATTACTTTCCTTGATCTATACCCAGCTGCAGTTTGAGAAAACACTGTTTTTGAAAATTAATTATCCTGAGCCTCGCTCTCCTAAGCTCTTTTAAGCCATTAAACTATTAATCTGCAATAGATTTCCTTCCTTAGGAAAGGTGGCCACAAATAGCTACAGAAGATATTCTAACAAATTTGCACAATGCACTACAGAGAATCTAAAGTGCTTGGATGTGTTTCTTCTCTACCATAGGCTTTCTAAGTAATGGAGTTAAAGGCCCAGCCCCTTGACTCATCATACACATCTCAGAGGTTTGGTAAAAAATGCTTGTTTGTACACTATTTCTTTTCTTTTCTTTCCCTTCTTTCTCTCTTCTCCTTCCTTCCTTCCTTCCCCCTCTCCCTCCCCTTCCATCTCCTCTCTCCCTCTCTCTCCCTGCCTCCCTGCTCTCTCCTTTCCTAAGTATAGATCTGGATGCTCATTGAACGAACTATGACAATTAGTGGAATGTGACCAAGTAGGTATAGGGGACACTTGTCTCCAATTTTGTGTCTGTGCCTGTGTAAACAAGACACAAGATAAATGTGTTTGATATCAGCCAATGAAATAGTTAAATTCAGAATCCTCCCAATTTCCCTATTTGTATTTCATTAGCATTTGGGAAGAGTGTTAACATTTGGTTAACCTAACTTCTGCTGTTCTTGTCAAGATAACATAAAAATGCGTCATTAGCTGTAATTTTATCTCATCCCCTCTTAATATTCAGCTACAGAGCAACAGTAGGCCTAAAGCACCACAGTCTGTGATACACTTGTCTCCTCACTTGGTGTTTCCTTTCTAGAGAGCATTGTTTTCTCATCTTGTTCTTGGATTCAGTGTGGATGGTGCCTCATGTTTCTTCCTAACCCAAAGGGTTAAGAGAAGATGCATGACTGCTCTCATGCAGTCATCATATGTTTCTTGGAAAATGAATGTATATTTCTCTCCCTTCCCTGCCACACACAGTGTGCAAACAAAAGATTATCTGACCATCTGACCTGATGCAGCTGGCCCTTAAGCAATGCCACATGCTTAAGCATATTTCTGCAAAATTTAGTTGCCTAAAAACCCATTAAACATTCATGTACCCTTTATCTCCTTCCATTCCTTGCTTATTGCTAAAGCATTTCTATGTGTCAACATAAACATTTTCTTTTCTCATCATTTCTTTTCTCTCCTTTTCCTGCTCTTTTCTTTGAGTTCTGTGTCATTCAATAATTTAATATCAAAGTATTTAATCACTGGAACTATGAAGATAGCTTTCAGTGCCATAATGATTAACTCATATTAGAAAAAAAAGGTCTTCCTAAATTTAATTTAAAGAGGGGTAAATTCCTATTGTTATACCCTTATTTGCATACTCTGGTTTTGTAAGATCTTTTTGCATGGCTTGGGAAAGATGAATGGTAGGATAATTTCTCCCCTCTCACTCCAATGTCTCCTCTCAGGAACGTAACCAATGCCTGTCACAAGACTTAGGGAGTCAAGAAACCCTAGAATTAGCTTAAGGTTCCCACTTTGGAGCTAAAGTTCAGGGAATTTCATGTCTATATCAAACTGAAGGTAAGGATAAATACTACTTGTGTGGTACTTTACATTATTCAACATGCTTTTATCCACATCTCTCATATGTGCAAAGCCAACAAATCCTTGAAGTAGTGTTAAATAAATCCAAATTGAAGTTCAGAGCAGTTAGTAGTTTGCCGGTGTTTACACAATTGGAAAGTGGAGCCAGGAAACAAACTTAGATCTCAGACTCCAAATGGAATTACTCTGGTTAATCATATGCTTTGTGCTAATGACTCTTAAAAAAAAGTACCAGCAGCAAACTCATAAATATAGGTGAGGGTTATTTTTGGTTGTTTTTAATTGAGAAATAATTGACATATAAGCTTGTATTAGCTCAGATGTACATGATTCAATATATGTATATATTGCAAAATAATCACCACAATATATCTAGTCCATCATCACATATAGTTATATTTTTTATATTTTTCTTTTCTTAAGTGAGAACTTTTAAGACCTGCTCTTTGAGCAACTTACAAATATATATTACAGTATTATTAACTATAGTCACCATCTGTACAATACATCTCCCCAACTTATTTACACCTGGAAGTTTTAACCACTTGCACCCATCTAGTGTTTTCTGAGTTTCTATTTTAACATATAAATAAGTTTATAGTTTAAATGAAATGCTATGTAGTTGAGTTATTAGATACCAATATTGTACATGAAAATTACAGGCATATAGATTGAGTGCAAAAAATAATGTAAATATGCTTGTGGAGATTAAAAATTTTTATGAACTAGCTACTTTTTCTTCCATCAAATAAATATTGCCGGTCTCCTTATTTTGAACATATTTTAGGATTCATACTTTAAATCAACTATAAAATCTCCCTTCAAATGGCAATTTCATAAAATGGTTTCATTAGCCCAACCTAGGTATGAAAGGAATGAAGTGAACAGATTCAAAGTTAATCGCTATTCAAGTGTTCCTTGACAGAGACAGATCTATTTGCAAAGCTATAATTGTAGACCAGTTGCCTCCCTGAATCAACCAGTCAACATTTACTATTCCAGGAAATCAGATCAATTTTAACATTAACCTAAATCTGGTACAATTAGCAAAAAAACTCTATCAATATTACCAAATGAAATTAACATATTTTTAAACCAATTATAAATTAGTTTTTGGCTCATTTGTGGGTTTGAAATTATCTACACTTCAGATTCATTATTAGATGTCTAATGCTTACTATTTTGCTCAAAGAAGAACTTCTAAAATAATCTTTTGTGTTTTCAAAATTTCAGAGGAGTTTCTATGGGTTTTTTTTCTATGATTTTATGATTCTTACAGAGCATATCATTGCATCCAAGAAACTAAACTCAATACAAAGCATTTGAGAGTTTCTTTCCATGGCCCATTACCTCAGAATGTGAGTTCATCACACAGTAGGATAAAATCAGAGCATAAATTATTGATATGTTGATTTCTTATACAAAAATAAAACCTATGTTCATTAATTTGCTTATCCCTGTAGCAATTTGACTGTATCGTATAACTCTGTATACATGTCAAACATTCTTATTTTCACATAACCCATCCCAAAGCAATTGCTCCTCCCAGATTTTCTATTTTCTAATTCACAATGGCTATTGCTTCATAGAATCATTCTGTAAAACATCTTCAGATCTAGCCATCTAAAAGTTAACTGGAAACTTTTTATTCTAAAGCTAAGTTTAGATATACATATGCATATACATATCCTCAAAAAAAAAAGACAAGTAAACAACTATCTGACCAGGCACACAAAACAGCTTATTAGGTTTCTTTAGTTTGGTTTTTTTCAGGAAAAATTGTTTCTAGTCTAAGGAATTAAGTAAACTAACAATAGTGGTTAGTTATATTGTGAGAATCTCACTGCTCTCTGCCCTTCAATTTCTTTGGTTTCTGAATCACTTCTAGAACCATAAGTCCTATAACTATAAACCACAAAATTCAGCCCTGGTGTTGAATGAAAATTGCCTTGGGCATGTTTAGTAGATCATAAAACTGGGTTGTTAAGTGAAAGTCTTAGGAATCAAGATTTCTCTGTATAGCATATTTTCTAAGAAAAGGTCTGACGAGAGGAGGAGAATGGATAGAAATCAAATCAAATTAACTATTAAACCTACACACACACACACACACACACACACACACACAATATTAAAGGTTGGGACACTGAAATGCCCACAATTGGTGGAACCATATAGGCCTGAATTGGATCTCAGCCTATAGAATTGGATCTATCACATATTCTGGAAAATAATTTTACCTTTTAATACTTCAGTTTTCTTTTCTGAGGGAAAAAATCATCCACAGAATTATTATGAGAATTAAATGAGAGAATGCATATAAAGGGTTTTGAAGTCATACAACTTAGGTTGGATTCCTGGCTCACAAGATCCTGGCAAGTGATTTAACATTGCAGTACCTCAGACTCCTCATTTTAAAAAACAGGAGTAATAATAGTGCATCTCTCACAGGTTTATTGTAAAGACTGAATGAGATAATGCATGAAGGAAGGACTTAGTCTTAGGATATAAGGCATTCATGAAACAGTCACTCTTTTTTTCCTTTACCATTAGTTCCCAAATACGATTTTCTTTCTTGCAATTATTATTAAATATTCCAATAACTTAAATTCTATCAAATTCCCACTATTAAAATTTAGGAATCTAAGTTCACTTTAAATTTCATTCTGAAAAGTACAACTTAGTGATGTGCCTATTTACAAAGTTTTTATCTATTAAACAAGTTTCTAAAAGTGTTTTCTTTTAAATATCTTTTGCTAATGCTTTTGACAAACCAAAAAATGGATTAAGTACAAAAAGAAAATGAAAATAGAAGATTCCTGCACCCAAAATTTGTTAACATCTCAGCAAATTAGTTTATTTCTTTCTTCATTTTAAAGAAAAATTGCTCTATTATTTTTGTAAAAATAAAAAGTGCTAATTATAAAGGATCAAACAATCCAGAAAACTATAAGTGCTAAAATCACTTTAATCCCCACCACCAAGCAATTGCTATCATTAATATTAGAGGAATACAATTCAAGATATTTCCTATGTAATTACAGATAGATGAATGCACGTATATGTTTATTGGATGGATGAATGGAGAGATGGATAGAAAAAAACTTATTTCCCTTGAATTTTATAAGGAATTGTCATTTTCAAATAAAGTTTTTCTTCACAAGAGATATTATTTCCTAAAAAGAGCTCTTTAAGGTTTTATGTAGGGAGTGAGGGAGACAGAGTACAAAATATTAATAAGATCTGTCATTTAAAAAAAACAATTATCAAATTTAGCCAATATTCATTGATGCCATGCTTTAGAATACGTTCACATTCTTCATTACTATACTTTTCCTCTGATCTCTCAAAAAAATTTTAGTTTTTATTTTTACATTGTCAATATTTAACTATCTTGTCCTGTTACCCTATCCATAATTAATTCATGTTGGTTTAAATTTAAATTGATTAAACGTTTACCCAACAGATTTTTACTATGATTTCTATATTCCTAAATTATTTATTTTGATTCATTTCTTAAAGCTAGATTTGTCAAGCTGTTCTTCAATAATACTGTGTTCCCGAAGTGACCTTATGTTTGAGAATGTTTATTTGCTGCCTTACATCAGAATACCATTTTGGCCAGGTATTAATTCTTGAGTCACGTTTCCTCTCAAAACCTTAGATAGCCTGTTTTCTTCAAGCTATGGAGAAGTCTGAAGCCAGCCTCAACACACTTTCTCCCTGTGGTTAACTTGATTTTTAAAAAATTATATTTTAGAACAATTTTAAGTTTATGATAAAATTGAATGGAAGGTATAGACAGTCCCCATATGCCCTCTGCCACCACATAGGCATAGCTGCCCTATTATCAACATAACTCACCAGAATGGTACATTTTTTACCAAAGATGAACCCACATTGACACATTATAATCATACAAAATCCATTTTCTTGGTGTTGTACATTTAATAGGTTTACATAAGTGTATAATGACATATATCCATCTTTAAAATATCATATAGAGAATTTTTAATGCCCCCAAAATCCTCTGTGCTCTGCTTATTCATCCCTTTCTACCACAATTGGCAACCACTGATCTTTTTATTGCCTCCATAGTTATGTCTTTTACGGAATGTCATATAGTTGGAATCATACAGTATGTAGCCTTCTCAGATTGGCTTCTTTCACTTAGTAAGTCATATTTTAATTCCTCCATGTCTTTTCATGGCTTGATTACTAATTTCTTTTTAGCACTGAGTTATATTCCATTGTCTAGATGTACTGTTTTATTTATCCATTCACCTCCTGAAGAACATCTTGGTTACTTCCAAGTTTTGATAATTATGAATAAAGCTGATGTGAATATCAGTGTGCAGGTTTTTGTGTGAACATAAGTTTTCAACTCCTTTGGGCAAATAACAGTGAGCACAATTGCTGGGTCATATGGTAAGAGTACCTTTAGTTTTGCAGGAAACTGTCAAACTGTCTTCCAAAGTGGCTATACCATTTTGCATTCCCACCAACAATGAACAATAGTTCCTATTGTCCATATCCTTGTCAACATTTGGTATTCTCACTGTTCTGGATTTTGGCTACTTTAATAGGTGTGTAGTGGTATCTCATTGTTGTTTTAATATGCATTTCCCTGATGACAAGTGATATGGAGCATCTCTTCTTAGGCTTATTTGCCATTTATACATTTTCTTTGGTGAGGTATCTGTCTGTTACAATGTCAGGCCCATTTTTTAATTTGTTTGTTTGTTTTCTTATTGTTGAGTTTTAAGAGTTCTTTGTATGTTTTGGATAACAGTCCTTTACCAAATGTGTCCTCTGCAAATATTTTCTCCCAAACTGTGCCTCATTGTCTAATTCTTTTGATATTGTCTTTTGCACAAGTTTGTTTTGTTTTTGTTGTATTTGTTGTGTTTTGTTTGTCCTTTTTATTAAATTAAAGTATCACTGATATACAATATTCTGTTGGTTTCAAATATACAACACAGAGTTTCAACAGTTACCCATATTATTAAATACTCACCCCTTCTAAAGTGTTCATTATCTGTCAGTGTAATAAGATGTTACAAAATCATTAAGTGTGTTCTCCATGCTGTACTAATGTTCCCATGACCAATTTACATTGTGATTGTGAATTATCGTTCTTTTGCAGAAGTTTTAAATTTATCAATTACTTATTTTATGGATCATGTCTTTGGTGTTGCATATAAAAAAATTACAATACTGAAGGTCATCTAACTATGTTATCATTTGGTAGTTTTATATAGTTTATAGTTTTGCATTTTATTTTTAGGTCAAGGACACATTTTGAGTTAATTTTTGTGAAGGGATAAGGAGATTAAAGGTGGTGGCATGAGAGGTGAGACAGAGGCTTCCTCCTAAAATCACATATAATATGAAAATATAATTAATACAACTGATCCTGAAAGAGCAATAGGAAAGAAGGCTGCGCCAGATTACATACACCTGGAGAAGAGACCTCATGGAACAGGGTAACATACCAAAGCTGTGACCTGGTTGGACCCAAGCCCCTCCCCCACCCCAGCTCACTGGCAGGAGGAAGAGAAACAGAGCAGGGAGCGAGTGGAAGCCTGGGACTGCTGAACACCCAGCCCTGGAGATCTGCTGGGAGAACAAACCTACATTGCATGGTGCTCTGGAGATTAGTGGGGTTGGAAAGCTAAGACAGGCAGAGTACCTGGAGAGACTGAGATTCCAGCTGCTTGTGGAAAACAGGGATCCACACCCAGCTGCTCTGGGGCAAAAGAAAGGTGGGCAGTCTGAGAGACTTCCTAACAGTGAGAGGACTGCTAAAAGGACAAGGATTGCACAGAGCTTATTGCTCAGGAGAAAGAATGGGTGGACAAAATTGTCCAGGTGCATTATGCCCAGCAGGTTGGGAGCTTTCAGGAGCTTCAGGCACTCCAGCTCCCTGGCTGGCTACACAGCTCCAAGGACCCCCAAAGTGATATGCAGCCTGCTGGACCTTCCTCAAGGCCAGCCAACAGCGGCTCCCAAACTGGCAGCCCCTGCCCTGGTGTCAGGCCAGACAGAGGAAAGCCATGACTATAGCAGCTGCAAATGCAAAGCATAGAGCCTTACACCTGTGTGTTCAGCCAACTGGTTCTGGCAGTGGAGACAGACATAGCAGCCAGGAAGCAGGAAACAGCTCTTTCCGAACCTCAGGCACCAACACCACTCCCCTGCGACCTGGACATCCATCCAGGGGCTGAGCAGCTCCAGAGAGTAGAGCTTCTGGGCACTAGAGGGAGCCACATACAAATATGAAATGTAAAAGGAACATGGCTCAAAGCAAAATCTCAACACCAGGAAAAGGATCAAGTGAGACTCAATTAATAAATCTCCCTGAAAGAGATTTTAAAATAAAAATCATAAATATGCTCATGCACATACAGAATATGCACATAAAGAAAAATGTTCAAGAACTCAGGGAAGAATTTCAGACGGAAATCCAGTCATTATGAAATATAGTATCAGAAATGAAACATAAAATGGAGGGATTTAAAAGCATATTAGATATATTGGAGGAGACAGTAAATGGAATACAAAGAAGCTGAAGCACAGAGAGAAAAAAGGATCTCTAGGAATGAAAGAATATTGAGAGAACTGTGCGACCAATCCAAATGGAACAATATTTGCAATATAGGGGTACCAGAAGAAGAAGAGAGAGAAAAAGGGATAGAAAGTGTCTTTGAAGAAATAATTGCTGAAAAATTCCCCAATTGGAGAAGGAGATAGTCTCTCAGGCCATGGAAGTACACAGATCTCCCAACACAAGGGCCCCAAGGAAGACAACACCAAGAACATATAATAATTAAAATGGCAAAGATCAAGGATAAGGACAGAGTATTAAAAGCTGCCAGAGAGAGAAAAAGATCACATACAAAGGAAAACCGATCAGGCTATCACCAGACTTCTCAACAGAAACCTTACAGGCCACAAATGGAGTAACAGGATATATTTAATGCAATGAAACAGAAGGACCTTGAACCAAGAATACTCTACCTGGCAAGATTATCATTTAAATTTCAAGGAGGGATTAAACAATTTCCAGATAAGCAAAAGCTGAAAGAATTTACTTCCCACAAACCATCTCTACAGTGTATTTTGGAGAGACTCCTATAGATGGAAGTGTTCCTGAGGCTAAATAGCTGTCACCAGGGGAAATAAAACCACAGTAAAGAAAGTAGAACAATTAATTACTAAGCAGATGCAAAATTAAATCAACTACTCCCAAAGTCAGTCAAGGGCTAACAAAGAGTACAGAATATTATATCTAATATATAAAGAATGGAGGAGGAAGAAAAAGAAGGAAAAAACAGAATCTTTAGATTGAGTTTGTAATACCATACTAGGTGACTTAAGTAAATCGTTAGATAGTAAGGAAGTTAACCTTGAACAGTTGGTAACCACGAATCTAAAGCCTGCAATGGAAATAGGTACATATCTATCATTAATCAAACTATGTAAATGGTCTGAATGAAACAATCAAAAGACATAGAGTCACTGAATGGATAAAAAAACAAAACCCATATCTGTAATGCCTACAAGAGACTCACTTCAAACGAAAGACAAACACAGACTAAAAGTGAAGTGAAGGGAAAAAATATTTCATGCAAACAATAGGGAGAATAGACTTCAAAACAAAGGAAGTCACAAGAGACAAAGAAGGACATTACATAATGATAAAGGGGACAGTCCAACAAGAGGATATAACCATTATACATATCTATGCACCCAACATAGGAGTACTTACATATGTGAAACAAATACTAAGAGAATTAAAGGAGGAAATAGAATGCAATGGATTCATTTTAGGAGACTTCAACACACCACTCACTCCAAAGGACAAATCAACCAGACAGAAAATAAGTAAGGACACAGAGGCACTGAACAACACATTAGAATAGATGGACCTAACAGATATCTACAGAACACTCCACTCAAAAGCAGCAGTATACACATTCTTCTCAAGTGTACATGGAACATTTTCAAGAATAGATCACATACTAGGCCACAAAAAGAACCTCAATAAATTCAAAAAGATTGAAAATGTACCATCCAGCTTCTCAGACTACAAAGCTATGAAACTAGAAATAAATTATGCAAAGAAAATGAAAAAGCTCACAAACACATGGAGGCTTAATAATACCCTCCTCAATAACCAATGGATCAATGACCAAATAAAAACAGAGATCAAGCAATATATGGGGACAAGTTACAGCAATAATTCAACACAGCCAAATCTGTGGGAGGCAGTGAAGTCTGTGGTAAGAGGGAAGAATATTGCAATACAAGCCTACCTCAGGAAAGAAGAACAATCCCAAAAAACAGTCTAAAGTCACAATTAATGAAACTAGAAAAAGAAGAAAAAATGAAGCCCAAAGTCAATAGAAGGAGGGACATAATAAAGATTAGAGCAGAAATAAATAAAACTGAGAAGAATAAAATAATAAAAAGAATGAATGAAAGCAGGAGCTGGTTCCTTGAGAAAATTAACAAAATAGATAAACCCTTAGTCAGACTCATCAAAAAAAAAGAGACTCTACACAAATAAACAGAATCAGAAATGAGAAAGGAAAAATCACTATGAACATCACAGAAATACAAATAATTATTAGAGAATTCTATGAAAAATTATATGCCAACAAAGTGGATAACCTAGAAGGAATGGACAACATTCTAGAAAAATACAACCTTCCAAGACTGATCCAGGAAGAAACACAAAATCTGAACAGACCATTTACCAGCAACAAAATTGAATTGGTAATCAAAAAAATGCCTGAGAACAATTATCATGGATGAGATGGCTTCACCGCTAAATTTTATCAAACATTTAGGTAAGAGCTAATACCCATCTGCCTTAAAGTTTTTCAAAGAGTGGAGGATGAGGGAATACTTCCAAACTCATTCTATGAGGACAGCATCACTTTAATACTGTCAAAGACATCACAAAAGTAGGAAATTACAGACCAATATTCTGGATGAATATAGATGCAAAAATACTCAACAAAATATAAGTAAACCAAATTCAAAAGTACATCAAAAAGATCATCCATCATGGTCAAGTAGGATTTATTCCAGCAATGCAAGGATGCTACAATATTCGAAAATACATCAATATCATCAATCACATCAACAAAAAGAAGGACAAAAACCACATGATCATCTCCATAGATGCCACAGATACAGAAAAGGCATTTGACAAAATTCAACATCCATTCATGATAAAAACTCTCAACACAATGGGTATAGAGGGCAAGTACCTCAACATAATAAAGGCCATATATGACAAAACCACAGCCAACATCATACTTAACAGTGAAAAGCTGAAAGCTTTTCACCTAAGATCAGGAACAAGGCAAGGATGCCCACTCTCCCTGCTTTTATTCAGTACTAGGACATAGTACTGAATGTCCTAGCCCCAGAAATCAGACAACACAAAGAAATAAATGGCATCCAAATTTGTAAGGAAGAAGTTAAACTGTCCCTGTTTGCAGATGACATGATATTGTACATAAAAAACCCTAAAGAATTCATCCCAAAGCTACTAAATATAATATCTAAATTCAGCAAAGTTGCAGTATACAAAATTAATACACAGAAATCTGTGGCATTCCTATACACTGATGATGAACTGGCAGAAAGAGAAATCAGGAAAACAATTCCTTTCACAATTGCATCAAAAAGAATAAAATACCCAGGAATACACCTAACTGAGGATGTGAAAAACCTATACCCTCAAAACTACAAGACACTCATGAGAGAAACTGAAGATACCAATAAATGGAAATACATCCCATGCTCATGGATAAGAAGAATTAATATTTTGAAAATGGCCATCCTGCCTAAAGGAATATACTGGTTCAATGCAATCCCTATCAAAATTCCAACAGCATTCTTCAATGAACTAGAGCAAATAGTTCTAAAATTCATATGGAAACACAAATAGCCAAACAGACCCTGATTAGCCAAACAATCCTGAGAAGGAAGAATAAAGCTGGGGGATTATGCTCCCCAACTTCAAGCTCTACTACAAAGCCACAGTAATCAAGACAATTTGGTACTGGCACAAGAACAGACCCACAGACCAATAGAACAGACTAGATATTCTGTATATAAACCCAAGTATATATGGTCAATTAATATATGATAAAGGAGCCATGGACATATAATGGGGAAATGACAGCCTCTTCAACAACTGGTGTTGGCAAAACTGGACAGCTACATTCAAGAAAATGAAACTGGATTATTGTCTAACTCCATACACAAAAGTAAACTTGAAGTGGATCAAAGACCTGAATGTAAGTCATGAAACCATAGAACTCTTAGAAGACAACACAATCAAAAATCTCCTAATATAAACATGAGCAACTTGTTCCTGAACACATCTTCTTGGACAAAGGAAACAAAAGCAGATATGAATAAATGGGACTACATCAAGCTAAAAAGCTTCTGTACAGCAAAGGACACCATCAGCAGAACAAAAAGGCATCCTACCATATTGGAGAATATACTTACAAATGACATATCTGACAAGGGGTTAACATCCAAAATATGTAAAAAACTCACAGGCCTCAACAACCAAAAAGCAAATAACCTGATTTGTTTATAGTTTATTATGTGTGATCAAAACTGAAAGTGTCTGTGATATGACTGCCCTTGCACTGTTCACCATGTAAGAACTTATTCACTATGTAAGAACTTGTTCACCATGTAAGAACTTGTTCGTTATGCTTCAGAAGATTGGAGACTGTTGAGAATTATGCTTGGGGTTGATTAATGATTATGCATTGAGTCCTCTATACAAAATTTTATTGTTGTTAACAACCATTTGATCAATAAATATGAGAGATGCCCTCTCAAAAAAAAAATTGGTGGAGGATATGAAAAGATACTTTTCCAAAGAACAAATTTAGGTGACTAACAGGCACATGAAAAGATGCTCCACATTACTAATTATCAGGGGAATGCAAATTAAAACAACAATGAGATATCACCTTACGCCTGTTAGGATGGCCAGCATTGAAAAGTCTAAGAACAGCAAATGCTGGTGATGATGCAGAGAAAGGGGACATTCCTACACTGCTGGTGGGAATATAAACTAGTTCAACTACTGTGGAAAGCAATATGGAGGTTCCTCAAAAAAATAAAAATAGAAATAGCATTTGACCTGAGAATTACACTCCTAGGAATTTGCCCAAATACAAGTTCTTATATTCAAAAAGACATATGCACCCCTATGTTTATTGCAGCACTATTTACAATAGCCAAGATATGGAAGCAACCTAAGTGTACTTCAGTAAATGAATGGATAAAGAAGAAGTGGTACATATACACAATGGAATACTATTCATCCATTAAAAAGAAACAAATCCTACCATTTGTAACTATATGGATGCATCTGGAGGTTATTATGCTCATTGAAATAAGCCAGGTAGAGAAAGACAAATACTAAATGATTTCCCTCATTTGTGAAGTATAACAACGAAGCAGAACTGAAGGAATAAAACAGCAGCAGACTCACAAACTCCAAGAAGGGACTAGTGCTTACCAGAGGGGATGGGTAGGGGAGGGTGGGTGGGGAGGTAGGGAGAAGGGGATTGAGGGGTATTATGGTTAGTACATATGTTGTGGGGGGATCATGGGGAAGACCGTGTAGCACAGAGAAGACAAGTAGCAACTCTGTGGCATCTTCCTTCACTGATTGACAGTGACTGCAATGGGGTATGGAGGGGACTCGACAATATGGGTGAATGCTGTAACCACATTGTTTTGCATGTGAAACCTTCATAAGAGTGTATATCAATACCTCAATAAAAAAGTTGTAGAAATTTTTGTGAAGTATTTAATTTTTTTTCATATGGATGTCCAGTTGTTCCAGCATTTGTTGAAAAGATTATCTTTGTTCTCTTTTTATTGCCTTTGCCCCTTTGTTGAATATCAGTTGACTGTATTTATGGGGATCTCTATTTCTGAACTCTATTCTGTGTTATTGATAAGTCTTTGCTTTCAGCAATACCACACTTTCTTGATTATTGTACCTTTACCATAAGCCTTAAAGTTGGGTAACAGTAGTCCCCCAACTTTGTTTTCTCCTTCAACTTTGTGTTAACTCTTCTGGGTTTTTTGCATTTCCACATAAACTTCAGAATCAGTTTATCAGTATCCATAAAATAACTTGCTGGTATTTTGATTGGGATTCTAATGAATCCATAGATCAAACTGAGGATACCTGACATATTGACAATATCAAGTCTTCCTATCCATGAATATGGAATGTTCCCCTGTTTATTTAGTTATTCTTAATAACTATTGTTTATCAAATTTTTATTGTTTTCCTCATATGGATCTTGTAAGTATTTTGTTAAATTTATATCTAAGTATTTATTGCTTTGGGAGATAATGTGTTATTGTGTTTTTAATTTCAACTTTCACTTTTTCATTGTTGGTATATAGGAAATCAATTGACTTTCTATATTAACCTTGTATCCTAAAACCTTGCTATAATTGCTTATTAGGTCTAGGAGTTATTTCATTGATTCTTTAGATGTTCTACATAGGTTATTGTGTCGTTTGCAAACAAGAATAAAAGATATGTCTTTCTTCTCAATTTGTATATGTTTCCTTTTCTTGCCTTATTGCATTAGCAAAGATTTCCAGTATGATGTTGAAAAGGAGTGGCAAAAGGCTACATCCTTCCCCTGTACTTGATCTTAGAGTGGAAGCTTTGAGTGTCTTACCATTAAGAATGATATTAAACTGTTGGTTTCTCACAAATAGTCTCTATAAAGCTGTTCCTGGTTTGTTGTGTTTTATAGCCTAGAATGATGTCTACATTGGTGAATGTTCCATGTGAGTTTGAGAAAAATATGTATTCTGCTGTTTTTAGATGAAGTAGTCTATAGATGTCAATTATATCCAGTTGATTGATGGTGTTGTTGAGTTCAACTATGTCCTTACTGATTTTTTTGACTGCTGGATCTGTCCATTTCTGAGAGAAGACTGTCATACCTTCAGTGTCTAGACAATGGCTAGCACATTGGGTAATTTAGATATATTTGTGGAATGAATGAAAGAGAAGTACAGTGTCATGGCTGCCAATAAATGAGTGTCAGGTCATATGCTACAGCCATCCTGGAATTGATCCTGAAAGCTGTTGCATTTGATCATTGGGTAATCATGTAAGGGATCTCATATTTGCAAGAAGGGAAGGCAATGAAAAAATGGAGGCAATTTATATGGATTTCTTTCTCCAAACGTTGGCAGTGAAGGAAAAAAGAAAGTGGTGAGGACAGTAGTGAGTGATAACTTAAGAAGGAAGCATGATGGAAGAAAGTTCTATTTTAACATCGTGAAGACTTGAGTGCACTGTGTTTCGAGAGAAAGAAGCCAATGAAGAGGAACCAAGTTAAAGGAAGCATGCCCTATTCTCCCATCTCCACTCCATTAAAATCCATTGCACAACCAGCATGTTCTTATAAGACTGTATCAATGTGTTATTTACATAAAGACAGAAAAAAGATTAAGCAGAAATTAAGCAGTTTATTTTTTAAATTGTAGTGTTTATCAAAGATTTAATATACATATTTTATAATGTACATTATCACATTAGTGGTATTTCCCATGAAATCCTTGATTACAGAATCCCCCTCTCCCACTATTTTCTTTCAAGAGTTGCATATAACGTATTTTGGAAAATATGTTTTATAAAAATTATTCTTTCAGAATATCTATATCTTCTTTTTATTTGACATAGCAGTATTAAAAATATAAGCCAATTTTTGGTTTAATTGTTAGTACCATTTTCTATTGCAAAATGAGACAGTTGATTTTCACTTAAAATTTAAATAGGATTTAAAGGAAAGATTTGAAATCTCATACTTTTGAGAGTCAGAAGTGGAATGGAATGCTATTCCACCACTTATTGGCTGAGCGATCTTGTACAATTTACTGAACCTCCTCATGGACTTAGATCCCTAATTCTACCATATCAGCACAGACAATAGTCAACTGTGCAGCAGATACAGCAGTGAAATAGGAGTATAGTTAAAAGGACTAATTTCCACAAATCTCTGGAGAGGATTATAACATAAACATGTAGAGAGGGCTAGAAAGCATGCAGTCAACTAAAAATGCCTAGGAAAAACAAAGAGAAAATTGAAAAGAAGCCCAAAGTGATTTGTGGGCAAGAGGTGTCACAGATTGTGCTTAACCTTGAAGAATGGACCAAAGCACAAGGTATGTGGCAGATAATAAATGATGATTAGCTAATTAATTTGGTCTCGCTCATAGAGCAGCTTAAACTTTGATGGAAAACATTTTTCCTCTTTTTTGCTGTTTCTTATTAAATTATCAAGTTGCTATGTAAAATACATTTTCAAAGTTATTATGCTAAGCCTCTGACCAGCAAGCAAACTTACCATGGACTAAGTGGAAGAGTTTAGGGTTAAACCTAATTTTATCTCACTTGAAATGGATACAACACAATTTATGATCCTCCTCAGTCATAAGGAACAAAAAATCATATAATACCAGCAAGTGTAGTGGCTAAGAGCATGTGTTTTGGTGTTCTAGGTTGGATTCTGGCTCTTGGGCTCAGTAGCCATATAATCCACATGATCTATGACAAGTAGCTTAATATCTCTGAGTACCAGGCTCTTCATTTCTATAGTGGGTATAAAGATACAAGACATTAGGGTTGTTCTAAAGATTAGGATAGTGTGTAAACTGCTTAGTACAGTGTTTGAGTATCAAATCCATATGTGCACATCCTTCCAAGTTAACTTTCAATGAATGGTAGCTATTATTAATAATGTTACAACATTGTTGGCTTTAAGTGTGACCTTTGAACTCAATCAGAACTGTGTTCAAATCCTGGCTCTGCCACTTTCTGGTTGTGTGACTTCAGAAAGTTCCTTAACTTCTCTGAGCCTCAACTTTATATTTAAAATGAATATAATAACTAACATCTTTGGTGGTGGTAAAGGTTAAGTGAGATAATGTATGTAAGATATACCTAACACAGAGTAGACACTCGGCAGTTCCCTTTTACCACTTCCCTAGAGAATAATGTCCAAATTTTTACTATAGACTCCAAGGACTTTCATAGTCTTGCCCCTACTGGTTTTCCAGACTCAGCAACTAACACCCTCCCCTCTAAACTCCCTCCTTTCTTCGTCCTCTCCTTATTCTAACTTCTCTGTCTCCCACCTCATAAACTTCCACTCTTAAAACCGGGATTATGTTCTTTAACGAGCTAGCCCTTTATGAGGGTCTAACCAAGGGATGAGAAAGCAAGCCCCACGTCTGACCTCGATGATTAAGTCAGACACTGTACCTTATGACTACAATATGTGACTGTACTCTAACAGCCACCTTGGAGAGGGCTTCATCTCTTGCAACAGAAGACATTGTCAGCCTTTTCTCTTCTTGCAAAACTCTATTTGACTTTAAAACACACACATGCACACACTCACGCATCATGTTTCTCTTTCTTCTCTGGCCTCTTCTTTGTCTCTCTTGCTAGTTTTTCATCTTCTACTATGTTACCTGTTAATAGTTTTCAAGCATTAGGGACAGGGTGACAACTATGACAATCACAGGGTTGTCATGAGCATTTAATGTAATAACACAGCTACAACTCAGTTTTAGCTGATCATTGCTTTGGATAAATGTAGCCCAGTGTTGGCAATATTTTGATTTTTTTTCAAGAGTACCTAGGTTTTTGTGTGAAATATCCTGATTTTTAAGGTTGGCAACAAGTTTGGAAGAAAAAGTGTACATACAGGAAAACATTCCTGAATTCACTCTTTGGCCCATAATTTTGCAACCTCTCTTCTAGGATATTTGGGTAGCACTGCAGGTAATTCTTGTGCACATCTTGGGGCTTACAAGGACTATACCTGTGGACTCATACTGACTGTATTCCAAGCATATGGCAGTGTCTGGCTTATAGAAGGGACACAATAAATATACATTGAATGAACAAGTTGCACAGACATAGTTAATTTTTATAGTTATATTTATTCACTGTTACTCAATCTAATGGTTGGCAAAACATTTTGGTTTCATTCTTAGACTAGTTCCTATTAAAGGTCTACTATTGGTGTTTCCCAGCTGTTAAGTACTGCTATTCTTATTACTTTGTTTCAAAATACTCTGGATGCATCCTGCTTGTGTCAGACATGGTCATCTCAGCCCAATTGCTTCATCATCCCTTTTATTTTCTGGCATCACCCTTTTCTACAATATAACATTCCCAGTGCAGGAACATGTTTTCACTGTATAAGGAATGATAAGACTAGTCCACCATGTCTCTCCACCATCGGAGCACTTTCCTTAAATTATATGGCATAATGAAGATGCTTGTTTCTAATACTTCATTCATTCATTCGAAGGTAAGTCACTGAAAAAAACAATTGGGACCATACCTGTGTGCTTGGTAAAAAGAAGAAAAGATAAATAAAATACAACCATTAATTTCAACGTGTTTACAGGCAAGTAAAACATGATAAAAGTATAGTGTATATGTTCTGTAAAGAGAAGGAAATACATAGGATAAACAGTATGGCCGTGGGGTTAAGAGCACTGGCTCTGGAGCATACTTCTCAGGTTCCAAGTTTGGCTTCACTACTTACCAGCTGTTTAAACAAGTTATTTAATAGCTTGAGGCTTGCTTTTCCATCTGTAAAATTAGGTGTAAGGTAATCTACCTTGTAGTAGTGTTATGAAGTTTTAAATGAATTAATATGTGTAAAATGCTTACAATAGTGTCTGGTATAAAGTAAAAACTCAGTGAATGCTGTCACTATTACAGAAGGTGCACTGAACCCTTGTGTGGTTGCTATGTGGAGGTAGCCAAGTAAAGAGAAATAAAGTCAGGAAGATTTTCCTCAGGTAATTATCGATGTAAGTCTTGAAGATTAATTTCTCAACAAGGATTTATTGGGTATTTATTATGCACCATGCACTAGATAAATAAGTGTGAAGCAATAGGGGTTGGAAAATATAGAAGGAAAACTTCATCGACAGATTTAAAGTAATGGAGATGTGAGAGGTCAAGGTGAGGTCTTGGAAGTGCAAATACTTTAATGTGATGAGAATAGAGTGAGAGTTGAAATGAGGCAAGAGAAGAGAAGTGAAAGAAGTGGGGGGGGGGTGCACAGTGTCATTACAGGCAGCCTTATGTATCATACAATAGCATTTAAAACGTATTCCATAGACACAGGAGCTAGAGAAGGTTTTAAGCAGGGGAGTGAGATGATCAGATTTGTGTTCTTAAACCGTTACTCTGGTGATAATACTAATGAGAACAAACTTAATTTTTTTTAGGAAGTGAGAGCTTTTTTAAAACTCCTTGTAGGAGAGGGGTGGAATGGTTCACTGTGAAAACCAAAACTAATGGATTTTGAAATAAAAGCAATTACAAATTCAGAAGTGAAGGTGAGTTTTCTGTATGTACCCTATAAATAATACTTTTATTTGGAGCATGAGGTATTTATCACTAAAAGAAACACCTGACAATACATGAGGCACTCTGAGTGAAGTGACTCTATCCTTGCACTTCTGGCTCTATTGCATATCTTTTCTGTGTCTCATTCATTCATTTAACCAACAATTGTGTGTTGTACCAGACACTGTTGTAGGTACTTGGGATACAATAGTAAACAACACAAAAATTCCTGCCCTCCGAAACAGAGACAGATACTAAACATTAAACAAAATAACTACATGACATATGACAAAAAGGTAAGTTTTACTGAAATTTTAAAAAATGACAGAGCAAGGAAAGCTGGAATCATTCATTCATGATAGGAATCATAATAGCATTATTGCAACAAGAAGCAAAAAGAACTGCAAAGCCAGGCAGTGTAAAATTCAGATAAACTCTATGATGGGTGCAAAGTCCTGTCACTGTACATGAGTTTAAACACCCTGAAAAACTGTGTGTGTGTGTGTGCGTGCGTGTGTATATAATGTATACTTACATATATTAGCATGATTTATAAATACATGTTTGCATGATTTATATAATCATATACATATACATGCATGATTTATAAAGCCCATTTAAGCCTGCTTTAAACAATATAACGTGGATAAGGCTTAAAATGGGCTGGAACATTTTCCCCCATTACCTCCACAACATACAATTCCAGGGTTTGGTGGTGGTGGTGGTAGTGTGTGGGTGTGTGTATGTGCGTATTTCGGACAGCGTCTCCTGCTCAGAACAGAGCTAGCCACAGCCCTGTTCTACAACCTGTCTTGATAAAAGCCCAAGCCCAAGCCCACAGGAATCTCGATCTTTTTTTTTAATCACAAAAATAAATAAGCCCCCTTCAACAACCTAGTATCACAGACTGGTGTCCTTCATTACCAATTCGCCCTTTATGTAGTTCTGAGTCCAAGGGAAGAATGCCACCTACCGAATCATCCGCACCAGTCGGCCAGTCCTGCAAAGTGCAGTAACACTCAGCTCAACCCAGGTCGGCTCCAAATTCCCTCCCTGTGATTATTCTTTGGCCTTAAAATAATTTACCACTATTTGAGCTGACAGAAAATTATGCTCTCTGCGCAAAATATCTGATAAACACTTCCAAACCTTCTCTATAGCTATTCCAAATTTCAGAGCCCTCACTGCCTGCATTTTCCCTAACTGCGCTTTCACGTTTGGAACGCTCCCTTCTTTGCAGCCTGCAGATAGCGGAAAACGCTGGTGCAAATTGTGCAGGGGCTGCTGACAGGCGGCTGCAGAAGCCAGAGAGTCACCCGGACCGGCTAACGTTTGTGGGGAGGTGGGGGGGGGGGGGATTGCACAAGAGGTCAGGCGATGCCGTGGGCTTCCCAACCTATACCGCCGCAGCATTCTGCGACGTGCGACCGCGTCCTGAGGCCTCTTGGGTGGGGGTGGGGATACAGGCGAGGAAACCCCTCGCAGTTGGCTGAAGGCGAGGCAGAGGGCACTGCGACTCCGCGGTTCAGGCTGGGGTCGCCACAACTACACGGATGCACGCGCTGCAGCGGAGCCTTCCGCAGCCGGCGCGACGCGGGAAGGATGCGGGTGGCAGCGGGTGGGCTGGGCAGCGGAAAAGGCGCGTGTCAGTGCACTAGCGGCCTCCGCTCGTGACACGGGCGCGTGAGCTTCAGGCGGGACCCACTCGGAGTCGCTGAGAAGGTCAGTCGGTCGCCTGCGCCGTATATATATGTATGTTCTGTGTGTACAGAAAGAGACGGCTGGCCGGGCGCCGCGCGGCGGGGCAGCAGAGGGGAGGGCGGCCGGGGCGGGGCCCGGAGGGGCGGGCCCGAGGCGCTGACTGGCGGTCGCGGCTGTAATCGCCTCCAGCCCGCGGTGTCAAGCGCACTCGGCGGTGCATGGCCCCGACGGGAGGCGCGCTGCCCGCCCCCGAGCCTGGCTGCCCGCCTGAGCGCCGCGGCCGCCCCAGTCCCGCGCGTTCTCGCCCCTCGGGCCGCCGTCCCGCGGACATGACCGCGCAGCCTCCTCCTGGGCTCGGGTTTGCTTGAGAGCCTTCTTCATGGAAGCGATGTCCCCCCAGCAGGAGACTCTAGGGGGGCCGCCGGGGCGCTCCTCTTCCCTGGCAGGGGAGTCGCGGATCGCGGGAGGCCTCGGCACCAAGAAGGTGAGGACGCTGCGCGGGCCCCGTGCCCGCCGCCGCGCCCCGCGCGCGCCCCCCGCGCCCGCCGCTGCCGCGCGCGAGCCGCACGCCTCGGGGCTTCAGCGCCCGCGGCCTGGGCGCCTGGACATCCCGCCCTCGCGGCCCCCTCGCCTGGCGTGCCCCTGCCTCCCCGACCGCCGGGGCATCCCCGGTACTCTGCGCGTCTGCCGTCTTCATCTCCCCGGGAGCGGAGCGGACCCCGCAGCCTCCTTCGCATCTCCGTCTGCCTCGGGGCCGGCAGCGGCTGCCCTCTGGCGGGGCGGGTCCGAGGTCATCAGAGCAGCGAGGCCGAGGGAGGTGGGCGGCCCCGCTGCGGCGCCCGCGGGGCCCAGCCCCTCACCTGGACGGGGCGCGGCCGCCGAGCGCTCTGGGGGGCGGGGGCCGTGGCGCTCGGCACCGCGCGGCGCTCCGGGAAGGAGTGCGGGTCGCCGGGTCGGACTCGCAGCTCTGCCAGGTTGCCGACGGTCACGGACTGCGGGGACACGGAGGTTCGGTTGGGCCTGGAACGGGGCAGGGTGGGGCCGGCGGGCCGCGCCTGAGGGTGGCGGGGGCCGAGGCTAGGGGCCTGCAGGCCCCGGCGGGGCCGCGGCGGGTGGGGGCGGCGCGAGTGTTCCCGGTGGAAATCCCGGAGGGTTGCGGGCACCTTGCGGCGTTCCGCTCGGATCAGCAGCCGCCGCGCGGCGTGCTGAGTGTGTCCGGGTTCGGGAACGGTTCCCTCAGGAAGTGCACGTGGCCGCGGCGGCCGGCCCCACTGTCGGACTCCCTGAGGACTGGATTCAGGGGTTGCTGGCCTGGTCTGCCCTCGCCCCTCCCTTTCCCCCAGGACCTTCTGTTATTTTGGCCATTTTTGCTCAGTGTCCTGGCGGTGCCCTGGTGGTGCCCTTCGAGCTTCTCTGGAAACAAATTAGGATTCGGAGGATCCTCGTACTCTTCTTTAGGAAGTACTTCGAGGCGTTGCGTTTATATCGCTAGAGCCTTTAGAGGTGTCTGCAGGTCCCTCAGTGTCCGGACCTCTCTGCCTTCCGTGGCTCTCCCCGCCAGCACGCCGGGCTGGCCCGAGGTCGGCTGGAGATGGGTGCGAGGTGCAGCGAGTGCAGTGTGTGTGAGCTCCCCAGGGTCCCGCCGAGTCGCGGAGCCTTCCAGGATCGACCGTGGACTTGGAGATGTCCGGGCTGTAGTGCCGGCGCAGCCTTTGATGTATGGATGCTGAGGTGTGTCCGCGTCGCTTTTACCCTTCAGAGATTCAGGGATTGTGTGTGTTGTGTGTGTGTGTGAATGTACCAGGCTAGCGCTACATTTGGGAAGGTAAATGAATGTTCAGTAATTGACACAGATTTTAAAGCATTTTTAATTTTTGTAATCTTAAGGAATTGGGAAAAATGAAAAATTAAAGATTTATATTCCCGGATAGTTTTTTCCCTAGGGGTAATTAAGCATGCTGGCAAAAGGTGAAAGCATTAGAGTAGCTTGATTATTTACCAAGTAGGCTTGTCCACTAAATGAAAGTCTTTCCTGCTTGCATCTTTCACAGTTGTTCTTAAGATGCTGCCCTTCATTATAAACCATGATGGGTTGTCACATTACCACCAGTCTTTTCCTTTTCTTTTTTTATTTAAAGGAAATAGATTTTGGCAATCTGGTCTTTCTGCTTTTTACTCCCTTTGCCAGGATGGGGTGGGGGGCTTGGGGGACAGGGTTGTTGAAGGTCTCTCTTGTTTTGATTTTGGTATTTTCTCCCAGAGAATTGCATCTGTGCTTATTTTAAATAATAGTAGGTAGATCTGTTTGATTTCAGACCTTCATATTTGCAATAGAAGGTAATAAAAATTAAAAATATTTTCAAAATTTAACTCATAGAATCATTACCATTTATACTCTTGTGGACCACAGTCTTCATGTATCCCAAATACTCAACAGATTGATTTTTTTTTTAATGTTTCATCTTGCCTTTTTGGTGTTTGGTAATCTTAATGAGTCATGACAGTTATTCTAAAATAGTCTACTATGTTGTTGTAGCATTGATTGCCACCATTTGGATTGTTTAAATTGCCAGTTAAAATCAACATCCTTAAAAATGAAATAGAAAATATTAGCACATCAGTAAGGGTAAGGACTATTTTTGTATAACTTTTTTCTCTGTTTCATATACGTATGTGTATTTTGGAGTAGTAAGGTAAAATGGTCAAACTTTTAAAAACAAGTTTATTAGACCACTATATGGAATCAATTCACTGGACTTTTAGTTCTAGCTGTATTATATCTCAATGATCTTGAAAAAAAATCACTTAATCATTTCAGTTTCTTCATTTGTAAGATGGGCTTCAAAGAAATAAAGAGGTAATGCTGGAGAATCCAATAGTACTGCCATTGCCTAGAATACAGTTCATATTCCTAGAGACTACTGTCAAGGAGACATTTGTGTACACTGTGGTGAAATTTGGAGTGTGATGACCTATGTTCAACTCTCCATTGTGTTGATACTAGCTTTCTGACCTGGGTAAGTCATTTAAACTTCTCAGTTTCCTATTTGTAAAATGAAAATGACAGTAGTAACTACCTTCTCGAGTTGGGAAAGTTAAGTGTGAAATTGAGTAAATATTGACATTCAATAAGCATCCCCAAATTATTAGCTTTTACTGTTTGAAATTTTATCCATATCTATAATTCATACTACCATTTCCTAGTTGTTCAAGCCCAAAATCTAGGATTCATTTTCAACTCATTTCCTCACTCTACGACAACCATCAGAAAAGCCACTGGACTATCACTTCAAAACATACCTTGAATTTCTGCGCTCTGTCTCCACTGCAGCCATGTAGTCCAAGCCAAACCACCACCATCTCTCACTTATACCTTTGCAGAAACTAACTTGTTTAATACCTTTCTTGCTCTTCCCTGACCCAGTCTCCATTTAGCAGCACCAGAATGATCTTTAAAAAATGTAAATTGCTCATGTTACTCACCTGCTTAGACTCCTGCAATGGCTTTCCATCATATTTGGAATAAAATTCAGACTCCTTTTCTTAGCTCTCTCTACTTCTCACACCTCATCTACCTTTTCCATCTTCTTTGTATATTCTCCTGCTACATAGGCCTTCTTTTTCACAAATCAAGTCATCAAATTTGTTCCTGTTCTGAGGTCTTGGTGTGCTGTTTCCTCTGCTTCTGCCATATGTCTTTGTTGGGTTGTTGGTTTTCTTATTATTGAGTTTTGAGAGGTATTTATATATTCTGGATTCAAATCTTTTATCATATGTGATTTGCAAATGTTTTCTTACATTCTGTGGCTTGTCATTTTATGCTGTTAATAGTGTCTTTCAAAGAACAGAGTTCTTAATTTTCATGAAATCCAGTTTGGCATTTTTTTTCTTTAATTTTACTGTAATTTACTTGAATTTAAATATGAATTTCCACATGTGTCTACTGAATATTGTATTGGATAACAAAGGTTGAGAGGAAGAGATAAAACAATAATAATAACAAACATTAGTAAATGGTGATAACTTTTATTAAAGAAACACTGATTTAGACAAATGTGAATGTGGAGCTAGACCACTCTGACATTAGGGTGTTCAGCGAAGGATTCTTTTAAGTGATGGTTAACTCTTCTATGGGTGAAAAAGAGCATTAACATACATTAAAAAGATGCCAAGAAATGGATGCAATCGTTCAAAGGTCCTAGGGTAAGAAGAAACATGGTGTGTTTGAGGAGCTGGTTTGCAGATGCTGTAAAGAATTGGTCTCTATGTTTTATAGTCACATTTATTATTTCAACCTCAAGTCATATAATCTACCTAGTTCATCCACCTTTTTTTGCTAATTAGATAATTTGACTATTTCCAAAAATCAAAGATTTTCCATCACTTAGGTTCTTCAAAAGAGTACACGATAGATCTGTACGGTGATTTCTTAAACCGGGGTTCTAAAATATAATAGCAGCATATAAATAATGCTTCTGAATAATGCATTCTGGATAGATTTCTGGATAATTTTTCTGTATAACCATCCCTTAAGATGTCCACATTTGGATAGAATGTTTTGTGAAATGAAATGGAAATACATATTAGAATAATTTCTGTTAGGGATGATTTGTGTCATACTCAAGCACCCTGACCCTTTGGAACTAACTGAAAACTTTAAATAAGATGGGTGATGGGATAGGGAACACGGACTTGCAGGCACAGAAAACCAGTCAAAGCAAAAGGATTTTAAAATAGCTCCAACATTTTTAAATGTGGCAGCTGTTGTTTTACACTTCATTCTGTCTTCTTTCTACATTCTCTGGGTCCAAATCTGTTTATAGCAGCTCCTGGTAGAACACCCCCAAGAGCTGACTTTGGCCATGTGTGTGTCTTATGCTGGAGTTTGAATGAAATATCTTAGTGAGTAAGCATTAGTTTTATTCTTTAATACTGAGGAAAATATGCCCATGGTTAAACCAGTATACTACTGAGTCCTTTTCTGATGTTATTGACAAAGGGAATTGTGTAAAATCAGGTATATGAGATTTTTTTGGCCTGAGAGGAGTATGGAATTATCAAAAACTCAGGTGAATCAGAAATGGCCTGTGTCATCACTAATGTGACCTCTGAAATTCTGACTGTACTTTGTTTCTTTGTCTGTAAAATAGGAGTAATAATCCATATCTTGTTTATCTCACAAGTTGATTTTTAAGGGTCAGAAAGTATATGAATACACATTCTAAAAAAGCACCAAAGCCATTAGTATCTTTTTCTAGGTGAAAGTAGGTATAAAGCAATAAAGAGAGTTTTATTTTTTTTAATTTAATGTAAGAGTGAATACTGTAACTCTTATTCAGCCTGGACTTCCCTAACAAAATACCATAATACTGAGTGGCTTAAAAGCAACAGACATTTATTTCTTACAGTTCTGGAGGCTGTGAATCCCCATGATATGGGTGCCTGCCAGTTCAGTTCTTGGTAAGAGCCCTCTTCTTGGCTTGCATTTAACCCTTTTCTTGATGGATCTTCACTTGGGAGGGATGGAGAGAGGGAATGAAGGAGAGAAAGAAAGGAAGAAAAAGAGTAAGAAAGGAGGAAAGGAGGTGGGAGGGAAAGAGATGAAGATGGAACTAGATGTCTCTGGTCCTTTCTTATCAGACAATAATCTCATCAGAGGGGCCCCACTCTTATGACCTAATCACCTCCCAAAAAACCCACCTCCTTAATACCATTACAAAATACAATTTTCGGGGGAGGACACAAACATTCAGTCCATGACACTGTCCCTTGAAGTACTCACCCTTGAAGGTCATAAATATCAAGTATTATAAGGTAGAAACTTAAGCAAAAGGAAGAATTTACTGTTTGTAATTTATGGAATAGTAAAGGAAATTTTAAAAACCTCTTTAGGTGAATGCCTATGTATATATAATACACATCAATTATATAAGGTAGATATTAATAACTTACTCTTACAGAAAAAGAAACAGCCCTGCCAAGGCTACAAGTACTAAGCAGAAGAGATGGCATTTGAACCCAACCCAGATTTTCCAACTCTATTTCTCTTTCCAACTACAGTATAGATGCTTTTGTTACTATTTATAACATAATATAAAAATTAATGAAAATTAATTTAAAAGAAAAATTTTAAAGAAAAATTAATTTTTGTGACTCTAACAGGCATATGTTACAAAAGAATAAATTGTATGTTTTATAAAATGAAAGTGAGGGACAATCTTCTATTTTTACACATTTTAAAATGTAATTATTAATTTTGACGACTGAGTCTTCCAAGTTAGAATAGAAAGTTGTAACTCATAGACTGAAAATTCCTAAGTCACAGATACCTAAATAGCAGTTGTTGATTTTGATTGTGAAGTAAAGATTGTCGTGCAGCAGTTTACCACTCTGTGTTTCAACATTCTCCCAAGGTTATGATTTGGTAAAGGGTCTGCAGGACAAAAGATGGAACATGTGCAGTATACTGGAGAAGTAGGACAGCTAATGGCACCTACAGAAAATAAAACCTCCAACTTCAATAATTTAAGCATCTGAATTCTTTCACAGTTCTCATCCTGTAATCTAGGACTTGGCTGTTCTTTTCAAAGCGGAGGTATATGCTTTATAGGATTACATACAACTTAACAAAAATATGTGATTTAAAGCTTGCCTTTTTAGGAGGTATCAGCTAAAAGTATACTAGATTTCAGTTTAAATTGCCATTAGAGCATATTATAAACTATAACATATCCCAAAAAAAGGTATACAGTATTAAAGTTATATATATATGTGTATATGTACACCTGTATGTACATATATTCATATACACAGAAATATATGAACATTTTATTGTAATTCAATGGGAGTTTCATGACTCATAAATCTTCATATCTGTATAACATTTATCAAAGACATCTGTTATGGACAGAGTGTTTGTGTCCCCCCACCAAACCTGTATATTGAAGCCCTAAACCCTGGTATAATATAGTATTTGGAGGTGGAGGCCTTTGGGAGATAATTAGGTTAGATGAGATGGTGAAGGTGGAATCCCCACGATGGGATTAGTGCCCTTATAAGAGACCAGGGAGCCTGTTTTTTCTTTCTCTCTGTTACCCATGTGCAAGAAAGAAGCTATCTGCAAACCAGCCAGACGGCCCCTTACCAAAAACCAAATCTGCTGCAGATTGACCATGGACTTCTCAGCCTCCAGAACTGTGAGAAATAAATGTCTGTTGTTTAAGCCAGCTGTCTGTATTATTTTGTTGTAGTAGCTTGAGCACACTGTCTCTAAAATGAACTTTCATTGGAGGAAACTTTGCTCTCCTATTCTCTGTTGGTATCTCAAATGTTCTAGATCACAGAGACTCATTGATTCTGGTGTGTGCAGAAAGCCTCAGTGAAATGCAGCATTCTGTAATTTTATGAAGCAACAAGGATGGAGGAGATATTTGACTTTTGTTTACTTTTGGAAGGCTTAGCCATAAAGTGGGAAGATGGAAAAGGAGCAGAGGAAATAGCCTTCTGTTGGCCACCAATAATGGAACTTGTAGGTGACACAGCCCAGTTTATTTTCTAATTTTGTTGTAGTTTGATTCTCTTGATGTAGGACAGATTTAGATTAGAAACATCCAACCAACAGCAGAAATAGCCCTATCAGCACTGTCTATCAGTGCCATACTGAGCAGGCTTGGCCTAATTTTGACAGACAGCTGTCACATGGCACAACTGAAAGGTAAAACCAGTTTCTGGATGCCTGGTCACTTGTGTGTAGACTCTGAAAATGGAATGTATGTGTGCCCACAGCAGCTCATATTTCAAAGATCTGGAAGACCCAGCTGCTCTGTGTCCTTTTGCTTTCCCTGTTTACCTGAGTCCTAATTTATACCTAGGAGAGTGTCTGTATTTTCTCTTCTACTCCTGAATTCATTCTCTTGAACCTCAGCTTCAGTGGTAGTCATTACTAGGTTATACTATGTCTAAATCTGGATAGACCTGGGCCTACTTTCTTATTGTTATTTTATGTACTTTGTTTTTTACCACTATGGCTTTTGGATTTGATCACCATATTCTCCCTCTGAGGAAAGTGAGAGGTTACTGTAAGGCAGAGCTTCCCAACCATTAGAGATGTGTTTGATATGTTCAGCCACTTAGCCTTAAGAGAGGAGAATGGATACTGGGGCAGCCAGAGAGCCCTTTTGTTTATCACAGTGTGCCATGGATGAACAAATAATACATTATATTGGCCATGGTGTGAAAAATGTAGTGAAGCCCTGCACTGTAAAGGATTATTAAAGAGAGCACTGGTGATTGACCTTGCCCTACTCCAGGGTGCTCCTGAAAGGGAATCATGACCAGAGGTTGAAACTGCTGCCTTTGACAAAGAAGAAAGTCCAGCCAACTTGAAGACCCGTAATATGCTCCAGGAGCCTGCATGGGTGGTAGGGAGGCAGAGGAACAAAGGATGTATAGGGGAGTTCTACTATCCTCATATCTGTATATGTGCAGTACTTATTCACTCTAAAGCATTACTCTCTATGTTGCACAATTACAGTGCTTACCAGGTCAGAGGACCTTCACATACACAATCTTATTCTCTTTTGGTTGGATGGTTATGTCACAGAGAGGCCTCTGAGAAGTTCTGTGATAGAGGAGGGTGCAGAATTTAGGTCCAGTGTCCCCTAAAACAGTGCCCATTCTTCTACATTACATAAATTCTCCTGTTACTGTTTTACTTCAACGTGCTTGTCTCATAGAAAGAGAAAAGACAGCCAAAAGAGAAAATCTTTCTTTCTTAACCTCAGAAAAGAACTTATATCCCTTTATACCCTTGCTGTGATGACATTTGTTTTAATTAAATGCTCAGACTGATTCTGGATGGGATGATTATGAGTAAATAGAGAATCATACTCATCACAGACCAAATTGACAATATTGGGAAGCTTCAGGTCATCAATATTCAAAATCTTGAGATACTATTTGTAGATGACATGTTACTATATGTAGGAAACCCTAAAGACCCCACCCAAAAACTATGAGAAATAATAACTGGATTCAGCAAAGTTGCAAAATACAAAATCAATATACAAAAATATGTTGTATTCCTATATACTAACAATGAATTAGCAGAAAAAGAAATCAAGAAAACAATTCCACTTACAATTACATCAAAAAGAATGAAATACTCAGGAACAAACATAGCCAAGGAGGTTAAAGACCTGTATTTGAAAACTATAAGACACTGATGAAAAAAACTGAAGAAGATACAATAAATGGAAATCTGTCCCATGCTCATAGATAGGAAGAATTAATATTGTCAAAATGGCCATCCTGCCCAAAGCAATTTACAGACTCAATGCAATCCCTATCAAAATACCAATGGCATTTTTCAATGAACTAGAACAAAAAATCCTAAAATTTATATAGAACCACAAAAGACCCCAAATAGCTAAAGTAATCCTGAGAAAGAAGAACAAAGGTGGGGATATCATGCTTCCTGACTTCAAGCACTATTACAAAGCTACAGTAATCAAAGCAGTATGGTACCAGCATAAGAACAGATCCATAGATCAATGGAGCAGAATAGAGAGCCCAGAAATAAACCCCATGCATGTATGATCAATTAATATATGACAGAGGAGCCATGAATATACAGTGGGAAAAAGACAAACTCTTCAATAAATGATGTTGGGAAAACTGGACAGCTACATACAAGAGAATGAAACAGAATTACTAACACCATACCATACACAAAAGTACACTTGAAATAGATTAAATACCTAAATGTAAGACATGAAACCATGAAACTCTCAGAAGAAAACATAAGCAAAAATCTCTTGAACATGAGCATGAGTAATTTTTTTATGGATACCTTTCCCTGGGCAAGGGATACAAAAGCAAAAATAAAGAAGTGAGACCACATCAAAATAAAAAGGTGCTGTACAACAAAGGACACCATCAACAAAACTAAACTAAAAGCCTACATAATGGGAGAATATATTCATAAATGATTTATCCAATAAGGGATTAACATCTAAAATATATAAAGATCTCATATACCTCAACACCAAAAAAACAAATAACCTGATTAAAAATGGGCAGAAGACCTGAACAGAAATTTCTCCAAAGAATAAATTCAGATGACCAACAGGCACTTAAAAAAATGTGCAATGTCACTAGTCATCAAGGAAATGCAAATCAAAACCATAAGGAGATATCACCTCACACAAGTCAGTAAGGTCATTATCCAAAAGATAAGAAATAACAAGTGTTGGTGAAGATGTGGAGAAAAGGGTACCCTCCTACACTGCTGTTGGGAATGCCAATTGGTGCAGTCACTGTAGAAAGCAGTATGGAGGTTCTTTTAAAAGCTAAAAATAGAAATACCATTTGACCCAGTAATTCCACTTCTAGGAATTTACCTGAAGAACACAAAATCCCTGGTTTGAAAAAATATATGCACCCTTATGTTTTTTTGCTGCATTATTTACAATAGCCAAGATACAGAAGCAATCAATAGGTGAATGGACAAGGAAGATGTGGTACATATAACCATGGAATATTATTCAGCCATAAAAAAGAAAGAAATCCCACCATTTGCAACAACATGGATGGACTAAGAGAGCATTATGCTAAGTGAAATAAGCCAGGTGGAGAAAGACAAATACCTCATGATTTCACTTATATGTATGATCTAAAAACAAAACAAAATGAACAAAACAGTAGTGGACTCAGAGACACTGAGTAGTGGCTGGTGATTATGATGGGGGAGGGATTGGAGTAAGTAGGTGGGGTTGGAGGGGGTTAAAGAGGCATAAAATCTCAGTCATCTCAGTCATGATATTAGTTGGTCATGGAGATGGAAGTGCAGCATGGAGAATATATATAGTCAGTGGTTCTGTAACATCTTTCTATGTTGACTGATAATAACTACACTAGTTGGGATGAGGAACTGTTGAACCCTATGTTGTATACTTGAAACCAGTATAACATTTTATATCATCTATACTTCAATAATTTTTTTTGACCTTGTAACAATTGGACTTAGAAATAAGGTGCAAGGTTAAAAATAGTTTTCCTGTTTCCTTGAAGAGTCAGTGTCTTTCAGATATGTCTCCCCCAAATAAATGCTGCATTTGTGTGTGGGAAGACAAGAAACAGTTTATTGCTCACTTAATTGTACTAAGTAGCCACGAAAGGATTAATAGTCAAATTTGAATAGGCTAATTTGTAAATCTGCTTAATTTTTTTTTCTTGTCTTGTAACTTCAGAGTTCTTTAAAAGCTTTCCTCAAAGCCTTTATTTTAATGCTATGCTGATTTTGAATGTTTGAAGATGACTTAAGCATATTTGACTTAAATTCAGCTGAAAGACTTGAATTTTTTTCTTTCTAAAGTGACTGGAACAAAAAGTATGAAGAATTGCAGTTCACCTGATTTAAATATTTCATCCTGTTCCTTTCTTTTCATAGGCTTTCTTTTCCTTTAATCTTTGTAAAAAGTAAGAATGACCAGGTTCAGAGTTATTTAGAAGTTCCAAAAATAGTACTGTATCTTGTGGTTGACATTAAGTCCAAATTCTAATGAAAGACTACATATAGGTATTTATGTAAACAGTAAGTTGTTGAAAACAAAAGAACAAATTTTTTTTCTTCAATTACATATTTGCAGCTTCATTTTCCTAAATAGGCATACCTATGTTACCATTTTAAACCTCAGATATAGGCAGTGTTAATTCATTGACTTAATACATAGCTATTGAGAATTTATTATATGAAAATACTGAATAGTACACTGAAGGAGTAGGGGAGGAATGGTGGCAAACTGCAATAGGCAGGTAGGCATATTCCCCAGATCTCAGGAATTCAAATGAAGAGCCAGTCAAACATTTTGTATAAAACCATGTTGGATGAAAAGTGAATAAATAATTTCCATTTTCATGTATAATACTTCAGATGGTTGTTAAACAAATAAACACAATTATAGCTTCTGGCTATGAACCAGTTTGCTGGGATGGAACCCAATAGTTTAGTAGTTTTGTATTTAGCTTTTTTTTTGCTTTTTAACAGCTTTATTGAAATATGATTCACATATCATATGATTCGTCCACTTAACATGTAAATTCAATGACTTTTAGTATATTCACAGAATTTCGCACCCATCACCACAGTCAGTTTTAGAAAGCTTTCATTACCCCAAAAAGAAATGGTGTACCTCTTAGCCATTAAATCCCAATCCTTTCATCTCCCCCAACCTCAGGCAAGAACTAGTCTACTTTAAGTTTCTATATATTTATTTATTCTGGGTATTTCATATAAATGGGCTAAAAAATATATGGTCCTTTGAAACTAACTTCTTTTAATTTTTTATAATATTTTCAAGGTTTATCCATGTTGTTACATATACCAGTACTTCTTTTTAATTGCCAAGTAATATTCCATTTTGTGGATATACCACTTATTTTTCATCAGTTGATGGACTTTGGGGTTGTTTCCGCTTTTTGACTTCATCAGTAATGTTGCTATGAACATCTGCATACATGTTTTTGTGTAGACATGTTTTCATTTCTCTTGGGTGTAGTAACTGAATGTTTAGCCATTTGCAAAACTTTCAAGTTGTTTCCTAAGGTGACAGCACCATTTTACATTCCCATGAGCAGCATATGAGTCCAGGTTATCTACATCCTCACCAACATTTGTTATTTGTTGTTTATTGTAGCCATCCTGATAAGTATAAATTGGCATTTCATGGTTTTGATTTACATTTCCCTGATGATGAATGATATTGAGCATCTTTTCATTTGCTTTTTGGCCATTTGTATATCTTCTTTGGATAATGGTCTATTCATATCCTTTACCCACTTAAAAATTGGCTTATTTTTCTTTATTGAAATGGAACAACTCTTTAAGTATTCTGTATACATATATGTGATTTGCAAAAATTTCTTCCATTCTGTGGGTCCTTTGAAGCACAGAAGTTTTAATCTTGACAATATCTAATTTATCTGTTATTTCCTTTGTTGATTGTGTTTTTAGTGTCATACCTAAAAAACCATTGCCTAATCTAAGCTCACAAATATTTCTGCCCACATTTTCCTAAAATTTTTATAGATTAAGCTCTTACTTTTAGATCTGACCCATTTTGGGTTAATTTTTGTATATGGTATGAGATAGGAGTCCAACTTCCTTCTTTTGTATATGGATGCCCAGTGGTGCCAGAACCATTTATTGGCAAGTAATTAACTTTTCTCATTAGACATATGTTTACCATGTAGCTCAAAATGGTAAATGTCAATATTATGTCAAAAGATGTAGTTTGTTATGTACAAGAATGGCTCTTCTTATCCAGTTCCATATTTCCTTAATGACACCATCCCAGCAGAGCCCTTCAAAAGTTTGTTTCTCTGTGTGTGTGCTTGGGAATGGTGGCATAGATGTGGAGCATGAGTGGATTTTGAAATTCACATAAAACCTTTATTTATTGAGTGTATGTATGTGTCTGGCATTGTACTAGGCCTTGGGAATGCAAAGGTAGGCCTGCTACAGAGTTGAGTTTCAGTAATAATTGTTGAAGGACTGGAGAAAATTGGGAAAGAATATGTGGTCTCTGCTCTCTAGAAAAATTATCTAGAAAAACAATAGAATATGACATGCTATAATGGTGGCATAACCTGTGAAGCAAGTTAAGAACACAGAGAGTTGAATATATAGTTAATCCAACTGATTAAAAAAGAGTTGAAGTGGAGAGCACCTTGCAGATTAGAGGATAGTGTTGCTACAGTTTTGTGTTATTATTAAAATACAGAAGAAAAATTAATTGTAGCCATTTGATTCTCATCTTCAATTATGACTCCTATTCATTTACTCTTAGGCAGAATAGGTTTTTTTGCTTTTAATACTGTATATAACTACAGAGGAAACAGCTTAGAAAATCAAAGATTTAATTTCACTTTAGTGTTCATGTTATACTTCTCTAATAAATGGCTTTTAGTAAAAGGACAGCAGTTTGAAAATTAATCACTATTTATTCCTTTTTACAGTATCTTCCAAGCTCCTCCTCATTGTTCCCATTTGGGAGCAGATGAGTAAATAAATGTTACTTCATATTTATTTGTTTTGAGCTCATATAAAATTCTTGTTTAGTTTTTTGGGCTGAACACTAGGTAAATGGTACAAATTACAAGAATACCATTCCCTAAAGATTAAAGCAATTGATTTTTTTACCTTAATATGTAGTTTATCAATTTTGAAAAAGATTGCCTTTTAAAAATACTCAGTTTTGTAATGTCATCCAGTATTTTTGAGATCATCTAAATTTGAGCAGTAAGCACTTGGCATTCTGAAAAATCATGCTGTGGGTTGTGATTTCTAAGCTAACAGAAAATATACACTGTTTAATTCTATCTACTATTTCCTGCAAGGTGAAGAATGATATTATTTCTTATCACTGAACAGCTATGAAATTTGTTGGTTCTAGTATAAGCGTAGCTCAGTCTGTCCTGACAGGTTTGTACTATTACACATTTGTACAGGAACCAGTACTCTAATTCTATTTCCATGTATTTTATTTCACACAATTGTTACAAACAAAAAGAAAATCCAAGTCTTTGTTGTCTGAGAATGGAATCTTTGATAGATACGTGAATTTGCTTTGAAGTCACCATTGATCCTTTGTTTTGCTACACTTTTGAGCAAAAGAAAGAAATCTATTTATTTTGAATGAATTAATACCTAAATATATTTATTAAGCTACTTTTAAGCTGACTACTCTTGACTTCTTATTACTTTCACAAGAGAAATGAATCCTGTGAATCCTAAATGCATATAGTATATAATGCTTATTTTCCTGTATATAGAGCCAAAGTGAATCTTTGGTGGACATTTAATATGAGAATATCAGAAATAGAAGGAACCTAGGAGACTACGTAGTTCAAATTTTCTAATTTTCTAAATAAGGAAATGGAGCCCCAGAGAAGTGACTGAATTGCTCTGGGATTAGTAGAGTATCAGTACAAACAATAGGTCCTCAAACAAAAACAATATTCTGCCTGTAGCTTGATTGACTCTCTTGAATATGAAGGAGTCCACTAGATGAGGTGGATATCACTCTGTATTTGACTCCTCATACATTTGACAATTTTATAACTGAGAAAACACAGTCCAATCACCATGTTACACAAATGGTCCTCTTCATTAAGTCTCCATCGAAAACTCCCATTTTAAAAGTACCTTTCCAGAAGAAAATTTGTCACACTTCTTTGATTATCCATTCTCATGTTTAATAGCCATCATTCTCAGAAAGATTTCCTTATGTCAGAAGGTTTCAAATTTGGAGTCCATTAATTCCTAAGGCATCAACATAAAATTATATATAAAATTTTAGTTTAAATTGTTTGTAAATTTATCAAAGAACCCTAACCAAAATCACCCTGAATTTTCTGTCTGCAGTTTAGCCACATTTCTTTTTGCCCTATATTCCTTGGAAGACAACTTGCTGTTCTCCATGTTATAACTCCCCATTAATATGGAAGTTATTACTCTTTCCAAATGAAGAATTTCAGATCATTTTAACTTTTCTCATAGGCTTTTTCTTTGCCCCAATTCTAAATCATTTTTATGTCTGCCTTTTGAACACTTTCCAAATTCTTTGTAAACCTGAAAGCCAAGGAACTCAGAATTAGATATCCTATATTAATGTACATCTAGTTCTGGAGTTTGGATATGCTGACAGCAGTGTCAGAAGGTTAGGAGCAGCAGAAGTAAGACTGCTAAAATTGCCAATATGGGTCCAGGAATATGGCACCCTACTAAGGTAGCCTAGGCAGATGCTCAAGGTCAAAACAGAGGGCAAGGGGTCCAGGTAAAGATTAAAGGGTTACACAGATTTCACAGTTCAAAGCTTTGTAAGTAGATCCTCAATAAAGGGTGTCAGGATAAGGAATAAGAATCAAGCCCACACCTGAAGGCATGAAACAGAAACCTGCAGAAAATCTGCATATGAACAAACTACCTTTTAGTAAAATCAATCCAAAGGCCCGATATTGAGACTACTCTTCACATGGTGACAGGCTGCTGGTCCTTGCAATATAAATACTTGTCTCTCAGATTTCCCTTCTCCCTGCAACCTCTGCAGTCACACTAGCCTCAGGATGTTATATTCTGAGAATTATGTTCCCAAGAGGTATGACTAATGGAAATAGCAGGGTGGGGCCTATAAACTATAATAAAAAGTAGGTTAACAAAATCATTGGGGTTGAGAGGGCTTATAGACTCTTCTGGGAATCTAATGAAAACTGTGGACTTTCTCTCCAGAAGGAAGACACCAAATATATCACGTAAAACAACGTTATACATTTTGACCTTCTCTGAAACTCATTCATGGTTAATAATTCCCAAAAGATATGTGTGGTATTCTGTATTTCTTATCCACTTATTTCCTGTCCTTTATTACTATATTAATGTTTTATATAATTGTTTCAGGTGCTGAGCTAAGCTAGGAGTTTTGAGCATATAGTTCCTATATGTGAACCAAAAGATGAAGGGGGTGGGGATAACAGCAACACTAAGGCCATGGCACTGGTGACAACCATAATCAGGGAGAGCTCTCTGGGGGCATGGTGAGTTTGAGAGTTAAGAACTGTGCTGAACAAGTCTGCATCCCTTTCTCATTGGATGATTCTTCCTCTGTTCCTGTGCTAGGATCTAGGTTTTATTTTACTGGCTAAGAAGCAATTCCTTTATGAATCATGGAAAGATACTAATACTGAGCAAGTAAGTTGTTGTGGTTCCTGTTAGAGCAGCACCCAGTTCCCAAGACTGACTGGCCTAAGTCCTCAGGCATTGGGTGAGACCTTTGGCCACAATAGGGTGAGAGGGTAGAGCAGAAGAGTGGCTTCAGTGATAGAGCCTGAACTTCACTCATGGCAGTTGGTGACTCTATTTACTTTACTCATCTAATGTCCAGTGACAGACCCTCTGACTCTATTTTGAGGTCTTAAATATATAAGGTTGAATTTAGAGAGTAATTATCTGGATAATTCAAGTTTAATAAAACCTCATTTAGCAAAAATTTTATGTACCTGAATTATCCAGTTAGTCAATGTTTATATTATATATCACTCAGAAAAGAAAAAAAGTTTTTTTCTAAAGTTGTATCAAGTTGTTTGGAAGAAGGGATTCCCAGATGTGTAAATAATTGTTTAATTTAAACATGTATTAAATGTGTAAGAATCTAGTTTCCATCTTTTGCTTTAACTGTTTTTTTCTCTTTTTACCTGATCTCTTCAAATCCTGACTTTCCCTGAAACCCAGTTGGGGCCTACCCTGCCAGTGAAAGAGAGATAGTAGCACCTGCTTGAGGACATTTTGGAGTATAAATGAGATAATCTAGTCCTGCATTTAGCATAAGGCCTGGAACGTAATAAGCAATTTATCTATTAGCTGCAATTGATTATAATGGTTATGATGATGCTTTTCGTAAATACTCTGATCAACATTTAGTCTCTTTACCTTGTGACCATAAAAAGTACTTACTGCCTATGCCACTTGGGACACATACTATCCTGGTTCAGATGTTATTATTTTGTCCCCATAATGAGACAGCACACTCTTTGATAGGCCAGGATAGACAATGTAAAACTTGACTAAACAGGATTGAAAACTAGCATGTACTTACTTTACAAGCCACGTGGTCTTCAATTTGATTTTTTTTCCTCAACAGAAAATGAAAACACTAGCAGAAAGGAGAAGGAGTGCTCCATCTCTTATCCTGGATAAAGCCCTACAGAAACAGCCTAGCATCAAGTAAGTGAAAAACTTTGTATTACACATTTGGTATGTGCTTTTCTTTTTCCTTTAATGTGTGTGGATATTTGTTTTTCTTTTATCATTCTCTGTTTAATAAAAGAAAATAATGACTTCTAAGGTTATTTAATAAGGTATATCCTTTATGTGAATCATAAAGCCTTCCTGAGCTAGTATATGTGATCAGTTACTTTAAAGCTGATTCAGAACTGAATCTCACATCACATCGTACAAAATATGCAGGTTTCATACGTTGTTTATTTATAGAAACAATTATAACTTAGAATACTAAAAAAATAGTTATTTTAACTACCGTACATGTTTGGTTATGCATTAACCTTTGCTTTTTATCTTAAGATGATGCCTGTGCATGAGTATATAAGACAAAGTTTTCCCAGTTTTAGATATAAAAAAGATAACCAGATTAAGATTATTAAAAAATATAATGTTGATTTCTTTTAGGTGTTATTGGTTAAATTAGTAAACTAGTGAAATTTGAAGTAAAAAAATAGGTCAAATATCTATTAAAATAGCCATTTCACCTGCTGAACCTAAATACTATTTCAATGGACATTTAAGAAAGTCTTTCATAATGTGTAGAAATTGAATGGATAATTCAATCATTAAACGGCATTTTAACTCAGAGGAAATTTTATGTTTAAAGGAACACTGATGATTTTCCTCTAATCTATGAATATTTTTATGTCAAGTGAAATTCTTATAACTTTTATTTCTATGAATGATGTGTTAATTTAACATAAAATCTACATGAAGGTATGGCATTTTTTTCAGTGCTGAAAATAAATTATATAACCATATCCCAATTAGTGGAACTTTCAAAACACTTAGGTCACTTTCTTTTTTCTACTCCGCATATTCTCAGACTCAGGCAGCTCTTCCACCTGTCCATCAAAGACACACACTTAAGTCAATGGGTTGATCAGAAAATATAAATTACTTTCAATAGATTATTTAATAGCCTAATCAAAATTTAATGAGGAAGATATTTTTCTGCCAAGTAAGTAATATGGTAACACATTTTAGTGTCATATATAAATGACTTTTGGATTATTTGCATTAGTGTACCTTTGTATTAGTGTGAATAAAAGAATGGTTATATTTTCACAGTTGGATGTTGATTACCTAGAAAACTCAAGAGAAAGTACTTTTAGGGGAAGTAGAGAGAAGAGGCAGAATTATCAGTACACCTGTCTTTAGTTCTACAGTATATGTAAAAATAACTTCATTACCCACTTTTTAAAAAAACTGATAAACAGTTTAGATTAAATTTCTTATTGGAAGCTTCTGGAATAGACATGTACTAGGCTTGTCAATTAAAACTAACGCTTATATTAGAGAAGTTTAAGTCTGAGATCAGGGGTCAGTAGTGGCCCACCTACCCCCTTTCCCAGGGCAAGAATCTATATCAGTATGCATGTAGGTATTTAAAGCTCGTATAAACCAGTGGTTCTCAACAGAGTGGTATAAACCTCTATGGGGCATTTTGGAATTTTGTGGAGCATTTGCGTTTGTCTCAATAATTTAGTAGGCAGTGGCCAGAGATGCTACACATCATGTAATATATAGAATATTGTAACAAAAAAATTTTGTGGTTCCTGCATGACTTTTGAATATCCTGTGTATGGGATATTTGAGAAGGGAAAAAAATTGTATAATTATCTATGCCTGTAACCTAACTCTGTTTTTTATATAAATGTAAAGTAATTTTACATACTTTTGTTTTAATGAACACTAAATTTTCTAGAAATGCAACTGCCTTGCATATCAAGAAATAAGGGTACTTTATATTGTTTGGAACCATTTTGGAAAATCACTTGGCATTACTTCATTTTCCTGTACTTGTTGCATGGAATGGTTTCTTATCATCCTACTTCTGTTAAATGTAAATATGTTAATTAAAAGGTGTAAGCATGTGACTACTTCATTTTCCTTTAGTGTAGTCACATCTGCACATATGGACATTGAAAGATATGATAAATTACTCTCATTTTATTTTCTTTTATATTACTGTTGTTTTATTTTATTGATACTTCTGAAATTCTGTAAATATCTGTGAATTTTATTTGAGCATAGAAAAGTAGGATTTGAAATGACTGTATATGTGCTGACTTGTATATAATAACAAAGGGACATTGGGTCTAGTAGGATTGAGGATGACTGATGAAGTGACAGGTTAGGGAAAATACTAACACTAACCTCACTTACTGGGATTATTTTGAGTTAGAGAATCAATATGATAATATACAACTGTATCCCTCCCTACTCTTTCCTCTCCATCACCACTGCAATAATTGGTGTTTATATTAGAGCCAGTTAGCCAAATTCTCGCTTCAGAAATAGAAAAATATGATGATTTTTTGTGTCAAAATAACTGCAGGAAAAAAAGTTGAAATTATATATATTTTAATCTTCAGTTTATTTCCTATGAGTTTCTCTAGATAAGTAACATGAGTGCACAATGCTAGGAAAAAGGACCTTTCCCTATCATAAGAAATAGTACTTTTACTCTACGTTGTGTTGGGTCATTAATGTACATACACAAAAAAATCTGTTGGGTGTTGAAGTGCACAAAATAGTTGTAAGTAATGTAATCTCAGGACTGGAAAGAACCCTAAAGGTCATCTAGTGTTGTTGGTTTCTGAAACTTCCTGAGTCAGTATTCTGCAGTGGGGCCCAGGCATCTGCATGTTTTCAAAATCTCCTCATAGTTTATTCTGATACACTCTTGGAGAAGAACTACTGTGGCAAGCTACAAAAGAATCTTTTCTAAAAAATCCTTTAAAAATAGAAATATTAAAATGGAATTTTAAGAAAGTACAGAATTGTAATATGTATTTCTCTTAAAACACACAAGTGGACATTATAAAACAACAAAGTTCTCCTTCCCCAGTGGTACGGTAACCAATATTAATCATTTGTATGTCCTTCTAAATCTTTATGCAATGTTATTAATCTATGAAAATGTTATTAGAACTTAATTTGTTTTTCCTGATGTTTAAATTCTCACATTTGCATAGATGTTACTAGTTCTTTCCATTTTCAAGTCTTGTAGTTTAGAGATCAGACCCTATTATAACAACCATTCAAGAAGGTCTTTGCATTTTGTCTATCTTTATATATACATGTTCCTGAAAAGTTGCATAAATAAGATTTTTATTATTATTAGTGAACTTGCTATTTTACAGAAATCCTATGGTAAATTGTTTTATAGTGAATCATTTTTTTCCAAAGTTGTTAAAAATAACTCAGATTTTCATAATTAAAATTTTGCTTTTCTATTATTTATACCCAAGAAACAAAAAATTTCTACAGTCCAAGCTGAAGGCTGATAGCACACCTATTTCTGATAGCACAAAATTGTAGAACTTTATACAACAAACTTCTACTACCTAAAAAGAATCTTCACTAACTCTTTTCATGGAATACCACAGGAACTAACCTGTAAAAAAATCCATGTACAGTGTGGGACAGACAGCAAAGAAACACAAATATTTTATTTATTATCATTGCATATTTCTTGAATTACACCCATATTTGATTTTGGCTTCCTGTTAGAAACTTATTATTTCTACTGTTGTCCCCTAGTTAAGGTGTTACTTAGTAATTAATGATCTGTAGATGATAAATCTATTGTTCAAAATTTAGTAGACATCCATAGAGGATTTAAAAGAATACTTTCATTTAATAGTTATTGTATCTCAATTTTTATTGAATCTAATTAACATTAGCTAGGTTTAAAAGAAAAGGAAAAAGGTTAACTGACACATTAATGTGTTTATGTATTAAACAGTTTTATTTTCAATGGTTTTGATCAACACATAGAGTAGGTAAGAAAAGAGACAGTTTGAGGAAAAGATGGCGGTGTGAGTAGTGTGGAGGAAATCTCCTTCCAAAACTACATACATTTTAAAAATACAGCAAATACAACTATTCCTAAAACAGTGACCAGAAGTAACAGTACACCAGCCAGTGTACTTCTGCAAGAAGTCAACATCTCATGGAAAGGCATAAAGTACAAAGCCGTGACCCAGCAGGACCCAAGCCCTCCCCCACCCCAGCTCACTGGTGGGAGGAAAAGAATCAGAGTGGGGAGGGAATGGAAGCACAGGACAGCTAAATAACCAGCCCTAGTAATCTGCCCCAGGAGCACAGACAGACATTGCATGGTGCTCTGGATACTAGATGACCTGAAAAGCAAAGTCTGAGAATAAGACTGCGAACAGGTTCCCACAGCTGGCTGCCCTGGGACAAAAGAAAAGCAGGTGCTTTAAAAGTCTTTAAGGGACAAGGGTTTAACAGGTGGACAAAATCATCCTGGTATACTCAGCCCAGCAGGCTGGGAACTTTCAGAAGCTTTAGGCACCTATCCTCCTGGTTGGGAATGCAGCTCCTTCCTCTGCACTGGCACCTGTGTGTGAACTGGCTGTCCACGCCATTGCTGCAGACCAGCTGGAGGGCAGCCCTGTCTACAGAAACCACAAGGCTTAGTGCAGGGGCTTCTCCATGCGCCCGGCTAACTGGCCCTGACCTACAAGCTGCTGCCTGTGTGCAGTTGACCTGCACGGACAGCTGAGATAGGCAAGAAGACTGGGAGGCACGAACGGGCTTTGTTCTCATGGCAGAATACACACTGCTGGCCTTTGACCCCTGCCAGTGCCCTAGGCCATCCAAAAGGGCCAACCTACCCACAGCAGCTCGGAATTAACCCAGAGGCTACTCTCTGCACACAGTTGACTGGCACAGAGAGTGGAGATGGGCACTGAGAAGAGGAGCCACAAAAAGGCTTTGTCCTCTTGGCAGACACATGTGCTGCTCACCTGTGACCCCTGCTATTGCCCTAGACCATCCCAAGGGCTGTCCTGCCCACAGAAGCTTAGAAGATTAACCCAGAGGCTGCTCCCTGTGCACAGTTAACTGACACAGACAGTGGAGAGAGGCACAGCAACCAGCAAGGAGGAAGGGACTTGGTTCTCCCAGCTGACACAGGGGCCACTCGCTGGTGACCACTCCCATCACTCCAGGACCATGAAAAGGCAGAAGAACCTTCCTCAATCCAAAATCCCTCAAACACCAAAAAGAGGGCTCAGTGAGACTGAAGCCACCAATCTTCCTGAAAAAGAATTCAAAATAAAATTCATAAAAATGCTGATGGAGGTACAGAAAAATACTTAAGAGGTAAGGGATGATTCATGAAGGAGATAACAGAAATGAAACAGACAATGGAGGGATTTAAGAGCAGATTAGATGAGGTGGAGGAGACTGTTAATGGAATAGAACCAGAAAACAGGAATACAGAGAAGCTGAGGCAGAGAGAGAGAAAAGGATCTCTAGGAATTAATGAATATTAAGAGAACTGTGTGACCAATCCAAATGGAACAATATTTGCATTATAGAGTACCAGAAGAAGAAGAGAGAGAAAAAGGGAAAGAAAGTGTCTCTGAAGAAATAATTCCTGAAAAATTCCCCAATCTGGGAAAGGAAATAGTCTCTCAGGCCATGGAAGTACACAGATCACCCAACACAAGGGACCCAAGGAAGACAAAACCAACACATATAATAATTAAAATGGCAAATATCAAAGACAAGGACAGAGTATTAAAAGCAGCCAGAGAGAGAAAGATAACTTACCAAGGAAAACCCATCAGGCTATCAGACTTTTCAGCAGAAACCTTACAGGCCAGAAGGGAGTGGCATGATGTATTAAATACAATGAACAGAAGGGCTTTCAACCAAGAATACTCTATCCAACAAGATTACCATTTAAATATGAAGGAGGGATTAAACAATTCCCACATAAGCAAAAGTTGAGGAAATTTATCTCCCACAAAACATCTCTACAGTGTATTTTAAAGGGACTGCTCTAGATGGAAGTATGCCTAAGGCTAAGTAGCTGTCACCAAGGAAAATAAAACCACAGCAAAGGAAGTAGAACAGCTAAATACTAACCAGATGCATAATTAAATCAACTATTGACAAAGTCAATCAAGGGATACACAAAGAGTACAGAATAAGACACCTAACATATGAAGGGTGGAGGAGTAAGAAAAAGAAGGAAGAGAAAAAAGAATCATCAAACTGTGTTTATAATAGTGTAGTAAGTGAGTTAAATTAGATGGTTAGGTAGTAAAGAAGCTTTCCTTGAAACTTTGGTAACCATGAATCTAAAACCTGCAATGACAGTAAGTACATATCTATCTATAATCACTCTAAATGTAAATGGACTGAATGCACCAATCAAAAGACACAGAGTTATGGAAGGGAAAAAATGGACACCCATCTATATGATGCCTACAAGAGACTCACTTCAAACCCAAAGAGATACACAGACTAAAAGTGAAAGGATGGAAAAAGGTATTTCATGCAAACAGTAGGGAGAAAAAAGCAGGTGTTACAGTACTTGTATCAGAAAAAATAGACTTCAAAACAAAGTAAGTAACATGAGACAAAGAAGGACATTACATAATGATAAATGTGTCAGTCCAACAAGAGGATATAACCATTATACACACCTATGCACCCAACACAGGAGCACCTACATATGTGAAGCAAATACTAATAGAATTAAAGGGGTAAATAGAATTCAATTCATTCCTTTTAGGAGACTTTAATACACCACTCACTCCAAAGGACAGATAAACCTGACATAAAATAAGTAAGGACACACAGACACTGAACAACACATTAGAACAGACCTAACAGACATTTATAGAACACTCTACCCGAAAGCAGCAGGATACACATTCTTCTCAAGTATACATGGAACATTTTCCAGAATAGATCACAACAAGGCCACAGAAAGAGCTTCAGCAATTGCAAAAAGATTGAAATTGTACAAACCAACTTCTCAGATCACAAAGGTACAAAACTAGAAAAAAATTGTACAAAGCGAAAGGCTCACAAACACATGGAGGCTTAAAACATGCTCCTAAATAATCAATGGATCAATGACCAAATTAAAACAGAGATCAAGCAATATATGGAGATGAATGAAAACAACAGAAAAATACCCCAACCTCTGTGGGATGCAGTGCAGGCAGTTCTAAGAGGAAAGTATATATCAATACAGGCTTGTTTAAAGAAGGAAGAACAATCCCAGTGAAAAGTCTGACTTCACAATTATTGAAATTGGAAAAAGAAGAACAAATGAGACCTAAAGTCAGCAGAAAGAGAGACATAATAAAGATCAGAGAATAAATAAGTAAAATTGGGAAGAATAAAGCAATAGAAAAAATTAATGAAACCAAGAACTGATTCATGAGAAAATAAACAAAATAGGTATAGCCCTAGCCAGACTTATCAAGAAAAAAAGAGAATCTACACACAAAAACAGAATCAAAAATGAGCAAGGAAAATCATTACAGACAGCACAGAAATACAAAGAATTACTAGAGAATATTATGAAAAATTATATGCTAACAAACTGGATAACCTAGAATAAAAGGACAATGTTCTAGAAAACTACAACCTTCCAAGCTGACCCAGGAAGAAACAGAAAATCTGAACAGACCAGTTACCAGCAACAAAACTGAATTTGTAATAAACCAAGAACAAAACGCCTGGACCAGATGGCTTCACTGTTGATATTTATCAGACATTTAGAGAAGACCTAATACCCATCCTCCTTTAAGTTTTCCAAAAAGTGGAAGAGGAGGGGATACTTCCAAACTCAGTCTGTGAGGCCAGAATCACTCTAATACCAAAAGCAGGCAAAGACAAAAGAAAATTACAGGCCAATATTCCTGATGAACATGAATGCAAAAATACTCAACAAAACATTAGCAAAAAATTAAAAAATAAATCAAAGAGATCATCCATCATGATCAAGTGGGATCTATTCCAGGGATGAAAGGATGGTACAATATATGAAAATCAATCAACATCATCCACTACATCAACAAAAAGGAAAAAATTCATATGATCATTTCCATAGATGCTGAAAAAGCATTTGACAAAATTCAAAATCCACTCATAATAAAAACTCTCAATGAAATGGGTATAGAGGGCAATACCTCAAACCCACAATAATAAAGGCCATATAAAACAAACCCACAGCCAACATCATATTTAACAGTGAAAAGCTGAAAGTTCTAAAATTCATATGGAACCACAAAAGACCCTGAATAGCCATAGCAATCCTGAGAAGGGAAAATAAAGCAAGGGTCATTAGGCTTCCCAACCTCAAACTCTACTACAAAGCCAAAGTAATCAGGACAATTTGGTCCTGGCACAAGAACAGACCAATACACCAGTGGAACAGAATAGAGTCCAGATACTAACCCAAGCATATATGGTCAATTAATACATGATAAAGGAGCCATGGATATACAATGGGAAAATGACAGCCTCTTCAACAGATGGTGCTGGCAAAACTGGACAGCTACATGCAAGAGAATGAAACTGGATTACTTTTTTAACTCCATACACAAAAGTAGACTCGAAATGGATTAAAGACCTGAATGTAAGTCATGAAACCATTAAGCTCTTAGAAGAAAACAAAGGCACAACTCTCTTGAATATAAACATGAGCAACTTTTTCATGAGCATATCTCCCTGGGCAAGGGAAACAAAAGCAAAAATGAACAAGTGGGACTACATCAAGCTAAAAAGCTTCTTTACAGCAAAGGACATCAACAGTAGAACAAAAAGGCATCCTATGGTATGGGAGAATATATATTCATAAATGACAAAGCCAGTAAGAGCTTGACATCCACAATATGTAAAGAGCTCACATGCCTCAACAAACAAAAAGCAAATAACCTGATTAAAAAGTGGGTAGAGGATCTGAACAGACATTTCTCCAGAGAAGAAATTCCGATGGCCAACAGGCACATGAAAAGATGCTCCACATCTCTAATTATCAGAGAAATGCAAGTTAAAACCATAATGAGATATCACCTCACACCAGTCAGGATGGCCAACATCAAAAACTCAAACAAGAACAAATGCTGATCAGGATGTTTAGAAAGGGGAACCCTCCTACACTGCTGGTGGGAATGTAAATTAGTTCAACCATTGTGGAAGGCTATATGGAGGTTCCTCAAAAAACTCAAAATAGAAATACCATTTGACCCAGGAATTCCACTCCTAGGAATTTTTTTTTATTGAAGGGTAGTTGACACAGTATTACATTAGTTTCAGGTGTACAACACAGTGATTCAACATTTATATACATGATAATTCTAGCTACCAGCTATCACCATACAAAGTTGTTACAATATTTTACCTATATTCCTTATGCTATACATTACATCCCAGTTACTTATTTATTTCACAATTGAAAGTCTGTACTTTTTTTTTTGAGATGGCATCTCATATTTATTGATCATTTGGTTGTTAACAACAATAAAATTCTGTATAGGGGAGTCAATGCTCAATGCACAATCATTAATCCACCCCAAGCCTAATTTTCATCAGTCTCCAATCTTCTAAAGCATAGTGAACAAGTTCTTACATAGAGAACAAATTCTTACATAGTGAATAAGTTCTTACATGGTGAACAGTACAAGGGCAGTCATCACAGAAACTTTCAGTTTTGATCACTCATTATGAACTATAAACAATCAGTTCAAATATGAATATTCGTTTGATTTTTATACTTGATTTATATGTGGATACCACATTTCTCTCTTTATTATTATTATTTTTAATAAAATGCTGAAGTGGTAGGTAGAAAACATAGTTCAGTGTTGTAAGAGAGCAAATGTAGATGATCAGGTGTGTGCCTGTAGACGATGTGTCAATCCAAGCTAGACAAGGGCAATAAAACATCCACGGATGCAGAAAATATCTCTCAGAACAAGGGGGGTGAGGTTCTAAGCCTCACCTCTGTTGATCCCCAATTTCTCACCTGATGGCCCCCCTGTGACTGTGCCTGTCTTAGGTTGTTCCTTCCTTGAGGAATCTTAGCCATCTCTGGCTAACCAGTCATCTTCTGGGGCCATACAGGGAAATGTAAAGTTGGTGAGAGAGAAGCCTTATTGTTTGAAAAGGTTAGCTTTTTACTTCTTTGCATATTTATGCCCTGTGGCTTCTATGCCCAGCATTTGTCTTAAGGTATCTTTACCACTTGGAAGAATTATGATACTTGGTAAATTCGATATGAGGCATGAATTCTATTTAAGGGTTGTAATTAGGAAGGAAGAAGAAAAGCTATAGAAGTAGCAGGCGGAAGAAAACATGGGAAGATTGATTATTTCTTTGACATATCTTCTTGTAGAGTAACTTCAGCATGTATAGGTTTTAAACTACTAATTAAATTGCGCACACACATTAACATAATAGGAGTACAGTTACATAACCAAAGCAGACCTATAATTACCAGCCATCTCCAGTGAAACCAAGAAAACCAGTTAGGCACCGTAGGCATTTGTGAAAACTTATCTATGATATGGTGGATATTGTCCAACTGAACTTGAACAGTCTGAGAGAAATCAGACAAAACAACCCATTCCTGGGGACTGTTCACATCCCATATGTTCTTTTAACAGTAGATAGTCTGTAGTTGTAAGATTTTGGAGTGCTACAATTTGCACTTCTCCTGATTCTTGGTTGAGTTCCAACAGTATAGATCCAGTCAAATTTGTTGTTTTACTGTAAGCACAGGCCAGCTTAGATATCTCCTTCTTCATTCCCATGGCAAGTCCAGGAACTGGTGGGATGAGTGCATCTACAGCTGTAGCAGCGTGTGGATCTTTGTTGGGGTATTTTGATGATCATCTTCTGGTATGAGTCTTCCAGAGAGTGCTGATGTTGGAAGTTCTTTTTCATATCATATCTTAGTTCATTTTCTGGGTAGCCAAATTAGGCTTTGATCCTCTGTATAAACACAAACAGACCCTTTGCCTACACTTCTATATGCCCTTTATACAATTGTGTAGAACTCATTGGAGGTTACCACACAGGAACTGCTTTTTTTTTGTCATCATTAATCTACACTTATATGACAAATACTATGTTTACTAGGCTCTCCCCTATACCAGGTCCCCCCTATAAACCCCTTTACAGTCACTGTCCATCAGCATAGCAAAATGTTGTAGAATCACTACTTGTCTTCTCTGTGTTGTACAGCCCTCCCCTTTCTCCCACCCCCCCATGCATGCTAATCTTAACACCCCCCTTCTTCCCCCCACTTATCCCCCCCTACCCACCCATCCTCCCCAGTCCCTTTCCCTTTGGAACCTGTTAGTCCATTCTTGAGTTCTGTGATTCTGCTGCTGTTTTGTTCCTTCAGTTTTTCCTTTGCTCTTATACTCCACAGATGAGTGAAATCATTTGGTATTTCTCTTTCTCCACTTGGCTTATTTCACTGAGCATAATACCCTCCAGCTCCATCCATGTTGCTGCAAATGGTAGTATTTGCCCTTTTCTCATGGCTGAGTAGTATTCCATTGTGTATATGTACCACATCTTCTTTATCCATTCATCTATCGATGGACATTTAGGTTGCTTCCCATTCTTGGCTATTGTAAATAGGTCTGTGATAAACATAGGGGTGCATCTGCCTTTCTCAAACTTGATTCCTGCATTCTTAGGGTAAATTCCTACACTCCCAGGAATTTACCCTAAGAATGCAGGATCCCAGATTCAAAAAGACAGATGCACCCCTATGTTTATCACACCACTATGATTATCACAAATGATTTCCCTCATCTATGGAGTATAACAACAAAGCAAAAACTGAAGGAACAAAAAGCAGCAGACTCACAGAACCCAAGAATGGACTAACAGTAACCAAAGGGAAGGCAACTGGGTAGGGTGGAGGGGAAGGGAGGGATAAGAGGATTAAGGGGCATTACGATTAGCACACATAATATACAGGGGGTGCATGGAGAAGGCAGTATAGCACAGAGAAGGCAAGTAGTGACTTTATAGCATCTTACTACACTGATGGACAGTGAGTGTAATGGGGTATGTAGTGGGGACTTGATAATGGGGGGAATCTAGTAACCACAATGTTGCTCTTCTGATTGTGTATTAATACCATAGTAAAAAACAAATAAACAAACAAATAAATAAATAAAAAGAACAGAGGCAGTGTAGAGATTTGAATATATTTTTGTATGTGGACACTAGAAAAGATAAGCTCGATGTGATTTTTCCAATTATTATATTAACATAGAATAGTGGATGACAGACATCTTTCACATCACATAGCCTTTCAATTTCACATACCCTGAATTCCAGTCATTCTTCATAATTTCCACTTTCCTAAACATACCTTCTGCTGTTGTCTCAAATGTCACTTCCTTCAGTAACTCCTCTAACCCATCATTAACAGCATTCGTGTTCCTTTAGCACCATGAGTACTTTTAATCATTGTACGTATCGCACTGCATTGGCATCACTATTTATGTCCTGTTCCCTTTAATGCTCCTGCCCATTTGTTAATAAAATTATGCCTTGTACATACCTGTTGTTTTGTTACTTTTTGTTGGATGAATTGTGAATGAGCAAGTGACTCCATTTCTAAACCAAAATAGGAATTCAATGTTAGCACAGTAGTTTCTGACTTTCCTGTTCTCCTTTAATTCACCAATATATAGGAGGCTTTCTTTATTCATGGTATTATTTGTGAAATTCTGGCTAGAGAAAAAGGGAGATTCCTTTTAACAAAATAGTTCAGAGTTACTGTTAGGAAGTTCATGCATCAAAATACTACAAGAACTCATTTGTGACCTGGAAATAGAACATGTGTTGGCATTTTTGTGATATTTCTTCATTGTTTACTTAACTGTAGATTCAAGTCATGCAAACTTTCCCTCGAGAAATTCACTTGTTTTGAAATGGTATTCAGTCAACCTTGTAGATATTACACAAAGAGTACCCATTTTTGTTTTAAGTTACAGTCTGTTAGCACTTTTAAGTTGGTATTCATCTATCTCCAGCCTCACCTCTGTTAACTTACTGTATGTGTGTGCTGTTTGCAGGCCCTTGTGCTAGCATTTCACGTGTATTATCTTTTAAATCTCTGCTCACTGCTGCTGAGAGGAGAGAAGCAGTGCTAGAGAAGCAATGTGGTGCAACAGAAGTGCTTGAGCTTTGACTGCGTTCAAATTCTGGCTCTCCATCCTGATTTTCTGTGACTGTGGGTAAATTGCCCAATCTCTGAGTCTCAGTGTTTTCCTCTGCAAAATATGAATTGGATGTTTGCATCATAGAATATGAAATGTGAAAATGCTTAGAAGATTGCTTTAGTTATTATTTAGTTGCCTCTTTCCTTCCCTTAGATAGATATATTTTATTTTCAAGCTTTAAATTTCCTGATTCATCTAGCAAAGTCACATTTGTTAATGAAAAGCACTACTTTATCATAGCATTGTATAAGTAGGAACAAATCATTGAGCTGTCTAATTACATAGTGGAAATTGAGTTAAAGACTTGCCCTAGGTCATACGTCGATTATAGCATTATAGAGCTGGAAAACCCAGTCTCTGGGCTTAATAGAATTTTCTTTGCATTACGTAAATAAAAAGTATAGGATATAGTGTCCAAGAGCCTGGATTCTGGAGCCAAAGTGCTAGGTTTGAATCTATATACTACCTCTTAAAATGTGTAATTTTCAGTAAATTTTTAAACCAATAATAATACAAAAACCTACCTCATAAGGTTAAAAGGAAGACTAAAAGGGTCTTAAATATGTAAAGTTCTTAATGTAGTCACTAACACATAATTAGTGTTGTACGTGTGCAGCTATTATTATTACTAGTAGTAGTAGCAGTGGGAGTGCCCCTCATCCTGGCATAGCAGATGCCAGGACCATAGCAGATGGCAGATAAAAACCATGAAGGCTGCAGTCTGGAGGCCAGTTAGACTCTAATATTAAATTTATTTTGGCAAGACAATTATATTTCTAGGTCTGGACTGAAGCAAGATTAGCTCAGAATATTTTGGATATATTTGAATTTATTCTTGGTAGACCCTGACAACTCTTGAGGTCTCCCTAGGGAGAAGTTTGAAGTATGTCTAGAATGATTCTGGGAAATAAAGGCTTGAGCCTTGGAGGACTTATCTACTTTGCTTGCCTCCTTCAGATGAAGAAGCTATAAGAGATTCGTATGTGCCAAAGCTATGAACCAAGATTAGAGAAATATAGAATTGGCTGGTTTGGTTAAGGATGCTGGGTGAGAGAGCCAAATCAGAAGGCATCAAAGAACAAGGAAAGTAGCAGTTTGCTAACTGGCTCCAAATTCCTTTTGGTCATTTCACGCCTGTTATGCTTGACACCACCACCACACACACACACACACACACACACACACACACACACACTCACTCACTCACGCACTCACTCACTCACTCACTCACTCACTCATGCTAACATTGTCCTAATCAAACTATCTCCTATTATGTTCTACAAATTCCTCATATTTCTCTATCCTTTTTTTCCTCTATCATGTTGGTATCATAATGTTAATATTAAATTGGATGACAACTTACTATACTTTCAAATACAAGGAGTATATTTATGCTCTGGAGTAGTGTACTGAAGATTGTGGTCAAGTCTACTTTCATAACAGAATGAAAAACCACCTCTGTTTGTGGTAATTTAGTGTGAACTTCTCCAGCTATGGTCATTGGAATGAGCTGAGTGTCCTCATAAAGGCCACTCTCATGCTGAGACTCTGAGATAGGTGTGGTAATAATTTGATATAATTTAAAGGAAAAGTCAGTTTAAGTGAGAAGTTACTAGAATTTCTTTTGAAATTCTGCAAACCTTCTGTATCTAGATACAGTTTCCTGGTATAAGACTTTTAAGTAAAATTTTGCATTTTAGTGGAATTTAAAAAAATCTTTAAAACTTCTTTAAAATTACAATAAACAGTACTGACATGTTGTCTTAGAAACATGCCAGACACTCTTCATTGTGCTGCCTTGCTTTACATGCCAGGCCTATTATGCTTAATATACGTAGTAGGCCTATTCCTATAGTTTTAGTATGTAAAGATCATATATATATATGTATATGTATGTGTATATATGTACACACACCTTGAATTATCTATGGGTCTCTCAATTAAAACTTAGAATACACCGTCTAAATATGTATCTGACAAGAAGAACACAAAGTAAAAATTTAATACATGAAGACTGCCAGGAGCCTGCAAGATCCCTTTTTTCCTTGAGAGGAACACTTCCAAAGTTGTAAAATTAACAGGTAAAGGAAAGAGACAGCAATTGCTTTATAAAGTGGCAAAGCTGGCAAATGTTTACCAAAATGGAATTCATTGCTTTACGTAAAAGTCTTCCCAGACCCACATATCACTTTCTTTCAAACTATTTTTCATATTCTTTAAAAATGATCAAATGCATCTGTTCTGGTATAGTGTGCTATTTTCTTATGGTATGATTCTGGGAGGGACTCTTTAAAAGATTATGTTGTCTCTCCACATTCTAGTGGGTTTTGACAGGGTCAAATTAATTTATTTTTGCACTTGTAGAGCAGTAATCCATTTAACTTCCTCATTCCAACTATAGTTTGGTTTTCTAATTGCAGTTATGATTCAATTTTATGTTTCATTTCGGCACTAGCAAAGTATTACCCTATTAGTGGATCTTTATTCGCCCTTCCTCACCCTCCTCCAGAGGCTTAGCAGGCTGCCCTAGAACATCTTCATTGTACTGAGTCAGATACTCCCTTCCCCTGTACGGCTTGAAAGCCATCTCAAAGGAGCTTTGGAATTTCATGATTGACTTTCCTTCAGAATCTTAAAATAAAAATGTATGAAGGCATCAGAACAATAATTGTTACTATGATTGAGAAGCTTCATACTAGTGTGGTTAAGAAAGTATGGGTCTGGAACCTTTCCTCCTGGGTTTGACTCTGGCCCTGCTACTGACCAGGTGTGAGATCTTTGGTGAGTTCCTTAACCTCTTCAGGCCTCACTTTCTTCATCTGTAAAATGGGAATAACCTCACTGGGGATTAAAAGAGTTAATATTGTAATGTATTTGTGGTATATCTGATGAGCAAATAAATCAAATGTAATTCTAAAATTTTAATTCTAAAAAAATTTTAGAATACATAATATTATAATGTATATGTGGTATATCTGATGAGCAAATAAAATTGTATGGATAGATATACTACATTTTATTTGCTCATCAGATATACCACATATACATTACAATATTATGTATTCTAAAATTTTTTGTTAAATAAAATTATTAAAATGAATATAAATCCTTGTGCTGCCCTGTCACTTGATGTCTAATTTTTTTACTTTCCAGATTTAGGTCTTGTCTTCTCAATTTGATTATCTGCTTTTTGAGTGAAAAGACCATGTTTCTGCTCTTCAAATCCACATGTTCAGTGCTGAGTATAGAAAATATATTTTATAAGTATTAGCTGAGCTTAATTCTTACCCTAGCTAAGTAGGTCAACTCTCAGAGTGGAAAGAAGGCTCAGGATAGTTACATCTTTTTGGTGTATTGTATACTTTGTCAAATGGAAATACCTCTTTTTCATCTGTTTGTTTATTTTGTGTCTGTCTCTTGGCTCAAGAATGTTCTTGAGATTCATCTATGTTACATGTATCAAAAGTTTGTTTATTTTTATTGCTAAGTAGTATTCAATTGCATGAATATACTACAGTTAGTGTCTTCATACACATGTTGGTAGACCTTTGAGTGGTTTGCAGTTTGGAGCTATAATGAAGAAAGCTGCTATGAAGATTTGTGTGCAGGTCTTTATGTGGGCATGTCTTCACTCCATTGGGTAAATAACTAAGGGTTGAATTACTGGATCATATAATGAGTGTGTGTTTGACTTTAAAATAAACTATCAGACTGTTTTTTAAAGTGATTGTACCATTTTACATACCTTCCTCACCAAAAGCTTAGTAAATGACAGTTTTAAAATTTTTGCCTTTCTAGTAGGTGGATGTAATGGTATCTTATTGTGGTTTTCATTTGCATTTTTGTGAAGACTAATGATATTGTGCATTTCTACTAATTATTCATGCATTTCATATAATTATTGACCATCTGTACATTTTCCCTTGTGAAGTGATCTGTTTAGATCTTTTGCCCATTTCTTTGTTTAGAAGCCTAGGGAATTGTAAGAGTTTTTAAAATATATTCTGGATATGTAGCTCCTTTGTCAAATATATATATAGTGGTAATATTTCCTCTAAATCTGTCTTGTCTTTTCATTTTTTTAACAGTGCTTTTGGAGAGGCAGAAGTTTTTAGTTATAAAGAACTCTAACTTACCAGTTTTTTTCTTTTAAAGCTTATGCATTGTGTCTTTTATCTAAAAATATTTGAATACTTCAAAGTCCCAAAGATAGTACCCTATTATCTTTCCATTAGGCCTACGATTAAGTTTGATTTAATTTTTGTTTGTTTTTGACTGTACTACACTGTACTTTCATCCCAGGCACTAATTTATATTATGATCAAGAAATTTGTGCCTCTTTATACCCTTCATGGATGAGTGAAATATTCTGTTCCTTTTTGAGCCAACTTTGGTAATTTGTTTCTTTCAAGGAATGTGTCCATTTCATCGCAGTTGTCAACTATTCCTCTACTATGATTTTTTAAATTTTTTATTAAGGTTTTATTGATATACACTCTTATGAAAGTTTCACATGAAAAAGCAATGTGGTTACTACATTTATCCATAATATTAAGTCCCCACCCATACCCCAATGCAGTCACTGTCCATCAGTCTAGTAATCTGCCACAGATTCACTGTTTGCCTTCTCTGTGCTACACTGTTTTCCCCGTGACACCCAACACCATAAGTACTAAAAATCATACCCCTCAATCCCCATCTCCCTCCCTTCCGACCCACCCTCCCACACCCCTCCACTTTGGTAACCACTATTCCCTTCTTGGAGTCTGTGAGTCTGCTGCTATTTTGTTCCTTCAGTTTTGCATTATTATACTCCACAAATGAGGGAAATAATTTGGAACTTGTCTTTCTCTGCCTGGTTTATTTCACTGAGCATAATATCCTCCAGCTTCATCCATGTTATTGCAAATGGTAGGATATTTCTCTTTCTTATGGCTGAATAGTATTCCATTGTGTATATGTACCACTCTTTTTTATCCATTCATCTACTGATGGACACAGGTTGCCTCCATATCTTGGCTATTGTAAATAGTGCTGCAATAAACATAGGGGTGCATATGTCTTTTTGAATCTGAGAAGTTATATTCTTTGGGTAAATTCCAAGGAGTGGGATTCCTGGGTCAAATGGTATTTCTATTTTCAGTTTTTTGAGGAACCTCCATATTGCTTTCCACAGTGGTTGAACTAGCTTACATTCCACCAGCAGTGTAGGAGGGTTCCCCTTTGTCTGCATCCTCACCAACATTTGCTGTTCTTAGCCTTTTTGATGCTGGCCATGTTTACTGCTGTGAGGTGATATCTCATTGTGGTTTTAATTTGCATTTCCCTGATGATTAGTAATGTGGAGCATCTTTTCATGTGTCTGTTGGCCATTTGAATTTCTTCTTTGGAGAATAGTCTCTTCATATCCTCTGCCCATTTTCTCAATCGGGTTTTTTACTTTTTGGGTGTTGAGGCTTCTGAGTTCTTTATATATTTTGGATGTTAACCCCTTGTCAGATATGTCATTTACAAACATATTCTCCCATACTGTAGATGCCTTTTTGTTCTGTTGATGGTGTCCTTTGCTGTACAGAAACTTTTTAGTTTGATGTAGTCCCATGTGTTCATTTTTGCTTTTGTTTCCCTTGCTCGAGGACATGCATTCAGGAAGAAGTTGCAGGAGATTTTTGCCTATGTTGTCTTCTAAGAGTTTTATGGTTTCATGACTTACATTCAGGTCTTTGGTCCATTTTGAGTTTACTTTTGGGTAATGGGTTAAACAATAATCCAGTTTCATTCTCTTGCATGTAGCTGTCCAGTTTTGCCAGTATCAGTGGTTGAAGAGGCTGTCATTTCCCCATTGTATGTCCATGGCTCCTTTATCGTATATTAATTGACCATATATGCTTGGGTTTATATCTGGGCTCTCTAGTCTGTTCTTGTGCCAGTACCAAATTGTCTTGATTACTGTGTCTTTGTAGTAGAGTTTGAAGTCAGGGATCATTATCCCCCTATTATTCTTCATTCTCAGGATTGCTTTGGCTATTTGGGGTCTTTTGTGGTTTCATATGAATTTTAGAATGATTTGCTCTAGTTTGCTGAAGAATGCTGTTGGTATTTTGATATGGATTGCATTGAATCTGTAGATTGCTTTAGGCAGGGTGGCCATTTTGGCAATATTAATTCTTCCTATCCATGAGCATGGGATGTGTTTCCATTTATTGGTATCTTCAGTTTCTCTCATGAGTGTCTTGTAGTTTTCAGGGTACAGATCTTTTACTTCCTTGCTTAGGTTTATTCCTAGGTATTTTATTCTTTTTGATACAATTGTGAATGGAATTATTTTCCTGATTTCTCTTTCTGTTAATTCATCATTAGTGTATAGGAATGCAACAGATTTCTGCATATTAATTTTTGTACCTGAAACTTTGCTGAATTCATATATTAGATCTCATAGTTTTGGGGTGGATTCTGTAGGTTTTTGAATGTAATATCATGTCATCTGCAAACAGGGACAGTTTAACTTTTTCCTTACCAGTCTGGATGCCTTTATTTCTTTGTGTTGTCTGATTGCGGTGACTAGGACCTCCAGAACAATGTTGAATAAAAGTGGGGAGAGTAGGTATCCTTGTCTTGTTCCCCATTTTAAAGGAAAAGCTTTCAGCCTGTCACTGTTAAGTATGATGTTGGCTGTGGGTTTGTCATATATGGCCTTTATTATGTTTACATACTTGCACTTTATACACGTTTGTTGAAAGTTTTAATAATGAATGGATGTTGAATACTGTTGAGTGCTTTTTCAACATATATGGAGATGATCATGTGGATTTTGTCCTTCTTTTAGTTGATGTGGTGTATGACGTTCATGGATTTTTTAATATTATTCCATCCTTGCATCCCTGGAATAAAATCTACTTGATCATGATGGATGATCTTTTCGATGTATTTTTGAATTTGGTTTGCTAATATTTTGTTGAGCATTTTTGCATCTATGTTCATCAGGGATATTGGTCTATAATTTTTTTGTGTGTGTGGTGTCTTTGCCTGATTTTTGTATTAGAGTGATGCTGGCCTTATAGAATGACTTTGTAAGTATTCCTTCCTCTTCTATTTTTTTGGAAAATTTTAAGGAGGAAAGGTAGTAGGTCTTCACTGAATGTTTGATAAAATTCAGTGGTGAAGCCACCTGGTCCAGGGGTTTTGTTGTTAGGTAGTTTTCAGATTACCAGTTCAATTTTGTTCCTGGTAATTGGTCTGTTCAGATTTTCTATTTCTTCCTGGGTTAGCTTTGGAAGGTTGTATTTTTCTAGAAGTTGCCCATTTCTTCTAGGTTATCCAGTTTGTTAGCATATAATTTTTCATAGTATTCTCTAATAATTCTTTATATTTCTGTGGTGTCTGTAGTTTTTCCTTTCTCATTTCTGATTCTGTTTATGTTTGTAATCTCTCTTATTTTCTTAAGTCTGGCTAGGGGTTTAGCTATTTTGTTTATTTTCTTAAAGAACTAGCTCATCCTTTCATTGATTCTTTCTATTATTTTATTGTTCTCAATTTTATTTATTTTTTCTCTGATCATTATTATGTTCCTCCTTCTACTAACTTTGGGCCTCATTTACTCTTCTTTTTCTAGTTTCATTAATTGTGAATTTAGACTGTTCATATGGGATTGTTCTTTTTGCTGAGGTAGGCATGTATTGCAAAATACTTTCCTCTTAGCATGGCCTTCACTGCCTCCCACAGATTTTGCAGTGTTGAATGCAGTTTTCATTTTTCTCCATATATTACTTGATCTCTGTTTTTATTTGGTCATTTATCCATTGACTATTTAGGAGCATGTTGTAAAGCCTCCATGTGTTTGTGGGCCTTTTCGTTTTGTTTGCATAATTTATTTCTAGTTTCATACCTTTGTGGTCTGGGAAGCTGGGTGGTATAATTTCAAACTTTTAAAATTTCTTGAGGCTCTCTTTGGGGCCTAGTATATGATCTATTCTTGAAAATGTTCCATGTGCACTTGAGAAGAATGTGTATTCTGCTGCTTTTAGGTGGAGTGTTCTGTAGATGTCTGTTAGGTCCATCTGTTCTCATGTGTTGTTCAGTGCCTCTGTGTTCTTACTTATTTTCCATCTGGTTGATCTGCCCTTTGGAGTGACTGGTGTGTTGAAGTCTCCTAAAATGAATCCATTGCATTCTATTTTCCCCTTTATTCTGTTAGTATATATTTCACGTATGTCAGTGCTCCTGTGTTGGGTGCATTTATATTTCTAATGGCTATATCCTCTTGCTGGACTGACCCCTTCATCATTACATAATATCTTTCTTTGTCTCTTGTTACTTTCTTTATTTTGAAGTCTATTTTGTCTGGTACCAGTACTGCAACTCCTGCTTCTTTCTCCATATTGTTTGCATAAAAATATTTTTCCATCCCTTCTCTTTTAGTTTGTGTATGTCGTTGGATTAGAAGTGAGTCTCTTGTAGGCAGGATATAGATGGTTTTGTTTTTTTATCCATTCAGTGACTCTGTGACTTTTTATCAGTGCATTCAAAGTATTTACATTTAGGGCAATTATTGATGGTTATGTACTTATTGGCATTGCTGGCTTTAGATTTGTGGTTACCAAAGGTTCAAGGGTACCTTCTTTACTATCTAACAGTCTAATTTAACTCACTTAGTATGATATTACAAACATAATCTAAAAGTTTTTTTCCCTCCTTTTCCTTCCTCCTCCATTCTTTATATATCTTATTCTGTACTCTTTGTCTATTCCTTGACTGACTTTGGGAGTAGTTGATGTGATTTTTGCATCTGCTTAGTAATTAATTGTTCTACTTTCTTTACTGTGGTTTTATTTCCTCTGGTGACAGATATTTAGCCTTAGGAACACTTCTATCTATAGCAGTCTCTCCAAAGTACACTTTAGAGATGGTTTATGGGAGCTAAATTCTCTCAGCTTTTGCTTATCTAGAAAGTGTTTAATCCCTCCTTCAAATTCATATAATCTTGCCAGGTAAAGTATTCTTGGTTCAAGGTCCTTCTGTTTCATTGCATTAAATATACCATGCTAGTCCCTTCTGGCCTGTAAGGTTTCTGTTGAGAAGTCTGATGATAGCCTGATGGATTTTCCTTTGTGTGTAATCTTTTTTCTCTTTTGCTGCTTTTAGTATTCTGTCCTTGTCCTTGATCTTTGCCATTTAATTATTATATGTCTTGGTGTTGTCTTCCTTGGGTCCCTTGTGTTGGGAGATCTGTGGACCTCCATGGCCTGAGAGACTAGTTCCTTTCCCAGATTGGGGAAGTTTCCAGCAATTACTTCCTCAAAGGCACTTTCTATTCCTTTTTCTCTCTCTTCTTCTTCTGTTGTCCCTATAATGTGAATATTTTTCCTTTTGGATTGGTCACACAGTTCTCTCAATATTCTATCATTCCTAGAGATCCTTTTTTCTCTCTGTGCCTCATCCTCTTTGTATTCCGGTTCTCTAATTTCTATTCCATTTACTATCTCCTCTACTTCATCTAATCTGCTTTTAAATCCCTCCATTTTATGTTTTATTTAAGATACTGTATTCCTTAATGATTGAATCTCAGTCCAGAATTCATCCCTGAGTTCTTGAATGTTTTTCTGTACCTCCATGAGTGTGTTTATGATTTTTATTTTGAAATCTCTTTTCATGAAGACTGATGAGTTTAGTTTCACTTGCCCCTTTTTCTGTTTTTGGGGGGATTTTTGTTTGAACCAGAATCCCTTGATATTTCATATTTGTATGTGGCACCCTGTAGTGCCCAGAAGCTCTACTCTCTGGAGCTGCTCAGCCCCTGAAGCAATGTCGGGAGTTGCAGCGGAGTGGCACTGGTGCCTGGGGGCAGGAAAGAGCTGTTTCCTGCTTCCCGGCTGTTATGCCTGTCTCCACTGCCAGAACCAGTGGGCCGATCCCACAGGTGTAAGCCTCTATGCTTTGTGTTTATATGTGCCATAAGTGTGGCCTCCCTCTTGCTGGCCGGATGCCAGGGCAGGGGCTTCTGGTTTGGCAGTCCATGCCGATCGTTCAGAAGGAAGGCACAACAAGCTGTGTATCACAGTCTGGGTCATCAGGGCTGTGTTTTCAGCCAGGAGAATGGAGTGCCTGAAACTCCTGAAAGTTCCCGACCTGCTGAGCAGAGTGTGCCTGAACAATTTTGTCCACCTGTCCTTCCTCCTGAGCAGCAAGCTCTGTGCAATCATTGTCCCTTTAGCAACGCTCTCAGTTAGGATGTCTCTTGGAGTGCCTGTCTTTCTTTTGTCCCAGAGAAGCCAGATGTGGATTCCTGTTTTCCACAAGCAGCTGGAATCTCAGTCTCTCCAAATATTCTGCCTGTCTTAGCTTTCCAACCCCTCTAATCTCCAGAACACTAAGTAATATATGTTCGTGCTCCCAGACCAGATATCCAGGCCTGGGTGGTCAGCAGTCCTAGGCCTCTATCCCCTCCCCACTCTGTTTCTGTTCTTCCCACCAGTGAGCTGGGGTGGGGGAAGGGCTTTGGTCCTGCCAGATCATGACTTTGGTATGTTAGCCCATTCCATGAGGTTTGTTCTTTTATCCAGGTGTATGCATTCTGGCACAGCCATCTTTCCTTTTGCTCTTTCAGGATTAGTTGTATTAACTGTATTTTCCTATGATATATGGTTTTGGGAGGATCCCTCTGTCTCACCTCTCATGCCACCATCTTTAATACTCTTGTCCTTAATTCTTGATATTAGTAATTTCCAATTCTTTTATCTAGATCAATCCAGCTAAAGGGTGCATCTTTATTTATTTTTTCAAAGAGCCACCTTTTGGGTTTCTTGCTTTCCTCTGCTGTGTGTTCACTTCTGACTCATTGGATTTTTTGTCTTTGAAGATATATTGGAGTATAATTGTGTACAAAAATGTACCCCTGTTTAAAGTGTGTAATTTGATGAGTTTTGATATATTATGCACCCATGAAACTGTCACTACAATCAAGGGCAATGAACATTTCCATACCCTCCAAGAGTTTTTTCCTGTGCCTTTTTTATTTATTCTTTCCTACTATCGTACCAAACCTGAACTCAGGAAATCAGTGATTTCTTGATGTCACTACTGGTTAATTTGCACTTCTGAGAATTTTACATAGGTACCATGTTTCTTTTTATTGCTGAGGAATATTGGGCTGTGTGGGTATACCATAATCTGTTTATCTCTTTTACCAGCTGGTTAGTTTTTTCCCAGCTTTGTTATTAAAAAATAAAGTTTTTTGTACATTCATGTGTAAGTGTTTGTGTGTACTCTTATTCCATATGTTTGTTTTTCTTGGTAAGTATGAAGAAGTTAGAATGGCTGGATTTAATATGCATTAAGAAACTTCCAAACTTTTTTCCAAACAATTGTATATTCCCAGTAGTAGTGATGAAAGTTATATTTGTGCCACATCTTCATCAACACTTAGAACAGCCACTTTCTTTAATTTTAGCCACTTTTTTGTATGTCATATCTATTTCTGGTTTTAATTTGTATTTTCCTGACTAATAATGGAATTGCACATCTTTTCATGAGCTTTTTTAGCATTTAAATATCATCTCTGGTTAAGTATCAGTTCAAATCACTTGTTCATCACTTGGACTGTTTGTCTTATTGTTGAATTTTAAGTATTATTTATTAAGTTCCAGATCTGTGCTTTCCAGTATGGTAGCTACTAACTACTGGCAATTTAAATTTAAGTTAATTAAAATGACTATAAATTCAGTCTCTAGTTACACTGGCCACATTTTAAGTGTTCATTTAGTCTTATGTTAATAGTGGCTGCCTATTGGACAGTGTAAATATCAAATATTTCCATAATCTCATAAAGTTTTTTTGGCAGTACTGTTCTAGATATGAGAACCTTTCTGAGTGTATGTTCTGTGAATATTTTCTCCTAGTTTGTAGAATGCCTTTCATTCTAATAACAAAGAGCCAAATTTTAAGTTTTTAAGAAATCCATCACTTTTTTCCTTTTACACTTTTGTGCATCTCTGTTCTATCAAAAAATGTTTCTTCTAGACCTAAGGTCAAGATTTCCTCCTAGGTATTATCTTAGAATTTTTATAGTTTCAGATTTTACATTTAGGGCTATAATTCATTTTTAGTTGATTTTTGTATATTGTATGAGATCATCTTTATTGTACATAGGTATCCAGTTGTTTCAGCACCATTTGTGAAAAGTTAACCTTTCTCCACTTGATTGTCTTTGCACTTGTCAAATAGTCATTTGACTATATAAATGTATGACTCCTTCTGGACTCTATTCTGCTCTTCATACTAGTATCACACTGTCTTGATTACTATAACTTTGAAATATGTTTTTAAATCAGGTTGTGGAATCCTTGAACTTTGCCCTTATATTTAAAATTTGTTTTTCTATTAGGTGCTATAAGATTCCATATAATTTTTTAAATAAGCCTGACAATTTCTATAAGAATGCTGCTAGGATTTTAATGAAGGTTACATTTCATTATATCAATGTGGGTAAAATTGATATTTTAGCACTAGTATTTTCGTCCATGAACACAGCATTTCTTCATTTATATCAGTCCGCTTTTATTTCTGTCAACAGTATTTTATAGTTTTCAGTGACTTGCATGTGTTTTGTCAGATTTATACCTAGGTACTTTTATTGATAAGTGGTATAGATTTTAAACTTCAACTTCCAATTATTCATTGCTAGTATATAGAAAAGTCATATATGTGTATGTGTATATATATATACACATACACATACACATACAGTTGTCTCTTAAACAATGCAGGAGTTAGGGGCACCAGACCCCCATATAGTCAAAAATTTGTATATAGCTTTTGGCTTCTCAAAAACGTAACTTCTTATAGCCTACTGTTGACTAGAAGCCTTACCGATAACATAAATCATCAGTTAGCACATTTTTGTATATGTATTATATACTGTATTTTTACATTAAAGCCAGAGAAGAGTTTTTTCAAAATGTTGCAAATCTAAAATGAATTTCCAATATATTTATTGAAAAAATGCTCATCTAAGTGGACTCATGCAGTTCAAACCTGTTTTTCAAGGATCAACTATGTGTTTTGTGTGTATTCACTATTAATTATAGTAGCATTTTTTTTTCTTGGTAGATTCACTAGTTTTCTACAATCTCTTCTTTCACTGCAAACTTTTTACATTGAGGTTTCTCCACTTTGGCTGTTAGGAACATGAGCTATTTCCACTCCTGTGAAAGTGAGTTTAGGTTATTATTCTGCCTGTTCCTGGTGATTATTTCCCCAGCCTCAGTTCATTTCCTAACACAAATGCACTGATCAGTTCTCAGATTTTTAAAAACTTAAGCATAACTCTTTGCAGATCTCTGAGCTCTGTCTCTGGACAACTGTTTCCTCTTCGCTGCTCAGCTTTGTGAATTCTAGCCACTCTGGCTTCCTTGAATTCATAACTCTGTCTTCTCAAGCTGGGCTCCATTTGGCTTTCATTTCCCTGCATTGTGGACTAGAATCTCTCTCTAGGCAGCCATTTGGGACAATCTTAGGGCTTACCTCATTTGTTTCTCTTCTCTTAGGGATCACTGTTCTGTGTTCCTATTTTCCAGTGTCTGAAATGGTTGTTTCATTTTTTTTTTCTTTTTAGTGTTTAAGTTATTCTAGCATGTTTGGGAACAGAAAACTCTATTTTAATGGCTTCTGTTCTTATCTTTATTATTTCCTTCCTTTCATTTATTTTGAATTTTATTTGTTCTTTTCCTAACTTCTTAAAATGGAAACTCTGATACTGAGTTTAAACTTTTCAACTTTTCTAAAATGAGAAATTTTTTTCTAAGCAGTGCTTTAGCTGCATTCCATAAATTTGAATGCATCGTGTTTTCATTCCTATTTAGTTCAAAATGTTTTCTAGCTTTTCCATGATTTTTTCATATACCCATGGTTAGTGTTTTGTGTTGTTTAATTTCCAAATATTTTAGGACTTTCCTCATATCTTTTTGGTATTGATTCCTAACTTAATTCTCTTGTAATTAGAAAATATGCTATGTGTAATTTCTGCAAATTGCCTACTAGGATTTTGATTGTTATTACACTCAATCTGTAGATCACCTAGAGTAGAATTGATGTCTTACCAATATTGAGTTTTCCTACACATGAAAAAGATACATTCCTCCATTTATTTAGGTTTTTAAAATATTTATCAATGTTTTACCATTTTCAGAGTGCTGGTATTTTACATGTTTTGTTGTATTTACCCCCTAAGTGTTTCTATTTTAATACTATTTGCAAACAATATTTTTTATTTTTTTTCAAGTGTTTGTTGTCTGTATTAGAAATTCAATTGATTTTTGTACATTGTGCATTATCTATCCTGCGACCTTGCTAAACTCACTAGTTTCAGTAGATTTTTTGTTGTTTCTGTTGAACTTTCTATATAGACTATCATGTTGTCTATGAACAAGGATATTTTACTTCTTCCTTCCAATCTAGATGACGTTTATTTCCTTTTCTGGCGTGATTTCCCTGGCCAAAGCCAATGATAACAATGTTGAAGAGAATTGATGATAGTGGACATTTTTGTCTTATTCCTGATACTAGGAAGAACGAGGAAATTCTCTGATTTCTAACTTTTTATCATGAATGAGTTTTGAATTTTGTTAAATGCTTTCTCACCACTTACTGAGATGATCATATAATTTTTTGGTTTTAATTTGTTAATATGTGAATTATATTGACTGATTTTAAAATTTTAAAGCAACTGCATTCTTGGGATAAACCCCACTTGGTCCTGATATAATATCCTTTTCATATATTGTTGAATTCAGTTTGCTGAAGAGTAGTTTTAGAATTTTTGGATCAACTTAGATAACATCAACTTAGAGATAATGACAAAAATTAACATAAGGGATATTGATCTATAGTTTTCCTTTCTTGTAATGTTTTTATCTGGCTTTGGTATTAATGTAATGCTAGCCTCTATGAATGAGTTAGAAAGTTTCTTCTCTTCTGTTTTCTGGAAGAGTTTACAGAAGATTAGTATTATTTCTTTCTTAAATGTTTGGTAGAATTCACCTGTGGAGCTACCTGGGTATGGAGTTTTATTTTGTTTATTTTGTGGAAAGGCTTTTACTACATATTCAATTTATTTAGTAGAACTATTCAGGTTATTTATTTTTGAGTAAACTGTAGTAGATTATGTAGTTCAAGGACTTTTTTCCATTCTAAGTGGTCAAATTTATTGCCATATAACTTTTCATAATATTCCCTTATTATCCTATTAACATCTGTAACGGTATAGCCTCTTGAATTTCTGACAGTAATTCTAACATTACTATATTTTATAATAGTAATTAATGTCTTCTTTTATTCATAATCAATCTAGCAAAGGTGTTAAATCTTTTATCAATATTCTCAAAGAACCAACTTTTGGTTTCATTATTTTCCCTATTGCTTTTCTGTTTTTTGTTTCAATGATTTCTACTTTGATCTTGAGTATTATCTTTCTTCTGCTTATTTTGGATTTAGTTTGCCATTGATTTTCTTAAGTTTCTTAAAGTTAAGTTGAGGTAGTGTTTTAAGGTCTTTCTTTTCTAATACAAGCATTGAATAGAATAAATTTCTCCCTAAGGGCTACTTTAGTGGCACCCCACAAATTCTTATAAGCAGTGTTTCAGTTGAATACACTTTCTAATTTCCCTTTCAATTTCTCCTTTGTTACATAGGTTGTTTAAAAATATGATTTTTAGTATCACAAGATGATTGTGGCTCATCTTGTGCATTTCCTGCCTCAGATCTGGAATCAGGTATTTCTCCAAGCCTATAATCTGGGCCCTTGGGGCATTCATTGAAACTAGATTGGTCATCATTTCTAGGTCTCTTAAGTGGGTATTGTAAAATTATATCTTATTCATAGACAAAATATGTCATAACTGAATGTAATTGATTTCCAGCTCAGATTCAGGAATACAGGCCTTTTATTTAACCTAGCCTATATTAATATTTGTGTTTCCTTTCTTTCATGCTGAAAATTCCACTTTCAAAAGCTCTCGGAGTATAAGAATTAGAATATCGTATAATTGGTCACATTATGTTGTGATAAATACACAAGAGTTTCAAAATAAAATTACCAACATTACCATCACCAGTATGATTACTGAAAATGTTTTGATTTAAAAAATCTTAAGCAACTATCTTTACCTTTATGGCATATCATGGTACTGATATACAGTTATATTACTGTTCTTTAAAGTTACTTGAAATAGTTTTTTCTATGTGATTATTTTGGCTGACTTGTAACTTTGTTGTTATGGTTTTATGAAATTGTTTCAAATAGGTAAAAACTAAAATTTTATAAAATTTATATAATTTTATAGTTTATAATCTTATAGACAGTTTTTTTGTAAATGATAGATTTTTTAGTTTCATAGAATTTTATAATTACGTATTTACATAGTACAAGTTGAATGTGTTAAAACAAGATCAAAGAAATTTAGTTTCTATTTCTGTCTCCTAAACCTTTTTTTTCCCCTTTGTCACTGGTAACTTTCAAAAAGTTCAGTTTTTTATGTAAGCAGATATAAATACATACATATCCTCTTTCTTAAACATTTGAATGTACTATATACTTTGCACCTGTCTTGCCAGTGGGTTACAACCCCCAGCAAGTTCGCTATGGATTCAGTGAGACCAAAGAAACGATAGTAGAAGGTTTCTTTGGGGTGAAAGGGTTTATTACACGGCTTGTTCTCCCAGCAGTAGGTCGAGCACTAGTGTCTCTGCCTCCAACAAGAGCACTGGGCCAAGCTCTCTATATAGTGCAATAATAGCTTATTGCCTAAAGGTGTGGAGGTGGTAGCCTAGCAACAGGCCAGTTACATCATCTAGTGGTTTAAGTTCAGTGATGATCCTGGCCATAGGAACCTCAACTTCCCCACACTCCAGCCCTCCAGGATTCTCACATTACAATCTACATGCTCTCATACTTCTTCAGTGGTCCCTGTGCCAGAAAGCTGGAGCACTGTAATCAGATTCCACAACAACAGCAGAGGATAACATCAATTTAGAGATAAAAACAAAAATTAACATACAACAAGATTTTGATACAGGTAACAAAAATTATAATAATCCTCAAGCCAGAGGAGGTTCCCCATCCACAAAGACCTTAGGGGCAATAGGACATGTTTTAATGACACCAACATAGGCAAATCTTGTCCATCAGCTAGGATGCATGCAAGAGAGTGGTCTGTGATAGGACTGTAGCAGGAAGGGGGTCCCTTCCAGGTCTAGTATATCATACTTTTACTCCTTTCCCCATGGGGGTTACTGAAGGGTCTATATAATGCTACTAGAGGTGCATGCACTGGCCATAAGACACTCCCAGTAAAATGCTCCTACATTATGGCCATTCAGGATATACTACTGTGACCTTTGGGGTCCACTCTGCTGTTATTCCAGGAATACACAGGAGGCCGGCTTCCATGCCTTGACCCCAAGGTGCCAGGAGAGCCAGCCATGGTTGGTCCATGTGTTGAAAGGTCCAAGGCCACATTCACTCAATGGAGTCTCCAGGGTTCAGTGTAGTTGGTGCTGGCAGCAAGATATTCTAGTGGCCAAACCTTGGCTTCAGTGATTCTTCCTTGGTTTGTACTTGCAGTTGTATAGGGGAGGCAGCCATATGTGTTAACATATCTACAAGGGCTCCCTTTCGGAGTCTCTCATTCAAACGCTGTAGCACAGTCCATAAACAGACTGACCATCCTTGCATACTACTGGTATCTGACTTTAGTCCGGATTTTAACAAGCCATTGTGCCTCTCTATCATGCCTGCTGCAGTAGGATTGTATGGCACATGAAACTTCCATTTGATTCCCAGCTGTTGCACCCATTCTTGCAGTGCATGTCCAGTAAAATGGGTGCCCTGATCACTCTCAATTACCTGTGGTCAGTCATAGGCAGCAAGGAGATGCTCCAGCCTTCTTTTGGTCACCTGCTGGTCTGCACAACAGGTAGTAAAAGCAACCAGAAGTCCAGTAGCTGTGTCCACACAAGTCATGGCATACCGATATCCTTCTAACACAGGTAGAGGCCCAATATAGTCTATCTGTCACCTGACGATGGGAATAGGCCCCTTAGCTATTGTCCCATGTTGCTGTGGAACTCAGTGTAAGTCCCTTTTGGAGCACATGGCACACTCCTGCAAGGCTCTACTAACTTCTTCAAAGGTCAAAGGCAAGCCCCACTGACAGGCTACAGCCCGCATTGTCTTTTGCCCTGCATGCAACAAGCACTGATATAACCATTGGGCTACATCAGAGGCAGGCTTTCCTTCTAACCAGCATATCTGGGCCAGTTTATCTCCTGCATCATTTCCTGGGAATGCCAGTGGCAAATGGCCTGTCACATGATATACTATGATTATTTTAGTCTGACCACAGGCCCATTGGGGGACTATCCAGTGTCTCCCCTTTCTCTCCACTGAAGCACCCCTTCCATAAGGGCAGCCTGTCTTTTTCCTTGGTCAACAATGAACCCTGCTGACTTCACCAGTTGTCTTGCCAGTGGGTATCAGCCCTAGTAAGTTCACTATGTATTCAATGTGACCAAAGAAAATGACAGTAAAACATTCTTGGGGTGAAAGGGTTTATTACCCGGCTTCTTCTCCTGGAGGTAGGTCAAGCACTAACTTCTCTGCCTCCACCCGGGGCACTGGGTTGAGCTCTCTATATAGAGCAGTAATAGCTTATTTCCTAAAGGTGTGGATGCGGCAGCCCAGCAACAGGCCAGTTACAGTATCAGGTGGTTTAAGTTCAGTGAGGATCCTGGCCATAGGAATGCCAACTTTCCCACACCACCCCAATGTTTATATAACAGTTATCTGTATGATTGACTTTTACTAGTATACAAAGGTATTTTGCTTCACTTTCTGTAGCCTCCTAGTAATCCATTGCTTGTATGTACCATGGTTTATTCAGCCAGTCCCTTCTATTGAATGATTATTTTGTTTTCATTCTTTTTCTATGAATAACCCTCAGTGAAAAACTTGAACTTACCAAAAGTGGTATGACTTTATATAATTTTGCTAGATAATCCCTTTGTAAAAATTGTATCATTTTCATTTTCAACACTGATGTAGAAGAATTCCTGTTTCTTATCACAACCTCCCCAATAGAGTATGTTGATAAGATGCATCAAGGTAGTTTTTGTTTAAATTTCTGTTGGTCTAAATTAAACTTGTATCTTAAATTATACTGTACCAAATTAATGTAAACTAAATGAAAAATATTTACTCTTCTCTGAAAGCATCAGAAATGCATTACTTAGAAACAAAAATTCATCAATGTTCTTTACATAAAAATAAATGCTGAATCATTGTTTCAGCTATGTTATTTTCTAGAAATGTAATCTGGATGTGTTATAAGAGTGTCAACTGAATTTTTCTTAAACTGAAAACTTACACCCAGATAATATCATATCTTTGTTACAATAAAAAGTAAAATTTTACTAACCTTCATTTTCATTTGTTTTAAAGAACCTTTTTCAACTAACTTCTGGATGTCAATTCCTTTTACTTCTGTCCTTATTTTTTTCCATCTGTGTTTTGGATGAACACATAAGTTCTTTATTATTATATAAAAATGAGCTTATGGTTATGTTTATCCACCTGGATACTGAAATGGACTAATTCCTCTTGGATTTAGTAATTTTCTTCTTTTTATAAAAAAGAAAATAAGATGAAAACAGGAAAAGAGAACAAAGGAATCAGAACCAACTTATTTTTTAATGTCCAGCAAACATTAGACAGAGGATAACTTTTAAGTGGAACTGCTGGTTCAGCAATGATCCTCTGATATGTTTGTCTTGGAATTGTGCAAACTTGTGATCTATCAACAATCTATAGTGTGGAAATCTGGACTCACTTTTCTTGGGACTGAAATTTTTTAATATAATGACAGAGATAACACTAATTTGGGGAAGAAGATATTTAGTTGTTTTCTAATATTTTACTTAGGAAAAATTTAACAAGTAAAATTCATATAATATATAATGAATACTTACATACGCACTACCTATATTTTATCTATAATTATTTATATGTGTCCTGTTTGTTTCATCTGTATTCAACTAGGTATCTCTATATTTTTTGAAACATTTGCAGTTAACTTGCAGACATAATGCTTTCACCAAAATACTTTAGCATAACTCCTAAAAGTAAATCATCCTTCCCTTACAACATCCTTCTATACAACAAAGCCATTATTGCATTTAAGAAAATTAAAATTTTCTTAATATCATTTAATTTATTTTTATTTTCAAATTGTCCTAATAGTCCCTATATTTTTAATATCTTGCATTTTTATACCAGGATTTTAATCAAGGTTCAAAATTGCATTTCCTTATTATGTCTCTTTAGTCTCTTATAATATAGAACAGTTCATGCAACTTTCTCTTTGATCCTTATTCATTAATTTTTGACTAGTCCTAATTCTGGATTTGTCTGTAGAAGAGCTGACATTATTAGCTATCTATTTCTGCATAACAAATGATCTCAAACTTAGAAATGTAAAAAAACCCAAACAGTTGTTATTTCATACAGTTTTTGAGAATGAAAAATCTGGAAGCAGGTCAGCTCAATAGTTCTTGCTTAAAATTTATCGTGATCTGTCAGACAAGATGTCAACTGGGGCTGCAGTCATCTGATGGCTTGACTGATGGTGGTGTTACTGATCCACTACCAGTAACACTAACATGGCTTTTGGCAGGAGGCCTCAGTTTTTGGCCATGTGGGTCTCTCCATAGGGTTGCCAACAACATGGCAGCTAACCTCACCCACAGTAAGCAATCCAATTGTTGCTTACTTCTACCATATTATCTTGGTTACAGGGACCAATACTCATAGTGTGGATGGGGATAAAAGGGTATGAATATCAATAGGCAAATATCATAGAGTGCCAACTCAGAGGCTGGCTGCAATTAGCCCACATTCTGAATTTGTCTGGTTTTTTGTGTTATCATTTAATTTGTTCTTTTATTTCTTCCGTATTTCCTATAACTGGATGGTGTATCTAACTGCTTGATTATATTCAAGTAATCATTATCACAATGTTGCTTTATGGCTATGGATGATACAGTATATTTCATATTGCATCACTTCAGGAGGTACATAATGTCAGGTTGTCATACTTGGCTAAGGTGGTCTGATAACCTTTGTAAAGGTGTTTTTTCACTTTATAATTGGAAAGTAATATGTGAGTTGATACTTTGGCACTTACCAGATAGCCATTCTTTGGGCAAAATTCTGAATTTTGTGTGATTCTTAATAGCAGTAATTTACTTTTTTGTGTGCATTTGTTACTTGCTAAGTGCTTTTAATAGGTTTCTTTGTTTTAACTTCCAAAGTTACTATGAGATAAGTACTCAGTATTCTTAATTATCCCCATTTATGGGCAAGAAAACTTTTAACCTTCTAGAGTCTACCCATTAAGGTACAAAACTAGTAAATGACAATATTTAAAAGCTGGTGTCTGACTCCAGAACCCATATTATTGATGGTACTGCTTGTAGAAAGAATAGGAGAACTTACAGACATACTTTACACATTACAGTCATTATATATAAAGTAAAAATGAGGTCTCTTGGAAATACAGGTAGGAATCCAGGAATACAAGGGGTAAGCTATGGAGATTGATAACTATGCTTCAGCAGCACTCTATTACAGGTAGAATTCCCTAAATGAAAAGCAGAATCATACCTAACCTATTCTAGGCAGATGAGAAGCTGTACTATTTTAAAGATTTCTAGAGGCTATTGTTCTACTAAAGAACTCATTCCTTGTCAAAAATATTTTTTTGTTGTTGTAAAGTTACATATATCTGATGCATAGTTATGATTACAACTACAACATAAAGTTAGGATTAAAGCAAATATTTAAATGATTCCAAGACAAAGTTTTTATTGGTCAGGGTGAAGAGAATAGAGGGAGGAGGAAAGAAAAATGCCTCAGCAGAAAAGTAAAGAGAATTATTTACTCTTTTCTGATTAAATCTCCAAAGCAATGCTGACAAGTAGTGGTTTTTTGCAATAGTGAAAATGTTCTCTGCAGCTAGATTCTACTGTACTGAACTATGCAACTTTAAAGGATAATTAAAAATTCATGCTTTAAATTCAAAGGAATTTAAAGTTCCTTTATTGTGTCTCTTCATTTTAGATACAGATATTCCTCTTTTTGTACTAGTAAGGAAATGTACAATATTAGAAATCAGAGTCTTAGAATTATCTTAAAAGACTTTTCTAAAATAAACAATAGCTCTTTCCACCAGTCTTTATATTTTATGAACAAGGAGCCTAAGAATGAGAGAGATTGAATGCCTAAATTTACACAGCAAGGGAGTTAAAACTGGGGGTAGGGCTAGGAGCCAGATTTTCACAGTTCCCACTCTATGCTGAATATCTGGTCCTAAAAAATGAGAGTGGATATAAAAGAGGCCAGTGTAACCAAACAGTACATTTATAAAGAAAATAGCAATCATATCTGTTTGTTTCCTAAGGCATTGAAAATATGCACCTAGAAATGTGGCTAATCTATTGTAGTTCTTATAGGAATGACATCTGGGGAAAGATTAGGATAATTGTCCTTAGAGATTGTGTTCCTGAGAAACTCACTCCATCTTGGTGTAGGAAGCAGGAAAATGCTACTTTGATGGGCTTAGATAAATTAACTCTGCTGCCAGGACCTAATGAAAATAGTATGAAAAAAGGCAAACCTGCCAACCCTCTCCACCTATCTCCAAGTTAAGCCTTGGGATTCAACCCCTTTCAAAAACTGGTAGAAGAACAGTTTATCCCTGTTTCCTTTTAAGCCCTTGCCGAGCCTGTTAGTATTTATTCACTTGTCTCTTTTCCCCAGTTCCCTCTATAAGCCAGTGAAAGTGGTCTCTTCTAACCCCTCTTCAGGACACTAGAAGGCACACCATTCTGTGAATAGAAACCTTCAAGGGCAGTTGTAACTCGGGCATGGGGGTATACGTTTCTACCCTGGGGCAAATAACCTTTGAAGCTGAAATCAGTCAAAGGGAGAAATAAAGCAGGAGAATCCGTTTATTGCTTACAAGCCGTCATCTATTTCTGCTCGCCCATGTCTCTTGCGACCTGGCTACCAAAGGACCTCCCCAAACCTCTCCGGTCCTGGTGTGCTCCCTCTCTACCCCCTTTGTAATCACCTGTGGATATGGAGATGGACTCCTTCTCTTCACCCCTTGGAAACACCTGTTGATATGGAGATGCACTAAGGCCCGCAGTTTTACCCAGCGTTACCCAGAGCAGTGGTCCTGGCACCAGGAGCATCAGCATTACCTGGGAATATGTCAGAAACACTGATGATACGCCCCGCCCTGAACCAAATTCCAGGAAAGGCCCAAACAAGTCCCACATGTGATTCAGATACAGATTTGAGAATCACTGTCTTAGAGCATTCTCTAGGTGAAATTATTCTCAGAAGTGAGTAAGCCATAGCCAGGTAGCATGGCCCAGGGAATGAAATTCAGGTAATGCAATTAATTTGAGCAACACTATAGATGGGCAATTTCCTGGCCTCTTCAGGATTACTAAATGTCTAGCTGGAGATTGGTGCTGCAAGCTCTGGCAGCCCAAAACAAAAACAAACAGTTATTAACAACAACTTGAGTGTTAGATGTTGTAGACATGGGCCAATCCTTAGTCCTCAGTGCAGAAATGGAATCTGCTGGACAATATATCTGTGTTTCACTGTATTTGCACTGTGAGAACCTGGGTTTAACCCTGTAAACTGTAAATAAGAGCAGCTTTTCAGCACATACTTTTTTTAAATTCTGCTTTCCCTCCCACATAGACATAGTGAAACAAATGAAATTAGTTGTTCTTCCTACTTACCAGGCATAAATTGTTACTTGCTATTTCCTGTAGGAGGGACTCTCTCCTGTATTACTTTTAAATATGTATTCTAGTTGTTGTACTAAGGAGGAGATAAGAACTGTAATATCTTAAGGAATAAAAAGATTATCCTCAGGCCACAGGGAGGCAATTGTTTCCTTAAAGCAAGTGACTCTCTAAGGCTTCTTAAGGTTTCTAGAAAAGTACCAAATGACTATTGCTTCAGAGGATGTGTGGTGCCTCTGTTCTGTGAGGGAGAACCACGGCTACCAGTAGTAACAGCCATTATGTTTTGAGAACAGATGTGTTTCAGATGTGCTTAGCTAGTACTTTAGATGGATTATCTCATTTAATCTTCACAGTTTCCCTGAGAGGTAATCATCAACACTCCCATTTGACAGACTGGTACAGTGCACATTAAAGAGCCTGACCGACTGTCCAGAGTCACACAATCTTGAAGCTTCAGACCTGACTTCAAACTCAGGTCAGCCTGACCCAAAAATTTATGTTCTTAATCCTCATCTTCCCGTGTTTCCTCCCCACACTTCAGCCCTAAACAATTCTATGATTTATTTATCTTCTTTGCATTGAACATATATCCCTTTCTGCTTCTCCACTTGGAGAACTGCTTGAAGGCTCAGTTCAGTCAATGCCCTGGGATACCTTTCCTGGCCACATTTTGCTGTCCTCTCTCCAGGCTCCCCTGACTCCTCACACTAAATTCCCTTCACGATTTTTCATTTAAGCTGCTAACATCTCTCTCACCACACATTGTAACATAATAATTTCTTTAAGAGTCTGGCTTTCTGAATATATTACAGTCAAATTTAGTTTATTATTCTCTTTCCCCATAGCTCCAGGCTATATTTACATTTCCCATCTATAATATTCCCAGAATCTTAAAATTTTAAACTGGAATGGACTTAACAAAAAAGGGGACAAGATTTAACTCACATCTTCAAGGACCAAGGATTAAAAAAAAAAAGTAAATGGCTGATAACTGCATTCCTTAATAAAACAAATCTTCAAGATATCATCATTCCTATACTACAAATAAGTAAAGATCATATAATCTCCAAAATTATAACTTTGAACCCATTAGTGAACTGAGTCTGTGAGAAAACCAAGTGAACTAAATTCCAAGGAGTGAAAGAAATAGGACACACAAATTGTTTCACCTTTTTAGGAGCATAGAATGAAGATGTGACCATCATCAAAGTGGGTAAGAAGAAATCTGCTAAAAGTTTAATGCATTTCTTAAAGGCCAAGTGTAGGCTAAAGTATCAATTTAAAGTAACTGGGAGCCCCAGAACACAAAGGGATTTACATTCCTTTGCAGGCTCTTTTTCATGGGCATGGACTAGTTTTTTTCACAAGAAAGATTAGAGGTAGGTTAGGAAATGGAAAAGACCCCATCTTCATGGCACAGGCTTGAAAAAATTGGTTGGTTGCCTCTATGAGGCTGGCATGAGACACTGCCTTCTTCCTCAGAACTTTCTTTCATATTAAACAAAAGCCTTAAACTACCAAGACACTGCAGCACATCCTCTCCTCCTCAGGGCCCAGGTGAAGTTCCATTGCTTCCTGTTGGGGGATAGAGGCAAAGCCCATCTTTCTCTTGGAAAGGAACTTCTCCCTCCCCTGTAGGACTCAGGCAAATATCCACTGCTGCTGGATCATCTACACATATGGAAAAGGCAGAAAAACATCTTGATCCCAGAATTCTGTACTGATACAAACCAGAGGTCTGCTACCACTGAGGGAGAAGCTGGAAACCCTCTTCTGCTCGAGAGTTGTCACAGATTAAAGGCAGAATTGGACTGCCATAGAGATTGAGGCAGGGCAGGAATATTAGAAGATGCTATGTCAGATGCCCAGGTGCACAGGCTCTACCTAAAATTGAGAGAGTCAAGGAAGACTGAGCATCCCACATGCCCTCACCAAGAGCCTAATGCCTCCAGCTGAGTAACAATCAACAGGAGTGCAAGAACAAGAGCCAAGGAGAGACACTCCCACCTCCACTCCTCACCCCCAGCGTAGTGCAGGCATTCAGCGATTGCTAAAAGCTGAAAATGAAGCAGGGGCAGTGAGAAAAACTCAGTATCCAGGCCTCATCCTAAGCACAAGGCAATAGTAGTCCATCACTGGAAGAATATGAAATCTTTGGTACATTGAGGTTAGAGATAGCAATGACAGACCCTAAACCCAGCTCAACAGCTGACTGATTTACTTAAGCTCTCATGCTGATGGCCTACCAGAAGAAGAGGCATGCCCATTTCCAAGAGTAAATACTATTTACTAAAGTCTCTATTCTATCACGATGTCCAATCAAAATTTAATATTCAATCAAATATTTCACAACACATTAACTAGCAAGAAAAAACACTACTGAAAGATAAAGCAGTCAGTTAGACTAAGAGATGAGCTAGATATTGCAACTATCAGACAGGAACATTACAACAATTATGATTAATATGTAAAGGATCTCATGGGAAAAGTGGGCAGCATTCATGAACAGATGGGAAATTTTAGTAGATGAAAACAAAAAGGAATAAAATGAAAATCTTGGATAAATGTGAAATCAAAGATGAATCCTTTCAAAATGTTTATGCAGGCTTGACAAAGCTGAAGAAAAGTCAGTATGAAGATGGATTAATAGAAATTTTCTGAAGTGAAACACACACACACACACAAATAAGCAAAATATCCAGGAGCTATGGAAAAGCTGTAAACAGTCCCTGAAGAACAAAGAGGAAAATGGGGCAGAAAAAATATTTGAACATATAGCAGCCAAGAATTTTACAGATTTAGAAGCAGCTCAGAAATTCTCAAGCTGAATAAATAAAAACCAGGTCTTTTTCTTCTGATAGTGAAGGGAGAATATCTAACCAAGGAGGGAAGACTGGAAATCTCAGTTCAGTGTCTTGTCCCTTGACTTCCATACACCACTGAAAATCTCTTCCTGGTTATCCCTGCTGTCATTACACTTACAATTTAAGACTCTAGCCTGAGTGTAGATGTAAGAATCTTCCCTTAGTGCCAGCATCACTGCCAGTGAAGACTAAATGGGATTACATAGCAAGACCCAGGACTGGATTTCTCAGGGTGTGTTCAATGTAAATAGGAAACATTACTCCTGTCAGATGTTCAGTTGTGGGAGTGGGGGTTCTTTGTCATTTTTCACTGTAAATACAGCACAGTAAAAACTCTTAGAAAATAAAGAAGCTACCATTTCAATCTGGTGTTTCCCTCAGGTCCCTTTTCCCTGATATTATAAATTATGTCTTCACAGAACATAAACTCTAGAAGGGATAGAGCATTTTATTTGTCTCATTCATTTCTTAGAACAATGCCAGACAATTGTTAATTTTTTCATCAAATTTAAGTGACAACTATGTATCAGGCACTTTTCTGGGTATTTGGGAACATAGTTGTAAGGTCTATCTTTTGTGGAGTTTACATTCTAGTGGGGAGATGTAGATAGAAAACCACACAAACAGATGAGAATATTAAAAAGCAATACCTAGTATGGGAGAATAAAGTGGGGCAACTAGAGGGACAGTAGGGAGGATAGCCAGAGCAGGCCTTCCCGAACTAGCCACTTACTAACAGCCCATGGAAGATACTCAGAGAAAAGCTGGGCCCTAAGGGAAATAAAGAGAATAGTGTACCATTAGAAAATATCATTTACAAATTAAGATTTGTTCTTTTCTACCTTTCTCTTGGCCACCTTGGTGCCAATTCCAAGGAGTTCTACTCTTTTAGGAAGCACCAGATCAAACAGTGAGAAGTCAGAGCTAGGCACTCTCACCCACTTCAGAGACCTGCCTTTTTTTCCTATGTCAGTAACCCTGACAAAATTTGCCACATTCAGAGGAAACCTGTGACTGTCAGTGAGGAGTTTTACAAGAACATAATGAGATAGACATTCATTATCATAATTAATTTAGCAAATACTATTATTTTCTGTGACCAGGCATTGCTGGGAACACAGCATGAAAAAAAACAGACGAGAGCAAGGACCCTGGTTTTATTCTATTATTTTGGGCACATGAAGCTCTGGTTCTTGAAAAGCAGAAGCCTTCACTCTTTACCACCACCACTACCCTTTTGTTTTCTTCTCTTTCCAAAGGCTATTATTTACTGAGCTTCCTGGTTATAAAAATGAAAAGAGTTTAGGCAGCTCAGATGTAGTTAATTGGACTCTGTTTTTGCAAAAATACTAACACTCCCTGTAGATAATCCAGAGTTGAGGTCAGTGAGGTTTTTCCGAAGTATGAGAAGAATGAAACTTCAGCTGAAATTTAATTGTGTTCTGCTTAAAGATTTATTCTCAAATCTTCTCCAAACCCCTAGATTCAGAAACCTCTGGAATATAGTTTTATTGGGAATGACAGAAATGGTAGAGCACTTTCCCACTCACCTCTCTTTCCAGCAAGGCCTCTCTGACAAGGAATATTGCTTTAGCAATTGTGCTGAATGGTCAGAGAAAGCACCTTATAGCAGTGTGCTAAAAATTTCGCAGTTGGAAATAAATCAAGCCACATGTGTGTTTGCTCAGCTCCACCAACACAGATGCAATGCGTGCTTTTTGCTTTGTTGAGACAGTGATGTCATTTTAGCTATGTGAAAAATGACTTAAAATGTGGTTTGGTTTTAGTTGTGCTGTCAATTTTTATTTTGTCTATCTTATAACATGTGGGCTTCACACTTTAACATGCACAGCAGTTATTTAAAAGTAATTTATTACGGACATTTTGTGAAGACAGAGTAAAATAGAAATAAGACACTTGTTATTTAGCATTAATTTATGATCATTGTGATTGATCTCTTCCTAATTTGAGGTAAAAAATTTTTGAGAGTGATGAAAGGATTTTTTAGTATGATTTTAATGTGATGGTTCCCCATAATTGATGTCCAGCTGGTGAGTACTTTAATGTTTCCTTTTTTTCTTTACTTCAGTCTGGATTTCAATTCAGAAAACATTTGTTGAGTATATGCCAGGCATTGCGTTTTGTAAGGAGCAAAACTGAAAGGTATGCCTTTGCATTGGGGGTTAGAATTAATTACAAAACCACACTGGACATCTTAGCATATGCTTTTGTACATGTCCACAGATCCCAAGTCTTTGAGAGATGTGAGTCTGAGTTGAAGTCTGTTAATGCAGGCAAGAAAGGCAGTTGGCTTTAGTTATTTCAAATCGCTTTTAACTTTTTCTCACTTTTTGGAATGCTTTGATCACTTGAAAAAAGCCCTGCACTATGAACTAAATTCCATGAAGTCAAATATTCATCTTTCTGGAATTCTTCTCCCCTCCTCTTTTATTTTTATTTAGGAACACTGATGGAAAAGAATTCCAGAAATAGAGTGGCATGGATGTAAAGGTGTAACTACAATCATAATGTAAGGTACAGAACATGAGTGAATCAAATAGATTTGCCTCCCTTTAAGAGGGTTACTTTCTTTACTCTCCACTGGGTTACTAGAACTGTGGTAATCAGCCAAAAAAGAGAAGAACCTCTTTCCCCACCTCCCACCCCATCCTACTCAAGCCAAAAAGGTATTAATACCAACACAGATTCAGGGCGAAGTGGCTTTGGGGTTTGTTTTGGTTTTGGTTTCTGAATGATCCATAATTTGAGATAAAGAAGTTTTGAGAATGATAAAAGGATTTTTAGTATGATTTTAATGTGATGGTTCCCCATAATTGATGTCCAGCTGGTGTACTTCAATATTTCCTATTGTTCTTTACTTCAGTCTGGATTTCAATTCAGAAAACATTTGTTTAGTATATGCCAGGTGTTTGTAAGGAGCGTTTTCTGCACTTGGCTTGTAGGTGGACAATAAACTTAGGACACTGTTTTGTTTAGCTGTTCATTCTGCAAACATTTAAATTCTCTGTCTGACGCACAGTTCTAAAACAGAATCAGAAATAAGACATGGATCCTACCTTGCTATACAGCATAGTTAAAATACTCACTAGGAGCTTGCCATCCAGTCAGGGAAACATGGCATACAGATACAAAATAAGTAGAGAACATTAAAGATAATACATAATTAACTGCTAAGTACCACATTTGTAGTATATTTAGTCAAGAAATAATTTTAACACCTAACATGAGTCAGATATTAATAATATACCAGGATATAACATTTTTTAAAAGATTTCATGTGTAGTTGACCCTTGAACAACACAGGTTTGAAATGCATGGGTCTACTTATACTTGGATTTTTTTCAATAAATATATTGTAAAAATTTTTGGAGATTTGTAACAATTTTTAAAAACATTTTCTCAAACTTTATTATAAGAACATAGTATATAACACATATAACATAAAACTACTGCTTAATCAACTGTATTTGTAAGGCTTCTGGTCAACAGTAAGCTATTATTAGTTACGTTTTGGGAGAATCAAAAGTTTATACACAGATTTTTTTGCACCCCTAATCCCCTCATTGTTCAAGGGTCAACTGTAGTTGCTGTGTTTATAGAGAAGAAATATCAAGTAATTTAAGCATAAACTGAAATTTTGCCTATTCTTGATGTCCTTTTTTAGCAATTTTTTCATTGTGACTTATTTTAACCAGAAAAATGGAAAAGTAGACTAAGATATGTTATGATGAGAAAAATGATATGAAACCCAAACTGTTGCTTGTGTCTCAAATATAATGCCTAATCCTAAGCCTACTTTGCTTTGGGCATCAGGAAACCATTGTTCTAGGCCTGATTTTGTGATGAGTAGTTCTGTGACCTTTAGCTAATTACCTAATTTTTCTATGCTAAAGTTTTTCTCTTTGTCTAAAGCATAACTCTGAGAGAGTCAGATCAAATGCTAACCCCTCTATGAAGCTTTTCATTGCTTACTCTTAGTCTCATTTCATCTAGTTGTCTTGAAGGACACTTTCTGACTCCTAAACTCCCTTAATGTTGGGGTTAATATCTGTTTTCTAACTTACCACTTTTGATCTTATGTTATATCATTTTTACATCTAATTATATTGTTTTCAGTACAGGTGAATGCCAATCCAACATGTGGCTGTTCAGTTTAGAGGATTTTTTTATTTTGTTCTGCTTCTTGTTCTGGTGACATGCGCTAAAGTTGTAAAAGTTAAAAAGAGGTCTTTTTTTAGCCATGTAATATTTCATTCAGATATTTGTACCAGTGGTGACAGCCCCAAGGTGAAAAGGATTAATAATTGGTAAATAGACAATTTATTACAGTTAAATTGTAAATATAAAAATTGTTTCCCTTCAGTGTTTAAAAATATTTTAGCACAACACTTGTTACACTACATATTCTGTATGTTATATAGAAAGCTTTTACTTTAAGGCTTGGGTTTACTTTCATTTGAAATTGTTAAGTATGTTAGATTTTAATGGTTTAAAGGGTTAATGTGAAGATTAATTTCCCAGCGTAGAACTGCATGAAACACTTGAGTTTAAGTCAGCCCTATCTTAGAACAAACAGCAGCATCTGTTTAACATGCTATGTCTTTATTCTACCTACGATAAGTGAAGTTTAGTACAGCAAAATAAACAACCAGGTTGCCCAGAAAGCTCAATTAATTACCTGAACTTTGTGGTGCTTTTATCAAAAAGAGATAAGTGAGAATATTTTCTTATAAACAGCAGAGATTTACTTAAAAAGCATTTCATGTTTTGATATTGAACTTACTGAGCCTTTTCCTTTGCAATTCTAATTACTAGCTTGCTTAACAACTGCTAAATCCTATTAAGGATTCAGTTTGGTGGACTGGAAGGTTGTTTATCCCAAAGATTTAACTGTCCTAAGCTTTTAGGTTGTTACTGAAGGCTTTCATGTATAAGGTATTTTTAAAACATATTCTTTTTGTAAACTGAAATAGACTAGCTATAAAAGAAAGAATTCTGATGTCTTTTCTCTCTATTTATTCTTCATTTAAATACGAATTTTATGAAAAGCTCCTAGTGTTTGATAAAAGTTACTGCTACTGAGCAAAAGAAAGCATGCTTTGCATTCTCAGAAGGGAAGTACTTTCTTAGCACTGTGGGGCAGAGGGGATTTTCTGGAATAAATGAAAATAGCTGTTCTAATTATGAGATAGCTTTTATGCTCTATTCACTTTAGTTGTTTTATCTGTTATACTAAGAATGCTATTAAAGCTTTGTACTAGCCCTATCATATAAGACCAAGACCATTTTATTAGTACTTCCTTGGATTTAGAAACATCTCTTGTGTATTCTCAGTTTTATTTGGTATCTTTTTAACAAATTCTTTCTAAAAATTGAATAGTGTTATAGATGAGTTAGATGGTGACTCTACAAAATCTTCGATTACCAAAAATTTGATTTTAACCAAATTGCAATCATTTCTTCATGAATGTTCACTAGAATTGTTCTTGACAGAGTCGCTGATAACAAATCAAAACTCTACACTCTGAGAGATCTCTAAAATAAGTGAGTTTATTGAGCCTTTACAGGTGGTAGCCAGATAAGGACTGAGTCCTGAGGCAAAAGTTTCTACTTCACAGCAGCAAGGCCAGTTAACAGAAACAACTTGTCCATCAGATTCAAGAAACAGTGCACATTTATGAGGGGTTTCAAGGAAAGAAAGTTCTCTGAATTTACATTGGCTGCAGTTAAGGAAGGTGGGCTAATGCAGAGCATGGAAAATGTAGAGATAGGTAGTTAGTCTGTACAGAAGGCTCATAGATTGGTTCTTGATAATGGCCAGACACTGGTCACACGCAAGGGGGACATAGTGGTTTTGGGGACCTTATATATGATTGCTGAAATGCCTTCATCAAGAAACATGGAGTTTTTGGTTAGCCTTCACCTGTAATCATTGACTGATGACCTTCCTTTGTCTCTCTCCCTCATTCTCTGGCCCTTATGTCACTTAATGTAGGACATTTCAGAACTTTTGCCTTGTCACTGGTGACCCGTACTGCTAGCTCTGATAGTCAAATCATTTTCTTTGACCTCTCTTTGGCATTGGACACCTCAATCTCTCCTTTTCCTAAGCTTCTTGGTTCATTTACTGACACTCAGTTCATTCTACTTTGTTAGTTTCTCCCTCTTTCCCAACATCTAGATGTTGGTGTGCCTCAGTGCTCAGTACATGAACCTGTTGTTCATCCAAATTAACTATTTAGATGACCTGATCTCTCATAGCTTTAAAATATCCAATTTGATGTTTAATAGGTATTTCAAAACTAATATATCCAAAAATAAATTCCTTATCTCCACCTCTACACTAGTTCTTAATGTCAAAAATCAGTCTATCATAAAATCCTATTAAATTCTACCTTTGAAATATACCCAGATTTGAACAGTTTCCTACCAGCTCCACAGCTGCCAAGCCACCATTTCTCTCTGAAGTTACATCTCAAAAAACTTCTAATGAGAGGAGCCAAGATGGCAGCATGAGTAGAGCAGAAGAAATCTCCTCCCAAAACCATATATATTTTTGAAAATACAACAAATACAACTATCCCTAAAAGAGAGACCAGAAGATACAAGGCAACAACCAGGCTACATCTACACCTGCGAGAACCCAGCACCTCATGAAGAGGGTAAGATACAAGCCGCGACCAGGTGGGACCCAGGCGCCCCTGAACCCAGCTCCCAGCGGGAGGAGAGGAGTCAGAGCAGGGAGGGAGAGGGAGCCCAGGACTGCTAAATACCCAGCCCTAGCCATCCGCACCGGGAGCACAGACACACAGCATGTAGGGTACTGGATACTAGGGAAACCTGACAGGAAAACATGCTAGCGGGTCCCCACAGCCAGTGCTCCTGGGACAAAGAAAAGAGAGTTCTTTTTGAAAGTCTTAAAGGGACAGAGACCCCACAGCTGGACAAAAGCATCCTGGGACACTCAGCCCAGCAGCAGGGAATCCCCGGGAATTCCGGGCTCCCTAACCCCCTGGGCAGCAGTGCAGCTCTGAGGCTCCTCATGGTGATAAACAGCTTCCCACCTGTTCCCCCTCCAACACGGCTCTGCCATAGTGGAGCAGCAGCCTGAGAGTGGCCACGCCCACAGCAACCACCAAGCTTACTCCACAGAGGCTGGGAAATAATCAGAGACCCCGTCTGCGCGCAGATGCCCAGCACAAGCTGCTATGGGTCACCTTTTTCACAGGAGATAAAGGCCACAAACTAGCAAGAAGGGATGTTCTCCCAACTGACACATGCTCCAGCTCCCCACAACTATCTCTATTGCTATGAAAAGGCAGAAGATTTTGATCCAGACCAAAATCACAGAGACAACCTCTGAGAAGGAGCTTGGAGAGATAAACCTAACCAATCTCCCTGAAAAATAATTCAAAATAAAGGTCATAACCATGCTGATGGAGCTGCAGAGAAAAATGCAAAAACTAACGGACAAAGTAGGGAGGGAGACTACAGAAATAAAACAATCTATGGAAGAATTTAAAAGCAGAATGGATGAGATGCAAGAAGCCACTGATGGAATAGAAACCAGAGAACAGGAATGCATAGAAGCTGACACAGAGAGAGATAAAAGGATGTCCAGGAATGAAACAATAGTAAGAGAACTCTGTGACCAATCCAAATGGAACAATATCCATATCATAGGGTACCAGAAGAAGAAGAGAGAGAAAAAGGGATAGAAAGTGTCTTTGAAGAAATAATTGCTGAGAACTTCCCCAAACTGGGGGAAGAAATAGTCACTCAGACCACAGAAGTACACAGAACTCCTAACAGAAGGGACTCAAGGAGGACAATACCAAGACACATAATAATTAAAATGGCAAAGATCAAGGACAAGGACAGAGTTTTACAGGCAGCAAGAGAGAGGAAAAAGGTCACTTACAAAGGAAAACCCACCAGGCTATCATCAGAATACTCAACAGAAACCTTAGAGGCCAGAAGAGAATATCATGATATATTTAATGCAACGAAACAGAAGGGCCTTGAACCAAGAACACTGTATCCAGCGTGATTATCATTTAAATATGAAGGAGGGATTAAACAATTCCCAGACAAGCAAAACTTGAGGAAATTTGCCTCCCACAAACCACCTCTACAGGGTATTTTAGAGGGACTGCTCTAGATGGGAGCACTCCTAAGGCTAAATAGATGTCACTAGAGAAACTGAAATCACAGCAAAGAAAGAAGACCAAACAAATAGTAAATAAATAAATAAAATAAATTCAACTACCCACAAAAGCAGTCAAAGGAAACACAAAAGAGCACAAATAAAATACCCAACATATAAAGAATGGAGGAGGAGAAATAAGAAGGGAGAGAAATAAAGAATCACCAGACAGTGTTTATAATAACTCAAAAAGTGAGTTAAGTTAGGTAGTAAGATACTAAAGAAGCTAACCTTGAACCTTTGGTAACCACGAGTCTAAAGCCTGCAATGGCATTAAGTACAAATCGTTCAATAATCACCCTAAATGTAAATGGACTGAATGCATCAATCAAAAGACACAGAGTAATAGAATGGATAAAAAAGCAAGACCCATCTATATGCTGCTTACAAGAGTCTCACCTCAAACCCAAAGACATGCACAGACAAAAAGTCAAGGGATGGAAAAAGATATTTCATGCAAACAACAGGGAGAAAAAAGGAGGTGTTGCAGTACTAGTATCAGACAAAATAGACTTCAAAACAAAGAAAGTAACAAGAAGTAAAGAAGGACATTACATAATGATAAAGGGATCAGTCCAACAAGAGGATATAACCATTATAAATATATATATGCACCCAACACAGAAGTGCTACCATATGTGAAACAAATACTAACAGAAATAAAGGAGGAAATAGAATGTGATGCATTCATTTTAGGAGACTTCGACACACCACTCACTGCAAATGATAGATCCACAAAACAGAAAATAATTAAGAACACAGAGGCACTGAACAACACATAAGAACAGATGGACCTAATAGACATTTATAGAAATCAACATCCAAAAGCAACAGGATACACATTCTTCTCAAGTGAATATGGAACATTCTCCAGAATAGACCACATACTGGGCCACAAAAAGAGCCTCAGTAAATTCCAAAAGACTGAAATTCTACCAACCAACTTTTCAGACCACAAAGGTATAAAACTAGAAATAAATTGTACAAAGAAAGGAAAAAGGCTCACAAACCCATGGGGACTTAACAACATGCTCATAACTAACTAATGGATCAATGACCAAATCAAAATAGAGATCAAGCAATATATGGAAACAAATGACAACAACAACACAAAGCCCCAACTTCTGTGGGATGCAGCAAAAGCAGTCTTAAGAGGAAAGTATATAGAAATCTAGGCATATTTAAAGAAGGAAGAACAATCCCAAATGAATAGTCTAACATCACAATTATCAAAACTGGAAAAAGAACTAATAAGGCCTAAAGTCAGCAGAAGGAGGGACATAATAAAGATCAGAGAAGAAATAAATAAAATTGAGAAGAATAAAATAGAAAAAATCAATGACACCAAGAGCTGGTTCTTTGAGAAAATAAGCAAAATAGATAAGTCTCTAGCCAGACTTATTAAGAGAAAAAGAAAGTCAACACACATCAACAGAATCAGAAACGAGAAAGGAAAAATCACGACAGATCCCACAGAAATACAAAGAATTATTAGAGAATACTATGAAAACCTATATGCTAACAAGCTGGAAAACCTAGAAGAAATGTACAACTTCCTAGAAAAATACAACTTTCCGAGACTGACCAAGGAGGAAACAGAAAATCTAAACAAACCACTTACCATTAGAGAAATTGAATCAGTAATCAAAAAACTACCCAAGAACAAAACCCCCAGGCCAGATAGATTTACTTCGGAACCCTATCAGACATACAGAGAAGATATAATACCCATTCTCCTTAAAGTTTTCCAAAAAATAGAAGAGGAGGGAATACTCCCAAACTCATTCTATGAAGCCAACATCACCCTAATACCAAAACCAGACAAAGACCCCACCAAAAAAGAAAATTACAGACCAATATCCCTGATGAACGTAGATGCAAAAATACTCAGCAAAATATTAGCAAACCGAATTCAAAAATACATCAAAAGGATCATACACCATGACCAAGTGGGACTCATCCCAGGGATGCAAGGATGGTACAACATTCAAAAATCCATCAACATCATCCACCACATAAATAAAAAGATGGACAAAAACCACTTGATCATCTCCGTAGATGCTGAAAAAGCATTCAACAAAATTCAACATCCATTCATGATAAAAACTTTCAACAAAATGGGTATAGAGGGCAAGTACCTCAACATAATAAAGGCCATATATTATAAACTCACAGCCAACATCATGCTGAACAGCAAGAAGCTGAAAGCTCTTCCTCTGACATTGGGAACAACACAGGGATGCCTCCTCTCCACACTGTTATTCAACATAGTACTGGAGGCCCTATCCACAGCAATTAGACAAAACAAAGAAATACAAGGAATCCAGATTGGTTAAGAACTTTAACTGTCACTATTTGCAGATGACATGATATTGTACATAAAAAGCCCTAAAGACTCCACTCCAAAACTAGTAGAACTAATATCTGAATTCAGCAAAGTTGCAGGATACAAAATTAACACACAGAAATCTGTGGCTTTCTTATACACTGAAAATGAACTAATAGAAAGAGAAATCAGAAAAACAATTCCATTCACAATTGCATCAAAAAGAATAAAATACCTAGGAATAAATCTAATCAAGTAAGTGAAAGACCTATACCCTGAAAACTGTAAGACACTCTTAAGAGAAATTAAAGAGGACACTAAGAAATGGAAACTCATCCCATGCTCTTGACTAGGAAGAATTAATATCATCAAAATGGCCGTCCTGCCCAAAGCAATACAGATTTGATGCAGTCCCTATCAAACTACCAACAGCATTCTTCAATGAACTGGAACAAATAGTTCAAAAATTCATATGGAAACACCAAAGACCCCAAATAGCCAAAGCAATTCTGAGAAGGAAGAATAAAGTGGGGGGGATCTCACTCCCCAACTTTAAGCTCTACTACAAAGCCACAGTAATCAAGACAATTTGGTACTGGAACAAGAACAGAGCCACAGACCAGTGGAACAGAATAGAGACTGCAGACATTAACCCAAACATATGGTCAATTAATATACAATAAAGGAGCCATGGACATACAATGGGGAAATGACAGTCTCTTCAACATATGGTGCTGGCAAAACTGGACAGCTACATGTAAGAGAATGAAACTGGATCACTGTCTAACCCCATACACAAAAGTAAATTTGAAATGGATCAAAGACCTGAATGTAAGTCATGAAACCATAAAACTCTTAGAAAAAAACATAGGTAAAAATGTCTTAGACATAAACATGAGTGACCTCTTCTTGAACATATCTCCCCAGGCATGGGAAACAATAGCAAAAATGAACAAGTGCGACTATATCAAGCTGAAAAGTTTCTGTACAGCAAAGGACACCATCAATAGAACAAAAAGGTACCCTAAAGTATGGGAGAATATATTCATAAATAACAGATCCGATAAAGGGTTGACATCCAAAATATATAAAGGGCTCATGCACCTCAACAAACAAAAAGCAAATAATCCAATTAAAAAATGGGCAGAGGAGCTGAACAGACAGTTCTCTGAAGAAGAAATTCAGATGGCCAACAGACACATGAAAAGATGCTCCACATCGCTTGTCATCAGAGAAATACAAATTAAAACCACAATGAGATATCACCTCACACCAGTAAGGATTGCCACCATCCAAAAGACAAACAACAACAAATGTTGGCAAGGTTGTGGAGAAAGGGGAACCCTCCTACACTGCTGGTGGGAATGGAAATTAGTTCAACCATTGTGGAAAGCAGTATGGAGGTTCCTTAAAAAGCTCAAAATAGAAATACCATTTGACCCAGGAATTCCACTTCTAGGAATTTACCCTAAGAATGCAGCATCCCAGTTTGAAAAAGACAGATGCACCCCTATGTTTATCGCAGCACTATTTACAATAACCAAGAAATGGAAGCAACCTAAGTGTCCATTAATAGATGATTTAATAAAGAAGATGTACATATACACAATGGAATATTATTCAGCCATAAGAAGAAAACAAATCCTACCATTTTCAACAACATGGATGGACCTGGAGGGTATTAGGCTCAGTGAAATAAGTCAGGTGGAGAAAGACAAGTACCAAATGATTTCACTCATCTGTGGAGTATAAGAACAAAGAAAAACTGAAGGAGCAAAACAGCAGCAGAATCACAGAACCCAAGAATGGACTAACAATTACCAAAGGGAAAGGGACTGGGGAGGATGGGTGAGAAGGGAGGGATAAGGTTGGGGAGAAAAAGGGGGGGCATTATGATTAGCATGTATAATGTGGGGAGGGGGGCATGGGGAGGGCTGTACAACACAGAGAAGACAAGTAGTGATTCTACAGCATCTTACTATGCTGATGGACAGTGACTGTGATGGGGTTTGTAGGGGGGACTTGGTGAAGGGGGAAGCCTAGTAAACATAATATTCTTCATGTAATTGTAGATTAATGATAACAACAACAACAAAAAAGCTTCTAATGAGTTTTTACTTCAGGAATTTTAGGCAACTCATTACACCATCAATAGAACAAAAAGGTACCCTACAGTATGGGAGAATATATTCATAAATATTCTTTATGTAATATTTTCTTTAAGCAAGTATTTATGACATTTTTTCACTTTTGCCTCCTTCCATTCTATTCACCATATAGATCCTGTCACTTCTCTGTCAAATCATCCCCTCTTCCTGTCTCACTCAGAGTAAAAGGTGAAATTCTTTTGGGTGACCCTGGCTACATCCTTGGCTGCTAGATCCCCAGTGCCTTCAAAGTGCTTAATGCACTTTGGGCAATCATTAACTTGTGAGTGAACAAGTTATTTTTAAATAAGGAATATGATTCGGAATTTGAATAATAAAAGTTAAACTTCAAATAGTTTAGCCATCGCAAATAGAAAAACAACACTGAATTAGCATATTCCTTTAATATTTAACTTTCTGTTTAGCATCTACCAAAAAGTTTTATTTCCCAGATGATTTAATTTGAAATACATTTATTAAAGCCAAAATGTGCCCCAAAATTTCTTTTAAAAGCCTTTAATGAGATTTCAACCAACTCATTGCTGTGATTTTCTTTAAAAAATGTCTTAAGCAAGTATTTATTATGTTCATATTTACTCTGAAATATATTAATGTAGGTCTTTTGATAAAGTATTGAACCCTTCTATCAAAGCTACATATTTTCTATTAGTTGTGAGTCAACTAATTAAATCAACTCATTTATGTATCAACCTGAGTATTGACATTTTGGTGTGAATAAGCTGGAGATAGTAGATAACTTAAGTCACTACCTGAGTATACTGCCTTTAGGACTTTCTAATTCATAGGTATAATATGATATTACTTAATTTTCTAATTAGAAGTTATCAGAAGGTATTTTTTAAATTTAGCACATCCAGAAACTATAGACAGAGCTACTTTTAATCAGATATGACTACTTTGTTCCTCTCAGTATACCATAATTATTATCTAATTAATATCTAAACCAAACTACTCAAAGTACTATGGTGCTCAGTCAGCATATTGGTGACTTGGTTCATTATTGAATCAGTAAACAAACTAACATATGACTATTTCACACTGTAATCATTCCACATATAAAGTTCCTTGAGTAGCTTAAATACATTCACATTCTTTTTTGATAGAAGGTGATTCAGTCTCACTTAGTTGATAATTAAGATGTACAGTATTTTTTTGAACATTTTAAGGCACCTTTATTATAGACCACCCAGTTCAATCCTTTTCCCACAAATATACGTTTGTTCACACACAGCTTTCATGGGTTGTCATAGAATTCATTCAACAAACATCAATTAAATGTCTACGATAGCTTAAGATGCTGTGCTTTCAGAAACAGAAACAAAAATACATGTCACTAACAACAAATGTTTGGGGCCTATCGCGGGTCATGCACTGCGCTAGAGCCTAAAGATGCTATGATGAAAAAGACACTCATAGCACCTCAGGGAATTCATGGAGAAGGAAATAATGGACAAGTACCTCTAATACTACTTAAAACTGAAAATGTTCAGGGATTTCAAAGGTATAGATAAAGGCTATCAGCAGTCAGATGTCAAAAGAGAGACCAGGGTTTCAAAAGAACTTATGGAACACAGTAATTCAGGAAGGGGATCTCACTGTGGTTTAACCTTACAGTTAGAAATGAAGACTACTAGTTTCTGGCTGACACAGTTAATCGAAATGGCTTTTTAGTTTTTGATAAAAATCAATATTCTATCATCATACCTTTAACATTATGTCAAGAGACACTGACATGGATTTGGAAAAGCAAAAATACAGATTTTTGCCTATCCTCTTTTAATAGAAACCATAACCAAAACTGAGTTATTTTCATTTGTGATTAGAGAAAAACAGACTTCTTGACTTGAGTATTAATAAAACATATATAAAGAATAATCCTGGACTTATGATTGGGTCTTAAACAGTAATTCTATAGTAAAACAATTTCTATTGTTTACATTAACTAGGAAAATGAAAAGGAAGCAAATACATAAACCACATTTATTTTATCCTACCATCAAATGAAATTTACCTTTGTTTCTTTCATATGTGGTCCTCAGCCTCTCTAAACACTTTGAAATGCATCCTGCCAAAGCTATTTCCTTCAGCTGAAACAGGACTCAGAAGACAGGAATGAGATCTGCTCCACCATCAGCTCCATGAATTTGGGCAGGCAAATTTCCTGGCCTAAATTTTCTCATTTGTAAAATGAAGCTGTTAGAGCAAATAACCTCTAAGATCCTTTTGAACTCTTTTTTTTTTGGTATCATTAATCTACAATTACATGAAGAAAATTATGTTTACTAGGCTCTCCCCTTCAAGTCCCCCCACATACCCCTTCACAGTCACTGTCCATCAGCGTAGTAAGATGCTGTAGAATCACTACTTCTCTGTGTTGCACAGACCTCCCCTTTCCCCCACCCCCCACACTATACATGCTAATCGTAATGCCCCCTTTCTTTTTCCCTGCCCTTGTCCCTCCCTTCCCACCCATCCTCCCCAGTCCCTTTCCCTTTGGTAACTATTAGTCCATTCTTGGATTCTGTGATCCTGCTGCTGTTTTGTTCCTTCAGTTTTCCTTTGTTCTTATACTCCACATAGGAGTGAAATCATTTGGTACTTGTCTTTCTCCGCCTGGCTTATTTCACTGAGCATAATACCCTCCAGCTCCATCCATGTTGTTGGAAATGGTAGGATCTGTTACTTTCTTGTGGCTGAGTAATATTCCATTGTGTATATATACCACATCTTCTTTATCCATTCATCTACTGATGGACATTTAGATTGCTTCCATATCTTGGCTATTGTAAATAGTGCAGCGATAAACATAGGGGTGCATCTGTCTTTTTCAAACTGGAGTGCTGCATTCTTAGGATAAATTCCTAGAAGTGGAATTCCTGGGTCAAATGGTATTTCTATTTTGAGCATTTTGAGTAATCTCCATACTGCTTTCCACAATGGTTGAACTAATTTCCATTCCCACCAGCAGTGTAGGAGGGTTCCCCTTCTTCCACAACCTTTCCAACATTTGTTGTTGTTTATCTTTTCAATGATGGCGATCCTAACTGGTGTGAGGTGATATCTCATTGTAGTTTTAATTTGCATTTCTCTGATGACAAGCGATGTGGAGCATGTTTTCATGTGTGGGCCATCTGAATTTCTTCTTTAGAGAACTGTCTGTTCAGCTCCTCTGCCCATTTTTTAATTGGATTATTTGCTTTTTGTTTGTTGAGAAAGATGTACAGTATTTTTAAGTCAACAGGCCACACAAGTGATTTCTCCAATCCTTGTTAGAATCTATCTGTTCCTACTTATTTTTTCATCATGAAGTAGAGCTGTTCTTCTCAAAGAGTTGGCATTTTCAACTGCAGTGTTTTAAGTTCTAAAATTCAGGTTTTTCTCTAAGCAGACTTAGAACATTGTGTATAATTTATATGTAATTGTTTAAGTTCTTAGAGACATTGTTCTTGAGATCTTGTTTTCTCCCTTCTTCTTGTAATATTTTATCTAATGTTTTGTACTTAGTGAATTCCAAATAAATGTTGTTGAGCAACTTCTATGTCAAGGCTGTGAAAAAGTTACATAGTTTACTCCCTTTTTTGGAAATACATCTCTTTGTGTATGGATCTTGCTCTGTTAGTGTAACTGTTTTCTTAGTGTTCTTCTCTGTTCTTCAGTCTCTTCTTCAATATTGCTATTCTGTCTTCGCTTATTTAACGTTTATGTTTTCCTTGCTTTTTAAATGTTAGCATCATTGTCATAAAAATGTTCTCTTTGTATTATTTATGCTGCCTGTTTTAATCAGCATTTTTATGACAATTTAAAAATTCTCTTTTGTATATTTCTTGCTTTTAAGGGCTCACTAACTCAGTTTATCCAACCATTCATACATGTATCCTACAAGCCCTTAGCTTAGTACATTTTGACCCTTGTATTACATTCCACTAGGCTCTGTTATGTTAATAGCAAGTTAGAATTCAGACTACATAATATGAGCTACATGGTGCATAATTTACTCATTGATGTTAATTTAAAAGTAGAAATAATAATACCTATTGCATACAACTGTAATTTCTCTAGTTTTCTTTGGTAATTTGAATGTGATTTTATCTGTGTGATGACTATTGATATATAATAGTACTTTCCCATGTTTTATACAATCATTAAGACAGATAATTGCTTTACGTAAAGTTTCCTGAAAATAATGCTTTCAATGTTGAGATATTTAAGATAGTCATGAATATCTAGTGAACAGACGTTTTGCCTGAGTAAGATAGAATTTTGATGTCGATAATTTGTGTATGGATCTTGCTCTGTTAGTGTAACTGTTTTCTTAGTGTTCTTCTCTGTTCTTCAGTCTCTTCTTCAATATTGCTATTCTGTCTTCGCTTATTTAACATTTATGTTTTCCTTGCTTTTTAAATGTTAGCATCATTGTCATAAAAATGTTCTCTTTGTATTATTTATGCTGCCTGTTTTAATCAGCATTTTTATGACAATTTAAAAATTCTCTTTTTAAATTTTTTTTTGTAGCATCATTTCAGTAGTCATCTGTTTTTGTTCTAAATTGCTTCTAGACTGATTTATACTTTAAGACTCACCAAAGTTACCTTTACACAGAGACAGTACCTGACAAGTTGTCAGCCAGGTAGGGTAAAACAGATACTAGACCTTGAATGCTAGGTCAATGACGTGGGCTTGCTCTTTATGCAGCATACATGCCATGATCATTGATAATGTACATCAAGAAGATGAATTTGATAGAAATAAGAAGTGACTAATACAGATTGAAGAAGAGAGAGAAACGAAGAATCCAGATAGGAGTTCATTACAAACTATAGGAAAGGTTATGAGTGTCTAGATTCAAGAGATTTTATATTTTAGTTAGAATATCGTTTAAACACAAGATATGACTATGTGTGGAAACAAAAGAGAGAAGAGTCAAAAGTAATTCTTCTTACATTGTTGGTAGAATGTAAAATGTTATAGCCAACTGGAAAAGTTCAGTGGTCCTCAGAAACTTAAACATAGAATTACCATATAATCAATGATACTAGGTACGTACTCCAAACACACACACACACACACACACAAAACCAGATGTTGAAATAAAAATATGTGTATGAATTTTGATAGGAACACTATTCACAGTAGCTATGAGGTAGAAGCAACCTAAATATGCATCAGTTAATGAATGGATTAAAAATGTGGTACAGTATATCCATACAATGGAATATTATTCATCAGTAAAAAGGAATGAAGTACTGATACCTGCTACAATATGGATGAACCTTGAAAACATTTTAAGTAAAAGAAATGAGACACAAAAGGATATATATTATATGATATAAAATATATAGAATAGGCAAACTCATAGAGAAGAAAGAGATTCATAGTTGTCAGGGCCTGGGTAGAGTGGGACACAGGAGTGACTGCTTAATAGGTACAGGTTTTCCTTTGTGGATGGTGAAAATATGGGGAACTAGATAGTGGTGATGGTTGTACAACATTGTGAATATACTAAATGCCACTAAATTATACATTGTAGAGTATATAAAATTGTAAATTTTATATGTATTTTACCATAATTTTAAAAAATAACTCAAAACTAAGCTAGTTCAAAGAAAATAACAGACACAGTATCACAAGATTCACAGACCTGGGAGGTACAGTAAACAGAGTGAAAAAGTGGTGAGAAAAGGACCGTGGTGAACTGGGCATTCAAAATCAAATGTTTTTTAAACCACTTTGTGGGCCAAATAAAATATAACTATGGGGTGTGGTTTTCAACCTCTGCTACAGATTGAACTGAGCAACCGGGACAGGTGATGTCAGACAGATAGCTAGCAGTGTAACTAGACTCAGAATTCCACAAGAACAGAGGATAAATCTAAGTCCTTTACCCCAAATCCTTACCTAGCATGAAGCCTAGCCAACACATATAGATGCTCAACAGGCATTTGTTGGATGAAAAATAAGTAATAAATAAGTAAATAAAGGCTAGGCATTAAGTGCATATTCTTTTTCTTAGTCAATTCTGTCTCCATCTCACCCCCACAACTAATCAATTTACAAATGTTAATCTATATTTTAATATCTCTTAAATATGTTTTCTTTATTTTTTATCCTTGTCTCACTGCCATTTCAAGTCCATGGCATTTCTTGCTTATCAATTCTGCAATAAATTCCTAAAGGTCTCCAGTCCTCTAAGCTTGCCCTTCTCTGTTTTTTCTCAGCATATTACAAAACACAGTGTATTGCTCAAAATCGTTTAGTGCTTTCAGAACAAGTCTAAATGTAGTGGGAAAAATATCTATAATATTGCCCCTTCCTCATCTGCTCCTGCTACTCTCCTTCAGGCCCTTGTCACTCCAGCCTTTCTGAACTTCCCAGTTACTGAAGGACACCAGGCATGTTTGGCATGCTCTACTTTCTACTTAGACTGCCCTTCAGCCTTCATTGGTCTGCCCATCCTTTACGACTTTGGTTCCTCCAAGAAACTTTCTTAGCCAATCCAGTCTCAGATAGGGGCTTTTATTTTTTCTACTTTCTGTGCCACCAGGTACTCTGCATTTCTTGCTGCACTTACCTCACTGGTTTATGATTGTGTTTACTAGTCTGATTCCCCTATCACATTGCCAATTCATTGAGGATAGGAACCATATCAATCTCCAGTGCCTGGAATTGTGGCAGGCACTCAGCAAAGGCAACCCTTATCTCATTACACATAATTCATTGTACATTGATCATATACTCAATGAGAATGTTTCAAAGGTACAAGACAGGATATATGTACTAGATACATATAAGGTACCAATCAAGGATTCAATTGAGAGAAAATTTTCAAGGAAGAGATAGTATTTGGAATGAACAGTGACAATGTGCTAGGCTTTGAGGTTATCAAGGTCCTACTAGTATTTGTCAAAAAATTCACTAATTATCATTTATCATAGACATTTCCAAGAAGTATTCCTTTCTTCTGTGATTTAAGATAAAGCAATACCACCACTAACTGTACCTAAAAGTGGACTCATTATTGGACTAAGCCTTCATAATACATATTAAGAGATAATTACTGTGGCCAAATTTCATGAAAGTTATTATCTAATTTTACTAAAAAAAGATTAAGGTCCTAAAACTTCTTTTTGCATTTCAGAAATAGTTTCACAAACCTATTTGAAAGTGGAATATATAAGAATACATAAAAAACAAGCAACAGGTTAATTCTTAGACTATGCTTATATGTGTTTGATCAGTTTAGATCTGTTCATTATAACTGGTAAAGCCTAATCAAGCTATATTAAGAGGCTAAAGAGAAGGTTATAATCTTACCCTCCTCTCCATTTCCTTACTCTGAGAGATTAAAATAAACACATCTTCACGACACTCAGAATAAAAATAAACACTTCAGAGTCACATAATTAAGAAATACATTTTTAAGGAGGAAACACTCATTAGGATTGTAGTTTTAAAAAGACTCAAAGGTTATTTGTGCTTTTGTTTCCTTCTAAAGAAATATTTTTTTCTTTTTAAATTATGTGACTGCTGAGATGTTTTCTACCCTGGAGTATTGCATGAATGTCGGTCATTTTTTTTAGCCAATGTTTAGCTTGCTAAAGTTGTGAGTCATCTCTTGCCGTACTTATATGTAGATCTTTAAAATGACAGATATTTTGATATCTGTCAATGACAGTATGTTGATAAATCCACCCTGAAAAGGAAAAACAGTTTAACTTCATCGTGGATTCTTCCTCACAGCACCACCAAATCTAATTATTTGAAAGTATTATTGTGAGGTGATGTCTTGCCAATGGGTTTCAGCCCCGGGCAAGTTCACTATGGATTCAAAGTGACCAAAGAAAATGACAGTAAAACATTCTTGGGGTGAAAGGGTTTATTACCAGGCTTGTTCTCCAGTGGTAGGTCGAGCACTAGCATCTCTGCCTCTGCCCAGAGCACTGGGCCAGCTCTCTATATAGTGCAATAATAGCTTATTGCCTAAGGGTATGAAAGCAGTAGCCTAGCAACAGGCCAGTTACATGATCAAGTGGTGTAAGTTCCGTGAGGATCCTGGCCATAGGAACCCCAACTTCCCCACACTCCACCCCTCCAGGATTCTCATCTTACAATTACATGCTCTCAATCTTCCACACTGGTCCCTGTGGGAGAAAGCTGGAGCACTGTAAACAGATTCCACAACAACATCAGAGGATAACAACAATTTACAGATAATAACAAAAATTAAGATACAACAAGACTTCAAACAAAAAATTATAATAATCCTCAAGCCAGATGAACGTCCCAGTCCACAAAGACTTTAGGGATGATAAGGTACATGCCTTAATGACACCAAAATAGGCAAATCTTGTCCATCAGGTAGGATGCATGCAAGAGAGTGGTCCTGTGATAGGACTGTAGTAGGAAGGGGGTACCTTCCAGGTCTAGTATACCATACTTTTACATCTTTCCCCATGAGGGTTACTGAAGGGTCTATGTATATTGCTACTGGAGGTGCATGCACTGGCCATAATGATAAAACAAAACTCCCCGGTAAGACGCTCCTACCTTCTGGCCATCAGGATATACTATTGTGGCCTTTGCTGATCACTCTTCTGTTATTCCAGGAATACATAGGAGGCCAGCTTCCAGGCCTTGTACCCAAGGTGCCAGGAGAGCCAGCCATCATTGGTCCATGTGTCAAAGGTCCAAGGCCACGTCCACTCTAGTGGAGTCCCAGGGTTCACTGCACTTGGTGCTGGCAGCAAGATGTTATTCTCATGGCCGAACCTTGGCTTCAGCTATTCTTCCTTGGTTTGTACTTGCAATTGTAAAGGGTAGGCAGCCATATGTGTTAACATGTCTGTGGGGCTCAAGGCTCCCTTTTAGGGTCTCTCATTCAAATGCCATAGCACAGTCCATAAGCGGACTGACCATCCCCGCAGACTATTGATATCTGACTTTAGTCTGGATTTTAACAAGCCATTGTGCCTCTCTATCATGCCTGCTGCAGTAGGATTGTATGGCACATGAAACTTCCATTTGATTCCCAGCTGTCGCACCCATCCTTGCAGTGCATGTCCAGTAAAATGGGTGCCCTGATCACTCTCAATTACCTGTGGTTGGCCATAGGCAGCAAAGAGATGCTCCAGGCCTCTTTCGGTCATCTGCTGGTCTGCACAATGGGTAAGGAAAAGCAACCAGAAGTCCAGTAGCTGTGTCCACACAAGTTATGGCATACCAATATCCTTCTGACACAGGTAGATGCCCAATATAGTCTATCTGCCACCTGATGAGGGGTATTGGCCCCTTAGCTATTGTCCCATGTTGCTGTGGAACTCAGTGTAAGTCCCTTTTGGAGCACATGGCACACTCCTGCAAGGCTCTACTAACTTCTTCAAAGGTCAAAGGCAAGCCCCACTGACAGGCTACAGCCTGCATTGTCTTTTGCCTCGCATGCAACAAACACTAATGTAACCATTGGGCTACATCAGAGGCAGGCTTTCCTTCTAACCAACGTAACTGAGCCAATTTATCTGCTTCATCATTTCCTGGGGATGCCAGTGGCAAATGACCTGTCACATGGTATTCTGACATTATTTTAGTCTGACCACAGGACGCTAAGTCTTGCCACAATTCTTGCCCCCAAAGGGGCCGATGACCAACCAGCCAGTTGGCATGGTACCAATTGGTAGCCACAGGATCAAGCCCCGATAGACAGCCCAGCTGTCAGTGCAGACAACTACAGGGGAGGACTCCTGGCTGATCACAAGCTACATAGCCTGCAACTGTGCCCCTGGCTGCCCTTCCCCTCCGCATCTTCCGTCCATATTGTCTCAGTCTTAGGATGGAAAGCTGTGGCCCTCCATTTTGGGGACTGCTCACGGCTGGAGCCAGCTGTGTACCATGCATCTTCAGGTACAGGGGCTCTTCCCTCCCAATAGGGACTCTCTGCTACTAACGGTTCAAAAGCAGGTTCTTCCTGCTTTTCACTAATATATATATATCATTGGTCCCAATAAGCATTGGAGTTCTTCAGTCAAGGGGCTACTAGAGAGAGCACTATGCTGCTGTAGGTAAGCACCCCACTTGGCTAGTGTGGGTATTTGTGCCACACCACTCCTTGGCTTTTGGGTCCAGTCTTGTGCCCACCCCAAGATGGGATAGGTGGTTATTGCCTTTATCAGGGCCATTTTCACTGATGGGTTCTGTAGCCAGCAAGGCATGTTACATGGTAGCCAGTTGTTTTCTCTGTCGAAGTGTATTGTACCTCTGGCCCCTTCCAGAGTTGTGACCAGAATCCAACTGGTTGGTGAGTTCGTTCAAGCCACTGCCAGAGACGCCAGCCATAACCGTCTTCAGTGACATGAACTTCCAGCTCACAGGGCCTTGATGGGTCTATCACACTCAAGGCCTGCACGGCCTTGACTTCCCATTTTGCTGTAGTAAAGGCAGATGCACATGTTTCATCCCAGTCCCACCTGATGCCTTTTCATACCAACTGGTATAAGGGCTTCAGAATTTGCACCAAGTGCAGTATAAACACTCTCCAGAAGCCTAGAAGACCCAGAAATTCCTGTAGCAATGTTACAGTTGTGGGGGCAGGAAAGGCATGGACTTTGTCTATAACTGCTTCTGGTATAACATCAGTCGTACCTGACCAGACAAACCCCAGAAATTTAACAGACAAACCAGGTCTCTGAACCTTGGTGCTGTTCACAGCCCATCCTTTCTCCTGTAAATGTTGCAGCAGTCTAGCTGCTGCACCTTCTAGTTCTGAAAGACAATTGGACATGAGCATGGCATCATCAATATGATACAGACGCACCGTTGGTGGTTTCTCCCATGTAGCCAGGTCCTGGGCTACAAGTCCATGACAGATGGTGGAGGTATTCCTGTGGAAGGATGGTGAAAGTCCATTGCCATCCTTCCCACGTGAAGGCAAACTGTTCCTGACTTTCCTGCTCAATGCCAATGGAAAGAAGACATTAGCAAGATCTACCACATAATGGTATGTTCCTAGTTCATGACTGAGGGTATCCATCAAGCCTGCAATAGAGGGCACAGCAGCAGGCATAGGGGGTATGACTTTATTCAGTTCTCTGTGATCCACAGCCATACACCAGGAGCCATCTGGCTTTTTTACAAACCACACTGGGGAATTGAAAGGACTATGGGTGGGGTTTATAATACCCACCTTTTCCAGCTCCTGGAGGGTTTCTCCAATCTCTTTATGCCCTCCAGGCAGTTTGTATTGTTTGATATTAGTCACCCACCGAGGCACAGGCAAAGCTATGGGTGGATGCCTAGCACGTCCCCTCAGAACTGCCTTCGCCACACATACTCTCGGTCTGAACTCACCTTCAGTGGTCTGGAGCCATAGACCCTGCAGGATATCAATCCCTAAAATATACTTAGGAATAGGAGATAAATATGCAGTATACTCTTTTGGGGTAGGCACCCTATTCCCAAAGGAATTTGGGCTCTTTTCACCCTGATAGCCTTCCCCCCCATATCCATCTATGATAGTGGGGGTCCCAGGGAACCGCTTAGGATTACCATAAATCAGTGAACATTCAGCCCCAGTGTCTACCAGAGCCAGGACACATTGTATGCTCACTGGGGACCAGTGGATAGCTATTTCAACATGTGGCCTCCGGTACCCCCCTGGTCCCTCAGGGCAGATACCTTGACCTTTCCCTCAGTCAAACTGTGTTCCCCAATCACCTTCCTCTGTGGACTCTAGTGAGGTTGGCTCACTCTCCAGCAGAAAGTCTTGCAAACACACAGGCTGGACTCATGGCTCTGTCTCTGACCTCTGCCTCCTTGGCCTTAATGGCTGGAACTGCTGCTCTGGTTTCAGCTGTTGCCATAGCTCTAGTAAGATCCTATTTGATTTCCCATCTAATTTCCTTCCATCTGCTCCTGCCCATATTAGATCAACCCACATCTGGGTCCTTATAACCTTCACAGGGCCCTGTAAATTCTTCTTGTGAGTAACAGGTCTTATTTCTTTCTGGATTCTCATTGCTTCTACCTCTCCTAAGTCTGCTACTGTACGTGTCACCTCGGTTATGGGCTGCCCTAAGTGAGGAGAAAGAATGGCCACTAGAGACCCAAGGAGGGATGTAGGAGCCATTTGAAGTACAATATTTCTCATCCCAGTATTGAAAATCTCTTCATCTGGGTTTCATTGTCTGTGCTATAGATGGCATTTCTTATGCCTAGCTCTCGTAGCACCTGTTGGAGCTCGCATGTCTGCCATCTAACAGGAGAGGATGGCAGATCACCCTGATTGGGCCACACAGCACGAAGTGCAGCCATAAGCCAATCAAGGAGGGGGTGACTCCCTGGGGTCTGATGTGCATTTTGCAATCGCTGCCTTAAGGCAGGCTGCACTGTCAGGGAAGACAGCTTTCCTATCTCTGATCCCAACAGAACAATTCCATCCACCCCTAAGTCCCACAGATGCAGGAGCCAAGCTGATAGTGACTAGGAGGGCTTCTGCCTAAACCGGGAGCCCAAATCCACCAGCTCAGCCTGAGTACAGGGGCAGAGCATAGAGTGCTCCACGACCTGGGGAGGGGGCTGCTCCTCTCCTTGGGGAACTTTCAGCTGCTGGGTCTTTATTTTCTTTACAACCACTGGTCATGCTTTCAGTACAGGAGGGGCCAGTGCCTCCGGCACCACCCCTTCATCCTTCCCCAGCTCCTCCATTTCTGGGGCTGATGGCACCTTTCTCTCCCCTCCCCGGAGTGCCTCCTCTATTACAATCTCTACCTTTTCTACTGTGCCTCGCAGCAATGCTACCTCTGTCTTCAGCAGCTCTCTTACCTTCAGCTCAATGCTTCGCAGCTGATGTTCTCATGCCACCTCTGCCTGTGCTTCCCTCAGGGGTTTGTCCTTTTCCTTGATGGCCTCTTCCTCCTTCAGAACACCTGGCAGCACTGCTGTCTCATCTCCAATGGCACCTTGCTGCCAGCACTCTCGTCCTGTCTCCTCTCACATCAAGGCCATTTCTCTCCTCAGGGCATCCACAGAAGTCTGCAGCTTGTGTTCTCGTGCTGCCATTCCTTGGGTCTCCTCTGTAGACCTTTTTAAGACTGTGAGAAGCAGCCAACCCACAGTCCCCGCTGCCTCACAGGCTCTCTGCTTCTCAAAAGACCTACTTACTATACCAAGGGCCACCCCTACAGCCTCAGGTGTCGCCTCCACTTGCCTCCAGCCCTGGGGTGGGGCCCAGTCCTCTAGGAGGCAAGCCACCTCAGACCACATACCCATTGGGGGATGATCCACTGTCTCCCCATTCACAGGGGCAGCCCGCTAAAGCACCCCTCCCATAAGGACAGCCTGTCTTTTTCCTTGGTCAACAGTGAACCCTGCTGACTTTTGCCAATTTTCTAGCCAATGGGTTTCAGCCCCGGGCAAGTTCGCTATGGATTCAGTGTGACCAAAGGAATCAACAGCAAAACATTCTTGGGGTGAAAAGGTTTATTACCCAGCTTGTTCTCTGGCAGTAGGTCAAGCACTAGCATCTCTGCCTCCACCCAGAGCACTGGACTGAGCTCTCTATATAGAGCAGTAATAGCTTATTGCCTATGGGTGTGGAAGTGGCAGCCCAGCAACAGGGCAGTTACATCATCAGCTGGTTTAAATTCAGTGGGGATCCTGGCCATAGGAACCCCAACTTCTCCACAATAATAAATATGCCATTATGCCTCTTCCTGCCTCCCTGTATCTCCAGAGGGTTTCAGCCCCAGGCAAATACACTTTGGATTCAGAGAGACCAAATAACAACAAAGGAATGTTAAAGATAAAAGCATTTATACCAAGCTTTATTCTCATGGTGGCAGGTCAAGTGCTAGAATCATGTCTACATCCAACAAGTCTGCAACTTCTCTTAGCCTCTGTCTCAGCCAGCTGGCAGAACACTGGGCAGAGCTCTTTATATGGTTAACACTGCAGTAATGGCTCATTGTCAACAGTTGTGTTAGCCTGCCCCTTTGCAGTAGGCCAATTATATCATTAAAGTAGATCAGGATTAGGTGAGAATCCTGTCCATAGGAACTTCCATTTTCCCTACACTCCCCCACCCCAAAACAATTAGAAGTAGAAAGGGTTTTCCTCTCTGCCTAATTTCCAGTCCATAATATCAAACATAGTAACTCCCTTTCCCTCTTCTTTCGAAGGACTTTGATTTACTTATACATATCTTTAAACTATGCATTGTAATGGTTAATTAATAATTAGCATAATAGAATTCACTTATTAAAATAATCTGAATGGTTTGCTAAAATCCAAGCTGAACCAACATCCAGAGTTTCTGATTCAATAAGTCTGAGGTCCTCCTGAGAATTAGCATGTTTAAGAAGTTCCCAGTTGATGCTGATGCTGCTTGCAGGGGACCTCACTTTAACAACAAATGTAATAGATGAAGGGATGGCTGACTACTAAGGCATTATCTCAGTGTCATCAGGATACCATACAGTCCTTAGGCTTTTAGTACACCCAGAGAGATTAGATTCTGTGATCCATACTGTTCAAACACAAGTAACAGATAAGCCAGTGTGGATAATGGGAAGGTTCCTATGGCCAGGATTCTCACCTGGCCCTGGTTGGGTAGCTCACTACGGAATAATACATTGGTATTGACTCTATATAAAGAGCTCTTCCCAGTGCTCTTGGCAACACTGTAGCATGGCTGCAAGGTTGCAGTAGAGCAGAGATGAGACTGGAGTGGTGGCATGACCAAGGACAGTCTGAGATGCCGGTGGAGGCAGAGAGGCCCAGAGGCAGAGACTAGCTTGCTGCATGCAGACTCAGAGTGGATGGGATTCTAGTGATTGACCTGCCACCGTGGGAATAAAGTTGGGTATAAACACTTTCACCCCAAGAATGTTCTGTCATTTTTTTTTTGTCACATTGAATCCATAGTTAACTTGCACAGAGCTGAAACCCATTGGCAAGAGAGCCAGAATCTCCATTGATTATGGCTGTCCTGTGAACCAGACACTTGGGATATAAGGGTATATCCTTCTACCCTGTACACTGATGGGACCTTGACAAATTCTTGCTGTTTGAGCTCCTTTTAAAAATTAGATTAATAAAGAAATATCTCCTCGTTCTTATTGTTATTACTGTTCCTTGGTTTTTATTTTATTTCAACTCTAGTTTATTTCCCTGAGGTGACTCCCAAGTATGCTTAGCCCAACATTTATAAACTATACTTTAGGAATAGGGTTGCTTTCACAGAGAGAGTTGTCAGGGTCCAAGGGTTGCCTTTGAAGTTTTGGGGCAATGTGAAGAGCAAAGAAGGCAGCGGGAGTTGTCATGGAGGGTGCTCAAAGAGGATACTTGATTCTGCACAAAGCTGTGCTTGTACTGCTATACTGCTAATTCATGGTTACATAAGTGTTTTAAGATGCACATGCATGTGGCCTTCATGGCCAGGCGTCTGGCCCTCAAGGCTTTATCTAGCTCCTTTCCCATGGGTTCAACAGGTTTTTCAAGGCCAGACATATCTGGGGTGAAACAGCAGACAGCTGTCTTCATAGAACAATAGGGAAAATGGAGGGAGCTTCCTTACAGTAGTGTCTTGCCAGTGGGTTTCAGCCCTCGGCAATTTCACTATGGATTCAGTGAGACTGAGGAATGACAATGGAACATTCTTGGGGTGAAAGGGTTTGTTACCCAGCTTGTTCTCTCAGCAATAGGTTGAGCACTAGAATCACATCTGCATCCAACAGTCTGCAGGTCTGTAATCCTCCTTCATCTCTGCCTCTGCCCAGTATAGGTTTAGGTGAGGATCCTGGCCATAACAACCTTCACTTTATCCACAGGTAGCTACCCATATCTATTATCTATTTCCCACCCCTCACTAATCTTAATTCTATTTTTTTGAGTACATTATTATAGTTCATTCCTTATACAAATTATAAAAGGAATTTAAAGATTTCCAATGCCTTACTTTACACATAGAAGAAACAGGCAACCAAATAACTCACGGTATCACACTACTTAGCAAAAGGCTTGAATTAGCTCACTTCTTCCCCATACCCTCCATTAAATCCTAAGCTACTGATCTTAGTTATTGAGGATGGAGAAGGAATATGAGTCAGTGTGAATGAAGTGCTTGTCCTTTTTTTTCTTATTGAAGTACAGTTGATATACAATCATATTGGTTTCAAGTGTACAACACAGTGTTTCAGCAGTTAACCATATTATTAAATCTTTACTCCCAGTACTGCAATTACTGTCAACTTAGGAAGATGTTACAGAATCATTGGCTATTTTCTCCATGCTGTATTACTATCCCTGAGACCAACTTATATTGACATTTCTATGTCCCTTTATCCCCCACACCCTCCCCATCCACCCACCCAGTCTTGCCAATGGGTTTCAACCCTGGGCAATGTCACAATGGATTCAGTGAGACCATGGAATACCAATGGAACATTCTTGGAGTAAAAGAGTTTATTACAGGGCTTTATTCTCCCAGTGATAGGACAAGCACTAGAAATACGTCTGTATCCAATAGTCTGCAGGTCTATAATCCTCCTTGTCTCTGCCTCCTCCCAGAGAATGGGGCAGAGCTCTTTATATAGTGACTCAAGACAATAACAGCTTATTGACTACGGGTATGAAAGCATTAGCCAGCAGCAGGTCAGTTACATCATCAAGTAGTTCAGGGTCAGCTAAAGGTCCTGGCCATAGGAACTTCTGTTTTCCCCCCACAACCACAACCCCTCCCACATGGTAACCACCAGTCACTTCTCTGTCTGTGAGTCTACTGTTATTTTGTTCATTTTGTTTTGTTTTATTTTTAGATTCCACAAATAAGTGAAATCATATGGTATTTTTTTGAAAGACTACATGAAACATTAAAAAACTACATTTTTTGAAGCCGTAATTTCTTGTAAATCCCCTTCACTTAATACCAGTACATTTTTAATTAAGGTATCATTGATATACAATCTTCTGAAGGTTTCACCTGAGCAACATTGTGGTTACTACATTCCCCCCTATTTTCAAGTCCCCACCACATACCCCATTACAGATACTGTCCAACAGCATAAGATGCTATAGAATAACTACTCGTCTTCTCTGTGCTATACTGCCTTCCCCATGCCCCACCATTATGTGTACTAATCATAATACCCCTCATTCCCCTTCTCCATTTCCAACCATCCTCCCCAACCCTTTTCACTTTGGTAAGCACTACTAGTTCGTTCTTGGGTTCAGTGACTCTACTGCTGTTTTGTTTCTTCAGTTTTGCTTTGTTGTTATACTCCATAGGTGAGTGAAATCATTTGGTACTTGTCTTTCTCCGTCTGGCTGATTTCACTGAGCATAATACCCTCTAGCTCAGTCCATGATGTTGCAAATGATAGGATTTGATTTCTTCTTATGGCAGAATAATATTCCATTGTGTATATATACCACCTCTTCTTTATTCATTCATCTACTGATGGACACTTGGGTTGCTTCCATGTCTTGGCGATTATAGTATAGTAGTTGCAGTGCTGCTGCAAACATAGAGGTATATATGTCTTATTTTTTGGTATCATTAATCTACAATTACATAAAGAACATTATGTTTACTAGGCTCTCCCCTTCACCAAGTCCCCCCACAAACCCCATTACAGTCACTGTCCATCAGCATAGTAAGATGCTGTAGAATCACTACTTGTCTTCTCTGTGTTGCACACCCCTCCCCATGCCCACCCATTATACATGCTAATCGTAATGCCCCCTTTCTTTTTCCCCACCATATCCCTCCCTTCCCACCCATCCTTCCGAGTCCCTTTCCCTTTGGTAACTGTTAGTGCATTCTTGGGTTCTGTGATTCTGCTGCTGTTTTGCTCCTTCAGTTTTTCTTTGTTCTTATACTCCGCATATGAGTGAAATCATTTGGTACTTGTCTTTCTCTACCTGGCTTATTTCACTGAGCCCAATACCCTCTAGCTCCATCCATGTTGTTGAAAATGGTAGGATTTGTTTTCTTCTTATGGCTGAATAATATTCCATTATGTATATGTACATCTTCTTTATCCATTCATCTACTGATGGACACTTAGTAGGAAGTGTTTTCCATTTCTTGGCTATTGTAAATAGTGCAGTGATAAACATAGGGGTGCATCTGTCTTTTTCAAACTGGGCTGCTGCATTCTTAAGGTAAATTCGTAGAAATGGAATTCCTGGGTCAAATGGTATTTCTGTTTTGAGCATTTTGAGGAACCTCCATCCTGCTTTCCACAATGGTTGAACTGGTTTACATTCCCACCAGCAGTGTAGGAGGGTTCCATTTTCTCCACATCTTCGCCAACATTTGTTGTTGTTTGTCTTTTGGATGTTGGCCATCCTAACTGGTGTGAGGTGATATCTCATTGTGGTTTTAATTTGCATTTCCCTCATGATTACTAATGTGGAGCATCTTTTCATGTGCCTGTTGGCCATCTGAATTTTTTTCTTTTGAGAATTGTCTGTTCAGATACTCTGCCCATTTTTTAATTGGGTTATTTGCTTTTTGGGTGTTGAGGCATGTGAGCTCTTTATATATTTTGCATGTTAACCCTTTATTGAATATGTCATTTATGAATATATTCTCCCATACAATAGGGTGCCTTTTTGTTCTACTGATTGTGTCTTTTGCTGTACAGAAGCTTTTTAGTTTGATACAGCCCCATTTGTTCATTTTTGCTTTTGTTTCCCTTGTCCGAGGAAATATGCTCATGAAAAAGGTGCTCATGTTTATATTCAAGAGAGTTTTACCTAAGTTTTCTTCCAAGAGTTTTATTGCTTCATGACTTACATTCAGGTCTTTTATCCATTTCAAGTTTACTGTGGAGTTAGACAGTAACCAACTTTCATTCTCTTGCATGTAGCTGTCCATTTTTGCCAACACCAGTTGTAGAAGAAGCTGTCATTTCTCCATGTCCATGGCTCCTTTATCATATATTAATTGGCCATATATTTGGGGCTTGATACCTGAACTCACTATGCTATTCCATTGATCTATGGCTCTGTTCTTGTGCCAGGACCAAATTGTCTTGATTACTGTGGCTTTATAGTAGAACTTGAAGTCGGGGAGTGTAATTCTCCCCACTTTATACTTCCTTCTTAGGATTGTTTTGGCTATTCATGGTATTTTGTTATTCCATATGAATCTTAGAACTATTTGTTCTAGTTTGTTGGAGAAGCTGTCAGTATTTTGATAGGAAGAATCTGTAGATTGCTTTATACAGGATGGCCATTTTGACAATATTAATTCTTCCTACCCATGAGCATGGGATGTTTTTCCATTTATTGGTATCTTCTTTAATTTCTGTCTTGACAGTCTTGTAGTTTTCAGCGTATAAGTCTTTCACTTCCTTGGTTAGGTTTATTCCTAGGTATTTTATTCTTTTTGATGTGATTGTGAATGAAATTGCTTTCCTGATTTCTCTTTCTGTTAGTTCATCATTAGTGTATGGGAATGCAACAGATTTCTGTGTATTAATTTTGTATCCTGCACTTTGCTGAATTCAGATATTAGTTCTAGTAGTTTTGGGGTGGATTCTTTAGGGTTTTTTATGTACAATATCATGTCTTCTGTTGACAGTGACAGTTTAATTTGTTCCTTGTCAATCTGGGTGCCTTTTATTTCTTTGTGTTGTCTCATTGCCATGGCTACGACCTCCAGTACTATGTTGAATGAAAGTGGGGAGAGTGGGCATCCTTGTCTTGTTCCCAATATTAGAGGAAAAGCTTTTATCTTTTCGCTGTTTAGTATGATATTGGCTGTGGGTTTGTTACATATGGTCTTTATTATGTTGAGATACTTGCCCTCTGTACACATTTTCTTGAGAGTTTTTATCATGAATGGATGTTGAATTTTGTCAAATACTTTTTCAGCATCTTTTGAGATGATCATGTGGTGTTTGTCCTTTTTGTTGATGTAGTAGATGATGTTGATGGATTTCCAAATATTGTACCATCCTTGCATCCCTGGGATGAATCCCACTTGATCATGATGGATGATCTTTTTTATATATTTTTAATTTGGTTTGCTAATATTTTATTTAGTATTTTAGCATCTATGTTCATCAGGGATATTGGTCTGTAATTTTCTTTTTTTGTGGTGTCTTTGCCTGGTTTTGGTATTAGAATGATTCTGGCCTCACAGAATCAATTTTGGAGTATTGCCTCCTCTTCTACTTTTTGGAAAACTTTAAGGAGGATGGGTATTAGGTCTTTTCTAAATATCTGATAAAATTCAGCAGTGAAGCCATCTGGTCCAGGGATTTGTTCTTGGGTAGTTTTTTGATCCCTGATTCAATTTTATTGCTGATAATTGGTCTGTGCAGATTTTCTGTTCTTCCTGGGTCTTGGAAGGTTGTATTTTTCTAGAAAGTTGTCCATTTCTTCTAGGTTATCCAATTTGTTAGCATATAATTTTCATAGTATTCTCTAATAATTCTTTGTATTTCAGTGGTGTCTATAGTGATTTTTCCTTTCTCATTTCTGATTCTGTTTATGTGTACACATTCTCTCTTTTTCTTAATAAGTCTGGCTAGGAGGTTATCTACTTTGTTTATTTTCTCAAAGAACCAGGTCTTTGTTTCATTGATTCTTTCTATTGTTTGATTCTTCTCAATTTTATTTATTTATTCTCTGATCTTTGTTATGTCCCTCCTTCTAGTGACTTCGGGCCTCATTTGTTCTTCTTTTTCCATTTTCATTAATTGTGAATATAGACTGTTTATTTGGGATTGTTCTTCCTTCTTTAGATAGGCCTTATTTGCTCTATACTTTCCTCTTAGAACTGCCTTCACTGCATCCCATGGAAGCTGGGGCATTGATCTGTTGTTTTCATTTGTCTCCATCTACTACTTGATCTCTGTTTTGATTTGGTCATTCACCCACTGATTATTTAGGAGCATGTTCTTCAGTCTCCATGTGTTTGTGGGCCTTTTGGGGTTTTTTTTTGCCCACTTTCTTTCTAGTTTCATACCTGTGTGATCTGAGAAATTGATTGGTATGATTTTGATCCTTTTTTATTTACTGAGACTCTTTTGTAGACTAGCATGTGATCTGTTCTGGAAAATGTTCCATGTATACTTGAGAATGTATATCCTGCTGCTTTTGGGTGGAGTGTTCTGTAGATGTCTGTTAGGTCCATCTGTTCTAATGTGTTGTTCAGTACCTCTGTCTCCTTGCTTATTTCCTGTCTGGTTGATCTGTTCTTTGGAGTGAGTGGTGTGTTTAACTCTCCTAAAAAGAATACATTGCATTGTATTTCCCTCTGTAATTCTGTTAGTATTTGTTTCACATATTTAGGTGCTCCTGTGTTGGGTGTATAGATACGTATAATGGCTATATCCTCTTGTTGGACTGACCCCTTTATCATTATGTAATGTTCTTCTTTGTCTCTTCTTTTTTGTTTTGAAGAATTTCAGTGGTGATACAAGTATTGCAACTCCTGCTTTTTCCTCCCTATTGTTTGCATGAAATATCTTTTTCCATCCCTTCACTTTTAGTCTGTGTATGTCTTTGGGTTTGAAGTGAGTCTCCTGTACACAGCATATAGATGGGTCTTCTTTTTTTATCCATTCAGTAACTCTATGTTTTTTGGTTGGTGCATTCAGTCCATTTACATTTAGGGTGATTATTGATAGGTATGTACTTATCGCCATTTCAGGCTTTGGATTCGTGGTTACCAAAGGTTCAATGGCAGCTTCTTTACATCTAACAGTCTAAATTAACTCACTTCTTGCACTATTATTAACACAATCTGAAGATTGCTTGTTTTCCTCCCTTCTTTTTCTTCATTCTCCACTCTTTATATGTTAGGTGTCATATTTTGTACTCTTTGTGTATTCCTTGATTGACTATATGGGTAGCTGATTTAATTTTGTATTTGATTAGTAATTAATTGGCCTTCTTCCTTTACTGTCATTTTAGTATCTCTGGTGACAGCTATTTAGCCTTAGGAGCACTTCTATCTATAGCATTCCCTTTAAAATACACTGTAGAGTTGGTTTGTGGGAAGTAAATTCCCTCAACTTTTGCTTATCTGGAAATTGTTTAATCCCTCCTTCAAATTTAAATGGTAATCTTGCTGGGTAGAGTATTCTTGGTTTGAGGCCCTTCTGTTCCATTGCATTGAATATATCATGCCTCTCCCTTCTGGCCTGTAAGGTTTCTGCTGAGAAGTCTGATGTAGCCTGATGGGTTTTCCGTTGTAGGTGGCCTTTTCTCTCTCTTTGGCTGCTTTTAATACTCTGTCCTTATCCTTTATCTTTGCCATTTTAATTATTGTGTGCCTTGGTCTTGTCTTCCTTGGGTCCCTTGTGTTGGAAGATCTGTGCACCTCCACGGCCTGAGAGACTAGTTCTTTCCTCATATTGGAGAAATTTTCATCAATTATTTCTTCAAAGATACTTTTTATCCCTTTTCTCTCTCTTCTTATACCCCTATAATGTGAATACTGTTCCATTTCGATTTGTTAAACAGTTCTAATATTCTTTCAAACCTAGAGATCCTTTTTTCTCTCTCTGTCTCTGCTTCTTTGTATTCCTGTTCTCTAATTTCTATTCCATTTTATCATCTTGTCTACCTTATCTAATCTGCTTTTAAATCCCTCCATTGTATGTTTCATTTCAGCTACTTTATTTGTCAAGTTGTTTGCTTGAATTTGTTCCTTAGATCTTGAGTATTTTTCTGTACCTCCCTTAGCATGCTTATGACTTTTATGTTGAATTCTTTTTCTGCAAGATTGGTGATTTCAGTTTCACTAAGCCCTCTTTCTGATGTTTGAAGCATTTTGGATTGAGCAAGTTTCTTCTGACTTTTCATATTCATGGAGTGGTTTCAGGGGTTGTAGGTGAGCGGTGCTGCTGCCTAACCATAAGAGAGAGTTATTTCCTGCTTCCTGTCTTCTGTGCCTTCCTCTGCTTTTATGGACAGTTAGCCACGCATGCAGGGACCAGCCTGTAAGCCTGGCTGCCCTCCGGCTGGCCTGGAGTCATGCCAGGAGCAGCACTTTTGCACACAGGTGCTGGCTGGCAGGAGGAGTGGCAGGCTGCTTATTGCTGTGGAGGACCTTGGGGTTACATCTTCACCCAGGGGGATGGAGCACCTAAAGCTCCTGAAAGTTTCCAACCTGGTAGGCTGAGTGTCCTGGGGTGATTTTGTCCTCTGCTCCTTCTCCTGAGCAGCAAGTTCTGTGTAATCCTTGCACCTTTAGCAGCCCTTTCACTGTTGGGTACTTTCAAAGTGCCTGCCTTTCTTTTGTCCCAGAGCAGCCAGTTGTGGAAACCTGTTCTCCACAAGTGGTTGCAATCTCAGTCTATGACTTTGCTTTTCAACCTCTCTAATCTCTAGGGCACCATGCAATGTGGGTTTGTGCTCCCAGAGTAGATCTCCAGGACTGGGTATTTAGCAGTTCTGGGCTTCTACTCCCTCTCTGCTCTGTTTCTCTTCCCCACCCCCGCTGGTGAGTTGGGGTGGGTGGAAGGCTCAGGTTCCACTGAGTCACAGCTTTGTTACTTTACCTTTTTCTGTGCAATGTTCTCTTTTCCCATATGTAGACTAGCTGGTGAAATCTTATTTCTGGTCACTCTTTTAGGATTAGTTGTATTTGCTGTATTTTCATATCATATGTGGTTTTGGGAGGAGATTTCTGCCTCTCTTCTCATGCCACCATTTTTTTCCTCTCTCCCCATGCCAATATTTTAACTCCTCTGAACGTCAGCTTCCAGACCTGTAAAATGAGGAACAATAACTACTTTCAGGGCTAATTACTTCTCTCCTCTGTCTGCCTTTCCTCTTAAAGTTGCCTTCTTGTATTAAACTACTAAAAAACAAACTAAAGTTTTTGACGTTAGTTATTCATTTCTCAAACTTTCACTACTCAAGCCTCAGGCCATTTGAATTCTGCCTTCACCATTCTCCTGGAACTTTTCTTGAAGGTCTTAGCCAACTGATGATTTTTCCCTGACATCTTCACAGTCTTTAACTTTATATCACCAATTCAGCACTCAGGATCATCACTGCTATTATTTCTATTTTTTGTGCTACTTTATCCACCAGTCTCCAACCTTGTTCACAGATTCTGCTTTCTTCACTTTATCAAATTACATCTTTTGTCTGGAATGTGTTTCTGTCTTTTATCTTATTCTGTGCTCCTTCCCTGGCCAGTTCTAGCCATTCCTGAAGTATTTTTTATGCACCTGTCTATGATCACTGAATCTACATCTCTGCTTCTGATATCTCTTCTAAATGACAGTTGCCTGCCTAATTTTACCCATGCCACCTAGTCCACTGATAATTTCACTCAGTATATTTGAAACTGAGCTCCTCTCTTATTCCCCAACCCCAATAGGCTTTTCCTCCTGTGTGCTTTATCTTTATTAGTCTCTAAAATGTATATGGAAATACAAAGGACATAGATTATCCAAAGACATCTCAAAAAGGAAAAATAAGATCAGTAGATTTATACTACCTGATTTCGTGATTCACTGTAAAGATAGAATAATAAGACAGTGTTGTGGCATAACAATTAACAAATAGATCAGTGGAACAGAACAGATCCCAGAAATATGCCCATGTTTTTTACTCATGTGATTTTCAACAAAGGTGCCAAAACAATCCATTGAGGAAGGAAAGTCCTTTGTACACTTGGTGCTGGAATGATAAGGTATTCATAAAGAAAAGCAGAATGAACATTAGCCCCTACCTTATATTATAAACCAAAATTAACTTAAGATGGATCATAGACTTAAATGTAAAAAACTAAAAAACTAAATTCATACAGATTTTAGTAGAAAATAGAATGTTTTCATGGCTTGGGGGTATGTCAAGATTCCCTAGGAAGGTTATGGAAAGCAAATACCATTCCAAAAACTGATAAATGAGACTTCATTGCAATTAAAACATTTTCATCAAAAACATAGATAAGAAGTTGTACAGGCAAGGAACAGTCTGGAAGAAAATATTTTCAAAACATATCTGACAAAGGACAAGTATCTTGCCAATGGGTTTCAGCCCCAGACACGTTCAGTATGGATTATATAAGACCAAAAAATGACAATGGAAAATTCTTGGGGTAAAAGGATATCTCTTTTACCAGCTTATTTCCAGGGTGGCAGGGCAATCACTGGAATCCTGTCCACTCAAAGCGAGTCTGCAGACAGCAAACCAATCTCTGCCTCTGGGCCTCTCTACCCCCACAGATGTCTCAGTCCCTGTCCTTGGTTCTTCCACCGCTCCAGCCTCTGCTCACCTGCAGCCTTGCAGTCTTGTAGCCCTGTACCTGTGCAACAACCATGCCACTCTGTCACCAGAGCACTGGGTGGAGCTCTTTATATAGAGTCAATAACAAATAACAACATATTGCCCACACGTATGTAGTGAGCTAGCCAATCAGGGCCAGATGGGAATCCTGGCCATAGGAACCTTCACTTTATCCACAGTCCACCCCTCCAGGATTCCTGCCCCTCAATCCATGTGCCCTCAATCCTCTGCAAAGGTCCCTGCTCGAGGAAACTGGAACATTGTAACCAAATTTCATAATATAATATAATATGCAAATAACAAATTACAATAACCCTCCAGCCTGAGGAGATCCATTGCCACCAAGTGGTCATCCTGGCTGTATTCAAACCAGTTCTACTCAAATGAGTTAACCAAAAGAATCATGGGTGGGCCTTACAATACCCACCTTCTCCAGCCTCTCCAGCAGAAAGTCTTGCAGACACACAGGTCGATCTTGTTACTTTGTGTCTGACTTCTGCTCCTTTGTCCTCAGCATCCAGAACTGCTGCTTCAGTTTCAGTTGTTGCCACAACTCCGGTAAGATTCTATTTGACTTTCCATCCAATTTCTTTCTGTCTGCTCCTGCCTTTATCAAATCAACCCACATCTGGGTCCTTGACCTTCACAAGGCCCCTCAAATTCTTCCTTTGAGTATCAGACCATATTTCCTTTTGTGCTTTCATTGCTTGAGCCTGAGTATAGGAGCAGAGCATAGAGTGCTCCACGATCTGGGGAGTGGGCTGCACCTATCCAGGAGGAACCCATGGCTGCCGAGTCTTTATTTTCTTTCCTACTTTCCCCCAGCTTTTAACTGGGTGGGGTTTCAATGGAGGAGGGTCTGATGCCTCTGGCACCAGGACAGCCTCCACCCCCACCTGTTCATCAAACCTCCACTCCTCTATTTCTGAGGTTGAGAGCTCCACTACATCCTTCACATGCCCCACGGCACCTGGCAGCCTGCCCTCTCAGGCTGCTTCTCGTTCTCATGCTGCTTCCTCTAGGGATACCACAACATCCTTTACCATTTCCACAGCACCTTGTGGTGATGCAGTTACAGTCACCAACAAATTTCCTATCTCCTTAACTGCACCTTGCAACTCACGTCCTAATGCTGCCTCTTCTCGTACTTCCTACAGGAAGAGGTCTTGCTCCCTTATGGTCTTTCTCATGATTGTGAGAAGAAAACTCCCCACCATGCCTATGGCCTCACAGGCACTCTGTTTCTCTTAGGAATTCCCTATTTTGCTGAAGGCCAACTTTACTGGCTCAGGTGTTGCCTCCACCCCTTCCCAGTCTTGGGGTGGGGCCCAGTCCTCTAGGAGGCAAGCAACATCGGGCCACATGTCCACTGGGGAACACTTGAAGATCTCCCCATCCATACGGGCAGCCTGCAGAAACACTCCTCTTATGAGAGCAGCCTTTTCTTTTTTTTGGTCAACAGTGAATCCTGCCAACTATCGCCATTGTCTTGCCAATGGGTTTCAGCCCCAGACACGTTCACTATATATTCAATAAGACTGAAAATGACAATGGAATGTTCTTGGGGTGAAAGGGTTTATATCCAACTTTATTTCCATGATGGCAGGTCAATCACTAAAATCCTGTCCCCTCAGAGTGAGTCTGCATGCAGCAAGCTGGTCTCTGCCTCTGGGCCTCTCTGTCCCTGCCTCCATCTCAGTCTCTGTCCTCAGTGCTGCCACCACTCCAGTTTCTGCTCTCCAGCAGCTGTGCCACCGTGCCACCCAGAGCACTGGGCGGAGCTCTTTATATAGAGTCAATAACAATGTACTGCCCACAAGTGTGTAGTGAGCTAGCTGATCAAGGCCATAAGAGCCTTTGCTTTATACACAGCAAGTATCTAGGATATATAACAAAAATTCCTATAATTCAATACTAAAAATATATATAACCCAATTTTCAAAAAAAATAAGTAAAAGGTTTGAGGTTATTTCACAAATGACGATACACAAATGACCAATAAGAACACATGTTCAGTCTCATTAGTTATCATAGAAATACAAATTAAAATCATAATGACAATTTACTATATATCCACTAGAATGACCAAAATTTAAAAAACTGACACCACCAAATGTTGGTGAGGTTGTGGAGCAGCTGGAACTCTCCTACAATATTGTTGGGAATATGAATTGATACAACCACATTGGAGAACTTACTGGCAGTGCTTTCTAAAATTAAATTTTAAAAATTAAAATTTCTCTGACCCAACATTCCTTCTGTGGTATTTATCCAAGAGAAATGAAAACACATGTCACAAAAAGACCAGCACAATGCTTAATAGCAGTTTTACTCATAGTACCAAAAAACTGAAAAGAGCCCAAATGTCCATCAATAGGAGAATGGATGAACAAATTTTAATGTATTTATACAGTGGAATTATTCAGCAATATAAAAGAATGGATTACTGATAAATGTAACAAAAACATGCTGAGTAAATAATAGCTTACAGAAAAGAGTACATACTATAGTTCCATTTATATGAAATTCTAGAAAAATAATCTTCAGTGGAGAAAAAATTCAGAACAATGGTTGCCTCATGGGATGATGGGGTGAGGATTGACTGTTGCAAGGAATTTGAGGGATCTGGGGGCTGAACAAGGAAAAAGAAATGATTGGACAGGTTTGCACGAGAAGGGAAGTTCTTCAGAGCATGAGATTGTCTAGAGGCTTTATGGCCAAAGGGCCACCATTCAGAAGGGGGTAAGGGCAAAGGAACTCCTGAGGTGAGAGAGTTTGGAGAGGGTATCTCTGGAAATTACGTGTCTAGGTGATGTCACTCAGTTACATGGCAAGGAGTCTCTGGGTCAGAGAGCTTCAAAGAATAGCGACTTGGGATCTTAAAACTACAAGGCTCTATCTTGTCAATGACTAACAAATGTTGTGTGTAGTTTTGTGGCATATGCAAAGGAGGCAAACTATGAAGCAGGCAAAAATCTGTTTAAATAATCATGTGTGTGATAATTTGAGTTTGGTGCTACAGACTTTTGAGCTGTTGGAGCTCAGCTTACAGCAAAGAAATAAACAACCCAGGTGCCAAAACATAAAAGCCAACTAAGTTATGTAACAAGTGAGAAGGGGCAAGAGGAAATTTTTTGGAGTAATGATAATGTTCCATATCTTGAGAAGGGTTTAGATTACACAGGTGAATACATTTGTCAAAACTCAGTGAATATACACCTGAGATTTGTGCATTTCATTGTGCATTCATTCTTTAAGTTATAAATAAATATTGAACTCTAGTTAATGACATATATGCTGAAGTATGTAAGGAGAAATGTACTGCTGTATGCACTTTACATTGAAATGTCAAATTATGAATAGAAGATATATAGTTGGATCGGTATATGGTAAAGCAAGTATAGTAAAATTTTAATGGTAATATCTAGGTTGGGTTATATGAGTGTTTATTATAAAACTTTCAACTTTGCTGTATGGTTAAAGAATTTCATAATGAAATGTAAAAGACTACTGTGTGGAGAAAGCTGGGAGGATCAGAATAGTATGCCATTACATAAAAAAATAGAGCTTTATATTTTCTGACCAACTATAAGCTGTAATTTTATAGAAACTTGGTCCTATATTTGATTATTTGACTAATGATCTGTGGTGTTTGCTCTGTTACAGGGAAAGTCCTTCTGCTAGTGTGGACACATGTGCATTTCTGTCATCATTTGTGTGCTCTAGTAGGACTTTACTAATTGATGGCCGGGCAGAACTCAAAAGAGGCCTGCAGAGGCAGGAGCGGCATCTTTTCCTGTTTAATGATTTGTTTGTTGTGGCCAAAATCAAGTAAGTATACTGTACACTCCCACCTAGTTATCATTATAAAGTTGCATTTCCATTAACAAAGATAACCTTTCTTTTCAATTCTTACTGTAAGAATGTCTGGCCTTTCATTATCAGAGCTAATACATGAGTTGAGTTTTATATTTGTTTTGTTTTGTTTTTACAACAAAAAGTTTCAATTGTTTATTCATTCAACAAGTGTTCATTTAGGTCCCACTCAGTGCCATGCTCTGAATAAATATAGGAGATACAAGAAGAATGTGATGGTTATGGTCCCTGATTTTTTGGTATTTTCATTCCAATGGCAGGGGAGGAATTACAGATTGTGATTAGTGCTATGAAGGAAATAGGGTGCTGAATAAAGTTAAATATAGGATATACGTTAGGGTAGGTGTAATCAAGGGGAAAAATTCACTGAAGGATGGAAACAATCAGCCATTCAGATATTAGAAGGATGAGCATTCTAAGCAGAAGGAACAGAGATATAAAGGTGGTGGGGAAACCTTCGCCCTTTGGGGGAATTAAAGGAAAGCCTATTTAACTGGAGCATAATGAGCAGGAGAGTAATATGAATTGAAAATCAGAACCTGTGTAGGGTGTATTAACTATCTATTGCCATATAACAAATCACCCAAAAACATAGCAGTGTATAATTACAAACATCTCATCCAGTTTCCCTAACTCAGTAATCTGAGAGTGGTTTACCTGGTGGTCAGATTTGAGAGCCACCATGAAGTTACAGTCAAGCTCCTCACCAGGATCGGAGTCGTCTTGCTCTACTGGAGCCAGAGAATCCATTTCCCTACTCACTGCTGTGGATGCTGGCAGACCTCAGTTCCTTGCGGGCTGCTGGCCAGAGGCTGTAGCTTCTCTCCACATGCGTATCTGCACAGGACTACTCATACATACACATAACATACCTCCTGCCTTTATTCCTTCAGGGAGAGAGCTGAGAGTTAGGAAGAGAGTAGTCAAGTGAGAGAACATGAAAGATAAGAACCACAATCTTTTATAACCTAATTTTGGAGTCACATACTATCATTTATATCATGCTGTTGGCCACACAGACCAACCTTTGTACACTTAGAAGGGAACAAAGATGTGCAAGGGTGTAAATATTAGGAAGCAGAGATCCAGGTGGGGACAACTTGGAGGTACCACATAGGCTAAATAGGGAGTTTGGGTTTTATTCCTAAGGGTTTTAAGTAGAGGAATAGCATAAATTGTGGTTCATATTTTTGAAATACTTTTTATGGCTATGATGGACAATGGATTAGGGAGTAGGCAAGAGTAGAAGCAAGGAGACTGGGTAGGAGGTTGTTGTGGTAGTCCTCAACAATGAGGGCTTTATCTGGGGAAATGGCAGTTAAATAAAGGATACATATCTGAAATTCACATTAGAAGTAACCAAAAGAATTCACTTTCTGCTCAACACTAATGCCAATGCAATTAATACCCAGCCTAGAACACCATGGTTAATACTTGCTCCGTCCCTCATTCTCATTGTTTTTAAACATCATAAAAGATAAGAGTATTTTAACAAATCCAATCTCATCAAAGAGATTTTCAGCCACTAGAGAATAATGAACACTTTTTTCTACTATCCAAACTCTCACAACGCATAATTAGTCATGGGCATAGCTAAGTACTAATTTTGCATAACAGTATATTTAACCTGAGTGGTATTAATAATTAGTAGAGATCTCACATTTGTTGGGATCTTATTGTAAGTTAGGTTTTTTCTAGAAACCTTAACCCTTATAACTGTTCTAACTGGTCAATATTATTTTTCTTATATCGCAGAAGAAATTGATGCTCAGAGAAGTTAAACGACTTCCCCAAGATCACAAACTTAGCAATTAGTTAAGCCTACATTTGAACCTAGGTCTGTCTTCTTTCAAAGTCATTCCACTTAACCAGTATGATGTAGTCTGCTATCTCTTCCTTACCTCTTTTTATATGGATTTTTTTTTAATGGACTAAAACTGTCTCTATTTGAACACATTGTGATTGTGCAGATAATCCCAGAGAATTTATTTATTTTCTTAATTTTTTAAATTAAGGTACCATTTATATACATTCTTATGAAGGTTTCACATGAAAAACAATGTGGTTACTACATTGACCCATAGTATTGAGTCCATATTGCAGTCACTGTCATCAGTGTAGTAAGATGCCACAGAGTCATTACTTGTCTTCTCTGTGCTACACTGTCTTCCCGGCGATGCCCCACACACCATGTGTGCCAATCATAATACCCCTCAATCCCCTTCTCCTCCCTCCCCACATGCCCTGCCCCTGCCCTTTGGTAACCACTTGTCCATTCTTGGAGTTTGTGAGTCTCCTGCTGTTTTGTTCCTTCAGTTTGCTTCATTGTTACACTCCACAAATGAGGGAAATCACTTGGCACTTCTCTTTCTCTGCCTGACTTATTTCACTGAGACTAATACACGCTAGCTCCATCCATGTTCTTGCAAATGGTAGGATTTGTTTCTTTCTTATGGCTGAATAGTATTCCATTGTGTATATGTACCATTTCTTCTTTATCTATTCATCTACTGATGTACAATTAGGTTGCTTCCATATTTGACTATTGTAGTGCTGCATTAAATATAGAGGTGCATATGTCTTTTCTGGCATCATTAATATATAGTTATATGAGCAACATTGTGATTACTAGATTCCTCCCATTATCAAGTCCCCACCACATATCCCATTACAGTCCATCAGTGTAGTAAGATGCTTTAGAGTCACTACTTGTTGTCTCTGTGCTATAGTGCCTTCCCTGTGACACCCCCCTAAATTATGTGTGCTAATCATAATGCCCCTTGTTCCCCTTCTCCCACCCTTCCTTCCCACCCCACCCCCAGTGCCTCTCCCTTTGGCAACTGTTAGTCCATTCTTGGGTTCTGTGAGTCCACTGCTGTTTTTTGCTTTTTGTTCCTTCAGTTTTTGCTTTTTTCTTAAGCTCCACAGATCAGTGAAATAATTTGGTACTTACGGTTTAATTTCTCTACTTGGATCCATTCATGTTGTTGCAAATGGCAGGATTTGTTTTCTTCTTATGGTTAAAGAATATTCCAGTGTGTATATGTACCACATCTTCTTTATCCATTCATCTACTGATGGACACTTGGGTTACTTCCATTTCTTGGCTACTGTAAATAGTGCTGTGATAAACATGGGGTGCATGTCTTTTTCAAACTGGGATCCTGCATTCTTAGGGCAATTCCTGGGAGTGTAATTCCTGGATCAAATGGTATTTCTATTTTTAGTTTGTTAAGGAACCTCCATATTGCTTTCCACAATGGTTGAAATAGTTTACATTCTCACCAGCAGTGCAGGAGGGTTCACCTTTCTCTGCATCCTCACCAGCATTTGTCTTTCCTAGTCTTTTGGATGTTGACCATCCTAATTGGTGTGAGGTGATATCTCATTGTGGTTTTAATTTGCATTTGTCTGATAATAAGCAATGTGGAGCATCTCTTCATGTACCTGTTGGCCATCTGAAATTCTTCCTTGGAGAATTCTATGCTCATATCCTTTGCCCAATTTTTAATTGGGTTATTTGCTTTTTGGGTGTTGAGGCATGTGAGTTCATTATATATTTTGGATGTTAACCCCTTGTCAGATATGTTGTTTACAAATATATTCTCCCATACTGTAGGATGCCTTTTGTTCTGCTGATGGTATCCTTTGCTGTACAGAAGCTTCTTAGCTTGATGTAGTCCCATTTATTCATTTTTGCTTTTGTTTACCTTCCCAAGGGGATGTGTTCAGGAAATAGTTGTTCATGTTTCTATTCAAGAAACTTTTGCCTGTGTTTTCTTCTAAGAGTTTTATGGTTTCATGACTTATATTCAGGTCTTTGATCCATTTTGAGTTTACTTTTGTGTATGGGGTCAGAAAATAATCCAGTTTCATTCTCTTGCATGTAGCTGTCCAGTTTTTCCAAAACCATTTGTTGAAAAGGCTGTCCTTCCCCATTGTATGTCTATGGCTCCTTTATCATATATTAATTGACCATATATGTATGGGTCTATATCTGAGCTCGCTAGTCTGTTCCATTGGTCAATGGTTCTGTTCTTGTGCCGGTAGCAAATTGTCTTGATTACTGTGGCTTTGTAGTAGACCTTGAGGTCAGGGAGCATAATCCCCGCAGCTTTATTCTTCCTTCTCAGGATTGCTGTGGCTATTTGAGGTCTTTTGTGTTTCCATACAAATTTTAGAACTTATTTGCTCTAGTTCATTGAATAATGCCATTGGTACTTTGATAGGGATTACATTGAATCTGTAGATTGCTTTAGGCAGGAGGGCCATTTTGACAATGTTAACTCTTCCTACACATGAGCATGAAAAGTATTTCCATTTATTGGTATCCTCTTTAATTTCTCTCATGAGTGTCTTGCAGTTTTCAAGGAATAGGTCTTTCACTTCCTTAGTTAGGTTTATTGCCAAGTATTTTATTCTATTTGATGCAATTGTGAAATAAATTGTTTTCCTGATTTCTCTTTCTGCTAGTTCATCATTAGTGTATAGGAATGCAACAGATTGCTGTGTATTAATTCTGCATCCTGTAACTTTGCTGAATTCAGATATTAAATCTAATAGTTTTGGAGTGGATTTTTAGGGTTTTTTTATGTATAATATCATGTCATCTCCAAACAGTGACAGTTTAACTTGTTCCTTACCAATCTGGATGCCTTTTATTTCTTTGTCCTGTCTCATTGCTGTGGCCAGGACCTACAAAACTATGTTGAATGAAAAAGTGTGGAGAGTGGGCATCGTGGTCTTGTTCCCAATCTTAGGGGAAAAGCTTTCAGCTTTTCACTGTTAAGTATGATGTTGGGTGTGGGTTTGTCATATATGGCATTTATTATGTTGAGGTACTTGCCCTCTATACCCATTTTGTTGAGAGTTTTCATCATGAATGGATATTGAATTTTGTCAAATGCTTTTTCAGCTCGTATGGAGATTATTATGTAGTTCTTATCCTTCTTTTTGTTGAGGTGGGTGTATGATGTTGATAGATTTACGATTATTGTACCATCCTTGCATCTCTGGAATAAATCCTACTTGATCATGATGGATGATCTTTCTGATAAATTTTTAATTTGTTTTGCAAATTTTTGTTGAGTATTTTTGCATCTGTGTTATTCAGGGACATTGGTCTGTAGTTTTCTTTTTTTATGGTGTCTTTGCCTGTTTTTGGTATTAGAGTGATACTGGCTTCATAGAATGAGTTTGAAAGTATTCCCTCCTCTTCTAATTTTTGGAAAACTTTAAGGAGGATGAGTATTAGGTCCTCACTAAATGTTTGATAAAAGTCAGTGGTGAAGCCATCTGGTCCAGGGGTTTTGTTCTTAGGTAGTTTTTTGATAACCAGTTTAATTTCATTGTTGGTAATTGGTCTGTGCAGATTTTCTGTTTCTTCCTGAGTCACCTTTGGAAGACTGTATTTTTCTAGAAAATTACTCATTTCTTCCAGTTTATCCAGTTTATTAGCATATAATTTTTCATACTATTCTCTAATAATTCTTTGTATTTCTGTGGTGTCCGTAGTGATTTTTTCCTTCTCATTTCAGATTATGTTTATGTATGTAGACTCTATTTTTCTTGATAAGCCTGACTTGGGGTTTATCTGTTCTGTTTATTTTCTCTTCTATTGTTTTATTTTACTCAATTTTATTTATTTATGCTCTAATCTTTATTATGCCCCTACTTCTACTGACTTTGGGCCTCATTTGTTCTTCTTTTTCTAGTTTCCTAAGTTGGGAGTTTAGACTATTCATATGGGATTGTTCTTTCCTGAGGTAGGCCTGTATTAGCCTGTACTTCCCTCTTAGCACAGCCTTCACTATGTCTGACAGATTTTGCAGTGTTGAATTACTGTGATTTGTCTTCATATATTCCTTGATCTCTGTTTTTATTTGGTCGTTGATCCATTGATTATTTAGGAGCATGTTGTTAGTCCATGTCTTTGTGGGCTTTTTTGTTTTCTCTGCATAATTTATTTCTAGTTTCATACCTTTGTGGTCTGAGAAGGTAGTGGGTACAATTTCAATCTTTTTGAATTATCAGAGGCTCTTTTTATGACCTAGTATATGATCTATTCTTGAAAATGTTCCATTTTCACTTGAGAAGAATGTGTATCCTGTTGCTTTTGGGTGGACTGTTCTGAAGATGTCTGTTAGGTCCATCATACCAATGTGTTTTTCAGTGTCTGTCTCCTTGCTTATTTTGTCTGGTTGATCTGTTGTTTGGAGTGAGTAGTATGTTGAAGTCTCCTAGATGAATGCATTGTATTCTATTTCCCCTCTTAATTCTGTTATTGTTTGTTTCACATATTTGAATGCTCCTGTTAGTTGCACAGATATGTGTAAGAATGGTTATATCCTCTTGTTGGACTGACCCCTTATCATTATGTAATGTGCTTCTTTGTCTCTTGTAACTTTCTTTGTTTTGAAGTCTATTTTGTCTGATACAAGTACTGCAACTCCTGCTATTTTCTCCCTATTAGTTGCATGAAATATCTTTTTCCATCCCTTCAGTTTTAGTCTGTATGTCTTTGGGTTTAAAGGGAGTCTCTTTTAGGCAACATATAGATGGGGCTTGGAATTTTATCCACTCAGTACTATGTCTTTTGATCAGTGCATTCAGGCCATTTACATTTAGTGTGATTACCAAAAGATATGTACTTATTTATATTGCAGGCTTTAGATTCATGGTTACCAAAGGTTCAAGGGTAACTTCCTTCATATCTAACAGTCTAATTTAACTCACTTAGTTTGCTACTACAAACAGAATCTAAAGGTTCTTTTTTTTCCCTCCATTTTCTTCCTCTACCATTCTTTATATAGTAGGTATCATATTCTGTACCTTTCGTTTATCCCTTGACTGACTTTTGGGGTGTAGTTGATTTGATTTTGCATCTGCTTAGTAATTAATTGTTCTGCTTTCTTTACTGTGGTTTTATTTCCTCTGGGGACAGCTATTTAGCCTTAGGAACACTTCCATCTATAACAGTCTCTCCAAAATACACTGTAGAGATGGTTTGTGGAAGCTAAATTCTCTCAGCTTTTGTTTATCTGGAAATTGTTTAATCCCACCTTCAAGTTTCAATGTTAATCTTGCTGGATAACGTAATCTTGGTTCAAGGCCCTTCTGCTTCATGGCATTAAATACATCATGCCACTCCCTTCTGGCCTGTAAGACTCCTGCTGAGAAGTCTGATGACAGCCTGATGGGCTTTCCTTTGTATGTGATCTTGTTTCTCTTTCTGGCTGCTTTTAATAGTCTGTCCTTATCCTTGATCTTTGCCATTTTAATTACTATATGTTTTGGTGTTGTCTTCCTTGGGTCCCTTGTGTTGGGAGATCTGTGCACCTCCATGGCCTGAGAGACTATTGCCTTCCCCAGATTGGGGAAGTTTTCAGCAATTACCTCCTCAAAGACAGTTTCTATCCCTTTTTCTCTCTCTTCTTCTTCTGGTATCCCTATAATGCAAATATTGTTCCATTTGGATTGGTCACACAGTTCTATCAATATTCTTTCATTCCTAGAGATCCTTTTTTCTCTCTGTGACTCAGCTTCTTTATATTCCTCTTCTCTATTTATATTCCACTTACTGTCTCCTCTACTTCATCTAATCTGCTTTTAAATCCCTGAATTTTGTTTTATTTCAGATATTTTATTCCTTAATGACTGAATCTCAGTCCTGAATTCATCCCTGAATTCTTTAATATTTTTCTGTACCTCCATGAGCATGTTTATGATTTTTATTTTGAAATCTCTTTCAGGAATATTGATGAGTACAGTTTCACTTGGCCTTTTTTCTCTTGTTAGTGGGATTTTGGTTTGAACTGGGTTCCTTTGACGTTTCATATTTTTATGTGGAGCCCTGTGGTTCCCAGAAGCTGTGCTCTCTAGAGTTCCTCAACCCCTGGAACAATGTCAGGGGTTGCAAGGGAGTGGCAATGGTGCCTGGAGGGAGGAAAGAGCTATTTCCTGCTTCCCAGCTGCTCTGCCTCTATCCACTGCCAGAACCAGTGGGCTGAGCACACAGGTGTAAGCCTCTATGCTTTGCATTTGTAGCTGCCATTGGAGGGGCCTCCCTTTAGCTGGCCCAACACTAGGGCAGGGTCTGCCAGTTTTCCAGCTGGTGCTGGCCAGCTGGAAGGAAGGCACAGCAGGTTGTGTATCACAGTTTAGGGCCTTGGAGCTGTGTTTCAAGCCGGGAGAATGGAGTGCCTGAAGCTCCTGAAAGTTCCCAACCTGCTGAGCAGAGTGTACCCAGACAATTTTTTCCACCTGTCCTTTCTCCTGAGCAGTAAGCTCTGTGCAATCCTTGCCCCTTTGGCAGCCCTCTCACTGTTAGAAAGTCTCTCAGAGTGCCCGTCTTTCTTTTGTCCCAGAGCAGCTGGATATGTACCCATTTTCCACAAATGGCTGGAACTTTAGACTCTCCAAGTGATTTTCCTCTCTTAGCTTTCCAATCCCACTAATCTCCACAGCACCATGTAATGTAGGTTCATGTTCCCAGAGCATATCTCCAGAATGTTCAGCAGTCATAGGCTTGCACTCCCTCCCCACTCCATTTCTCTTCCTCCCACCAGTGAGCTGGAGTGGGGCAAGGCTTGGGTCCTGCTGGATCATAGTTTTGCTATGTTTCCATGTTCCATGAGGTCTGTTCCTTTTACCAGTTGTATGCAGTCTGGCATGACCTTCTTTCCTGTTGCTCTTTCAGGATTAGTTGTATTAACTACATTTTCATACTATATGTGGTTTTGGGAGGAGCCTCTGTCTCACCTCTCACACCACCATCTTTAATCCCCTTTTCTTATGGATTTCACAGAAAATTCCCAAACCATTTGTTTTCTGTGTGTTTTTTTTTTGTATTTTTTATCTTTAAATCAGTCTTTCTTTTATGATAAGCAAAAGGATCCATGTAAGTGTTCATCTGGTAAGAAATGGTGTAGAATACTTAGCAAATTGTTGACTTTTGTTAAGTTAGAGGCTAAGTTAAAGCTAAAAAAATCATTTTAGAATGTTTTGGGGAGTTTTCCTCAGAAAAAAATGTATTTTATTTTTTCTTTTTCTGGTAAAACACTTAAGATGAGATCTTCTTAACAAACTTTAAGTATACAATACAGCATTTTTAAACACAGTGTTGTATAGTGGATATGTAGAATTTATTCATCTTGCATAACTGAATGTTTAAACTTGTTAATTAGCAACTCCCCATTTCCCCCTTCTCCTAGCCCTTGGCAGCCAACAGTTCACTCTGATTCCATGAATTTACTTATTTGAGATACTCCATGTAAGTGGAATCATGCAGTATTTGTCTTTCTTTGTCTGGCTTATTTCACTTAGCATAATGTTCTCCAGGTTCATCCATGTTGTTGCATATTGCAGGTTTTCCTTATTTTTTAAGGTTAATTAATATTCCATCATATGTATATACCACATTTACCTTATCCATTCAACAGTTGATGGACATTTTTGTTGCTTCCACACCTTAGCTGTTGTAAATAGTGCTGCATTGAACATGAGAGTGTTAACATCTCTTCAAGATCTTGATTTCAGTCTTTTGACAAACACCCAGAAGCAGAATTACTGGATCATATGATAGTTCTGTTTTTAATTTTTTGAGTAACCTCCATACTGCTTTCCATAGTGGATACACCATTTTGACTTTCCACCAACAGTAAACAGGAGTGCTGATTTCTCCACATCCTCACCAACACTTATCTTTTTGGCTTATTCATTTTGTTTTTTTGGTTCTTTTTTTTTTCGTTTTAATTAAAAGCCATACTAACAGGATGAGGTGATATCTCAAGTCTAAAGTAAACTAATAAGATTGAAACCTTATCAAGTATCTTTTCAAACCACAATAGGATGACACTAGAAATTAGCAGAGACATTCAAGAGAAATTAAAGAGGACACAAATAAGTGGATATCTATTCCATGCTCATGGAAGGACGAATTAATATTGTCAAAAAGGCCATATTTCCCTAAGTAATTTACAGATTCAGTGCAATCCCTATCAAAATACCAACAGCATTTTTCAATGAACCAGAGCAAATAATCCTAAAATTCATATGGAACCACAAAAGACCCCAAATAGCCAAAGCAATCCTGAGAAAGAAGAACAAAGCTAGGGGTACTAAGTTCCCTGATTTCAATCTATACCAAAAGTAATCAAAACAGTATGATACTGGCACAAAAACAGACCCCTAGATCAATGGAATAGAATAGAGAGCCCGGATATAAACCCATGCATATATGGTCAATTAATATACAATAAAGGAGCCATGGATATACAATGGAGAAATAACAGCCTCTTCAACAACTGCTGTTGGCAAAACTGAACAGCTACATGCAAGACAGTGAAACTGCATTACTAACTCCATACACAAAGGTAAACTGGAAATGGATTAAAGACCTAAATGAAAGACATGAAACCATGAAACTCTTAGAAGAAAACAGAGGCAAAAATCTCCTGAACATAAGAATAAGTAATTTTTTCCTGGACACACCTCCTTGGTCAAGGGAAACAAAGAATGAACAAGTGGAACTACCATAAACTAAAAAGCTTTTGTACAGCAAAGAATACCATCAGCAGAACAAAAAGGCATCCTACACTGTGGGAGAATATATTTGTAAACAATTTATTCAGTAAGGAGTTAACATCCAAAATATGTAAATAACCCATATGACTCAACACCAAAAAAACAAATAACCAATTAAAAAATGGACAGAGGACCTGAACAGATATTTTTCCAATAAAGAAATGCAGATGGCCAACAGGTACATGAAAAAATGCTCCACATCACTAATCATCAGGGAAATACAAATCAAAACCTCAGTGAGATATAACCACATTAGTAAAAATGGCCATTATCCAAAAGACAAGAAATAACAAGTGTTGGCAAGGATGTGGAGAAAAGGGAACCCTCCTACACTGTTGGTGGGAATGTCAGTTGGTACAGCCACTGTGGAAGGCAGTATGGAGGTTCTTCAAAAACGAAAAATAAAAATACCATACAGCACAGTAAATCCACTTTTAGGAATTTACGCAAAGAAAACAGAATCTCTGATTCTGAAAGTTATATGCACCCCTGTGTTTATTGTCTCAATATTTTTAATAGCCAAGATATGGAAGCAACCAAAGTGTCTATCAATAGATGAATGGTATAAAGAAGAGGTGGTATATACACACAATAGATTATTATTCAGGTTTAAAAAAGAAAGAAGTACTGCCATTTATAACAACATAGATGAACCTAGAATGTATTATGCCAACTGAAATAAGCCAGGCAGAAGAAGACAAATACCATATGATTTCACTTATTTGTGGAATCTAAAAATGAAACAAAATAAAATGAATGAAATAGCAGTAGACTCATAGACATTGAGAAGTGACTGGTGTTTACCATGGGGGAGGGGTTGGGGTGCATGGATTGGGAAGGTGAGGGGATAAAGGGACTAAAGAGACACAAAAATTCTCAATCATAATATAAACTGGTCACTGGGATGGAAGTGCTGCATGAAGAATATAATCAATGATTCTTTAACATCGTCCTGTGTTGACAAATAATAACTGTACTAAATGGAGGTGAGGATTTAATAATATGGGTAAATGTTGAAACACTGTAATATATACTTGAAACTAATATAAGATTGTATATCAACTACACTGCAATAAAAAAATAATATCCAGATCAAAAAAAAAAGAAAATTAGCACAGCCTAGAATGTGTTTTGAATAGAAGTTATGTCTACAAATGTAGGGTTTTTGTCATTATAATAGTTTAATACTATAACCCAGAAATACATAGCTTATTAGTATAAACATGATTTATATAATATAGAATTATAAAAAAATGGAACCCCAATTATATACTGCATCTATATCCATGGCTTGACCCACCCCCCCACCCATTCTAAGAATGCTTGTCCTTTGTTTTTTGTTCTTTATTGAAGTATAGTTAATATACAACCTCATATTGGTTTCAAGTATACAACATAGTGTTTCAACAGTTACCCATATTATTAAATCCTCACTCCCACTACTCTCTGTCAACATAGGATGTTATAGACTCATTGGCTATATTCTCCGTGCTGTACTAGCATCCCCATGACCAACTTTGCAGCTCTGAAAGTGGATGTGTTTTAAGTAACATAGAGAAAGAAGAGTCTCTCCATACAAGCCTTTGTACTAGGTCCCTTTGAAGCTCTATGCTATTTATGGAGGAACAAGCCATTATATTTTCAAAATGTAGATTATTTCCCATTCCTTTATTTAAGATGTATTAGATAGATTCTGAATCACAAAGATCTTACTGATTTTCCTAATAATCCCCCAAAACAAGAGTTTTTTAGGTATTGAGTATGGAAACTCAGGGAGGTTTGTCCAAGAATTTATAGTAGGAAATGGCAGAGCTGGGGTTTTAAATCCAGTGGCTGGCCCTTTCTACTGTTCTACATTGTCCTCATTATGTGCATAGTCTTGTGCTCTACCTGGAGGTAGATAAGAAAACAAGAACTTATTATAATCCATTTCTTGCACTTTAGAACCTTAAAGACTATTTACTTGTAACATGTATTCAATTTTTATAAAGGGAAATATGTTCCTTCACCTTTTTTGGATTTTCTTTTCCCTCAAAATTATGAAAATATTTAGAGTAGAAGACTTTTGTTTTATTTCCTGAAGTCATTTATTATTCTGAATATTACTTTCGTCTGAGTGGTTTTATGTACCTATACAATGGTTTGCTGAAATATCTTTCATATAAAGATTCTTTCTCACTAGAAATCACTGTTTTAAATATATTGGCAAAATCTGTGTCTGTCAAAGTCATCTTCTATACCTGAAAGTCATCTTCTATACCTGACTTCTTACTTTGTCCCTTTCTTACTTAAGGTATACACTACTTTCTTCCATTAACTCTCCACTTAAATGTCTTCATGAAATGACAAAATCTATATCAATTAATTTAATGCTGTTCTTTTTTAAGAGATTCAACTCATGAAGGATTATTTTAAGTACTTTTTACATTCATTGAGGATATTAAAAAGTGTGAGTGGATCCAAATTAATTTTGGGGGGACATGAACCCAAGACATTTGAGACAGAAAACATGGGTTTGAGGAGATTATCATTATTACTGAATACTGCCACCTTGCAAAAATTTTAACCACAGTTTTTCAGGAAATTGCTTATATGATCATTCTCATAGATAACACTTCAATATATTCACATATCTATCTTAATATAAAAGGACTTTTTTCTGAAAAATAAAAAAGAACACCAAGAAGAAATAGCTCCCCATAATACCAACCTGTCTTCCCTGTCACTTCTTACCCTTGGATAGAGGATTGGGTTGTACCCTGCATCAATTAATTTATAGAAATAATCTGAGTTACTTAGTTGTCTTGGCAATGGGTTTCAGCCCCAGACAAGTTCACTATGGATTCAATGAGACCAAAGAAATGACAGTGGAACATTCTTGGGGTAAAAGAGTTCATACCCAACCTTATTCCCATGGTGGCAGGTCAATCGCTAGAATCCTGTTCACTCAAAGTGAGTCTGCATGCAACAAGCTGGTCTCTGCCTCTGGGCCTCTCTGTCCCTGCAGCAGTCTTAGTCTCAGTCCTTGGCCCTGCCACTGCTGCAATCTCTGCTCTCCTGCAACCTTGCTGCCCTGAGGCCCGGCAGCCGTGACACTGTATCACCCAGAGCCCTGGATGGAGCTCTTTATATAAAGTCAATAATGATGTACTGCCCACACGTGTGTAGTGAACTAGCCAACCAGGGCCAGGTGAGAATCCTGGCCATAGGAACCTTCACTTTATGTACTTAATTATGTGCCTAGTGAACAAATTCACTACCTTAAGCTCAATATTACTACAGCTCTTTTTCAGGCTCCATCTAGAAATTAAGTGCTCAGTTTGATGCTATAGAAATAAACTCATGTGGGATAAATAATTGACCAGCTGCCACATATTTATTTAGTCAAACTACGTGGATTTTAATGAATGCAATAATACAGAAGGATTTAAAATTCTTCCTTTTATTAGCTAAGGTAGTTTAGTAACTCGATTTTGTGCCAGATGTTGACAATGTTTGCATAAAATGTTTTGAATTTATTGGCATGCTTTTCCATATTGGTTTAAAGCAAGTACTAAAGCTGGATGGGACCATAGAGACTACTTTTTATATTCATTAGAAAGCTAAATAAAACATTTATTTTTCTGATGGAATTCTGGCTTTTCATTTTTTAAAACACTGTTTACAAACATTAAAGTACGTTAAAGTATTTAGAAGGATGTTAATATTCTCTGGTAATAGGTATAGAACACTGTCTTGACTGAGGGTTTCAGCCCTGGACAAGTTTACTGTGGATCCAGTGAGACCAAGAAATGACAACAGAATGTTCTTGGGGTGAAAGGGTTTATATCTGGCTTTATTTTTATGGCAGTAGGTCAAGCACTAGAATCACATCTGCATCCAGCAGTCTGCAGTTCCATAATCCACCTCTGTCTCTGCCTCTGCTCAGCATGCTGGGCAGAGCTCTTTATATAGTGACTCAATAGTAGCTCATTGCCCACTGGTGTGGAAGCAGTAGCCTAGGAGTAGGCCAGTTACACCACCAAGTAGTTTAGGGTCATGTAAGGATTCTGGCTGTAGGAAAGTCCATTTCCCCACAAACATCCATTTGGAATTTACTAAAAAGGAAGTGACTGTCTTCCTCTTAAATGATCACTATTCTCATATTTTATTTCCTAAACAGAGAAATAATGATGAGTTCTGTTTAAGTCGAAAAGATGAAGAGAAAAAGTTCTGATTACTAATTCATTATCAGTAGAATTACCATCAGATATTTGTGGAATATGCCTTGTTCTCTAATCTAAAATATTTAATAGAACATCTCCATCTTAGAAAGGAGGGAAATCTCCTTAGAATCCTGTGTATTTCAACAGTTCACTGGGATTACTTCCAGTGTAAAAGTTGAAGCATAGGGAAACAAGGAAATATATCCTTCATCTTAATAAATTTGTAGTAAGGGACTACATTGTAGAAATAAAGAATTGATTTTGTGCGGTTGTTTTCTTCTTTTCAGCCAGTTTACATTAGGTTTATACTTTTACATTTCAATTAGAATAGTCTAATACTATTGGACATTGAGAGAAAAAAATCTGAAGAAATATATTAGGAAGAAATATAGTATTCTCAAGACTATCATCTTACACATAAGGTTTTATTGGAATATTTTTAAATATATTTTCAAACTGCTTTATGAACATAAATGTTCATGAAATTTCTCCCCCACCTCCATGGCAAACCATCCCATCAGAAAGTCTTATAGGTATGGAGAGATGAAAGAGTAAAGGTGAAGATAAAAAAGCTGAAGGAAACTTCATGGAAAGATACTCCCATCCAAGTGCTTTAAAAGAATGGCAATATCCGGGGCTTTTTACAGATGCATAGTGGTTAAAAGAATAAATAAGGCCAGGAGACAACACTGCTCAAGTTCAGATTCTAACTTTACTAGTTAAGCTGTTAGACTTAATGGCAAGTTACTTAGTATCTCTGTATGACTCCATTTCCTTATCTGTAAAATGTCTAAGGATTCAACTAAATAATATGTGCATTTACAGCAATGACTGACACATAGTAAGTTCTCAATAAATATTAACCATTAGAATGAAAGTCATTGTTTACACTTTTATACAGCTTCTTGTATTTTGTATCAGTTGGCAAATAACATTGGCACTTTACTGATTTAAGAAAAGAATCATTGGAAGGACTTTCTCACATGGTTATCTGAAGTATCTAATATCAAGAGAGACCTGCATTAGAAAACACAAAATGTATAAAAACAGATATAGAAAGAAACCTTTCCTTTCAAAATATTTGTAGTTTCAGTTTGATACTACTTCAATAGCTGACACAAGAAATAAGACTTTTAGGTTTCCCTGGAAAAAAAGATGGCAACATGAGAAGTAAGGTGGAAATCACCTCCCAAAACCACATATACTGTGAAAATACAGCAAATACAACTAATCCTGAAAGAGTGACCAGAAATAAGATTGCACCAGCCAGTCTACATCTGGGAAAGAGGAGGGAAAATCTGCATCATGGAAAGGGTAAACTAACAAAGCCATGACCCGATAGGACCCAAGCACTTCCCTACCCCCAGCTAACTGGCAGGAGAAGGAGAGAGTGGGGAGGGAGTAGAAGCCCAGGACTGCTAAATACCCAGCACTAGAAATCTACTCTGGGAGCACAAACCCGCATTGCATGGTGCTCTGGAGATTAGAGGGGTTGAAAAGCAAGGTCACAAACTGAGATTCCAGCTACTTGTGGAGAACAGGTTCCCACAACTGGCTGCTCTGGGACAAAAGAAAGGTGGGCACTTTGAAAGACTTCCCAACAGTGAGAGGGCTGCTGAAGGGGCAAGGATTACACAGAGCTTGCTGCTCAGGAGAAGGAACAGGGGGACAAAATCGCCCTGGCACATTCAGCCCAGCAGGTTGGGAACTTCAGGAGCTTCAGCTGCTTCATCCCCGTGACTGGCAGCTAAGCGCTGAGGCCCCCCACTGCCACAAGTGGCCTGCTGCTCCTTCCTCACAGCTGGCCCCTACATACTAACATGCTGCGCCTGGCATTGCACCAGGCCAGGGGAGGGCAGCCCCATCTATGACAACTACAAAGGCTTAATGCAGAGTTTGCTCCATATGCGTGCGGCTAACTGACCCTGACTGAGGAGACAGGCACTGCTGCCAGGAAGCAGGAAAGAGCTCCGTCCCACAAGCAGGCAATGGCAAGCCTTGCGTGGGACCCCCACCATCACTCCAGGCCAGCAGGAGGGCAGCCCCACCTACAGCAGCTTAGAGGTTTAAAGCAGAAGCTGCTTCCTGCGTGTGGATCACTGACCCTGACAGCAAAAGTAGGCACTGTGGATGGGAAGCAGAAAAGAGCTCTCTCTTTAGGGTAGTCACTGGTGCCACATGCCTGTGACCAATACCATTGTTCCAGGTGCTGGGCAGCTCCAGAGAGCAGAGCTTCTGAGCACTACAGGTTGCAGCAAAAACAAACCTAATATTTCTCATTATCTACTACAATTATGAAAAGGCAGAAGAATCTTGTTCAATCCAAAATCCCTAAAACACAAGAAAGAGGGTTCAGTGAAACTGAAATCACTAATCTTCTGCAAAAAGAATTCAAAATAAAAGTCATATTCCTGCTAATGGAGCTACAGAAAAATATGCAAGATCTAAGGGACCAATTTAGGAGGGAGAGAGACACTTTGAAAAATACAATAGCTGAAGTGAAACATACAATGGAGGGATTTAAAAGCATATTAGATGAAGTAGAGGAGACAGTAAGTGGAATATAAATTAGGGAACAGGGATACAGAGAAGCTAAGGAACAGAGAAAAAATATCTAGGAATGAAAGAATATTAAGAGAACTGTGTTACCAATCCAGTGGAACAATATTCGCATTATAGGGGTCCGAGAAGAAGAAGAAGAGAGAAAATGGGATAAAAAGGTCTTTGAGGAGGTAATTGCTGAAAACTCTCCAATGTAGGGAAGGAACTAGTCTCTCAGGCCATGGAGGTGCACAGATCTCCCAACACAAGGGACCCAAGGAGGAAAACACCAAGATACATAATAAGTAAAATGGCAAAGATCAGGGATAAGAGCAGAGTATTAAAAGCAGCCAGAGAGAGAGAAAATATCACCTACAAAGGAAAACCCATCAGGCTATCATCAGACTTCTCAGCAGAAACCTTACAGGCCAGAAGGGAGTGGCATGATGTATTCAATGCAATGGAACAGAAGGGCATCAAACAAAGAATACTCAACCCAGAAAGATTACCATTTAAATTTGAAGGCGGGATTAAACAATTTCCAGATAAGCAAAAGTTGAGGAAACTTACCTCCCACAGACCATCTCTACCGTGTATTTTAAAGGGACTGCTGTAGATGGAAGTGCTCCTAAGGCTAAATAGCTGTCACCAGAGATAATAAAACCACAGTAAAGGAAGAAGGTCAATTAATTACTAACCAAATGCAAAATTAAATCAGCTACCCACAAAGTTAGTCAAGGGATACAGAAAGAGTACAGAATACAACACCTAACATATAAAGAGTGGAAGTGGAAGAAAAAGAAAGGAGAAAAAAAGAATCTTCAGATTTTATTTGTAATTGTATAATAAGTGAGTTAAGTTAGACTGTTAGATAGTAAAGAACTGCCATTAAACCTTTGGTAACCATGAATCCAAAGCCTGAAATTGCAATAAGTACATATCTATTGGTAATCTCCCTAAATGTAAATGAACTGAATGCACCAATCAAAAGACACAAAGTCAATGAATGGATAAAAAAATAAAATCCATCTATATGCTGTCTACAACAGATTCACTTTGAACCCAAGGACATACACAGACCAAAAGTGAAAGGATGGAAAAAGATATTTCATGCAAATAGGGAGAAAAAAGCAGGAGTTGCAATACTTTTATCAGATAAAATAGACTTCAAAGAAAGAAAGTCACAAGAGACAAAGAAGGACATTACATAATGATAAAGGGGTCAGTCAAACAAGAAGATAAACCATTATAAATATGCACCCAACACAGGAGCACCTACATATGTGAAACAAATGCTAACAGAATTAAAGGGGTAAATAGAATGCAATGCATTCATTTTAGGAGACTTCAACACACCACTTCAAAGGACAGATCAACCAGACAGAAAATAAGTAAGGAGACAGAGGCACTGAACAACACATTAGAACAGATGGACCTAACAAACATCTACAGAACACTCCACCCAAAAGCATCAGGATACATATTTTCAAGTACACAGTGAACATTTTCCAGAATAGATCATATACTAGGCCTCAGAAAAGCCTCAGTAAATTAAAAATGATTGAAATTGTGCCAACCAACTTCTCAGATCAGACAGGCATGAAACTAGAAATAAACTGTGCAAAAAAACCAAAACGGCCAACAAATACATGGAGGCTTAACAACATGCTCCTAAATAATCAATGGATCAATAACCAAATTAAAACACAGATCAAGCAATATATAATGAGAAATGAAAACAACAGATCAATGCTCAATTTCTGTGGGATGCAGTGAAGGCAGCAAATCTGGCCTATCTAAAGAAGGAAGAACAATCCCAAATGAACCATATAAATTCACAATTAATGAAACTGGAAAAAGAACAAATGAGGCCCAAAGTCAGTAGAAGGGACATAATAAAGATCAGAGAAAGAATAAATAAACTTGAGAAGAATCAAACAATAGAAAGAATCGATGAAAACAAGAGCTGGTTCTTTGAGAAAATAAACAAATAGATAAACCCCTACTCCAAGTTACCAAGAAAAAAACAGAGTCTACACACATAAACAGAATCAGAAATTGAGAAAGGACAAGTCACTATGGACACCACTGAAACACAAAAACTTATTAGAGAATACTATGAAAAATTATATGCTAACAAACTGAATAACCTAGAAGAAATGGACAACTTTCTAGAAAAATACAACCTTCCAAGACTGACCCAGGAAGAAACAGAAAATCTGCACAGACCAATTACCAGCAGTGAAATTGAACTGGTAAGCAAAAAACTACCCAAGAACAAAAGTCCCAGACCAGATGCTTCACTGCCTAATTTTATCAGACATTTAGACAAGATCTAATACCCATCCTCCTTAAAGTTTTCCAAAAAGTAAAAGAGGAGGGTATACTTCCAAACTCATTCTATGAGGCCAGCATCACTCTAATACCAAAACCAGACAAAAACACCACAAAAAAAGAAAATTACAGACCAATATCCCTGATGAACATGGATGCAAAAATACTCAACAAAATATTAGCAAACCAAACTCAAAAATAAATCAAAAAGATCATCCATCATGATTAAGTAGGATGTACATGATCAGGGATGAAAGGATGGTACAGTATTTGAAAATTCATCAACATCATCCACTACATCAACAAAAAGGCGGACAAAAATCACATGATTATCTCTCCATAGATGCTTTAAAAACATTTGACAAAATTCAACATCCATTCATGATAAAAACTCTGAATGAACTGGGTATGGAAGGAGATAACTCAACATAATTAAAGGCCATATATGACAAACCCACAGCCAACATCATACTTAACAGTGAAAAGCTGAAAGCTTTACCTCTAAGTTCAGGAACAAAACAAGGATGCCTACTCTCCCCACTTTCATTCAACATGGTACTGGAGGTCCTAGCCACAGCAATAAGACAACACAAAGAAATAAACGTCACCCAGATCAGCAAGGAACAAGTTAAACTGTCACTGTTTGGAGGTGACATGATATTGTACATAAAAAAAGAAAAACTAAGAATCTACTCCAAAACTACTAGAACTAATATCTGGATTCAGCAAAGTTGCAGGATACAAAATTAATACACAGAATTCTGTTGCATTCCTATATACTAACAATGAACTAGCAGAAAGAGAAATCACGAAAGCAATTCCATTCACAGTTGCACCAAAAAGAATAAAATACTAGGAATAAACCTAACCAAGGATGTGAAAGACCTATACCCTGAAGACGACAAGACACTCTTGAGATAAATTAAGGAAGACACTAATAAATGGAAATACATCCCATGCTCATGGATAGGAAGAATTAATATTGTCAAAATGGCCATCCTGCATAAAGCAATTGACAGATTCAGTACACTCCCTATCAAAATACTGACAGCATTATTCAACAAACTAGAACAAATAGTTCTAAAACTCATATGGGATCACAAAATACCATGAATAGCCAAAACAATCCTTAGAAAGATGAATAAAGTGGGGGGGATTACACTGCCCAACTTCAAGCTCTGCTATAAAGCAATAGTAATCAAGACAATTTGGTCCTGGCAAAGAACAGACCCATAGATCAATGAAATAGCATAGAGAATCCATGTATAAACCCCCAAATACATGGCCAATTAATATATGATAAAGGATCCATGGACATACAATGGAGAAATGACAGACTCTTCAACAACTTGTGTTGGCAAAACTGGCCAGCTATGTGTCAGAGAATGAAACATGGTTACTGTATAACTCCATACACAAAAGTAAACTCGAAATGGATCAAAGACCTGAACATAAGTCATCAAACCATAAAACTCTTAGAAGAAAACTTAGGCAAAACTCTCTTGAATATAAACATGAGCAACTTTTCCATGAGCATATCTCCCTGGGCAAGAGAAAGAAAAGCAAAAACGAACAAGTGGAAATGTATCAAGCTAAAAGCTTCTGTACAGCAAAGGACATTATCAGTAGAACAAAAAGGCATCCTACAGTATGGGAGAATATTTTCACAAAGTACATATCCAATAAGGGGTTAACATCTGAAATATATAGAGAGCTCACATGCCTCAACACCTAAAAGCAAATAACCCAATTAAAAATGGGCAGAGTATCTGAACAGACAATTCTCAAAAGAAATTCAGATGGTCAACAGGCACATGAAAGATGTTCTGCATTACTAATCATGACGGAAATGCAAATTAAAACCAGAATGAGATATCACCTCACACTAGTTAGGATGGCCAGCATCCAAAATACAAGCAACGACAATGCTGGTGAGGATGCAGAGAAAAGGGGAACCCTCCTACATTGTTGGTGGGAATGTAAATTAGTTCAACCATTGTGGAAAGCTATATGGAGGTTCCTCAAAAAACTAAAAATAGAAATACCATTTGACCCAGGAATTCCACTCCTAGGAATTTACCCTAAGAAAACAGGATCCCAGATTCAAAAAGACATATGCACCCCATGTTTGTGGCAACACTGTTTACAATAGCCAAGAAATGGAAGCAACCTACGAGTCCATCAGTAGCTGAATGGATAAAGAAGAGGTGGTACATATACACACTGGAATATTATTCAGCCATAAGAAGAAAACAAATCCTACCATTTGCAACAACATGGATGGAGCTAGAGGGTATTATGCTCAGTGAAATAAGCCAAGCGGAGAAAGACAAGTACCAAATGATTTTACTTATATGTGGAGTATAAAAGCAAAGCAAAAACTGAAGGAAGAAAACAGCAGCAGACTCAAAGAACCCAAGAATGGACTAGCTGTTACCAAATGGAAAGGGGTTGTAGAGGGTCTTTGGGAAGAGAGCAAGAAGGGGATTAAAGGGGATTATGATTACCACACATAATATGGGGGTAGGGGACAGGGAAGGCAATATAGCACAAGGACAAGTAGTGACTCTATAGCATCTTATTGTGCTGACGGACAGTGACTATTATGGGGTATGTGGTTTGGACTTGGTAATAGGGGGAAATGCAGTAACTACAATGTTGCTCCTGTGAATCCTGAGCAGCATAAGATTGTATATCAATGTTACCTTAATAAAAAAAAGAATAGGAAAAAAAAGACTTTTAAAGCAAAAAAGAAAAGTAATATTTTATCTTCAGTTGAGTCTTTCATTAATAATTCCAAAGATTTATACCAATAGGATGAAAATATTGAAATGAAATAAACTGTCATGCCACAGTGCACTTTCCTTTCACACTTACATTAAGTGTGCCCTATTGGAAGTATAAATGAGGCTTTGAATCTAGATTTTCCTTCATGTATAGTTCCTGAAAAATCCTTTTTCATGTTACAAATTATACTGAAGAGTTTTAGCTTTAAATATTCCATAAGGAGTTTTATGGATACTTCCCTACGAAGTATCTTTTATTTCATTCTAGCTTTTTCTTTTTCCACAAATAGTTCTGAATGATAGGGAATACCCAAGTTTCCTTGGGTATTCTCTATCCTTCCCAGTGCCTTCTAACTATTTAAGTTTTAGGTCCATTATGAACATAAAATCTGTGAAGTAGGTCAGGAGATACACAGTGGTTTCAATATCAGGGTTCTAAGGGGGATTAGACAGAAATTGTCAATAAGCAATTTCATTGCTGACTTAATGTAGATCCCCTCTGGGTCCCAGAGATAAAAATTAATTGTGTCTCACCATTACT